>NC_135235.1:493586242-494956742 GCF_051348905.1 Ranitomeya variabilis
GTGGAGAGGGAAATGACATACACAGAATGAAACCAGGATGTAGCAAAGGAGGCCAGTCTAACTAGATAAATAGAACAGGAAAGAATACTGTGCGGTCAGTATTAAAAACTAGAAAAATCCACCACAGAGTTTACAAAAATCTCAACACCTGACTAAAGGTGTGGAGGGTAAATCTGCTTCCCAGAGCTTCCAGCTTAACTGAATAAATCCATACTGACAAGCTGGACTAGAAAAAACATAGAAAGTGCAGAAAGATTAAGTCCACAACAAGGGGACTGCAAAAGAACAAAGCAAGGACTTATCTTTGCTGAACTGGTCAGAATATCAGGGAAATCCAAGCAGAGATGTGAATCCAACCAGGAACCATTGACAACTGGCACAGGCTGAAGGATAGAACCAGGCTAAATAGTCAAGCCAGAAAGACAATCAGTGGAAGCAGCTGCTGACTACTAAATCCAAGGAGCAGCAGTACCACTTAAAACCACCGGAGGGAGCCCAAGAGCAGAACTCGCAAAAATGCCACTTACAACCACCGGAGGGAGCCCAAGAGCGGAATTCACAACAGTACCCCCCCTTGAGGAGGGGTCACCGAACCCTCACCAGAGCCCCCAGGCCGATCAGGATGAGCCAAGTGAAAAGCACGAACCAAATTGGCGGCATGGACATCGGAGGCAACAACCCAAGAATTATCCTTCTGGCCATAACTCTTCCACTTGACAAGATACTGAAGCCTCCGCCTCGAAAAACGAGAATCCAAAATTTTCTCCACCACATATTCCAACTCCCCATCAACCAACACCGGGGCAGGAGGATCAACAGAGGGAACAACGGGCACCACATATCTCCGCAACAAAGATCTATGGAAAACATTATGGATGGCAAAAGAGGCTGGAAGGGCCAAACGAAAAGATACCGGATTGATAATCTCAGAAATCTTATAAGGACCAATAAACCGAGCCTTGAACTTAGGGGAAGAAACCTTCATAGGAACATGACGAGAAGATAACCAGACTAAATCCCCCACCCGAAGCCGGGGACCAACACACCGACAGCGGTTAGCAAAACGTTGAGCCTTTTCCTGAGACAACGTCAAATTGTCTACCACGAGTCCAAATCTGCTGTAACCTGTCCATTACAGAATCCACACCAGGACAATCAGACAGCTCAACTTGCCCCGAAGAAAAACGAGGATGAAAACCAAAATTACAAAAGAAAGGCGAAACCAAAGTAGCCGAACTAGCCCGATTATTAAGGGCAAACTCGGCAAAATGGCAAGAAAGCCACCCAATCATCCTGGTCAGCAGACACAAAGCATCTCAAATAGGTTTCCAAGGTCTGATTAGTTCGCTCAGTTTGGCCATTTGTCTGAGGATGAAATGCTGAAGAAAAAGACAAATCAATGCCCATCCTAGCACAAAAGGCCCGCCAAAACCTAGAAACAAACTGGGAACCTCTGTCAGACACAATATTCTCCGGAATGCCATGCAAACGAACCACATGCTGAAAAAACAATGGAACCAAGTCAGAGGAGGAAGGCAATTTAGGCAAAGGTACCAAATGGACCATTTAAGAGAACCGGTCACAAACCACCCAGATAACAGACATCTTCTGGGAAACAGGAAGATCCGAAATAAAATCCATGGAAATATGCGTCCAGGGCCTCTCAGGGACCGGCAAAGGCAAAAGCAACCCACTAGCGCAGGAACAGCAAGGCTTGGCCCGGGCACAAGTCCCACAGGACTGCACAAAAGAACGCACATCCCGCGAAAATGGAAGGCCACCAAAAGGACCTACCAACCAAATCTCTGGTACCAAAAATCCCAGGATGACCAGCCAACACCGAACAATGAACCTCAAAAATTACCTTACTTGTCCATCTATCAGGAACAAACAGCTTCCCCACAGGACAGTGGTCAGGTTTATCAGCCTGAAATTCCTGAAGCACCCGCCGTAAATCAGGGGAGAGAGGCAGAAAGAATCACCCCTTCCTTAAGAATGCCAACCGGCTCAAGGAATCCAGGAGAATCAGGCAAAAAACTCCTAGAGAGGGCATCAGCCTTAACATTCTTAGATCCCGGAAGATACGAGACCACAAAATCAAAACGGGAGAAAAACAGGGACCATCGAGCCTGTCTAGGGTTCAGCCGCTTGGCCGACTCGAGGTAAATCAGATTCTTATGATCGGTCAAGACCACAACGCAGTGCTTGGCTCCCTCAAGCCAATGTCGCCACTCCTCAAATGCCCACTTCATGGCCAACAACTCCCGATTGCCGACATCATAATTGCGCTCCGCAGGCGAAAACTTTCTGGAAAAAAAGGCACACGGTTTCATCAAAGAACCATCAGAACTCCTCTGAGACAAAACGGCCCCTGCCCAAATCTCAGAAGCGTCAACCTCAACCTGAAAAGGAAGAGAAACATCCGGCTGACGCAACACAGGGGCAGAAGTAAATCGGCGTTTAAGCTCCTGAAAGGCCTCAACAGCCTCAGAGGACCAATTCGTCACATCAGCGCCTTTCTTCGTCAAATCGGTCAGGGGCTTAACCACACTGGAAAAGTTGGCAATGAAACGGCGATAAAAATTAGCAAAGCCCAAAAATTTCTGAAGACTCTTCACAGATGTGGGTTGAATCCAGTCATGAATGGCTTGGACCTTAACAGGATCCATTTCTATAGACGAGGGAGAAAAAATAAAACCCAAAAAAGAGACCTTCTGAACTCCAAATAGGCACTTAGACCCCTTCACAAATAAAGCATTATCACAAAGGATCTGGAATACCATCCTGACCTGCTTCACATGAGACTCCCAATCATCGGAAAAAATCAAAATATCATCCAAATACACAATCATGAATTTATCAAGATAATTGCGGAAAATATCATGCATGAAGGAATGAAATACAGAAGGAGCATTAGAGAGCCCGAAGGGCATCACAAGGTATTCAAAATGGCCTTCGGGCGTATTAAATGCAGTTTTCCATTCGTCACCCTGTTTAATACGAACAAGATTATATGCCCCTCGAAGGTCAATCTTAGTAAACCAACTAGCCCCCTTGATCCGAGCAAACAAATCAGAAAGCAAAGGTGTAAAGGGTATTAGAATTTGACCGTGATCTTATTAAGAAGGCGATAATCAATACAGGGTCTCAAGGATCCATCCTTCTTGGCAACAAAAAAGAATCCCGCTCCCAATGGCGACGAAGACGGCTGAATATGCCCCTTCTCTAAAGACTCCTTAACATAACTCCGCATAGCAGCATGCTCTGCCACAGACAGATTGAAAAGTCGGCCCTTAGGGAACTTACAGCCAGGAATCAAGTTAATAGCACAATCACAGTCCCTATGTGGAGGAAGGGAACTGGACTTGGGCTCATCAAATACATCCTGGAAATCCAACAAAAACTCAGGAACTTCAGAAGAGGGAGAAGAGGAAATAGACATCAAAGGAACATCATTATGAACCTCTTGACAACCCCAACTAGTCACAGACATAGATTTCCAATCCAGCACAGGATTATGTCCCTGTAACCATGGAAAACCCAGTACAACAACATCATGCAAATTATGCAACACCAGAAAACGGCAAATCTTCCTGATGTGCTGGAGCCATGCACATGGTCAGCTGAGTCCAATACTGAGGTTTATCCTTGGCCAACGGTGTAGCATCAATGCCCCTCAAAGGAATAGGGCTCTGCAAAGGCTGCAAGGAAAAACCACAGCGCCTGGCGAATTCCAAGTCCATCAAGTTCAGGGCAGCGCCTGAATCCACAAACGCCATGACAGAAAAGGACGATAATGAGCAAATCAAGGTCACAGATAAGAGAAATTTAGGCTGTACAGTACTGATGGTAACAGACCTAGCGACCCTCTTAGTACGCTTAGGGCAATCAGAAATAACATGAGCAGAATCACCACAGTAAAAACACAGCCTATTCTGGCATCTGAATCCCTGCCGTTCTGCTCTAGTCAAAATCCTATCACATTGCATAGGCTCAGGACTCTGCTCAGAGGACACTGCCATATGGTGCACAACTTTGCGCTCGCGCAGGCGCCGATCAATCTGAATGGCTAGAGACATAGATTCGCTCAAACCAGCAGGCGTGGGGAACCCCACCATAACATCTTTAAGGGCTTCAGAAAGACCCTTTTTGAAAATTGCTGCCAGAGCCTCCTCATTCCATTTAGTGAGCACAGACCATTTTCTAAATTTCTGGCAGTATACTTCTGCCGCTTCCTGACCCTGACACAGGGCCAACAAGGTCTTTTCTGCATGATCCACAGAATTAGGTTCATCATACAATTATCCGATCGCTTGAAAAAATGCATCTACATTAAGCAATGCCGGATCCCCTGATTCAAGGGAGAATGCCCAGTCCTGAGGGTCACCACGCAGCAGAGAGATGACAATTTTAACCTGCTGAATGGAATCACCAGAGGAACGGGGTTTCAAGGCAAAAAACAATTTGCAGTTATTTTTAAAGTTCAAAAACTTGGATCTGTCCCCAAAAAACAAATCAGGGGTTGGAATTCTAGGCTCTAAAGCTGGAGTCTGGACAACATAATCTTGGATACTCTGTACTCGTGCAGCAAGTTGATCCACACGAGAAAACAAACCCTGAACATCCATGCCAGCGCCAAAATCCTGAACCACCCAGAGATTAAGAGGAAAAAAAAAGACAAAACAGACTGCAGAAAAAAAAATGGCTCAGAACTTCCTTTTCCTTCTTTTGAGATGCATTTAATTCATTTTTGGCCAGTTGTACTGTTATGAGCTGGGGGTTTAGGAGCAACATGGGACGTGCTCTGGAGGAGGTGGTACCTGTACTGACCGCAGTTCATGAGCTTAACACAACACTAGAAGTAGCCGTGGGATGTTCCTGTCACTTCCTAGACACCTCCTCAGAGCCGGAGGACTAACTACCCCTAAAGATAGAAACAGGAAAGCTATCTTGCCTCAGAGAAAATCCCCAAAAGGATAGGACAGCCCCCCACAAATATTGACTGTGAGTGGAGAGGGAAATGACATACGCAGAATGAAACCAGGATGTAGCAAAGGAGGCCAGTCTAACTAGATAAATAGAACAGGAAAGAATACTGTGCGGTCAGTATTAAAAACTTGAAAAATCCACCACAGAGTTTACAAAAATCTCCACACCTGACTAAAGGTGTGGAGGGTAAATCTGCTTCCCAGAGCTTCCGGCTTAACTGAATAAATCCATACTGACAAGCTAGACTAGAAAAAACATAGAAAGTGCAGAAAGATTAAGTCCACAACAAGTGGACTGCAAAAGAACAAAGCAAGGACTTATCTTTGCTGAACTGGTCAGAATATCAGGGAAATCCAAGCAGAGATGTGAATCCAACCAGGAACCATTGACAACTGGCACAGGCTGAAGGATAGAGCTAGGCTAAATAGTCGAGCCAGAAAGACAATCAGTGGAAGCAGCTGCTGACTACTAAATCCAAGGAGCAGCAGTACCACTTAAAACCACCGGAGGGAGCCCAAGAGCAGAACTCGCAAAAATGCCACTTACAACCACCGGAGGGAGCCCAAGAGCTGAATTCACAACAAACTATACAGTAGACTGCAAACATAAGAGAATACCAAAGAAAAACGAACAAGCAGCCTTATAGTCCCATAAAAAATACAAATTTTATTTAAATAACAATAAAAACTAAATGAGCAGGTACAAGGGATACTAACAGGGGAACATGTATGTGCTATAATGGCCCAAAAAGAGGACCAGACCGCCCAAACAGACCTGTCACGCCAGAAATTTAGACCGCATACAATATAGAATGCATAAAGTATTAGGCAAGTGCCACAACCATAATATAGAGAATATACAACAACTAATGTAAGTGCATACCTAGCTGGCGCAGGAAGAATGGGAGACCAGGTCCAACCCCGACGTGCGTTTTGGAGCGTGATTCGGACCCCCCTGATGAAGGAGTATCGCACTCCGAAACGCGCGTCGGGGTTGGACCTGGTCTCCCATTCTTCCTGCGCCAGCTAGGTATGCACTTACATTAGTTGTTGTATATTCTCTATATCATGGTTGTGGCACTTGCCTAATACTTTATGCATTCTATATTGTATGCGGTCTAAATTTCTGGCGTGACAGGTCTGTTTGGGCGGTCCGGTCCTCTTTTTGGGCCATTATAGCACATACATGTTCCCCTGTTAGTATCCTTTGTACCTGCTCATTTAGTTTTTATTGTTATTTAAATAAAATTTGAATTTTTTATGGGACTATAAGGCTGCTTGTTCGTTTTTCTTTGGTATTTCCCAAGGTCTGTGGTCTCTGGGAATCATAGGCAGTAAATGGTCCAAGGGCCAGAGGATCCAAACCCCTGCTGAAGAGAAAATCCTCATCATCGACTGTAGAATACTTTGACTTGAAGGGCACTAGGATTTCTCTTTGAATTTCCACACATTCAGGGCATCTTTTGCTTGTTCTGCTGTGCCTCTGGGTGCACTCTTTGGAAGATTTCACAAGGCTTGTACAATCCTAGGAGGCACACCATTAGTAGGTTTCAATTTTCGCACTACCTTGATTATACCCAAAGTATATTGTTTTCTTTTTTATACTAAAAACATCAACACTTATATATTGGCAGTCTTTAAGTTATGCATCTTGCCTGTTGATTCATTTGATACCTGGAATTAGTAATACTTGGTCAGAATTTAATTTTGAAGCAATTGACATATAAAAAAGAGTGTTAAAAAACACTGAAGCATTTCAAGTTACAATAATAATCTTTATTTTTATATAGCGCTAACATATTCTGCAGCGCTTTACAGTTTTGCACACATTATCATCACTGTCCCCGATGGGGCTCACAATCTAAATTCCCTATCAGTATGTCTTTGGAATGTGGTAGGAAACCCACACAAACATGGAGAGAACATACAAACTCTTTGCAGATGTTGTCCTGGGTGGGATTAGAACCTGGACTCCAGTGCTGCAAGGCTGCTGTGCTAACCACTGCGCCACCGTGCTGCCATCTACAATAGATAAAAACTACATGTAGATGTCACATTACATAAATAAAAACTGACTAACAGTCCCTTACCACATCCCCCAAAACCCACCACTTCCCTTTACATCTGTACCTACTTCACTATTGACATTGATTAATAACTATTCCAGGTTCTACATATTTTTCTTCTCAATAAGGCTCTGTTCACAACTCATTATGTAAGCATTAACCAACTAGGGCAAGAAGTCTTAAGCCATTAAGTAAAATGCATACATTTTATTAATACAAATACATAAAACACACATGTAAAAAAGGAGCACATGTCCAGTATTACTGCCTGGTAATGCCAAATCCCATATGTAATTATCCAGTGTAACCTATCAACAACCTACAATGCATATAATGCTGTAACCATAAACTGTGAATAGGTGCAAAGCAAGTATCTGGGATAATCCCCTCACATATTCACCAATCTAGTTTAGTGCACATATACACTAATGTATTATAGGGCCATAACAGCTCCAAAATGCATTAATCATATAAAAAAATCCTGTATACAAATAACGTATTCCCTCAAGTGGGGTAACCACACATATGGCAGCTATAAAAAAAAGTGGTTTAGTGCACATATACAATAATGTTTTATAGGGCCATCACAGCTCCAAGATGTATTAATCATACACAAAATTCTGTGCACAAATAACGTATCCCTTCAAATGGGGCGACCACACATAAGGCAGCTATAACAAATATAAAAGTAGTAGATAGGTAAGGGGATATGACCTTATCCAGGTAGTCTTGGTCCCCGACGCGCGTTTCGCATTTAGCTTCTTCCAAGGGGGGTTAAACATGATGTTATGTAAGCATGTTCTGGGAAGCCTCGAGTGCACATACTGAACATAGCCATTGACCCAAGAAATGCTAAAATGACAAAATATACTACAAGTAAATATAAGGTTAAAAGGTTATTATAACTATGATTCTCGTGTGTTTTCCCCACTTGTCTTTCATTTCTTCCTCTGTTTATCCTTTGTGCTTTATTTTTCTCTTCAAACATCTTGGGCAACGTTGTATTCATGCTTATAATTATGTAAATATTTATTTTCAATGAGATATCCTTTGCATCCTGTTTACCTTGTAAAAATCTCTTTGCCATGAGTCAGGCTTTGTGAAGCTTTCATGAAAAATTTTATTGACCATAATATTCTACTCCAGTCCGGCTCAATGCTGCTTGGCTCTCAGTGATGTTAAAATAAAAATATGTTAAATTTCCAATAATTATTATTATTTGTTTTAAATGAGGGGATTTGACCAGATTTTGTAAAAACTGTTAAAAAGTACCTCTAGACAAAAGTGAAACTTCAGATAAAATATGTCAATGCCCATAGAGGAATCAAAAAATTAACTAAATATAATTACATAAAAATGTTATTTCATTTTGAGAATACATTAATGTCACAAAAATGAAGATAGAATTATATAAAGAAAAGCTAATTGCTAAACAATAGAGATGAACTTGAAATCTATTCACTGAGAATTGCAAGTACCGATATGCCTATAATTTCCCAGCAAAGGTGTGTAACACTCTGATGTCTGCTAAGACTGTATCAAACTTCTTTTAAGCAATTTAATGCAAACAGGCAGTCTTAGAAAAGTCAGCGTGACTTCAATGTATCTGTCTAGAAGAAAACAGATGCTAACTAGAGCAAACTAACAGCCTGTTTAACAACACTTTACGTTAACAGACTTTTTAGTCTTATACACAAACAGTGTAAATAGAAGAAGCTATGGCTTTTTTACAAGGAGTGGGGCAAAAATTATCCCTTTTTGGGGAGTATCAAGCTCTTTGTTCATTGCTAATTGAAGAAATGCTAACTTTTTCACAAGACATCTGAAAGTGAAAAATAATAGCTTCTCAACTAGTAGTGAAAAATGTTTCCCTTTCTTGGGTTCTGCAATGGGTTTGCTGTTTGCAAAATGACTAAACAATTACAATGACTTTTTATAAGGTCATCTAACAATAAACCCATCATTTAGGGAGAACTAGCAAGATGGCTGTTTTCACGGTGAATAATTAATGACTTGTCGATAAGATATGTAAAAAATATCTATCTATTTTGGAACCAATGTCATGTTTGTATATCTTGAAAAGGGTATGCTTCCTTGCAACAATATATGTACACAGCACATAAAACAAGCACAGGAGTGTGTGTGGGTGTCTATGCTACAGTGGCAGTGACAGCAACCGCACAGTATAGAATATAATGGGGCAAGTGAAGACATGTCTGTCAGTGAAGTGCAAGCTTTGACAGTTCTGGCAGTAACAGTACAATTCCATTATACAATGGCATTTTAAACAAATAACTCAAGGCAAGGGATACACAAAACCGCACGTGCACATAGATGATTAGTATGAATTTGTTTGTACGTGCACATATACCCAAAACAATGGACATAATACCGGACAACTCGGAAAATTCATATACAAACACAGAGAACAAAAAACCGAACTGATGCCCATATAAATATTGAATTTTTTAAGACAAAGTGACACTACATAAATTGGTAGGGGGGGGGGAAAGAAACCAAAAAAGTATGGCACAAAAGGAGATACAGCAGCATGAGATACACAGTCCCAAAATATAACAGTACTAACCTAACATAAATAAATAAATAAATAAATAAATGCATATCATTAAATAAAGGACTGGTAAATATTAATGTTACTCTGTTTGTAACAGCATAAAGTGCCACAAAAAAAAATTATATATATATATATGTATATGTAACCAAAGTGCAAAGATAAGTGCAAAAATAAAGTGCACAGGTGCAAAAAATTAATTAAGTAAGCTGCTCGGGTAACTGATTACTACAGGTAACTGCCATCTGGTATATTAGGCACTAATCCAAGTATTACTCCAAGTACTCCCCATAAATGATTAAATGTTTACATGTGCAACAATCATAATAGAAGAAAAGGAAAGTGAAGCGAAGGAAAAGTGCCCAGGGCAGGTTTTTACCTGAGATGCTGCTGTCTCCAGAATGTGCCAGTCCCCGAAGCGCGTTTCGTCCCTGACGAAGGCTAGCGCTGAAACGCGCGTCGGGGACTGGCACAATCTGGAGACAGCAGCATCTCAGGTAAAAACCTGCCCTGGGCACTTTTCCTTCGCTTCACTTTCCTTTTCTTCTATTATGATTGTTGCACATGTAAACATTTAATCATTTATGGGGAGTACTTGGAGTAATACTTGGATTAGTGCCTAATATACCAGATGGCAGTTACCTGTAGTAATCAGTTACCCGAGCAGCTTACTTAATTAATTTTTTGCACCTGTGCACTTTATTTTTGCACTTATCTTTGCACTTTGGTTACATATACATATATATATATATTTTTTTTTTTTGTGGCACTTTATGCTGTTACAAACAGAGTAACATTTATATTTACCGGTCCTTTATTTAATGATATGCATTTATTTATTTATTTATGTTAGGTTAGTACTGTTATATTTTGGGACTGTGTATCTCATGCTGCTGTATCTCCTTTTGTGCCATACTTTTTTGGTTTCTTTCTCCCCCCCTACCAATTTATGTAGTGTCACTTTGTCTTAATAAATTCAATATTTATATGGGCATCAGTTCGGTTTTTTGTTCTCTGTGTTTGTAATGGCATTTTAAAGTTTGGGCACTCTTGGTGAAAAGTATTGTTATTTTGATCAGTTAAGCAAGTTGAAGATGAAATTATCCCTAAAATGCCTAAATTTAAAGATGACACATTTCCTTTGTATTTTAGGCAAAATATATATATATTCATCCTTTACATATTAAAAATTGCAAAAAGGAAAATGGGCCGCTGCAAACATTTGGGCACCCTACATGGTTAGTACCTAGTAGCACCTCCTTTTGAAAGAAGTATAAGCCATCATCTTTTCAGCTTTTTTACGGATAGTGTTATATTTGCATGAAGAATTTGTTGAAATTTTATTGAATCAATTCTTCCCTCTATCCATGAAATGTTCTCTGTGCCCGTGCCTGCAACACAACCACAATCATGATTGATCCACTCCCATGCTTAACGGTTGGCGAGATGTTCTTTTCCTGGAACTTAGTTTTACTTTTTTTCTCCACACATACCTTTGATCATTGTTGTCAAACATTTTTTTAATTTTTTTTTTTACTCATCCTTAAACAGGACTTGTTTCCATAAAGGATCAGGCTTGTTTAGATGTTCTTTTGCATAACTCTGAAGCTGAACTTTAAGGTGAGGATGCAGGAGAGTTTTTTTCTGATGACTCCTCCAAGCAGGCTATATTTGTGCAAGTGTCTCTGAACAGTAGAACAATGTACCACAACTCCAGAGTCTGCTAAATCTTTCTGAAGGTATTTTGCAGTTGAGTGTGGGTTCTGATTGCCTCTCTAGCAATTTTACGAGCAGCTGTCACTAAAATGTTGCTTAGTTTTCCAGACGTTAACTTGACCTCCACTGCTCCTGTTAACTGCCATTTATTAATTACATTTCGAACTGAGGATAGGGCAACTAGAAAACAATTTGCTATCTTTGTGGGCGTCCACCGTTTTCATTTTCAGACTGCTAGGCAGCTGCTTAGAAGAACCTATGGCTGCTGTTTTTTTGGCACAAGGTTAGAGGATGCTGTTTTTTTAAACCCTTAATGACCGGAGCTTTTTTTGGTTTTGCGTTTTCATTTTTCACTCTCCTCCTTCCCAGAGCCATAACTTTTTTATTTTTCTGTCAATATGGCCATCTGAGGGCTTATCTTTTGCGGGACGAGTTGTACTTTTGAACAACACCATTGGTTTTACCATGTATTGTACTAGAAAACAGGAAAAAAATTCCAAGTGTGGTGAAATTGCAAAAAAAGTGCAATCCCAAACTTGTTTTTAGATTGGTTTATTACTAGGTTCACTAAATGCTAAAATTGACCTGACATTATGATTCTCCAGGTTATTACAAGTTCATAGACACCAAACATGTCTAGGATCTTTTTTATCTAAGTGGTGAAAAAAATTCCAAATTTTGCTAAAAGAAAAAAAAATTGGGCAATTTTTCGTTACCCGTGGCGTCTCCAGTTTTCATGATCTGGAGTTGGGTGAGGGCTTATTTTTTGCATGCTGATCTGACATTTTTAATGATACCATTTTGGAAGGATACGTTCTTTTGATCACCCATTATTGCATTTTAATGCAATGTCGCAGCGACAAAAAAAAGTAATTCTGGCGTTGTGACTTTTTTTCTCGCTACGCCATTTAGCGATCAGGTTAATCCTTTTTTATTGATAAATCGGGTGATTCTGAACGTGGCAATACCAAATATGTGTAGGTTTGATTTTTTTTAATGTTTTATTTTTAATGGGGCGAAAGGGGGGTGATTTAAACTTTTATATTTTTTATTTGTTTCTTATTTTTAAAAACTTTTTTTATTTTGGCATTCTTCAATATTCTCCATGGGAGGCTAGAAGCTGCCACAACTAGTGATAAGCAAGTATACTCGTTGCTCGGGTTTACCCGAGCATGCTCGGGTGTCCTCCAAATATTTTGGTGTGCTCGTACATTTAGTTTTTGTCGCCTCAGCGGCATGATTTGTGAGTGCTAGACAGGCTGAACACGTGGGAATTTCCTAAAAAACTGGCAACCCTCACATGTATTTAGGCTGTCTAGTAGTCGCAATTCATGCAGCTGAGGCCTCAAAAACGGAATCTCCAAGCACTCCAAAATGCTCAGAGGACACCCGAGTAATGAGTATAGTCCCTCATCACTAGCCACAACTCAATTGCCTATGCTACATAGAGATGATGCTCAGATCGCCTCTATGTAGTAGAATGACAGCATTGCTATGAGTGCCAACCACTGGTTGGTGCTCATAGCAATCTGGCATCAACAACCATAGAGGTCTGCAAGAGACCTCTGGTTGTTATGCCGATGCACCGATGACCCCCAATCATGTGACGGGGGTCACCCATGCGCGCATTTCCGGCCTGATGGCCAGAAGCGCTTGTAAAAAGGCCGCTGTCAGAGTTTGACAGTGGCATTTAACCAGTTAATAGGTGCGGGTGTATCGCGATTCCACCCGCGCCTATTGCGGGCACATGTCAGCTGTTCAAAACAGCTGACATGTCCCGGCTTTAATGCGGGCTCACCGCTGGAGCCCGCATCAAAACGGGGGTTCTGCCATCGGATGTACTATTCCGTCTGATGGCAGAAAGGGGTTAAAGCTGGGAAATTTGGATCATCTGGCCTTTTCTAATGATGATAGTGAGCAAGGCATAATGCTAACAGGCTAATTTAGTCTGAAACCTTGGTCAAAGTTATCTGAGTTCACAAATCTCCAAGGATGCTCAAAAATATGTATGGAACAGAGAGATAGCAGCACAAACTTGAGCAGATTTTGGGTGCAATACTTCCTGAATAAAGCGGTTGTCCAACCGGAGAGCTATGCATGTGAGGATTGACGGTTTGTTAGGGAATCCCAACATGTATTCAGGCTGTCTAGCAGCCACAAATCATGCAGATGCAGGGACACAAACATAATCTACGAACACGCCCATGATACTTAGAGAACACCCGAGCATGCTCGGAAAACTCGAGGAACGAGTACACTCGCTCATCACTAATAGCTATCTAATAACCATTACTTTGCTTGATGGTGACAATCACCTGTCATCTCACAAGCATTGCAGCATACAAATTGCTATTCTTGCCCGCATAGCCATTGGCCCCATTGGTTAACTTTCTCTATCCCTCTGCAATGGTTGATCATCATGGACAGCATCATTGTGTTCATCCTCATTTTCACATAAACAGTTAATTACATCACATTTCTTTAACTGGGATAATGCCTCCCTGCACATCCACATGTGTTATGATCTGGTGGCCTAGGAACAGCATGGACGAGCTCTGGAGTAGGTGGCCTCTATACTGACCGCAGACCCTGAACTTAACACCGCAACTAGAAGTAGCCGTGGGATGTTCCTGTCACTCCCTAGACACCTCGTCAAAGCCAGAAGACTAATTACCCCTAAAGAAAGAAACAGGAAAACTATCTTGCCTCAGAGAAAATTCCCAAAGGAAAGACAGCCCCCCACAAATATTGACTGTGAGAGGAGAGGGAAATTACAAACGCAGACTGAAAACAGAATGTAGCAAAGGAGGCCACGCTACCTAGAAAGAAAAGACAGGACAGAGTACTGTGCGGTCAGTATTAAAATACTACAAACATCCACCACAGAGAATACAAAAATCTCCACACCTAACTAAAGGCATGGAGGGTAACTCTGCAACTCCAGAGCTTCCAGCTTGGCTGAATAAATCCTTACACAGACAAAGCTGGACAAGAAAAAACATAGCAATTCACTGAACTATAAAGTCCACCGCATGTGGACTGCAAAAACAAAGCCAGGACTTATCTTTGATGATTTGGACAATCCAGCAGGAGAAACCAAGCAGAGATGTGAATCCTCCAGAAAACAAAGGACAACTGGCACTCACCAAAGGGTGAGGCCAGACTAAATAGACCCGTCCAAAGTGGACGCACCTAATGACTGCTGTGAAGGACAAACAGCAGCACTACCACTTATAACCACAGGAGGGAGCCCAAGAGCAGAACCCACAACAGAATTCACAACACATATGCTTCTTCTTGTTCTCCTCTTCTTCTTTTTTCTCTACATCTTTCTAAATATGATATAGACAGCCACAGGATGGTGAAAGATATGTAGAAGTTGCTGTTTTTCCTTCATCGATTGTAACATTCTGGTGAGTGTTTTTTCCCAGATAAATATGAGGGGAATTACATCATTGATATCATAGTTTTCCTTATTGACAAACTTAGCAGTCTTTTTGAAAGGCTTCAGTAGGCAACATGTGTCCCTCATGAGCTGCCAATGGCTGAACTCAAATTAAGTCATGCTCCAGTTTGGCTGATGAATAATATAATCTGTCATCACTAGGGTTGAGCGAAACGGGTCGATCATTTTCAAAAGTCGCCGACTTTTGGCTAAGTCGGCGTCTCATGAAACCCGATCCGACCCCTGTGCTTGTCGGCCATGCGGTACGCGACTTTCGCGCCAAAGTCGCGTTTCAATGACGCGAAAAGCGCCATTTCTCAGCCAATGAAGGTGAACGCAGAGTGTGGGCAGCGTGTTGACATAGATCCTGGTCCCCACCATCTTAGAGAAGGGCATTGCAGTGATTGGCTTGCTGTCTGCGGCGTCACAGGGGCTATAAAGGGGCGTTCCCGCCGACCGCCATCTTACTGCTGCTGATCTGAGCTTAGGGAGAGGTTGCTGCCGCTTCGTCAGAAGCAGGGAGAGCGTTAGGCAGGGTCCACTAACCACCAAACCGCTTGTGCTGTAGCGATTTCCACTGTCCAACACCACCTTCGGTGTGCAGGAACAGTGGAAGCTATTTTTTTTTTTTTTCCTCAGCGCTGTAGCTCATTGGGCTGCCCTAGAAGGCTCCGTGATAGCTGTATTGCTGTGTGTACGCCACTGTGGAAACCAACTGCTTTTTTCAAAGCACATATCCTCTTGTTCCTTTCTGCACAGCTATCTTTTTTGTTTGTCCACACTTTTTATTTAATTTGTGCATCAGTCCACTCCTATTGCTGCCTGCCATACCTGGCTTAGATTACTGCAGGAAGATAGTAATTGTAGGACAGTCCCTGTTTTTTTTTTTTTTTTGTGGGAGATTAAGATTGGCATTTCTGCTACAGTGCCATCCCTGTGTGTGCCATCTCTCACTGAGTGGGCCATAGAAAGCCTATTTATTTTTTCCGTGATTTGTGTTCTAAATTCTACCTCAACACAAAAAACACTACATCAATCAGTGGTAGAAAAATATTGGCCTCAGTCAGGGCTTGTGTGCCACTGCTGTGTGTGCTATCTCTTATTCAGTGGGCTATAGAAAGCCTATTTATTTTTTTATTTTTTTTCTTATTATTTGGTTTCTAAAGTCTCCCTGAAAAAAAAAAAAATAAATAAAAAAACAGTGGGAGCGTAATATTGCCCTTTCAGCTTGTGTGCCAGTCTTGACTCCTGGGTGTGCCACCTCTCTCTCTCATTCAGTGGGCCATAGAAAGGCTATTTATTTTTTTGGTTTTTTTAATATTATTTGGTTTCTAAAGTCTCCCTGAAAATAAAAATAAAAAAACTTAAAAAAACAGTGGGAGAGTAATATTGCCCTTTCAGCTTGTGCGCCAGTCTTGACTCCTGGGTGTGCCACCTCTCTCTCTCTAATTGTGGGCCATAGAAAGCCTTTTTTTTTTGTTTTTTTTTTAAATATTATTTGGTTTCTAAAGTCTCCCTTAAAAAACAAAAAATACATAAAAAAACAGTGGGAGAGTAATATTGCCCTTTCAGCTTGTGTGCCATTCTTGACTCCTGGGTGTGCCACCTCTCTCTCTCATTCAGTGGGCCATAGAAAGGCTATTTATTTTTTTTGTTTTTTTAATATTATTTGGTTTCTAAAGTCTCCCTTAAAAAACAAAAAATACATAAAAAAACAGTGGGAGAGTAATATTGCCCTTTCAGCTTGTGTGCCAGTCTTGACTCCTGGGTGTGCCACCTCTCTCTCTCATTCAGTGGGCCATAGAAAGGCTATTTATTTTTTTTGGTTTTTTTAATATTATTTGGTTTCTAAAGTCTCCCTGAAAAAAAAAAAAAACATAAAAAAACAGTGGGAGAGTAATATTGCCCTTTCAACTTGTGTGCCAGTCTTGACTCCTGGGTGTGCCACCTCTCTCTCATTCAGTGGGCCATAGAAAGCCTATTTATTTATTTTTTTAAATATTATTGGGTTTCTAAAGTCTCCCTTAAAAAACAAAAAATACATAAAAAAACAGTGGGAGAGTAATATTGCCCTTTCAGCTTGTGTGCCACTCTTGACTCCTGGGTGTGCCACCTCTCTCTCATTCAGTGGGCCATAGAAAGCATTTATTTTTTTTTTTCCTTGATTTGTGTTCTAAAATCTACCTCAACACAAAAACACTACATCAATCAGTGGGAGAAAAATATTGGCCTCAGTCAGGGCTTGTGTGCCACTGCTGTGTGTGCTATCTCTCATTCAGTGGGCTATAGAAAGCCTATTTATTTATTTATTTTTTTTCTTATTATTTGGTTTCTAAAGTCTCCCTGAAAAAAAAAATACCTAAAAAAACAGTGGGAGAGTAATATTGCCCTTTCAGCTTGTGTGCCAGTCTTGACTCCTGGGTGTGCCACCTCTCTCTCTCATTCAGTGGGCCATAGAAAGGCTATTTATTTTTTTTGGTTTTTTTAATATTATTTGGTTTCTAAAGTCTCCCTGAAAATAAAAGAAAAAAAACTTAAAAAAACAGTGGGAGAGTAATATTGCCCTTTCAGCTTGTGTGCCAGTCTTGACTCCTGGGTGTGCCACCTCTCTCCCTCTCATTCAGTGGGCCATAGAAAGCCTATTTATTTATTTTTTTAAATATTATTGGGTTTCTAAAGTCTCCCTTAAAAAACAAAAAATACATAAAAAAACAGTGGGAGAGTAATATTGCCCTTTCAGCTTGTGTGCCACTCTTGACTCCTGGGTGTGCCACCTCTCTCTCATTCAGTGGGCCATAGAAAGCATTTATTTTTTTTTTCCTTGATTTGTGTTCTAAAATCTACCTCAACACAAAAACACTACATCAATCAGTGGGAGAAAAATATTGGCCTCAGTCAGGGCTTGTGTGCCACTGCTGTGTGTGCTATCTCTCATTCAGTGGGCTATAGAAAGCCTATTTATTTATTTATTTTTTTTCTTATTATTTGGTTTCTAAAGTCTCCCTGAAAAAAAAAATACCTAAAAAAACAGTGGGAGAGTAATATTGCCCTTTCAGCTTGTGTGCCAGTCTTGACTCCTGGGTGTGCCACCTCTCTCTCTCATTCAGTGGGCCATAGAAAGGCTATTTATTTTTTTGGTTTTTTTAATATTATTTGGTTTCTAAAGTCTCCCTGAAAATAAAAGAAAAAAAACTTAAAAAAACAGTGGGAGAGTAATATTGCCCTTTCAGCTTGTGCGCCAGTCTTGACTCCTGGGTGTGCCACCTCTCTCTCTCTCTAATTGTGGGCCATAGAAAGCCTTTTTTTTTTTTGTTTTTTTTTAATATTATTTGGTTTCTAAAGTCTCCCTGAGAAAAAAAAATAAATAAATTAGGTGGGAGATTAATATTGACATTAGTGCTTGAGTGACAGTCCTGCGTGTGTGTCATCTCTGTGATTTTGTGCCACAGAAAACAGAGTGTGTAACATTGTGCCTGATTTTCCTTGTGGTCTCACCAACCTGTTAAGGGATATTGAAATCATACTGAAGTTATAGCTCACCGTGTAAGTTGTTTGACAGCAACAAATAAAGTTACTTTGGTTAAGATTTTAAAACAATGAGGAAGTCTGGTGCAAGAGGTCGTCGTGGGCGTTCATTGTCAGCTGGTAATGATGGTAGTGGTAGTGGAGCATCAGGTGGTCGTGGGGATAAAAATATTCCACCTAAGTCTGGAGCTGTGGAGCCAGTTTCGTCGTCAGGCTAAACAAGGCCTCGAACGCTCTCTTTTCTGGGAGTAGGAAAACCGCTTTTAAAGGCGGAGCAGCAACAGCAAGTTTTGGCTTACATTGCAGACTCAGCCTCTAGCTCTTTTGCCTCCTCTTCCGAAACTGGTAAATGTAAAAGCAGCGCGTCGCTTGTGGATGTTCACGGTCAGGGACAAGTCGCTTCCTTGTCCTCCTCAGCAAAAACTACAACAAGAGAGAAGGATGCAGCAGGCGACACAACGGGTCACTCCATGGAGCTCTTTATACATACCGTCCCTGGCTTAGAAAGTGAAACATTTAACAGGCCATGCCCATTACAAGTAGATTCTGACATGGAGTGCACTGATGCACAGCCACAGCCAGAGTACTATGCTGCTCCTTTGACTCAGACCACCACATTGCCCTCTCAGGGTACAGATCCACAATCAGACCCTGATGAGACTATGTTGCCCCGCCACGAACGCTATACCACCGACCGACACAGTGACACAGACGAAGTTGCACACGAGCTCGAAGAGGAGGTAATAGATGACCCAGTTATTGACCCCGATTGGCAGCCATTGGGGGAACAGGGTGCAGGCGGCAGTAGTTCAGAAGCGGAGGTGGAGGAGGGGCCGCAGCAGGCATCAACATTGCAACTGGTTCCATCTGCCGGGCCCGTATCTGGCCCAAAACGCGTGTCAAAGCCAAAACCTGTTGGAGGACAGCGTGGCCATCCGGTTAAAGCTCAGTCTGCAATCCCTGAAAAGGGATCCGAGTCTAGGAAGAGTGCAGTCTGGCATTTTTTTAAACAACATCCAACTGATCAGCGCAAAGTCATCTGTCAAAAATGTTCAACTAGCTTAAGCAGAGGTCAGAATCTGAAAAGTCTAAATACTAGTTGCATGCATAGACACTTAACCACCATGCATTTTCAAGCCTGGACTAACTACCAAACGTCCCTTAAGGTTGTAGCACCCTCGGCCAATGAAGCTAGTCAGCAACGCAACATCCCTTCCGTCACTGTAAGGCCACCATTTTCCGCACCACCGGCAGTATCTGTGCAGGTTTCTTTGCCAGCCAAAAGCAGTCAGGGTCAGGGAACCACCAGTTTTGTAGGAGGAAATATTGCATCTAGGGCACCGGCGGAAACAATACCGTCTCCAACCGTCTCTCAGTCTGCCATGTACACCGGCACACCCGAAAGTTCCACGATCTCCAGCTCTCCAGTCCAGCTCACCCTACATGACACTCTGGTTAGAAAAAGGAAGTACTTATCCTCGCATCCGCGTACACAGGGTTTTAACGCCCACATAGCTAGACTAATCTCGTTAGAGATGATGCCCTACCGGTTAGTTGAAAGCGAAGCTTTCAAAGCCCTGATGGAGTACGCTGAACCACGATACGAGCTACCCAGTCGACACTTTTTTTCCAGAAAAGCCATCCCAGCCCTGCACCAGCATGTTAAACAGCGCATCGTCCATGCACTCAGGCAATCTGTGAGTACAAAGGTGCACCTGACTACAGATGCATGGACCAGTAGGCATGGCCAGGGACGTTATGTGTCCATCACGGCACACTGGGTGAATGTGGTGGATGCAGGGTCCACAGGCGACATCAATTTAGGGACAGTTGTGCCTAGCCCACGGTCTAGGAAACAGTTGGCTGTAGGCGTTCGCACCCCCTCCTCCTCCTCCTCCTCGTCCTCCTGCAGAAGCTACAGCTCTTCCACAGAACGCAGTCTGCCAACCACTCCATCGGCAGATGACACTGTTGCACACCAGTTGTCCCATTATGGGCCAGCTACTGCCAAGCGTCAGCAGGCTGTATTGGCTATGAAGTGTTTGGGCGACAACAGACACACCGCGGAAGTTCTGTCCGAGTTCTTGCAACAAGAAACGCAGTCGTGGCTGGGCACAGTAGATCTTGAGGCAGGCAAGGTAGTGAGTGATAACGGAAGGAATTTCATGGCTGCCATCTCCCTTTCCCAACTGAAACACATTCCTTGCCTGGCTCACACCTTAAACCTGGTGGTGCAGTGCTTATTGAAAACGTATCCTGGGTTCTCCGACCTGCTCCTCAAAGTGCGTGCACTTTGCTCACATATCCGACGTTCGCCTGTACACGCCAGCCGTATGCAGACCTATCAGCGGTCTTTGAACCTTCCCCAGCATCGCCTAATCATAGACGTTGCAACAAGGTGGAACTCAACACTGCACATGCTTCAGAGACTGTGCGAACAGAGGCGTGCTGTTATTTATTTGTGGGAGGATACACGGGCAGGCAGTAGGATGGCAGACATGGAGTTGTCAGGTGTGCAGTGGTCTAAGATACAAGACATGTGTCAAGTCCTTCAGTGTTTTGAGGAATGCACACGGCTGGTTAGTGCAGACAACGCCGTAATAAGCATGAGCATCCCCCTAATGCGTCTGCTGATGCAAAGTTTGACGCACATAAAGGAGCAGGCGTCTGCACCAGAGGAAGAGGAAAGCCTTGATGACAGTCAGCCATTGTCTGGTCAGGGAAGTGTACAGGACGAGGTAGCGGGCGAAGAGGAGGTGGAGGACGAGGAGGATGATGGGGATGAGTATATTTTTAATGCCGAACCTTTCCCGGGGGCACAGGAAATTGGTTGCGTGTCACGGCCGGGTTCTGGTTTTTTGAGGGACACAAGTGACGTAGATTTGCCTGCAACTGCCCCTCAACCAATCACAACCGGAGATTTGACAACTGGAACTTTGGCCCACATGGCGGATTATGCCTAACGTATCCTAAAAAGGGACACACGCATTACGAAAATGATGAACGATGACGATTACTGGTTGGCCTGCCTCCTTGATCCACGCTATAAAGGCAAATTGCAAAATATTATGCCACATGAGAACTTGGAACTAATATTAGCAACCAAACAATCAACTCTTGTTGACCGTTTGCTTCAGGCATTCCCAGCACACAGCGCACGTGATCGTTCTCACACGAGCTCCAGGGGGCAGCAGACTAGGAGTGTTAGGGGTGCACACATCAGAAGTGGCGTTGGACAGAGGGGTTTTCTGACCAGGTTGTGGAGTGATTTTGCTATGACCGCAGACAGGACAGGTACTGCTGCATCAATTGAAAGTGACAGGAGACAACATTTGTCCAGTATGGTTACTAACTATTTTTCATCCCTTATCGATGTTCTCCCTCAACCGTCATTCCCATTTGATTACTGGGCCTCCAAATTAGACACCTGGCCAGAATTGGCAGAATATGCATTGCAGGAGCTTGCTTGCCCGGCAGCAAGTGTCCTATCAGAAAGAGTATTCAGTGCTGCAGGTTCAATATTAACCGAAAAAAGGACTCGTCTGGCTACCCAAAATGTTGACGATCTAACATTCATTAAAATGAACCACAACTGGATTTCGAAATCTTTTGCCCCACCTTGCCCGGCCGACACCTAGCTTTCCTATGAAAAGCTCTTGCCTGTGAATTACTTTTCTAATGTCTAATTTGCTGCAGCTGATTGTACAGCATACGACATGTTTACACCTCCCTAAATGGCAAAACTCCCCACACGGGGCCGTGGTATCGCGACTTGGCGCAAGCACCCATGAGACTGCTGTTTGTCTGAAGAGGTGGGTGTGCTCGCTTTTGGTTGACGGCATTGCTACTGGGTCCCTCATAGTACAATGTAGTGTCTCTGGCGGTGGTGGTGCGCACCCAACGTCAGACACACCGTTGTAACATGAGGGGCCCTGGGGCGGTCCCGCCGGCCTCAAGAGAGTTCCCCCCTACCCCAGCTCAAAATGTGCTCTACCACGTGCAAAATTATGTCGCACAGCTCCACCAATCTTTAGTCTATTCGCTGACATCATTCAATGTCTGGCACTGACAATACAAATTTGTAGACATCTATGATGCAACTTAAAGTAGTCTGTGTCTGTGTCCTATATTGGCACCATTAAATAGTTACTGCCAAATTACTATGTCAGAAACTCAGTAGATGAGCCCACCCCTGTACCTAAGTATGCCACCTTTTTTTTTGTTTTGGTTGTTTTGCGAGACATTAACATCTATTTATATTTTGGGAGTACTGGGACAGACACTCCTTGCACTACTCCTCCACTCACCACCAAGCTGCCTGTGTATCCATGTAACCGCTGTAAAGCTGCCATGAGCCTATTGTTTGTTATTTTAGGCCTTTGATAGCCTGTCTGCGGTCCCTACTTTAAATACTCCTCCACTCACCACCAAGCTGCCTGTGTATCCATGTAACCGCTGTAAAACTGCCATGAGCCTATTGTTTGTTATTTTAGGCCTTTGATAGCCTGTCTGCGGTCCCTACTTTAAATACTCCTCCACTCACCACCAAGCTGCCTGTGTATCCATGTAACCGCTGTAAAACTGCCATGAGCCTATTGTTTGTTATTTTAGGCCTTTGATAGCCTGTCTGCGGTCCCTACTTTAAATACTCCTCCACTCACCACCAAGCTGCCTGCCCGTGTATCCATGTAACCGCTGTAAAACTGCCATGAGCCTATTGTTTGTTATTTTAGGCCTTTGATAGCCTGTCTGCGGTCCCTACTTTAAATACTCCTCCACTCACCACCAAGCTGCCTGTGTATCCATGTAACCGCTGTAAAACTGCCATGAGCCTATTGTTTGTTATTTTAGGCCTTTGATAGCCTGTCTGCGGTCCCTACTTTAAATACTCCTCCACTCATCACCAGCTGCCTGCCCGTGTATCCATGTAACCGCTGTAAAACTGCCATGAGCCTATTGTTTGTTATTTTAGGCCTTTGATAGCCTGTCTGCGGTCCCTACTTTAAATACTCCTCCACTCATCACCAGCTGCCTGCCCGTGTATCCATGTAACCGCTGTAAAACTGCCATGAGCCTATTGTTTGTTATTTTAGGCCTTTGATAGCCTGTCTGCGGTCCCTACTTTAAATACTCCTCCACTCACCACCAAGCTGCCTGTGTATCCATGTAACCGCTGTAAAACTGCCATGAGCCTATTGTTTGTTATTTTAGGCCTTTGATAGCCTGTCTGCGGTCCCTACTTTAAATACTCCTCCACTCACCACCAAGCTGCCTGCCCGTGTATCCATGTAACCACTGTAAAACTGCCATGAGCCTATTGTTTGTTATTTTAGGCCTTTGATAGCCTGTCTGCGGTCCCTACTTTAAATACTCCTCCACTCACCACCAAGCTGCCTGTGTATCCATGTAACCGCTGTAAAACTGCCATGAGCCTATTGTTTGTTATTTTAGGCCTTTGATAGCCTGTCTGCGGTCCCTACTTTAAATACTCCTCCACTCATCACCAGCTGCCTGCCCGTGTATCCATGTAACCGCTGTAAAACTGCCATGAGCCTATTGTTTGTTATTTTAGGCCTTTGATAGCCTGTCTGCGGTCCCTACTTTAAATACTCCTCCACTCACCACCAAGCTGCCTGCCCGTGTATCCATGTAACCGCTGTAAAACTGCCATGAGCCTATTGTTTGTTATTTTAGGCCTTTGATAGCCTGTCTGCGGTCCCTACTTTAAATACTCCTCCACTCACCACCAAGCTGCCTGTGTATCCATGTAACCGCTGTAAAACTGCCATGAGCCTATTGTTTGTTATTTTAGGCCTTTGATAGCCTGTCTGCGGTCCCTACTTTAAATACTCCTCCACTCATCACCAGCTGCCTGCCCGTGTATCCATGTAACCGCTGTAAAACTGCCATGAGCCTATTGTTTGTAATTTTAGGCCTTTGATAGCCTGTCTGCGGTCCCTACTTTAAATACTCCTCCACTCATCACCAGCTGCCTGCCCGTGTATCCATGTAACCGCTGTAAAACTGCCATGAGCCTATTGTTTGTTATTTTAGGCCTTTGATAGCCTGTCTGCGGTCCCTACTTTAAATACTCCTCCACTCACCACCAAGCTGCCTGCCCGTGTATCCATGTAACCGCTGTAAAACTGCCATGAGCCTATTGTTTGTTATTTTAGGCCTTTGATAGCCTGTCTGCGGTCCCTCCTTCCACTAGGCCTCCACTGACCAGACCACTGCTGCCCGTGTACCCCTGGAACCAATTTTAAAGTGCCTACAGCCAGCCCATTTTATTGTGTTAGGCCTTCGAAGCCTGTCTGCGGTCCCTCCTTCCAATAGGCCTACACTGACAAAGGTACACCTGACAACAGACACATGGACCTGTAGGCATGGCCACGGAAGGTTACGTGTCCTTTGTGGCTCAATGGGTTAATGTATTGGATGCATGGTCCACACAGGGGACAGCCTGCTAAGTCTGTATGCAGTCCCTAATTCAAGTTGTCCTCAACTGAATAAAGCTGAGCTTCTACCTTCTGGCTCTCATTAAGTGTTTTTTAAAAAACAAAATGGTGGTTAGGGCCTACTAACGGCTTCTGCCCCTCCCTGGTGTTGCCCTCAACTGAATAAAGCTGAGCTTCTACCTTCCGGCTCTGATTAACTGCTGTTTTTAAACACATTGCTGGTTCCGGCCTACTAACGGTGTCTGCCCCTGCCTGGTGTTGCCCTCAACTGAATAAAGCTGAGCTTCAACCTTCTGGCTCTCATTAAGTGTTTTTTAAAAAACAAAATGGTGGTTCCGGCCTACTTACGGTGTCTGCCCCTGCCTGGTGTTGCCCTCAACTGAATAAAGCTGAGCTTCAACCTTCTGGCTCTCATTAAGTGTTTTTTAAAAAACAAAATGGTGGTTAGGGCCTACTAACGGCTTCTGCCCCTCCCTGGTGTTGCCCTCAACTGAATAAAGCTGAGCTTCTACCTTCCGGCTCTGATTAACTGCTGTTTTTAAACACATTGCTGGTTCCGGCCTACTAACGGTGTCTGCCCCTCCCTGGTGTTGCCCTCAACTGAATAAAGCTGAGCTTCTACCTTCCGGCTCTGATTAACTGCTGTTTTTAAACACATTGCTGGTTCCGGCCTACTAACGGTGTCTGCCCCTGCCTGGTGTTGCCCTCAACTGAATAAAGCTGAGCTTCAACCTTCTGGCTCTCATTAAGTGTTTTTTAAAAAACAAAATGGTGGTTAGGGCCTACTAACGGCTTCTGCCCCTCCCTGGTGTTGCCCTCAACTGAATAAAGCTGAGCTTCTACCTTCCGGCTCT
The DNA here is from genome assembly GCF_051348905.1 of Ranitomeya variabilis. Classification (NCBI taxonomy): domain Eukaryota; kingdom Metazoa; phylum Chordata; class Amphibia; order Anura; family Dendrobatidae; genus Ranitomeya; species Ranitomeya variabilis. The sequence continues at coordinate 493,611,867 of NC_135235.1, forward strand.
GATTAACTGCTGTTTTTAAACACATTGCTGGTTCCGGCCTACTAACGGTGTCTGCCCCTCCCTGGTGTTGCCCTCAACTGAATAAAGCTGAGCTTCTACCTTCCGGCTCTGATTAACTGCTGTTTTTAAACACATTGCTGGTTCCGGCCTACTAACGGTGTCTGCCCCTGCCTGGTGTTGCCCTCAACTGAATAAAGCTGAGCTTCAACCTTCTGGCTCTCATTAAGTGTTTTTTAAAAAACAAAATGGTGGTTAGGGCCTACTAACGGCTTCTGCCCCTCCCTGGTGTTGCCCTCAACTGAATAAAGCTGAGCTTCTACCTTCCGGCTCTGATTAACTGCTGTTTTTAAACACATTGCTGGTTCCGGCCTACTAACGGTGTCTGCCCCTCCCTGGTGTTGCCCTCAACTGAATAAAGCTGAGCTTCTACCTTCCGGCTCTGATTAACTGCTGTTTTTAAACACATTGCTGGTTCCGGCCTACTAACGGTGTCTGCCCCTGCCTGGTGTTGCCCTCAACTGAATAAAGCTGAGCTTCAACCTTCTGGCTCTCATTAAGTGTTTTTTAAAAAACAAAATGGTGGTTAGGGCCTACTAACGGCTTCTGCCCCTCCCTGGTGTTGCCCTCAACTGAATAAAGCTGAGCTTATACCTTCCGGCTCTGATTAACTGCTGTTTTTAAACACATTGCTGGTTCCGGCCTACTAACGGTGTCTGCCCCTGCCTGGTGTTGCCCTCAACTGAATAAAGCTGAGCTTCAACCTTCTGGCTCTCATTAAGTGTTTTTTAAAAAACAAAATGGTGGTTCCGGCCTACTAACGGTGTCTGCCCCTGCCTGGTGTTGCCCTCAACTGAATAAAGCTGAGCTTCAACCTTCTGGCTCTCATTAAGTGTTTTTTAAAAAACAAAATGGTGGTTAGGGCCTACTAACGGCTTCTGTCCCTCCCTGGTGTTGCCCTCAACTGAATAAAGCTGAGCTTCTACCTTCCGGCTCTGATTAACTGCTGTTTTTAAACACATTGCTGGTTCCGGCCTACTAACGGTGTCTGCCCCTCCCTGGTGTTGCCCTCAACTGAATAAAGCTGAGCTTCTACCTTCCGGCTCTGAATAACTGCTGTTTTTAAACACATTGCTGGTTCCGGCCTACTAACGGTGTCTGCCCCTGCCTGGTGTTGCCCTCAACTGAATAAAGCTGAGCTTCAACCTTCTGGCTCTGATTAACTGCTGTTTTTAAACACATTGCTGGTTCCGGCCTACTAACGGTGTCTGCCCCTGCCTGGTGTTGCCCTCAACTGAATAAAGCTGAGCTTCAACCTTCTGGCTCTCATTAAGTGTTTTTTAAAAAACAAAATGGTGGTTAGGGCCTACTAACGGCTTCTGCCCCTCCCTGGTGTTGCCCTCAACTGAATAAAGCTGAGCTTCTACCTTCCGGCTCTGATTAACTGCTGTTTTTAAACACATTGCTGGTTCCGGCCTACTAACGGTGTCTGCCCCTCCCTGGTGTTGCCCTCAACTGAATAAAGCTGAGCTTCTACCTTCCGGCTCTGATTAACTGCTGTTTTTAAACACATTGCTGGTTCCGGCCTACTAACGGTGTCTGCCCCTCCCTGGTGTTGCCCTCAACTGAATAAAGCTGAGCTTCTACCTTCCGGCTCTGATTAACTGCTGTTTTTAAACACATTGCTGGTTCCGGCCTACTAACGGTGTCTGCCCCTCCCTGGTGTTGCCCTCAACTGAATAAAGCTGAGCTTCTACCTTCCGGCTCTGATTAACTGCTGTTTTTAAACACATTGCTGGTTCCGGCCTACTAACGGTGTCTGCCCCTGCCTGGTGTTGCCCTCAACTGAATAAAGCTGAGCTTCAACCTTCTGGCTCTCATTAAGTGTTTTTTAAAAAACAAAATGGTGGTTAGGGCCTACTAACGGCTTCTGCTCCTCCCTGGTGTTGCCCTCAACTGAATAAAGCTGAGCTTCTACCTTCCGGCTCTGATTAACTGCTGTTTTTAAACACATTGCTGGTTCCGGCCTACTAACGGTGTCTGCCCCTCCCTGGTGTTGCCCTCAACTGAATAAAGCTGAGCTTCTACCTTCCGGCTCTGATTAACTGCTGTTTTTAAACACATTGCTGGTTCCGGCCTACTAACGGTGTCTGTCATGATCTCTGCAGGCAGAGATCATAGCAAGCCTATAGAGGGACAAGCTCTCGGAAGATGGAACTATACTGACCATGAACTAAGCCTGCCGCGCAACTAGAAATAGCCAGGTAGCATTTCCTATTTATTGCTAGATGCCCAGCTCTGGCCTAAGACCTAAATAGCTAGCAGAGGGAAATATAAGACCTGGCTCACCTCTAGAGAAATATTCCAAAGAAGACAGTAGCCCCCCACATATAATGACGGTGAGTTCAGATGAAACAACAAACGCAGCAGGAAAATAGTCTTAGCAAATTTGAGGTCCGCTTACTAGATAGCAGAAGACAGATAGTATACTTTCATGGTCAGCAGAAAAACACTAACAAAACACCATCCAGAGATTACCTTAAACTCTGGCATTAACTCATAACGCCAGAGTAGCAATCCCTGATCAACGAGAGCTTTCCAGACACAGTAACAAAACTTCAGCTGTGAACTGGAACAAATAGGCAAAACGAAACATGGACAAAAGTCCAACTTATCTAGTAGTTGTCAGAAGCAGGAACAAGCACTGAGAGGCATCAGATAACATTGTTGACCGGCAAGAAACCACCAGAGAAATGAGCTTAAATAGCGACACCCACTACTGATGGAACCAGGTGAAACAGGAAAGAGGATGACAAGTCCAATTCCACAAGCGGCCACCGGGGGAGCCCAGAATCCAAATTCACAACAGTACCCCCCCCTCAAGGAGGGGGCACCGAACCCTCACCAGATCCACCAGGGCGACCAGGATGAGCCCTATGGAAGGCACGAACAAGATCAGAAGCATGAACATCAGATGCATTGACCCAAGAATTATCCTCCTGGCCGTAACCCTTCCAGTTGACCAGATACTGGAGTCTCCGTCTGGAAACACGAGAGTCCAAAATTTTCTCCACAACGTACTCCAACTCACCCTCAACCAACACCGGAGCAGGAGGCTCAACTGAAGGTACAACAGGTACCTCATACCTGCGCAATAACGACCGATGAAAAACGTTATGAATGGAAAAGGACGCAGGGAGGTCCAAACGGAAAGAAACAGGATTAAGAATCTCCAATATTCTATAAGGGCCGATGAACCGAGGTTTAAACTTAGGAGAAGAGACCCTCATAGGGACAAAACGAGAAGACAACCACACCAAATCTCCAACACAAAGCCGAGAACCAACACGACGATGACGGTTGGCAAAACGCTGAGTCTTCTCCTGGGACAACTTCAAATTGTCCATAACCTGCCCCCAGATGTGATGCAATCTCTCCACCACCGCATCCACTCCAGGACAATCCGAGGATTCCACCTGACCGGAGGAAAATCGAGGGTGAAACCCCGAATTACAGAAAAACGGGGACACCAAGGTGGAAGAGCTGGCCCGATTATTGAGGGCGAACTCTGCCAATGGCAAAAAAGCAACCCAATCATCCTGATCAGCAGAGACAAAACACCTCAGATATGTCTCCAGGGTCTGATTAGTCCGCTCGGTCTGGCCATTAGTCTGAGGGTGAAAAGCAGATGAAAAAGACAAATCTATGCCCATCCTAGCACAGAATGCCCGCCAAAATCTAGACACAAATTGGGTACCTCTGTCAGAAACAATATTCTCAGGAATACCGTGCAATCGGACAACATTCTGAAAAAACAGAGGAACCAACTCAGAAGAAGAAGGCAACTTGGGCAGAGGAACCAAATGGACCATCTTAGAGAAACGGTCACAGACCACCCAGATGACAGACATCTTCTGGGAAACAGGCAGATCTGAAATAAAATCCATCGAGATGTGTGTCCAAGGCCTCTTAGGAATAGGCAAGGGCAACAGCAGTCCGCTAGCCCGAGAACTACAAGACTTGGCCCGAGCACAAATGTCACATGACTGCACAAAGACTCGCACATCTCGTGACAGGGAAGGCCACCAGAAGGATCTTGCCACCAAATCCCTGGTACCAAAAATTCCGGGATGACCTGCCAATGCAGAAGAATGTACCTCAGAGATGACTCTACTGGTCCAATCATCCGGAACAAACAGTCTATCAGGCGGACAACGATCCGGTCTATCCGCCTGAAACTCTTGCAAGGACCGCCGCAGATCAGGAGAAACGGCCGACAAAATTACTCCCTCCCTAAGGATACCTGTGGGTTCAGCATTACCAGGAGAGTCCGGGTCAAAACTCCTAGAAAGGGCATCTGCCTTAACATTCTTAGAACCCGGTAGGTATGACACCACAAAATTAAAGCGAGAAAAAAATAAAGACCAGCGCGCCTGTCTAGGATTCAGGCGCCTGGCAGTCTTAAGATAAATCAAATTTTTGTGGTCAGTCAATACCACCACCTGATGCTTAGCCCCCTCTAGCCAATGGCGCCACTCCTCAAACGCCCACTTCATGGCCAAAAGCTCCCTATTCCCAACATCATAATTCCGCTCTGCGGGCGAAAATTTGCGAGAAAAGAAGGCACAAGGCCTAATGACGGAGCAGTCGGAACCTTTCTGCGACAACACTGCCCCAGCTCCGATCTCCGAAGCGTCAACCTCAACCTGAAAAGGCAGATTCACATCAGGCTGACGTAACACAGGGGCAGAGGCAAAACGGTGCTTAAGCTCCTGAAAGGCCTCTACAGCATGAGGGGACCAATTAGCAACATCAGCGCCATGTCTGGTCAAATCAGTCAGTGGTTTAACGACATCCGAAAAACCAGCAATAAATCGGCGGTAAAAGTTGGCAAAGCCCAAAAATCTCTGAAGACCCTTAAGAGAGGAGGGCTGAGTCCAGTCACAAATAGCTTGCACCTTGACGGGATCCATCTCAATGGAAGAGGGAGAAAAAATATACCCCAAAAAGGAAATTTTCTGGACCCCAAAAACGCACTTAGACCCCTTCACACATAAAGAATTAGACCGCAGAACCTGAAAAACTCTCCTGACCTGCTGGACATGAGAGTCCCAGTCATCAGAAAAAATCAGAATATCATCCAGATATATTATCATAAATTTATCCAGAAAATCGCGGAAAATATCATGCATAAAAGACTGGAAAACTGAAGGGGCATTAGAAAGACCAAAAGGCATGACCAAATACTCAAAGTGGCCCTCGGGCGTATTAAATGCGGTCTTCCACTCATCCCCCTGCCTGATCCGCACCAAATTATACGCCCCACGAAGATCAATTTTAGAGAACCACTTAGCACCCTCTATACGAGCAAACAAATCAGTAAGCAATGGCAATGGGTATTGGTACTTAACAGTGATCTTATTCAGAAGCCGATAATCAATACATGGTCTCAAAGAGCCGTCCTTTTTTGAGACAAAGAAAAACCCAGCTCCCAAGGGAGAAGAAGATGGACGAATATGTCCCTTTTCCAAAGACTCCTTTATATATTCCCGCATAGCAGCATGTTCCGGCACAGACAGATTAAACAAACGACCCTTTGGATATTTGCAACCCGGTATCAAATCTATGGCACAATCGCACTCACGGTGCGGAGGTAACGACCCAAGCTTGGGTTCGTCAAAGACGTCTTGATAATCAGAGAGGAACTCAGGGACTTCAGAGGGAATGGACGACGAAATAGAAACCAAAGGTAAGTCCCCATGAATACCCTTACATCCCCAGCTCAACACAGACATTGCTCTCCAGTCCAAGACTGGATTGTGAGACTGCAACCATGGCAATCCCAGTACCAAATCGTCATGTAAATTATACAGCACCAGGCAACGAATAATCTCCTGGTGATCCGGATTGATACGCATGGTTACTTGTGTCCAGTATTGTGGTTTATTATTAGCCAATGGGGTGGAGTCAATCCCCTTCAGAGGAATAAGAGTCTCCAAAGGCTCTAAATCAAAACCACAACGATTGGCAAAGGACCAATCCATAAGACTCAGAGCGGCGCCAGAGTCAACATAGGCGTCCGTAGCAATGGATGACAAAGAGCAAATCAGGGTTACAGACAAAATAAACTTAGACTGAATGGTGCCAATGGAAACAGACTTATCAAGCTTCTTTGTACGCCTAGAGCATGCTGATATAACATGAGTAGAATCCCCACAATAGAAGCACAATCCATTCTTCCGTCTAAAATTCTGTCGCTCGCTCCTGGACAGAATTCTATCACACTGCATACTTTCTGGCGTCTTTTCCATAGACACCGCCAGATGGTGCACAGGTTTGCGCTCCCGCAGACGCCTATCAATCTGAATAGCCATTGTCATGGACTCATTCAGACCTGCAGGCACAGGGAACCCCACCATAACATCCTTAACGGCATCAGAGAGACCTTCTCTGAAAGTTGCCGCCAAGGCGCACTCATTCCACTGAGTAAGCACAGACCATTTACGGAATTTTTGGCAGTAAACCTCAGCTTCGTCTTGCCCCTGAGATAGTGCCATCAAAGTTTTTTCTGCCTGAAGTTCCAAATGAGGTTCCTCATAAAGCAAGCCCAAGGCCAGAAAAAACGCATCCACATCGCGCAACGCAGGATCCCCTGCTGGCAATGAGAAGGCCCAATCTTGAGGGTCACCCCTGAGCAAGGAAATCACAATCCTAACCTGCTGAGCAGGGTCTCCAGCTGAACGAGACTTCAGGGACAAATAAAGCTTACAATTATTTCGGAAATTCTGGAAGCTAGCTCTATTCCCTGTGAAGAACTCCGGCAAAGGAATTCTCGGCTCAGATACTGGAGCATGTACCACAAAATCTTGTAAATTTTGTACTTTCGTGATGAGATTATTCAAACCCGCAATTACACTCTGAAGATCCATTATTGTCAGGTGCACACAGAGCCATACAGAGATTAGGGGAAGAGAGAGAAAAAAAACTGCAGCAAGGCAAACTGGATGAAAAAAAAAAAAAAAATTCCAGCAGACTTCTTATAACTCTCCTTTCTCAACCTGGGTCTTTAACACTTTATGGGCCGGTCAAACTGTCATGATCTCTGCAGGCAGAGATCATAGCAAGCCTATAGAGGGACAAGCTCTCGGAAGATGGAACTATACTGACCATGAACTAAGCCTGCCGCGCAACTAGAAATAGCCAGGTAGCATTTCCTATTTATTGCTAGATGCCCAGCTCTGGCCTAAGACCTAAATAGCTAGCAGAGGGAAATATAAGACCTGGCTCACCTCTAGAGAAATATTCCAAAGAAGACAGTAGCCCCCCACATATAATGACGGTGAGTTCAGATGAAACAACAAACGCAGCAGGAAAATAGTCTTAGCAAATTTGAGGTCCGCTTACTAGATAGCAGAAGACAGATAGTATACTTTCATGGTCAGCAGAAAAACACTAACAAAACACCATCCAGAGATTACCTTAAACTCTGGCATTAACTCATAACGCCAGAGTAGCAATCCCTGATCAACGAGAGCTTTCCAGACACAGTAACAAAACTTCAGCTGTGAACTGGAACAAATAGGCAAAACGAAACATGGACAAAAGTCCAACTTATCTAGTAGTTGTCAGAAGCAGGAACAAGCACTGAGAGGCATCAGATAACATTGTTGACCGGCAAGAAACCACCAGAGAAATGAGCTTAAATAGCGACACCCACTACTGATGGAACCAGGTGAAACAGGAAAGAGGATGACAAGTCCAATTCCACAAGCGGCCACCGGGGGAGCCCAGAATCCAAATTCACAACAGGTGTCTGCCCCTGCCTGGTGTTGCCCTCAACTGAATAAAGCTGAGCTTCAACCTTCTGGCTCTCATTAAGTGTTTTTTAAAAAACAAAATGGTGGTTAGGGCCTACTAACGGCTTCTGCCCCTCCCTGGTGTTGCCCTCAACTGAATAAAGCTGAGCTTCTACCTTCCGGCTCTGATTAACTGCTGTTTTTAAACACATTGCTGGTTCCGGCCTACTAACGGTGTCTGCCCCTCCCTGGTGTTGCCCTCAACTGAATAAAGCTGAGCTTCTACCTTCCGGCTCTGATTAACTGCTGTTTTTAAACACATTGCTGGTTCCGGCCTACTAACGGTGTCTGCCCCTCCCTGGTGTTGCCCTCAACTGAATAAAGCTGAGCTTCTACCTTCCGGCTCTGATTAACTGCTGTTTTTAAACACATTGCTGGTTCCGGCCTACTAACGGTGTCTGCCCCTCCCTGGTGTTGCCCTCAACTGAATAAAGCTGAGCTTCTACCTTCCGGCTCTGATTAACTGCTGTTTTTAAACACATTGCTGGTTCCGGCCTACTAACGGTGTCTGCCCCTCCCTGGTGTTGCCCTCAACTGAATAAAGCTGAGCTTCTACCTTCCGGCTCTGATTAACTGCTGTTTTTAAACACATTGCTGGTTCCGGCCTACTAACGGCTTCTGCCCCTCCCTGGTGTTGCCCTCAACTGAATAAAGCTGAGCTTCTACCTTCCGGCTCTGATTAACTGCTGTTTTTAATCACATTGCTGGTTCCGGCCTACTAACGGTGTCTGCCCCTGCCTGCTGGTGTTGCCCTCAACTGAATAAAGCTGAGCTTCAACCTTCTGGCTCTCATTAAGTGTTTTTTAAAAAACAAAATGGTGGTTAGGGCCTACTAACGGCTTCTGCCCCTCCCTGGTGTTGCCCTCAACTGAATAAAGCTGAGCTTCTACCTTCCGGCTCTGATTAACTGCTGTTTTTAAACACATTGCTGGTTCCGGCCTACTAACAGTGTCTGCCCCTCCCTGGTGTTGCCCTCAACTGAATAAAGCTGAGCTTCTACCTTCCGGCTCTGATTAACTGCTGTTTTTAAACACATTGCTGGTTCCGGCCTACTAACGGTGTCTGCCCCTGCCTGGTGTTGCCCTCAACTGAATAAAGCTGAGCTTCAACCTTCTGGCTCTCATTAAGTGTTTTTTAAAAAACAAAATGGTGGTTAGGGCCTACTAACGGCTTCTGCCCCTCCCTGGTGTTGCCCTCAACTGAATAAAGCTGAGCTTCTACCTTCCGGCTCTGATTAACTGCTGTTTTTAAACACATTGCTGGTTCCGGCCTACTAACGGTGTCTGCCCCTCCCTGGTGTTGCCCTCAACTGAATAAAGCTGAGCTTCTACCTTCCGGCTCTGATTAACTGCTGTTTTTAAACACATTGCTGGTTCCGGCCTACTAACGGTGTCTGCCCCTGCCTGGTGTTGCCCTCAACTGAATAAAGCTGAGCTTCAACCTTCTGGCTCTCATTAAGTGTTTTTTAAAAAACAAAATGGTGGTTAGGGCCTACTAACGGCTTCTGCCCCTCCCTGGTGTTGCCCTCAACTGAATAAAGCTGAGCTTCTACCTTCCGGCTCTGATTAACTGCTGTTTTTAAACACATTGCTGGTTCCGGCCTACTAACGGTGTCTGCCCCTCCCTGGTGTTGCCCTCAACTGAATAAAGCTGAGCTTCTACCTTCCGGCTCTGATTAACTGCTGTTTTTAAACACATTGCTGGTTCCGGCCTACTAACGGTGTCTGCCCCTGCCTGGTGTTGCCCTCAACTGAATAAAGCTGAGCTTCAACCTTCTGGCTCTCATTAAGTGTTTTTTAAAAAACAAAATGGTGGTTAGGGCCTACTAACGGCTTCTGCCCCTCCCTGGTGTTGCCCTCAACTGAATAAAGCTGAGCTTCTACCTTCCGGCTCTGATTAACTGCTGTTTTTAAACACATTGCTGGTTCCGGCCTACTAACGGTGTCTGCCCCTGCCTGGTGTTGCCCTCAACTGAATAAAGCTGAGCTTCAACCTTCTGGCTCTCATTAAGTGTTTTTTAAAAAACAAAATGGTGGTTCCGGCCTACTAACGGTGTCTGCCCCTGCCTGGTGTTGCCCTCAACTGAATAAAGCTGAGCTTCAACCTTCTGGCTCTCATTAAGTGTTTTTTAAAAAACAAAATGGTGTTTAGGGCCTACTAACGGTGTCTGCCCCTCCCTGGTGTTGCCCTCAACTGAATAAAGCTGAGCTTCAACCTTCTGGCTCTCATTAAGTGTTTTTTAAAAAACAAAATGGTGGTTAGGGCCTACTAACGGTGTCTGCCCCTCCCTGGTGTTGTCCTCAACTGAACAAAGCTGAGCTTCCACATTCTGGCTTTCGGCCTATACTATCAGATATTAAACTGCATTTGGCCTACTAGTGTGGTTAGGCCCTTGAAACAGTGTCTGCTGCTCTTGGGTTTGCTACTCCACTGAACAAAGCAATGCCGCCTGTTTAGTCCTGTTACCAATTTTGATCTGCATTTAGCCTACTTTATTCTTTGGCCCTATATCTGTTTCCTCATCATCCTGCCCATTGCCCAGCCACTGCTAGATGAGTCTGCTGGTACATTGACCTAGACCACTACATTCCCCTTGTACTCTACACAGCCAGAATCTGACCCTGCTGAAAGTAAGGTTCCCCTTCCCGCATATTATACCACCTTACACAGGGACAAAGAGGAAGGTGCAGATGAAAGTGCAGGTTCCTTCATCAGGTGGGGGGGCATACTCGTTGGCGACATCACTGGCACAGGGCCACTCAGAGTACGCAAAAGTGTCGCTGCTGGTGGGAGGCGCCCCCGCCATGCAAACACACCGCCGTACTTTGAGGGGCCCTGTGCCAGTGCCAATGCGAACAAGTGGGCCCCCCCTGCTTGCTCAGGATCACAGCACTTGCAACGTTGAAATACTTACCTCTCCCTGCTCCACCGCCATGACGTAGTCCATGTTTCCTGGGCCCACTAAAACCTTGAACCAGCCCTACCCCCACAACTTTTGCCAAATGACCCCCAATTTCCAGTGCCCAACTATTATTATAAAGTTAATTAAGATTGACAAGCTTCAGAAAACAAGAATGGATGTTTTTGGCAGTAAAATGTGCACTGTAGGTGTTTTCCTGGCCTCCACTCACTGCCGGCTATGCTTCCCCATTGACTTGCATTGGGTTTCGTGTTTCGGTCGATCCCCGACTTTTAGCGATAATCGGCCGACTTCACTCGACTCGACTCTGGACTAAATCGGGTTTCACAAAACCAGACTCGATCTTAAAAAAATGAAAGTCGCTCAACCCTAGTCATCACTGCACTGCTACGCTACTTGTACAAACGACCAATATATGAAGTGTCGAGATCCAGCAGCTGGCGATGTTGCATATCAGGCGGTGCCCTGGCAGACTTTTCTGTTTTTGCAAAGTCTAGAGGGTTTACTTGACAACAAGAACAGTTGAAATGCGCACACGTTTTCTTGGACAAAGTCACTACCTTCCACAAGTGGTTACATTTCTTTCAGAAAATTTCCATGATTAAATTCAGGATTAGATTCAGGATTCAGCATTATTATGGATTATGTTTAGGGCACGAGTTACTTTAACCAAAAGTAAGACAGTCAGAATGTTCCAGGCATTCATTGTCCATCATGACAATGCCCAGTTGCAGTTGACAAAAAGCCATGAAGCATGAAATTTGTTGTTTTGTGCACAGCAGCATCTCATCCACTATATTTATTTTGTCCTCCATGCATTTAAACTGTAAAACTGCTTGGAATTACTTTACCTTACGTGAACGAAATGAATGAGGGTGATGAGTGAAATCAACATTGCACCCTGTGACTGCAACTTGTAGGATGTAGGAGAAGATGTAGGAGGAGACAGATAATCACCGTCGGGCAGTGGAAATAGGTGAAGCTCCCAGTTGTGGAGGCAACTGTTATGACCTGGTGGTTAGGGAGCCACACTGATATGACCTGGTGGCTAAAAGGCAAAATGGGACGAGCTCTGAGGAGGTGGTATCTTTACTGACCGCAGTTCGTAATCCTAACAACAACACTAGTAATAGCCGTGGGATGTTCCTGACTCTCCCTAAACACCTCGTCACAGCCTAAGAACTAACTACCCCTAAAGAAGGAAATAGAAAGCTATCTTGCCTCAGAGAAAACCCCAAAAGGAAAGATAGCCCCCCACAAATATTGACTGTGAGTGGAGAGGGAAATGACGTACACAGGAATGAAATCAGATTTTAGCAAAGGAGGCCAAAACTAAACTAGATAGAATAGAAAAGGATACTGTGCGGTCAGTATTAAAAACTAAAAATCCACGCAGAGTTTACAAAAATGAACTCCACACCGACTCACGGTGTGGAGGGGAAAATCTGCTTCCCCAGAGCTTCCAGCTAGCCTGAATATAACATAATGACAAGCTGGACAAAAAGAGACATAAATAGCTGAGCAATAGAGTCCAAAGCAAATGGACAAACAAAGAACTAGCAAAAACTTATGTTTTGCTGAAAAGGACAGGCCATATGAGAAATCCAAGGAGAGAACCAAATCCAACCAAGAACATTGACAGCTGGCATGAACTAAAGCCCAGAGCCAGTTTAAATAACAAATCCAGGCAAGACGATTAGTGAAGGTAGCTGCTACAGCTAACCTCAAGGAGCACCAGTTCCACTCGAAACCACCAGAGGGAGCCCAAGGGCAGAACTCACAAAAGTACCATTAACAACCACAGGAGGGAGCTCCAGAACGGAATTCACAACAGTACCCCCCCCCTTGAGGAGGGGTCACCGAACCCTCACCAGAGCCCCCAGGCCGATCAGGACGTGCCAAATGGAAAGCAGGAACCAAATCGGCAGCATGGACATCGGAGGCAACAACCCAAGAATTATCCTCCTGGCCATAACCCTTCCACTTGACCAAATACTGAAGCTTCCGCCTCGAAAAACGAGAATCCAAAATCTTCTCCACCACATATTCCAATTCCCCCTCAACCAACACCGGAGCAGGAGGATCAACGGAGGGAACCATAGGTACCACACATCTCCGCAATAACGACCTATGGAACACATTATGAATGGAAAAAGAAGCTGGAAGGGCCAAACGAAAAGACACCGGATTGATAATTTCAGAAATCTTATAAGGACCAATAAAGCGAGGCTTGAACTTTGGGGAAGAAACCTTCATAGCAACATGACGAGAAGACAACCAGACCAAATCCCCAACACGAAGCCGGGGACCAACACACCGACGACGGTTAGCAAAACGTTGAGCCTTTTCCTGAGACAACGTTAAATTGTCCACCACATGAGTCCAAATTTGCTGCAACCTGTCCACCACAGAATCCACACCAGGACAGTCAGAAGGCTCAACCTGCCCCGAAGAAAAACGAGGATGAAAACCAAAGTTACAAAAGAAAGGCGAGACCAAGGTAGCCGAACTAGCCCAATTATTAAGGGCAAACTCGGCCAACGGCAAAAAGGTCACCCAATCATCCTGATCAGCAGACACGAAGCATCTCAAATAGGTTTCCAAGGTCTGATTGGTTCGCTCCGTTTGGCCATTTGTCTGAGGATGAAATGCTGAAGAAAAAGACAAATCAATGCCCATTCTAGCACAAAAAGTCCGCCAAAACCTAGAAACAAACTGGGAACCTCTGTCAGACACAATATTCTCTGGAATACCATGCAAACGAACCACATGCTGAAAAAATAATGGAACCAAATCAGAGGAGGAAGGCAACTTAGGCAAAGGTACCAAATGGACCATCTTAGAAAACCGGTCACAAACCACCCAGATGACAGACATCTTCTGAGAAACAGGAAGATCAGAAATAAAATCCATGGAAATATGCGTCCAGGGCCTCTCAGGGATCGGCAAAGGCAAAAGCAACCCGCTAGCATGGGAACAGCAAGGCTTGGCCAGAGCACAAGTCCCACAGGACTGCACAAAAGAACGCACATCCCGCAACAAGGAAGGCACCAAAAGGACCTAGCAACCAAATCTCTGGTACCAAAAATCCCAGGATGACCAGCCAATACTGAACAATGAACCTCAGAAATTACCTTGCTAGTCCATCTATCAGGAACAAACAGTTTCCCCACTGGACAGCGGTCAGGTTTATCAGCCTGAAACTCCTGAAGTACCCGCCGCAAATCAGGGGAGATGGCAGAAAGAATCACCCCCTCCTTGAGAATACCAGCCGGCTCAAGGACTCCCGGAGAATCAGGCAAAAAACTCCTAGAAAGGGCATCAGCCTTCACATTCTTAGATCCCGGAATATACAAGACCACAAAATCAAAACGGGAGAAAAACAAAGACCATCGAGCCTGTCTAGGATTCAACCGCTTAGCAGACTCGAGGTAAATCAGATTCTTATGATCAGTCAAGACCACAACGCGATGCTTGGCTCCCTCAAGCCAATGTCACCACTCCTCAAATGCCCACTTCATAGCCAACAACTCCCGATTGCCGACATCATAATTATGCTCAGCAGGCGAAAACTTTCTGGAGAAGAAAGCACACGATTTCATCAAAGAGCCATCAGAACTTCTCTGAGACAAAACGGCCCCTGCCCCAATCTCAGAAGCGTCAACCTCAACCTGAAAAGGGAGAGAGACATCTGGCTGACGCAACACAGGGGCAGAAGTAAAACGACGTTTAAGCTCCTGAAAGGCCCCAACAGCCGCAGAGGACCAATTCATCACATCAGCGCCTTTCTTCGTCAAATCGGTCAGAGGCTTCACCACACTGGAAAAATTAGCAATAAAGCGGCGATAAAAATTAGCAAAGCCCAAAAATTTCTGAAGGCTCTTTACAGATGTGGGTTGAGTCCAATCATGAATGGCCTGGACTTTAACAAGGTCCATTTCAATAGCCGACGGAGAAAAAATGAAACCCAAAAAAGAAACCTTCTGAACTCCAAAGAGGCACTTAGACCCCTTCACAAACAACGCATTAGCACGAAGGACCTGAAATACCATCCTGACCTGCTTCACATGAGACTCCCAATCATCGGAAAAAAACAAAATATCATCCAGATATACAATCATGAATTTATCCAGATAACTCCGGAAGATATCATGCATAAAGGACTGAAACACAGATGGAGCATTAGAGAGCCCGAATGGCATCACAAGGTATTCAAAATGGCCTTCGGGCGTATTAAATGCTGTTTTCCATTCATCACCCTGTTTAATACGAACAAGATTATACGCCCCTCGAAGGTCGATCTTAGTAAACCAACTAGCACCCTTAATCCGAGCAAACAAATCAGAAAGTAAAGGTAAAGGGTACTGGAATTTGACCGTGATCTTATTGAGAAGGCGATAATCTATACAAGGCCGCAAGGAGCCATCCTTCTTGGCAACAAAAAAGAACCCCGCTCCCAATGGTGACGAAGACGGGCGAATATGCCCCTTCTCCAAGGACTCCTTTACATAACTCCGCATAGCGGCATGCTCTGGCACAGACAGATTGAAAAGTCGGCCCTTAGGGAACTTACAGCCAGGAATCAAATTAATAGCGCAATCACAGTCCCTATGAGGAGGTGGTATCTTTACTGACCGCAGTTCCTAATCCTAACAACAACACTAGTAATAGCCGTGAGATGTTCCTGACTCTCCCTAGACACCTCGTCACAGCCTAAGAACTAACTACCCCTAAAGAAGGAAATAGAAAGCTATCTTGCCTCAGAGAAAACCCCAAAAGGAAAGATAGCCCCCACAAATATTGACTGTGAGTGGAGAGGGAAATGACGTACACAGGAATGAAATCAGATTTTAGCAAAGGAGGCCAAAACTAAACTAGATAGACAGAATAGAAAAGGATACTGTGCGGTCAGTATTAAAAACTAAAAATCCACGCAGAGTTTAAAAAAATGAACTCCACACCGACTCACGGTGTGGAGGGGAAAATCTGCTTCCCCAGAGCTTCCAGCTAGCCTGAATATAACATAATGACAAGCTGGACAAAAAGAGACATAAATAGCTGAGCAATAGAGTCCAAATCAAATGGACAAACAAAGAACTAGCAAAAACTTATGTTTTGCTGAAAAGGACAGGCCATATGAGAAATCCAAGGAGAGAACCAAATCCAACCAAGAACATTGACAGCTGGCATGAACTAAAGCCCAGAGCCAGTTTAAATAACAAATCCAGGCAAGACGATTAGTGAAGGCAGATGTTACAGCTAACCTCAAGGAGCAGCAGTTCCACTCGAAACCACCAGAGGGAGCCCAAGGGCAGAACTCACAAAAGTACCATTAACAACCACAGGAGGGAGCTCCAGAACGGAATTTACAACAGGCAACACCAACCATCTTAGTTGTGGTGTTGAATTGCTGCCATTCAAAACATTCACCTAGTCAGCCATGACACTCATGTATTGTCATTGGCCATAGTTGCTGCTCCAAGTATTTATGGCTCAGTGCAGTGTGTAGCTCAAAGACAAGTCAAAAGAGCATCCCAAATTCTCCTGCATGTAAAAGCACAGAGTGGGCACTTGTATCTGTGGGAAACAATGGCACCTGGGTATCTTTTAGGGTACTGTCACACAGTGGCACTTTTGTCACTACGACGGTACGATCCGTGACGTTCCAGCGATATCCATACGATATCGCTGTGTCTGACACGCAGCAGCGATCAGGGACCCTGCTGAGAATCGTACGTCGTAGCAGATCGTTTGGAACTTTCTTTCGTCGCTGGATCTCCCGCTGTCATCGCTGGATCGTTGTGTGTGACAGCGATCCAGCGATGCGTTCGCTTGTAACCAGGGTAAACATCGGGTTGCTAAGCGCAGGGCCGCGCTTAGTAACCCGATGTTTACCGTGGTTACCAGCGTAAAAGTAAAAAAACCCAAATAGTACATACTTACATTCCGGTGTCTGTCCCCCGGCGTTCTGCTTCTCTGCACTGTGAGCGCCGGCTGGTCGGAAAGCGAGCACAGCGGTGACGTCACCGCTGTGCTTCCCGGCTGGCGCAGACACAGTGGAGAGAAGCAGAACGCCGGGGGACAGACACCGGAATGTAAGTATGTACGTTTTTTTTGTTTTTACTTTTACGCTGGTAACCACGGTAAACATCGGGTTACTAAGCGCGGCCCTGCGCTTAGTAACCCAATGTTTACCCTGGTTACCCGGGGCCTTCGGCATCGTTGGTCGCTTGAGAGCTGACTGTGTGACAGCTCCCCAGCGACCACACAACCAGTTACCAACGATCACGGCCAGGTCGTATCGCTGGTCGTGATCGTTGGTAAATCGTATAGTGTGACAGTACCCTTAGTTTGGCTGAGTGCATACTTAAAAGGCAGTCAACTGCACTATGTGATACCATACTGGCTAAACCACCACCAACTTTACCAGGTGGGAGTTTAGTTAGCACACAAGCAGATGACTAAGGGTACCGTCACACATTGAAATTTTCATCGCTGCGACGGCACGATTCGTGACGTCGCAGCGTCGTATAATCATCGCTCCAGCGTCGTAGACTGTGGTCACACATTGCAATCACTGCGCTGGAGCGATGCCGAAGTCCCCGGGTAACCAGGGTAAACATCGGGTAACTAAGCGCAGGGCCGCGCTTAGTAACCCGATGTTTACCCTGGTTACCAGCGTAAACGTAAAAAAACAAACAGTACATACTCACCCATCGGTGTCCTTCAGGTCCCTTGCCGTCTGCTTCCTGCTCTGAGTGCAGCCGTACAGTGCAGCACCGCTGCGCTCTGCTCTCACTTTCCGGCCGGCACTCAGAGCAGGAAGCAGACGGCAAGGGACCTGAAGGACACCGACGGGTAAGTATGTACGGTTTGTTTTTTTACGTTTACGCTGGTAACCACGGTAAACATCGGGTTACTAAGCGCGGCCCTGCGCTTAGTTACCCGATGTTTACCCTGGTTACAAGCGAAGACATCGCTGGATCGCTGTCACACACAACGATCCAGCGATGTCAGCGGGTGATCAAGCGACGAAAGAAAGTTCCAAACGATCTGCTACGACGTACGATTCTCAGCAGGGTGTCTGATCGCAGTAGCGTGTCAGACACAGCGATATCGTAATGATATCGCTAGAACGTCACGAATCATAACGTCGTAGCGATGGAAATTTCAATGTGTGACGGTACCCTAAGAGTAAATGCCTGTTTACTTGACGTACAATCAGGAATAGACATCTGATGATACAACGGAGAAGGAGGTGTACAAAGAGTATGACAAGAAGTGGTAGTGGATAAAGATGATGGTGATGATGACATTTGAGGATGCAACCGGGCTGAAAGCAAGACAAGCATAAGGAGAAGGGGTAAAACAATGACTTGAGGCCTCTCTGATTTTTTTGCTTTTCCCAAATGAGCAGGTAATTGCCGCTTTTTGTGCAGATGGAGTCATAGTTCCTAGTCTATGAAAGCGTGGACATTCATGGCTTAGTTTCTTGCTGCAGAGTGCCAAATCTTCACTTGGCAGCAACGTGCAAAAGAACACCCACAGTTGAGATGCCCACACTAGTGACCCGCCACCACCATGACCAGAGCTTTCAGGTGCTTTTTAACAGATTTTGCCACATGTTATCTCCACTGTGTATAGCTAAAATCAACAC
Organism: Ranitomeya variabilis; assembly: GCF_051348905.1. Classification (NCBI taxonomy): domain Eukaryota; kingdom Metazoa; phylum Chordata; class Amphibia; order Anura; family Dendrobatidae; genus Ranitomeya; species Ranitomeya variabilis. Next base: position 493,630,297 of record NC_135235.1, read on the forward strand.
CTTCCGCTGATGATCTGACTTCATCGGTGCCCCAATCTGTTTCCCAGGCCTTACTCACCACAGAATAATCATCATCATTGTCAGGGGTAGATAGAGACAGAAGAGGGTTCCTGTGGAAGAACAGTATGTGGGCCCTTTACAGTCTATTAGCTATCATATTGCACAATTTTACTTGATTTAGGAGTAAAAGTGAGCCCCTTAACCTCTGGGCCCCAGTCCAGCTGCACTAGTTGCACCAATGGTATGTTCGATTTTGATCATAGTTATCATCAACAAATTTATTAATGGTCTTGTAGAGGGCATACAGAGTAGAATTTCAATATTTGCAGATGATACTAAACTTTACAAAGTTATCAACACACAGGAGGATATAATTTATTATTACAGAGAAATTTATGTTAGCCAGAGGCTTGAGCTCAGAGATAAATATTGAAGTTTAATGTAGATAAATGTAAGGTTTTGCACTAAAGCAGAGGGAATAAAATGTATATTTATGTACTAAATGGTAAAACACTGGGTAAAACTGTCTCTGAAAAAGACTGGGGTGGGAAACAAACTCCACTTTAGTGAACAGTGCCAGGCAGCTGCTGCCAAGGTAAATTAAATAATGGAATGCATTAAACGAGGTATAGATGCTCATGACAAGAAATTGTTTTGCTACCTCACAAGTGACTAGTGTGGTTACACCTAGAATTCTGTGTATAATTTTGCTCTCCAGTGTATAAGAAGGACATAGATGAGCTAGATGTTCCTAAATGTTCCTGTGCGGAGATAATCTTATAAATGTGCCCCTGCTGTGTACTGTGTAATGGTTATGTCTGACTGTACAGGGACATGGTCTGATCATACCACAGCTCCTGGGCAGGGGAATATACAGACATTGCATAATGGGATCACAGTTTATTCTTTATTTCATGTAAAACATTGCTTAAAGGCAGGCAGTGAACTGTTTTACCTAAAAAAAGAATCAGCTGTGATTCCATGTTGTAATGTCTGTATACTCTCTTTAGCTTTTTCCCCTGCCCAGGAGCTGTGGTATGATCAGACCATGTTCCTGCATGGTCAGACACGGCCATTACACAGCACACAGTAGGGCACATTTATAAGATTATCTCAGCACAGGAGCATTTTTTTATTCGCATCCAATTGTGGAACTTATTTTTATTCCAAGATCTAAAATGTGCTTTCTTCAAGGGATAACCCCTTTAATACTTGTAAATACATATGCTTGGACAGTACAGAGCTTTGTCTAAAGATCTTTTTACACCTAGACCTCCATTGATGACAAAGTAACATCCTCTATAATAGAGAAGAGCGGTGTTCGAGTCAAACTGTTCGCCAATTTCAAATTCGAGCTGTTTTGGGTGGTGTTCGAGTCATTCGACGAACCCGAACAATTTGCTTAAAATTCGGCTGTTCGAGTTTCTGTTCGATAACTGTTCGTTCACCAAAAGCCTAGCTTGATTTGCACATTAAAACTGTTTATCATTGTTAATAGACTGTTTTAGTGTATAGTGGGGGGGGGTTTCGGCTGATAGATCTGTGCTGAAATAACGCCGATCTCCATTTTTTTTTCTTTCCCGCATTTACAGAGGGGCAGTGCAGTCTCTCAGCCTATCAGCAGTGCACACACACACACAGCAATGTGCATGTGATGCACACAAGCAAGGACATGTGTCATTGGCTGTGTATGTCACATGTCCTTGCCCTGTAAGAACCAGCCATTTGCCCCGTCGCCACCATTTCCTCACTGCTGCAGCTTAGTGTTAGACGGCACTGCTGCTGCTGTGGGCGCTATACAGACTAAGAGTGTTTTTTTGGAGCGAATTGTCAGAGAGGTAGGTTTAGGGAGTCAGGAGGAGTTGGGACTAGTTGTAATATCAGCCCTTTTCAGGGTAGGTTACAGCAGTCCATAGCACTGTTTGCCAGGCAGGTCTGTGCCAGTGCTGTGCAAGTGTTTGTCACAGCATTTGGTGTAATCTAGCTCAGCCAATCCTTTTGGGCTAGTAGCATTGTCTGATAGTCATCTGAATAGCCCGCCTGTGAAGCTAGCTACACCGCCTGTGTATCTCAATTTTTACTGCATCTAACCCAGTAAATCATTTTGGGGTTTTGGGCTTAGTAGCAGAGTCTGCACGTCAGCAGAGTAGCCCGCCTGTGAAACTAACTATACCACCTGTATATCTCAATTTTTACTGCATCTAATCCAGTTAATAGTTTGGGGCCTAAGAGCAGTGTCTGCACGTCAGCAGAGTAGCCAGCCTGTGAAACAAACTATACCGCCTGTGTATCTCAATTTTTACTGCATTTAATCCAGTTAATAGTTTTGGGCTTAGGAGCAGTGTCTGCACGTCAGCAGAGTAGCCCGCCTGTGAAACTAACTATACCACCTGTATATCTCAATTTTTACTGCATCTAATCCAGTTAATAGTTTGGGGCCTAGGAGCAGTGTCTGCACGTCAGCAGAGTAGCCAGCCTGTGAAACAAACTATACCGCCTGTGTATCTCAATTTTTACTGCATTTAATCCAGTTAATAGTTTTGGGCTTAGGAGCAGTGTCTGCACGTCAGCAGAGTAGCCCACCTGTGAAACAAACTATACCGCCTGTGTATCTCTATTTTTACTGCATCTAATCCAGTTAATAGTTTTTGGGCCTAGGAGCAGTGTCTGCACGTCAGCACGTCAGCAGAGTAATATCGTGCTCACCACATAGAAAAAATCCCAGAAAAACAACCACGACAGAAAATATGATCATATAAACATCAATTTATTAGATATCATTAATTTAAAACATACAATGTAAAAAATAAATTAAAGAGCAATAAAATATATATGTATAAAATATACAAGTGCCTGTAGCTATCTGGCTGCCATATTTAAATAATTCAAATATCCATAAGGTCATTAGGAATAGCCCATTTAGGAAGTAAAAAACATGTGCATAATTATCTCAAGATAGTAATCACAATGTGCAAAATACAAGATAAAAAAAATATATATAGCAAATAAAAAACGGAAGTGCAATAATAACTAGATGGGTATTTCCTGAAGGAACTACAGATAGTGCTTTGGAATGGTGCCCGGGCTGCCCCTGCAAGACTTTCACACTTGGGTGCCCCTCAGATGCTGGTTTGGTAGTTGTAGCCCCTCAGGGTTGAGGATTTGGTGGGCGGGGCCACTCTGGGTCCGATTTGGGGGGCGGAGCCACTCTGGGTCCGATTTGGTGGGCCGGGCCACTATGGGTCCGATTTGGTGGGCCGGGCCACTCTGGGTCCGATTTGGTGGCCCGGGTCACTCTGGGTCCGATTTGGTGGGCCGGGTCACTCTGGGTCCGATTTGGTGGGCCGGGTCACTCTGGGTCCGATTTGGTGGGCCGGGTCACTCTGGGTCCGATTTGGTGGGCCGGGTCACTCTGGGTCCGATTTGGTGGGCCGGGTCACTCTGGGTCCGATTTGGTGGGCCGGGTCACTCTGACTGACAGCAGGATAAGGGAATGGCTGATAACAGAGAATAGACTGACAGCAGTACGGGGAATGGCTGATAACAGAGAGAAATAGACTGACAGCAGTACGGGGAATGGCTGATAACAGAGAGAAATAGATGGGTATTTCCTGAAGGAACTACAGATAGTGCTTTGGAATGGTTCCCGGGTTGCCCCAGCAAGACTTTCACACTTAGGTGCCCCTCAGGCGCTGGTTTGGTAGTTGTAGCCACTCTGGGTCCGATTTTGTGGGTGGGGCCCCTCAGGGGCCGATTTGGTGGGCGCTGTATACTGCGGGGCTCTGCGCTGTATACTGCGGGGCTCTGCGCTGTATACTGCGAGGCTCTGCGCTGTATGCTGCGGGGCTCTGCGCTGTATACTGCGCGGCTCTGCGCTGTATGCTGCGGGGCTCTGCGCTGTATGCTGCGCGGCTCTGCGCTGTATACTGCGGGGCTCTGCGCTGTATGCTGCGGGGCTCTGCGCTGTATGCTGCGGGGCTCTGCGCTGTATACTGCGCGGCTCTGCGCTGTATACTGCGCGGCTCTGCGCTGTATGCTGCGCGGCTCTGCGCTGTATACTGTGGGGCTCTGCGCTGTATGCTGCGCGGCTCCGCGCTGTATGCTGCGTGGCTCTGCGCTGTATAATGCGCGGCTCTGCGCTGTGTACTGTAATAATAATAAGACTACAGATAGTGCTTTGAAATTGTGCTGTACTGTCACTTTAAGAGCTGATATTATCTGGCAAAACTGTGCTGGGGTCATGTACAGTTCGCAAGCGTTGGCATAGTAACTGGGCCTGACTGCACATATCAATGAGCTAATCAGCCAGGTGGCAGGTACATTTCAAATTGCCTCAGAAACCCGGCCATTATAACCTATGGGAAAATTTCCCTATTGAAATGCATTACAATGAGGGGAAAAAACATTTTCAAACGCAAATTGCGCCAAAACTACAAATCCGATCGACACAAAAAATACTTAGCACACCTCTTGGGGACGCTGGCTTCGAAATGACACCTCACTGGAGTCTGTGAGTGAAGCGGTTCGGGCCGCATTACGTGCGGACTGAATAATAATAATAACTAGATGGGTATTTCCTGAAGGAACTACAGATAGTGCTTTGGAATGGTGCCCGGGCTGCCCCTGCAAGACTTTCACACTTGGGTGCCCCTCAGGCGGTCCGATTTGGTGGGTTGGGTCAATCTGGGTCTGATTTTATGGGCGGGGTAAATCTAGGTCCGATTCGGTGGGCGGGGTCACTTTTGGTCCGATTCTGTGGGCGCGGCCACTCTGGGTCCGATTCGGTGGGCGGAGCCACTCTGGGTCCGATTTGGTGGGCGGGGCACCTTAGGGACCAATTTGGTGGGTGGGGTCACTCGGTCCGATTTGGTGGGCTGGGCACCTCAGGGTCTCATTTGGTGGGCTGGGCACCTCAGGGTCCGATTTGGTGGGTGGGGTCACTCTGGGTCCGATTTGGTGGAAGGGGTCACTCTGGGTCTGATTTGGTGGAAGGGGTCACTCTGGGTTTGATTTGGTGGGCGGAGCCACTCTGGGTCCGATTTGGTGGGCGGGGTCACTCTGGGTCCGATTTGGTGAGCCGGGCCCCTCGGGGTCCGATTTGGTGAGCGGGGTAATCTACTATATAATTGTCTAAGGGCACTTCCGTCTTTCTGTCTCACAACACCGCTACGTCATCATCTCATGAGACCGCAATGCACTCTTGGGACCGGAGCGCGCAACAAGCATCGGGTACCGGCCACTCCAGGTGCAACAAGCATCGTGTACCGGCCGCTCTAGGAGGTGCAACAACCATCAGATACCGGCCGCTCCAGGAGGTGAGTATGTAACTTTTTTATTTTAATTCTTTTTTTTTTTTTTAACAGGGATATGCAGTATACTATGTGACTGGACAATATACTACGTGACTGGGCAGTATAACTACGTGGCTCTGCGCTGTATACTGCGTGGCTCTGCGCTGTATACTGCGTGGCTCTGCGCTGTATACTACGCGGCTCTGCGCTGTATACTACGCGGCTCTGCGCTGTATACTGCACGGCTCTGCGCTTTGTACTGCGCGGCTCTGCGCTATATACTGCGTGGCTCTTCGCTGTATACTACGCGGCTCTGCACTGTGTACTGCGCGGCTCTGCGCTGTGTACTGCGCGTGTCCGTGCTGTGTACTGCGTGTGTCTGCGCTGTATACTGCGCGGCTCTGCGCTGTGTACTGCGCGGCTCTGCACTGTGTACTGCACGGCTCTGCGCTGTATACTGCGGGGCTCTGCACTGTATACTGCGGGGCTCTGCGCTGTATACTACGCGGCTCTGCGCTGTATACTGCGCGGCTCTGCGCTGTATACTGCGTGGCTCTACGCTGTGTACTGTGCGGCTCTGTGCTGTATACTGCGCGGCTCTGCGCTGTAAACTGGGCGGCTCTGCGCTGTGTACTGCGCGGCTCTGCGCTGTATACTGCGCGGCTCTGCGCTGTATACTGCGCGGCTCTGCGCTGTGTACTGCGCGGCTCTGCGCTGTGTACTGCGCGGCTCTGCGCTGTGTACTGCGCGGCTCTGCGCTGTGTACTGCGCGGCTCTGCGCTGTGTACTGCGCGGCTCTGCGCTGTGTACTGCGCGGCTCTGCGCTGTGTACTGCGCGGCTCTGCGCTTTACACTGCGCGGCTCTGCGCTTTATACTGCGCGGCTCTGCGCTGTGTACTGCGCGGCTCTGCGCTGTGCACTGCACGGCTCTGCGCGGTATACTGCGCGGCTCTGCGCTCTGTACTGTGCGGCTCTGCGCTGTGTACTGCGCGGCTCTGCGCTGTATACTGCGCGGCTCTGCGCTGTGTACTGCGCGGCTCTGCGCTGTGTACTGCGCGGCTCTGCGCTGTGTACTGCGCGGCTCTGCGCTGTGTACTGCGTGGCTCTCCGCTTTATACTGCGCGGCTCTGCGCTGTGTACTGCGCGGCTCTGCGCTGTGTACTGCGCGGCTCTGCGCTTTATACTGCGCGGCTCTGCGCTTTGTACTGCGCGGCTCTGCGCTGTGTACTGCGCGGCTCTGCGCTGTGTACTGCGCGGCTCTGCGCTGTGTACTGCGCGGCTCTGCGCTGTATACTGCGCGGCTCTGCGCTGTGTACTGCGCGGCTCTGCGCTGTGTACTGCGCGGCTCTGCGCTTTCTACTGCGCGACTCTGCGCTTTGTACTGCGCGGCTCTGCGCTGTGTACTGCGCGGCTCTGCGCTGTGTACTGCGCGGCTCTGCGCTCTGTACTGCGCGGCTCTGCGCTGTGTACTGCACGGCTCTGCACTGTATACTGCGTGGCTCTGCGCTGTGTACTGCGCGGCTCTGCGCTGTGTACTGCGCGGCTCTGCGCTGTGTACTGCGCGGCTCTGCGCTTTATACTGCGCGACTCTGCGCTTTGTACTGCGCGGCTCTGCGCTGTGTACTGCGCGGCTCTGCGCTGTGTACTGCGCGGCTCTGCGCTGTGTACTGCGCGGCTCTGCGCTGTATACTGCGCGGCTCTGCTCTGTGTACTGCGCGGCTCTGCGCTGTGTACTGCGCGGCTCTGCGCTTTGTACTGCGCGGCTCTGCGCTGTGTACTGCGCGGCTCTGCGCTGTGTACTGCGCGGCTCTGCGCAGTGTACTGCGCGGCTCTGCGCTTTATACTGCGCGACTCTGCGCTTTGTACTGCGCGGCTCTGCGCTCTGTACTGCGCGGCTCTGCGCTGTGTACTGCGCGGCTCTGCGCTGTGTACTGCGCGGCTCTGCGCTGTGTACTGCGCGGCTCTGCACTGTGTACTGCGCGGCTCTGCACTGTATACTGCGTGGCTGTGCAATATACTTCGTGGACATACATATTCTAGAATACCCGATGAGTTAGAATCGGGCCACAGTCTAATAATCATAAGACTACGGATAGTGGTTTGGAATTGTGCTGTACTGTCACTTTAAGAGCTGATATTATCTGACAAAACTTGTGACCTGGTGAGCTGATGTAGACTTCATAGGCGTTGGCATAGTAACTGTGTCTGACTGCGCATATCAATGAGCTAATCAGCCAGGTGGCAGTTATTTTTAGAAATTGCCTCAGAAACCAGCCCATTATAAACGTATGGGACAATTTCCCTATTGAAACGCATTGAAAGACTTTTTTCAAACACAAATTGCGCAAAAACTACAAATCCGATCGGCATGAAAAATACTTAGCACACCTCTCAGGAACGCTGGCTTCGAAATGACACCTCACTGGAGTCTGTGAGTTTAGCGGTTCGGGCCGCATTACGTGCGGACTGAATAATAAGAACTAGATGGGTATTTCCTGAAGGAACTACAGATAGTGCTTTGGAATGGTGCCCGGGCTGCCCCTGCAAGACTTTCACACTTGGGTGCCCCTCAGGCGGTCCGATTTTGTGGGTTGGGTCAATCTGGGTCTGATTTTGTGGGCGGGGTAAATCTAGGTCCGATTCGGTGGGCGGGGTCACTTTTGGTCCGATTCTGTGGGCGCGGCCACTCTGGGTCCGATTTGGTGGGCGGAGCCACTCTGGGTCCGATTTGGTGGGCGGGGCACCTTAGGGACCAATTTGGTGGGTGGGGTCACTCGGTCCGATTTGGTGGGCTGGGCACCTCAGGGTCTGATTTGGTGGGCTGGGCACCTCAGGGTCCGATTTGGTGGGTGGGGTCACTCTGGGTCCGATTTGGTGGGCGGGGTCACTCTGGGCCCGATTTGGTGGAAGGGGTCACTCTGGGTTCGATTTGGTGGAAGGGGTCACTCTGGGTCTGATTTGGTGGAAGGGGTCACTCTGGGTCCGATTTGGTGGGTGGAGCCACTCTGGGTCCGATTTGGTGGGCGGGGTCACTCTGGGTCTGATTTAGGGGGCGGGGTCACTCTGGGTCCGATTTGGTGGGCCGGGCCCCTCGGGGTCCGATTTGGTGGGCCGGGCCTCTCGGGTTCCGAATTGGTGAGCGGGGTAATCTACTATCTAATTATCTAAGGGCACTTCCGTCTTTCTGTCTCACAACACCGCTACGTCATCATCTCGTGAGACCGCAATGCACTCTTGGGACCGGAGCGCGCAACAAGCATCGGGTACCGGCCACTCCAGGTGCAACAAGCATCGTGTACCGGCCGCTCTAGGAGGTGCAACAACCATCAGATACCGGCCGCTCCAGGAGGTGAGTATGTAACTTTTTTATTTTAATTCTTTTTTTTTTTAACAGGGATATGCAGTATACTATGTGACTGGACAATATACTACGTGACTGGGCAGTATAACTACGTGGCTCTGCGCTGTATACTGCGTGGCTCTGTGCTGTATACTGCGTGGCTCTGCGCTGTATACTACGCGGCTCTGCGCTGTATACTACGCGGCTCTGCGCTGTATACTGCGTGGCTCTGCGCTGTGTACTGCGCGGCTCTGCGCTGTGTACTGCACGGCTCTGCGCTGTGTACTGCGCGGCTCTGCACTGTGTACTGCGCGTTCTGCGCTGTATACTGCGCGGCTCTGCGCTGTATACTGCGCAGCTCTGCGCAGCTCTGCGCTTTGTACTGCGCGGCTCTGCGCTATATACTGCGTGGCTCTACGCTGTATACTACGCGGCTCTGCGCTGTGTACTGCGCGGCTCTGCGCTGTGTACTGCGCGTGTCCGTGCTGTGTACTGCGCGTGTCTGCGCTGTATACTGCGGGGCTCTGCACTGTATACTGCGGGGCTCTGCGCTGTATACTACGCGGCTCAGCGCTGTATACTGCGCGGCTCTGCGCTGCATACTGCGTGGCTCTACGCTGCGTACTGCGCGGCTCTGCGCTGTATACTGGGTGGCTCTGCGCTGTGTACTGCGCGGCTCTGTGCTGTGTACTGTGCGGCTCTGCACTGTGTACTGCGCGGCTCTGCGCTGTGTACTGCGCGGCTCTGCGCTTTATACTGTGCGGCTCTGCGCTCTGTACTGCGCGGCTCTGCGCTGTGTACTGCGCAGCTCTGCGCTGTATACTGCGCGGCTCTGCGCTGTGTACTGCGCGGCTCTGCGCTGTGTACTGCGCGGCTCTGCGCTGTGTACTGCTCGGCTCTGCGCTGTGTACTGCGCGGCTCTGTGCTGTGTACTGCGCGGCTCTGCGCTGTGTACTGCGCGGCTCTGCGCTGTGTACTGCACGGCTCTGCGCGGTATACTGCGCGGCTCTGCGCTTTATACTGTGCGGCTCTGCGCTCTGTACTGCACGGCTCTGCGCTGTCTACTGCGCGGCTCTGCGCTGTGTACTGCTCGGCTCTGCGCTGTGTACTGCGCGGCTCTCCGCTTTATACTGCGCGGCTCTGCGCTTTATACTGCGCGGCTTTGCGCTGTGTACTGCATGGCTCTGCGCTGTGTACTGCGCGGCTCTGCGCTGTGTACTGCACGGCTCTGCGCTGTGTACTGCACGGCTCTGCGCTTTATACTGCGCGGCTCTGCGCTGTGTACTGCACGGCTCTGCGCTGTGTACTGCGCGGCTCTGCGCTGTGTACTGCACGGCTCTGCGCTTTATACTGCGCGGCTCTGCGCTGTGTACTGCACGGCTCTGCGCTGTGTACTGCGCGGCTCTGCGCTGTGTACTGCGCGGCTCTGCGCTTTATACTGCGCGGCTCTGCGCTTTATACTGCGCGGCTCTGCGCTGTGTACTGCGCGGCTCTGCGCTGTGTACTGCGCGGCTCTGCGCTGTGTACTGCGCGGCTCTGCGCTTTATACTGCGCGGCTCTGCGCTGTGTACTGCGCGGCTCTGCGCTGTGTACTGCGCGGCTCTGCGCTGTGTACTGCACGGCTCTGCGCTTTATACTGCGCGGCTCTGCGCTGTGTACTGCACGGCTCTGCGCTGTGTACTGCGCGGCTCTGCGCTGTGTACTGCACGGCTCTGCGCTTTATACTGCGCGGCTCTGCGCTGTGTACTGCACGGCTCTGCGCTGTGTACTGCGCGGCTCTGCGCTGTGTACTGCGCGGCTCTGCGCTTTATACTGCGCGGCTCTGCGCTGTGTACTGCGCGGCTCTGCGCTGTGTACTGCGCGGCTCTGCGCTGTGTACTGCACGGCTCTGCACTGTATACTGCGTGGCTGTGCAATATACTACGTGGACATGCATATTCTAGAATACCCGATGAGTTAGAATCGGGCCACAGTCTAATAATCATAAGACTACGGATAGTGGTTTGGAATTGTGCTGTACTGTCACTTTAAGAGCTGATATTATCTGACAAAACTTGTGAACTGGTGAGCTGATGTAGATTTCATAGGAGTTGGCATAGTAACTGTGTCTGACTGCGTATATCAATGAGCTAATCAGCCAGGTGGCAGTTATTTTTAGAAATTGCCTCAGAAACCAGCCCATTATAAACGTATAGGAAAATTTCTCCATTGAAACGCATTGAAAGACTTTTTTCAAACACAAATTGCGCAAAAACTACAAATCCGATCGACACGAAAAATACTTAGCACACCTCTCAGGAACGCTGGCTTCGAAATGACACCTCACTGGAGTCTGTGAGTTTAGCGGTTCGGGCCGCATTACGTGCGGACTGAATAATAAGAATAAGAAGAAGTTTACCACGGTGGAATAACAGTATAGTGCTTTGTTCCAAAGCACTATAATAAGAAGAAGTTTACCACGGTGGAATAACAGTATAGTGCTTTGTTCCAAAGCACTATAACTAGATGGGTATTTCCTGAAGGAACTACAGATAGTGCTTTGGAATGGTGCCCGGGCTGCCCCTGCAAGACTTTCACACTTGGGTGCCCCTCAGGCGCTGGTTTGGTAGTTGTAGCCCCTCAGGGTTGAGCTTAACCCCTGGGGACCTGCTGAGGCCACTTGCGCCTCCTAGGGCCCATTTTTTGATCTTCAGAAAATGTAAGAGCAAATTAAAAATGGAAATTGCAGATCTGACATCGGCCAACATGTGGAAGATCCCCAGAACATATAAGGTGAAGTTTAAATGTGTCAAGATTAGGGTTGAGCTGAACCGTTCCCTGAGGTTCGTTATTAGTAGCGAATCTTGTGTGTTTGTATTCACTTTTGGTGCATACGAACACACGCTGAAAGTTCGTTCCCCCCAATTTTTTTTTTTTCTGTCATCTTACCTGTCGGCGGCGTGGGGTCAGCAGAGCAGGTTTCCAGGATCAGCACCATTCACAGGTCCCGGCATCAGCACCATCAGCAGCTCCCGGCATCATCACCATCGGCAGGTCCTGGCCTCATCACCATCGGCAGGTCCCAGCATCATCGGCATGTCCCAACATCAGCACCATCGGGAAGGTCTCGGCATCAGCACCATCGGCAGGTCCCGGCATCAGCACCATCGGCAGGTCACAGCATCATCACCATCGGCAGGTCACAGCATCATCATCATCGGCAGGTCCCACAGCATCGGAGTAGCAGGTCCCGGCATCAGCAGCATGTGAGATGACAGCGAAAGAGCAGGTCCCGGCATCAGTGGAGTCAATGGGTTAAGAGCAGGGACTCTTCCGGAGCTCTGGAGTCCCTGCTCGTAACCCATTGACTCCACCGCCTATGCCGCTATGCATATGCATATGCGTACACATAAGACAATATGCGTACGTATATGAGAGAATATGTGTACGCATATTAGCGAATATATGTACGCATATTAGCGAATATGCATACGTACAGTATATACGCACTTTTTCCCCTATTGCGTATGTTCGTATTCGTGTGTATTAGTATTCAGATTCGTACAAAAAAAAGTTAGTATTTGGAAATGGTTCCAACTAACGGCAAAAAGACGGTTTCGGCTCATCCCTAGTCAAGATCACTAGCAATATCGTCTGCCAAAAGCGGCTACCAAAGATCTAGCAATCAGATTTCTCTAAGCTTAAACTTGGTCGAGAACCGGGCACCAAGCAATCATTTGCTCATCTCTATCTGCTAGCAGATGATATTGCAACCAATATTGTATTGTGTAAAGCCCACCATGCAAAATTCTCACATTCATTTGTTTGTCTACTTTTTTGTACCACAATGATTGTATATGAGGTCTTGGTTAGTATTCTGCCCAAATTTCAGTTTTTAAAAACGTAATTTATGCAAAATGCAACTCTTAAAAAAAAAAAAGTAGCTGAAAATTTGTGCAGCAATACGTAAGCTCGCAAGCCACGTCAAGGCTCCTCATCTTCTTGCGAGTCCTAACTAACTAAAAAAAATAAAAGGGGAGACTATCTAAGCTAGGGTGGTCAAAATTTAGAGTAGCCAATGTACATTTGGCTTTGCGAATAAAAAAAAAAAGTTTGATTGCAAAAAATTCTTTTTTTTTTTTTTTTTACATTTTACTCCTTTTATTTGCATTTAGCAGAGGAGCCATTAATAATGGCGTGTATTATAGGACAGGAGCTGCGTCTCTAGTATCAGGACCCCTGTGGAGCCTGAGCTCCGGGAGACAAATCGTCCTCCTATTGTAAGACAGAAGAGACACAACTCGATGATACAGAGAAAGGCGAAGAAAACCCCCGGAGATCCGAGTCTCAGGGGGGAAAGAAAATTCCTTCCTGACCCCAAATATGGCGGTTGGTTCAGGGTCTGTCATGTTTCGTTTTTCTGCCCTGTGGGTGTCCAGCTACAGGAAACTACAAAGAGGCGAATATTGAGACGAAGCTAACAGAAAAACGAAGCATAATGGAGCCTTCATCACCCTGCATCATATCTATCCTCCTGCCTAGCGCTAACCCCGCTCCTAAAAGCTTACAATCTAAAGTGATGATCAGTTCAGGTTCTTACACGTTTTGTCTTCCGCCATGTGTAGGCGCCATCTCGGTTGTCCTCTTGGGTGTCCGTCTTCTATACAGAAAACTGCAAAGAGACGGACCCCGAAATGGAGCCGACAGAATCGAAAACTTTATGAAAGAAGCGTCAGTAGTAGCCCATGCTAGCCAGAGAACACGACTAGTGGTGATGCATGCCCACATATGCCACACGTGATCCTGCAAAGCAAATCAGTTATAACCCCTTCCCCAAGTGTGGTGATGATAGGTGCAGGTTCTTTGAAAGAAGAGTCAGTTCCCCATGCTAGCCAGAGAACCCAACTAGTGGAGATGCAAGCCGTCCGCTTGCAATAAAACTATCTCATGCAAGTGGCATGCATGCCTTCAGTAAATGCCACTACATCATAGAAGTACAGTGTGATATATGCACGATATAGGTGCCGCGATTACATGCATTAGATACATGCTTGTGCTTGCATGCAAGTGCATGTTTGTGCTTCACACATAAGGTGTATGGGGTGCACGCAACTTGCACTTTCCTGCCTTCTGTGCATGTCACTAACGCCGAACAAAGGATGATACATGGTCTAACAAAGTATGATACAAAAATATATACTTTATTGATAACAATAAAACCAAGTGCAAGGAAGGGAATAATAATGGCTATACAGGGGAGATTCTGTGCATGTCGCGGTATACACTTAATGTGAGGGTGCTCGGACTTTCCTGCCTTCTGTCCAAACACTTGCACCCCATGCCTTCAGTACATGTTTGCTCTGCATATATCCTGAGCATGCTTGCGCTGCATATATCGTGTGCATGCTTGTGATGCACGCCTGCGATGCGTGCTTGCGATATGTGTCTGATAGAAGTGTGAAGCATTTCTTCAGGCATGCAAACAATTGACACGAGAAGACTTGAGAGATATGTGTGACAGGTGGGCAATGACATGTATAATAAATTTGGGTGATAGACGTGTAATAGAGATGGGTGAAAGATTGTTAACATGTTCCCCACTTGACTGACCAAAATATGTCTGCTCTGTTTCCTCTCTAGCCCCCCCCCATCTCTAGTGTGTGTAAACCCATTGAAATCAATGGGGTGCATTTTTTTAGTGCAAATTCGCACTAATAAAACACGTGTGTAGGAGCCATAACTCAGCTTCATACATATGTATATTATATGTTCCATACCAGGGATACCGCGTCTCCCTAGATTTCACATACCGGGGATAAATCTTCTCCCAATCTTGGCTAGGTCCCCACAGATTGCCTCCCCGCATTCGATTTTTACCTACAAATTTGCACACACTCTTATTTTGACCCCTTATGCTGAAGAACGCCCTGTGTCCATCCAGTTCAGCCTATTTTAGTGTACCTATCCTGCAGTGTTGATCCAAAGGAAGGCAAAAAACCCCATGAGGTAGCAGCCAATTTTCCACATAGGGAAAAAATTCCTTCCCGACTCCAAATATGGCAGTCAGATTAAATCCCTGGATCAACAACTATTCTGTAAAATGTAGTTATTTATAACATAATATTGTTACTCACAGAAAAGAATCCATACCTTACTTGTAAAACTAAAAAAAATAATAATAAAACCCATATTCCACTGGGTCCTGAGTCAAATACACGAAAAAAGGACTGCTGTATACCTGATATAGTCTCAGGTAAATAGAGAACTAGTAAAGACAAAATAAACTACAGCAGTATAAGTAAACTTAAAAGGACTGCTGTATACCTGATATAGTCTCAGGTAAATAGAGAACTAGTAAAGACAAAATAAACTACAGCAGTATAAGTAAACTTAAAAGGACTTCTGTATACCTGATATAGTCTCAGGTAAATAGAGAACTATTAAAGACAAAATAAACTACAGCAGTATAAATAAACTTAAAAGGACTGCTGTATACCTGATATAGTCTCAGGTAAATACAGAACTAGTAAAGACAAAATAAACTACAACAGTATAAGTAAACGTAAAAGGACTGCTGAGGCAAGATACCCCACTCAGCAGTACAGGGTTAGGCTTCGTTTCCACTTGCGCCCCTCTCCATCAGAAGGTGATCCGTGATGGATTTGACATGACATGGATCACAACACATCAGGTGTTTGTCTACATCCTGGCCCTGAGTTCAGCAAAGATAAGATTGCTAGAGGGCATGTGGAATAGAGAGGAGATTAAGCCAAAACCCAGCCAACTAGTTAGTAAGCTGTAATCATACTTTAAAAGGTCCCATCACACTAAGCGACTCTCCAGCGATCCCAACAACGATCTGACCTGGCCAGGATCGCTGGAACGTCGCGAAATGATCATTGGGATCACTGGTGAGATGTCAAAAACAACTACGTCCACAGCGACACAGCAACGATATGGGTCGTTGTAACGACCCATACGCCGACCTGTTAGACGAGCCACGCACCAGGAAATCGCTGTGGAGGTCGTTGCTTAGGCGTCAAACACGCTGATGCATGCCGCCCTGCGGGAGAGGAATGATCAGAAAATGGTCCAGGCCGTTACGTCACGATCAGCGATCTCACAGCGGGGGTCTGGTCGCTACTAGGTGTCAAACACAGCAAGATCGCTGCCGAGGTCGCTGTAGCATCACAAAACTGGTGACTTAGCAGCGATCTTGCTAACGATCTCATTATGTGTAATGGGGGCTTTACTCCCAGTCTCTGTGCTTCCCTCATAAAAGAGAAAAGATCCACAACACAGGTGTTTGTCTGCATCCTGGCCCTGAGTTCAGTACAGATAAGATTGCTAGAGGGCATGTGGAATAGAGAGGAGATTAAGCCAAAATCCAGCCAACTAGTTAGTAAACTGTAATCATACTTGTACTCCCAGTCTCTGCTCTTCCCTCATAAAAGAGAAAAGATCCACAGAACAGGTGTTTGTCTGCATCCTGGCCCTGAGTTCAGTACAGATAAGATTGCTAGAGGGCATGTGGAATAGAGAGGAGATTAAGCCAAAATCCAGCCAACTAGTTAGTAAACTGTAATCATACTTGTACTCCCAGTCTCTGCTCTTCCCTCATAAAAGAGAAAAGATCCACAGAACAGGTGTTTGTCTGCATCCTGGCCCTGAGTTCAGTAAAGATAAGATTGCTAGAGGGCATGTGGAATAGAGAGGAGATTAAGCCAAAACCCAGTCAACTAGTTAGTAAGCTGTAATCATACTTGTACTCCCAGTCTCTGCTCTTCCCTCATAAAAGAAAAGATCCACAGCACAGGTGTTTGTCTGCATCCTGGCCCTGAGTTCAGTACAGATAAGATTGCTAGAGGGCATGTGGAATAGAGAGGAGATTAAAGGTGCCGTTACACTGAGCAACTTACCAGCGATCGCGACCAGCGACGTGATCGCTGGTAAGTTGCTGTGTGGTCGCTGGGGAGCTGTCACACAGACAGCTCTCTCCAGCGACCAAGCGACTTCGGCATCGCTGAAACTGTCTTCAGCGATGCCGAAGTCCCCATGTAAAAAAAAAAAAACACTACATACGCACCTTCTGTCGTCCTTCATGTCCCTCGGCGCTTGCCGCACTGACTGTGTCTCAGCGCCGGCCGGCCGTAACAGCGGTGCCCAGCGGTGAACCGCTGTTACTGCAGGTTCACCGCTGGGCTCTGCTTTACGGCTGGACGGCGCTGAGACAGTCAGTACGGCAAGCTCCAGGGGACGTGACGGACAACAGACGGTGAGTATGTAGTGTTTTTTTTTTTTTACTTTTACCATGGTATCCATGGTAAATATCGGGTTTCTAAGCGCGGCCCTGCGCTTAGTAACCCGATGTTTACCATGGATACCAGTGAAGACATCGCTGGATCGGCATCACACACGGCGATCCAGCGGTGTCAGCGGGAGAGTTGCGACGAAAGAAAGTTCGTCCACTCTCCCTGCAACCAGCGATATCCCAGCAGGATCCAGATCGCTGCTGCGTGCCAAACATAGCGATATCGCTATACAGGACGCTGCAACGTCACAGATCGCTGGCGATATCGCCTAGTGTGACGGTACCTTAAGGCAAAACCCAGCCAACTAGTTAGTAAACTGTAATCATACTTGCACTCCCAGTCTCTGCTATTCCCTCATAAAAGAGAAAAGATCCACAGCACAGGTGTTTGTCTGCATCCTGGCCCTGAGTTCAGTAAAGATAACATTGCTAGAGTGCATGTGGAATAGAGAGGAGATTAAGTCAAAACCCAGCCAACTAGTTAGTAAACTGTAATCATACTTTTACTCCCAGTCTCTGCGCTTCCCTCATAAAAGAGAAAAGATCCACAACACATCAGGTGCTTGCCTGCATCCTGTCCTGAGTTTAGCTCCTGCAATTTAACCCTCCACAGGGAAAGGAATGGGAGGAGAACCACATGTCTAGCAGTACTGCAGGAGATCAATTGATTACAGGAGTGCAAATTAGGTTAAAATACAATAAACAGGATTATGATAACTGTAATATGTCTGGAGTACACCAGATTCGGCACAATACTCCTGGCTGAAAATATACAAATGATCTAGAAGTGTATTCTTCTCTGTAGTAGCTGCTGTAATTAGCTGTTTGTAGCCTCTGGACTGCAGCATTTCAAATATGGGCTTCTTTCTATCTGACAATAGATCCTCATTGAAGTCACCACAAATAATTAGTGGACCATGTTGAATAATTTCTAAAGAATTCAACAAGTTAGGGAGTTGTGGCAAAAACAGATTAGTGCTGTAATCTGGAGGCCTGTAAATTACTGAAATTAGAGATGGAATTGGTGCCTCAACTCTCAAAACCAGGAACTCAAGGTCAGTCACGCTCTGCATATATTGCATTGGACTTGCTTGAATGTCATTTTTCACATAGATGGCTACTCCACCGCCATTCTTATTAGACAGATTAGAATAGGTTGAATATGAAACCTGCCTGTTTCTTTTAAACATTTGATAGTTTTGTAATTCTATGTCATTACTGACAAATTGGCCTGAAAGATGAGTTTCGGTGAAACATAAAATGTCTGCACGACACATTTCATGATGACTTCTCACATCATCAATGTGGACTGACAGTCCTTCCACGTTGTGGTGAATAAATGTTAGAAAAGGAGAACTTGGCCATTGAAGACTATTGAGTAAAGGCATAGCATTATTGACTGTTGCTATTTTCATGTTTTCCAAAGATCTTGTGATTTGTGGATCAGCATAGATTTGATTTTCATTGCAGTCAAAAATGTGTAGTCCAGAAAGGGAAGTTGTTCTACTGAGAGCAACATATGCCATGCCTGGTTCAAAAATATGCTTTAATGAAACTACTGCAGAAGTTGTAGTCATGCCTTGCACCTTATGTACTGTGCAGGCAAAAGCAAGTTTAATAGGAAACTGGTGACGAACAACTCCTTTTTTGCTCAGGGGCTCTTCTATTCTCTCTATATACACCAAGTTACCTGTTGGTGTGCATGTCCTGTTGTGATTCTTCTGTCCGGCATTTGGATTATCTAATTCAACACCAAGCTTCATTACAACTATTTTATCATCTTCTAATTGGGAAACAATAGCAGCAATTTTTCCAAATGAACCATTTACTAGTCCATCCTCCACATCTATGTTTCTAATCAGCATCACACGTGCACCCTCAGCAACTTGTAGCCTGTCTGGCAGATCCCCTTTTTGACTTGCAAAAGGTATTTTCTGCTTTTCCATCCGCCCTGTTTTAAGATCTTTTTTATAGTCATGTGCATCGATGTTTATCACTACAGAATGCAAAGCAGATATAATGGCTGCGTTATGCTCATCTACATCTTTATTTCTGGCAAACACATGAAGGACGTCCTTTGGACAATCTTCAATTTGAGTCACAAACTGCTGAGAAAGTAAGGCTCTATCTACTTCAGATATTGCCTCTTCCTTGCCTTTTAATCTAATTCTGTTTAATAGTTCGGCAAACGCTACATCCTCTTTTTGGCGCATTATTTCCGTGAGGGTAACTACCTGAAAGAGGTCCTGCCAGAAATCAAGCATGTGGTCTTCAAAAACACAGAGAGGTTTCGCTTTACCTGGAGGTGGCAACTGGTAGAAGTCTCCCACTGCTAGAACAGACATGCCTCCAAAAGGTTTTTTGATACCTTTAATGTCTTGTAGCCTCCAATTGATGTAAGCAAACAGTGGTTTGGAGACCATGGACACCTCATCAATAATAATAATTTCAGCATTTGACAGCGCTACTCTCAGTTCATCAAGACAATTTCCCAACCCCTGGTATGGTGGTTTAAGACTTCTTGGTAATTTCAAAATGGAATGTAAAGTTTTGCCTGAAATGTTAAAGGCTGCTGTGCCAGTGAAGGCTGAGAGTAGGACAGTAGGCATGGAAATATCAGTTTCCTCAGAAATCCTGGGAAGCCTCTGAAGTATCTTTGATGCCTCTAAATAGATACATTTAATGAGGTGTGATTTACCAGTACCAGCTCCACCAGTCACAAATAGAAAAAACTGTTCTGGATTTTCTCCGCACACACGTCTTACGCACCATTTACGTATTGTATAGAAAATGGATGCCTGACTTTGATTCAGATTCTGATACATCTGTTTCATCACAGCAGGGTTTGCAACAGGTCCTTCAAATGTTGCTGCTGTGGTACATTTCTTTTTGGGACTTTTACTGTATTCAGGAACATCATCTAATTCGTTCAGTTCCTCAGGGTTTATCTCCTCACGCTCTGAAATACACTCCAGTCTAATAAGCTCAGACTCTGGAGCAAGTGTCGCCCATGCATCCTCCATCGGTCCATTTTTTTCAAGCTCTTCAATGGCCTTTTCGACTGTTTTACTGTATTTTTCGTACGGTGCCCTATTTTTTTTGACAATTGAAAACACGGTCTGAACACAATTACTTCCAGGAAGCTGTACAGTTCCACAAGCTAAGAAAGATTCGTATGATGGGAAATCTTTTGGTTTGAGCTGTGTAGGTGAGCGGTAGGGTAGGTATAGTTTTAGTACTGTGGCATAGAATTTCTCAGGAGAATTTTTCTGGGAAAATCGAGCATATCTAATGACAGCAGGTTTTCCTTGTGTTCGTTTTTGAATGGATCCAATACCATTTAGAAGGGACAGGACATTTCTGCTTTTTCTCTGCCTACCATAGACTACTCTATAAGTGGAAGCGAATTCTGCCATGCACATGTTTTCAAACTCTGGTGTGTCTGGCCTGTTTTGATATTTTTCTGTTATTCCTGACATCCAAACATTTTCTGATTCTGGACTTTTATCATTTAAGGACCTCAAAGGCAAACTCATTTTTAAGGCATTGTCATCAGTGGGTATGAATACAACAAGACGAGAACAGGATTTAAGTTTCAGACTGCATACACGGGCAACGGCTTCTTGAATACTGACCTCTCGATTTTTAGAATAGGCCTGCATAATCTGTTTCATTTCATCACGATCAGATATGTTAGCTTGTCTTGTGTCGGCAACAATTCTTTTAAGGTAATGACTCATCTCATGTTCACCTTTTGAAATGTATGATAAAATATACATTATACAAGAGTGTGGATTTAATATATACTGAATATCGATATTTGCATTCCATGCTCTTAACAAATGCTTGTTATAATTATTTACCCAGGCATCCTTTGGCTGTCGTTTCATCATTAGCGCACTAGAACTGTTTAGGAAACTTATACAACACTTGTATTCCTCATGACTTAATTTGCATTGTGCAAGTAGTTGGGATATGCTTGCAGATGAAGCCTCAGGTTTATGCAGTAAATCCCAAAGGGGTTTAAGTCTCCTTTTTGCTTTTTCAAGGGACATGACAGATGGATCACTGTCTGAATCAGCTGCTTGTTCTTCACTGGTCTGTGCTGGAACAGGTCTCGTTATATAAGTATGTTCTACTGGTGGCTTTGGAAATCCGAATCTACAATGTTTTTTTCCTTTCTTACATGACTTTGAATGTGTTTTGCTGTGAGTTTGTACTTCAGTTACAATTTTGTAAAGATCTGGGTCTGCATTAGGATCCGGTAGCTGACATGTTATATATCTATCCACGAACTCACACACTTTTTTATCGGGATCTTTCTCAAATTCAGGTGCATCTTTACACCAAGCCAAAAGATGTATATGTGGAGATCCTCTAGCTTGGTATTCCACTCGATAAAAGTAGTCAATGACCTCTCCAATAGGCTGTGCGGGTGACAAGAGTAGATGTCTTAGTAGTGCTTCTACTCTTTTTTCAAAAATACGCATAGTTGTTACAGGGTTACTATGTAAAACTTCACATTTTGAGGCCCAGTCCATCTCAGAAAAATTAACTTGCTCATTTTGCTGCGCCTTTATTATTTGAATGACTTCTGGCCATCTCATTTCTGCAGCACTAAATGTGCAGAAGAAAGTTGGAGTTCCCAACTGACGAAGCATAGCAAAAAGATCTCTCAAGGTTTTCTCCCAATAAGCTGGAGTGCCTCTCAATGGCTGCATAAATCTAGTTGCATCTTTATTCCTTACTAGTCTTTCAACTTCATTCTTATCTTTCAGCATTTGAACTGTGATTTTACGTCCATCTCTGGTCACAGGTTTTCCTTTCCGGAGCTGAATGGACATACTGGATGTTGCTAAATGCATTTCAGTGACAAACTGTGCAAAGAAAATATAATTTGAATCAATAGCAAAACGATTGTCGACAGAAAGGAGACGTACATTAAAGTACCTGCTCGGAGTCAAATTCCTAATTCTGTTCATTTGATCTAAGGTGTTAATACCAGTCGGGAACTGAACTGGAAAAGCCATAGCCTCTAGTTTTGGTACTCTAAAAAAACTCACTGGCTTTTTTCCTTCTGATGGTGCAACACAAAAGATACCCTCACCAAATGCTATAAGCTCTTGGGCAATATCAGATGGCTGTAAACAACTATCAAAGTAGCAAGTGCCATTCTGTTCATTAGTTTCTTGATCCGAAGCATGCAAGTCCTCCTGATCAATGTTTTCTTCTGAGGGTTCTGGGAGTTGGCTATTGGGTCTTGCTTCTTCGTTTACTGTAATGTTATCCCAATTGTCTGTTTCCATTAAATCAATTGCTTGTTGAATATCATCTCTAATTTCAGATATGTTTTCTATTATATCATCTTCATTTGTTAAGTCATGACATAGCTGATCAAAGTGACAGCTATCATGAATGATATCTATATTTTTGTATTCTGAATGTACTTCTTTCAGTTTAAGCAGTGCAGTTAGTATTTTGCACATATTTAACGTTTGGAATTGGTAGTGTCCTTTGTAATTAAGTCGTCTTTTTAGTTTTACTTTTAACAACTGAGACTGACTAATGGGTCTCGGTAAAGCATTGACTGTTGTCTCCACTTCTGATGGAACACACACAACAGAACCATGGATCGCTCTCTGTTGCCCTTTAGGGAGAGTGATTATTTTTGCAAATGGTATATATAGTGCTATTATGTGTCTTTCGAGTATGTTTAAGTCAGCAAGTTCAGCTGGAATTGGCGCCAGTTCTAACTTATTAAAAACTGCAATTGGAGGAACATTTCCTGTCATTAGGTTTTCGTGGCAGCTGTGGCAAATCCACTCTGTCATCCTTTCAGGTACTGCACATAGTTCTACATGTTGACAGCCATCACTACAAACATGAACATATTTCCCTGTAAGACAATGTGATACCATGGCTGTGTTTTTTTTATATTTCTCACGTTTACACACTTTCACCTGTTTGGGGAACAGGGCTCTGTGACAGCTTGTGCAGATGTGAGTTGGTCCACTCTGTATTTCCATATGAAAGGCGTCAATGGCTTGTTGCATTATAGCACTAACCCTGTCATCAGAATTTGATTTAACTGCTTTCATTTTTTGTCGAATTAGTTGAAGTTTAGACTGCTTATATTTTTGTTGTATCCTGAAAGCACATAACATTTTATGAAACATTCTGAAATAAGTTTCATTTTTGTATTTTTCTACAAAACGTTGCTTCCTATTCTGTTTGTTTTGAAGGTCTGATGCATACTGTCGCATGTAGTTTTTCCGTTTTCTTTGAAATTCAGGGTAATTGAGATAACGTTTCTTCATGTATGCTATCCGTTTAAATCTGTAGTCTGCATCACAGGCATAACGTACATTTACATATGATTTTTTCCTCAGTCTGTAATCTGGATCATGGGCATAACGTACATTTACATATGATTTTTGCCTCAGTCTGTACTCTGGATCATGAGCATAACGTACATTTGCACATGATTTTTTCCTCAGTCTGTAATCTGCATCCCTAGAATAATGCAACTTGACATATAATTGTTGCTTCATCCTGTAGTGCGCATCACGGGAATATCGATCTGTAATAAATGCTTTTTGTTTCATTCTAAAATGAGAATAATTTAAATACTTGTCTTTTTGGTTCTTTAACATGTTTGTCTTATTTTTTTCATAATAAATATGATTTCTCAATTTGATGACCTCTTTATGGTACATTTTCTTTTGTTTATTTGCTATTACTATTCTGCGTCTTCTATTTTTGTTACGCTTTAGCATGTTTAATGTGTTTAAATTTGAAGTACCACATTCGTCGACTGGTGCATTCTTTTCGCTCACTGCAGATTGTATATTAGAAGAACTGTTTGCCTGCTGACTGTCCATTGTACAGATAAACATAACTGGCATAAACTCATAAATGCAGTCATCAGGTGTTGGTAGCAATGCATGAAATAAAAGCAGTCTTTCAATCATATCATTCAGATATTCAAAAGTCACCATTACAGCAGTACCTGTGTCAGAGAACAATCCTTCAGGAGACCTACAGTGAGGATCGAAAAAACCAAAGTGGCCTAAACTATTGCAGAACACAGCAATAGTCAGACTGCTCATTGTGAGTAGTGCATATTTTATATCTGAAGACAGACACTGTAATCTTTCAGAAAGTTCCAAAAAGTCTGGCGCACCATCAGGTCCCCGCTTCCTTAAATATCCATACTGTGAGGGAAATTTAATAACACTGTATGTATGCATATTGTACACAACAGTGTCTGGAAGCTCATCATGAGCTAAAAAGTCATGCACAAACTTGCCTTCAGTAATTAGCTTTTGCTTTGTGCTTGTATACAACAAGTCACCCTCTTTCAAAATATAATCAAGATCATTACTTGATAACTTTGAGTTCTCATTAAGGGCAATGAGAAAAATTAGGGAATTACATGTGCACTGTTTGTTTCTGGAAAATTCTGTATACCTGTAATCGCCCTGACTATGAGATGCTTGTACAGAAGTAACGCTTTTGACCTGTTCTTTTTGTAATTCAGCAGCATCACACACAATTTCTAACTGCTTCTTCTCTTCTATGCTATGACCAAGTGGCAGCTTACCAGACTTTTCACAAGCAGAAATATTGATTCTTTGCAAGCGTTTTTTTTTGAGCTTCAGATCGTTTCCCTTTGCGTGGCATTCTGTACAGTAATAATGATAATGCATCCCTTTAGCAACATGTTTTCAGAAACAAAATGCTGTCAAATAACAGACATAAGATTTACACTCTTCAATGATTGTGCAATCATTGTTCATTAGATCGGGGACATATTGTTCCATTTGTACATGGCCACAAACCTGGCATTGAACGATTTATCTCCAAAAGTTGTTAGTCATGCATAGACTGCAGGACAACACACGATTTTCAGTGAAAAATTGTTCAGTGCCAGGTTTGTGGCCATGTACAAATTGAACAATATGTACAAGATTTCACTGCAATCATAGCTCTGAATTAATAATTATTTATCATTATAATGATAGCACAATTATTTAGGCATGTAAGCCCAGCCTACAGATGGGTTTAGACACTATGATATTAGGCTATGTTCACACTTGTCGGATTACAGACTGATTCTTCCGTCGGATTGGGCGCTGAAATTCTGCCGATAAATCCGATCCACTGCTTTTGGCATCGGATTTACCGGCGGAATTTAGGAGCGGGTTTTTTTACAATGCATTGCCCCCATCGGAGCTCCGACATGGATCCGACGAGAACAACAACATGCAGCGGAGTGAAAAATCCGGACGAATCCGGTCAGAAAATTCCCCTAGCAAGTGTGCACAGGGATTTGACTGTTTTACATTGCTGCCTATGGGTTAATTCAGATTAAGCCTACGGAACTGAAAAATCCTACTGAAAATTCTGACAGAAGAATCAGTCTGTAATCCGACAAGTGTGAACATGACCTTAGACAAATCCATCACTAGCTATAGTGGCTGTTGTGACTACACAACCAATAGTTCAGTTTTAGCGCTGCGACAATCACTAGCAGCCAAATAAGACCTAGCACACACTGTCTGACATGAGATCCAACATCCAAAGTCAGATCCAATGTCAGATGCTACTGATGGCATCTAATTGTACCCTATCCAATTTTGATGTTGGAGCCATTGATTCCTATGGATCAACATTCAATCTCACATTAAAGTCCGACAGGTCTGATCTTTAAAAATCAGATCAGACTGTCAGATAGTTGAATTGGATGCTAATTTAGGGCTGTCCCACACGTCCAGATAATTCCGGTACCGGAATAAATCGTTACCGGAGTTATCCGTGTCCGTGTGCCTGGGAACTCACGTAGGCCATACGTGCGGCACACGTGTGCTGCCCATATGGCGAGTGGGTACCACACGGAACGTGTGGTACCCACGCGTGTGGTACCCTGCATCGTGCTGAAGCCGCGATTCATATGTTCCCTGCAGCAGCGTTTGCTGCAGAGAAAATATGAATAATAGTGTTTAAAATAAAGATCTATGTGTCTGCCGCCCCCCCACCCCCTGTGCGCCCCCCCCCCCCGCTGTTCAGAAAATACTCACCCACTCCCTCGTTGGCTGTCGCTCCTTCCTGGTCTGGCCCCATCTTCTCCTGTATGCGGTCACGTGGGGCTGATCATTTACAGTCATGAATATGTGGCCCCACCTCCCATAGGGGCGGAGCCGACTATTCATGATTGTAAATGAGTGGCCCCACGTGACCGCATACAGTAGAAGGCGCGGGGCAGAGAGGAAGGAGTGACAGCCAACGTGGGAGCGGGTGAGTATTTTCTGAACAGCGGGGGGGGGCGCACAGGGGGTGGGAGGGCGGCGGACACATAGATCTTTATTTTGAACACTATTATTCATATTTTCTCTGCAGCAAACGCTGCTGCAGGGAACATATGAATCGCGGCTTCAGCACCATGTGGGGGGACAGCGCTTACTGTAGCACTGTCTCCTGCACGCACACGGACCCCAGACGGAGAATGTCCGTATGAGGTCCGTGTTTTACACGGACCCATTGACTTTAATGGGTCCGTGTAATACGTGCGCTCCCATGAACACTGACATGTCTCCGTGTTTGGCACACGGAGACACGGTCCGCAAAAAATCAATGACATCTGAACAGATGCATTGATTTTTATGAGTCTACGTGTGTCAGTGTCTCCGGTACGTGAGGAAACTGTCACCTCACGTACCAGAGCCACTGACGTGTGAAACTGGCCTTAGTAAGCAATGGACCCATAGAGCTCAATAGGATCTGACATTGGATGTCCAATCTCAAATAGGACAGTGTATCCTACTTCTAATAGTCGTTCACTAAAACATTTGCGTCAGTGAAAATTTGCCTCATTGGCTACACTACAAATTCATTGCAACAGTTGTGCAAATATCACTGAAAAGCAGACTGCAAATGACCTATGACTTTTGAGCAATTAATTGCGCACTGCCAGATATGTGGCTGTGTACAAAAGGAAAGATATTATATTGTATCTGCACAAATTTGCTTCCGTCAACAACCAGACATACAATGATTGTATCGTGTAAACACACCCAAAGGAGAGCTTTACACAATGTATTGCTCATGATATTGTGCAGGTGATCGCTAGTGCCAGCTGTATGTGGCCGATATTTTTCCATTTGAATGCAGCCACAAACCTGACAGAGCAATCCATCACTAATTGATTGCAGATGCTCAGCAGATTTTAGATCGCAGTAACTTTCATTATCTCAAATGGAGTGAATTGTATTGGAATGTAATAGAATTGATTTTGCATTGCAGCAGTTGAAACGACCAACCAGACAAGCTGTTTTTAACGCTAGTGATCATCTCTAAGATTGAATGCAACAAACGTTGGGTCATGCAATCACACTAGCGACAATTACTAGCAATCACTACCAAATATATTATAGTGTGTAAAGCTCCCCTAAGAGTGAACCCCCATGGGCTTGTGTGATAGTCATGCGGCACTGTTGTAACATCACACGACCTTGTCGCTTGACTATTATATTACATTGTTCTACTGTGCTGCGATACCCACAGCAGAATAACACATTAGCACTTTTTTTACTTGCCGCCATTGTGGCAAGAAAAACATCCATCTGTTTAAGCCCATTAAAAACTATGAGCTGCAACTGCTAGGAAGATTTTATCACACAACAGTTATGCGAAAGTCTTGCCCGTGTGTTTTAGTCCTATGGCTACATTTACATCTACATTATTGCATAGTTCAGTAAAACGCATTGTAACATCGTGCACTAAGTGGAGGTTTACACATGAGAATATCACTGTGAATGATCCCTGGCAGCCACAAACAGTCAAGGCTGCTAATCAGAGAGAGAAATCATAGTTTGTGATTCCACTACACCCACGGCAATAAAAATACATTGCTCAGGTCTAGTGATATTACTAGAGCTGCTTTCAAATGGCACTATCAATTAGCTATAGTGAACATCAGAATGGACCACAATCTGCTACACATCAAGCAATTAATTCATAACTGGATGCCAGAATTGCAGCCCACTTCTAATATAGTGATATTGTTCGTTAGATCGCTGGTGCCAGCCTCTAACAAACAATATTTCTAGAGATATCTGTGCATGTGACCCCCCATAACACTAAAAAGAGGAACCATAGACTAAAATAATGTTAATCTGCTAGCACTTTTTATAAACAAGGATAAAAATACTGCATACATGAGTTGTCTTTCCACTTATAAAAAGCACAAGCAAATTAACGCAATTTTAGTACATGGTCTCCTCTTGTCAGTGTTAGGGGAGGTTTACACAATGAACATCAGTATCAATGATATTGGCTGGCATCAGCCATCTAACAAGCAATATTACTAGCTTTGAATGCAGCCACAAACTGGGTACTGAGCAATAAATCATACTTAACTGCTTATGCCTGGGAGATGGCAAGTCATTCACCTGTCACTAGCGACAGGCAAATACTGCATTTAAATGCAATTCTAGCAATACTGCTAAAACCACAGCAATGTATTTATATTGCCATATTTTAGAAGAATTGCAACCATGGCTAATTGTTCAATAAGTTGCTATGATTACTAGTGAGTATCACTGGGTCTAACCAAAGCGACCAACATACCAGCATATAGCCATGAGCGATGCTTGTCAACAATCGCTTATAGCAACATCACAGTATTAGACCCCCTTTAGTAATAGTTTCTATGTGTGTTACCAATTCATCTTGCTGCTGAAAAGCAGAGTAGGGTGGATCTGTCAAAATGTAGATGTCAATGAACCCTGAGGACCCATTTATACACTTCAATGATTGTTTATTGATGGTTCATCACATCAGTGCTTGCTGTTAAATTGGGGCCATATTCCATTTGCACATGGCCACAAATCTGGCCTTGATTGTCCACAATTTCACTGCAACCACAGATCTGCCGAACAATTGATGAACAATGATTGAAGAGTGTAAAGGGGTTCTCATACTGATCTGTTTTTTGGAGCAACTAAACTAAAAGACAGATGTATAGCGGCTAAAAAACACGGGCAAGTGTTTGCCAGAAATCTTGCACCAGAGAATCATGGCAAAAGTCTGAACGCATTGTTTTCAACAGTAAGAATCACCTCAGAATAGCAAATATAAATAGCATTTTTGTGCAACAGGGTTGTGTGATGCCACACTATATAGTCACGCAATAATTGTGCTCGTACATATGTTTTAGCATGTAACAAAATCATTTTTCTGCTATTGATTTCAATGAAGCTTGAAAAAACGGAATGGCTTCAGTTTGCTTTAGATCCATTTTGTTTTAGCTTTATACACTTAAACATCTCTGCTGCAGCCTGTGCTGTTGTGTTACTCAAAAACTGAAATAAAAATGGATCTGAAGCAAACAGATGTTTTTTTTTTTTGGTGCAGCCAAATGAAAAAAAAAACTGATCAGCATAACTGAAAAAAATGAATGTGTGAACACAACCTAATAGATAAATTCTGTCTGAAAAATCCTGTCAAAGTAAGGGCAAAGACACACGGGTGAATATTCCCATCTAAATTTGGACAGGGATATCCACCCTGGATGCCTGGTCTGCAGAACTGAACTCTGCAGCTCAGGTGAGCCCCAGAGCACAGCCCGGCCTGAACACGGCACTCAGGGACTGAACTCTGAGCACCCGACAATTGCTCAGTGCTCAGAGTTCAGTCTCTGAGTGCCATGGTCGGTCTGGCCTGTACTCGGAGGCTCACCTGAGCCTCAGAGTTCTGCACTGCTTACTCGCGGCCAGAGCTTCACACACGCCCAAAAAAAGCATCTGAATTCAGATGCTTTTTTTGGCCGTGTGTTTTAGCCCTAAATGCTGACTTCTACTGTTCTGACTCCCTTTCTCTACAAGTTACTCCATCCATGAATTGAAGAAAATGGAGAAAAATTGATTCGTTTTTGTTCTCATTGAAGGCAATGGGAAATTATATGATTCATTTTATATTCATTTGTATTCTTTTCAGTTTTTTTAAACAGAAACAAAAGGGTTGCAACCTTTGCTTTTGTATTTTTAAAAACGGAAAGCATACCACAGAGGCCAAATGAATCCATTCCATTCCCACTATCAAAAAGAACAAAAATTAATACATTTTTCTCCTCTTGCCTTTCGTTCAGTTGTTTCTATGACAGAGCAGGTGACCAAAAACCTGTAACAATACTGAAAATGTAGCTTAATAGAAAAATCCTCTAAAATAACAGAGTAAGGGCCCTGTCACACTGGCAGATAACCTCTGCAATTGTGATTCTGCGACATATGTATACAATGTCATATCCCGCTGTCACATGTAGCGATAGCGCGGTCACAGCAGGATTCCTAGGAGCAAAGAAAGGGCTGAACTTTCACCTTATACAAAGAAGAGCAGGGGCCCAACCATGTACAGTATTTCACACAGTATGAAGTCAGAGTTACAAGCCTGCTACATCACAGATTGTCAAATCGTTATGACAAATCTCGTACTGTGTGATGGGGCCTTAAGAGCCTATTCACACAAGTGCTTTTTCTGGCTGCGATTATCACCACCGAAAATTCATAGTAGGACTGCGCCCTAATTATTTCAATGGGGCCAGCAAAAAGACCAGTGGTAATTGCTGATTATACAGTAGGTCACTGACCTATAATGGTAATGGTGGAGAAAATCAAAATGATAATTACCAGCAGCACTGGGCAAAAGTGGCCATGTGCATGAAGCCTAAGACCTTATTCACTCAGGCGATTTTCCCTAGCAATTATTGCTAGCGATTTTTCTAGTGAACAATCACTTTGAACAGAGACTATATTTTTACTATGGTGTCCTATGACAGGAAAGCACTGCCCTAAATTTTTAAATTTTAAATTGCTAGCAATTATTCTACCATAGGAGCCCATAGAAAAAAAATCACCTCTGTTCAAAGCAATTTTGCTAGCACTAATTTCCTGTGTGAATAAGACCTAATCTAAAAATTCTATAAAACAGATGGTGGGTCAGAAATGGATCTGTCACCATAGGTTAACAGAAAAAAACCCAAAAAGAATGCACCAGACAATAACAAAAGCCAGTAAGTAAATGTATCATCTCCAATATATTAATTACATAAAATGTCTCTAACCTGTTCACTGTAATATGCTAATTGAATTGATGATGATGTGTTCGGTTACACAGGCTGTAGCAAAGTTGAAGGTAAAAATGCTCCCGTTCAGCTTTTTCTGTGATAGGAAACCTATAACAGTAGTGGGAATATAGCAAAATAGAAAAATCCTCTCAGAACAATCCTACCAAATAACAGAGTAATGGAAAAATCCTGTCATAAAACAACTGGCGACTCCAAAATGTGTCTGTCCCATAAGTTACCAACAAATGTTAAAAAAAATGCACCAGACAATAACAAGAGCCAATAAGTAAATGTATGATCACTAATATATTAATTACATATAATTTTTCTAACCTGTTCAGTGTAATATGACAATTGAATAGATGTTGAAGTGCTCTCTCACACAGGCTGAGGTAAAGTGAAAGTAAAAATCCTAGGTTGCATCACAGCAATCAACTTCAGCTGACCACACAGCTGATTGACAAAAAAATAAGCATATTATCAATTTTTTGTGTAATTTAAGTTTTCTGTTTGAAGATGTGCCTTCAGCTCGAATCCATAACTATTAGAAAGCCAAAACATACACAATAGGCTTTTCCCCCTCAATTAGATACAGTAGAACTGAGAGCAAGGAATTATCAAAATAGTGTTTTTTTCAAAGCACTATAATAAATTAGCAGCGTTCAGATTACAAGATAGTGCTTTTCAAAGCACTATAATAACTAGACAATTACCTCACGGTACTAGCAGCTCTGAGGCGTTTTCCTCTCCCAGAGCGTTACCTCACAATATGGCCCACTCTGAGGCATTTGCCTCATCCAAAGATCTACTGTACATAACATAACATAACCAGTTATGAGGTGCTCACCTCTCCCAGAGGTTTACTTCACGATTCTCAAAAATCCTATGGACAAGTAGACAACTCAGGGCGTGAGATATTCTGAAGTGTTCGCATCACTCAGTATTTTACCTCAGGTTTTGAGATATTCTGAGGTGTTTGCATTACTCAGGTGCTGATTTGGTGGGTGGGGCCACTCTGGAACCGATTTGGTGGGTGGGGCCACTCTGGAACCGATTTGGTGGGTGGGGCCACTCTGGGTCCGATTTGGTGGGTGGGGCCACTCTGGAACCGATTTGGTGGGTGGGGCCACTCTGGGTCCGATTTGGTGGGTGGGGCCACTCTGGAACCGATTTGGTGGGTGGGGCCACTCTGGGTCCGATTTGGCGGGCGGCGCCACTCCGGGTCCGATTTGGCGGGCGGCGCCACTCCGGGTCCGATTTGGCGGGCGGCGCCACTCCGGGTCCGATTTGGCGGGCGGCGCCACTCCGGGTCCGATTTGGCGGGCGGCGCCACTCCGGGTCCGATTTGGCGGGCGGCGCCACTCCGGGTCCGATTTAGCGGGCGGCGCCACTCCGGGTCCGATTTGGCGGGCGGCGCCACTCCAAGTGCGATTTGGCGGGCGGCGCCACTCCGGGTCCGATTTGGCGGGCGGCGCCACTCCGGGTCCGATTTGGCGGGCGGTGCCACTCCGGGTCCGATTTGGTGGGCGGCGCCATTCCGGGTCCGATTTGGCGGGCGGCGCCACCCCGGGTCCGATTTGGCGGGCGGCGCCACCCCGGGTCCGATTTGGCGGGCGGCGCCACCCCGGGTCCGATTTGGTGGGCGGCGTCATTCCGGGTCCGATTTGGCGGGCGGCGCCACTCCGGGTCCGATTTGGCGGGCGGAGTTACTCTGGGTCCGATTTGGCGGGCGGCGCCACTCCGGGTCCGATTTGGTGGGCGGGCCACTCTGGGTCCGATTTGGCGGGCGGCGCCACTCCGGGTCCGATTTGGCGGGCGGCGCCACTCCGGGTCCGATTTGGCGGGCGGCGCCACTCCGGGTCCGATTTGGCGGGCGGCGCCACTCCGGGTCCGATTTGGCGGGCGGCGCCACTCCGGGTCCGATTTGGCGGGCGGCGCCACTCCGGGTCCGATTTGGCGGGCGGCGCCACTCCGGGTCCGATTTGGCGAGCGGCGCCACTCCGGGTCCGATTTGGCGGGCGGCGCCACTCCGGGTCCGATTTGGCGGGCGGCGCCACTCCGGGTCCGATTTGGCGGGCGGCGCCACCCCGGGTCCGATTTGGCGGGCGGCGCCACCCCGGGTCCGATTTGGCGGGCGGCGTCACTCCGGGTCCGATTTGGCGGGCGGCGCCACTCCGGGTCCGATTTGGCGGGCGGAGTTACTCCGGGTCCGATTTGGCGGGCGGCGCCACTCCGGGTCCGATTTGGCGGGTGGGCCACTCCGGGTCCGATTTGGCGAGCGGCGCCACTCAGGGTCCGATTTGGCGGGCGGCGCCACTCCGGGTCCGATTTGGCGGGCAGCGCCACTCCGGGTCCGATTTGGCGGGCGGCGCCACTCCGGGTCCGATTTGGCGGGCGGCGCCACTCCGGGTCCGATTTGGCGGGCGGCGCCACTCCGGGTCCGATTTGGCGGGCGGCGCCACTCCGGGTCCGATTTGGCGGGCGGCGCCACTCCGGGTCCGATTTGGCGGGCGGAGTCACTCCGGGTCTGATTTGGCGGGCGGAGTCACTCCGGGTCCGATTTGGCGGGCGGCGCCACTCCGGGTCCGATTTGGTGGGCGAGGCCACTCTGGGTCCGATTTGTTGGGCGAGGCCACTCGGGGTCCAATTTGGTGGGCTGCGCACCTCGGGATCCGATTGGTGGGTGGGTCACTTTAAGAGTTGATATTATCTGGCAAAACTGTCATGGTAGAGTTCGTAGGCGTTGGCATAGTAACTGAGTCTGACTGCGCATATCAATGAGCCAATCAGCCAGGTGGCAGTTGGCAGTTATTTTTAGAAATTGCCTCAGAAATCAGGCCCATTATAAACGTATGGTAAAATTTCCGTATTGAAATGCATTGAAACACTTTTTTCAAACGCAAATTGCGCCAAAACTACAAATCCGATCGACACGAAAAATACTTAGCACACCTCTTGGGGACGCTGGCTTCGAAATGACACCTCACTGGAGTCTGTGAGTGAAGCGGTTCGGGCCGCATTACGTGCGGACTGAATAATAAGAATAAGAAGAAGTTTACCACGGTGGAATAACAGTATAGTGCTTTGTTCCAAAGCACTATAACTAGATGGGTATTTCCTGAAGGAACTACAGATAGTGCTTTGGAATGGTGCCCGGGCTGCCCCTGCAAGACTTTCACACTTGGGTGCCCCTCAGGCGGTCCGATTTGGTGGGTTGGGTCAATCTGGGTCTGATTTTGTGGGCGGGGTAAATCTAGGTCCGATTCGGTGGGCGGGGTCACTTTTGGTCCGATTCTGTGGGCGCGGCCACTCTGGGTCCGATTCGGTGGGCGGAGCCACTCTGGGTCCGATTTGGTGGGCGGGGCACCTTAGGGACCAATTTGGTGGGTGGGGTCACTCGGTCCGATTTGGTGGGCTGGGCACCTCAGGGTCTGATTTGGTGGGCTGGGCACCTCAGGGTCCGATTTGGTGGGTGGGGTCACTCTGGGTCCGATTTGGTGGGCGGGGTCACTCTGGGCCCGATTTGGTGGAAGGGGTCACTCTGGGTCCGATTTGGTGGAAGGGGTCACTCTGGGTCTGATTTGGTGGAAGGGGTCACTCTGGGTCCGATTTGGTGGGCGGAGCCACTCTGGGTCCGATTTGGTGGGCGGGGTCACTCTGGGTCTGATTTAGGGGGCGGGGTCACTCTGGGTCCGATTTGGTGGGCCGGGCCCCTCGGGGTCCGATTTGGTGGGCCGGGCCTCTCGGGTTCCGAATTGGTGAGCGGGGTAATCTACTATCTAATTATCTAAGGGCACTTCCGTCTTTCTGTCTCACAACACCGCTACGTCATCATCTCGTGAGACCGCAATGCACTCTTGGGACCAGAGCGCGCAACAAGCATCGGGTACCGGCCACTCCAGGTGCAACAAGCATCGTGTACCGGCCGCTCTAGGAGGTGCAACAACCATCAGATACCGGCCGCTCCAGGAGGTGAGTATGTAACTTTTTTATTTTAATTCTTTTTTTTTTTAACAGGGATATGCAGTATACTATGTGACTGGACAATATACTACGTGACTGGGCAGTATAACTACGTGGCTCTGCGCTGTATACTGCGTGGCTCTGTGCTGTATACTGCGTGGCTCTGCGCTGTATACTACGCGGCTCTGCGCTGTATACTACGCGGCTCTGCGCTGTATACTGCGTGGCTCTGCGCTGTGTACTGCGCGGCTCTGCGCTGTGTACTGCACGGCTCTGCGCTGTGTACTGCGCGGCTCTGCACTGTGTACTGCGCGTTCTGCGCTGTATACTGCGCGGCTCTGCGCTGTATACTGCGCAGCTCTGCGCAGCTCTGCGCTTTGTACTGCGCGGCTCTGCGCTATATACTGCGTGGCTCTTCGCTGTATACTACGCGGCTCTGCGCTGTGTACTGCGCGGCTCTGCGCTGTGTACTGCACGTGTCCGTGCTGTGTACTGCGCGTGTCTGCGCTGTATACTGCGGGGCTCTGCACTGTATACTGCGGGGCTCTGCGCTGTATACTACGCGGCTCAGCGCTGTATACTGCGCGGCTCTGCGCTGCATACTGCGTGGCTCTACGCTGCGTACTGCGCGGCTCTGCGCTGTATACTGGGTGGCTCTGCGCTGTGTACTGCGCGGCTCTGTGCTGTGTACTGTGCGGCTCTGCACTGTGTACTGCGCGGCTCTGCGCTGTGTACTGCGCGGCTCTGCGCTTTATACTGTGCGGCTCTGCGCTCTGTACTGCGCGGCTCTGCGCTGTGTACTGCGCAGCTCTGCGCTGTATACTGCGCGGCTCTGCGCTGTGTACTGCGCGGCTCTGCGCTGTGTACTGCGCGGCTCTGCGCTGTGTACTGCGCGGCTCTGCGCTGTGTACTGCTCGGCTCTGCGCTGTGTACTGCGCGGCTCTGTGCTGTGTACTGCGCGGCTCTGCGCTGTGTACTGCACGGCTCTGCGCGGTATACTGCGCGGCTCTGCGCTTTATACTGTGCGGCTCTGCGCTCTGTACTGCACGGCTCTGCGCTGTCTACTGCGCGGCTCTGCGCTGTGTACTGCTCGGCTCTGCGCTGTGTACTGCGCGGCTCTCCGCTTTATACTGCGCGGCTCTGCGCTTTATACTGCGCGGCTTTGCGCTGTGTACTGCATGGCTCTGCGCTGTGTACTGCGCGGCTCTGCGCTGTGTACTGCACGGCTCTGCGCTGTGTACTGCACGGCTCTGCGCTTTATACTGCGCGGCTCTGCGCTGTGTACTGCACGGCTCTGCGCTGTGTACTGCGCGGCTCTGCGCTGTGTACTGCACGGCTCTGCGCTTTATACTGCGCGGCTCTGCGCTGTGTACTGCACGGCTCTGCGCTGTGTATTGCGCGGCTCTGCGCTGTGTACTGCGCGGCTCTGCGCTTTATACTGCGCGGCTCTGCGCTTTATACTGCGCGGCTCTGCGCTGTGTACTGCGCGGCTCTGCGCTGTGTACTGCGCGGCTCTGCGCTGTGTACTGCGCGGCTCTGCGCTTTATACTGCGTGGCTCTGCGCTGTGTACTGCGCGGCTCTGCGCTGTGTACTGCGCGGCTCTGCGCTGTGTACTGCACGGCTCTGCGCTTTATACTGCGCGGCTCTGCGCTGTGTACTGCACGGCTCTGCGCTGTGTACTGAGCGGCTCTGCGCTGTGTACTGCACGGCTCTGCGCTTTATACTGCGCGGCTCTGCGCTGTGTACTGCACGGCTCTGCGCTGTGTACTGCGCGGCTCTGCGCTGTGTACTGCGCGGCTCTGCGCTTTATACTGCGCGGCTCTGCGCTGTGTACTGCGCGGCTCTGCGCTGTGTACTGCGCGGCTCTGCGCTGTGTACTGCACGGCTCTGCACTGTATACTGCGTGGCTGTGCAATATACTACGTGGACATGCATATTCTAGAATACCCGATGAGTTAGAATCGGGCCACAGTCTAATAATCATAAGACTACGGATAGTGGTTTGGAATTGTGCTGTACTGTCACTTTAAGAGCTGATATTATCTGACAAAACTTGTGAACTGGTGAGCTGATGTAGATTTCATAGGAGTTGGCATAGTAACTGCACGGCTCTGCG
This sequence comes from Ranitomeya variabilis, assembly GCF_051348905.1. Lineage (NCBI taxonomy): Eukaryota > Metazoa > Chordata > Amphibia > Anura > Dendrobatidae > Ranitomeya > Ranitomeya variabilis. The sequence goes on from NC_135235.1 coordinate 493,667,420, forward strand.
CTTTATACTGCGCGGCTCTGCGCTGTGTACTGCACGGCTCTGCGCTGTGTACTGCGCGGCTCTGCGCTGTGTACTGCACGGCTCTGCGCTTTATACTGCGCGGCTCTGCGCTGTGTACTGCACGGCTCTGCGCTGTGTACTGCGCGGCTCTGCGCTGTGTACTGCGCGGCTCTGCGCTTTATACTGCGCGGCTCTGCGCTTTATACTGCGCGGCTCTGCGCTGTGTACTGCGCGGCTCTGCGCTGTGTACTGCGCGGCTCTGCGCTGTGTACTGCACGGCTCTGCGCTTTATACTGCGCGGCTCTGCGCTGTGTACTGCACGGCTCTGCGCTGTGTACTGCGCGGCTCTGCGCTGTGTACTGCACGGCTCTGCGCTTTAAACTGCGCAGCTCTGCGCTGTGTACTGCACGGCTCTGCGCTGTGTACTGCGCGGCTCTGCGCTGTGTACTGCGCGGCTCTGCGCTTTATACTGCGCGGCTCTGCGCTGTGTACTGCGCGGCTCTGCGCTGTGTACTGCGCGGCTCTGCGCTGTGTACTGCACGGCTCTGCGCTTTATACTGCGCGGCTCTGCGCTGTGTACTGCACGGCTCTGCGCTGTGTACTGCGCGGCTCTGCGCTGTGTACTGCACGGCTCTGCGCTTTATACTGCGCGGCTCTGCGCTGTGTACTGCACGGCTCTGCGCTGTGTACTGCGCGGCTCTGCGCTGTGTACTGCGCGGCTCTGCGCTTTATACTGCGCGGCTCTGCGCTGTGTACTGCGCGGCTCTGCGCTGTGTACTGCGCGGCTCTGCGCTGTGTACTGCACGGCTCTGCACTGTATACTGCGTGGCTGTGCAATATACTACGTGGACATGCATATTCTAGAATACCCGATGAGTTAGAATCGGGCCACAGTCTAATAATCATAAGACTACGGATAGTGGTTTGGAATTGTGCTGTACTGTCACTTTAAGAGCTGATATTATCTGACAAAACTTGTGAACTGGTGAGCTGATGTAGATTTCATAGGAGTTGGCATAGTAACTGTGTCTGACTGCGCATATCAATGAGCTAATCAGCCAGGTGGCAGTTATTTTTAGAAATTGCCTCAGAAACCAGCCCATTATAAACGTATAGGAAAATTTCTCCATTGAAACGCATTGAAAGACTTTTTTCAAACACAAATTGCGCAAAAACTACAAATCCGATCGACACGAAAAATACTTAGCACACCTCTCAGGAACGCTGGCTTCGAAATGACACCTCACTGGAGTCTGTGAGTTTAGCGGTTCGGGCCGCATTACGTGCGGACTGAATAATAAGAATAAGAAGAAGTTTACCACGGTGGAATAACAGTATAGTGCTTTGTTCCAAAGCACTATAACTAGATGGGTATTTCCTGAAGGAACTACAGATAGTGCTTTGGAATGGTGCCCGGGCTGCCCCTGCAAGACTTTCACACTTGGGTGCCCCTCAGGTGCTGGTTTGGTAGTTGTAGCCCCTCAGTGTTGAGGCCACTCCGGGTCCGATTTGGTGGCCCGGGTCACTCCGGGTCCGATTTGGTGGCCCGGGTCACTCCGGGTCCGATTTGGTGGCCCGGGTCACTCCGGGTCCGATTTGGTGGCCCGGGTCACTCCGGGTCCGATTTGGTGGCCCGGGTCACTCCGGGTCCGATTTGGTGGCCCGGGTCACTCCGGGTCCGATTTGGTGGCCCGGGTCACTCCGGGTCCGATTTGGTGGCCCGGGTCACTCCGGGTCCGATTTGGTGGCCCGGGTCACTCCGGGTCCGATTTGGTGGCCCGGGTCACTCCGGGTCCGATTTGGTGGCCCGGGTCACTCCGGGTCCGATTTGGTGGCCCGGGTCACTCCGGGTCCGATTTGGTGGCCCAGGTCACTCCGGGTCCGATTTGGTGGCCCGGGTCACTCCGGGTCCGATTTGGTGGCCCGGGTCACTCCGGGTCCGATTTGGTGGCCCGGGTCACTCCGGGTCCGATTTGGTGGCCCGGGTCACTCCGGGTCCGGTTTGGTGGCCCGGGTCACTCCGGGTCCAATTTGGTGGCCCGGGTCACTCCGGGTCCGGTTTGGTGGCCCGGGTCACTCCGGGTCCGGTTTGGTGGCCCGGGTCACTCCGGGTCCGGTTTGGTGGCCCGGGTCACTCCGGGTCCGGTTTGGTGGGCCGGGTCACTCCGGGTCCGGTTTGGTGGCCCGGGTCACTCCGGGTCCGGTTTGGTGGGCCGGGTCACTCCGGGTCCGGTTTGGTGGCCCGGGTCACTCCGGGTCCGGTTTGGTGGGCCGGGTCACTCCGGGTCCGGTTTGGTGGGCCGGGTCACTCCGGGTCCGGTTTGGTGGGCCGGGTCACTCCGGGTCCGGTTTGGTGGGCCGGGTCACTCCGGGTCCGGTTTGGTGGGCCGGGTCACTCCGGGTCCGGTTTGGTGGGCCGGGTCACTCCGGGTCCGGTTTGGTGGGCCGGGTCACTCCGGGTCCGGTTTGGTGGGCCGGGTCACTCCGGGTCCGGTTTGGTGGGCCGGGTCACTCTGGGTCCGGTTTGGTGGGCCGGGTCACTCTGGGTCCGATTTGGTGGGCCGGGTCACTCTGGGTTCGATTTGGTGGGCCGGGTCACTCTGGGTCCGATTTGGTGGGCCGGGTCACTCTGGGTCCGATTTGGTGGGCCGGGTCACTCTGGGTCCGATTTGGTGGGCCGGGTCACTCTGACTGACAGCAGGATAAGGGAATGGCTGATAACAGAGAATAGACTGACAGCAGGACAAGGGAATGGCTGATAACAGAGAGAATAGACTGACAGCAGGACAGGGGAATTGCTGATAGAGAGAAATAGACTGACATCAGGACGGGGGAATGGCTGATAACAGAGAAATAGACTGACAGCAGGACAGGGGAATGGCTGATAACAGAGAAAAAGACTGACAGCAGGATGGGGGAATGGCTGATAACAGAGAGAATAGACTGACAGCAGGACAGGGGAATGGCTGATAACAGAGAGAAATAGACTGACAGCAGTACGGGGAATGGCTGATAACAGAGAGAAATAGATGGGTATTTCCTGAAGGAACTACAGATAGTGCTTTGGAATGGTGCCCGGGCTGCCCCAGCAAGACTTTCACACTTGGGTGCCCCTCAGGCGCTGGTTTGGTAGTTGTAGCCACTCTGGGTCCGATTTGGTGGGTGGGGCCCCTCAGGGGCCGATTTGGTGGGCGCTGTATACTGCGCGGCTCTGCGTTGTATACTGCGCGGCTCTGCGCTGTATACTGCGGGGTTCTGCGCTGTATACTGCGCGGCTCTGCGCTGTATGCTGCGCGGCTCTGCGCTGTATGCTGCGGGGCTCTGCGCTGTATGCTGCGGGGCTCTGCGCTGTATGCTGCGGGGCTCTGCGCTGTATGCTGCGGGGCTCTGCGCTGTATGCTGCGCGGCTCTGCGCTGTATGCTGCGGGGCTCTGCGCTGTATGCTGCGGGGCTCCGCGCTGTATGCTGCGCGGCTCCGCGCTGTATGCTGCGGGGCTCCGCGCTGTATGCTGTGCGTCTCTGCGCTGTATAATGCGCGGCTCTGCGCTGTATGCTGCGGGGCTCCGCGCTGTATAATGCGCGGCTCTGCGCTGTATGCTGCGGGGCTCTGCGCTGTATACTGTAATAATAATAAGACTACAGATAGTGCTTTGAAATTGTGCTGTGCTGTCACTTTAAGAGCTGATATTATCTGACAAAACTGTGGCCTGGTAGGCGTTGGCATAGTAACTGTGTCTGACTGCGCATATCAATGAGCTAATCAGCCAGGTGGCATTTGGCAGTTAAGTTATTTTTAGAAATTGCCTCAGAAACCAGCCCATTTTAAACGTATAGGAAAATTTCCCTATTGAAATGCATTACAATGAGGGGAAAAAACATTTTCAAACGCAAATTGCGCCAAAACTACAAATCCGATCAACATGAAAAATACTTAGCACACCTCTTGGGGACGCTGGCTTCGAAATGACACCTCACTGGAGTCTGTGAGTGAAGCGGTTCGGGCCGCATTACGTGCGGACTGAATAATAATAATAACTAGATGGGTATTTCCTGAAGGAACTACAGATAGTGCTTTGGAATGGTGCCCGGGCTGCCCCTGCAAGACTTTGACACTTGGGTGCCCCTCAGGCGGTCCGATTTGGTGGGTTGGGTCAATCTGGGTCTGATTTTGTGGGCGGGGTAAATCTAGGTCCGATTCGGTGGGCGGGGTCACTTTTGGTCCGATTCTGTGGGCGCGGCCACTCTGGGTCCGATTCGGTGGGCGGAGCCACTCTGGGTCCGATTTGGTGGGCGGGGCACCTTAGGGACCAATTTGGTGGGTGGGGTCACTCGGTCCGATTTGGTGGGCTGGGCACCTCAGGGTCTGATTTGGTGGGCTGGGCACCTCAGGGTCCGATTTGGTGGGTGGGGTCACTCTGGGTCCGATTTGGTGGGCGGGGTCACTCTGGGCCTGATTTGGTGGAAGGGGTCACTCTGGGTCCGATTTGGTGGAAGGGGTCACTCTGGGTCTGATTTGGTGGAAGGGGTCACTCTGGGTCCGATTTGGTGGGCGGAGCCACTCTGGGTCCGATTTGGTGGGCGGGGTCACTCTGGGACTGATTTAGGGGGCGGGGTCACTCTGGGTCTGATTTGGTGAGCCGGGCCCCTCGGGGTCCGATTTGGTGAGCGGGGTAATCTACTATATAATTGTCTAAGGGCACTTCCGTCTTTCTGTCTCACAACACCGCTACGTCATCATCTCGTGAGACCGCAATGCACTCTTGGGACCGGAGCGCGCAACAAGCATCGGGTACCGGCCACTCCAGGTGCAACAAGCATCGTGTACCGGCCGCTCTAGGAGGTGCAACAACCATCAGATACCGGCCGCTCCAGGAGGTGAGAATGTAACTTTTTTATTTTAATTCTTTTTTTTTTTTAACAGGGATATGCAGTATACTATGTGACTGGACAATATACTACGTGACTGGGCAGTATAACTACGTGGCTCTGTGCTGTATACTGCGTGGCTCTGCGCTGTATACTGCGTGGCTCTGCGCTGTATACTACGCGGCTCTGCGCTGTATACTACGCGGCTCTGCGCTGTATACTACGCGGCTCTGCGCTGTATACTGCGTGGCTCTGCGCTGTGTACTGCGCGGCTCTGCGCTGTGTACTGCACGGCTCTGCGCTGTGTACTGCGCGGCTCTGCACTGTGTACTGCGCGTTCTGCGCTGTATACTGCGCGGCTCTGCGCTGTATACTGCGCGGCTCTGCGCTTTGTACTGCGCGGCTCTGCGCTGTATACTGCGGGGCTCTGCACTGTATACTGCGCGGCTCTGCGCTGCATACTGCGTGGCTCTACGCTGTGTACTGCGCGGCTCTGCGCTGTTTACTGCGGGGCTCTGCACAGTATACTACGCGGCTCTGTGCTGTATACTGCGCGGCTCTGCGCTGCGTACTGCGTGGCTCTACGCTGTGTACTGCGCGGCTCTGCGCTGTATACTGCGCGGCTCTGCGCTGTATACTGGGTGGCTCTGCGCTGTGTACTGCGCGGCTCTGTGCTGTGTACTGCGCGGCTCTGCACTGTGTACTGCGCGGCTCTGCGCTGTGTACTGCGCGGCTCTGCGCTGTGTACTGCGCGGCTCTGCGCTTTATACTGCGTGGCTCTGCGCTTTATACTGCGCGGCTCTGCGCTGTGTACTGCACGGCTCTGCGCTTTATACTGCGCGGCTCTGCGCTTTATACTGCGCGGCTCTGCGCTGTGTACTGCGCGGCTCTGCGCTTTATACTGCGCGGCTCTGCGCTGTGTACTGCGCGGCTCTGCGCTGTGTACTGCGTGGCTCTGCGCTGTGTACTGCGTGGCTCTGCGCTTTGTACTGTGTGGCTGTGCAATATACTACGTGGACATACATATTCTAGAATACCCGATGAGTTAGAATCGGGCCACAGTCTAATAATTATAAGACTACAGATAGTGGTTTGGAATTGTGCTGTACTGTCACTTTAAGAGCTGATATTATCTGACAAAACTTGTGACCTGGTGAGCTGATGTAGACTTCATAGGCGTTGGCATAGTAACTGTGTCTGACTGCGCATATCAATGAGCTAATCGGCCAGGTGGCAGTTATTTTTAGAAATTGCCTCAGAAACCAGCCCATTATAAACGTATAGGAAAATTTCTCTATTGAAACGCATTGAAAGACTTTTTTCAAACACAAATTGCGCAAAAACTACAAATCCGATCGGCACGAAAAATACTTAGCACACCTCTTGGGGACGCTGGCTTCGAAATGACACCTCACTGGAGTCTGTGAGTTTAGCGGTTCGGGCCGCATTACGTGCGGACTGAATAATAAGAATAAGAAGAAGTTTACCACGGTGGAATAACAGTATAGTGCTTTGTTCCAAAGCACTATAACTAGATGGGTATTTCCTGAAGGAACTACAGATAGTGCTTTGGAATGGTGCCCGGGCTGCCCCTGCAAGACTTTCACACTTGGGTGCCCCTCAGGCGGTCCGATTTGGTGGGTTGGGTCAATCTGGGTCTGATTTTATGGGCGGGGTAAATCTAGGTCCGATTCGGTGGGCGGGGTCACTTTTGGTCCGATTCTGTGGGCGCGGCCACTCTGGGTCCGATTCGGTGGGCGGAGCCACTCTGGGTCCGATTTGGTGGGCGGGGCACCTTAGGGACCAATTTGGTGGGTGGGGTCACTCGGTCCGATTTGGTGGGCTGGGCACCTCAGGGTCTCATTTGGTGGGCTGGGCACCTCAGGGTCCGATTTGGTGGGTGGGGTCACTCTGGGTCCGATTTGGTGGAAGGGGTCACTCTGGGTCTGATTTGGTGGAAGGGGTCACTCTGGGTTTGATTTGGTGGGCGGAGCCACTCTGGGTCCGATTTGGTGGGCGGGGTCACTCTGGGTCCGATTTGGTGGGCGGGGTCACTCTGGGTCCGATTTGGTGAGCCGGGCCCCTCGGGGTCCGATTTGGTGAGCGGGGTAATCTACTATATAATTGTCTAAGGGCACTTCCGTCTTTCTGTCTCACAACACCGCTACGTCATCATCTCATGAGACCGCAATGCACTCTTGGGACCGGAGCGCGCAACAAGCATCGGGTACCGGCCACTCCAGGTGCAACAAGCATCGTGTACCGGCCGCTCTAGGAGGTGCAACAACCATCAGATACCGGCCGCTCCAGGAGGTGAGTATGTAACTTTTTTATTTTAATTCTTTTTTTTTTTTTTAACAGGGATATGCAGTATACTATGTGACTGGACAATATACTACGTGACTGGGCAGTATAACTACGTGGCTCTGCGCTGTATACTGCGTGGCTCTGCGCTGTATACTGCGTGGCTCTGCGCTGTATACTACGCGGCTCTGCGCTGTATACTACGCGGCTCTGCGCTGTATACTGCACGGCTCTGCGCTTTGTACTGCGCGGCTCTGCGCTATATACTGCGTGGCTCTTCGCTGTATACTACGCGGCTCTGCACTGTGTACTGCGCGGCTCTGCGCTGTGTACTGCGCGTGTCCGTGCTGTGTACTGCGTGTGTCTGCGCTGTATACTGCGCGGCTCTGCGCTGTGTACTGCGCGGCTCTGCACTGTGTACTGCACGGCTCTGCGCTGTATACTGCGGGGCTCTGCACTGTATACTGCGGGGCTCTGCGCTGTATACTACGCGGCTCTGCGCTGTATACTGCGCGGCTCTGCGCTGTATACTGCGTGGCTCTACGCTGTGTACTGTGCGGCTCTGTGCTGTATACTGCGCGGCTCTGCGCTGTATACTGGGCGGCTCTGCGCTGTGTACTGCGCGGCTCTGCGCTGTATACTGCGCGGCTCTGCGCTGTATACTGCGCGGCTCTGCGCTGTGTACTGCGCGGCTCTGCGCTGTGTACTGCGCGGCTCTGCGCTGTGTACTGCGCGGCTCTGCGCTGTGTACTGCGCGGCTCTGCGCTGTGTACTGCGCGGCTCTGCGCTGTGTACTGCGCGGCTCTGCGCTGTGTACTGCGCGGCTCTGCGCTTTACACTGCGCGGCTCTGCGCTTTATACTGCGCGGCTCTGCGCTGTGTACTGCGCGGCTCTGCGCTGTGCACTGCACGGCTCTGCGCGGTATACTGCGCGGCTCTGCGCTCTGTACTGTGCGGCTCTGCGCTGTGTACTGCGCGGCTCTGCGCTGTATACTGCGCGGCTCTGCGCTGTGTACTGCGCGGCTCTGCGCTGTGTATTGCGCGGCTCTGTGCTGTGTACTGCGCGGCTCTGCGCTGTGTACTGCGTGGCTCTCCGCTTTATACTGCGCGGCTCTGCGCTGTGTACTGCGCGGCTCTGCGCTGTGTACTGCGCGGCTCTGCGCTTTATACTGCGCGGCTCTGCGCTTTGTACTGCGCGGCTCTGCGCTGTGTACTGCGCGGCTCTGCGCTGTGTACTGCGCGGCTCTGCGCTGTGTACTGCGCGGCTCTGCGCTGTATACTGCGCGGCTCTGCGCTGTGTACTGCGAGGCTCTGCGCTGTGTACTGCGCGGCTCTGCGCTGTGTACTGCGCGGCTCTGCGCTTTCTACTGCGCGACTCTGCGCTTTGTACTGCGCGGCTCTGCGCTGTGTACTGCGCGGCTCTGCGCTGTGTACTGCGCGGCTCTGCGCTGTGTACTGCGCGGCTCTGCGCTGTATACTGCGCTGCTCTGCGCTGTGTACTGCGCGGCTCTGCGCTGTGTACTGCGCGGCTCTGCGCTGTGTACTGCGCGGCTCTGCGCTTTATACTGCGCAACTCTGCGCTTTGTACTGCGCGGCTCTGCGCTGTGTACTGCGCGGCTCTGCGCTGTGTACTGCGCGGCTCTGCGCTGTGTACTGCGCGGCTCTGCGCTGTGTACTGCGCGGCTCTGCGCTGTATACTGCGTGGCTCTGCGCTGTATACTACGCGGCTCTGCGCTGTATACTACGCGGCTCTGCGCTGTATACTGCACGGCTCTGCGCTTTGTACTGCGCGGCTCTGCGCTATATACTGCGTGGCTCTTCGCTGTATACTACGCGGCTCTGCACTGTGTACTGCGCGGCTCTGCGCTGTGTACTGCGCGTGTCCGTGCTGTGTACTGCGTGTGTCTGCGCTGTATACTGCGCGGCTCTGCGCTGTGTACTGCGCGGCTCTGCACTGTGTACTGCACGGCTCTGCGCTGTATACTGCGGGGCTCTGCACTGTATACTGCGGGGCTCTGCGCTGTATACTACGCGGCTCTGCGCTGTATACTGCGCGGCTCTGCGCTGTATACTGCGTGGCTCTACGCTGTGTACTGTGCGGCTCTGTGCTGTATACTGCGCGGCTCTGCGCTGTATACTGGGCGGCTCTGCGCTGTGTACTGCGCGGCTCTGCGCTGTATACTGCGCGGCTCTGCGCTGTATACTGCGCGGCTCTGCGCTGTGTACTGCGCGGCTCTGCGCTGTGTACTGCGCGGCTCTGCGCTGTGTACTGCGCGGCTCTGCGCTGTGTACTGCGCGGCTCTGCGCTGTGTACTGCGCGGCTCTGCGCTGTGTACTGCGCGGCTCTGCGCTGTGTACTGCGCGGCTCTGCGCTTTACACTGCGCGGCTCTGCGCTTTATACTGCGCGGCTCTGCGCTGTGTACTGCGCGGCTCTGCGCTGTGCACTGCACGGCTCTGCGCGGTATACTGCGCGGCTCTGCGCTCTGTACTGTGCGGCTCTGCGCTGTGTACTGCGCGGCTCTGCGCTGTATACTGCGCGGCTCTGCGCTGTGTACTGCGCGGCTCTGCGCTGTGTATTGCGCGGCTCTGTGCTGTGTACTGCGCGGCTCTGCGCTGTGTACTGCGTGGCTCTCCGCTTTATACTGCGCGGCTCTGCGCTGTGTACTGCGCGGCTCTGCGCTGTGTACTGCGCGGCTCTGCGCTTTATACTGCGCGGCTCTGCGCTTTGTACTGCGCGGCTCTGCGCTGTGTACTGCGCGGCTCTGCGCTGTGTACTGCGCGGCTCTGCGCTGTGTACTGCGCGGCTCTGCGCTGTATACTGCGCGGCTCTGCGCTGTGTACTGCGAGGCTCTGCGCTGTGTACTGCGCGGCTCTGCGCTGTGTACTGCGCGGCTCTGCGCTTTCTACTGCGCGACTCTGCGCTTTGTACTGCGCGGCTCTGCGCTGTGTACTGCGCGGCTCTGCGCTGTGTACTGCGCGGCTCTGCGCTGTGTACTGCGCGGCTCTGCGCTGTATACTGCGCTGCTCTGCGCTGTGTACTGCGCGGCTCTGCGCTGTGTACTGCGCGGCTCTGCGCTGTGTACTGCGCGGCTCTGCGCTTTATACTGCGCAACTCTGCGCTTTGTACTGCGCGGCTCTGCGCTGTGTACTGCGCGGCTCTGCGCTGTGTACTGCGCGGCTCTGCGCTGTGTACTGCGCGGCTCTGCGCTGTGTACTGCGCGGCTCTGCGCTGTGTACTGCGCGGCTCTGCGCTGTGTACTGCGTGGCTCTGCGCTTTATACTGCGCGACTCTGCGCTTTGTACTGCGCGGCTCTGCGCTGTGTACTGCGCGGCTCTGCGCTGTGTACTGCGCGGCTCTGCGCTGTGTACTGCGCGGCTCTGCGCTGTGTACTGCGCGGCTCTGCGCTGTGTACTGCGCGGCTCTGCGCTGTGTACTGCGCGGCTCTGCGCTTTATACTGCGCAACTCTGCGCTTTGTACTGCGCGGCTCTGCGCTGTGTACTGCGCGGCTCTGCGCTGTGTACTGCGCGGCTCTGCGCTGTGTACTGCGCGGCTCTGCGCTGTGTACTGCGCGGCTCTGCGCTGTGTACTGCGCGGCTCTGCGCTGTGTACTGCGCGGCTCTGCGCTGTATACTGCGCTGCTCTGCGCTGTGTACTGCGCGGCTCTGCGCTGTGTACTGCGCGGCTCTGCGCTGTGTACTGCGCGGCTCTGCGCTTTATACTGCGCAACTCTGCGCTTTGTACTGCGCGGCTCTGCGCTGTGTACTGCGCGGCTCTGCGCTGTGTACTGCGCGGCTCTGCGCTGTGTACTGCGCGGCTCTGCGCTGTGTACTGCGCGGCTCTGCGCTGTGTACTGCGCGGCTCTGCGCTGTGTACTGCGTGGCTCTGCGCTTTATACTGCGCGACTCTGCGCTTTGTACTGCGCGGCTCTGCGCTGTGTACTGCGCGGCTCTGCGCTGTGTACTGCGCGGCTCTGCGCTGTGTACTGCGCGGCTCTGCGCTTTATACTGCGCGACTCTGCGCTTTGTACTGCGCGGCTCTGCGCTGTGTACTGCGCGGCTCTGCGCTGTGTACTGCGCGGCTCTGCGCTGTGTACTGCGCGGCTCTGCGCTGTGTACTGCGCGGCTCTGCGCTGTGTACTGCACGGCTCTGCACTGTATACTGCGTGGCTCTGCGCTGTGTACTGCGCGGCTCTGCGCTGTGTACTGCGCGGCTCTGCGCTGTGTACTGCGCGGCTCTGCGCTTTATACTGCGCGACTCTGCGCTTTGTACTGCGCGGCTCTGCGCTGTGTACTGCGCGGCTCTGCGCTGTGTACTGCGCGGCTCTGCGCTGTGTACTGCGCGGCTCTGCGCTGTATACTGCGCGGCTCTGCTCTGTGTACTGCGCGGCTCTGCGCTGTGTACTGCGCGGCTCTGCGCTTTATACTGCGCGACTCTGCGCTTTGTACTGCGCGGCTCTGCGCTGTGTACTGCGCGGCTCTGCGCTGTGTACTGCGCGGCTCTGCGCAGTGTACTGCGCGGCTCTGCGCTTTATACTGCGCGACTCTGCGCTTTGTACTGCGCGGCTCTGCGCTGTGTACTGCGCGGCTCTGCGCTGTGTACTGCGCGGCTCTGCGCTGTGTACTGCGCGGCTCTGCGCTGTGTACTGCGCGGCTCTGCGCTGTGTACTGCGCGGCTCTGCACTGTATACTGCGTGGCTGTGCAATATACTTCGTGGACATACATATTCTAGAATACCCGATGAGTTAGAATCGGGCCACAGTCTAATAATCATAAGACTACGGATAGTGGTTTGGAATTGTGCTGTACTGTCACTTTAAGAGCTGATATTATCTGACAAAACTTGTGACCTGGTGAGCTGATGTAGACTTCATAGGCGTTGGCATAGTAACTGTGTCTGACTGCGCATATCAATGAGCTAATCAGCCAGGTGGCAGTTATTTTTAGAAATTGCCTCAGAAACCAGCCCATTATAAACGTATGGGACAATTTCCCTATTGAAACGCATTGAAAGACTTTTTTCAAACACAAATTGCGCAAAAACTACAAATCCGATCGGCATGAAAAATACTTAGCACACCTCTCAGGAACGCTGGCTTCGAAATGACACCTCACTGGAGTCTGTGAGTTTAGCGGTTCGGGCCGCATTACGTGCGGACTGAATAATAAGAATAAGAAGAAGTTTACCACGGTGGAATAACAGTATAGTGCTTTGTTCCAAAGCACTATAATAAGAAGAAGAAGTTTACCACGATGGAATAACAGTATAGTGCTTTGTTCCAAAGCACTATAATAATAAGAAGAAGTTATCCACGGTGGAATAACAGTATAGTGCTTTGTTCCAAAGCACTATAATAATACGCAGTACAACATGCGTGGTGCAAAGTGCAATAATAGTGCACTAAACCTCAGTAGAAGTGCAAATTACTGGGCAATATGGGAAGACACTTACTTTAATTATATTTACAGGTATATACGTGGACCACCAGTGCTCTCCAGTGTCTGCACGTCAGCAGAGTAGCCCGCCTGTGAAACAAACTATACCACCTGTGTATCTCAATTTTTACTGCATCTAATCCAGTGAATAGTTTTGGGCCTAGGACCAGTGTCTGCACTGTCCGACGAGCCCTGGTGAAATACGTTATGATTAGTGTTGAGCATTCCGATACCGCAAGTATCGGGTATCGGCCGATATTTGCTGTATCGGAATTCCGATACCGAGATCCGATACTTTTGTGGTATCGGGTATCGGTATCGAAACAACATTAATGTGTAAAAGAAAGAATTAAAATAAAAAATATTGCTATACTCACCTCTCCGACGCAGCCTGGACCTCACCGAGGGAACCGGCAGCGTTGTTTGCTTAAAATGCGCGCTTTTCCTTCCTTCCGTGACGTCACGGCTTCTGATTGGTCGCATGCCGCCCATGTGGCCGCGACGCGACCAATCACAGCAAGCCGTGACGTAATTTTCAGGTCCTTCTAGGCATTCAGTATTTTAAAATTACGTCCCGGCTTTGTGATTGGTCGCGTCGCGGTCACATGGGCGACGCGACCAATCACAAGCCGTGACGTCACGGGAGGCAGGAGACGCGCGCATTTTAAAATGCGCGCGTGTCCAGCCTCCCGTGACGTCACGACTTGTGATTGGTCGCATCTCCCATGTGACCGCGACGCGACCAATCACAAGCCAGAACGTAATTTTAAAATCCTGAAGGACCTGAAATTACGTCACGGCTTGCTGTGATTGGTTGCGTCGCGGCCACATGGGCGACGCGACCAATCACAAGCCGTGACGTCACGGGAGGCTGGACACGCGCGCATTTTAAAATGCGCGCGTCTCCTGCCTCCCGTGACGTCACGGCTTGTGATTGGTCGCGTCGCCCATGTGACCGCGACGCGACCAATCACAAAGCCGGAACGTAATTTTAAAATACTGAATGCCTAGAAGGACCTGAAAATTACGTCACGGCTTGCTGTGATTGGTCGCGTCGCGGCCACATGGGCGGCACGCGACCAATCAGAAGCCGTGACGTCACGGAAGGAAGGAAAAGCGCGCATTTTAAGCAAACAACGCTGCCGGTTCCCTCGGTGAGGTGAGTATAGCAATATTTTTTATTTTTATTCTTTATTTTACACATTAATATGGTTCCCAGGGCCTGAAGGAGAGTTTCCTCTCCTTCAGACCCTGGGAACCATCAGGAATACTGTCTGATACATGAGTCCCATTGACTTGTATTGGTATCGGGTATCGGTATCGGATTAGATCCGATACTTTGCCGGTATCGGCCGATACTTTCCGATACCGATACTTTCAAGTATCGGACGGTATCGCTCAACACTAGTTATGATGTATAGCCTGGGCCAACGAGCTCAAGAGGTGGGGCAAGTCACGCTGCAGGAGTGGTCTCAGATCATTGACCTATGCACCCTTCTGCACAGTTTTGAAATAGCAACGAAGATGTTTAGTGGTGACGATGTCATTATCAGCATGACCATTCCGGTGATTTACATGGTGGAGCACACCTTACACAGTGTTCGGAGTCAGGTGGTGGAACAAGAGGAGGAGGAGGAACAGGAGGAGTTGTATGCAGAAGGGATCATATCTCCAAGGTCAAGAAGGTTGGCAGCACCAAGGTGGCTGGCATTGGAGGCTGGGGGAGAGGGATTACCGAGGGCGCATGGTAGCAGCCAAACTGTTGAGGAAGGTGCAGGAGGCGACAAAGAAGTGGAGGACGAACTGGCGCTGGGCATGGAAGACTCATCAGATGAGGGAGACCTTAATCAAATTTCTTTTGTGCTGCGAGGTTGGGGGGAGAGGGCAGATGAAGGAAGCATGATTCTCACCTCGCCACCACCAAGACAACAAGGACTTAGTCCTCCTGGATGCGCAAGACACATGAGTGCCTTCTTGTTGCACTACCTGCAACATGACCCTCGGATTGTCAAAATCCGAAGTAATGCAGACTACTGGGTTGCAACACTCTTAGATCGCCGGTACAAAAGCAAATTTGGCGAAATAATTCCTGCCATAGAAAGGTATTCACGCATGCAGGAGTATCAGCAGAGACTGTTACAGAATCTAACATCTGCTTTTCCACAAAACACCAGTGGTGCACGTAGTCAATCTCTGAGTTCTAACTTGCCAACCGTGGAACTATCGAGTCATCCCTCTAACCGTAACAGTAACATCATATCTGGTGGTAACAGCAATTTTTTCCAATCGTTTCAAGATTTTTTTAGACCATCCTTTGCAAGGCCACAGGAGACAAAAAGTCTGACGCACAGCCAATGCCTAGAGAGGATGGTACAAGAGTATCTCCAAGTTAACATCGATGCCATGACAGTGGAACTGGACCCTTGCTCATTTTGGGCTTCAAATGTTGAAAAATGGCCTGAGCTCGCCACTCACGCCTTGGAGATCTTGTCGTGCCCCGCAGCCAGCGTTCTCTCTGAACGTGTGTTCAGCGCTGCTGGTGGTGTGCTGACAGATAAGCGCACGCGGCTGTCCAGTGACAATGTAGACAGACTAACGTTCATCAAGATGAACAAATCCTGGATCTGCAAGGACTTTTCTACCCCTGTGTCTTCTTGGGGAGACTAAAAGCTTGATGATTTTTGAAAATCACCTCACCAACCGTTTTAAAAAACTCTGGCGAAATTGATGCCACTTAAGTGGTGTCTGTGGCTGAATTTTTTGAAAAAATGGAGACTCTTTTATTTAGTCCCATTGCTGAGTTTTACATGACGTTGCCATCGTCAATTCCAGGTGGGTGGGGTCGTCTGCAGAGTTGTTTACTCATACTATGGCCTGGGATTCAGAGGTCTGCTCCAAAGCTTCAGTGTCTGCTAGTCAGCAGAGTAGCCCAGCCACCCACCGCCTGTTTACCTAAGTACTATTTTTAACGGCATCTGGCCCAGGAAATCCTTTTGGGCCTAGTAGAATTTAGTGCTACTCAGCAGCGTACCCCACGCATGAAGCAAGCTACACCACCTGTTTACCTAAGTACTATTTTGTAACGGCATCTAGACCAGGAAATCCTTTTGGGCCTAGTAGAATTTGGTGATACTCAGCAGCGTACTTCACCCATGAAGCAAGCTACACCGCCTGTTTACCTAAGTACTATTTTTAACGGCATCTGGCCCTGGAAATCCTTTTGGGCCTAGTAGAATTTGGTGCTACTCAGCAGCGTACCCCACCCATGAAGTAAGCTACACTGCCTGTTTACCTATTATTTTGTAACGGCATCTAGCCCAGGAAATCCCTTCAGGCCTAGTAGAATTTAGTGCTACTCAGCAGTGTACCCCACCCATGAAGCAAGTTACACCGCCTGTTTACCTAACTACTATTTTGTAACGGCATCTGGCCCAGGAAATCCTTTTGGGCCTAGTAGCAATTTCTGCTACTCAGCAAAGTACCCCACCCATGAAGCAAGCTACACCGCCTTCTTTCTTTCTCAATCTAACCCCTCGGCTCTGGGGTGTCCACTCTCCCTCCAGCTCTCTCCTTCTCACAGGTGGACTACCGCGTGTTTTCACACTGTGGCGAATCTTTTGGGCCCAGGCATAAGAAGTCGTCGAGGTAATTGATAATATGTGCTGCCTTACAAACGTCCATGATGACACATTCGAGGAAGGAACTAAATGCCTCAAATAGTGAGCAGGATATGGAGCACCCTATGAGCAAACAGCGATATATGTAGTATGCTCCTTCACAGAAGCAGACCAATGGGAGGACACTATTCGGAGCACAGGTAGTAACCGGAACGCCCCCTCAATGTCTATTTTGGCCATTAGGGTGCCCCTTACCAACTTCTTGACCCGCCTGATTGCCTTGTCAAAGGAGGTACAGTACATAGTACTGTACTTGGTTCCGCGTCGATGTTGTCATTTACTGACCTGCCCCTTGGATATGACAAATGGTGGATTAGTCTGAATGCATTGGGTTCATTTTTTGGCACAACTCCCAACGGGGGTACCACTACGTCTTCTAAGGAAAGTGTTCTGAATGGACCCGCCGCCATTCTACCTAAATATATTTATTTTTTTATTTTTTTTGTCAAGACGTCTGGGTGTTGGTAGAGTGAGTTTAGATTTTTACTCCAGCTTTTCTTGATTTTAGAAGGGCATGACATGCCTATATCTGTGTCTACTCCTCCTTTTACTCGTCCACCTCTTTTCTTTTCGCATGACTATATGTAGTTGTGACTTTTCCATGTGTTTGTTGTGTCTTCTGAGCAGTTTGTCAGCTTTTGGACACCTTTTAAGGTGTTTTCTATGTGTTTTCCATGTGTTTGTATGTGTTTGTGTTTGCCTGCCATTGGTTTCAATGGGGTTGGACGGTGTTCGTCGAACATTGGACGAACAGTTCGTCGAACACGTCCCTGTTTGACGAACCGAACCGAACCCGAACACTAGGGAGGTGGCT
Organism: Ranitomeya variabilis; assembly: GCF_051348905.1. Classification (NCBI taxonomy): domain Eukaryota; kingdom Metazoa; phylum Chordata; class Amphibia; order Anura; family Dendrobatidae; genus Ranitomeya; species Ranitomeya variabilis. Next base: position 493,684,516 of record NC_135235.1, read on the forward strand.
CATCTCTACTCTATAACTAGAGAAAAGGAGGTTTAATTATTATCAGAAATGAAGATTATTTACTGTAAGGACAGTGTGACTGTGGAACGCTCTGCCACATGATGTTGTAATAGTTCATTCACTAAAAATGTTCAAGCAGGGTCCGGATGCATTTCTTGAAAAATATAATATTACAGGTAATGAGTATTAGATTCTGTGAATAGATGTTGATCCAACTAGTCTGATTGCTTTATGAGGAATTAGAAAGGCATTTTCTCCTAATATAGGATAATTACCATCTGCCTCATGAGCATTTTGTCTTCCTCTGAAAAAACATGTTTAGTTATTGGTTGAACTTGAAGGATGTACTGTACTTATTTTCACCTTAAAAACTATGAAACTAACATCACTGATACAGTTGCCAACTTGCCACTAGCGATGTCTGACAGGATTTTTTCCAACATATTTTCCACAACGGCCTTCTGCTGTAGCACCATTTTAGTAGACCTGTCCACCTTAGGAAGAAAAGAGGCAAAGTTCTCCTTTGTAGCGTGGGTCTAGCAGGGTGAACAAACACTACGCATTTTTGGCCAAGAAGAATGTAATGCGAGGGTCACGGGAAAGGCATGGGTTCATAAAGTCTGCCATATGTGTCAAGATCCATACAGTCAACACTTCCCTGTCTCCACCATGATGATGACTCTCCATCTCCTCTTCCTCCCTCTCTTCCTTCTCATTCCCTTCCTCAGTCCATCCAGTAGAAGAGATGGGATGAAGCCTGTATGGGTACTATCCTCTGTTGCACTAGCCACCAGCTTCTGTTCCCTCTACTTCTCAGCCTTAATGTCCTCATTGTTACCTAATATGTGCTGAGCAGATGAGATGAGGCAGGGTAGTATCTCTCTTTCTCACATCTTCCTCCATTTCCTCCTGGTCTACATGCAAAGCTTCATGTTTAATTTTCAGCAGCGACTGTTTAAATAGGCACAGAAGCGGTGTCATCACCGCTCACCATATTTGTGAAGTTCTTAAGGTCTCGTAGAACTGCAAAATTGTCAGACATCTGTGCCCAGTCTTCACTTGTTATGTGCGGAGGCTGACCAGAATACTGATATGTGTGTTAGAGCGGGTATTCCACAACTGGTCTCTGCTGCTCACAAAGCCTTTTCAGCATGTGCAGTGTGAAGTTCCAGCACATGGTCACATTGCAAATCAGTCAGTGAACTGGCACTTGCATATGCTGCTGCAATACTGCTAGAGTGTTAGCAGCTATCTCTGACTTGTGTAAATGGCTGCTGATGCAGCATAACTTCACCAGAAGTTCTGGCAAATATTGGTACTATTTCAGAAGCCACTGAACTACCAAGTTAAGCATATGGGCCAAGCATAATATGTGTGTAAGCTTGCCAAGCTTCACAGCCACTACCTGATTACACCCATTATCACACACGGCCATGCCTGGTTGGAGGTTCAGCTGCGAGGGACACAGATCTGTCTATTCTGTTATTCCTTTCAATAACTGTGCCATAGTGTGCAGTTTGTCTCCTAGACAAATTAGCTTCACCAGAGCCTGTTGCTGCTTCACTAAGGCAATGCTACAGAGCTTTCAGCTGATGTGTGCACTGAGATTGCACATTAGAGATGTAGAATGAGGAGGAGCAGGGGCGGATGCAGGAACTGTTGTAGGTGATGGAGAAATCTTTGAACAAAGTAGGGCCAGCAATCCTCGGTGTTAGCAAATGTGCCATGCCATGGGGACTTGACATCTACAATGATTATTAGTGTGCAGTCAGTGAAATGCAGCATCCCTGGCCACAAGCGCTTGTCCATGTGTCGGTCATTAAGTGGACAATCCCAGTAACCATATTGGTACAACAGAGCATTTAATACTGTATGGATAAGCAATTGAATACAGAAAAATTTTTCCTTGCTACTTTGGAGTGTTGGAGTACTGAAATGTACTACAAAGAACAAAATACTGTACAGATGAGTAATTGAATCCATTAATATTTTTCCACGCTTTTTGGGAGTGTTATATACAACAGAAATGTACTATAAATCATGTTATACTGTATGGATTAGTAATTGAAACCAAAAAAATTTTGAGCGCATTTTTGGAGTGTTATATACCACCGAAATGCACCACAGAGCACGTAATACGCTATAGGTGAGTAATTAAATCTAGAAAAAAATCTAGATTTTTTTTTAAATGTTAAATATTACAGAAATGTATGTATGAGTAATTGAATCTAGAAAACATTTTCATCGCTTTTTGGGAGTGTTATACACCATAGAAAGGTACCACCAAGAAGATAACACTATATGTATGAGTAACAGAATCCATAAAAAAGTCTACGTTTTTTGCAGTGTTATATAACACACAAATGTACCACAAAGTACTTAATACTGTATGCATGAATAATTGAATTGAGAAATATCTGTTAATGCTTTTTTGGGAGTGTTGTATACCACTGAAATCTACCACAATGCATATAATACTCTATGGATGAGTAATTGAAGCAAGAAAAACTTTACAAGCTTTCTTGGAGTGTTATATATCACCAAATTGTATCAGAGAGCACTTAATACTGTATAGATGTGTAATTGAATCCAGGAAAAAAAAACACTTTTTTGGAGTGTTATATAACACAGAAATGTACCACAAAGCACATAATACTCAATGTATGAAAATATGGAAAAAAATTTCACCCCCAAAAGAAAATGAGATCACATGGAGCAGAAATATATTTAGCAATGAACTCTATACCCTAAGCCTGACCTAGAGACTTTATTCTGACGCTCCCTCTCTTGCAACTGTCCCTCCCTAGGCTAAATGAAGAATGTATCTGATACAGAAAGCAAAGCACAGATTTGGTCCTTACAGGGGCTGTTAGTGTGATGGTTCAGAATTGGCAACAGCATCAACGCTAGAGGACTAGTACGTTCATGTGCTTGCCCCTTGTTTATAACCTGTGTACATGAAAAAATGTTTTTATGATGCACAGAACTTCATAGCACCAAGATGCACAGTTAATGGATTGCTATAATATTTGATGACTTACTGTGTTTTGATAAATGTATTGGATTTAGGGAAAGGATAGGGATTATGTATAGGACATAGTATAAGGGTTTAGTTTTAGACATATGATGGGATTGGTACAGTGCAGTGGTGGGCACAACAATATATTCAGGAAGCTGATAGGTGTCGTATAGGAACAGTTAACATGGTTGGAACCAGCCCACCAGGAAAGAGGGCAAGGTCAGACAAAAGGGACAAACACTTCCTGATTAGATTATGTTAGAGTTCAGTGTTAGGGTACCGTCACACAGTGAAATTTCCATCGCTGCGACGGCACGATTCGTGACGTCGCAGCGTCATATGAATATCGCTCCAGCGTCGTAGACTGCGGTCACACTTTGCAATCACGGCGCTGGAGCGATGCCGAAGTCCCCGGGTAACCAGGGTAAACATCGGGTTACTAAGCGCAGGGCCGCGCTTAGTAACCCGATGTTTACCCTGGTTACCAGTGTTAACGTAAAAAAAACAAACAGTACATACTTACATTCCGGTGTCTGTCCTCCGGCGTTCTGCTTCTCTCCACTGTGTAAGCGCCATAGCCGGAAAGCAGAGCGGTGACGTCACCGCTGTGCTCGCTTTCCGGCCGGCAGGCGCTTACACAGTACAGAGAAGCTGAGACGCCGGGGACAGACACCGGAATGTGAGTATGTACTGTTTGTTTTTTTAACGTTTACGCTTGTAACCAGGGTAAACATCGGGTTACTAAGTGCGGCCCTGCGCTTAGTTACCCGATGTTTACCCTGGTTACAAGCGAACACATCGCTGGATCGCTGTCACACACAACGATCCAGCGATGTCAGCGGGTGATCAAGCGACGAAAGAAAGTTCCAAACGATCTGCTACGACGTACGATTCTCAGCAGGATCCCTGATCGCTGCTGCGTGTCAGACACTGCGATATCGTAACGATATCGCTAGAACGTCACGAATCGTGCCGTCGTAGCGATGGAAATTTCACTGTGTGACGGTACCCTTAGTGAGAAGAGAAGCGAAGTTCAAGCACAGTGGGTTGAGGCAAAAGAGGTACCTATCATTTGGGCAGTATAGGATCCTGTGTATCTTCATGCGGACAATCCTGAAACATCCAGAGACTCGTTCCTCGGTCAGTGGCTATGGAGAACACTGACATTACTTCCATAACATAGGAGATGGATGGAGAAATGCAAGACAGGGACCTGACGGAACCTGTGAATAATGCAGAGTGTATCAGAAAATCCCTGGAGCTGAAGGGTCTAGAAAGATGGAGGTGTGGAAGAGTCTGAAAGAATGGAGAATGTGAATGTGTACTATGCCAGGAACCTTAGTAACAGCAATGAAGGCTGTGCCCAATACTGCATGTTGCCATCTATGGAAATGAAACTGTTAAGTAAAGTTGGACTAGTTAAGAAGAACCGGGTGTCATCTGATTTGTGTACGGATGTCCCTGGATCCGAAATCATGGCGACAGATGAGGCCTGTGGCCGAATCATGAGTGTACTACTTCCACCAACTCCTTGTTGATATGGGAGAACCATCACCCCTATTCACAGAAAAATAGCATTCCTAAAGGCCAATACCTATGACTCTGAACGAAACTGTTCAGATATAAGAGACTTTAAGGTAAAAATGGATGACCTGAGACAGATGTTCCTTATGAGGGGGTACCCTGACTGGGTGCTGAGGGAGGCTTTTCATCACGCCAATGGACAACACAAGGGGAGCCTACTGATACCATGTGATACCACCGCATTGGAAAAACAAGCAAGACTAATATGTGTGTGGCGCCCCTAGGGGTATTTGCCACAAAAATAGTTATTGACACCAAATACAAATATTAAAATAGCAAGACTGCACTACCATCTCCGACCAGAAGGGGGAGCTCCAGAGACTCCCCTTGATCTATTCTGGTCTGAGAAAAGGACTGGCAGTTGGGTTGAGGAGCTGAAAGTGAGAGGTCGTATAACTGAACTCCTAACAGCCCTATAACGGATTATAGGCCCATAATACCCGTAGTAGGAAATGAGGAATAGAGAAAAAGGACATTGTGAGAACCGGGTAGCAATAACCTCTACCCAGAATAGGCGCAGAGATGGATACCGGATCCGTGGCTATATTCATTATACATAATACAGCAACCTGAAGGAAGTGAGGTGATATCAGCTTCACCAGGGTAAGACGCAGCAACAGACACAGAGTTCAGCGGTACTCCCAGAGGGGGTAAGCCAACAAAAAAAGGACTCGGGTTGTCCGTCGAACCAGAGTACAGAAGAGACAGATTGGGTCGGCAGCCAGTTCACAAACAGCAGCAGGGCCATACAGAAACTGCGCATAATAAGAGGTGGAAATCCTGACAGGGTCAAAGTGATTCAGAGTTCTTAAACAGACTCCGGTGACAGTATTGGTTGCAAATCCCTCTTTGTTGAAGTAAACTGGTTAAACGTTTCAGCGCCTCAGTCTTTCATTTGGACAATAGCCATCAACCCAGGATCGGGGTCATCACAGCTGAGAGGACCTGCTGCTGATCAAGTAAGTGTCTGTTCCTTCATGATATCCCTTACATTGTGCATCGCCTGAGGCCACAGCATCGGGTCAAGCCACTAGTGACATCCCCCTCAAGAGACGGACCTCATTGATCTGGTGCTGGGTACCTCGGTCTCCCGGGCGTCACAACTGGCGTCACGAACAGGATAGGGCCAGCCCGTACACCGGGTATTGTGTGCCGTAATTGGAGTCTGAAACTGTGAAAATTTGGATGAAAAATCTTGGAAATTGACTTTATTAAAGAAAATCCCGTTCCCCATTGAAAACTATTGAAAGTGACTTTTCTCCATTGGTTATAATGGGGTAAAAATGGCCGCCATCCCCTGATGTGATCATCTCATAACCGTTAGGCACAAAACTGTTAATCGAGCTACGTCATTACCCAAGCCCCAGTCTAACTGAAAAACTTCAAAATCCACCATCACAAAGTGTGCGGCAGTTAGAGGCAGCAGGGGGCGTGTCATTGTCATCCTGCTGCACAGAGGAACAAATCTACATTATCTAGACGGAAGCTGGGACCGGAGGGGTCTGGATTAACTAAGGGGGTACAGTATGTCGCAGCACGGAGACGCCGCAGCACCCGGCGACGCTAATGCAGCTGAATGACAGAGCGTCGATAGAGAGCCTGGCAGCGCAGCAGTGCAAGGAGTGGCGCCCATCATGCCGGTGTTGATGCCATATACCCCGGGTGGCCCGTGGCTTCCAATGTATGAAGGTGAACCTAATACCGTTGACGGTTTCAGGGAAAAGATGCTGGCTCATTTTGATATGTTCCCCGTGGGTGAAGCTCAGCGTGTTAGTCTCCTGATGATGCAGTTAAGTGGCCATGCTAAGCGAGAAGTCATGGCATGGGCAACTGATCTAAAAGGTACTGTTGAACGCATATTTGCTGGATTAAAAGCTACATTTGAAACCACTACCAGCAGCAAAGCTAAAGTACGATTCTTTAACCCCTTTCTGACATCGGACGTACTATCCCGTCGAGGTGGGGTGGGCCCCCATGACCACGGACGGGATAGTACGTCCAGCGCGATCGGCGGCGCTCACGGGGGGAGCGCGGCCGATCGCGGCCGGGTGTCAGCTGCCTATCGCAGCTGACATCCGACACTATGTGCCAGGAGCGGTCACGGACCGCTCCCGGCACATTAACCCCCGGCACACCGCGATCAAACATGATCGCGATGTGCCGGCGGTGCAGGGAAGCATCGTGCAGGGAGGGGGCTCCCTGCGGGCTTCCCTGAGCCCCCCGCAGCAACGCGATGTGATCGCGTTGCTGCGAGGGTCTTACCTCCCTCCCTGCCTGCTCCAGACCCGGATCCAAGATGGCCGCGGATCCGGGTCCTGCAGGGAGGGAGGTGGCTTCACAGAAGCCTGCTCAGAGCAGGCACTGTGAAGCAGCCTGCGCTTCTCTCAGATCGGTGATCTGTCAGAGTGCTATGCAAACTGGCAGATCACCGATCTGTATTGTCCCCCCTGGGGCAAAGTAAAAAAGTTTAAAAAAAAAATTCCAAATGTGTAAAAAAAAATTAAAAAAAATATTCCAAAATAATGAAAAAAAAAAAAATATTATTCCCATAAATACATTTCTTTATCTAAATAATAAAAAAAAACAATAAAAGTACACATATTTAGTATCGCCGCGTCCGTATCGACCCGACCTATAAAACTGGCCCACTAGTTAACCCCTTCAGTAAACACCGTAAGGGAAAAAAAAAAAAAACGAGGCAAAAAACAACACTTTATTATCATACCGCCAAACAAAAAGTGGAATAACACGCGATCAAAAAGACAGATATAAATAACCATGGTACCGCTGAAAGCGTCATCTTGTTCCCCCAAAAAAGAGCTGCCATACAGCATGATCAGCAAAAAAATAAAAAAGTTATAGTCCTGAGAATAAAGCGATGCAAAAATAATTATTTTTTCCATAAAATAGTTTTTATCGTATAAAAGCGCCAAAACATAAAAAAATTATATAAATGAGGTATCGCTGTAATCGTACTGACCCGAAGAATAAAACTGCTTTATCAATTTTACCAAATGCGGAACGGTATAAACGCCTCCCTCAAAAGAAATTCATGAATAGCTGGTTTTTGGTCATTCTGCCTCACAAAAATCGGAATAAAAAGCGATCAAAAAATGTGACGTGCCCAAAAATGTTACCAATGAAAACGTCAACTCGTCCCGCAAAAAACAAGACCTCACATGACTCTGTGGACCAAAATATGGAAAATTTATAGCTCTCAAAATGTGGTAACGCAAAAAATATTTTTTGCAATAAAAAGCGTCTTTCAGTGTGTGACGGCTGCCAATCATAAAAATCCGCTAAATAACCCGCTATAAAAGTAAATCAAACCCCCCTTCATCACCCCCTTAGTTAGGGAAAAATAAAAAAAATGTATTTATTTCCATTTTCCCATTAGGGCTAGGGTTAGGGTTAGGGTTGGGGCTAGGGTTAAGGCTACAGTTAGGGTTGGGGCTAAAGTTAGGGTTAGGGTTTAGATTACATTTACGGTTGGGAATAGGGTTGGGATTAGGGTTAGGGGTGTGTCAGGGTTAGAGGTGTGGTTAGGGTTACTGTTGGGATTAGGGTTAGGGGTGTGTTTGGATTAGGGTTTCAGTTATAATTGGGGGGTTTCCACTGTTTCGGCACATCAGGGGCTCTCCAAACGCGACATGGCGTCCGATCTCAATTCCAGCCAATTCTGCGTTGAAAAAGTAAAACAGTGCTCCTTCCCTTCCGAGCTCTCCCGTGTGCCCAAACAGGGGTTTACCCCAACATATGGGGTATCAGCGTACTCAGGACAAATAGGACAACAACCTTTGGGGTCCAATTTCTCCTGTTACCCCTGGGAAAATACAAAACTGGGGGCTAAAAAATAATTTTTGTGGGAAAAACAAAGATTTTTTATTTTCACAGCTCTGCGTTATAAACTGTAGTGAAACACTTGGGGGTTCAAAGTTCTTACAACACATCTAGATAAGTTCCTTGGGGGGGTCTAGTTTCCAAAATGGGGTCACTTGTGCGGGGCTTCTACTGTTTAGGTACATTAGGGGCTCTGCAAACGCAATGTGACGCCTGCAGACCATTCCATCTAAGTCTGCATTCCAAATGGCGCTCCTTCCCTTCCGAGCCCTTCCATGCGTCCAAACGGTAGTTCCCCCCCACATATGGGGTATCAGCGCACTCAGGACAAATTGGACAACAACTTTTGGGGTCCAATTTCTCCTGTTACCCTCGGGAAAATACAAAACTGGGGGCTAAAAAATAATTTTTGTGGGAAAAAATGTTTGTTTTATTTTTACGGCTCTGCATTATAAACTTCTGTGAAGCCCTTGGTGGGTCAAAGCACTCACCACACATCTAGATAAGTTCCTTAGGGGGTCTACTTTCCAAAATGGTGTCACTTGTGGGGGGTTTCTACTGTTTAGGTACATTAGGGGCTCTGCAAACGCAATGTGACACCTGCAGACCATTCCATCTAAGCCGGCATTCCAAATGACGCTCCTTCCTTTTCGAGCCCTCCCATGCGCCCAAACAGTGGTTCTCCCCACATATGGTGTATCATCGCACTCAGGACAACTTGGTCAACAAATTTTGGGGTCCAATTTCTCCTGCTACCCTCCGGAAAATACAAAACTGGGGGCTAAAAAAATAATTTTTGTGGGAAAAAATTTTTGTTTTATTTTTACGGCTCTGCATTATAAACTTCTGTGAAGCCCTTGGTGGGTAAAAGCGCTCAAAACACATCTAGATAAGTTCCTTAGGGGGTCTACTTTCCAAAATGGTGTCACTTGTGGGGGGTTTCAATGTTTAGGCACATCAGTGGCTCTCCAAACGCAACATGGCGTCCCATCTCAATTCCTGTCAATTTTGCATTGAAAAGTCAAACGGTGCTACTTCCCTTCCGAGCTCTGCCATGCGCCCAAACAGTGGTTTACCCCCACATATGGGGTATCAGCGTACTCAGGACAAATTGTACAACAACATTTGGGGTCCAATTTCTTCTCTTACCCTTGGGAAAATAAAAAATTGGGGGTGAAAAGATAATTTTTGTGAAAAAATATGATTTTTTATTTTTACGGTTCTGCATTATAAACTTCTGTGAAGCACTTGGTGGGTCAAAGTGCTCACCACACCTCTAGATAAGTTCCTTAGGGGGTCTACTTTCCAAAATGGTGTCACTTGTGGGGGGTTTCAATGTTTAGGCACATCAGGGGCTCCCCAAACGCAACATGGCGTCCCATCTCAATTCCAGTCAATTTTGCATTGAAAAGTCAAATGGCGCTCCTTCGCTTCCGAGCTCTGTCATGCGCCCAAACAGTGGTTTACCCCTACATATGGGGTATCGGCGTACTCAGGACAAATTGTACAACAACTTTTGGGGTCCATTTTCTCCTGTTACCCTTGGTTAAATAAAACAAATTGGAGCTGAAGTAAATTTTTTGTGAAATATAGTTAAATGTTCATTTTTATTTAAACATTCCAAAAATTCCTGTGAAGCACCAGAAGGGTTAATAAACTTCTTGAATATAGTTTTGAGCACCTTGAGGGGTGCAGTTTTTAGAATGGTGTCACACTTGGGTATTTTCTATCATATAGACCCCTCAAAATGACTTCAAATGAGATGTGGTCCCTAAAAACAAATGGTGTTCTAAAAATGAGAAATTGCTGGTCAACTTTTAACCCTTATAACTCCCTAACAAAAAAAAATTTTGGTTCCAAAATTGTGCTAATGTAAAGTAGACATGTGGGAAATGTTACTTATTAAGTATTTTGTGTGACATATCTCTGTGATTTAATTGCATAAAAATTAAAAGTTGGAAAATTGCGAAATTTTCAAAATTTTTGCCAAATTTCCGTTTTTTTCACAAATAAACGCAGGTACTATCACAGAATTTTTACCACTATCATGAAGTAAAATATGTCACGAGAAAACAATGTCAGAATCACTGGGATCCGTTGAAGCGTTCCAGAGTTATAACCTCATAAAGGGACAGTGGTCAGAATTGTAAAAATTGGCCCGGTCATTAACGTGCAAACCACCCTTGTGGGTGAAGGGGTTAATTGCAAACAAAAAGCTAATGAGGTCGTGAGAGATTTTGCCTTAAACCTGCAGGAAGCCCTTAAATCACTTACACTGGCTGAACCCATTTTTAACACAGGAGCCGATAAACTGCTAAGAGACCAATTTATTGAGGGACTCTACACCCCTTCTCACCGGGGGCATGTGAGCATGCTTGTTTTTAAGAACCCTGAATTGACATTTGCCCAATTAAAGGAGAGCGCTATACGTCTCCAGCTGGCAGAGGCACCTCGGGATCAGGATCTCACACAACCCATGGCAGATGTACTTCAGCAACGGGGAATGCCAGTGACATCAGCTACATCTGGTGCCAGTGCTAAGTCCCTGGGGCCCATTACTAATGAGGCTCTTCAGCAAAAGCTTGACTCTTTAACTGATGTTGTTGCTTCAATGGCTAAAACCATGCAGGAGATGAGAGAACCCAAGATGGAGTTGGCAAACCGTAGAGAGGATGTTCCATGGATGAGGTCCCGGAGATACCCGACATGCAGAGGACGACCCCGTGACCGCTGCCAACCGGATGGACAGCCCATTTGCCGCCGTTGCCAGCAGCCAGGCCACTTTGCACGAAATTGTGATTTAAACCGGAATCCCCTGGGAATGCGGGCCGCTTCGCAGGAATTAATTTTCAAGGCCCAACACCCTGGCACAACAGGTACATCAGAGGACGACCCATCATCCCTATTCTGCTGGACGGAATTCCCCTCAACGCTTTGCTGGATACAGGTTCCCAGATTTCATCCATACCATATATCCTTTATAAGAGGTACTGGGCTGAGGTAGATATTGATAAAGGACCCTCTGATGTTGAACTAGATATATGGGCCAGTAATGGTAAGTTGGTACCGAAACTAGGATTCAGGGAGATGACCATAAAGATTGGTAAAGCAGAATTGAAGAAACAGGGTATAATTGTCGTTGATGTTGACCGACAGAACTGTGAACCAACTGTATTGATAGGAATGAATGTGTAAAGGTACCTTCACACGAAACGACTTTGTAACGATATCGCTAGCGATCCGTGACGTTGCAGCGTCCTCGCTAGCGATATCGTTTCGTTTGACACGCAGCAGCGATCAGGATCCTGCTGTGATGTCGCTGGTCGCTGAATAAAGTCCAGAACTTTATTTGGTCGTCCGATCGCCGTGTATTGTTGTGTTTGAAAGCAAAAGCAACGATACCAGCGATATTTTACACTGGTAACCAGGGTAAACATCGGCTTACCAAGCGCAGGCCCGCGCTTAGTAACCCGATGTTTACCCTGGTTACCAGCGTAAAAGTAAAAAAAACAAACAGTACATACTCACCTGCGCGTCCCCCAGCGTCTGCTTCCTGACACTTACTGAGCGCCGGCCCTAAAGTGAAAGTGAAAGCACAGCGGTGACGTCACCGCTGTGCTGTTAGGGGCCGGAGCTCAGTCAGTGTCAGGAAGCAGACGCTGGGGGACGCGCAGGTGAGTATGTACTGTTTGTTTTTTTTACTTTTATGCTGGTAACCAGGGTAAACATCGGGTTACTAAGCGCGGCCCTGCGCTTAGCAACCCGATGTTTAACCTGGTTACCCGGGGACCTCGGCATCGTTGGTCGCTGGAGAGCGGTCTGTGTGACAGCTCCCCAGCGATCAAACAGCGACGCTGCAGCGATCGGCATCGTTGTCGCTATCGCTGCAGCGTCGCTTCGTGTGAAGGTACCTTTAGAGATCTGCTTTTCCGAAGTTATTTCTGTCTTACAACAAATTGCTGAAACTGCCCGATCCTGCCAGCAGAGAGTTCTTTGGAGGGAAATAAAAGTAGTAATGTTAAGGCAACAGATAGAAGTTGCAGGTGGAGAAATCGGCAGTGTGAGGGTGAGTGATCCAACGTCTATTGTAATCCCATCAAAAACAGAAATGCTGGTATGGTGTAGAGCGGCCATTGGTACTAAAGGACGAGACTATCAAGCCTTAATAGAACCAGCGTACACCGACAGCAGGCCCAGTATACTCACGGCATGAGGAGTGGTCGAGGTACACCGGGGACGGGTGCCGGTACGACTTTTGAACTGTGGAGAGGAAGAGGTCACTTTGCCAAGGTACGCTACAGTGGCAAAGTTATATACTGTTGACAACAATGCCATCACAACCGTTGAGCCCTTAGAATCGACCTGTCAGGTGGAAAATAACGGCTCAGATGGAGAATCGGAGGATTGGTGTCAACAGCTAGACGTGGGTGTAGATTCAACACCTACCCATCAAAGACAAGGGGTGTATAGATTAGTGACGGAATATGAACAGGTCTTCAGTAAACACCCATTGGACTTCGGATGGATAGAAGGGGTGGAACATACAATCCCCACCGGTGACCATCCCCCGATAAAAGAAAGATATAGACCCATACCGCCCGCTCACTATCAATGCGCGAAGGACATGCTGAGAGAGATGAAACAGGCCGGGGTAATAAGAGATAGTTGTAGCCCTTGGGCGGCCCCTCTGGTGATTGTCAAAAAAAAGGACGGAACCATGAGAATGTGCGTAGACTACCGGCGGATTAATAACATCACCCACAAAGACGCCTATCCCTTGCCTAGGATAGAAGAGTCGTTGACTGCTTTGAAATCTGCTAATTATTTTTCCACCTTAGACTTAACAAGCGGGTATTGGCAAGTCCCTGTGGCTGAGAGAGATAAAGAAAAAACGGCATTCACCACACCAATGGGTCTAAGCGAATTTAATCGCATGCCGTTCGGACTCTGCAACGCATCCGGTACTTTCCAGCGACTGATGGAATGTTGCCTCGGACACAAGAACTTCGAGACCGTCCTCCTGTACCTAGATGATGTGATCGTCTACTCAAAGACTTACGAACAGCACTTAACAGACCTGGCAGAGGTGTTCGAAGCCTTATCCAAGTATGGTATGAAAATCAAACCATCCAAATGTCACCTTCTCAAGCCAAAGGTACAATACTTAGGGCACATCGTGAGTTCGGAGGGAGTAGCACCGGATCCCGAGAAAATAACTGCCATAAGGGATTGGCCAAGACCTACCAACGCAAAAGAAGTGAGGCAATTCTTGGGATTAATGGGTTACTATCGTAGATTTATAAAAGGATTTACCAAATTGGCAGCGCCCTTGCAAGATGCTTTGATAGGGCAGACGAAGAAACCTTCAAACCGAAACCCTCCTTTTCAGTGGAACGACGAAAGAGAAGACTCCTTTGAACAACTAAAGAAGGCACTAACCGGAGAAGAAGTTCTGGCGTACCCGGATTACCATCAACCTTTCATCCTCTACACCGATGCCAGTAATGTGGGATTGGGAGCGGTGCTGTCACAAAAGCAAGAAGGTCGGGAGAAAGTCATCGCCTTTGCAAGTAGAAAACTCCGGCCTACTGAAAGAAATTCAGAAAATTATAGCTCCTTCAAATTGGAGCTACTGGCAGTAGTTTGGGCTGTGACGTTTCAAACACTATTTGACCGGTGCAGAATTTATTGTCTATACTGACAACAATCCATTGACCCACCTAGACACGGCTAAATTAGGTGCGTTAGAACAGCGATGGATAGCCCGGTTATCTAATTACAACTTCGTGATCAAGTATCGAGCAGGTCGCAAGAATGGAAATGCCGATGCCCTATCCCGGATGCCACACTTGAGAGATGTAGAAGAAGAAACGGGGGAGCTTGAAGAAATTGAACTACCAGCCTTTCATCAGCCCAAGGTAAAACATCGTCACTCAAATACCTATCAGAAACAACAAGAAGTGAATTTTAATCCGTTAGCACACCATAGATGGGCTGACACCCAAGATAGCAATCCGGCTGTGAAGCTAGTGAAGGAACTATTGACTGAGAAAAGTGCATATCCCAATGAGGATGCCCCAGAAGAGACACATCAACTCTGGAAAGAGAGAGGCAAAATGTTCCTGTATCAAGGGAAACTCTGTAGAAGATACACCAAACCGAAAACACATGAATTGGTTTGGCAGATTATCGTGCCTAAACAAGATGTGAGGATGGTCCTCGAGGCTTACCACAATGGTGCTGGTTACTTTGGTTGGAAAAAGCTAGAAGTACTTCTGAGAGAAAGATTTTATTGGGTCGGGATGAGAAAATCAATCGAACAGTGGTGTAGAAACTGTGGCCCGTGCAACCTCAGAAGGAACGATCAAAAGAGCCAAAGAGCACAACTGCAGCCCATAATCACCAAACAACCACTTGAACTGGTAGCCATGGACCACGTGAAGTTGACACCGAGCCGGTCCGGTTACGTCTATGCCTTGACCATCGTGGATCATTATTCGCGCTTCTTGGTAGTAGTACCTGTAAAAGATCTGACTGCAAAAACAGCAGCCAAAGCGTTCCAAACGTACTTTTGTAGACCCCATGGATATCCAGAACAGGTTCTCACTGACCAGGGTACAGCCTTCGAATCAGAGATCTTCAGAGAATTCTGTAATATGTATGGTTGCAAAAAGATCCGGACGACGGCCTATCATCCGCAAACAAACGGCTTATGTGAGAAGATGAACCATATTGTGATAGACCTACTAAAGACTTTACCTGAAACGGAAAGGAATCAATGGCCAGAGAAATTGCCTGACTTGTTGGATCTGTATAATCATGTCCCGGTGAGCTCTACCAACTGCACCCCAGCTTATCTTATGCGTGCAAGACCCGGCCAATTGCCAATCGATCTAGAAATGGGAATTCTGAAACCAGACGCAGAAGTTCAAGACTCCAATTGGGATGTCGTACGGCAAAAGCAGTATCGCCAAGTGCAAGAGAGTGTGGAAAGAAGCCTCCAGCAAACCAGAGAAAGACAAGAGCGAACTTTCAACCAGAATGCTCTAGCAACTCCATTAAGACCGGGTGACCAAGTACTCAAGAGGAATCGTCGAACCAATAAACTGGATAATCAATGGGAAGCCGTACCCTACACAGTTTTACCAACAAGAATGGATAATCCTAAAATGTGTCTCATTTGCAAAAACGGAGGTTTAACATCTGTACTAGTGTCAAGAGACAATCTTAAATTATGTCCGGAAACGTTGAAAGAGCCAGAAGTTGTCCAGCCAGAATCAGAAGTTATTCAACCTATACAGGTTCAACCAGTAAAGGAAAAAGAGGAGGAAATGTATCACACCTGTATAGGAGACTTTCCCAAAACCCTACTAACATACCATGGTGCAGTAGTGGTTCCCATGGTGGCCTTTTATCCAACACTGAATCCAATATTAGAAGTCCCAAGACAGGAAGAGGCTGACCCTGTACTACAAGAGGTTCTATGTCAGGAAGAACAGATTCCTGATCAGAGTGATCCCATTCACGGTGGACTTGCCAACCCCATAGTGGTGGAATTATCTTTAGCAGAGAGGGCAGATACTATATCCGCAGTAGACAATAGTACACCACATGAAGAGACACCGCTATTTCGTAGATCACAGCGTAGTACCCAGGGTCAATTACCGGCCAGGTATGCGGATTACCAACTATAAGACTATAGTCGTTGTTATCGTTCTGTAACGTTTAAGCCCAGTACCTACAGAGACTTACCTGTATGAACTTCTTGCATATTCTTGAACTTTTTATCAGCCCGGAAACACTAAATCAAAGCTCCGGAAAGACTGCTTTGTGAACTTTGCTTCCTAGTACCTTCAAGGATAGAACTGTATTAATGGACGCTATTTGAAGTGACTTTTTACAGAATTCCATTTTTTTTTTTGTTTCTTTGAGTGGTTTTTGTAACTTTTCATTTTTAAGACTCTGTACATATCAATTGTTATTTCAAAATGTTATCGTCCCACAGTCCCGGAGTACTGTTCTTAACTAAGGGGGAAAATGTGGCGCCCCTAGGGGTATTTGCCACAAAAATAGTTATTGACACCAAATACAAATATTAAAATAGCAAGACTGCACTACCTTCTCCGACCAGAAGGGGGAGCTCCAGAGACTCCCTTTGATCTATTCTGGTCTGAGAAAAGGACTGGCAGTTGGGTTGAGGAGCTGAAAGTGAGAGGTCGTATAACTGAACTCCTAACAGCCCTATAACGGATTATAGGCCCGTAATACCCGTAGTAGGAAAAGAGGAATAGAGAAAAAGGACATTGTGAGAACCGGGTAGCAATAACCTCTACCCAGAATAGGCGCAGAGACGGATACCGGATCCGTGGCTATATTCATTATACATAATACAGCAACCGGAAGGAAGTGAGGTGATATCAGCTTCACCAGGGTAAGACGCAGCAACAGACACAGAGTTCAGCGGTACTCCCAGAGGGGGTAAGCTGACAAAAAAAGGACTCGGGTTGTCCGTCGAACCAGAGTACAGAAGAGACAGATTGGGTCGGCAGCCAGTTCACAAACAGCAGCAGGGCGATACAGAAACTGCGCATAATAAGAGGTGGAAATCCTGACAGGGTCAAAGTGATTCAGAGTTCTTAAACAGACTCAGGTGACAGTATTGGTTGCAAATCCCTCTTTGTTGAAGTAAACTGGTTAAACGTTTCAGGGCCTCAGTCTTTCATTTGGACAATAGCCATCGACCCAGGATCGGGGTCATCACAGCTGAGAGGACCTGCTGCTGATCAAGTAAGTGTCTGTTCCTTCATGATATCCCTTACATTGTGCATTGCCTGAGGCCACAGCACTGGGTCAAGCCACTAGTGACATCCCCCTCAAGAGACGGACCACATTGATCTGGTGCTGGGTACCTCGGTCTCCCGGGCGTCACATGTGCATTTGACAATGGGGCCCTGGTTGTGAGGCAAATCATCAAGAAACACTGGGGCATACTCCAGATGGATGAGGACATCAAGGATATTATGGGTGACTCACCGCAAATATCATACAGGAAATGTAAAAAAATGGGGGGATCAGCTAGTGTACAGTCCCTTTATGCCTCCTTAGACAAATGGAACTTAAACCTATGGGGTCTTTCAAGTGTCGTAAGTGTGTGGCCTGTGACTTTGTCGAGACAGGAAAACAATTTTTTAATGAAAAAATTGGTGAAATGTTTCTGATTAAGGAATTAATCAATTGTAAGACCAAGGGAATTATTTATAAGGTGACTTGTAACTGCCATAAAGCTAATGTGAGTAAGACTATCAGGGAATTAAGGAGGAGGGTGGGGGAACATTTGGGGGATATCTGCAACAAAAGGGATACATCACTGGCTAGACATATCAAAAATTCCCATGGGGGTGATACTGAGATGATTTGTTTAATGGGCATTGACAAGGTTAAACCGCGCAGTAAGGTGAGATGAATTTTACAGGATGATTTTGCAGAGAGAGTCACGGTGGATATTCCGCCTGGACACATGCTATCCCCGAGGCTTGAATGAGCAGTTAAACTTTGAGTGTTTCTTAGGCCAGGTTCACATTTGCGTCTGTGTGCGCAGCGTACGATCCGCATCGATCCGCATGCGTCATGCGTACATATATTTAAGATTATGTACTCAGTGACATGTTTTTGCATGCGTTCCCATGCGGATGCATGCGTCGTTTCATGGGGTCCGGCGTATGCAACATGTTGCATTTTTTGAGGCATCAATTTTTTTTTCAATCATCCGCATGTGGACAATTGCAGATGATTGCATCTGAAAAACGCATTACTGTCTATGGGAATATGCAAATTGCCTCTTTTGAAGCAAAGAGGACTTAAACTCTATAGCACCACCTGTTGGAAGTAGCGATCCTACAAGTCACAATCAACCCTTTAACGAGTCATGCAATATGACTTAGGATAAAAGCCAAATCAGTATCTCAATTCGCAGACACGGTGTTTCGGGCTGTTGGCCCTTGTCAGTGCAAAGCATGAGAACTGATTTGGCTAGGTGAGAGGCTCTAGACTGGGGTCTAAGGGGTAATGTTTCTCCTTATGGAGAGTGACATACCAGCTGGCTTGTCAAGGTAAAGAGGCTTATTCGCTGTGCAATGCTCCTCTGGGACATTAAATATGCAAATTGCCTCTTCTGAGAAAGAGGACTTAAACTCTATAGCGCCATCTGTTGGAAGTAGCGATTCTACAAGTCACAATCAACCCTTTAATGAGTCTTGCAATATGACTTAGGATAAAAGCCAAATCAGTATCTCAATTCGCAGACACGGTGTTTCGGGCTGTTGGCCCTCGTCAGTGCGAAGCATGAGAACTGATTTGGCTAGGTGACAGGCTCTAGACTGGGGTCTCAGCGGTAACGTTTCTCCTTATGGAGAGTGACATACCAGGTCAGAGGGGGTGGTGACGTGGTTAGTGCGAGCCCTCTGCCTGAAAGTCAGTGCATAAGACGCTGAAGATGGAGCGGCGCCTGAATGAAGTCAGGTGAATATTGAAAGTGCCGGGGGCCTGAGCGACGGAGAGGTGAGTATGTTATTTTTTTTTTTATTGCAGCAACAGCAAATTGGGCAAGTGTCTGTATGGAGCATCTTATGGGGCCATAACGTTTGTGCAGCACTATATGGCTCAAATATCTTTATGGAGCATCTTATGGGGCCATAATCAACGTTTGTGCAGCACTATATGGCGCAAACGTGTTTATGGAGCATCTTATAGGGCCATAATTAACGTTTGTGGAGCATTATATGGGGCAAGTGTCTGTATGGAGCATCTTATGGGGCCATAATCAAGGTTTGTACAGCACTATATGGGGCAAATATCTTTATGGAGCATCTTACGGGGCCATTATTAACCTTTATGCAGGATTATATGGGGCATATTTTAATATGGAGCATCTTATGGGGCCATCATGAACTGTATGGAGCATTATATGGGGCTCCTGATTCAATATTGATATTCAAAAACACTTAACCTAATGATGTCTCAATTAATTTTACTTTTATTAGTATCTATTTTTACTTTTGACATTTACCAGTTGCTGCTGCATTTTCCACCCTAGGCTTATACTCGAGTCATTAGGTTTTCCCAGTTTTTTGTGGCAAAATTAGGGGTCTCGGCTTATACTCGGGTTGGCTTATACTCGAGTATATACGGTATATATATTTATGCAGTTGGGAATTTTCCTCCCCGTATGTCATATTGACTTATAGTAAACTGCAGTACTTTATATCTATAGCAATTGGATTCAATTAAATACAGCATAATAGCTCAGGCGCAACTCTTTCCTTCATTCGAATGACTGGAAGGGATGCGCGACTGATGCAGAGAACTGAACGGGATCAGTGTGCTCCATGATGCGGACCAAAGGCTGGATGAAGTGCTTCATACTGTTACTAATTACCAAATGTGACGTCAGGGCATTCACATCACATCCGAGTAGTATGCAGTCCACTGGCCGGAAACAGCAACAGACCTCCAGCGCCCAATGGCAGACCGCTCACTATACAGGCATTTGTTAACTGGATGTGATGCGGTAACCTGGCTAAGAATATGTTTGCTGGCTCTTGAAGCAATGACTCCAGCAGCAGTCCACTCCTTGTGAATCTCCCCCAAATTTTTGAATGGCCTTTTCTTAACAATCCCTTCTAGGCTGCTGTTATCCTAGTTGCTTGTGCACCTTTTTCTACCACACTTTTTCCATCCACTCAACTTTCCATTAATAAACTTAGATACAGCACTCTGTGAACAGCCAGCTTCTTTAGCAATGACCTTTTGTGGCTTACCCTCCTTGTGTAGTCTGTCAATTACTGCCTTCTGGACATCTGTCAAGTCAGCAGTCTTCCCCATGATTGTGGAGCCTACTGAAACAGACTAAGGGACCTTTTTAAATGCTTAGGAAGCCTTTGCAGGTGATTTTTGTTAATTATTCAAATTTACAGAGATAAAGACTTTTGGGTTTCCATTGGATGTAAGCCATAATCATCAACATTAACAGAAATAAACTCTTGAAATAGATCACACTGTTTGTAATGACTATAATAATATGAGTTTCACTTTTTGTGTTTAAGAACTTAAATAATTTAACTTTTTGATAATATTCTAATTTTGTGAGAAGCACTTGTATACCTCTTGGTAGAAGGGTAAGAAAAAAACAAAGGCACAAAAACTGAAAGTTGCCGTGTCAAAAATAGGTTAAAAGTGCTCAAAAGTTATCCAGCAGTTATTTAGATGTCATTGGCAACCTAAAATGTGCATCATGTACCTACAAATATTTTTTATATTAATTTCAACTTGATATTATAATAATAATAATCTTTATTTTTATATAGCGCTAACATATTACGCAGCCCTTTACAGTTTGTACACATTATCATCACTGTCCCTGATGGGGCTCACAATCTAAATTCCCTATCAGTATGTCTTTAGACTGTGGGAGGAAACCAGGGTACCCGGAGGAAACCCACGCAAACACGGAGAGAACATACAAACTCTTTGCTGATGTTGTCCTTGATGGGGTTTGAACCCAGGACTCCAGCGCTGCAATATTATCTATTTTTCTCTTGTTTGCTGCATGATTTATGCCTGATAATGACTGATAACTTTTATTTATGCAAATCTTTTGTGGTAGTCAAGTGGAATTCTAAATAATCTGTTCCATGACAAGTACTCTAAACACAAATAGAAAAAAAAGAAAATGTAATCCACTCGATTCACTGATTTTCTGCAGTATTCAGTAAAAATTCTCAAATCATCCATGATGCAAGATCATTCAGTCCCAAGACTACTATTTCCATCCGTATTTTGTTCCCATGTCATCTAACATTACTTTGCAAGTAATTCACCCTAGAATCTCAACAAGAATTATTTATTTTAGTTTTAAATGCACCTGGAGCCATATATTTCCAGAATGAAAGTAGGAGTACTTAGAGCTGTCAATGGGCTGATCGGAATTAGATGTGGATATTTTTAACATTCTGCATGACATAAGTGTATTCAGCATACAGAAAATGTATTCATACATTAATCTAATTTCGTATCTCCTAGATATTTTAAGATTTCTTTTACACCATTTTCCCATTTACTAAATTAAACTACTTAGCGTCTTATCACTTAAACACAATTTCACTGTGGCAGGTTCCAGCTATGCAATTGACATAATCAATTACATCTTTGGTTTGTTGTCAGAAACGGGAACATTTCATTGAAATACTGTTTTAATTCAAGTATGAGGAAACAAGTCCCCAGAAAGAGCAACTTTGCAGGCAGAAAGAGTTCAAATAAGTTGGGACAGAAATTACTTTATGGAAAATACTAATAATTTGTATCTCACATAAGTACAAAAACAGTTCTATTCAACACTATTACACAAGAAGGCTAATAATACCAATAGATCATATGCTAAACCCAACTGGGAATAGGTCAACTATTGATCTATTGATGTTACTAGGAGGAAATCTTGGCTCTGTAATCAGTTATACATTTTAGTGAAAAAAAAAATACTATAGAAGACACAGGGGAGAACAGCTGCGATCCATTGAACATAGCCGAGGGCATCTAACTCAAGAAAAATAGTGAGGCCGCCACTTGGTATATACACCAATGAGGGAATTGTAAAACACATCAGTGCTGACTTAACAGAGTTAATTCTGAATCATGATAATATTTGAGGCATGCTGTAAAGTTCAAGATAATGAGACATATATGTGAGATTTATCTGAACTGCAAGGTTGATTTTCCAGATGAAAGCATTTTAGAATGAATATGTGACACATCTCCAGTTGAAAAGTGTTGCTTTGTTCCATCCTATGAATTAAAGACAGACTTGTCATGGGAGGTACCGTAATAATCACAAGGTTCAAAAACAGTTGTTAGGAGAGTATGATTTAACACTACAGAATGTCATGAGAATCTGTCAGGCGGCTTAAATTATTAGCAAAAGTTAGAGGTTAGAGGATGTGGCTCACATGAACCCTGCATTTACTGATAACTCAAAATGCCGAAACCAGCAAATCTGTCTCCGAGAAATGCAAGCCCTGCTGCAAAAATACAAATATATATGTATATATAAATATATATATGAAGAAATATGTAAATATTTACATATATATATATATATATATATATATATATATAATTACTGTTTATATATTCTTATACATTTTATTTGTATTTTTGGTGAGAGTGTATATGTGTACAGTATATATATATATATATATATATATATATATATATATATATATATATATATATATATATATATATATATATACAAAATCTAAAATAAAATGTAACAAAATATTTATTAATTTGTATAGTTATTTTAGTTCACATGTATATATATATGTGCGTGTATATGTATACTGTATATATATATACACTGATGGCTGGATTTAATACTTGAGTTCAAATGATGTAATAATAGCAATGACAAAATAATATTTTTCAGTAATATGTGGGGTTTTAACAAGTATTAAAGGTTTGAGAACGTGAACAAAAAGCAATAACAGTAATACAACTTATACCATTTGCATCACAGCAAAACCACATATTATTATAAAAAGGATGTGAAGAATATATTCAAGGTGAAACTATACTTACCATATGAATCTGGAATCACGGAAACATGGGAATTCACAATGTGAAAGAATTACGTGGCTTTGCTTATTTATTTATTATTTAAAGGTAAAGACAAAGATTGAAAGAATATATAATGTAATAAACACATAGAGATTTAGCCTTGGTCGAACGTCGTATTTATCAATGCTGGAATTGTACAATTACCGGTATGTGTTTTTCAAAAACAGATGCAAAACATATAATGGTAGGACAAATTGAAAGTAGGAGATATATCTCTGCTTCATAATGAATCCACAGTATTTGAAATGATTTCTGTATTCATAGGTCATTATGAATAAAATATCATTGATAAATCATAATATGCAGATTCTTTCAATATACTTGTATTACTTCTTGAAATATACTTGTGCAAATATTCTTGCATTTCTTTCAGAAATATAATCTTTGATAAAATGGAAACTTTCTATTTTGACAAATATTTGACTGTCTTCTGAATCATTTACTTTTTGGTTGGATTCTTTTTGGGCAATTTTCGGTGAGAGACATCCTTCAAAGGGTAATGCAGCAACTTTAAGAACAAAATTAAGTTGAAATCTTCAGATATAATAATTAGAATTGAGACTTTACAACAAAAAAAACGGAGTATGATGAAATCACTTTGGAAATAGAAAAACAAAAATATTTCAAGAGTGAATAATTATAACTATCTCAAAGATGCAATAAAAAAATTGTCTTAGTAGAGCAGTGTTTTAAAACTGAGTGACCCCTGTAGCTGCTAAATGTATAGTACTTAAGATGGAATGATGGATGATAAAAGTACTACGGAGATAAAGGAAATTATCTGAAATATATCACGACAAGAGTTTTAAATAAATTTGCCTTAAAATAATAACATTGTTGGATTCAATTACACTTCCAGTAGTAGACACAATGTCTACAGTAAGAATACGAACATACTGAAAAACTTGAATTAAGAGGTCAGTTATTGAGACATATAGAGCACCAAAACATCTCGAAACTTATGCCCCTGGACAACCATTTCTTAAATGCATATGGGCCCCACATAAAATGAAAAAAAAAAATGTTTTTACTTGTTTATTTTTACGTAATGTGGGGCCCTTAAGTTTTTCGGAAGGGGTTGTCCAATGTGGAAATCTGGGCGGCATGGTGGCTCAGTGGTTAGCACTGCAGCCTTGCAGCGCTGGGGTCAAATCCCACCCAGGACAACATCAGCAAGGAGTTTGCATGTTCTCCCCATGTCTGCGTGGGTTTCCTCCCGGTTCTCCGGTTTCCTCCCACATTCCAAAGACATACTGACAGGGAATATAGATTGTGAGCCCCATCGGGGACAGCGATGATAATGTGTGCAAAACTGTAAAGTGCTGCGGAATATGTTAGCGCTATATAAAAATAAAGATTATTATTATTATTATTATTAAAGATGGTCATATACAGTAAATCCTTTATTACTTCTCCAAGTCAATGAGGAGTGAAGAGTAAAACACTTTTAGAAACCTTTGGCAGTGACTGTTCTCCTTTAACCCCTTGCCTCTTCCAGCCAATTTACACTTTCAATTTTGCATTTTTCCCTCCCCTTTTTCCAAGAGTCATACTTTTTTGATCTTTTATCGATATAGCCATATGAGGCATTAAATGTTGTAGGATAAGTTGTAGCGTTTATCACTATTTCCTCCCAGTTAAAAAAAAGTCCAAGTGAGATGAAATAGTGAAAAAATGTATTTCCATAATTTGGGGGTTTGGCTTTAATGGTATTCATTGTGTAATGAAAACGAGATTACATTTTTCCATGTCTGTACGATTATGGCAATGATGCCAAAGTAGTAGAGATTTTTTTTATTTATGTTGTGAAAAACATTCAGAAGTTTGTGAAATACATTTTTTGTTTGTGTCACTATTTTCTAAGACTTAGAATGTTTTTATTCTTCTGTCTATACACTTGTGTTAGGGCTTGTTTCTTGTGTGGCGAGTGGACTATTTTATTGATACCAGTTTGAGGGACATCCAAAATTTTAATCTCTTTTTATTGAATTTTTTACCTAGATTTGTCTGGAAAACATTTACCCTAATTCATTTTATGTTTTGATAGACTGGATGTTTATGGACACAGAGATAACAAATATGTGTATTCCTTATTGGTAGAAAAAAGGGGGAGTTTCAAATTTTTGCATCAACTTTTTTCTATTTTTAATTTTTTTTTTTTTCATTTAAACTTTCAATTTCAGTGCCCTTGGGGGACTAGAGCCTGCAATCTTCTGATCACTTATTCTATATGCTGAAATATCACAGTTTATAATTGTGGTATATAATGTAAATTGCAGTCTTCAATGAACCTCAGCCTGTTGCAACAATTCACAGTAAGGGCTCATTTCCACTGGCGAGAGACAAATCGGTCCGTAATCTGGACCGAAAAAACGGATGTAAAGTATGCGATTGTCATGCGAGTGTCATGCGAGTGCAATGCAATTTTTAATCGCATCATCCGTATGACATCCGTATTACTGTCCGATTTGTACGCACCGGTGTCCTTTGAAAAGCCGGCAAATCAGTGCTGTGTACAGTAAAATCACACTGACAGGTTAGAATAGAATAGATATATACACATAGACTAGGTATATATACATATATATATGTCAGTGAGACACCTATATATGTATATTTATATTTAATGCAGCGCAAGATAGCATTAAAGCCGCTAATTCAATTACCGGCTTTTCATTTCTCCTTCCCAAACCCGACAGGATATGAGACATGGTTTACATACAGTAAACCATCTCATATCCCCCTTTTTTTTGCATATTCCACACTACTAATGTTAGTAGTGTGTATGTGCAAAATTTGGCCGCTGTAGCTGCTAAAATAAAGGGTTAAATGGCGGAAAAAATTGGCGTGGGCTCCCGCGCAATTTTCTCCGCCAGACTAGTAAAGCCAGTGACTGAGGGCAGATATTAATAGCCAGGAGAGGGTCCATGGTTATTGCCCCCCCCCGTGGCTAAAAACATCTGCCCCCAGCCACCCCAGAAAAGGCACATCTGGAAGATGCGCCTATTCTGGCACTTGGCCACTCTCTTCCCACTCCCGTGTAGCAGTGGGATATGTGGCAATGAAGGGTTAATGTCACCTTGCTATTGTAAGGTGGCATTAAGCCAGATTAATAATGGAGAGGCGTCAATTATGACACCTATCCATTATTAATCCAATAGTACGAAATGGTTAATAAAACACCCACACCTATTGAATAACATTAGTCCGAGTGCAATCCGATTTTTTATCGTATTGCACTCGTCCGTTTTCCTCGCCAGTGGAAATGAGCCCTAATACCAAGATGCAGTGACACCCGCTGTTAACAATGGTAACTTATTGGTGCCCTGCGATTGCTTAGCATGGGCCGATGGAATTTGGCAAATGCTCCATCTAATCGTGGTGAGGGAGCCCAGGTTCTGAACCCCCTCCGCACACACAGAGCCCAGCGATGATATACAGTTACATTATATGTGCTAAGGGGTTAAGGACAAAGGATCAGGCATATGCTGAATGCATCTGGCAAAACATAAGATGCTCAGATGTCCTTGTCAAAATCAAAAGATTTCGACAGACTAAACTCTTATGCGTATGACCAACTTAAACAGAATCTGTTTAAAAATCTGAACCAGGTTTTTGCTACCTAGGTTGACAGCACCAAAATGTACAGACAGAGACTGATTCCAGTGATGTGTCCCTTACTTACTGTAGTTTTGAAACAATCACTGCTTATCAGCCATAGAATATAACTAATAAACCTGCTTCCATGTAGTCCTCCATATTCATGACTTCTGTATAACCCCGCTCTCACCACTGATTGGCAGCTTTCTGCCTATGCACAGTGCACACAGAAGAAGCCAATCAGTGATGTAGGAGGAGTTATACAGAGCTCAGCAATCAGAGAACCAATAGATCTGTAGTAGATAAAACAGTACTGCAGCAAGTAGCCTAGTAAATGGTACACTACTGAAATAAGGAACTGCCCTTACATCATATTGCTCTCAAATGGGGGTTGCAAAAACATGGTGACACATTCCATTTATACCTCTCAATACTATGGGTTTAGCTGCAAAGGCATCCAAAAAAAAAGCTGCATACCCTGAACACTAGGCTAAACATTTTACTACGCTGATTCATTGCAGCAAATATATTATGATCAGCTTGTTCTGCGAGATCTTAAAAACTGTGAGAAATATAATCAAAAGTATATTAAGATTAAAGAAACTCTATTGCCAATTTTTTGTTACCTCATCTGTGAGCAGCATGTTGTAGGCACATAGACCCTGATTTTAGTGATATGTCATTTACTCAGCTGCTTGCTGTAGTTTTGTTAAAATACTTTTTTATGAACAAGAGGAGGTTACCATTTAGAGAACTAGCAAACCTGCCTCTAAATAGAATTCCAGATTCATGATTTCTGTATAACTGTATAATTCCGCATCCCACTACAGATTGGCAACTTTCTGCCACAGTGAACACAAAAAGCTGCCAATGATCTCTTCAGGCAATATCACATCATACCTCCCAACTTTTGAAGATGGCAAAGAGGGATAAAGTTTGCGGCGCGCAACGCCACACCTTTGACCACACCCATTCATAATTAGTCACACCCATACCCACGTCCCAACCACACCCATTTAGCACTGCTGATCACACTGTGTCATATACAATAATTCTAAACAAAAAAATATGGCCACACAGTGCTCCATACTGTATAATGGCCACACGATGCTCCATACTGTATAATGACTGCACATGATGCTCCATACTGTACATTGGCTGCACATGATGTTCCATACTGTATAATGACCGCACATGATGCTCCATACTGTATAATGACCGCACATGATGCTCCATACTGTATAATGACCGCACATGATGCTCCATACTGTATAATGACTGCACATGATGCTCCAAACTGTATAATGGCCACACATGATGCTCCATAATGTATAATGGCCACACAGTGCTCCATACCGTATAATGGCCACACATGATACTCCATACTGTATAATGACCGCACATGATGCTCCATACTGTATAATGACTGCACATGATGCTCCATACTGTATAATGACCGCACATGATGCTCCATACTGTATAATGGCCACACATGATACTCCATACTGTATAATGACCGCACATGATGTTCCATACTGTATAATGACTGCACATGATGCTCCATACTGTATAATGACTGCACATGATGCTCCATACTGTATAATGGCCACACATGATGCTCCATACTGTATAATGACAGCACATGATGCTCCATACTGTATAATGACTGCACATGATGCTCCATACTGTATAATGACTGCACATGATGCTCCATACTGTATAATGGCCACACATGATGCTCCATACTGTATAATGGCCACACATGATGCTCCATACTGTATAATGACAGCACATGATGCTCCATACTGTATAATGGCCACACATAGCTACTCCTACACACGTGGCAGCACTCCATACACTTTGCACACACGGCTCCACTACGTACACATGCGCTCCGCTCCATACACCTTGTACACATTCAGCTCCGCTCCATACACCTCGCACACACACGGCTCCGCTCCATACACCTCATACACACACGGCTCCGCTCCATACACCTCGCACACACACGGCTCTGCTAAATCCACCTCGTACACACATTGCTCCGCTCCATACACCTTGCACACACACATGGCTCCGCTCCATACACCTCGTAATATAGAAGAAATGACGTGCACTCTGAATTAAATGAAGAAGGTGCTGGTTGAACTTGGAGAGATCCAGACCATTCAGAAATTGAAGAAAACAACCGCACTCAATTTGTATATTTGCATCATGAATGTGAAGAGTCTTTTAATAGGAACACCACAGTGATACAGACAGTAGCTGAGGTAACGTTTCGACCTTATAGGCCTTTGTCAAACCTCACTGAAAAAATGCAAAAAGACAAAATATTAGAAATCATGTATAACCAAGCAAAATTGTACATGTATAGTTACAATATACTGAATAAACATCACAATCAAATATATACAATATATACAAGATTTACAAAAACAACCAAAATATCTACAAAAATTCTACAGAGATGTACAAAAATGTACAAAAATGTCTTACAAAACTTGCCCTAAAACAGAGTATCAAGGTTCGTGATGTACCGCTGTGGAACAAGGAGGCGAGGGCAAAAGAGGATAAATGTCAATCTTATGTTAGGCATATGACCAATATGATACAAAATGATACTGTACCCATATGTGAAGCAGTACATGGAGCGATAAATAATAGTAAACACTAATAGCATGCAAAGTGTATGACAAAACTGACCTTCAAGAAGAAAAGAAGAGTGAGCGAACGTCCAGAGGGACACATAGGCTCCTGAGAAGGTGAAGAGAGGAAATATAAATAAATGAATAAAGAAAAAACAAAAGCAAAACGCAGCACCACAGCTGTTCCAGCCAGGGGGAGTCAGGGAAGGGGCAGGGAGAGATTGTAAAACAACATTACAACGTACCACTTGTAGGAGAATAGCATAGAACAGATCCGGAACGGCACGGATAGGGAATGGAGTCCCTGTAAGAACTAAGAGTAAGGGGCTGGTTGGTAAAAGTAGTACTAAAGTGGGTACGTGTGTACAGGACAGTATGAGGCATACCTGGTGGGTCCTATGTCAGGAGGAACAGCAGCGGTGGTGTGGCCTGTGTGTGGTGGCCATGATTAAAATAAACCCGGGACCGGAAATAAGAAGGGGCGGGAAGGAAGCTGGCGTCAGCGTGGTGTGTGGGGGGACGAGGTGGAACGCACAGGAGCGCAGGCGCAATGGAGCGCTCCTGTAACGTATCAGGCCGAAAGAAAACGCACCGCGCGTGCGCACTGTGGACCGCACAAGGAGTAGAGGCGCTCCTGTGACGTGCAGGGCGCCGGTGTAAAGAGAAAGCGCTT
This sequence comes from Ranitomeya variabilis, assembly GCF_051348905.1. Lineage (NCBI taxonomy): Eukaryota > Metazoa > Chordata > Amphibia > Anura > Dendrobatidae > Ranitomeya > Ranitomeya variabilis. The sequence continues at coordinate 493,714,547 of NC_135235.1, forward strand.
ACCGCGCGTGCGCTCTGTGGCCAGGCAGAAGCCTGGAGACAGGAAGGGGGGCGGAGTATGTGTGAGCACACTGCGCGTGCGCACAGCGGCAGTGGCCCGGCAGAAAGACAGGGGCGAAGTATATGAAAAGAAAGAGCGGCGCCTGCGCAGTGTGAGTAGATTTGATGCTGCAATGGTAACGGAGGTGCAGCTGAATTGGAGCCGAGGGGCCGTATAGTGTAGGGAAAACAGGGGGGGTCTGATAAAAGGAAGAAGGGGAGATGAAGATAATCAACGATAAAGAGGATGATGAGGGAATGAAGGGAAAAAGGATGAAAAATAAAGAAAAATAAATAAATAAAGAGAAATAAAGAAACGTAAAAAAATTGGAAAAAATGTGCCAAAAAATACAAAAATAAAAATAAAAATAAACATAAATAAAAATAAATACAAATGAACAACGGAAATGAAGTAAAACCTGAAAAATAATGTTGAAAAAAATGCCACAATGTAAAAATGCCAATGTAAAGAATGATCGAAATGTTCTTCAGCAAATACAAGGGAAGCAAACAAAATGAAAATGATAATGGTAATAAAAAGGAAGAAAAGAAAAAAATATAAAAATTATATAAAAATATAAAAATATTGAAAATTAATGAAAATAAGTAAAAAAATCAAGATAAAGGATAAGGCTAAAAATAAAAATAAAATCATGAAAAAGGAAGAAAATAAATGAAAATTGTAAAAATGAAAATTGTAAAAATGAAAATAAAAATAAAATAAAATAATGATAAAAATAATGATAAAAATAAAGTAAAAAATAAATAAAAATAAAAATAAAAAATAAAAATAAAAATAAAAGCTGGTCTGGGTACTTACCCCAGTAGAGCGTATTAGGATAACGGTATTCAGTAGTGTTGAGCGATACCGTCCGATATTTGAAAGTATCGGTATCGGAAAGTATCGGCCGATACCGGCAAAGTATCGGATCCAATCCGATACCGATACCCGATACCAATACAAGTCAATGGGACTCAAGTATCGGACGGTATCCCTGATGGTTCCCAGGGTCTGAAGGAGAGGAAACTCTCCTTCAGGCCCTGGGAACCATATTAATGTGTAAAATAAAGAATTAAAATAAAAAATATTGCTATACTCACCTCTCCGAGGGAACCGGCAGCGTTGTTTGCTTAAAATGCGCGCTTTTCCTTCCTTCCGTGACGTCACGGCTTCTGATTGGTCGCATGCCGCCCATGTGGCCGCGACGCGACCAATCACAGCAAGCCGTGACGTAATTTCAGGTCCTTCTAGGCATTCAGTATTTTAAAATTACGTTCCGGCTTTGTGATTGGTCGCGTCGCGGTCACATGGGCGACGCGACCAATCACAAGCCGTGACGTCACGGGAGGCAGGAGACGCGCGCATTTTAAAATGCGCGCGTGTCCAGCCTCCCGTGACGTCACGGCTTGTGATTGGTCGCGTCGCCATGTTGGCCGCGACGCAACCAATCACAGAAAGCCGTGACGTAATTTCAGGTCCTTCAGTATTTTAAAATTACGTTCCGGCTTTGTGATTGGTTGCGTCGCGGCCAACATGGCGACGCGACCAATCACAAGCCGTGACGTCACGGGAGGCTGGACACGCGCGCATTTTAAAATGCGCGCGTCTCCTGCCTCCCGTGACGTCACGGCTTGTGATTGGTCGCGTCGCCCATGTGACCGCGACGCGACCAATCACAAAGCCGGAACGTAATTTTAAAATACTGAATGCCTAGAAGGACCTGAAAATTACGTCACGGCTTGCTGTGATTGGTCGCGTCGCGGCCACATGGGCGGCACGCGACCAATCAGATGCCGTGACGTCACGGAAGGAAGGAAAAGCGCGCATTTTAAGCAAACAACGCTGCCTTTTCCCTCGGTGAGGTCCAGGCTGCGTCGGAGAGGTGAGTATAGCAATATTTTTTATTTTAATTCTTTATTTTACACATTAATGTTGTTTCGATACCGATACCCGATACCACAAAAGTATCGGATCTCAGTATCGGAATTCCGATACAGCAAATATCGGCCGATACCCGATACTTGCGGTATCGGAATGCTCAACACTAGTATTCAGGCTACCTGTAAGTAGGAGGATAGGTTAGTGAACTGGAAATAAAGAAGGTCAGCATGCTTACACCTACATAAGGGAAGGAAAGCGTAATTATGGCTGGAAACATACAATCAAATGGAAACAATATGGTATGCAATAACATATGGCTGAGCAGGAGATCACGTGGCCACCTAAGGAAAAATATTAATCAAACCAAATCAAGTTCCCTATTGAGACCTTTCGGCGTGAGTGTCTGCAAGGTAAAAATCCAATAGGATTCACGTTGGCGTAATAACTTTATGTGATTCCCACCTCGTCTAGGGCGCTCGACTTGTTCGAGCACTTGGAAGCGTAATTGGGACACTGAGTGGTTGGCCGCTACAAAATGGTATGGAAGGGGGAGCCAGGTTTTCTTACACCTAATGGTGGACTTGTGGCTAGATATACGTTCGCGGATATGCTGCGTTGTCTCACCCACGTAGAGAAGCCCACACGGGCATTTCACGGCGTAGACCACGTTATTGGATTCACAAGTGAAGAATCCCCCAATTGGGATCAATTTGCCGGAGTGGGGATGGGTGATAGTGCTAGATTTGATCACATTGGAGCAACAAGCGCAATTGAGACAAGGGTATGTGCCCCGCCTTTCAGTGCCCAAAAAGGTTTGACGTGGTAACCTGGTGAAACCGCCGAGGTCTGCTTTAACCACTCGGTCCCTGATATTGTTTGGTCTACGTTTACACATGAGAGGCGGTGTCTGAAAGGCTTCTATGTGTGGGTATGCGTTATGCAGAAGAGACCAGTGCTTGCGAATGGTGTTGTAGACAATAGGCATGGCCGGATGATGGGTGTGAACAAAGGGAACCCGTTCAGGTTTGGTTGTTGATGTGGGGTTAGGAGATGGACTAAGAGCCAGCGTCCTCTCTTTGGCAAGTAAATTGCTGGGGTATTGTCTTGCTATGAATTTCCGCGACATGTCATCAAGACGCGTGGTCAGTAGTTCAGGATTAGAGACAATTCGTGACACCCGTTTAAATTGCGACCGGGGCAGGCTATTCTTAGTAGAAACCGGATGACAACTGTGATAGTGTAAAAGACTGTTGGTATCGGTGGGTTTGGAGAAGAGGTCAGTGCTGAGGCCTCCATCTGGGTTTCTAATGACAAGGGTGTCCAGAAAAGAGATTTGGGATGTACTGAAGTTCAGTGTGAATTGGAGCTCAGTACGAACAGAATTGAGATGGTCAGTGAAGGCGATGAGAGAATCCTGTGGGCCTGTCCATAGACAAAACACATCATCTATGTAGCGAAGCCAACAGAGATTGTAGGACTGAAACAGAGAATTTTTGTAGACGTAGTTTTGTTCAAAAGCATCCATATAGGTGTTGGCGTATGCTGGGGCTACGTGGGCACCCATAGCAGTGCCCTGGGTTTGGAGGTAGAACTGATCGCCAAAAAGAAAAAAATTATTGTAAAGGACCAGAGACAGAAGATCAAGACATAGCTGTTTGGAGTGGTGTGAAAATGAAGATTGCTCAAGGAGGTCCCCAACTGCTACTAAACCTAGATCATGCCTAATGGAGGTATAGAGGCTTTTGACGTCAAACGTGACGAGGAGACATTCGGACGGGGTAATGGCAAATTCTTTTAGGATTTGGAGGAAGTGACCGGTATCGAGAATGAAGGATCTCATCTTTTTAGTGAGGGGAGTAAGGATTTTCTCCAAATAGATGGAGATGGGGGCCAGTATGGAATCGGTTGAAGCGACTATGGGTCGACCAGGTGGGTTGAGGAGTGATTTATGAATTTTTGGTAATGTATAAATGACTGGAGTAACCGGATGTGGATTGGTGAGGAAAAGACAGGTTTTGGAATCCAGGATTTTGAGGATTTGGTATTTGTGAAGAATCTTGGTAATGTGGGATCTTATGTTAGGGGTAGGATCAGATGAGATTTTCCGGTATGTAGTAGTGTCGGATAATTGCCTCAGTATTTCAGCCAAATAGTCGGCTGTATTCTGAACGACAATGGCTCCACCCTTATCGGCCGGCTTAATGGTGATATTCTTATTGGTCCTAAGTGACTCGATGGCTTGTTTTTCAACGGGGGAGGTGTTACTATGTGTGGGAAAATTTCCCAAACGATGTTGCTCTAATATAGCATCGATTCCTTTCTGAGTTAGATCAATGTAGGCCTCAGTAGCATGGTGAGTACGTGGAGGATTGAAGCTACTTGTGGTACGCAGCCCTAGGTTCACGATACTAAGTTCAGGGATAGGATCCCCCACAGCCGTGGGGGTCCTATTCCTATCAAAGTCCTGAGATAGTCCGAAGTGTGTCTTGAGGCGAAGGTTACGGTAAAACCGTTGTAAGTCCTGGGTCAATTTGAATTTGTCCCATGATGGAGTGGGGCAAAAGGATAAACCTTTCTGTAGGACTGACAGTTCAGAGGGACTCAGGGTATAGGAGGAGATGTTGATGACTGTGTTGGGGGCCTTACCTGCGACCTCGTAGTCATACGTTCTCGATTTCCTTGCGGCCCTCCTTGTCGGTCGCCTCCGGGTCGTGTGTTGGGTCTCGAGTTGGGACGTCCGAATAAAAAACGATTCTGTGAACCGCTTGTGGAGCTGTCGCTGTCTGAACTGTAGGGCCCATAATGCCGAGGTCCACTGTTGCCTCGCCTGGTATATGGGGATGCAGAGTCGTTCCATCTGTAGACTCGACCCGAGGCGTAGTCCTCTGAATCACGTTGAAACTTAGACCTCTTCTTATCCTGTAGGTACTTACGATGTTCGTCATTGGATTTGTCGGTTTTGACCTTAAGGGAGTTCCAATCAGTAGCTGTTAGAGTAGTTGACAATTGTTCTTCAATGGCCGTAAGCTTTTTCTCAGATTCCACGATAGCTGTTTGGAGAAAATCGATGGTCAATAAGATAATATCAAGTGAACACTTATTCAAAATCTTTTGAAACTTTTCACAAAAATCAGGTGTGTCAGAGAAAAGCGTAGGTCTTAGGTGGCTCCTGAGACCACGCGGAATCCTGCTGAGTCTATAGTATTCGGCTAGTGTGACAGAATGTAGATCGAACGAAGTCAGCCTCCTCCGCTCACGCTCATAATCCTTGGTGCGAAGTTCCTGAACCGGAGTCTTCAGGAATTCTCCTGAGCTGGTAACTTTACCCAGTATTCTTGTGGCAGCAGTATCATCAAAGGCGAAGGTATCGGTAGACATTGAGGGCTCAGGTGCAGTCGTCAACAGAGATGCTCAATATAGAAGAAATGACGTGCACTCTGAATTAAATGAAGAAGGTGCTGGTTGAACTTGGAGAGATCCAGACCATTCAGAAATTGAAGAAAACAACCGCACTCAATTTGTATATTTGCATCATGAATGTGAAGAGTCTTTTAATAGGAACACCACAGTGATACAGACAGTAGCTGAGGTAACGTTTCGACCTTATAGGCCTTTGTCAAACCTCACTGAAAAAATGCAAAAAGACAAAATATTAGAAATCATGTATAACCAAGCAAAATTGTACATGTATAGTTACAATATACTGAATAAACATCACAATCAAATATATACAATATATACAAGATTTACAAAAACAACCAAAATATCTACAAAAATTCTACAGAGATGTACAAAAATGTACAAAAATGTCTTACAAAACTTGCCCTAAAACAGAGTATCAAGGATCGTGATGTACCGCTGTGGAACAAGGAGGCGAGGGCAAAAGAGGATAAATGTCAATCTTATGTTAGGCATATGACCAATATGATACAAAATGATACTGTACCCATATGTGACCCCCCCTGTTTTCCCTACACTATACGGCCCCTCGGCTCCAATTCAGCTGCACCTCCGTTACCATTGCAGCATCAAATCTACTCACACTGCGCAGGCGCCGCTCTTTCTTTTCATATACTTCGCCCCTGTCTTTCTGCCGGGCCACTGCCGCTGTGCGCACGCGCAGTGTGCTCACACATACTCCGCCCCCCTTCCTGTCTCCAGGCTTCTGCCTGGCTACAGAGCGCACGCGCGGTAAGCGCTTTCTCTTTACACCGGCGCCCTGCACGTCACAGGAGCGCCTCTACTCCTTGTGCGGTCCACAGTGCGCACGCGCGGTGCGTTTTCTTTCGGCCCGATACGTTACAGGAGCGCTCCATTGCGCCTGCGCTCCTGTGCGTTCCACCTCGTCCCCTCACACACCACGCTGACGCCAGCTTCCTTCCCGCCCCTTCTTATTTCCAGTCCCGGGTATATTTTAATCATGGCCACCACACACAGGCCACACCACCGCTGCTGTTCCTCCTGACATAGGACCCACCAGGTATGCCTCATACTGTCCTGTACACACGTACCCACTTTAGTACTACTTTTACCAACCAGCCCCTTACTCTTAGTTCTTACAGGGACTCCATTCCCTATCCGTGCCGTTCCGGATCTGTTCTATGCTATTCTCCTACAAGTGGTACGTTGTAATGTTGTTTTACAATCTCTCCCTGCCCCTTCCCTGACTCCCCCTGGCTGGAACAGCTGTGGTGCTGCGTTTTGCTTTTGTTTTTTCTTTATTCATTTATTTATATTTCCTCTCTTCACCTTCTCAGGAGCCTATGTGTCCCTCTGGACGTTCGCTCACTCTTCTTTTCTTCTTGAAGGTCAGTTTTGTCATACACTTTGCATGCTATTAGTGTTTACTATTATTTATCGCTCCATGTACTGCTTCACATATGGGTACAGTATCATTTTGTATAATATTGGTCATATGCCTAACATAAGATTGACATTTATCCTCTTTTGCCCTCGCCTCCTTGTTCCACAGCGGTACATCACGAACCTTGATACTCTGTTTTAGGGCAAGTTTTGTAAGACATTTTTGTACATTTTTGTACATCTCTGTAGAATTTTTGTAGATATTTTGGTTGTTTTTGTAAATCTTGTATATATTGTATATATTTGATTGTGATGTTTATTCAGTATATTGTAACTATACATGTACAATTTTGCTTGGTTATACATGATTTCTAATATTTTGTCTTTTTGCATTTTTTCAGTGAGGTTTGACAAAGGCCTATAAGGTCGAAACGTTACCTCAGCTACTGTCTGTATCACTGTGGTGTTCCTATTAAAAGACTCTTCACATTCATGATGCAAATATACAAATTGAGTGCGGTTGTTTTCTTCAATTTCCATACACCTCGTACACACATGGCTCTGCTACATCCACCTTGTACACACATTGCTCCGCTCCATACACCTTGCACACACACGGCTCTGCTTTATACACCTCATACACACACGGCCCCACTCCATACACCTCATACACACACGGCTCTGCTACATCCACCTCGTACACACATTGCTCTGCTCCATACACCTCGCACACACATGGCTCTGCTCCATACACCTCGCACACACACGGCTCCACTCCATACACCTCGCACACACACACGGCTCCACTCCATACACCTCGTACACACATGGCTCCGCTCCATACACCTCGCACACATACACGGCTCCGCTCCATACACCTTGCACACACACACGGCTCTGCTACATCCACACTGTACACCTGACCCCACACAAGGCATCATCGACTACTCACTGATCTGCATCTGTCGCTCTGCAATAACACAGCAGTGAGCACTGAGCAGCCGAGGCAAACAAGGAGGCTGTGAGTGTATCCATCCCTCCCTGCTCAGCCCCACTCATTCCACGTACCTCAAAGGAGCTATGCTCAAACTAGAAGTGTCCCCTCTCTCTTCCTCTCTTAACAGTGACGCTGGGAGACTCAGGAACATACGAAGGGGAAGGGGCATGGCCTAACAAAAGGGGGTGTGATGGAGTTTCTCCTGCTGTGTCCGGGATGAGAGCGTCCTGTGCTGGACAGCAGGGCAAAGCATGAAATCCGGGACACTCCCGCACAATGAGGGACGGTTGGGAGCTATGATCACATGCATGTACATGTTTGAGGGGGAGATTGCATGTGGAGAAGGTTCAGTACCTAGACTGTCACCATATACGACAAACACCGGCTAGATTAAAAAGCCATTATCTGTCTCTAACAGCTACGGATTAGGCCAGTCTCACACGTCCAGATATTTCCGGTACCAGAAGAAGCGGTACCGGAGCTATCCGTGTCCGTGTGTGCACGTAGGCCATCCATGTGTCATCCGTGTATCCGTATTTATCCTCCGTGTGCTGTTCGTGTGCTGTCCGTGTGTCCGTGTATTGAAACAATTTGTTTCAATTTTAACCCTATGACTTTAAAAAAGCACACGGACAGCACACAAACAGCATACGGATGGCATCCATGTGCGGAACGTGTTTACTAGTGTTGAGCATTCCGATACCGAAAGTATCGGGTATCGGCCGATATTTGCGGTATCGGAATTCCGATACCGAGATCCGATACTTTTGTGATATCGGGAATCGGTATCGGGATCGATATTAATGTGTAAAATAAAGAATAAAAATAAAAAATATTGATATACTCACCTCTCCAACGCAGCCTGGACCTTACCGATGTAACTGGCAGCTTCCGTTCCTAAGAATGAGCGCTTGAAAGACCTTAGATGACGTCGCGGCTTGTGATTGGTCACGTGAGTGGTCACGTGACCGCCACACGACCAATCACAAGCCGCGACATCATCTAAGGTCTTTCAAGCGCTTGAAAGACCTTAGATGATGTCGCGGCTTGTGATTGGTCGCTGTTATGATCTGGTGGCCTAAGAGCAGCATGAGACGTACTCTGGAGAAGGTGGTACCTGTACTGACCGCAGACCCTGAACTTAACACCGCAACTAGAAGTAGCCGTGGAATGTACCTAGCACTCCCTGGACATCTCGACACAGCCGGAGGACTAATTACCCCTAGAGATAGAAAAGGGAAAACTATCTTGCCTCAGAGAAAATTCCCAAAGGACAGACAGCCCCCCACAAATATTGACTGTGAGAGGAGAGGGAAAAAACATACACAGACTGAAATCAGAATTTAGCAAAGGAGGCCACTTCTAGCTAAATAGAAAGGATAGGACAGAGTACTATGCGGTCAGTATTAAAACACTAGAAAATATCCACCACAGAAAATTCAAAAACTCCACAGCTAACTAAAGATATGGAGGGTATATCTGCATCTACAGAGATACCAGCTTGGCTAAACAAATCCTTATACAGACCAAGCTGGACAAGACAAAAACATGGAAAAGAACTGAACAATAAGGCCACAGCATGTGGACAGCAAAAAATCAAGGCCAAAACTTATCTTTGTTGAAAAGAACTGCAAAGCAGGAGAGACCAGGCAGAGATGTGAATCCTCCAGGAACAATGGACAACTGGCACTGACTAAAGGGTGAAGCAAGACTAAATAGCCCAGTCAGATTTGCAAAAAGTGAACACACCTGATAAATGCTGCGATTCAGAGACAGCAGCGCTACCACTTACAACCACCGGAGGGAGCCCAAGAACAGAATTCACAACAGTACCCCCCCTTGAGGAGGGGTCACCAAACCCTAACCAGAGCCCCCAGGCCGATCCGGACGAGCCAAATGAAAGGCACGAACCAAATCATCAGCATGAACATCGGAGGCAACAACCCAAGAATTATCCTCCTGGCCATAACCCTTCCATTTGACAAGATACTGAAGCTTCCGCCTCGAAAAACAAGAATCCAAAATCTTCTCAACCACATACTCCAACTCCCCATCAATCAACACCGGGGCAGGAGGATCAACAGAGGGAACAACGGGCACCACATATTTCCGCAACAAAGATCTATGAAAAACATTATGGATGGAAAAAGAGGCTGGAAGGGCCAAACGAAAAGACACTGGATTGGTAATCTCAGAAATCCTATAAGGACCAATAAACCGAGGCTTAAACTTAGGGGAAGAAACCTTCATAGGGACATGACGGGAAGACAACCAGACCAAATCCCCAACCCGAAGCCGGGAACCAACACTCCGACGACGGTTAGCAAAACGCTGAGCCCCCTCCTGAGACAACACCAAATTGTTAACAACATGAGCCCAAATTTGCTGCAACCTGTCAACCACAGAGTCCACCCCAGGACAATCAGAAGGCTCAACCTGCCCCGAAGAAAAATGAGGATGAAAACCAGAGTTACAAAAGAAGGGTGAAACCAAGGTAGCAGAACTAGCCCGATTATTAAGGGCAAACTCGGCCAATGGCAAGAAAGCCACCCAATCATCCTGATCAGCAGACACAAAGCATCTCAAATAAGTTTCCAAAGTCTGATTAGTTCGCTCGGTTTGACCATTTGTCTGAGGATGAAATGCGGAAGAAAAAGACAAATCAATGCCCAGCCTAGCACAAAAGGCCCACCAAAACCTCGAAACAAACTGGGAACCTCTATCGGACACAATATTCTCCGGAATGCCATGCAAACGAACCACATGCTGAAAAAACAACGGAACCAAATCAGAAGAGGAAGGCAACTTAGGCAAAGGTACCAAATGAACCATCTTAGAAAACCAGTCACAAACCACCCAGATAACTGACATCCTCTGGGAAACCGGAAGATCCCAAATAAAATCCATATAAATATGCGTCCAAGGCCTCTCAGGGACCGGCAAAGGCAAAAGCAACCCACTAGCGCGGGAACAACAAGGCTTGGCCCGCGCACAAGTCCCACAGGACTGCACAAAAGAACGCACATCCCGTGACAAAGAAGGCCACCAAAAGGACCTACCAACCAAATCTCTGGTACCAAAAATCCCCGGATGACCAGCCAACACAGAACAATGAACCTCCGAAATCACTTTGCTAGTCCATCTGTCAGGAACAAACAATTTCCCCACTGGACAGCGGTCAGGTTTATCAGCCTGAAATTCCTGAAGAACCCGTCGTAAATCAGGGGAGATGGCAGAAAGAATCACCCCTTCCTTCAGAATACCGACCGGCTCCAGGACCCCAGGAGAATCAGGCAAAAAGCTCCTAGAGAGGGCATCAGCCTTAACATTCTTAGAACCCGGAAGATACGAGACCACAAAATCAAAACGGGAGAAAAACAGGGACCATCAGGCCTGTCTAGGATTCAGCCGTTTGGCAGACTCGAGATAAATAAGATTCTTATGATCGGTCAAGACCACAATACGGTGCTTGGCCCCCTCAAGCCAATGTCGCCATTCCTCAAATGCCCACTTCATAGCCAACAACTCACGATTGCCGACATCATAATTGCGTTCCGCAGGCGAAAACTTTCTAGAAAAGAAGGCACATGGTTTCATCAAGGAACCATCAGAATTCCTCTGAGACAAAACGGCCCCTGCCCCAATCTCAGAAGTGTCAACCTCAAACTGAAAAGGAAGAGAAACATCCGGCTGACGCAACACAGGGGCAGAAGTAAATCGGCGTTTAAGCTCCTGAAAGGCAGAAACAGCCACAGAGGACCAATTCATCACATCAGCGCCTTTCTTCGTCAAATCAGTCAGGGGTTTAACCACACTGGAGAAGTTGGCAATGAAACGGCAATAAAAATTAGCAAAGCCCAAAAATTTCTGAAGGCTCTTCACAGATGTGGGCTGGATCCAATCATGAATGGCCTGAACCTTAACCGGATCCATTTCTATAGATGAGGGAGAAAAAATGAAGCCCAAAAAAGAAATCTTCTGTACTCCAAAGAGGCACTTAGACCCCTTCACAAACAAGGCATTATCACGAAGTATCTGAAATACCATCCTAACTTGTTTCACATGAGACTCCCAATCATCTGAAAAAATCAAAATATCATCCAAATATACAATCATGAATTTATCAAGATAATTCCGAAATATATCATGCATGAAGGACTGAAACACAGATGGAGCATTAGAGAGTCCGAATGGCATCACAAGGTATTCAAAATGGCCTTCGGGCGTATTAAACGCAGTTTTCCATTCGTCACCCTGCTTAATACAAACAAGATTATATGCCCCTCGAAGGTCAATCTTAGTAAACCAACTAGCCCCCTTAATCCTAGCAAACAGATCAGAAAGCAAAGGCAAAGGGTATTGGAATTTGACCGTGATCTTATTCAAGAGGCGATAATCAATACAGGGTCTCAAGGAGCCATCTTTTTTGGCAACAAAAAAAAAAACCTGCTCCCAATGGTGAAGAAGATGGCCGAATATGCCCCTTCTCCAAGGACTCCTTAACATAGCTCCGCATGGCGGTATGTTCTGGCACAGACAGGTTGAAAAGTCGGCCCTTAGGGAACTTACAGCCTGGAATCAAGTCAATAGCACAATCACAGTCCCTATGCGGTGGAAGGGAACTGGACTTGGGCTCATTGAATACATCCTGGAAATCTGACAAAAACTCAGAAGAGAATTTCAGAAGAGGGGGAGGAGGCAATTGACAACAAAGGAACGTCACCATGAACCCCCTGACAACCCCAACTAGTCACAGACATAGATTTCCAATCTAACACCGGATTATGCACCTGTAACCATGGGAAACCCAGCACAATAGCATCATGCAAATTATGCAACACCAGAAAACGACAATCTTCCCGATGGGCTGGCGCCATGCACATGGTCAGCTGTGTCCAAAACTGAGGTTTATTTTTAGCCAACGGTGTAGCATCAATGCCCCTCCAAGGAATAGGACTCTGCAAAGGCTGCAAGGGGAAACCACAACGTCTGGCAAATTCCAAGTCCATTAAGTTTAGAGCGGCGCCTGAATCCACAAATGTCATGACAGAAAATGACGATAATGAGCAGATCAGGGTCACAGATAACAGAAATTTAGGTTGTACAGTACTGATGGTAACAGAACTAGCGATTCTTTTGGTACGCTTAGGGCAATCAGAAATAACACGAGCAGAATCGCCGCAGTAAAAACACAACCTATTCTGACATCTGAATCCTTGTCGTTCAGCTCTAGACACAATCCTATCACACTGCATGGGCTCAGGACTCCGCTCGGAAGACAATGCCATAGTGTGCACAACTCTGCGCTCGCGCAAGCGCCAATCAATCTGAATGGCCAGAGACATAGAATCACTCAGACCAGCAGGCGTGGGGAACCCCACCATAACATCTTTAACGGATTCAGAAAGACCCTTTCTGAAGATTGCCGCCAAGGCATCCTCATTCCATTTAGTCAGTACTGACCATTTTCTAAACTTCTGGCAATATGATTCTGCCGCTTCTTGACCCTGAGACAGGGCCAACAAGGTCTTCTCAGCATGATCCACCGAATTAGGTTCGTCATACAATAACCCAAGCGCCTGAAAAAAGGTGTCTACATTAAGCAACGCCGGATTCCCAGGTTCCAGGGCAAATGCCCAATCCTGGGGGTCACCATGCAGCAGAGATATAACAATTTTAACCTGCTGGATGGGATCACCAGAGGAACGGGGTTTCAGAGCAAAAAACAGTTTACAGTTATATTTAAAGCTCAGAAATTTGGACCTATCCCCAAAAAACAAATCAGGAGTTGGAATTCTAGGCTCTAAAACCGGAGTCTGAATGATATAATCGGAAATACCCTGTACTCTAGCAGCAAGTTGATCCACACGAGAAGCCAATCCCTGATCATCCATACCAGCGCCGAACTCCTGAGCCACCCAGAGATAAAGAGGGAAGAAAAAAAAAAAACACAACAGACTACAGAAAAAAAAATGGCTCAGCACTTTCCTTCCCTTCTTCTGAGATGCGGTTAACTCATTGTTGGTCAGTTGTACTGTTATGATCTGGTGGCCTAAGAGCAGCATGAGACGTACTCTGGAGAAGGTGGTACCTGTACTGACCGCAGACCCTGAACTTAACACCGCAACTAGAAGTAGCCGTGGAATGTACCTAGCACTCCCTGGACATCTCGACACAGCCGGAGGACTAATTACCCCTAGAGATAGAAAAGGGAAAACTATCTTGCCTCAGAGAAAATTCCCAAAGGACAGACAGCCCCCCACAAATATTGACTGTGAGAGGAGAGGGAAAAAAACATACACAGACTGAAATCAGAATTTAGCAAAGGAGGCCACTTCTAGCTAAATAGAAAGGATAGGACAGAGTACTATGCGGTCAGTATTAAAACACTAGAAAATATCCACCACAGAAAATACAAAAACTCCACAGCTAACTAAAGATATGGAGGGTATATCTGCATCTCCAGAGATACCAGCTTGGCTAAACAAATCCTTATACAGACCAAGCTGGACAAGACAAAAACATGGAAAAGAACTGAACAATAAGGCCACAGCATGTGGACAGCAAAAAATCAAGGCCAGAACTTATCTTTGTTGAAAAGAGTTGCAAAGCAGGAGAGACCAGGCAGAGATGTGAATCCTCCAGGAACAATGGACAACTGGCACTGACTAAAGGGTGAAGCAAGACTAAATAGCCCAGTCAGATTTGCAAAAAGTGAACACACCTGATAAATGCTGCGATTCAGAGACAGCAGCGCTACCACTTACAATCACCGGAGGGAGCCCAAGAACAGAATTCACAACAGGTCGCGTGGCGGTCACGTGACCGCTCACGCGACCAATCACAAGCCGCGACGTCATCTAAGGTCTTTCAAGCGCTCATTCTTAGGAACGGAAGCTGCCGGTTACATCGGTAAGGTGTAAGGCTGCGTCGGAGAGGTGAGTATATCAATATTTTTTTTTTATTCTTTATTTTACACATTAATATGGATCCCAGGGCCTGAAGGAGAGTTTCCTCTCCTTCAGACCCTGGGAACCATACAGGATACCTTCCGATACTTGGTGTCCCATTGACTTGTATTGGTATCGGGTATCGGTATCGGCGATATCCGATACTTTTCGGGTATCGGACGATACTATCCGATACCGATACTTTCAAGTATCGGACGGTATCGCTCAACACTAGTGTTTACACGCACCCATTGACTTTAATGGGTCCGTGTGATCCGTGCGCTCCCACAAACACTGACACGTCTCCATGATTTGCACACAGACACACGGTCCGTGAAAACACGCTGACATCTGCAGAGACACATTCATTTTAATGTCTCTACGTGTGTCAGTGTCTCCGGTACGTGAGGAAACTGTCACCACACGTACTGGAGCCACTGACGTGTGAAATCGGCCTTAAGGTGAGCTCGGGTTTGCTAATCATTTAAACACCGCTGCCAATCTCCAACGGCAACACTTAATGGAACACGTTCTGCTATGTGTACTTATCGGCTATCACCTACACCCTGTGGTCACGAGGTGCCAATTGGTTACTTTAGCAGCAGATGGCCTGCTGAAGGCCTCTTTCTCTGCTATCTTGGTGCTCCTCTGAAGCTCATCTACAGTGCTCACCATAAGGGAGTATACCTTGTTTCAAAAGTAAGATTTTAATCAATATCACACTCAACACAAGAATAATTTCCAAATGTTGACTGATACTGAGTTTCATAGATCATTTTTTAACCCATAACTTGAAAGTAAGGTTAATAATTTAACTTTCATTAGAAAATCTTCAGTTTTACTCAAATTAGTTCATGCAAAACTTACTACACCCCACATCAAAAACATCATCTACTATTTTTTATGACTATCGTGATTTTTAAGGACAGCACCCAGTCTTCTAGGTACGGAATGAACAAGTTGGTCACATAGTGCAACATATATCTTTTTCCATTCTTCAATAGTGATGCTCAACTTATCTTTTCAGAACTCCTCATAGGTGTTCGACTGAGTTCAGATCAGGAGACATACATGGCCACTGAATCACTTTCACCCTATTTTTCAGAAATGCAACAGATGTGTGTTTTAAATCATGTTCATGTTGGAAAAGTGCATTTCTAAAAAGGGCACTGAGTAAAGGCAGCACCTTCTCTTTCAATATAGAGCAGTACATCTGTGAATTCATGATACCACCAATGAAATGCAGCTCCCTGACAACAGCAGCACTCATGCCGTCCCACATAAGGACTCTGTTACTACCATGCTTCACTGTAGGTGCCATGCATTTTTCTTTATACACCTGACATTTACAATGTGATACAGTTTTGATGCTATCACATCCAAAAACATTTTGGTCTCATCACTCTAGAGTATATAGTCTCAGTAGCCTTCATATTTTTTTATTATGGGCCCTAGCACATTGTAGGTGTTTTTTTTTGTGCATGAGCTTTAGGAAAGGTGTCTTTCTTGGGCGACAACCATAGATGCCATTTCTCTGTAGTGTAAGCAGTATTGTATCATGAGAAACACTCGCTCCGGATTGGGTTTTTACTTCTTTAGAAAACTACAGTGAACTTGAATGTTGATTTTCATCAACTGTTGTCATTAGTAGGTGCAAATGTTTAAGTGTTAAATTCTATGATTAGCCTGGACATTTCTCTGAGATGGTTTCAGTTTCATTCTAGTTAAAGAAAACCTTCAGTAGGTTCTCTTTAAAATGTTGTATCACTTTTGTGACAGTACTCAGACTGATAAGTAGAGCTTTTCTGATCTTCTTGTGTCTTCATCTTTCTTCTGCACACAATTTTTTTTTGCCAGATCTTGTGACATTTCCGTTCCATGCGGTCTGATTGCTAACAGTATAAAATGGGAAGGGTGTTTTTGTTAAATAATGCTCTTTTATAGTCATCTGTCTGATGGACACTTAGCTGTGGTTTAATTTTTGTTAATTAGAATTTTGTACTCAAAGCTTTAACTTCGCTCCTAAGACTTTAATTCTTTAATTGGGTGTATGCATTTTTGCAATATGATGTTCAATGAAAATGTGTAATGATTCCACCCCTCAGTGATAAGCTGTATGTGCAGTGATTGACAGCTTAGTTGTCCAGTCTGGTGCTGGGGCGTGCTGAGCTGTATGTGTAGTCATTGACAGCTCAGTTGTCCAGTCTGTTGCAGGGGCATGCTGACCTGTGTTTTTGTTGACAGCTCAGTCATTCAATCTGAGAAAGGAAGGTACTGAGCTCTGGTAAGGTGCTCCTGGTTCCCTTGATTGTTTAGCTATTTAACTGAGCTGGCAGTCCCAGATAGCTGTCAGGTGTAGCTTCAGCTAAGCATCGTTGGTTTACTCTGTGCCTTGTATTTTATGCTTGTTTATATATCACTGCCTGACCTTGGACCTCATTCTAACCATCCATCTGTTTAACACCTTTGCTCTGATCCGGTAGCCTCCTGGTATTTTGATCTCAGACTGTTACCTGACTACAACTTTGTCTCTTCCCTCTGTTTATGACTTAAGGTACCTTCACACGAAACGACATCGCTAGCGATCCGTGACGTTGCAGCGTCCTGGCTAGCGATATCGTTTCGTTTGACACGCAGCAGCGATCAGGATCCTGCTGTGATGTCGCTGGTCGCTGAATAAAGTCCAGAACTTTATTTGGTCGTCCGATCGCTGTGTATCGTTGTGTTTGAAAGCAAAAGCAACGATACCAGCGATATTTTACACTGGTAACCAGGGTAAACATCGGGTTACCAAGCGCAGGGCCGCGCTTAGTAACCCGATGTTTACCCTGGTTACCAGCGTAAAAGTAAAAAAAACAAACAGTACATGCTCACCTGCGCGTCCCCCAGCGTCTGCTTCCTGACACTGACTGAGCTCCGGCCCTAACAGCACAGCGGTGACGTCACCGCTGTGCTTTCACTTTCACTTTAAGGCCGGAGCTCAGTCAGTGTCAGGAAGCAGAGGCTGGGGGACGCGAAGGTGAGCATGTACTGTTTGTTTTTTTTACTTTTACGCTGGTAACCAGGGTAAACATCGGGTTACTAAGCGCGGCCCTGCGCTTAGCAACCCGATGTTTACCCTGGTTACCCGGGGACCTCGGCATCGTTGGTCGCTGGAGAGCGGTCTGTGTGACAGCTCTCCAGCGATCAAACAGCGACGCTGCAGCGATCGGCATCGTTGTCGCTATCGCTGCAGCGTCGCTTCGTGTGAAGGTACCTTTACCCTCCTCGCTATTAACATAAGACTCCTTGACTATTCAGACTCACGGCTTTTCAATTAGAAGTGACTCGGCATCATAATATGATATGAAAACTACTTTTTTGGGTGAAAAACATGGTTGTCATATCTTTTCCCCTGCAGATTAACTCTAAATCTGCATGTAAATATGGCCTTTGGGCATGATAGCCTTTTATAAGATTTTAACATTTACTCTCTAGTTCACAATTCAACTGGATTTAAGCAACACCTATGTGCAGGACATTTTATGTTTGCTACTGAAAATATTATAACATGCTCCTCTGAAGTGAGAGGTTTGAAAGAATCACTAGTTTTAAGCCCTCTAAAGGACATCAGACTGCTCTCCTTTCTTCCCCGAGGCTAGGAGAACATATCCTGGTCCCAATTATGTTTCTGTAAGGCAAATTAGACAGAAGAGGAGATTCATTCCACATGTCTTTCTATACTGTTCCAGAGGACAAGTTTTACTTCAGTTCAATGTAAACCTTTTGTTAAAGCATTCCCCACCTCCCTTGCCTATAAAGTTCGTGGTGCAAATGTAAGACCTTACAGAATCCATAAAGCAATACCTAAATGAAGGGGAAAAATACTTAATTCCTAAACTAAAATCACTAGCATATTTTCTCAGTGGATATAAAATACACATATACAGAATAGTATGTAAGCAGAGCACCACATAAAGACCCCCCAAAGGCCACCCCAAAGTGTGATCATATGATTAATTCAAAACTGAAAATAAAGATTAAACAACAACCAGAAGACGGATTTCATCAACCAAGATATCATTTTAATCATAATAATTGCAACAACCTGACTCTGTGTATAGGTTACTCAGCATAATCCTGCTGACAGGTTCCCTTTAACTAATTAGGTAAAAAGTGCTTCTATTGTATGGTCCAGCTATCTTTAATAATAAATAAATTATTCATGTAAAGCTGCAAGAACTGGTCACCCATCGGTATCTGTATATGTCCAGATCCTAAGAGCAATTCTGATGTGGGAATGCAGAACTGAGAAAACTTAGATTAGTGAGGTGATGTGATAGGACAGTCTAAAAAGATCTGTTTTTAGAGCTTGCTTAAAATTGTGGATACTGAGAATTGCCTTGATTGTCTAAGCTAGCGCATTCAGGAAGGATAGTACAGCACAAAAAAAGTCTTTGAGTGAACATTTTGAATTATAGAAGAGTTAGTCTTGGATCATGAGAAGAACTGAGAGTACTAGAAAGGCAGACAGTGATGAGGGAAAATATGTAGGGCAGTGCAGAACCTGAGAGAACTTTGTATGTCAAGTCAATAAATTTATACTGTTATCTGACGTTTATGTGCAACGAGTGACTGGCACATGGGGAAAACATCTGTGTAGTGGCTAGACAGAGAAATGAGCATGGCTGTTGCCTTCAGGATAGATTGGATAGGTGAAAATTTAGTAATAGGAAGACTGATTAGAAGTGAGCTCCAGTAATGAAGACAAGAATGAACCAGAGCAATAACGAAACTGTGAGGTGCAAGTGACAAGAGCATACAAGTGATTGGACATAGGGAGCCAAGAAAAGATTAAAGTCAAATATAACACAAAGACAGCAGCCTGGTTGCATTAGGCACCGAAGCGAAAATATTAGGTAGGTTAGTAGAGGGAGAAAACATGAAGTTACATTTTGGAAAAATTTAGTTTTAGATAGAGGGAAGATAGAATGTTAGAGGCAGTGAACAGTCATTCACTAGTGTTTAGTAGTAGTAGTAGTAGTAGTAGTATAGGAGTTTTGTCCAAAGACATGTATGGGGTGTTATCAGCCTAGATATGGTACTAAAAGCCAGATTTGCTGATACTTTCTTCAATAAAGGTTATGTAGAAAGAAAAGAGGAGGAGACCTAGGACTGAATCCTGAGGAAACCCAACAGTTAGGGTAAGAGGAAAGGAAGAAAAGTCATCAAATTAGTCATTGAAATAGTGATAAGAGGGGTAGGTGAAAAATGAGGAAAAGGGTTTTAATCATAAGTCTAATAGAGCCGAGCATATTGTGGAGCTGGTAATAAATGGTGTCACAAAATGTAGAGAGAGCTAGAAGAATCACAGATTTGTAGCTACCAGTAGACTTAGTTCATATTATGACGTTTGAGACTTTAATAAATGCAGTTACAGAAGTGTGCTGACTACAAAAAACAGATTTTAAAGGGTCAAGAAGGGAGTTACAAAATATAGTGGATTAGACCAGTTTTGAACAAGCATCATAGAAGTTTAGAGATGAAGGGTGAGTTTAGAAACGGGTTTGTAGGACAGTATCAGTCAAGAGTTGGTTTCTTTAGTGTTGAGATTAAGATGACATGCCTGAAAAAGGCATTAAAAATGCCAGCAGAAAGGGAGAGGTTATCTACTTTAGTTTAATTAACTAGCCTAGGCCTGGTAGAGGAACTGGAAGAGATTTGAGGGAATGCGGTTGGAGCGCCCCCACAGTCGCAGGGCCGAGGGGTACCCGGTACCGGGCCTCTCTGTCTCGGTTCTGGGATTGTCACGGTGGCTAGACTCGGTCCGTGACCCTGCTAAGGGGCGTCCAGTAAAAGTGGAGAGTGATGATGTGTGGTGCAGGGTGCGATGAATAACGAGGACACAGGGTTGCAGTCTCTTTACCTCTTTACTGAAGGCTTCAGGATCCTCAGTCCAGAGTATGGTTAACAGGGCTGTCTGAGACCGGCCGGTCCGATGGCACCTCCAGAGTTCCCTTTGCAGGTGGAAATCTGTGCCTTCCTTCTAGCGCTTGTGTGTTGTAGTCCTTCTCTGCTGAGCACCACGGGATAGTCCTCACAACTGTTGTGTCTGTTTCTGATGTTCCCTCACAACTGATTCTGATGTTCTTCTCCGTCCCCCAGATGATATGGCTAGGAGGCACCCGTATGACGGGTAGGCCTGGAGTTCTTCCGGGACCCTAGAGTCGCCCGTCTCCCACTGTTGCCCCCTATGTCTGCTTAGGTGATTTAGGTGAGACAGCCCACCTATAACTGACTGTCCTGCCGTTGGTTTGAAGTAAGGCTTGGAGCCAGTACTTCCTCGGCGTTTCCGGCCACCGGCTACGCGCCTCAGTAGGATGTTGCCTCGATCTTACAGTACGACTCCTACTGGTGTTTTCTCCTTGTTGCATTGATCTCGTTTCTCACTCTTCACAATAAACCTCGCTTCTTGTCTTTTCTTGGGGTACCGCCGCAATGAAGTGCAGGCGCGGTCTCGTAACTTTCTTTCTGTTCGCTAGGCCTCTGTCAGGATCCCACCCCTGACAGGGACCCCCCTGAATCTTCCCCTGCAACACCCCCTGCCACAGGATGTTGCCTGGTTCCAACCCAGTCAGCTTCTGTCTAACTTCCTATCTAACCCCCAGTTTTACCAGACTGTGAGGAGTGGCCTAATACATAGCACCCTTAGCTCCCCCTGGAGGCCAGACTGTGAAGTGTATTGGTGTCTGTGATACCTGGTCAGGTGAACTCCTTCAGTGCCATCAGATGTACCATAGCCCCCCTTAGTGGTGGAGCAACAGTACTGCAATGACCAGGACTCTGGGGCGCTGCACTCCCCCCGGTTAAATCCAGTACTCCCGGACTGGGAAGAAAACAACAATACATGTCAGCAAAAAGACATACAATTTCTAGAAATGCAAAAACAAGTAAATTTTAACAGACCTTCCCTTTATGGGAGGTGAGAACACTTGAACGTTACAAACATGGTTAAATATTTTAAATAACATAATATAAATAACTTCTCTTACCCAACCGGGTATTCTACTTAGTGCAATTTCTGAACAATAATTTAACATTGCCTTTAAGGACGTATGAGCTGAATCCACTAAAGGCTTGCTATAAAACACTACAATGCTAATCAACTTTTCTTCATTTTTCCAACTTTACATTCGCAGGACCGCCTTTCTATCTGCCCCAGGCCTACTGCCTCTCGCTCTTTTGCAGGACTGCCTCGTTCCTCGTCTGGGCCTACTGCGTTTCTCCTTCTATACACAGTATAGGACTTATCAACCTTCTCTCAGCACAAGATCACTGAGCCATCTCTGTATGGCTCCTAGGAGGACTCACCAACTAACCCCGTACGGGTTCACTTCCTGTCCTCATTCTCTAACACATTATTAAACATTTCCTACAATCAACTAACTAACTACATATAACTTTTACATATAAGCATTATTACTACTTCTTTTAAGGCATCATTATACTTTAAGTGCTATTGGGGAACGTTCCCTTTAAGAGAGAACCAAGTCTCTTGGAGGTAGTGCAACTTCTCAAGCTGCAAGTTCATGTAAGGCAGGGACTCCGGTACCGTTTCCTGGAACAGTTTCTTCGCAAAGAGTCCTTTTCCTTGTAAAACCAGTAGGGGGCACCTTTAATAAGGTGCGAACAATTTACACAACAGTTTGTGAATCATTCACCGTCCATGATTCGGCAGTCTTTATAACATGGGGGAACAAGGAGCAAAAAAAAGGAAAATAAAAGCAAAAATAAAAAGCAATAGGGATCCCGGGTAAACAAAGGGATCCCTTTAAGAATAACCCTAGTCGGGTTTAAAGCAGCAAAAAGCAGAGAAACAAACAGTTAACTATTTACATGTTTAGGTTTCTGAGGTTTAGTTGGACGGCTTCCAGGGCTGCACCTGGCACTTAACCCTTCTTGGCCTGAGAAAAGTGAGGTCCAGGGTTACACCCAGTGCTGGACAAACGCCGTTAATCCGTCTTTCATGTACGGATAAATCATGCGCAGCGATGGAGGTCTGCGCAGCTTGAGTATGGGCATTTGCTGCAGCAGAGGTAGCGGCTGCTGCAAGATCAGTCACTGGAACGGAGTCAGCAGCTGTGGCACTAGCAGTCACGGGAGTGGTGTCGGTCGTCATGGCAGGGTCGTCCTTCATACCTGCTTCAGATGCGGTCCCTCCGGTGTCGATCTGCTCCGTCTCCACTGGGGTCTGGAACGCTGGTTGTGGGGCCTTGTGCTGCGACATTGTCTTCTCTGCTTGCAGCATCCCGCTTTCCAGCAGGGCCTTGCTTTGAAGCTTCGGAGCGCTGGAACTGCTTTCCTGCTCCGGACCAGACGAGGCTGCCGACAGGCGTCTGGCGAGGCTCCTGATGAAGGTCTTCTTCCACCCGGCCTCAGTGTTCAGCTGCGTCCACAGGAGTTGGTCGCCGAGCTCGTCCACTCCAGCCTGCAGGAAGTCAGGGCCAACAGGTGATGCCTGGCCGCGGTATATCTCTGGGTAGCTGGGGGAGTCCTCTGCTCTGACCCCATGCTCCAATCCCGGGCGGCTGGCCATAGCGTCTCCCACGTGGCTCACTTCTTCTTCCTCGTCCTTTTCCCGCTCTCTCCTTCATGGGCGGTTTCATTTCCTCTGCCTCCGCCCACCATTGAGGATCAGGAGGCAGATCTCGGCTGCTGACGGACACGTCCTCACGGTGCAATAATATTTAGACTGGGCGGCCATGACTTTCCGCGCTCTTCAGCTTGTTCACGCCCACTTCCACGCCCCTCTTCTTCTCCTGCGCTCCTCTTAGCGCTGTAATGGCGGCGGTTTTGGTGGGAACTTCTGGCGGCAAGTGGCAGTCCACAGTCTTTACAATAAGTCACAGTCCAAGCACAATAAATCACAGTTCCAAGGCACACATGACCTGTTTCTTCAGGCTTAAGTAGATCCTGTTCGTGATGCCAAGTTGGAGCGCCCAACAGTCGCAGGGCCGAGGGGTACCTGGTACCGGGCCTCTCTGTCTCGGTTCTGGGATTGTCATGGTGGCTAGACCCGGTCTGTGACCCTGCTAAGGGGCGTCCAGTAAAAGTGGAGAGTGATGATGTGTGGTGCAGGGTGCGATGAATAACGAGGACACAGGGTTGCAGTCTCTTTACCTCTTTACTGAAGGCTTCAGGATCCTCAGTCCAGAGTATGGTTAACAGGGCTGTCTGAGACCGGCTGGTCTGATGGCACCTCCAGAGTTCCCTTTGCAGGAGGAAATCTGTGCCTTCCTTCTATCGCTTGTGTGTTGTAGTCCTTCCCTGCTGAGCACCACGGGATAGTCCTCACAAATGTTGTGTCTGTTTCTGATGTTCCCTCACAACTGATTCTGATGCTCTTCTCCGTCCCCCAAATGATATGGCTAGGATGCACCCGTATGACGGGTAGGCCTGGAGTTCTTCCGGGACCCTAGAGTCGCCCCTCTCCCACTGTTGCCCCCTATGTCTTCTTAGGTGATTTAGGTGAGACAGCCCACCTATAACTGACTGTCCTGCCGTTGGTTTGAAGTAAGGTGTTATGATCCTCAGTGGCTTAGGATCACAAATCTAACCAGCTAAGTAGAAGATAATAGGACGAGCTCTGGGGATGTGGTAACTGGACTGACCGCAAACCTGATCCTAACCGCAAACACTATAGGCAGCCGTGGAACATTTCCTGAAATCCTAGACGTATCTTCACGGCCTGAGAAACTGACTACCCCTAAAGAGAAAGTAAAGACCTCACTTGCCTCAGAGAAATAACCCCAGAGATATAGAAGCCCCCCACAAATAATAGCGGTGAGTTAAGAGGAAAAGACAAGCGCAGAGATGAAACAGGTTGAGCAAATGAGGCCCGCTAACGCTAGATAGCAGAAAATAGCAAGGGATCTGTGCGGTCAGTAAAAAACCCTATGCAAAAATATCCACGCAGAGAATGCGAGAACCCCCACACCAACTAACGATGTGGGGGGAGCAACTCAGCACCCCAGAGCACCAGCAAACAAGGAAATCACATATTAGCAAGCTGGACAAAACTCATCATATACTAGGAAACATCTTGAACACAGATGAGCAAAAATAAGCAAACAAAACTTAGCTTCTCTTGAGAGACTGATAACGGATGTAGACAGGAGCAATCAGAATAGCACTGAATACAACGACAACAGGCAAGGAATGAAGGACCAGGTGGATTAAATAGGAAACCTGACTAGCAGATGACGAGACAGCTGATCCCAGCCAGAAACCTGCAAAATAACAAAAAGAGCCACCAGGGGGAGCCCAAAGAGGGCACTCACACAGTACCACTCACGACCACAGGAGGGAGGCCGAAAACAGAGTTCACAACAGTACCCCCCCTTGAGGAGGGGTCACCGAACCCTCACCAGAACCCCCAGGGCGATCAGGGTGAGCCACATGGAAGGCACGAACCAAATCGGCCGCATGAACATCAGAGGCGACAACCCAGGAATTATCCTCCTGACCATAGCCCTTCCACTTAACCAAATACTGATGCCTCCGTCTTGAAATACGAGAATCCAAGATCTTCTCCACCACGTATTCCAATTCTCCCTCAACCAGCACCGGAGCAGGAGGCTCAACAGAAGGAACCACAGGCACCACATACCTCCGCAACAAAGACCTATGGAACACATTATGGATGGTAATCGATGCCGGGAGGTCCAAACGAAATGACACAGTGTTAAGTATTTCCAAAATTTTATAAGGACCGATAAAACGAGGTTTAAACTTAGGAGAAGAAACCTTCATAGGAACATAACGAGAAGACAACCACACCAAATCCCCAACACGAAGTCGGGGACCCACACTGCGACGACGGTTAGCAAAGCGCTGAGCCTTCTCTTGTGACAACGTCAAATTGTCCACCACATGGTTCCAAATCTTCTGCAACCTATCCACCACAGAATCCACCCCAGGACAGTCAGAAGACTCAACCTGACCCGAGAAAAAACGAGGATGAAAACCAGAATTACAAAAAAAAGGCGAAACCAAAGTAGCCGAACTAGCCCGATTATTAAGGGCAAACTTGGCCAATGGCAAAAAAGTCACCCAATCATCCTGGTCAGCAGAAACAAAACATCTCAAATAAGTTTCCAAGGTCTGGTTAGTTCGCTCGGTTTGGCCATTCGTCTGAGGATGGAAGGCCGACGAAAAAGACAAATCAATGCCCATCTTAGCACAAAAGGACCGCCAAAATCTGGACACAAACTGGGATCCTCTGTCAGACACATTGTTTTCAGGGATGCCGTGCAGACGAACCACATTCTGAAAAAACAACGGAACCAAATCGGAGGAAAAAGGCAACTTAGGCAAGGGCACCAAATGGACCATTTTAGAAAAACGATCACAAACCACCCAGATGACAGACATTCTCTGAGAGACCGGAAGATCGGAAATTAAATCCATGGAAATATGCGTCCAAGGCCTCTTAGGAACCGGCAAAGGCAAAAGCAAACCACTGGCACGAGAACAGCAAGGCTTAGCCCGAGCACAAATCCCACAGGACTGCACAAAGGAACGCACATCCCGCGACAAGGAAGGCCACCAGAAGGATCTAGCCACCAAATCTCTGGTACCAAAAATCCCAGGATGACCCGCCAACACTGAAGAATGGACCTCGGAAATAACTCTGTTGGTCCATCTATCTGGGACAAACAGTCTCTCTGATGGACAACGGTCAGGTCTATCCGCCTGAATTTCCTGTAACACCCGTCGCAAATCTGGGGAAATGGCAGACAAAATTACCCCCTCTTTGAGGATACCAGCCGGCTCAGAAACTCCAGGGGAGTCAGGCACAAAACTCCTAGAAAGAGCATCAGCCTTCACGTTCTTCGAACCAGGAAGGTACGAGACCACGAAATCGAAACGTGAGAAAAACAACAACCAACGAGCCTGTCTAGCATTCAACCGCTTGGCCGACTCAAGATAAATCAAATTTTTATGATCAGTCAAGACCACCACACGATGCTTAGCTCCCTCTAGCCAGTGTCGCCACTCCTCAAATGCCCACTTCATTGCCAACAACTCCCGATTACCAACATCATAATTTCGCTTAGCCGGCGAAAAGTTTATTGAAAAGAAGGCACATGGCTTCATCACAGAGCAATCAGAGCTTCTCCGTGACAAAACAGCCCCTGCTCCAATTTCAGAAGCATCAACCTCGACCTGGAAGGGAAGAGAGACATCTGGCTGACATAAAACTGGAGCCGAAGAAAACCGGGCTTCAGCTCCTGAAAGGCCTCAATGGCCGCAGGAGACCAGTTAGTCACATCAGAACCCTTCTTGGTCAAATCCGTCAAAGGTTTAACCACACCAGAAAAATTAGCAATGAAGCGACGGTAAAAATTAGCAAAACCCAAGAACTTCTGAACTCTTAACCGATGTAGGTTGAGTCCAATCATGAATAGCCTGGACCTTGACTGGGTTCATCTCAATAGAAGAAGGAGAAAAAATAAAGCCCAAAAAGGAAACTTTCTGGACTCCGAAGAGACATTTGGAACCCTTCACAAATAAGGCATTGGCACGCAGGACCTGAAATACCATCCTGACCTGCTTCACATGGGATTCCCAATCATCTGAAAAGACCAAAATATCATCCAGATACACAATCATAAATTTATCCAGATATTCTCGGAAGATATCGTGCATGAAGGACTGAAACACAGAAGTGGCATTAGAAAGTACAAAAGGCATCACCAAGTACTCAAAATGGCCTTCGGGCGTATTAAATGCTGTTTTCCATTCATCGCCCTGTTTTATACGCACAAGATTATACGCACCGCGAAGATCTATCTTGGTGAACCAACTAGACCCCCTAATCCGAGCAAACAGATCAGACAACAATGGTAAGGGATACTGGAATTTGACCGTGATTTTATTTAGAAGGCGATAATCTATACAGGGTCTCAACGAACCATCCTTCTTGGCCACAAAAAAGAATCCCGCACCAAGAGGGGACGAGGAGGGGCGAATATGTCCCTTCTCCAAAGACTCTTTTACATAGCTCCCCATAGCGGCATGCTCTGGTACAGACAAATTAAACAGTCGTCCCTTAGGGAACTTACTACCAGGAATCAAATTTATAGTACAATCACAATCCCTATGAGGAGGTAGGGCACTGGATTTGGGCTCATCAAATACATCCTGGTAGTCCGACAAAAACTCAGGGACTTCAGAAGGAGTAGAGGAAGCAATTGATACCAATGGAGCATCGCCATGAATTCCCTGGCAACCCCAACTCAACACAGACATTGCTTTCCAATCCAGGACTGGATTATGAGCCTGCAACCATGGCAGACCCAACACGACAACGTCATGCAAATTATATAACACAAGAAAGCGAATCACCTCCTGATGTGCAGGAGTCATACACATGGTCACCTGAGTCCAGTATTGAGGTTTATTCTTGGCCAATGGTGTAGCATCAATTCCCTTCAATGGAATAGGGAACTGTAATGGCTCAAGAATAAAACCACAGTGCTTGGCAAATGACAAATCCATCAGATTCAGCACGGCACCTGAATCTACAAAAGCCATAACTGAGTAGGATGACAGAGAGCAAATCAAAGTAACAGACAAAATGAATTTAGGCTGTACAGTACCAATGGTGACAGATTTAGCGAAGTTTTTTGTACGCTTAGAGCATGCTGAGATAACATGAGCTGAATCACCACAGTAAAAGCACAACCCATTCTGACGTCTATGATTTTGCCGTTCAATTCTGGTCAGAGTCCTATCACATTGCATAGACTCAGGTTTCTGTTCAGAAAACACCGCCAGATGGTGCGCAGGTTTGCGCTCCCGCAAACGCCGATCAATCTGAATGGCCAAAGCCATTGACTCATTCAGACTCGCAGGCGTGGGGAACCCCACCATAACATTCTTAATGGCTTCAGAAAGACCTTCTCTGAAATTTGCAGCCAGGGCACACTCATTCCATTGAGTAAGCACCGACCATTTCCGAAATTTTTGACAATACACCTCAGCTTCCTCCTGACCCTGAGAGAGAGCCAGCAAGGCCTTTTCTGCCTGGTTCTCAAGACTAGGTTCCTCATAAAGCAATCCAAGCGCCAGAAAAAACGCATCCACATTCAGCAATGCAGGATCTCCTGGCGCCAGGGAGAAAGCCCAATCTTGAGGGTCGCCACGTAACAGGGAGATAACAATTCTAACTTGCTGAGCGGAATCACCAGAGGAACGAGGTCTCAAAGAAATAAATAATTTACAATTATTCTTAAAATTCAGAAACCTAGATCTATCTCCAGAAAATAACTCAGGAATAGGTACATTTGGCTCAGACATAGGACTGTGAACAATAAAATCCTGAATGCTTTGCACCCTTTTAGCAAGATGATCCACACTAGAAGTCAGACTCTGAATATCCATGTCTGCAGCTGAACTCAAAGCCACCCAGAGATTAAGGGGATGAGAGAAGCTGGACAGACTGCAGCAAAGGGAGAGGAAAAAAAAAAATTGTACTCAGGACTTCTCTTATCCCACTTCTGCGATGCATTAAACACTTTTTGGCCTGTTGTACTGTTATGATCCTCAGTGGCTTAGGATCACAAATCTAACCAGATAAGTAGAAGATAATAGGACGAGCTCTGGGGATGTGGTAACTGGACTGACCGCAAACCTGATCCTAACCGCAAACACTATAGGCAGCCGTGGAACATTTCCTGAAATCCTAGACGTATCTTCATGGCCTGAGAAACTGACTACCCCTAAAGAGAAAGTAAAGACCTCACTTGCCTCAGAGAAATAACCCCAGAGATATAGAAGCCCCCCATAAATAATAACGGTGAGTTAAGAGGAAAAGACAAACGCAGAGATGAAACAGGTTGAGCAAATGAGGCCCGCTAATGCTAGATAGCAGAAAATAGCAAGGGATCTGTGCGGTCAGTAAAAAACCCTATGCAAAAATATCCACGCAGAGAATGCGAGAACCCCCACACCAACTAACGATGTGGGGGGAGCAACTCAGCACCCCAGAGCACCAGCAAACAAGGAAATCACATATTAGCAAGCTGGACAAAACTCATCATATACTAGGAAACATCTTGAACACAGATGAGCAAAAATAAGCAAACAAAACTTAGCTTCTCTTGAGAGACTGATAACGGATGTAGACAGGAGCAATCAGAATAGCACTGAATACAACGACAACAGGCAAGGAATGAAGGACCAGGTGGATTAAATAGGAAACCTGACTAGCAGATGACAAGACAGCTGATCCCAGCCAGAAACCTGCAAAATAACAAAAAGAGCCACCAGGGGGAGCCCAAAGAGAGAACTCACACAGTACCACTCACGACCACAGGAGGGAGGCCGAAAACAGAGTTCACAACAGTAAGGCTTGGAGCCAGTACTTCCTCGGCGTTTCCGGCCACCGGCTACGCGCCTCAGGATGTTGCCTCGATCTTACAGCGCGACTCCTACTGGTGTTTTCTCCTTGTTGCATTGATCTCGTTTCTCACTTTTCACAATAAACCTCGCTTCTTGTCCTTTCTTGGGGTACCGCCGCAATGAAGTGCAGGCGCGGTCCCGTAACTTTCTTTCTGTTCGCTAGGCCTCTGTCAGGATCCCACCCCTGACAGGGACCCCCCTGAATCTTCCCCTGCAACACCCCCTGCCACAGGATGTTGCCTGGTTCCAACCCAGTCAGCTTCTGTCTAACTTCCTATCTAACCCCCAGTTTTACCAGACTGTGAGGAGTGGCCTAATACATAGCACCCTTAGCTCCCCCTGGAGGCCAGACTGTGAAGTGTATTGGTGTCTGTGATACCTGGTCAGGTGAACTCCTTCAGTGCCATCAGACGTACCATAGCCCCCCTTAGTGGCGGAGCAACAGTACTGCAATGACCAGGACTCTGGGGCACTGCACGGTTATTGGGCATGTACTGTAGTAGGGCTATAAGTAGAGAGTAGCCTTCACGTTTTGACTGTGGCTTAGTCAAAGGCTGATTGACAGCGAACTGGGTAAATTGCAGGAGGGAAAAGGATCAATGCTGTTAGGCGGTAAAGAGATAATCTTGTCAGACATTATAATTTATTTCTTTGAAATAGCTTGATCTTCAGTGCTACGATCAGTGATAGGGACCTGCGTTTTAGAGCTAAGGAGGTAGTCATTGTGGACTGTTGGACACCAAGGAGATGAGTATGGTGAAGTAAGCTTGCTTGGCAATTTTAAATGCAAAATTATATGTCTTAACCATAAACAATGTTGTGAAGGAAATTTGCTTAAAGATGCTATTTTTTTTCTATAGGCATTGTGCATACCTAGAACATTTTTAAAAAAAAACATTAGTGGCATATGCCAGGGTTGCTGTCATCTGTGTTGAAAAGTTGTGAGGTTGCTGTGTTCATGGGACGCTGTTTCATCCAAAGCATTACTGAGCGTATTATTGTAAAGCAATGTGGTTAAATTAAGAGAGGAAAGTGAAGAGATTAAAGACAATAATGATAGTTGATTCAGGGTGCTATGGGCATGAAGATTTTGGAATGTTTGATATGAGTTTCATGAGAAGGGTGAAAAATTTTAATAAAAAAGTAAGCAAATTGTCTCTTCAGAGAGGAAGAGGACTATAACGCTAGTGCCACCTATTTGAAGTAGTAATCCTAACATTCAATGTTGACCCTTTAACGAGCCTTGTCACATGACTTAGGATAAGAGCCAAACCAGAATCTCAATTTACAGACACTGTGCTTCGGGGTACTGCCCCTCAGCAGTGCAAAGTGGAGATCTGGTTTGGCTGAGTGAGAGACGTCTGACAGGGATCCAAGAAGTATTATTTCTCCCTGCTGAGAGTGACATGTTAAGCATGTCGAGGTGAGGTGACTTAAAGCCGCAATGCTCCACTGGAAAATATGCAAATTGTCTCTTCAGAGAGGAAGAGGACTAGAAATCTAGTGCCACCTATTGAAAGTAGCAATCCTAACAGTCAATGTCGACTCTTTAATGAGCCTTGTCACATGACTTAGGATAAGAGCCAAACCAGAATCTCAATTTGCAGGCACTGTGTTTCGGGGTACTGCCCCTCGTCAGTGCAAAGTGGAGATCTGTTTGGCTAGTGAGAGGCTTCTGACCGGGATCCAAGAAGTATCGTTTCTCCTTGTGGAGAGTGACATGTTAAGCATATCGAGGTGAGGAGACTTAAAACCGCAATGTTCCTCTGGGACATATGCAAGCCGTGGGTGGATCAAGATTCCACCAGCAGATGTTAGATGCACAAGTCAGCTGTTCAAAACAGCTGACGTGCCTGAAAAGATGTGGGCTCAGCGCTGGAGCCCACATCAAAGGGAGGGAGTCTGACATTGGCGCACTATAATGTCTGATGTCGGAGTGGGGTTAATTAACTACGTGTATAATAAATTAGAACTGAAGATTCAGAGGCCGTCCACAGTCACAGATTCCCATTGTTACTGTACTACCTTCTGTTATAAAAAAATAAAGTGGGCACTCCATCTAGACAACGATCTGCATATTTATATCCTGTGCCCACTAACTTTGCCATTTTATCTTCCCAGTTTATACCAGTTCTGGTGGGAAGGAGTGTCCCATTTACTGTGCATTTTGCAGTTCATTGCTGTCAAAAGCAAAGTCCCTTGTGGTATCACAAAGCATATCTAAAACATCGAGTTCCCATGTGCTACATAAGTGCCTTGGAGAGAAATGACAATACCTATGTGCATGGCTGAGCAGATTGCATCATTGAGAAATCCATGCTTTAAGGCCATGTTCACACGTTGTGGATTTTACCGCGGATCTGCAGCATTTTTGATGCTGTGGATCTGCAGCAGTTTCACATGCGGTTTACAGTACCATGTAAACCTATGGAAAACCCATTCCGCTGTTCACATGCTGCGGAAAAAAACACGCGGAAACGCAGCATTGTTTTTTCCACTGCATGTCAATTCTTTGTGCGGATCTGCAGCATTTCTGCACCCATTGACTTGCATTGAGTCGGACGCATCTGCAGCAAAACCACAGATGTAAAAAAGATCTGTGGTTTAGCTGCAGGGAAATTCTGCAGATCGGGAGGAGGGAGTGTGTGGGCGGAGTGTGGGTGGAGTGTGGGCGGTGACTGTGTGTGTATGTGTGTGCGGGTGGGGTCTGCGCGGGCTGTCAGTGGGTCTGCGGGGGTCTGTGCGGAGCTGTTGGGGTCTGTGCGGGGCTTGCAGGGGTCAGTGCGAGGCTGGCAGGGGTCTGAGCATGGTTGCCGGGGGTCTGTGTGGGGATGTAGGGGGTCTGTGTGGGGCTGTCGGGGGTCTGTGTGAGGCTGTCGGGGGTCTGTGTGTGGTTGTCGGAGGTCTGTGTGGGGATGTTGGGGGTCTGTGCGCGGCTGTTGGGGGTCTGTGTGGGACTGTCGGGGGTCTGCGGGCTGTCTGGGGGTCTGCGTGGCTGTACGGGGGGTCTTTGGGTGTGTGTGTGTGCAGTCCCATCGGGCTATGCCTGCTACAGTGACAGTGACTTACACATTAGCCAATGATGGGACAGTAGTAGTCCCATCATCCGGATAATGTGTTGAATGTAAAAAAAAACACATACAGAAAATACAACATACAACAGTACATACAACATACAGTACATACAACATACAACAAATGACATACAGAACAAACAACAGTACATGCAACATACATACTGTACATATAACATACAACAGTACATATAACATACAACAGTACATATAACATACAGTACATATTGTACATACAACATACAACAGAACATACAACATATAACATACAGCACATACAACAGTACATACAACATATGGCATACAGTACATACAACATATGACATACAACAGTACATACAACATACAACATTGCCTACAACATACAACAGTACATACAGTACATACAACATATGAAATACAGTACATACTACATACAACAGAACATAGAACATATAGCACATACAGCATACAACAGTACATACAACGTATGACAAACAGTACACACAACATACAACAGTACATACAACATATAACATACAGCAGTGCATACACCATACAACAGTACATACAACAGTACATAGAACATACAACATATGACATACAGTACAACATACAACAGTACATACAACATATGACATACAACAGTACATACAACATACAACATTACATACAACATACAACAGTACATACAACATACAACATATGACATATGACGCAGTACATACAGCATACAACATAACATACAACATATAGCACATACAACAGTACATACAACATATGACATACAGTGCATACAACATACATTACATACAACATACAACAGTACATACAATATACAACATATGACATACAGTACATCCAACATACAACAGTAGATACGACATATGGCATACAACAGTACATACAACATTAATTACAACGTACAAAAATACATACAACATATGACATACAGTACATACAAAAGAATATACAACATATAGCACATACAACAGAACATACAACATATGACATACAGTGCATACAACATACAACAGTACATACTGTACAACATACAACATATGACAAACAGTACATACAGCATACAACAGAACATACAACATATAGCACATACAACATACAACAGTACATACAACATATGACATACAGTACATACAACATACCACAGTACATACAACATATAACATACAACAGTGCATACAACATACAACAGTACATACAGCATACAACATATGACATATGACATACAGTACATACAGCATACAACAGAACATACAACATACAGCACATACAACATACAACAGTACATACAACATATGACATACAGTACATACAACATATAACATACAACAGTGCATACAACATACAACAGTATATACAACATATGACATATGACATACAGTACATACAGCATACAACAGAATATACAGCATATAGCACATACAACATACACCAGTACATACAACATATGACATACAGTGCATATAACATTACATACAACATACAACAGTTCATACAACAGTACATACAACATACAACAGAACATACAACATACAGTACATACAGCATACAACAGTACATACAACATATGACATACAACACATACAACAGTACATACAATATACAGTTCATACATACAGTACATACAACACATACATATAGACATACAGTACATATACACAACACATACAGTACATACAACATAGAGTGCATATTCACCATCACCTTGATCCCCAAAGCCATTTCTCACCTGTAAAAAATATTAAAATAATAAACAAACAATATACTCCCTGTGTCCGCAGATATCCAATTAATACGAGTGTCCCACGATGATATCCCGTAGAGAACAGCCAAATCAGCTGATGTGACCTCTCTCCAAGGGTTCCAGGATACAATGACAGAAGGTATCTTTCTGCACTGTATCCCTCTGCCTTTGTGAGAAAGAGTTCCTACTCTCACTTGTGGCATTGCTGTGTGGGAAAATTCCCACGCAGCTTTGCCATAAAGTGAGACCAATGAACTCAGGTAACCTCTTCAGTGATGCACTGACAGGAGCCATTGTCTCCTGTCAGTGTGTCACTGGAAGTCTATAGAGCAGTGACATCACCTGATATCACTGTTCTATAGGGGAGATCATCGTGGGATGCTCGTTATTAATTGGACTACGGCAGAAAGTAAGTATACGGTTGGTTTATTATTTTTAATTTTTTGCAGGTGATCGAGAATGGTAAGTACGGTGAAATTAAGACTATAAAAATACTTTTTTCTGGCTATCTTTTTTTTATTTAACTCTTTCACTACTATAGGATTAATAAAGGATAGGCGTCTTATTGACACCTCTCCATTATTAACCGGGCTTAATGTCACCTTACATTAGCAAGGTGACATTAACCCCTTATTACCCCATATCCCACCGCTACAGGGTAGTACAGGACGTACAGATGCGTCATTTCAGGGGCGGCTGGGGGCTAGTATTTGTAGCCAGGGAGCAAATATCCATGGCCCCTCTCTAGGCTATGAATATCAGCCAGCATCTGTCTGCGTAGCCTTTCTAGCTATAAAATATAGGGGGACCCCACGTCATTTTTGGGGGGTCCCCCTAGTTTTATAGCCAGTAAAGGCTACGCAGACAGCTGCTGGCTGATATTCATAGCCTGGGAAGGGGCCATGGGTACTACCCTCTTCCCAGGCTACAAATATTGGCCCCCAGCCATCGGCTTTCCCACTCTGGTGCAGAAAATTGATGCCATTTTTTTACCTTTTCGTTTTTAATTAATCATGTTCATTAATCAACATCGGCCTCGCTATTATATATCTATGGATATAGGCTTGAGAAAGGTTCATTCAGAGCCGAAACGTCGCATGGAGATGTGGGTTA
Organism: Ranitomeya variabilis; assembly: GCF_051348905.1. Classification (NCBI taxonomy): domain Eukaryota; kingdom Metazoa; phylum Chordata; class Amphibia; order Anura; family Dendrobatidae; genus Ranitomeya; species Ranitomeya variabilis. The sequence goes on from NC_135235.1 coordinate 493,750,595, forward strand.
AATAAATTCCTGCACATTGTCTTAAAGAATATGGAGTGCTGCCTATTTTTGTGAAGTATATAGATATAACTATATCTATAGATATAACTATGGATATATCTATCTATAGATACATTTGTAGATATATTTATAGATACATAGATATATCTATCCATATATCTGTCTGGCTACTTTCACACCTCAGGATTTTGCTGTCAGGCACAATCCTGCGAGTTTTGAAAAAAACGGATCCGTTTTTTTTTCCCGACGGATCCGTTTTTTTCTCATAGAGTTGTATTAACGACAGATTGCACCTGATGGCCACACATTTCATCCGTTTTTTGCCAGATCCATCAAAAAAAGCTGTTTCCGGCGGACGGAGAAAACGTACAGAGGAACGTTTTTTTCTGTCCGGCGAAAAAACGCCCAGCGACTGATGCGGCAAAAAACGTATGAAACTGAGATGTGAAATGATGATTCCGGCCTCCAAATCTGTTTTTCATGCATTTTTCCATTCAAATCATGCATATTTTCCGTTTTCTCTCTCAAAAAACGGATCAGTTGCTTCAGTTTTTCACTATTTGCAACGGATCCGTTTTTTAAAAAATTCGCCGGATCCTGCCTGATGGAAAAAAAATGATGTGTGAAAGTAGCCTAACTATCTATATATCTATCTACAGCTATCCATAGATATATCTATACATATATATATATCTATAGATAGATACATAGATCTACTGTATCTATTCAAACATCTATAGATCTATATATCTATATTTATATCTATCTATTATCTATCTATCTGTCTATCTGTGTGTAATGGAGTGTGGGTTGGACAAATGTAAAAGATGAGGTTGGACAAGAAATTACATCACAATTTTTTTTTGCTCAATAATAAATCTTTATTTAGCTTTCAAAAACGCATACAAAAACACATCAAAAAATGCATCAAAAACAAGCAAAAAAATGCATAAAAAATGCACCTGCGTTTTCTGCCAAGAGCTACGGATTTAGTGCAGAAAACTCCGCAGGCAAATCTGCAACGTGTGCACATACTGTACTCTTACCCATCTCGTTCAGTAATCACAACAAGTGCCCGTGGACAATGACTCCATGTGCAATGTTTAGATTCAACCATTGTAACAGATGTGATATAGGAACCTGAGAAACATTTTTAAATATGTGAGTTATATGACATAGCCTGTTTTCCCATAGTCTAATGAAATATACGCTCTTACTAAACCAAGACAAAAGTTTGTCATTTCCTTTTTTCAAGTGTGCCTTTAGCATTGGTAATAGAACTTCTTCATAAACATATGGATTATATCATATTAAAAATACAATTTTCAGCTCCTCAAAATAATGATTCTTTGTTAGTCTTTATCAGTTAGAAAATCATTGTAAATATTGGACTGAGTGAAGCACTTGTGTTCGGTACATCACAAGTTGTCTGCATAGTTTGTCTTGCCAAGTGTTTTATTGAAAATAAACTATGAGAGGCTGGAGAAGTGGCTTGCCACAGAATCTTCTTAAACGTTTTTGTATCTGGAAAGTGATTATGTGACTCAGGATAAAGAACCATTTCCCTAACCTTGGGTGCCCTTTCCTACATGCAATAAACCCTCAGGGCTTTTATCAGACTAGTGTTTTTGTTTAATATTCTACTTACACTTAAACAACTGGTACGAGGTGATAGGAAAAAGCCATGACATACCGCTATGTGGGAATTTTCAGTTCCATAGTACATTACATAATTTGATCATTTCATCATTTGAATCAAAAATTTGATTCTCCTTCCCCCTTAAGTCAAAAGACTTATTGAATTCTGTTAAACTATTCTGTAGCATCTCTAATTGCCGTCATTCCAGATTTTTAAAAAGTAGTCCCTTTTACCTAGTCTATACCTATAGAAATATCCTATATGAGAATATATTATATTCTCATATCTGATATTTACTGCAGCAGTCTATGCCTCATTATTTGGCATTTTGTATTAGTTCATCTTGGTATTAGGAAGTTCCTACTAATGAACATTTTTTTTAAATAACATTTGCTTAAAAAAAAAACAGCTCTCCAAAGATACAGACCCCATGTCACATGGATGACGTCATCAGCACCTTTCCAGTGAAATCATCACTCCACATCTGCACATGCAGCAATACTTCCTGTTTACACTCGGGCACTTCCTCTCAGCATTTAAATAATACTGTCAAGAAAAATGGGTCCTTTTCTGCTGAAGCCCAGCATTTTGTTGCTGAACATAATGGTTGTCTGTCACACCAAATTTTTTTTTGAATAGAAAAGGTCAATTATCCTCCAAAAGGAGGCAGTTGGCAGAATGACTTATGCTGCGAGAGGCATATTGGATATTGAATTTAGATTGCAAATACCCTAGAGGTATGAATGTGACATATATGGGAGGCGTTTCAGTTATGCCATGCGCACTAATTATGTCAGCAACCTTGTGCTGAGGATAGGAGATCCTCCAGATACGCGGCTCTATGTGTACATGTTGCCATGACAATGTGATGTGACGAGCATTTCCAGGACATGCCGACCTAAGATGGCGCAGGTTACTTCTGGTCCACATGGACTTCGGCGTCAGACAGGTGTTTGTTTATGGGTACGCACTAGAAACATAGATTATGGTATAAATAGATGGTCTATCCCGTCGGGAAGCTTATGCACCCCTTCTGAGGAAGATACAAGATTGAAACGCGCGTTAAGGGGTACGCTAGACCTGTACTTATATAGGGTAACTATAACAACTTTGGATATTTATATTTGATATTGTCACCTCTATATTTGGCTACCCTAAGATATGGTGTGCACATTGTTATAGGTTTAATCCTTTTATGAAGGTTATATATTTTAATGATCTCTATTTGTGCTTGGTATGTCTGATACTTTTCACCTTCAGTTACAAATTTAGCCTGATACTACATCATTAATGTAATTTACCTAATTGTTATTGTGTATCATCATATGCTCTCAGATACCTCATAGCCACACAACTAATTCAACCGTCATTGCACTATGCACTTTATTTTTTTAACCTAATTTTGTCTATACCCCTATTCAGACTGGTTGTATGATTATTTCAGGATGTGGCATACCCTATATATACATTGCCTTATCTAAGGCATAATTCTACTAATTTTATGTCCAGTGTTTGCGTTTTGCTATCACATGTATGGTCTACTTGCATTTCCTACTTTTAATTGTTCTTAAAGTGTGTTTATTAATAAAATTACTTTACATTTAAGATTATTGGTGTTGGAGGACTTTGTTGTTTCCTACATTTTGTTGATTTAAAAATTAACTGTGTCTGACCGTGTAAGGAGCATACCACATCTCCTGGACAGGGGAGGAAGCAAAAGTTAATACTGACATTACAGCAGGGGATCACAGTGGATTCATTTTGTGAAGTAAAATATTTCACTGTCTGTTTTTAAAAAATATTTTACCTCACAAATTGTATACTCTGCGATCTCCTGCTGTAATGTCAGTATTGTCTTTTGCTTCCTCCTCTGCCCAGGAGCTGTGGTATGTTCTGTACATGGTCAGACACAGGGGTGAATGTGTCTGTGTATGGAGCATACCACATCTCCTGGGTAGGAGAGGAAGCAAAAGACAATACTGACATTACAGCAGGGGATCACAGTGGATTCATTTTGTGAGGTAAAATATTTCACTGACTGTTTTTTAAAAATATTTTACCTCACAAAATGTATCCTGTTATGACCCCAATGGCGAGGGTCTCAGAGATATCAGCAAGTCTGCGAAGTACAAAAATCCAGCTCATAGGGCAGTGGTAACTGGGTTGACCATATATCTACTCCTAACGCCAACCCTAGAAGTAGCCGGGGAACATGCCTACATTGGTCGCTAGATGTCTCGCGCCAGCCGGAGAGCTAACTACCCCTAGAAGAGGAAAACAAAGACCTCTCTTGCCTCCAGAGAAAAAACCCCAAAAGTAGGATACAAGCCCCCCACAAATAATAACGTTGAGGTAAGAGGAAATGACAAACACAGAGATGAACTAGGTTTAGCAAAGTGAGGCCCACTTACTAATAGCAGAATATAGTAAGATGACTTATATGGTCAACAAAAACCCTATCAAAAATCCACGCTGGAGATTCAAGAACCCCCGAACCGTCTAACGGCCCGGGGGGAGAACACCAGCCGCCCTAGAGCTTCCAGCAAGGTCAGGATACAGATTATATACAAGCTGGACAAAAATTGCAAACAAAAACAAATTGCAAAAAGCAAAAAAGCAGACTTAGCTTAATGAACCAGGAACCAGGATCAGTAGACAAGAGCACTACAGATTAGCTCTGATATCAACGTTGCCAGGCATTGAACTGAAGGTCCAGGGAGCTTATATAGCAACACCCCTGACCTAACGACCCAGGTGAGCATAAAATGAATGACTGACATATCCAGAGTCAAATCACTAGTAGCCACTAGAGGGAGCCAAAAAGTAAATTCACAACAGTACCCCCCCCTTAGTGAGGGGTCACCGAACCCTCACCAAGACCACCAGGGCGATCAGGATGAGCGGCGTGAAAGGCCCGAACTAAATCGGCCGTATGCACATCAGAGGCGACCACCCAGGAATTATCCTCCTGACCATAGCCCTTCCACTTGACCAGATACTGAAGCCTCCGCCTGGAGAGACTAGAATCCAAGATCTTCTCCACCACGTACTCCAACTCGCCCTCAACCAACACCGGAGCAGGAGGCTCAGCAGAAGGAACCACAGGCACAACGTACCGCCGCAACAAGGACCTATGAAATACGTTGTGAATGGCAAACGACACCGGAAGATCCAGGCGAAAGGATACAGGATTAAGGATCTCCAATATCTTGTAAGGACCAATGAATCGAGGTTTAAATTTGGGAGAGGAGACCTTTAACAAACAAAGAATTTTCACGCAAAATCTTGAAAACCATCCTGACCTGCTCCACATGCGAGTCCCAATCATCAGAAAAAACCAGAATATCATCCAGATAAACGATCAAAAATTTATCCAGATACTTCCGGAAAATGTCATGCATAAAGGACTGAAAAACTGAAGGTGCATTAGAGAGCCCAAATGGCATCACCAAGTACTCAAAATGACCTTCGGGCGTATTGAATGCGGTTTTCCATTCATCTCCTTGCTTAATGCGCACAAGGTTGTACGCACCACGAAGGTCTATCTTGGTGAACCACTTGGCACCTTTAATCCGGGCAAACAAGTCTGACAACAACGGCAAAGGATACTGAAATTTGACAGTGATCTTATTTAAAAGCCGATAGTCAATACAAGGCCTCAAAGATCCGTCCTTTTTAGCCACAAAAAAGAATCCCGCACCAAGAGGGGAAGAAGAAGGACGGATATGCCCCTTCTCCAGAGACTCCTTAATATATGAGCGCATCGCGGTATGTTCAGGTACCGACAGATTAAACAGTCTTCCCTTAGGAAACTTACTGCCTGGAATCAAATCTATTGCACAGTCACATTCCCTATGAGGAGGCAATGCACTTGACCTAGACTCGCTGAAGACATCCTGATAATCAGACAAATACGCCGGAACTTCCGAAGGCGTAGAAGTAGCAATAGACACGGGCAGGGAATCTCCATGAATTCCATGACAGCCCCAACTTGACACTGACATTGCCTTCCAGTCCAAGACTGGATTATGGGTCTGCAACCATGGCAAACCCAAAACAACCAAATCATGCATCTTATGCAGAACAAGAAAACGTATCACCTCCCGATGTTCAGGAGTCATGCACATGGTAACCTGTGTCCAAAACTGCGGTTTATTTTCTGCCAATGGCGTAGCGTCAATACCCCTAAGAGGGATAGGATTTTCTAATGGCTCAAGAACAAAACCGCAGCGCTTGGCGAATGACAGATCCATAAGACTCAGGGCAGCACCTGAATCCACAAACGCCACGACAGGATACGATGACAGTGAGCAAATCAAAGTTACAGATAGAATGAACTTAGGTTGCAAATTACCAATGGCGACAGGACTAACAACCTTAGTAAGACGCTTAGAGCATGCTGAGATAACATGTGCAGAATCACCACAGTAGTAACACAAGCCATTCTGGCGTCTATGAATTTTCCGCTCATTTCTAGTCAGGATTCTATCACATTGCATTAAATCAGGTGCCTGTTCAGATAACACCATGAGGGAATTTGCGGTTTTGCGCTCCCGCAACCGCCGGTCAATTTGAATTGCCAGGGCCATGGAATCATTCAGACCTGTGGGAATGGGAAAACCCACCATCACATTCTTAATGGCTTCAGAAAGGCCATTTCTAAAATTTGCAGCCAATGCACACTCGTTCCACTGGGTCAGCACGGACCATTTCCGAAATTTTTGGCAATACACCTCAGCCTCGTCCTGGCCCTGAGACATAGCCAGCAAGGCTTTTTCTGCCTGAATCTCAAGATTGGGTTCCTCATAAAGCAAACCGAGCGCCAGAAAAAACGCATCAATATCAGCCAATGCCGGATCTCCTGGCGCCAGCGAGAAAGCCCAATCCTGAGGGTCGCCCCGTAAAAAAGAAATAACAATTTTCACTTGCTGAGCGGAGTCTCCAGAGGAACAGGGTCTCAGGGACAAAAACAATTTACAATTATTCCTGAAATTTCTAAACTTAAATCGATCTCCGGAAAACAGTTCAGGAATCGGTATCTTAGGTTCTGACATAGGATTTCTGGTAACATAATCTTGTATGCCCTGCACACGAGCAGCAAGCTGGTCCACACTTGTAATCAAGGTCTGGACATTCATGTCTGCAGCAATCACAAGCCACTCAGAGGTAAAGGGGAAAAGAAAAAAAAAAAGAGAGAGAGAAAAAAAAAAAACTCAGAACTTTCTTTCTTATAATCCCACTTCTGCAATGCATTTAACATTTAATACTGGCCTGGCAAACTGTTATGACCCCAATGGCGAGGGTCTCAGAGATATCAGCAAGTCTGCGAAGTACAAAAATCCAGCTCATAGGGCAGTGGTAACTGGGTTGACCATATATCTACTCCTAACGCCAACCCTAGAAGTAGCCGGGGAACATGCCTACGTTGGTCGCTAGATGTCTCGCGCCAGCCGGAGAGCTAACTACCCCTAGAAGAGGAAAACAAAGACCTCTCTTGCCTCCAGAGAAAAAACCCCAAAAGTAGGATACAAGCCCCCCACAAATAATAACGTTGAGGTAAGAGGAAATGACAAACACAGAGATGAACTAGGTTTAGCAAATTGAGGCCCACTTACTAATAGCAGAATATAGTAAGATGACTTATATGGTCAACAAAAACCCTATCAAAAATCCACACTGGAGATTCAAGAACCCCCGAACCGTCTAACGGCCCGGGGGGAGAACACCAGCCGCCCTAGAGCTTCCAGCAAGGTCAGGATACAGATTATATACAAGCTGGACAAAAATTGCAAACAAAAACAAATTGCAAAAAGCAAAAAAGCAGACTTAGCTTAATGAACCAGGAACCAGGATCAGTAGACAAGAGCACTACAGATTAGCTCTGATATCAACGTTGCCAGGCATTGAACTGAAGGTCCAGGGAGCTTATATAGCAACACCCCTGACCTAACGACCCAGGTGAGCATAAAATGAATGACTGACATATCCAGAGTCAAATCACTAGTAGCCACTAGAGGGAGCCAAAAAGTAAATTCACAACAGTACCCCCCCCTTAGTGAGGGGTCACCGAACCCTCACCAAGACCACCAGGGCGATCAGGATGAGCGGCGTGAAAGGCCCGAACTAAATCGGCCGCATGCACATCAGAGGCGACCACCCAGGAATTATCCTCCTGACCATAGCCCTTCCACTTGACCAGATACTGAAGCCTCCGCCTGGAGAGACTAGAATCCAAGATCTTCTCCACCACGTATTCCAACTCGCCCTCAACCAACACCGGAGCAGGAGGCTCAGCAGAAGGAACCACAGGCACAACGTACCGCCGCAACAAGGACCTATGAAATACGTTGTGAATGGCAAACGACACCGGAAGATCCAGGCGAAAGGATACAGGATTAAGGATCTCCAATATCTTGTAAGGACCAATGAATCGAGGTTTAAATTTGGGAGAGGAGACCTTTAACAAACAAAGAATTTTCACGCAAAATCTTGAAAACCATCCTGACCTGCTCCACATGCGAGTCCCAATCATCAGAAAAAACCAGAATATCATCCAGATAAACGATCAAAAATTTATCCAGATACTTCCGGAAAATGTCATGCATAAAGGACTGAAAAACTGAAGGTGCATTAGAGAGCCCAAATGGCATCACCAAGTACTCAAAATGACCTTCGGGCGTATTGAATGCGGTTTTCCATTCATCTCCTTGCTTAATGCGCACAAGGTTGTACGCACCACGAAGGTCTATCTTGGTGAACCACTTGGCACCTTTAATCCGGGCAAACAAGTCTGACAACAACGGCAAAGGATACTGAAATTTGACAGTGATCTTATTTAAAAGCCGATAGTCAATACAAGGCCTCAAAGATCCGTCCTTTTTAGCCACAAAAAAGAATCCCGCACCAAGAGGGGAAGAAGAAGGACGGATATGCCCCTTCTCCAGAGACTCCTTAATATATGAGCGCATCGCGGTATGTTCAGGTACCGACAGATTAAACAGTCTTCCCTTAGGAAACTTACTGCCTGGAATCAAATCTATTGCACAGTCACATTCCCTATGAGGAGGCAATGCACTTGACCTAGACTCGCTGAAGACATCCTGATAATCAGACAAATACGCCGGAACTTCCGAAGGCGTAGAAGTAGCAATAGACACGGGCAGGGAATCTCCATGAATTCCATGACAGCCCCAACTTGACACTGACATTGCCTTCCAGTCCAAGACTGGATTATGGGTCTGCAACCATGGCAAACCCAAAACAACCAAATCATGCATCTTATGCAGAACAAGAAAACGTATCACCTCCCGATGTTCAGGAGTCATGCACATGGTAACCTGTGTCCAAAACTGCGGTTTATTTTCTGCCAATGGCGTAGCGTCAATACCCCTAAGAGGGATAGGATTTTCTAATGGCTCAAGAACAAAACCGCAGCGCTTGGCGAATGACAGATCCATAAGACTCAGGGCAGCACCTGAATCCACAAACGCCACGACAGGATACGATGACAGTGAGCAAATCAAAGTTACAGATAGAATGAACTTAGGTTGCAAATTACCAATGGCGACAGGACTAACAACCTTAGTAAGACGCTTAGAGCATGCTGAGATAACATGTGCAGAATCACCACAGTAGTAACACAAGCCATTCTGGCGTCTATGAATTTTCCGCTCATTTCTAGTCAGGATTCTATCACATTGCATTAAATCAGGTGCCTGTTCAGATAACACCATGAGGGAATTTGCGGTTTTGCGCTCCCGCAACCGCCGGTCAATTTGAATTGCCAGGGCCATGGAATCATTCAGACCTGTGGGAATGGGAAAACCCACCATCACATTCTTAATGGCTTCAGAAAGGCCATTTCTAAAATTTGCAGCCAATGCACACTCGTTCCACTGGGTCAGCACGGACCATTTCCGAAATTTTTGGCAATACACCTCAGCCTCGTCCTGGCCCTGAGACATAGCCAGCAAGGCTTTTTCTGCCTGAATCTCAAGATTGGGTTCCTCATAAAGCAAACCGAGCGCCAGAAAAAACGCATCAATATCAGCCAATGCCGGATCTCCTGGCGCCAGCGAGAAAGCCCAATCCTGAGGGTCGCCCCGTAAAAAAGAAATAACAATTTTCACTTGCTGAGCGGAGTCTCCAGAGGAACAGGGTCTCAGGGACAAAAACAATTTACAATTATTCCTGAAATTTCTAAACTTAAATCGATCTCCGGAAAACAGTTCAGGAATCGGTATCTTAGGTTCTGACATAGGATTTCTGGTAACATAATCTTGTATGCCCTGCACACGAGCAGCAAGCTGGTCCACACTTGTAATCAAGGTCTGGACATTCATGTCTGCAGCAATCACAAGCCACTCAGAGGTAAAGGGGAAAAGAAAAAAAAAAGAGAGAGAGAAAAAAAAAAAACTCAGAACTTTCTTTCTTATAATCCCACTTCTGCAATGCATTTAACATTTAATACTGGCCTGGCAAACTGTTATGACCCCAATGGCGAGGGTCTCAGAGATATCAGCAAGTCTGCGAAGTACAAAAATCCAGCTCATAGGGCAGTGGTAACTGGGTTGACCATATATCTACTCCTAACGCCAACCCTAGAAGTAGCCGGGGAACATGCCTACGTTGGTCGCTAGATGTCTCGCGCCAGCCGGAGAGCTAACTACCCCTAGAAGAGGAAAACAAAGACCTCTCTTGCCTCCAGAGAAAAAACCCCAAAAGTAGGATACAAGCCCCCCACAAATAATAACGTTGAGGTAAGAGGAAATGACAAACACAGAGATGAACTAGGTTTAGCAAAGTGAGGCCCACTTACTAATAGCAGAATATAGTAAGATGACTTATATGGTCAACAAAAACCCTATCAAAAATCCACGCTGGAGATTCAAGAACCCCCGAACCGTCTAACGGCCCGGGGGGAGAACACCAGCCGCCCTAGAGCTTCCAGCAAGGTCAGGATACAGATTATATACAAGCTGGACAAAAATTGCAAACAAAAACAAATTGCAAAAAGCAAAAAAGCAGACTTAGCTTAATGAACCAGGAACCAGGATCAGTAGACAAGAGCACTACAGATTAGCTCTGATATCAACGTTGCCAGGCATTGAACTGAAGGTCCAGGGAGCTTATATAGCAACACCCCTGACCTAACGACCCAGGTGAGCATAAAATGAATGACTGACATATCCAGAGTCAAATCACTAGTAGCCACTAGAGGGAGCCAAAAAGTAAATTCACAACAGTACCCCCCCCTTAGTGAGGGGTCACCGAACCCTCACCAAGACCACCAGGGCGATCAGGATGAGCGGCGTGAAAGGCCCGAACTAAATTGGCCGCATGCACATCAGAGGCGACCACCCAGGAATTATCCTCCTGACCATAGCCCTTCCACTTGACCAGATACTGAAGCCTCCGCCTGGAGAGACTAGAATCCAAGATCTTCTCCACCACGTACTCCAACTCGCCCTCAACCAACACCGGAGCAGGAGGCTCAGCAGAAGGAACCACAGGCACAATGTACCGCCGCAACAAGGACCTATGAAATACGTTGTGAATGGCAAACGACACCGGAAGATCCAGGCGAAAGGATACAGGATTAAGGATCTCCAATATCTTGTAAGGACCAATGAATCGAGGTTTAAATTTGGGAGAGGAGACCTTTAACAAACAAAGAATTTTCACGCAAAATCTTGAAAACCATCCTGACCTGCTCCACATGCGAGTCCCAATCATCAGAAAAAACCAGAATATCATCCAGATAAACGATCAAAAATTTATCCAGATACTTCCGGAAAATGTCATGCATAAAGGACTGAAAAACTGAAGGTGCATTAGAGAGCCCAAATGGCATCACCAAGTACTCAAAATGACCTTCGGGCGTATTGAATGCGGTTTTCCATTCATCTCCTTGCTTAATGCGCACAAGGTTGTACGCACCACGAAGGTCTATCTTGGTGAACCACTTGGCACCTTTAATCCGGGCAAACAAGTCTGACAACAACGGCAAAGGATACTGAAATTTGACAGTGATCTTATTTAAAAGCCGATAGTCAATACAAGGCCTCAAAGATCCGTCCTTTTTAGCCACAAAAAAGAATCCCGCACCAAGAGGGGAAGAAGAAGGACGGATATGCCCCTTCTCCAGAGACTCCTTAATATATGAGCGCATCGCGGTATGTTCAGGTACCGACAGATTAAACAGTCTTCCCTTAGGAAACTTACTGCCTGGAATCAAATCTATTGCACAGTCACATTCCCTATGAGGAGGCAATGCACTTGACCTAGACTCGCTGAAGACATCCTGATAATCAGACAAATACGCCGGAACTTCCGAAGGCGTAGAAGTAGCAATAGACACGGGCAGGGAATCTCCATGAATTCCATGACAGCCCCAACTTGACACTGACATTGCCTTCCAGTCCAAGACTGGATTATGGGTCTGCAACCATGGCAAACCCAAAACAACCAAATCATGCATCTTATGCAGAACAAGAAAACGTATCACCTCCCGATGTTCAGGAGTCATGCACATGGTAACCTGTGTCCAAAACTGCGGTTTATTTTCTGCCAATGGCGTAGCGTCAATACCCCTAAGAGGGATAGGATTTTCTAATGGCTCAAGAACAAAACCGCAGCGCTTGGCGAATGACAGATCCATAAGACTCAGGGCAGCACCTGAATCCACAAACGCCACGACAGGATACGATGACAGTGAGCAAATCAAAGTTACAGATAGAATGAACTTAGGTTGCAAATTACCAATGGCGACAGGACTAACAACCTTAGTAAGACGCTTAGAGCATGCTGAGATAACATGTGCAGAATCACCACAGTAGTAACACAAGCCATTCTGGCGTCTATGAATTTTCCGCTCATTTCTAGTCAGGATTCTATCACATTGCATTAAATCAGGTGCCTGTTCAGATAACACCATGAGGGAATTTGCGGTTTTGCGCTCCCGCAACCGCCGGTCAATTTGAATTGCCAGGGCCATGGAATCATTCAGACCTGTGGGAATGGGAAAACCCACCATCACATTCTTAATGGCTTCAGAAAGGCCATTTCTAAAATTTGCAGCCAATGCACACTCGTTCCACTGGGTCAGCACGGACCATTTCCGAAATTTTTGGCAATACACCTCAGCCTCGTCCTGGCCCTGAGACATAGCCAGCAAGGCTTTTTCTGCCTGAATCTCAAGATTGGGTTCCTCATAAAGCAAACCGAGCGCCAGAAAAAACGCATCAATATCAGCCAATGCCGGATCTCCTGGCGCCAGCGAGAAAGCCCAATCCTGAGGGTCGCCCCGTAAAAAAGAAATAACAATTTTCACTTGCTGAGCGGAGTCTCCAGAGGAACAGGGTCTCAGGGACAAAAACAATTTACAATTATTCCTGAAATTTCTAAACTTAAATCGATCTCCGGAAAACAGTTCAGGAATCGGTATCTTAGGTTCTGACATAGGATTTCTGGTAACATAATCTTGTATGCCCTGCACACGAGCAGCAAGCTGGTCCACACTTGTAATCAAGGTCTGGACATTCATGTCTGCAGCAATCACAAGCCACTCAGAGGTAAAGGGGAAAAGAAAAAAAAAAGAGAGAGAGAAAAAAAAAAAACTCAGAACTTTCTTTCTTATAATCCCACTTCTGCAATGCATTTAACATTTAATACTGGCCTGGCAAACTGTTATGACCCCAATGGCGAGGGTCTCAGAGATATCAGCAAGTCTGCGAAGTACAAAAATCCAGCTCATAGGGCAGTGGTAACTGGGTTGACCATATATCTACTCCTAACGCCAACCCTAGAAGTAGCCGGGGAACATGCCTACGTTGGTCGCTAGATGTCTCGCGCCAGCCGGAGAGCTAACTACCCCTAGAAGAGGAAAACAAAGACCTCTCTTGCCTCCAGAGAAAAAACCCCAAAAGTAGGATACAAGCCCCCCACAAATAATAACGTTGAGGTAAGAGGAAATGACAAACACAGAGATGAACTAGGTTTAGCAAAGTGAGGCCCACTTACTAATAGCAGAATATAGTAAGATGACTTATATGGTCAACAAAAACCCTATCAAAAATCCACGCTGGAGATTCAAGAACCCCCGAACCGTCTAACGGCCCGGGGGGAGAACACCAGCCGCCCTAGAGCTTCCAGCAAGGTCAGGATACAGATTATATACAAGCTGGACAAAAATTGCAAACAAAAACAAATTGCAAAAAGCAAAAAAGCAGACTTAGCTTAATGAACCAGGAACCAGGATCAGTAGACAAGAGCACTACAGATTAGCTCTGATATCAACGTTGCCAGGCATTGAACTGAAGGTCCAGGGAGCTTATATAGCAACACCCCTGACCTAACGACCCAGGTGAGCATAAAATGAATGACTGACATATCCAGAGTCAAATCACTAGTAGCCACTAGAGGGAGCCAAAAAGTAAATTCACAACAGTACCCCCCCCTTAGTGAGGGGTCACCGAACCCTCACCAAGACCACCAGGGCGATCAGGATGAGCGGCGTGAAAGGCCCGAACTAAATTGGCCGCATGCACATCAGAGGCGACCACCCAGGAATTATCCTCCTGACCATAGCCCTTCCACTTGACCAGATACTGAAGCCTCCGCCTGGAGAGACTAGAATCCAAGATCTTCTCCACCACGTACTCCAACTCGCCCTCAACCAACACCGGAGCAGGAGGCTCAGCAGAAGGAACCACAGGCACAATGTACCGCCGCAACAAGGACCTATGAAATACGTTGTGAATGGCAAACGACACCGGAAGATCCAGGCGAAAGGATACAGGATTAAGGATCTCCAATATCTTGTAAGGACCAATGAATCGAGGTTTAAATTTGGGAGAGGAGACCTTTAACAAACAAAGAATTTTCACGCAAAATCTTGAAAACCATCCTGACCTGCTCCACATGCGAGTCCCAATCATCAGAAAAAACCAGAATATCATCCAGATAAACGATCAAAAATTTATCCAGATACTTCCGGAAAATGTCATGCATAAAGGACTGAAAAACTGAAGGTGCATTAGAGAGCCCAAATGGCATCACCAAGTACTCAAAATGACCTTCGGGCGTATTGAATGCGGTTTTCCATTCATCTCCTTGCTTAATGCGCACAAGGTTGTACGCACCACGAAGGTCTATCTTGGTGAACCACTTGGCACCTTTAATCCGGGCAAACAAGTCTGACAACAACGGCAAAGGATACTGAAATTTGACAGTGATCTTATTTAAAAGCCGATAGTCAATACAAGGCCTCAAAGATCCGTCCTTTTTAGCCACAAAAAAGAATCCCGCACCAAGAGGGGAAGAAGAAGGACGGATATGCCCCTTCTCCAGAGACTCCTTAATATATGAGCGCATCGCGGTATGTTCAGGTACCGACAGATTAAACAGTCTTCCCTTAGGAAACTTACTGCCTGGAATCAAATCTATTGCACAGTCACATTCCCTATGAGGAGGCAATGCACTTGACCTAGACTCGCTGAAGACATCCTGATAATCAGACAAATACGCCGGAACTTCCGAAGGCGTAGAAGTAGCAATAGACACGGGCAGGGAATCTCCATGAATTCCATGACAGCCCCAACTTGACACTGACATTGCCTTCCAGTCCAAGACTGGATTATGGGTCTGCAACCATGGCAAACCCAAAACAACCAAATCATGCATCTTATGCAGAACAAGAAAACGTATCACCTCCCGATGTTCAGGAGTCATGCACATGGTAACCTGTGTCCAAAACTGCGGTTTATTTTCTGCCAATGGCGTAGCGTCAATACCCCTAAGAGGGATAGGATTTTCTAATGGCTCAAGAACAAAACCGCAGCGCTTGGCGAATGACAGATCCATAAGACTCAGGGCAGCACCTGAATCCACAAACGCCACGACAGGATACGATGACAGTGAGCAAATCAAAGTTACAGATAGAATGAACTTAGGTTGCAAATTACCAATGGCGACAGGACTAACAACCTTAGTAAGACGCTTAGAGCATGCTGAGATAACATGTGCAGAATCACCACAGTAGTAACACAAGCCATTCTGGCGTCTATGAATTTTCCGCTCATTTCTAGTCAGGATTCTATCACATTGCATTAAATCAGGTGCCTGTTCAGATAACACCATGAGGGAATTTGCGGTTTTGCGCTCCCGCAACCGCCGGTCAATTTGAATTGCCAGGGCCATGGAATCATTCAGACCTGTGGGAATGGGAAAACCCACCATCACATTCTTAATGGCTTCAGAAAGGCCATTTCTAAAATTTGCAGCCAATGCACACTCGTTCCACTGGGTCAGCACGGACCATTTCCGAAATTTTTGGCAATACACCTCAGCCTCGTCCTGGCCCTGAGACATAGCCAGCAAGGCTTTTTCTGCCTGAATCTCAAGATTGGGTTCCTCATAAAGCAAACCGAGCGCCAGAAAAAACGCATCAATATCAGCCAATGCCGGATCTCCTGGCGCCAGCGAGAAAGCCCAATCCTGAGGGTCGCCCCGTAAAAAAGAAATAACAATTTTCACTTGCTGAGCGGAGTCTCCAGAGGAACAGGGTCTCAGGGACAAAAACAATTTACAATTATTCCTGAAATTTCTAAACTTAAATCGATCTCCGGAAAACAGTTCAGGAATCGGTATCTTAGGTTCTGACATAGGATTTCTGGTAACATAATCTTGTATGCCCTGCACACGAGCAGCAAGCTGGTCCACACTTGTAATCAAGGTCTGGACATTCATGTCTGCAGCAATCACAAGCCACTCAGAGGTAAAGGGGAAAAGAAAAAAAAAAAGAGAGAGAGAAAAAAAAACAACTCAGAACTTTCTTTCTTATAATCCCACTTCTGCAATGCATTTAACATTTAATACTGGCCTGGCAAACTGTTATGACCCCAATGGCGAGGGTCTCAGAGATATCAGCAAGTCTGCGAAGTACAAAAATCCAGCTCATAGGGCAGTGGTAACTGGGTTGACCATATATCTACTCCTAACGCCAACCCTAGAAGTAGCCGGGGAACATGCCTACGTTGGTCGCTAGATGTCTCGCGCCAGCCGGAGAGCTAACTACCCCTAGAAGAGGAAAACAAAGACCTCTCTTGCCTCCAGAGAAAAAACCCCAAAAGTAGGATACAAGCCCCCCACAAATAATAACGTTGAGGTAAGAGGAAATGACAAACACAGAGATGAACTAGGTTTAGCAAAGTGAGGCCCACTTACTAATAGCAGAATATAGTAAGATGACTTATATGGTCAACAAAAACCCTATCAAAAATCCACGCTGGAGATTCAAGAACCCCCGAACCGTCTAACGGCCCGGGGGGAGAACACCAGCCGCCCTAGAGCTTCCAGCAAGGTCAGGATACAGATTATATACAAGCTGGACAAAAATTGCAAACAAAAACAAATTGCAAAAAGCAAAAAAGCAGACTTAGCTTAATGAACCAGGAACCAGGATCAGTAGACAAGAGCACTACAGATTAGCTCTGATATCAACGTTGCCAGGCATTGAACTGAAGGTCCAGGGAGCTTATATAGCAACACCCCTGACCTAACGACCCAGGTGAGCATAAAATGAATGACTGACATATCCAGAGTCAAATCACTAGTAGCCACTAGAGGGAGCCAAAAAGTAAATTCACAACAGTACCCCCCCCTTAGTGAGGGGTCACCGAACCCTCACCAAGACCACCAGGGCGATCAGGATGAGCGGCGTGAAAGGCCCGAACTAAATCGGCCGCATGCACATCAGAGGCGACCACCCAGGAATTATCCTCCTGACCATAGCCCTTCCACTTGACCAGATACTGAAGCCTCCGCCTGGAGAGACTAGAATTCAAGATCTTCTCCACCACGTACTCCAACTCGCCCTCAACCAACACCGGAGCAGGAGGCTCAGCAGAAGGAACCACAGGCACAATGTACCGCCGCAACAAGGACCTATGAAATACGTTGTGAATGGCAAACGACACCGGAAGATCCAGGCGAAAGGATACAGGATTAAGGATCTCCAATATCTTGTAAGGACCAATGAATCGAGGTTTAAATTTGGGAGAGGAGACCTTTAACAAACAAAGAATTTTCACGCAAAATCTTGAAAACCATCCTGACCTGCTCCACATGCGAGTCCCAATCATCAGAAAAAACCAGAATATCATCCAGATAAACGATCAAAAATTTATCCAGATACTTCCGGAAAATGTCATGCATAAAGGACTGAAAAACTGAAGGTGCATTAGAGAGCCCAAATGGCATCACCAAGTACTCAAAATGACCTTCGGGCGTATTGAATGCGGTTTTCCATTCATCTCCTTGCTTAATGCGCACAAGGTTGTACGCACCACGAAGGTCTATCTTGGTGAACCACTTGGCACCTTTAATCCGGGCAAACAAGTCTGACAACAACGGCAAAGGATACTGAAATTTGACAGTGATCTTATTTAAAAGCCGATAGTCAATACAAGGCCTCAAAGATCCGTCCTTTTTAGCCACAAAAAAGAATCCCGCACCAAGAGGGGAAGAAGAAGGACGGATATGCCCCTTCTCCAGAGACTCCTTAATATATGAGCGCATCGCGGTATGTTCAGGTACCGACAGATTAAACAGTCTTCCCTTAGGAAACTTACTGCCTGGAATCAAATCTATTGCACAGTCACATTCCCTATGAGGAGGCAATGCACTTGACCTAGACTCGCTGAAGACATCCTGATAATCAGACAAATACGCCGGAACTTCCGAAGGCGTAGAAGTAGCAATAGACACGGGCAGGGAATCTCCATGAATTCCATGACAGCCCCAACTTGACACTGACATTGCCTTCCAGTCCAAGACTGGATTATGGGTCTGCAACCATGGCAAACCCAAAACAACCAAATCATGCATCTTATGCAGAACAAGAAAACGTATCACCTCCCGATGTTCAGGAGTCATGCACATGGTAACCTGTGTCCAAAACTGCGGTTTATTTTCTGCCAATGGCGTAGCGTCAATACCCCTAAGAGGGATAGGATTTTCTAATGGCTCAAGAACAAAACCGCAGCGCTTGGCGAATGACAGATCCATAAGACTCAGGGCAGCACCTGAATCCACAAACGCCACGACAGGATACGATGACAGTGAGCAAATCAAAGTTACAGATAGAATGAACTTAGGTTGCAAATTACCAATGGCGACAGGACTAACAACCTTAGTAAGACGCTTAGAGCATGCTGAGATAACATGTGCAGAATCACCACAGTAGTAACACAAGCCATTCTGGCGTCTATGAATTTTCCGCTCATTTCTAGTCAGGATTCTATCACATTGCATTAAATCAGGTGCCTGTTCAGATAACACCATGAGGGAATTTGCGGTTTTGCGCTCCCGCAACCGCCGGTCAATTTGAATTGCCAGGGCCATGGAATCATTCAGACCTGTGGGAATGGGAAAACCCACCATCACATTCTTAATGGCTTCAGAAAGGCCATTTCTAAAATTTGCAGCCAATGCACACTCGTTCCACTGGGTCAGCACGGACCATTTCCGAAATTTTTGGCAATACACCTCAGCCTCGTCCTGGCCCTGAGACATAGCCAGCAAGGCTTTTTCTGCCTGAATCTCAAGATTGGGTTCCTCATAAAGCAAACCGAGCGCCAGAAAAAACGCATCAATATCAGCCAATGCCGGATCTCCTGGCGCCAGCGAGAAAGCCCAATCCTGAGGGTCGCCCCGTAAAAAAGAAATAACAATTTTCACTTGCTGAGCGGAGTCTCCAGAGGAACAGGGTCTCAGGGACAAAAACAATTTACAATTATTCCTGAAATTTCTAAACTTAAATCGATCTCCGGAAAACAGTTCAGGAATCGGTATCTTAGGTTCTGACATAGGATTTCTGGTAACATAATCTTGTATGCCCTGCACACGAGCAGCAAGCTGGTCCACACTTGTAATCAAGGTCTGGACATTCATGTCTGCAGCAATCACAAGCCACTCAGAGGTAAAGGGGAAAAGAAAAAAAAAAAGAGAGAGAGAAAAAAAAAAAACTCAGAACTTTCTTTCTTATAATCCCACTTCTGCAATGCATTTAACATTTAATACTGGCCTGGCAAACTGTTATGACCCCAATGGCGAGGGTCTCAGAGATATCAGCAAGTCTGCGAAGTACAAAAATCCAGCTCATAGGGCAGTGGTAACTGGGTTGACCATATATCTACTCCTAACGCCAACCCTAGAAGTAGCCGGGGAACATGCCTACGTTGGTCGCTAGATGTCTCGCGCCAGCCGGAGAGCTAACTACCCCTAGAAGAGGAAAACAAAGACCTCTCTTGCCTCCAGAGAAAAAACCCCAAAAGTAGGATACAAGCCCCCCACAAATAATAACGTTGAGGTAAGAGGAAATGACAAACACAGAGATGAACTAGGTTTAGCAAAGTGAGGCCCACTTACTAATAGCAGAATATAGTAAGATGACTTATATGGTCAACAAAAACCCTATCAAAAATCCACGCTGGAGATTCAAGAACCCCCGAACCGTCTAACGGCCCGGGGGGAGAACACCAGCCGCCCTAGAGCTTCCAGCAAGGTCAGGATACAGATTATATACAAGCTGGACAAAAATTGCAAACAAAAACAAATTGCAAAAAGCAAAAAAGCAGACTTAGCTTAATGAACCAGGAACCAGGATCAGTAGACAAGAGCACTACAGATTAGCTCTGATATCAACGTTGCCAGGCATTGAACTGAAGGTCCAGGGAGCTTATATAGCAACACCCCTGACCTAACGACCCAGGTGAGCATAAAATGAATGACTGACATATCCAGAGTCAAATCACTAGTAGCCACTAGAGGGAGCCAAAAAGTAAATTCACAACAGTACCCCCCCCTTAGTGAGGGGTCACCGAACCCTCACCAAGACCACCAGGGCGATCAGGATGAGCGGCGTGAAAGGCCCGAACTAAATCGGCCGCATGCACATCAGAGGCGACCACCCAGGAATTATCCTCCTGACCATAGCCCTTCCACTTGACCAGATACTGAAGCCTCCGCCTGGAGAGACTAGAATCCAAGATCTTCTCCACCACGTACTCCAACTCGCCCTCAACCAACACCGGAGCAGGAGGCTCAGCAGAAGGAACCACAGGCACAACGTACCGCCGCAACAAGGACCTATGAAATACGTTGTGAATGGCAAACGACACCGGAAGATCCAGGCGAAAGGATACAGGATTAAGGATCTCCAATATCTTGTAAGGACCAATGAATCGAGGTTTAAATTTGGGAGAGGAGACCTTTAACAAACAAAGAATTTTCACGCAAAATCTTGAAAACCATCCTGACCTGCTCCACATGCGAGTCCCAATCATCAGAAAAAACCAGAATATCATCCAGATAAACGATCAAAAATTTATCCAGATACTTCCGGAAAATGTCATGCATAAAGGACTGAAAAACTGAAGGTGCATTAGAGAGCCCAAATGGCATCACCAAGTACTCAAAATGACCTTCGGGCGTATTGAATGCGGTTTTCCATTCATCTCCTTGCTTAATGCGCACAAGGTTGTACGCACCACGAAGGTCTATCTTGGTGAACCACTTGGCACCTTTAATCCGGGCAAACAAGTCTGACAACAACGGCAAAGGATACTGAAATTTGACAGTGATCTTATTTAAAAGCCGATAGTCAATACAAGGCCTCAAAGATCCGTCCTTTTTAGCCACAAAAAAGAATCCCGCACCAAGAGGGGAAGAAGAAGGACGGATATGCCCCTTCTCCAGAGACTCCTTAATATATGAGCGCATCGCGGTATGTTCAGGTACCGACAGATTAAACAGTCTTCCCTTAGGAAACTTACTGCCTGGAATCAAATCTATTGCACAGTCACATTCCCTATGAGGAGGCAATGCACTTGACCTAGACTCGCTGAAGACATCCTGATAATCAGACAAATACGCCGGAACTTCCGAAGGCGTAGAAGTAGCAATAGACACGGGCAGGGAATCTCCATGAATTCCATGACAGCCCCAACTTGACACTGACATTGCCTTCCAGTCCAAGACTGGATTATGGGTCTGCAACCATGGCAAACCCAAAACAACCAAATCATGCATCTTATGCAGAACAAGAAAACGTATCACCTCCCGATGTTCAGGAGTCATGCACATGGTAACCTGTGTCCAAAACTGCGGTTTATTTTCTGCCAATGGCGTAGCGTCAATACCCCTAAGAGGGATAGGATTTTCTAATGGCTCAAGAACAAAACCGCAGCGCTTGGCGAATGACAGATCCATAAGACTCAGGGCAGCACCTGAATCCACAAACGCCACGACAGGATACGATGACAGTGAGCAAATCAAAGTTACAGATAGAATGAACTTAGGTTGCAAATTACCAATGGCGACAGGACTAACAACCTTAGTAAGACGCTTAGAGCATGCTGAGATAACATGTGCAGAATCACCACAGTAGTAACACAAGCCATTCTGGCGTCTATGAATTTTCCGCTCATTTCTAGTCAGGATTCTATCACATTGCATTAAATCAGGTGCCTGTTCAGATAACACCATGAGGGAATTTGCGGTTTTGCGCTCCCGCAACCGCCGGTCAATTTGAATTGCCAGGGCCATGGAATCATTCAGACCTGTGGGAATGGGAAAACCCACCATCACATTCTTAATGGCTTCAGAAAGGCCATTTCTAAAATTTGCAGCCAATGCACACTCGTTCCACTGGGTCAGCACGGACCATTTCCGAAATTTTTGGCAATACACCTCAGCCTCGTCCTGGCCCTGAGACATAGCCAGCAAGGCTTTTTCTGCCTGAATCTCAAGATTGGGTTCCTCATAAAGCAAACCGAGCGCCAGAAAAAACGCATCAATATCAGCCAATGCCGGATCTCCTGGCGCCAGCGAGAAAGCCCAATCCTGAGGGTCGCCCCGTAAAAAAGAAATAACAATTTTCACTTGCTGAGCGGAGTCTCCAGAGGAACAGGGTCTCAGGGACAAAAACAATTTACAATTATTCCTGAAATTTCTAAACTTAAATCGATCTCCGGAAAACAGTTCAGGAATCGGTATCTTAGGTTCTGACATAGGATTTCTGGTAACATAATCTTGTATGCCCTGCACACGAGCAGCAAGCTGGTCCACACTTGTAATCAAGGTCTGGACATTCATGTCTGCAGCAATCACAAGCCACTCAGAGGTAAAGGGGAAAAGAAAAAAAAAAAGAGAGAGAGAAAAAAAAAAAACTCAGAACTTTCTTTCTTATAATCCCACTTCTGCAATGCATTTAACATTTAATACTGGCCTGGCAAACTGTTATGACCCCAATGGCGAGGGTCTCAGAGATATCAGCAAGTCTGCGAAGTACAAAAATCCAGCTCATAGGGCAGTGGTAACTGGGTTGACCATATATCTACTCCTAACGCCAACCCTAGAAGTAGCCGGGGAACATGCCTACGTTGGTCACTAGATGTCTCGCGCCAGCCGGAGAGCTAACTACCCCTAGAAGAGGAAAACAAAGACCTCTCTTGCCTCCAGAGAAAAAACCCCAAAAGTAGGATACAAGCCCCCCACAAATAATAACGGTGAGGTAAGAGGAAATGACAAACACAGAGATGAACTAGGTTTAGCAAAGTGAGGCCCACTTACTAATAGCAGAATATAGTAAGATAACTTATATGGTCAACAAAAACCCTATCAAAAATCCACGCTGGAGATTCAAGAACCCCCGAACCGTCTAACGGCCCGGGGGGAGAACACCAGCCGCCCTAGAGCTTCCAGCAAGGTCAGGATACAGATTATATACAAGCTGGACAAAAATTGCAAACAAAAACAAATTGCAAAAAGCAAAAAAGCAGACTTAGCTTAATGAACCAGGAACCAGGATCAGTAGACAAGAGCACTACAGATTAGCTCTGATATCAACATTGCCAGGCATTGAACTGAAGGTCCAGGGAGCTTATATAGCAACACCCCTGACCTAACGACCCAGGTGAGCATAAAATGAATGACTGACATATCCAGAGTCAAATCACTAGTAGCCACTAGAGGGAGCCAAAAAGTAAATTCACAACAGTATCCTCTGCGATGTCCTGCTGTAATGTCAGTATTGTCTTTTGCTTCCTCCCCTGCCCAGGAGCTGTGGTATGTTCGTTACACAGTCAGACACAGGCAATTTTTAAAATGAACTTTAGTTCATGGGAAAACCCCTTAAAAAAGCAAATATCAATGCTAACATGGCTCCACATAAAAAGTATGCCAATGACAATGAAAAGAAAGCAGCAAAGGCACAACATCGAAGACATCAAAGGGCAAATGAGACTCTTGAAGAGCAACAGCATTGCTGGGACAAAAAATGCATATAATCATACGTGTCAAGCACAAGTCCCCTGAAAAAAATGTCATTAGATTATCACAGGATGCCATTAGGCAACAACAGCGCCTCATGCCTGCCCCCATTGTGACATTACCGCCCTCCCGATGCAATAGCATCGGGCCTCCATCTAGTTGATTATATAACTGTATATTGAATATATTTTGGTAAACAGCTAAAATTCCAAAACTTGTATCACTGTCGAAATATATTTGGACTAAACTTTATATGCAGCATATACTTTCTAAGCATGGCCGCCATGTAACACAGTGAACCAAATAATAATTTGCGGGTATTTGTAAGCCACTTTCCTTTTTTTTTGTGGTATCAGTTGCCTTTTTTGGCACCAAATTCATCAAAATGGTTTATGCCATTCATGAACTTGGCACAAAGTAAAAAAAACTGACCTTTTTCCTGTGTTCAACTGTTCCTGCAACTTTAGTAAACATTGTGCCAAAATTTTGGCATACTTGAAAATACAGGACTGAAATTGCACCAAATTTTGTGAGTTTTTAAAAAATCATTGATAAATCAGGTTAAAACATTTAGAATTGCTAAATTATGCCCACAAATTGGAAAAATATATTTTTAAAATAAACTTATTAAAAGGCGCAAATAGAATAATGAATTGGGTTCAAACAAAAAAAACTAATTTTGACAAAAACGGGCTAAGACAATGATGAATTGGACAAAGCCTAAGATAGGTTTAGGACTGTCCCAATTGGGTACCTTGTCACTTTTTTATTTTTAATCAAAAACAGTGTTTACTAAGTACCCTTTGTTATTTATGTGAACTATTGCTTTTTACTTACAGCAGAATAGATGTTCATTTTGTTTCTATCTTAGTTTTTGTCTGTCTGGCGAGTGTGAACATGCTCCTACATGTTGTATATATACCAACTTATACTCGAGTTAATTTCCTTTGGTTTTGCTAATGATGAATTAGAGCCTATATTTGTGCTTCAGAATCCTCTGCAGAGATAATTCTGTCTGGGTGAAGTTACAGAAATGGTACTGGAAATTGGGTAAGACATGATCTGAAAGTAGTTGTCTCTCATGATACATTAACTTTAAATTGATTATTTTAAATGGAATCTTGTCAGCAGGATTTCACACCCCAAAATATCTGTATGCGCGTGTAGCTCCTTCAAAGACAAGTTCAGGAATACCTCTACATGACTAGTCTGTTCCTCCTGTACTGAGAAATCAGAGTTTGAATATGCCAATGAGGATGGAGAACTATTAGTAGATTTGAGGTTTCTGTCACTCCAGTTCTATTTCCCACCCAGCGTTGCCTCGTCCTGCTTTCAATGTAAACACTGATTTCACAGTAAGGAAGGAATGGACAGGCCATATATTAAAGTACTGATGGACTTGTTGGTGGAAGAGCTGCATGCACATATAAATAATTTTCAGTGTGAAATTCTGCTGACAGATTTCTTTAAAAAAAATAGCATTCTTATCTACTGAAATGGCGCAGTCTAAAGGCGAAAATTGAAACCACCAGCTCACTTTTGTTTCCAACTTTTTGGAGAACCTAGAGCAGAAGGTGTTGTAAGCAGGTGATCAATTGAAAAAGAGCAGGTAGGTTTGCCCAGCTTGTTTCAAATAAACTGAAGTTATAAATTTATTTTAAACATTTAAAATCCATAGGAAAGTGGTGAGTGGATACTGATCATCAACATGTTTCATACGCCATATGCATCTTAAGAAATACCAGTTTTTCCTCATTATTACTATTTCCATAGTAATTTATCATGATTACCCCCTTAACCCCTTAACGACCGCCGATACGCCTTTTAACGGCGGCCGCTAAGGGTACTTAAACCACAGCGCCGTTAATTAACGGCGCTGTGGAAAAAGTGAATAGCGCCCCCCAGAGTCGGATTTTCTCTGGGGTCTCGGTTGCCGAGGGTAGCCGAGACCCCAGAGAACATGATTCGGGGGGTTTTTACCGACCCCCGAGTTGCGATCGCCGGTAATTAACCGTTTACCGGCGGTCGCAACAAAAAAAAAAAAAACGCGATTTGCCGTTTAATTTCTCTGTCCTCCGATGTGATCGCACATCGGAGGACAGAGAAATGTGGTCCCCGATGGCCCCCAATAGCCCCCCAATACTTACCTACCTCCCCCGGTGCTCCTCGTGTCTCCCCATGGGCGCCGCCATCTTTTTTCCGGGAACAAATGGCGGGCGCACGCGCAGTGCGCCCGCCGCCCGGCACCCGGATGTTCTTTGGGGTCTCGGCTGCCGGGGGTAGCCGAGACCCCAAAGAACATGATCGGGGTCGATTTGCACCGACCCCTGCTTTGCGATCGCCGGTAATTAACAGTTTACCGGCGACCGCAAAAAAAAAAAAAAAAAAAAAAAAAAGCGATCAGTTATTTCTCTGTCCTCTGATGTGATCGCACATCAGAGGACAGAGAAATAGGGGGATTCGGGGACCCTATCATACTCACCCGGTGTCCCTGGGTCCTCTTCTGTCTTCTCCTGCCAGCCGGCTTTTTCATCATGGCGGGCGCATGCGCAGTGCGCCCGCCATCTGCTGCCATCTGCCGGCCGGCAGGAGGAGACAAGTTGGGGCTAAAATTAGGGTTAGGGTTAGGGTTAGGGTTAGAGTTAGGGTTAGGGTTAGAGTTAGGGTTAGGGTTGGGGCTAAATTTAGGGTTAGGGTTAGGGCTAGGGTTAGGGTTAGGCTACTTTCACACTAGCGTTTTTTGGCTTCCGTCGCAATGCGTCGTTGGAGAAAAAACGCATTCTGCAAAAGTGCTTGCAGGATGCGTTTTTTGTCCATTGGCTTGCATTAGCGACGCATTGCGACGGATTGCCACATGTCGCATCCGTCGTGCGACGGATGCGTCGTGCTTCGGCGGACCGTCGACACAAAAAAAACTACATGTAACTTTTTTGTGCGACGTGTCCCACATATTTCAGTGCCACGTGCCACGTATTTAAGTGACACGTGCCACGTGCCACATATTTCAGTGCCACGTATCAAAGTGCCACGTGCCACGTATCAAAGTGCCACGTGCCACGTATCAAAGTGCCACGTGCCACGTATCAAAGTGCCACGTGCCACATATTTCAGTGCCACGTGCCACGTATCAAAGTGCCACGTGCCACATATCAAAGTGCCACGTGCCACATCTTTCAGTGCCACGTGCCACGTATTTAAGAGACACGTGCCACGTATCAAAGTGCCACGTGCCACATATTTCAGTGCCACGTGCCACGTATTTAAGTGACACGTGCCACGTATCAAAGTGCCACGTGCCACATATTTCAGTGCCACGTATCAAAGTGCCACGTGCCACGTATCAAAGTGCCACGTGCCACGTATCAAAGTGCCACGTGCCACGTATCAAAGTGCCACGTGCCACGTATCAAAGTGCCACGTGCCACGTATCAAAGTGCCACGTGCCACATATTTCAGTGCCACGTGCCACGTATCAAAGTGCCACGTGCCACGTATCAAAGTGCCACGTGCCACATCTTTCAGTGCCACGTGCCACGTATTTAAGAGACATGTGCCACGTATCAAAGTGCCACGTGCCACATATTTCAGTGCCACGTGCCACGTATTTAAGTGACACGTGCCACGTATCAAAGTGCCACGTATCACGTATTTCAGTGCCACGTATTTAAGTGACACGTATCACGTATAAGTGCCACGTGTCACGTATTTAATTGCCACATATTTAAGTGCCACGTATCAAGATTTTCCATGGAGAACAGACACATCCAGAGATATGTCTGCTCTCCACGGCTGCAGCAAAACGCTGACAGGAGCCATAGTTCCTGTCGGTGTGTCACTGCGCATGCGCGAGCGAATTTACCGGCGGTCATTGACCCCGGCACTCTCGCTTAACGGCAGTGCTGCGTGGGAAAGTTCAACGCAGCTGTACTGCTGTTAACCGAGACGCCGGAGTCATTGAACTCCGGAACAGTACGCGATACACTGCTAGGAGCTTCGCTCCTGGCAGTGTATCGCCGGAGAGCAGCCGATCGGCGTGGGACACTCGTTTTATGGATTCTGCGGACAGGGAGTATGAATTTGGTTTATTATTTTTGGATTTTTTCCTGGAGGATCGAGGGCTTCGCCTACAAGTGTGCTGTTGGTGAGTATATACTCTGTGTTATATGTTGTATGTACTGTGTGTCATGTATGTGTATTGTGTGTAGGTGTTTTGTGTAACTTTACAATTGTGCTAAGTCGCCGGACACAGGGACAACTCTCCCATCCTAATACCGGATGGGAGTAGTAGTCCCATACGGCGACTTAGCACAATGGTGGCACTAGCGTCGCATGGGGACACACACACGCACACACACGCACACACACACACACAGAAGGACTCCATGCTGCTTCACTGGGGGGCGGGGGCTTCCCTCTTCCTGTCCGACGTCACGTCCGGTCCTGGGTGTCAACCCCTCCGTACAAAGACGCCGACACCCAGGACAAAGGCGCTGTGTGTGGAAGGTAATATGGGGCCCTAGGGGGATACGCAGACACGCCGCTGCGTAAAGAATTGACATGTCAATTCTTTTTACGCCGGCGTGTTTGCAGACAAAAGCGCCGCATTTTTTTGCGGTGTGTCTGAACGGCAAAGTGAATTTCTCATTCACTTTGCCGGCAGACGAAAATGACATTGCGCATTTTTGAAAAGCGCCCGCAAAATAGCGCTCAAAAATGCGCTATGTCTGAAAGTAGCCTAAGGCTTCTTTCACACTTGCGTCGGTACGGGGCGGTCGCAATGCGTCGGCCCGATGTACCGACGCACGTTGTGAAAATTGTGCACAACGTGGGCAGCGGATGCAGTTTTTCAACGCATCCGCTGCCCAGTCTGTTGTGAATTTGCTTTTTGCTCCCTCTAGTGGTTACTAGTTTTTTGACTCTGGTTTTTCTGTCATTCCTTTTATCCGCACCTGGGTCGTTAGTTAGGGGTGTTGCTATATAAGCTCCCTGGACCTTCAGTTCAATGCCTGGCAACGTAGTTTTCAGAGCTAGTCTGCTGTGCTCTTGTCTACTGATCCTGGTTCCAGTTATATCAGCTAAGTCTGCCTTTTGCTTTTTGCTATTTGTTTTGGTTTTGTATTTTTGTCCAGCTTGTTCCAAATCTATATCCTGACCTTTGCTGGAAGCTCTAGGGGACTGGTGTTCTCCCCCCGGACCGTTAGACGGTTCGGGGGTTCTTGAATTTCCAGTGTGGATTTTGATAGGGTTTTTGTTGACCATATAAGTTACCTTTCTTTATTCTGCTATCAGTAAGCGGGCCTCTCTGTGCTAAACCTGGTTCATTTCTGTGTTTGTCATTTCCACTTACCTCACCGTCATTATTTGTGGGGGGCTTCTATCCAGCTTTGGGGTCCCCTTCTTTGGAGGCAAGAAAGGTCTTTGTTTTCCTCTACTAGGGGTAGCTAGATTCTCCGGCTGGCGCGTGTCATCTAGAATCAACGTAGGAATGATCCCCGGCTACTTCTAGTGTTGGCGATAGGAGTAGATATATGGTCAACCCAGTTACCACTGCCCTATGAGCTGGATTTTTGTATTCTGCAGACTTCCACGTTCCTCTGAGACCCTCGCCATTGGGGTCATAACAGTTTGCCAGGCCAGTATTAAATGTTTAATGCATTGCAGAAGAGGGATTATAAGAAAGAAGATTCTGAGTTTTTTTTTTTTTTTCTTTCTCCTTCCCCTTTACCTCAGAGTGGCTATGCTTGCTGCAGACATGAATGTCCAGACCTTGATTACAAGTGTGGACCAGCTGGCTACTCGTGTGCAGGGCATACAAGACTATGTTATCAGAAATCCTAGGTCAGAACCTAAAATACCGATTCCTGAACTGTTTTCCGGAGACAGGTTTAAGTTTAGGAATTTCGTGAATAATTGTAAATTGTTTTTGTCCCTGAGACCCTGTTCATCAGGAGATTCTGATCAGCAAGTAAAAATTGTTATTTCGTTCTTACGGGGCGACCCTCAGGATTGGGCTTTTTCGCTGGCGCCAGGAGATCCGGCATTGGCTGATCTTGATGCGTTTTTTCTGGCGCTCGGTTTACTTTATGAGGAACCCAATCTTGAGATTCAGGCAGAAAAGGCCTTGCTGTCTATGTCTCAGGGGCAGGACGAGGCTGAAGTGTATTGCCAAAAATTTCGGAAATGGTCCGTGCTGACACATTGGAACGAGTGTGCACTGGCCGCTAATTTTAGAAATGGCCTTTCTGAAGCCATTAAGAATGTTATGGTGGGTTTTCCCATTCCCGCAGGTCTGAATGATACTATGGCACTGGCTATTCAAATTGACCGGCGGTTGCGGGAGCGCAAAACCGCAAATTCCCTCATGGTGTTGTCTGAACAGACACCTAATTCGGTGCAATGTGATAGAAAAACCGCAAATTCCCTCATGGTGTTGTCTGAACAGACACCTGATTTAATGCAATGTCATAGAATCCTGACTAGAAATGAGCGGAAAATTCATAGACGCCGGAATGGCTTGTGCTACTACTGTGGTGATTCTACACATGTTATCTCAGCATGCTCTAAACGTATAGCTAAGGTTGTTAGTCCTGTCACCGTTGGTAATTTGCAACCTAAATTTATTCTGTCTGTAACTTTGATTTGCTCACTGTCATCTTATCCTGTCATGGCGTTTGTAGATTCAGGTGCTGCCCTGAGTCTCATGGATCTCTCATTTGCTAAGCGCTGTGGATTTACTCTTGAACCATTAGAAAATCCTATTCCTCTTAGGGGTATTGATGCTACACCATTGGCAGCAAATAAACCGCAGTATTGGACACAGGTTACCATGTGCATGACTCCTGAACACCGCGAGGTGATACGTTTTCTGGTTTTACATAAAATGCATGATTTGGTTGTTTTAGGGCTGCCATGGTTACAGACCCATAATCCAGTCCTGGACTGGAAGGCTATGTCAGTCTCAAGTTGGGGCTGTCGTGGTATTCATGGGGATTCCCTGCCTGTGTCTATTGCTTCTTCTACGCCTTCGGAAGTTCCGGAGTATTTGTCTGATTATCAGGATGTCTTCAGTGAGTCTGAGTCCAGTGCACTGCCTCCTCATAGGGACTGTGACTGTGCTATAGATTTGATCCCAGGCAGTACATTTCCTAAGGGAAGACTGTTTAATCTGTCGGTACCTGAACATACCGCTATGCGTTCATATATCAAGGAGTCTCTGGAAAAAGGACATATTCGTCCGTCTTCTTCCCCTCTTGGTGCGGGATTCTTTTTTGTGGCAAAAAAGGACGGATCTTTGAGACCTTGTATTGATTATCGGCTTTTAAATAAGATCACTGTCAAATTTCAGTATCCTTTACCGCTGTTGTCTGACTTGTTTGCCCGGATTAAGGGTGCCAAGTGGTTCACCAAGATAGACCTTCGTGGTGCGTACAA
The DNA here is from genome assembly GCF_051348905.1 of Ranitomeya variabilis. Lineage (NCBI taxonomy): Eukaryota > Metazoa > Chordata > Amphibia > Anura > Dendrobatidae > Ranitomeya > Ranitomeya variabilis. The sequence continues at coordinate 493,781,997 of NC_135235.1, forward strand.
CCTTGTGCGCATTAAGCAAGGTGATGAATGGAAAACCGCATTCAATACGCCCGAAGGTCATTTTGAGTACTTGGTGATGCCTTTTGGGCTCTCCAATGCGCCTTCAGTTTTTCAGTCCTTTATGCATGACATTTTCCGGAAGTATCTGGATAAATTTTTGATTGTTTATCTGGATGATATTTTGGTTTTTTCTGATAATTGGGATTCGCATGTGGAGCAGGTCAGGTTGGTCTTTAAAATCTTGCGTGAAAATTCTTTGTTTGTCAAGGGCTCAAAGTGTCTCTTTGGTGTACAGAAGGTTCCCTTTTTGGGGTTCATTTTTTCCCCTTCTGCTGTGGAGATGGACCCAGTCAAGGTCCGAGCTATTCTTGATTGGACTCAGCCCTCGTCAGTTAAGAGTCTTCAGAAGTTCTTGGGCTTCGCTAACTTCTACCGTCGTTTTATCGCTAATTTTTCTAGCATTGTGAAACCTTTGACGGATATGACCAAGAAGGGCTCCGATGTAGCTAACTGGGCTCCTGCTGCCGTGGAGGCTTTCCAGGAGTTTAAACGCCGGTTTACTTTGGCGCCTGTTTTGTGCCAGCCTGACGTCTCACTTCCCTTTCAGGTTGAGGTGGATGCTTCGGAGATTGGGGCAGGGGCCGTTTTGTCGCAGAGAGGCCCTGGTTGCTCTGTTATGAAACCTTGTGCCTTTTTCTCTAGGAAGTTTTCGCCTGCCGAGCGAAATTATGATGTGGGCAATCGGGAGTTGTTGGCCATGAAATGGGCATTTGAGGAGTGGCGTCATTGGCTCGAGGGTGCTAAGCATCGTGTGGTGGTCTTGACTGATCACAAAAATCTGATGTATCTCGAGTCTGCTAAACGCCTTAATCCGAGACAGGCCCGCTGGTCATTGTTTTTCTCCCGCTTTGATTTTGTTGTCTCGTATTTACCAGGTTCAAAGAATGTGAAGGCCGATGCTCTTTCTAGGAGCTTTGTGCCTGATGCTCCTGGAGTCGCTGATCCTGTTGGTATTCTTAAAGATGGAGTTATCTTGTCAGCTATTTCTCCGGATCTGCGACGTGTGTTGCAGAGATTTCAGGCTGATAGGCCTGAGTCTTGTCCACCTGACAGACTGTTTGTCCCGGATAAGTGGACCAGCAGAGTCATTTCCGAGGTTCATTCCTCGGTGTTGGCAGGTCACCCGGGAATTTTTGGCACCAGAGATCTGGTGGCCAGGTCCTTTTGGTGGCCTTCCTTGTCAAGGGATGTGCGGTCATTTGTGCAGTCCTGTGGGACTTGTGCTCGAGCTAAGCCTTGCTGTTCTCGTGCCAGCGGTTTGCTCTTGCCCTTGCCTGTCCCGAAGAGACCTTGGACACATATCTCCATGGATTTCATTTCTGATCTTCCGCTATCTCAGGGCATGTCCGTTATCTGGGTGATATGTGATCGCTTCTCCAAGATGGTCCATTTGGTTCCTTTGCCTAAGCTGCCTTCCTCTTCCGATCTGGTTCCTGTGTTTTTCCAGAACGTGGTTCGTTTGCACGGCATCCCTGAGAATATTGTGTCAGACAGAGGATCCCAGTTCGTTTCCAGGTTCTGGCGATCCTTTTGTAGTAGGATGGGCATTGATTTGTCGTTTTCGTCTGCTTTCCATCCTCAGACTAATGGACAGACGGAGCGAACCAATCAGACTTTGGAGGCTTATTTGAGGTGTTTTGTCTCTGCTGATCAGGACGATTGGGTGACATTCTTGCCGTTGGCTGAGTTTGCCCTTAATAATCGGGCTAGTTCCGCCACCTTGGTTTCGCCTTTTTTCTGCAACTCTGGTTTCCATCCTCGCTTTTCTTCGGGTCATGTGGAGCCTTCTGACTGTCCTGGGGTGGATTCTGTGGTGGATAGGTTGCAGCAGATCTGGAATCATGTGGTGGACAACTTGAAGTTGTCACAGGAGAAGGCTCAGCGCTTTGCCAACCGCCGCCGCGGTGTGGGTCCCCGACTACGCGTTGGGGATTTGGTGTGGCTTTCTTCCCGCTTTGTTCCTATGAAGGTCTCCTCTCCCAAATTTAAACCTCGTTTTATTGGGCCTTACAAGATATTGGAAATCCTTAATCCTGTATCTTTTCGTCTGGATCTTCCTGTGTCGTTTGCTATTCACAATGTATTTCATAGGTCCTTGTTGCGGCGGTACATTGTACCTGTAGTTCCTTCTGCTGAGCCTCCTGCTCCGGTGTTGGTTGAGGGCGAGTTGGAGTACGTGGTGGAGAAGATCTTGGATTCTCGCCTCTCCAGGCGGAGGCTTCAGTACCTGGTCAAGTGGAAGGGCTATGGTCAGGAGGATAATTCCTGGGTGGTCGCCTCTGATGTTCATGCGGCCGATTTAGTTCGTGCCTTTCATGCCGCTCATCCTGATCGCCCTGGTGGTCGTGGTGAGGGTTCGGTGACCCCTCACTAAGGGGGGGGTACTGTTGTGAATTTGCTTTTTGCTCCCTCTAGTGGTTACTAGTTTTTTGACTCTGGTTTTTCTGTCATTCCTTTTATCCGCACCTGGGTCGTTAGTTAGGGGTGTTGCTATATAAGCTCCCTGGACCTTCAGTTCAATGCCTGGCAACGTAGTTTTCAGAGCTAGTCTGCTGTGCTCTTGTCTACTGATCCTGGTTCCAGTTATATCAGCTAAGTCTGCCTTTTGCTTTTTGCTATTTGTTTTGGTTTTGTATTTTTGTCCAGCTTGTTCCAAATCTATATCCTGACCTTTGCTGGAAGCTCTAGGGGACTGGTGTTCTCCCCCCGGACCGTTAGACGGTTCGGGGGTTCTTGAATTTCCAGTGTGGATTTTGATAGGGTTTTTGTTGACCATATAAGTTACCTTTCTTTATTCTGCTATCAGTAAGCGGGCCTCTCTGTGCTAAACCTGGTTCATTTCTGTGTTTGTCATTTCCTCTTACCTCACCGTCATTATTTGTGGGGGGCTTCTATCCAGCTTTGGGGTCCCCTTCTTTGGAGGCAAGAAAGGTCTTTGTTTTCCTCTACTAGGGGTAGCTAGATTCTCCGGCTGGCGCGTGTCATCTAGAATCAACGTAGGAATGATCCCCGGCTACTTCTAGTGTTGGCGATAGGAGTAGATATATGGTCAACCCAGTTACCACTGCCCTATGAGCTGGATTTTTGTATTCTGCAGACTTCCACGTTCCTCTGAGACCCTCGCCATTGGGGTCATAACACCAGTCTATGTCCTGGGGAGGAGGGGGCAGAGTTACGGCCACGCATCCGCGGAAATGGCGGACGCGACGTACAAAAAAAAGGTTACATTGAACTTTTTTTGTGACGACGGGGGCTAAAGTTATGGTTAGGGTTGGGGCTAAAGTTAGGGTTGGGGCTAAAGTTAGGGTTAGAGTTGGGATTAGGGTTAGGGTTTGGATTAGGGTTGGGATTAGTGTTACGTTTGGGATTAGGGTTGGGATTAGGGTTAGGGTTGGGATTAGGGTTAGGGGTGTGTTGGATTTAGGGTTTTGATTAGGGTTATGGTTAGGGTTGAGATTAGGGCTGTTTTGGGGTTAGGGTTGTGATTATCGTTAGGGTTGTGATTAGGATTATGGATCGGGTTGAGATTAGGGTTAGGGCTGTGTTGGGGTTAGGGTTGGAGTTAGAATTGGGGGGTTTCCACTGTTTAGGTACATCAGGGGGTCTCCAAACACGACAGCCAATTTTGCGCTAAAAAAGTCAAATGGTACTCCCTCCCTTCTGAGCTCTGCCGTGCGCCCAAACAGTGGTTTACCCCCACATATGGGGCATCAGCGTACTCGGGATAAATTGGACAACAACTTTTGGGGTCCAATTTCTCCTGTTACCCTTGTGAAAATAAAAACTTGGTGGCTAAAAATCTTTTTTGTTGGAAAAAAATATATTTTTTTGTTTTCACTACTCTGCATTATAAATTTCTGTGAAGCACTTGAGCTTTCAAAGTTCTCACCACATATCTAGATAAGTTCCTTAGGGGGTCTAGTTTCCAAAATTTGGTCACTTGTGGGGGTTTCTACTGTTTAGGTACATTAGGGGTCTGCAAACGCAACATAACGCCCGCAGACAATTCTATCAAAGTCTGCATTGCAAAATGGCGCTCCTTCCCTTCCGAGCTCTGCCGTGCGCCCAAACAGTGGTTTACCCCCACATATGGGGTACCAGCATACTCAGGACAAATTGGACAACAACTTTTGGGGTCCAATTTCTCTTGTTACCCTTGTGAAAATAAAAACTTGGGGGCTAAAAAATCTTTATTGTTAAAAAATATATATTTTTTATTTTCACGACTCTGCATTATAAACTTCTGTGATGCACTTGGGCATTCAAAGTTCTCACTACACATCTAGATAAGTTCCATGGGGGGTCTAGTTTCCAAAATGGGGTCACTTTTGGGGGGTTTCTGCTGTTTAGGCACATCAGGGGCTCTCCAAACGCGACATGGCGTCCGATCTCAATTCCAGTCAATTTTGCATTGAAAAGTCAAATGGCGCTCCTTTGCTTCCGAGCTCAGCCATGCGCCCAAACAGTGGTTTACCCCCACATATGGGGTGTCGGCGTACTCAAGACAAATTGTACAACAGCTTCTGGGGTCCATTTTCTCCTGTTACCCTTGGTAAAATAAAAATTTGGAGGCAAAAAGATCATTTTTGTAGAAAAAATGCGATTTTTTTATTTTCACGGCTCTACGTTATAAACTTCTGTGAAGCACCTGGGGGTTTAAAGTGCTCACCACACATCTAGATAAGTTCCTTAAGGGGTCTAGTTTCCAAAATGGTGTCATATGTGGGGGGTCTCTACTGTTTAGGCACATCAGCGGCTCTCCAAACGTGACATGGCGTCCAATCTCAATTCCAGCCAATTCTACATTGAAAAAGTAAAACGACACTCCTTCTCTTCCAAGCTCTGCGGTGCGCCCAAACAGTGGTTTACCCCCATATATGGGGTATCGACGTACTCAGGAGAAATTGCACAACAACTTTTGTGGTCTAATTTCTCCTGTTACCCTTGTGAAAATAAAAATTTGGGGGCAAAAAGATCATTTTTGTAGAAAAAATGAGATTTTTTATTTTCACGGCTCTACGTTATAAACTTCTGTGAAGCACTTGGGGGTTCAAAGTGCTCACCACACATCTAGATAAGTTCCTTGGGGGGTCTAGTTTCCAAAATGGTATCACTTGTGGGGGGTTTCCACTGTTTAGGCACATCAGGGACTCTCCAAACGCGACATGGCATCCGATCTCAATTCCAGCCAATTCTGCATTGAAAAAGTCAAACGGTGCTCCTTCACTTCCAAGCTCTGCAGTGCGCCCAAACAGTGGTTTACCTCCACATATGGGGTATCGACGTACTCAGGAGAAATTGCACAACAACTTTTGTGGTCTAATTTCTCCTGTTACCCTTGTGAAAATAAAACTTTTGGGGCAAAAAGATCATTTTTGTAGAAAAAATGAGATTTTTTATTTTCACGGCTCTACGTTATAAACTTCTGTGAAGCACTTGGGGGTTCAAAGTGCTCACCACACATCTAGATAAGTTCCTTGGGGGGTCTAGTTTCCAAAATGGTATCACTTGTGGGGGGTTTCCACTGTTTAGGCACATCAGGGACTCTCCAAACGCGACATGGCATCCGATCTCAATTCCAGCCAATTCTGCATTGAAAAAGTCAAACGGTGCTCCTTCACTTCCAAGCTCTGCAGTGCGCCCAAACAGTGGTTTACCTCCACATATGGGGTATCGGCGTACTCAGGAAAAATTGCACAACAAAATTTGTGGTTAAATTTCTGTTTTTACACTTGTGAAAATTAAAAAAAATGGTTCTGAAGTAAAATGTTTGCAAAAAAAAGTAAAATGTTAATTTTTTTCTTCCACATTGTTTTAGTTCCTGTGAAGTACGTAAAGGGTTAATAAACTTCTTGAATGTGGTTTTGAGCAGCTTGAGGGGTGCAGTTTTTAGAATGGTGTCACACTTGGTTATTTTCTATCATATAGACCCCTCAAAATCACTTCAAAGGTGATGTGGTCCCTAAAAAAAACATGGTGTTGTAAAAATGAGAAATTGCTGGTCAACTTTTAACCCTTATAACTCCCTAACAAAAAAAAAAATTGTTTCCAAAATTGTGCTGATGTAAAGTAGACATGTGAGAAATGTTATTTATTAACTATTTTTTGTGACATATCTCTCTGATTTAAGGGCATAAAAATACAAAGTTTGAAAATTGCAAAATTTTAAAAATTTTCGCCATATTTCCATTTTTTTCATAAATAATCGCAAGTAATATCGAAGAAATGTTACCACTAACTTGAAGTACAACATGTCACGAAAAAACAGTCTCAGAATCAGCGGGATCCGATAAAGCGTTCCAGAGTTATAACCTTAAAAGTGACACTGGTCAGAATTGTAAAAATTGGCTCGGTCATTAAGTACCAAATTGGCTCTGTCACTAAGGGGTTAATGACCGCTGATACGCCTTTTAACGGCGGCAGTTAAGGGTACTTATTCTTGAGCGCCGCTTTTTAACAGAGCTGAGAAATAAGTCTATAGCGCCCCCCAGTGTTGGAAATTCTGCAGGGTACCCAAGACCAGAATATGATTCAGGTTGGTTTTTACCTACCCCAGTGTTGCGATCACCGTTATTCATGGAATAATGGCGACCGCAAAAAATAAGTCCCAATTTCACATTTAATTTCTCTCCTCTGATGTGATCGCACATCAGATGAGAGAGAAATGTGGTCCCCCAATCCCCCCCGGTACCTCCAGTGTCCCTGGACCCTCCTGCAACCCCCGGCGATGTCCCTTGGCTGCCAGCGTCTTCTTCTATGAAGAAAATGGTGGGTGCATGCGCAGTGCGCCCGCCGAGATCTGCTGGCTGGCACCTGGCAACAATAGGAAATTTTTCCTATCGGTTCATTTTGATGACTTTGATATGGTCTATCACAGTGATCAAAATAAAAAAAATGGTAAATCAAAGCACCCTTTATCACCCTCTTAGTTATGTTAAAATAATTTTAAAAAAAATGTATTTATTTTCATTTTTCCATTAGGGCTAGGGTCGGGCTAGGGTTAGGGTTAGGGTTGGGGCTAGGGTTAGGGTTCTGGCTAGAGCTAGGGTTAAGGTTGGGCTAGGGTTAGAGTTGGGCTAGGGTTAGACATTGCCATCTTTTCTTATTTATTGTCTCACAGGACTAAGCACAGAACTGTCAAATTGATAATCAAGCCAGAAAATACATATCACTTCATTCACTTTAATGGACTAGAAAAATAAAAAAAATGTGAATGTGCCTAAAATTTCCCACACTAGTTTATAAACGCGTGCAAAATATTGCCCCAAAATTTCAGCTCCCTAAGTTAGCTAGATGGAATGTCCCTTTGAATTGGAAATTGACATAAGGCCGTGTGCACACTTTGCAGATATGGAGAGTATCTGGTGCATTTTTACTTGTAGATTTTCTAAATAAACCTGAAACAATCCGTATGCCAGCAAAGTGAATGAGAAACCTGAAGTCTCATGCACATGTTACTTTTTTTGACTTGTAGATTTGGTGCAGAAAATAACCTGCAGCATGTCAATTCTCCCAGCGTTCTTGCTATGCGTTTTTCACCATTGACTTCACTCAAATCAGTCAAAATTGCAGAACAAAAAGGCAGGGCAAAAAATGCAGGCAAAAATGCTGCAAATAAGTTGCAAAACCAAGCGCTTTTTAAGCTGAATTTTTCCTGCCAAGTGATGCAGATGTAAGGGGTGTACCAGGACCAGGTCATACACCTTTCCCCTTGTAAATGTTACCTTCATGTAAATGTTATATTTATTATTATGTTTTGCTTGTGTATAGGGAGAAGCATAGGGAAAGCGTATTACCCTGTTCAGCCCACTAGATGGCGACCATGACACCATATCATTATTAGTGGTGTAAATAGTTAACCATAGGAGGAGCTAGCTGGGATAAGGTAGGAAAAGTTTCCTAGTTACAGTCAGTAGGGGCTGGGGTACAGGGATGCAGGTGGCTCCATAATGTGGCAGCTCATCGCACGGGCTGATGCCCTCATATCTGGGGCTAAATGGCTGAGGGAACGCCCAAATGCAGTGAGTTTGGGCAGGGAGAATGCTGCTTTACTGCAAGAGGCGGTATGACCCAGGCACGTACTGGAGGCCGAAAGAGGAGAAGCAGGGAAATTAAGAAATGTGGAATGTATGGAACCCAATGCTAAAAGTGTAACTGAAAAGGATGTGCTGCGAACAGAAACAAGCAAAGTTTTATGTATGAAGTTAAAGCTGGACTGTGACTCAATATGTATGAATTCGTGTGAACGGAGCCTGCAATAGCTCAGAAGAGATCCGGAAAGTACGGATAACAGAGAGACAAGTACCTTGATAAAAGAACATTGATTTCATGTGATGGGAGACCAGGGCGCTCAAGAACCATTATTCTCAGCCACGACTATGTCCCTGGCGCTCCCTCACACAGAAATGGTGCAGAAATTTTGCTCAACTTTAGAACATAGCCTGGTCGTAAGCAGAAGATGGAGCATTTATTTAAAATTGGGGTGATAATAATAACAAAAGTTTAGCTATAGTATTTGGCTCAGCTAGCAATATACCCATTTTGCTCTATTATGACCCACTGTTATACCTTATGGTAAACTAAACCCTTGCTCTCATGAAGATTATGCTAGCTTTATAAGTACATACAGACACCAAATACAGCTTAGCTCTGCACTGCCTAGTTATTACAAGCTCCATTGTGGAGGAATGCAGGAGGGATGGGTTCTGCTATAAACCAGATAACAAAACGATTGGCTGCTGAAAAGCAGCATGCTGGCTATATTTCTCCCCTGATATTGTCTTTTAGGGACAGTTAGGAGGCCTTTGAATATATAAAACTATTAATAATAATAATAACAATAATAATTTTATTTATATAGCACCAACATATTCCGCAGCGCTTTACAAATTATACAGGGGATTTGTACAGACAATAGACATTACAGCATAACAATAATCACAGTTCAAAATGGATACCAAGAGGAGTAAGGACCCTGCTCGCAAGCTTACAAACTATGAGGTAAAAGGGGAGATGCAGCGCCCCAGAGTCCTGGTCGTTGCAGTACTGATGCTCTGCCGCTAAGGGGGGCTATGGTACGTCTGATGGCACTGAAGGAGTTCACCTGACCAGGTATCACAGACACCAATACACTTCACAGTCTGGCCTCCAGGGGGAGCTAAGGGTGCTATGTATTAGGCCACTCCTCACAATCTGGTAAAACTGGGGGTTAGATAGGAAGTTAGACAGAAGCTGACTGGGTTGGAACCAGGCAACATCCTGTGGCAGAGGGTGTTGCAGGGGAAGATTCAGGGGGGTCCCTGTCAGGGGTGGGATCCTGACAGAGGCCTAGCGAACAGAAAGAAAGTTACGGGACCGCGCCTGCACTTCATTGCGGCGGTACCCCAAGAAAGGACAAGAAGCGAGGTTTATTGTGCTGAGTGAGAAACGAGATCAACGCAACAAGGAGAAACACCAGTAGGAGTCGTGCTGTAAGACGAGGCAACATCCTACTGAGGCGCGTAGCCGGTGGCCGGAACGCCGAGGAAGTATTGAGCTCCAGGCCTTACTTCAAACCTACGGCAGGACAGTCAGTTATAGGCGGGCTGTCTCACCCAAAATCACCTAAGCAGATACAGAGGGCAACATCTGGAGAGGGGCGACTCTAGGGTACCGGAAGACCTCCGAGCCTACCCGTCATACGGGTGCATCCTAGCCATATCATCTGGGGGATGAAACAGAACATCATAATCGAGTTGTGAGGGAACTTCAGAAACAGACACAACAGTTGTGAGGACTATCCCGTAAGCACAGCAGGGAAGGACTACAACACACAAGCGCTAGAAGGTAGGCACAGATTTTCACCTGCAAAGGGAACTCTGGAGGTGCCATCGGACCGGCTGGACTCACGCAGCCTGGTTAACCGTATTTCGGACTGAGGATCCGGAAGCCTTCAGTAAAGAGGTAAAGAGACTGCAACCTGGTGTCCTTGTTATTTACTGCGACCGACACCACACCACAACAGCATCCCCCTCCACCTTCATTGGACGCCCCTCAGCAGGGTCACGGGCCGGGTCTAGCCACCGTGATAACCTCAGAGGCCCAGTACCGGGTACCCCTCGGCCCTGCGGCAGTGGGGGCGCTCCAGAGACACAAGAGGTGGATGGTAACAATTGCTTTCGTTGTTCGGACCAGCCATAGTGTAAAGATCTGGTATTCATGTAAAGCTGCATGAACCAGTTAACAGCCTAAGTATGTAACAGTACAGACACAGAGGGCTATTAACTGCATAAAGTGTATGAGAACGTGATGCGAGGAGCCTGATTATGGTTTAAGTGTTTTGAATGGGCCACACAGGGATAGTTAGGTTAATGCGTTGAGGCGGTAGGCCAGTCTGAACAAATGCGTTTTTAGGGCATGCTTAAAACTGTGGGAGATTGGGGATGAATCGTATTAACCTAGGTAGTGCATTCCAAAGAATTGGTGAAGCACGTGAAAAGTCTTGGAGACGGGAGTGGGAGGTTCTGATTATTGAGGATGCTAACCTCAGGTCATTAGCAGAATGGAGATAATGGGTAGGGTGGTAGACTGAGACCAGGGAGGAGATGTAGGTTGGTGCTGAGCCATGGAGTGCTTTGTGGATGAGGGTAATAGTTCTGTACTGGATTCTGGAGTGGATGGGTAACCAGTGTAATGACTGGCACAAGATAGAGGCATCGGTATAACAATTGGTGAGGAATATGATCCTGGCTGCAGCATTCAGGACAGATTGGAGAGGGGAGAGTTTGGTAAGAGGGAGGCTGATTAGTAGAGAGTTACAATAGTCCAGACGAGAATGAATGAGTGAAACAATAAGAGTTATTGCAGAGTCGAAAGTAAGAAAAGGGCGAATTCTAGAGATGGTTTTTAAGATGCAGATAGAAGAGGGAGCCAGTGATCGGATGTGGGGAGTGAATGAAAGCTCGGAATCAAGTATGACCCCAAGGCAGTGGGCATGTTGCTTGGGAGTAATGGTGGAACCACACAAGGAGATTGCAATGTCAGGCAAAAGTAGGCTAGTGGAGGGAGAGAACACGAGGAGTTCAGTTTTTCACAAGTTCAGTTTTAGATAGAGGGAGGACATGATGTTAGAGACAGCGGTAAGACAATCACTGATGTTTTCTAAAAAGGCAGGCGTGATATCAGGAGAAGAAGTGTATAATTGGGTGTCATCAGCATAAAGATGGTACTGGAAATCAAATCTACTGATTGTTTGTACAATAGGGGCAGTATACAAAGAGAAGAGGAGGGGGCCTAGGACTGATCCTTGAGAACCCAAACAGTTAGGGGAAGGTGGGAGGAGGAGGAATCAGCAAAAGATACAGTGAAGGAGCGGTCAGAGCGATAGGAGGAGAACCAGGAGAGAATGTCCTTGAGGCCGATGGAGTGTAGCATAGTGAGGAGGAGCTGATGATCCACAGTATCGAATGCTGTGGAGAGATCCAAGAGAATGAGCAGGGAGCAGTGACCTTTAGATTTAGTTGTTAGTAGATCATTAGAGACTTTAGTGAGGGCAGTTTCAGTAGAGTGTAAAGAGCGGAAACCAGATTGAAGAGGGTCGAGAAGAGAGTTATCTGAGAGATAGCTGATAAGACGGGAGTGGAACAGGCGTACGAAAAGAGTTTAGAGATGAAGGGAAGATTGGAGACAGGTCTATAATTAGCGGCACAGTTTTCATCGAGGGATGTTTTTTAAGTAATGGATGTATGATGGCATGCTTAAATGAGGAGGGAAAGATACCAGAAGAGAGAGAAAGGTTGAATATTTTTGTTAGGTGAAAGGTGACAGCCGGGAAAGGGACTGGAGGAGATATGACAGAATGGGGACACTGGTGCAAGTGGTCGGGCAAGAAGATGCAAGGAGCCTGATTACTTCTTCTGTAACTGGTTCAAAGTCAGAGAGTGAACTAGATGCAGTGGGGAAGGGAGGACAGTGCATGGTATGAAGGGATTGGGAGATAATTTCCTGTCGGATGTGGTCAATTTTTTCTTTGAAGTAATTGGCTAGATCGTCAGCCCAGAGATCCGTGGTTGGGGCCTGCACTCTTGGGTTGAGTAGGGAATGCAAAGTGTCAAAGAGACGTTTAGGGTTATTGGACAGTAAGGAGATGAGGGTGTTAAAATAGGTTTGTTTGGAGAGGTGAAGGGCAGAGTTGTATGTTTTAAGCATAAACTTATAATGGATGAAATCTTCGGATAGATTTTCTCCACAGGCATGTGGCGCACTGGAGCACAGCTGCAGGAAATGTGTTTGCAGTGTGTCGAGTTGTTCTATGTATAGGAGGTGCAATTTCATCCAGGGCACTTTGCAGGGTTTCATTCTAATGCTTCAGTGCAGAATCAGGACATGAGATGGAGGACATAGGGGCCAATGAGGACTGCAAGTTCTTCATAAATTTCTGGGTATTAATGTCCTGAATGCTTCTATAAATGTGGAAAGTGGGGGTGACCTGAGCGGGTTGGCAGTTCTTGATATAGAATGAAAGAAGGTTGTGGTCAGAGAGCGGGAGAGAGGAGTTTGTGAAATCATCCACTGAGCAAAGCCGGGAGAAGACCAAGTTGAGGGAGTTTCCATCTTCATGCTTTGGAGAGTTAGTATGCTGCAAGAGGCAGAAAGAGGAGGTTAGAGATAAAAGGTGAGAAGCAGCTGGGGACAGGGGAAAAGCAATGGGGATGTTGAAATCACCCATGATGAGGGAGGGGATGTCACAGGAGAGAAAGTGTGGAAGCCAGGTGGCAAAGTGATCCAGGAACTGATGAGAGGGGCCGGGAGGATGATACACCACCGCCACTCACATGGAGAAGGGGATGTAGAGTCTGACAGCATGGACTTCAAAGAAAGGGAAGAAAAGTGAGGATACTTGGAAGATAACTTGGAAGGTACATTTGATTGATAGGAGCAGAACAACGCCTCAACCTGCTCTGTTGTCCGATTTTGGGGTATGAGAAAAGTGTAGTCCACCATATGAAAGAACAGTAGCAGCGGTGGTGTCTGACTGCTGGAGCCAGGTTTCAGTAAGAGCCAGGAGGTTATGAGAATTAGAAAGGAAGAAGTCAGGGATGAAAGGGAGTTTATTATACACAGAGCGAGAATTCCAAAGGGCACAATTGAAGGAGGCAGAAGGCATGCATGGGATATTAATAAAGTTAGAAGGGTTTCTGAGTGTAGCGGTTGGGAGGTTTGACTGGCTATAACATGGGGGTCTGGGATTGGGATTGGGAGAGATGTCTCCTACGACAAGGAGAAGGAGGATAGAAAGAATGAGCAGATGGTTAAGTGATTTGTGAGAGCATCTCTTGTGTTGGATGGTGGGGCTGAATGGATCTATGCTGTTATGCAATGTGATCAGAGAGTGAGTGCTATACATAGCAGAGGAAAGGACAGAGGGGCTGATATGGGTGGAGTATAAAGAGTTAAATCAAGGGCGGTGAATGTGAGTGAATGCAGCAATCAGGATATAGATTATACAAATGTATATGGTGAATATTTGTTGTGTTCCAAATGTACAGGGAAAAGATTTATTTGATTGTCTTACCTGTCTCCTGCCCTATCTAACTGCCATGTTGTAACTGCCAATACTTTGATGAATGTATTTCAATTAAAAGTGCACGAATAACAGTGCACGAATTCTCCCCTGCATGAATGCATCCCCAAGCTATATCTAAATTAATAGGAGGCTAGCTCTTAGATCTTCCTTCTTTTTTTTGTTTTCCTCGCTAGCAATCAATTGAACTAAGTTGAGACAGCAGGACACAATAAATGTAGTGAACAGATAAACAATTGTCCTGGCCAACATGGATCATAAACCACTCTGAAAACAGTTATATGACCTCTCTGCATAAGGAACAAGCAGAAGTAAGTTCAATTGCTATATACAAAAATATACCAAAAGAAATGCTTGCTAAGATGGCTAACAAATCTAAGGGGCAACATTTCTCCTTAGGCCTCCTTTCCACTTGCGAGATAAATGTCCGTGTCTCGCATGTGAAAACCAAGCTCTGGCGCAAGCACTTGGGAGCGGAGCGTGTGGGTGCATGTATTGCTTTGCAGCCGCACTCTCCGCTCTGGAGTGACGGTGCCAGAGCTTGGTTTTCACATGCGAGACACAGACGATTATCTCGCAAGTGAAAAGGAGCCCTTATGGAGAGTGACATACCAGCTCTGGCTTGTCAACATAAGGAGGCTTATTCGCTGTGTAATGCTCCTCTATGAAATATAATATGCAAATTGCCTCTTCAGATAAAAAGAGGACTTAAACTCTATAGCGCCACCTGTTGGAAGTAGCGATCCTACAAGTCACAATCAACCCTTTAACGAGTTGTGCAATATGATTTAGGATAAAAGCCAAATCAGTACTCAATTCACAGACATGGTGTTTCGGGCTGTTGGCACTCGTCAGTGTGAAGCCCTCCCTCTCTCACCTGGCTTCATTTCTTGGACAGTTGTATGGTATAAGTTGAATGGCGTCGGTCAGATTTGACTTTAGTCAGATGTGACATCATTTCAAGTGACCTCTTTAAGTGAATCATCAGAAATATGCCAGAAAGATAACCCATGGCATATTCTCCTTCATGCTGTCATGCCCTGACCCATCTGCTTCCATTCACAGGTACAGTACAGACCAAAAGTTTGGACACACCTTCTCATTTAAAGATTTTTCTGTATTTTCAATACTATGAAAATTGTACATTCACACTGAAGGCATCAAAACTATGAATTAACACATGTGGAATTATATACTTAACAAAGAAGTGTGAAACAACTGAAATTATGTCTTATATTCTAGGTTCTTCAGAGTAGCCACGTTTTGCTTTGATGACTGCTTTGCACACTCTTGGCATTCTCTTGATGAGCTTCAAGAGGTAGTCACCGGGAATTGTTTTCACTTCACAGGTGTGCCCTGTCAGGTGTAATAAGTGGGATTTCTTGCCTTATAAATGGGGTTGGGACCATCAGTTGTGTTGAGCAGAAGTCTGGTGGATACACAGCTGATAGTCCTACTGAATAGACTGTTAGAATTTGTATTATGGTAAGAAAAAAGCAGCTAAGTAAAGAAAAACGAGTGGCCATCATTACTGTAAGAAATGAAGGTCAATCAGTCTGAAAAATTGGGCAAACTTTGAAAGTGTCCCCAAGTGCAGTGGCAAAAACCATTGAGCGCTACAAAGAAACTGGCTCACATGAGGACCGCCCCAGGAAAGGAAGACCAAGAGTCACCTCTGCTTCTGAGGATAAGTTTATCCGAGTCACCAGCCTCAGAAATCGCAGGTTAACAGCAGCTCATATTAGAGACCAGGTCAATGCCACACAGAGTTCTAGCAGCAGACACATCTCTACAACAACTGTTAACAGGAGACTTTGTGCAGCAGGCCTTCATGGTAAAATAGCTGCTAGGAAACCACTGCTAAGGACAGGCAACAAGCAGAAGAGACTTGTTTGGGCTAAAGAACACAAGGAATGGACATTAGACCAGTGGATATCTGTGCTTTGGTCTGATGAGTCCAAATGTGAGATCTTTGGTTCCAACCACCGTGTCTTTGTGCGACGCAGAAAAGGTGAACGGATGGACTCTACATGCCTGGTTCCCACCGTGAAGCATGGAGGAGAAGGTGTGATGGTGTGGGGGTGCTTTGCTAGTGACACTGTTGGGAATTTATTCAAAATTGAAGGCATACTGAACCAGCATGGCTACCACAGCATCTTGCAGCGGCATGCTATTCCATCCGGTTTGCGTTTAGTTGGACCATCATTTATTTTTCAACAGGACAATGACCCCAAACACACCTCCAGACTGTATAAGGGCTATTTGACCAAGAAGGAGAGTGATGGGGTGCTACGCCAGATGACCTGGCCTCCACAGTCACCAGGCCTGAACCCAATCGAGATGGTTTGGGGTGAGCTGGACCACAGAGTGAAGGCAAAAGGGCCAACAAGTGCTAAGCATCTCTGGGAACTCCTTCAAGATTGTTGGAAGACCATTTCCGGTGACTACCTCTTGAAGCTGTTCAAGACAATGCCAAGAGTGTGAAAAGCAGTCATCAAAGCAAAAGGTGGCTACTTTGAAGAGCCTAGAATATAAGACATAATTTCAGTTGTTTCACACTTTTTTGTTAAGTATATAATTCCACATGTGTTAATTCATAGTTTTGATGCCTTCAGTGTGAATGTACAATTTTCATAGTCATGAAAATACAGAAAAATCTTTAAATGAGAAGGTGTGTCCAAACTTTTGGTCTGTACTGTACGTTTGAACTGTCTGCTAACCGGGAATACCCACTGCACCCCTGAATCCATGCACCTCTCTCCCCCTATTCTACCTGGTATGTTTGAACTGTCTGCTAAACGGGAATACCCACTACACACCTGAATCCATGCACCTCTCTCCCCCTATTCTATCTGGTACTTTTGAACTGTCTGCTAACCGGGAATACCCACTGCACCCCTGAATCCATGCACCTCTCTCCCCCTGTTCTACCTGGTACATTTGAACCGTCGGCTAACCTGGAATACCCACTGCACCCCTGAATCCATGCACCTCTCTCCCCCTATTCTACCTGGTACGTTTGAACCATCTGCTAACCGGGAATACCCACTGCACCCCTGAATCCATGCACCTCTCTCCCCCTATTCTACCTGGTACGTTTGAACCATCTGCTAACCGGGAATACCCACTGCACCCCTGAATCCATGCACCTCTCTCCCCCTATTCTACCTGGTACGTTTGAACCATCTGCTAACCGGGAATACCCACTGCACCCCTGAATCCATGCACCTCTCTCCCCCTATTCTACCTGGTACGTTTGAACTGTCTGCTAACTGGGACTACCCACTGCACCCCTGAATCCATGCACCTCTCTCCCCCTATTCTACCTGGTACGTTTGAACTGTCTGCTAACCGGGAATACCCACTGCACCCCTGAATCCATGCACCTCTCTCCCCTATTCTACCTGGTACATTTGAACTGTCTGCTAACCGGGAATACCCGCTGCACCCCTGAATCCATGCACCTCTCTCCCCCTATTCTACCTGGTACGTTTGAACTGTCTGCTAACCGGGAATACCCACTGCACCCCTGAATCCATGCACCTCTCTCCCCTATTCTACCTGGTCCGCTGCCACTTTTTCCCTGACTTTAATTCAATGAATCATACTTCTAATTTACTGCATGCTGATTGATATATCCATGGTTTTCACACCTAACACTATCCTCCTATCTTATCCTATCTTTCTTCAGCTTTGATGGCAGTCAAATTTTCATTTAACTGCAATCTGCTAATTGTCCCCTGCTGTGGACTGTCCTCCACCTCCCTCTCTCACCTGGCTTAATTTCTCGGACACTTGTATGGTATAAGTTGAATGGTGTCGGATTTGACTTTAGTCAGATGTGACATAATTTCAAGTGACATCTTTAAGTGTATTGTCAGAAATATGCCAGAAAGAGTCCAGGAATCGGCCAGACGGTAAGACTAATCACTGTATTCTAATTTTACTTGCTTCTCCTTTCTTCCCCTGCTATTTAACCATACTCACATTTTCCCTCACTATTTTCTCTCCATTAATCCTTCCTCACCCCTATCCTCCTCACACTATGAGAAACTACCGCAAACCCTCACACTTAAAACCTGACCCGACCCCCCTGCTTCCTCTCTCTGGGGCACTTTGGAATGCCAGCTCTGTCTGCAACAAGCTCCACGTGATCCATGATCTCTTTACTTCCCACAACCTTTCCTTCCTGGCCCTGACTGAGACCTGGCTGACGCCCCCTGACACGGCCTCACCTGCTGCACTGAGTTACGGTAGCCTCCACTTTACCCACACTCCTCGCTCTGGCAACAGACATGGTGGGGGAGTGGGTTTCCTTTTTTCTAAAAACTGCTACTTCAACCCTATCCAACCCCCACCCTCCCTTATCCTCCCTTCTTTCGAGGTTCATTCTGTCCGTATCTACTCTCCCTCTAATCTCCAAATGGCTGTCATATACCGACCACCAGGCTCAGCCACTGCCTTCATTGACCAATTCTTCACTGACTTCTTCACTTTCACTCTGCTCACGTCCCCACCATCATAATGGGTGACTTTAATATCCCTTCTGACATCCACCAACCAGCAGCCTCCAAGCTCCTGGCCCTTACCATGAGGTCTTTGGACTTACTCAGTGGTCCTCCACAGCCACCCACACAGATGGACATACGCTAGACCTCATCTTCACCCACCTATGTTCCTTATCTAATCTCACAACCTCTCCCTTCCCCTTATCTGACCACCATCTATTCACCTTCTCTTCCTTGTCCTCCTCACCCGCCACCCATGTCCAGCCAGTACCACATCCTCGCAAAAACCTTGCACACCTAGACATTCACAGACTCTCAGACTCTCTTCTACCCTGTCCTCCATATCTTCACTCCACGACACGGATAGCACCACCGCTTTCTATAACTCCACCCTCACATCAGCCATAGACTCAGTCGACCCTCTCATGCATGGCAAAGTGCGACAAATCAATACGCAACCCTGGCATAACAACCTCACCAAAAAATTCCGACAAGCATCCAGGGTCACGGAGCGGCGTTGGAAAAAAACACGCCTGCCAGGCAACTTCAAACAAGCTACACTTGCCTACAAACTAGCCGTCACTTCTGCTAAACAGACCTATTTCACTAACCTTGTATCTTCACTATCCTACAACCCAAAACAACTGTTCAGCACATTTAACTCTCTTCTCCGCCCCACACTGCAACCTCCAACTCCCCTCATCTCTTCTGAGGACTTTGCCATCTACTTCAAAAACAATATCGACCAAATAAGGCAAACCTTTACTGTTCCACCACCCCAACCACTCCATATACCAGACCTCTGTCCTTCCCCAATAACTTCCCTCTCCAACATCACTGAAGGAGAACTTACTCGCCTCCTTTCCAAATCACACCTCACCACCTGTGCACTTGACCCCATCCCTTCCCACCTGCTCCCCAACCTCACTAACGCACTCATTACAGCCCTAACCCATCTCTTCAACCTATTGCTATCTTCTGGCACCTTCCCCACTACCTTCACACCCACCCTCAAAAAAACTAACCTTGACCCAACTGCTATGCCCAGCTATCGCCCCATATCACTGCTCCCATTTGCTTCAAAACTCCTTGAGCAGCATGTCCATGCTCAACTTTCCTTCCACCTCTCATCTAACTCTCTCCTTGACAACCTCCAATCTGGCTTCCGCCCCCACCACTCCACTGAAACTGCCCTGACAAAAATTACTAATGACTTACTCACAGCCAAAGCTAACAGACAGTTCTCCATCCTCCTCCTTCTCAACTTGTCCTCTGCTTTCGACACAGTTGACCACTGCCTACTGCTACAGATTCTTTCTTGGCATCAAAGGCCTTGCCCTGTCCTGGATTGCCTCATACCTTTCCGACGGCACATTTAGCGTTTCCCACTCCCAAACTACCTCCTCACCCCGCCCCCTCTCTGTTGGAGTTTCTCAAGGCTCTGTCCTAGGGCCTCTACTTTTTTCCATCTATACCCTTGGCCTAGGAAAACTCATAAAGTCCCATGGCTTCCAGTACCACCTATATGCGGACAACACTCAGATCTACCTCTCTGGCTCAGATATCTCCTCTCTTCTGTCCAGAATCCCGGAGTGTCTGTCAGACATATCCTCTTTCTTCAACTCTCGCTTCCTAAAACTCAATGTAGACAAAACCAAACTCATCATCTTTCTCCCATCTCGCGTATCCCCCTACCTGATCTATCTATTATGGTAAACGGCATCAAGCTCTCTCCTGCACCTGAAATCCGCTGCCTCGGGGTAACTCTCGATTTTGCCCTGTCCTTCAAACCACAAGTCCAAACTCTGGCCACCTCCTGTCGCCTCCAACTCAAAAATATTGCCAGAATCCGTCCCTTCCTCAGCCCACAATCTACTAAAACTCTTGTGCATGCCCTCATCATCTCCCGCCTCGATTACTGTAACACCCTCCTCTGTGACCCACCCCGCTAACTCCCTTGCACCACTCCAGTCTGTCCTAAACTCTGCTGCTCGGCTAATCCACCTCTCTCCTCGCTACTCCCCTGCTTCACCCCTCTGCAAATCCCTCTACTGGCTCCCAATTCCCCAGCGAATCCAGTTCAAACTACTAACACTGATCTACAAAGCCATTCACAACTTGTCCCCTCCCTATATCTCTGAACTAATCTCCCAATATCTTTCCTCATGTAATCTTTGATCCTTCCAAGACCTCCTACTCTCCTCCACACTTATTCGCTCCTCACACAACCGCCTCCAAGATTTCTCCCGAATATCCCCCATCCTCTGGAATTCCACGCCTCAACATGTCCAATTATCCACCACCCTCGGATCCTTCAAAAGGAACCTGAAAACTCATCTCTTCAGGAAAGCCTACAGCCTTCAATAACAATTCTGCTGCCTCACCAACCACCTGAGCTGCCGCCACATCACCAACCACCCGAGCTGCCGCAACGTCACCAACCACCTAAGCTGCCAAGTGACCACCGCCAGAGCTGCCGCCCCGCCAACCACTCGAGTTGCCGCCTCACCACCACCAGTGCTGCAGCACACCGACCTCCTGTCTCTTCCCCATTATCCCGAAGAATGTAAGTCCGCAAGGACAGGGTCCTCTCCCCTCTGTACCAGTCTGTTACTGTAAATTTGTTTACTGTAAACGATATCTTTAACCCTACATGTAACCCCTTTTCACATGTACAGCACTATGGAATTAATGGTGCTATATAAATAAATAATAATAATAAATAATAACTATTTTGGCTAGATGAAATGCTCTGGACTGGGGTCTAAGGGGTAACATTTATCCTTATGGAGAGTGACATACCAGCTCTGGCTTGTCAACGTAAGGAGGCTTATTCACAATGCAATGCTTCTCTGGGAAATATAATATGCAAATTGCCTCTTCAGATAAAAAGAAGACTTAAACGCTATAGTGCCACCTGTTGGAAGTAGCGATCCTACAAGTCACAATCAACCCTTTAACGAGTTGTGTAATATGACTTAGGATAAAAGCCAAATCAGTATCTCAATTTGCAGACACGGTGTTTCGGGCTGTTGGCCCTCGTCACTGCGAAGCATGAGAACTAATTTGGCTAGATGAGAGGCTCTGGACTGGGGTCTAAGGGGCAACATTTCTCCTTTTGCGGAGTGACATACCAGCTCTGTCTTGTCAATGTAAGGAGGCTTATTTGCCGTGCAATGCTCCTCTGGGAAATATATGTAAATTGCCTCTTCAGATAAAAAGAGGACTAAGGGTACTGTCACACAGTGCAATTACGATCGCTACGACGGTACGATTCGTGTCGTTCTAGCGATATCGTTACGATATTGCAGTGTCTGACACGCAGCAGCGATCAGGGACCCTGCTGAGAATCGTACGTCGTAGCAGATCGTTTGAAACTTTCTTTCGCCGCTGGATCTCCCGCTGTCATCGCTGGATCGTTGTGTGTGACAGCGATCCAGCGATGCGTTCGCTGGTAACCAGGGTAAACATCGGGTTACTAAGCGCAGGGCCGCACTTAGTAACCTGATGTTTACCGTGGTTACCAGCGTAAAAGTAAAAAAAAACAAACCGTACATACTCACCATCTGATGTCCGTCAGGTCCCTTGCAGTCTGCTTCCCGCTCTGACTGTGAGCGCCGGCCGGAAAGTGAGAGCAGATCACAGCGGTGACGTCACTGCTGCGCTGTGCTCTCACTGTACGGCTGCACTCAGTCAGAGCGGGAAGCAGACTGCAAGGGACCTGACGGACATCAGATGGTGAGTATGTACGGTTTGTTTGTTTTTACTTTTACGCTGGTAACCACGGTAAACATCGGGTTACTAAGCGCGGCCCTGCGCTTAGTAACCCGATATTTACCCTGGTTACCAGCGAACCTCGGCATCGCTCCAGCGCCGTGATTGCAAAGTGTGACCGCAGTCTACGACGCTGGAGCAATACTCATACGACGCTGCGACGTCACGGATCGTGCCGTCGTAGCGACGAAAATTGCACGGTGTGACAGTACCCTTAAACACGGCGAATAAGCCTCCTTACGTTGACAAGCCAGAGCTGCTATGTCACTCTCCATAAGGAGAAATGTTGCCCCTTAGACCCCAGTCCAGAGCTTTAATTAGTCGGGCCATCTCTCATCGTATTTCCCCGTTGCTTATGACTACAGTAGATGACATAGTAGAGGGAGGAAAAAAATTACACCCACCGGTAGAAATGGGTAAAGGTAATTTTAACATTTTTACTACCTTATCTGAGCGTGTAGTGTATGTGATATGGTTAGATGCATCCTGTTTAATTTAGGAAAGAGAGACTCTGAAATTCACAAAACCAATGCAGACAAGGGAAGAACAGACAAAAATTAGAAGGAAGAGGAACTCCGATGCTCCCTGTATTACACATACACTAAGTGCAAGAACTGCCAAAAATTAAAAGGAAGGAGAGCAATACACCCTGAAAGACAAGTAGAGGAGCGTCTCAGAAAATACTTTTTTCACATTTTTAAGGAGTGGGATTTCTAGACTGGTAAAGCCTATGAACTAAGTGCAAGGGCTGAAAAACATTTTCCCCTGGGGAGTATACATATATATGAAAGAGGCTTGTAGAGGTGCGCCTCATACATATACTGTAAAAATTATGGAGGGCCACCTGATGACCCTCTAAAAATTATGGATGAGGTTCACCTAGTTACCCTCTAAAAATTATGAACAAGGGCCACATGATGACCCTGTAAAAATTTGGAACGAGGAGAGCATGATGACCCTCTAAAATTTTGAGCGAGGGCTCCTTGATGACCCTGTAAAAATTTTGAGCTAGGGTCACATGTTTACCCTCTAAAAATTTGATGACCCTGTTGATAAGGTGGATGAGGAGGACAAGAAAAAGAAGAAACAATGAATGAAGGGGTGATTGAGAATACACCAGAAAGCAAAGAAACATTTTAATTGGTTTTATGTTCCACACCTGTCATCCGGTGGGGTTGAGAAGTGTGGGTGAATCCAGGACTTGTTAATTTAGAAAAAAGTCAGCTTGTCAGCATTTTCAGTTGACAGGTGGTTGTGCCTATCAGTTATTATGCCCTGATGGCAATGAAGACCTGCTATCACAAAACACTAACAGCAGTGCAGGCCAGAACCTCCAAAGAGAAGGACAGTTCGTGCTATGTGTCCAGTTTGGATACCCAATTGTTGTACAGTACAGAGGAATCACACTGAATATGGCATCATCACCTCTCCCCATCTTGGTTAATTCCTTAAAATTTTGTAGAACCTCACAGATGTCAGACATCCATTCCCAATCATCGGTTATGTGCGCAGGCTGACCGGAATACCAATGGGAATATTCTAGCTGGTATTCAACTACTGATGCTCATCAAGACTTGCCAACATATATAATATGGAGTTCCAGTGCGTGGTCACGTTGCACACCAGAAGGTGGGCTGGCAGCTGCAAGTGCTGCTGCAGCACTGTTAGACCAGTGGCAGCTGCAGATGACTTGTGGAAATGGGCCCTCACGCGGAGCATCTTCACAAGGAGCTCAGGCAAATCTGGGTAGGTTTTCAGAAACTGCTGAAACATTTTGTTGAGCACTTGGACCTGGCATGATAGGTGAGCCAGCTTGCCAAGCTTCAGAGTCACCACCAGGTTACAGCCATTATCACACACAACCATGCCTTGATGTAGGTTCAGCGGCAAGAGGCACAGATCTGTTAGGTCTGTTATACCTTTCCACAAATCTGTAGCAGTGCGCTGTTTGTAACCTAAACAAAATTGTTTCAGCAAAGCCTGTTGCCTCTTAACTGAGGCCAAGCTGCAGTGCTTCCTGCTTGTGACCAATATGGATGACATGCTCCGAGATGACAATTCAGAGATGGAGGATGTCACACTGGGTGAGGGAGAAGCAATATATACAACAGTGGGAAGAGGGAGGGGAAGCCCAAACACTTGTGAACGGGAGAGTGGAGATCACTAAGCAGATCTAACAACACCTTGTCTCGCCTGACGTCCCTAAATAGGATCCGCACTGTGTCATGGTTCCCAATGGCAAGGGAACGTAAGAAACATATAAACAACGAACGAGCTCTCGGGTGATGGAAACTCAAGTTGACCGTGAGCTAAATCTACCACACAACTAATAGTGGCCAGGGAGCATACCTACGACTTCCTAGATGCCACGCGCCAGCCGGAGGACTAACTACACCTGGTAGAGGAAGAAACAGACCTGGCTTACCTCCAGGGAAATACCCCAAAAGATGATAGCAGCCCCCCACATGTAATAACGGTGAATTAAGAGGAAAAAACATACACAGTATGAAAGTAGATTTAGCAAAGAGAGGTCCACTTACTAGATAGCAGAAGGATACAAAAGAGGACTTCACGGTCAACTGAAAACCCTTTCAAAAACCATCCTGAAATTACTTTAAGACTCCTGTGTCAACTCATGACACAGGAGTGGCAATTTCAGCCCGCAAGAGCTTCCAGCTACAGAAAATTACAAAAACTGCAAACTGGACAAAAGATACAAAACAAAAGGACAAGGTCCACTTAGCTGATCAGCAGACTAGTAGCAGGAACATGCAACCGAAGGCTCTGGTTACAATGGAAATGACTGGAGAGCAAGGAAATGACTGGAGAGCAAGGCTAAATAGGAAACTCCCAAACACTGATGGAAGCAGGTGAACAGAAGCAGCAAAGGCAAACAAGTCACCAGTACCACCAGCAACCACCAGGGGAGCCCAAAAAGCGGATACACAACAGTACCCTCCCCTTAAGGAGGGGGCACCGAACCCTCACAAGAACCGCCAGGGCGATCTGGATGAGCCCTATGAAAGGCACGAACCAAATCCGAGACATGAACATCAGAGGCAGTTACCCAAGAAGTATCTTCCTGACCATAGCCTTTCCATTTAACCAGATATTGAAGTCTCCATCTGGAAATACGGGAGTCCAAGATCTTCTCTACGACGTACTCCAATTCACCCTCCACCAGCACAGGAGCAGGAGGTTCAGTAGAAGGAACCACCGGTACCTCATATCTCCGCAACAATGACCGATGGAACACATTATGGATAGCGAAAGTTGCCGGGAGGTCCAAACGAAAGGAAACAGGGTTAAGAATCTCCAAAATCCTATAAGGACCGATGAACCGAGGCTTAAATTTGGGAGAAGAAACCCTCATAGGGACAAAACGGGAAGACAACCACACCAAGTCCCCAACGCGAAGGTATGGACCAACACGACGACGACGGTTAGCAAACTGCTGAGTCCTCTCCTGGGACAATTCCATATTATCCACCACTTGTCCCCAAATCCGATGCAACCGATCCACCACCGCATCCACTCCAGGACAATCCGAAGATTCAACCTGACCAGATGAAAACCGCGGATGAAACCCTGAATTGCAAAAGAAAGGAGAAACCAAAGTGGCAGAACTAGCCCGATTATTAAGAGCAAACTCCGCCAACGGCAGAAAGGCAACCCAATCATCCTGATCCGCAGACACAAAACACCTCAAATAAGTCTCCAAAGTTTGATTAGTTCGCTCCGTCTGGCCATTGGTCTGAGGATGGAATGCAGACGAAAAGGACAAATCAATGCCCAACCTGGCACAGACTGCCCGCCAAAATCTAGACACGAACTGGGTACCCCTGTCAGAAACGATGTTTTCCGGAATACCATGCAAGCGAACCACATTTTGAAAAAACAGAGGGACCAACTCAGATGAGGAAGGCAACTTAGGCAATGGCACCAAATGAACCATTTTAGAAAAACGGTCACACACCACCCAGATGACAGACATCTTCTGAGAAACAGGGAGATCCGAGATAAAGTCCATAGAGATGTGCGTCCAAGGCCTCTTAGGAATAGGCAAGGGCAACAACAACCCACTAGCCCTAGAACAACAAGGCTTGGCCCGAGCACACACATCGCAAGACTGCACAAAAACACGCACATCTCGAGACAGGGAAGGCCACCAGAAGGATCTAGCCACCAAATCTCTGGTGCCAAAAATTCCCGGATGACCTGCCAGAGTAGAAGAATGAACTTCCGAGATGACTCTAGTGGTCCAATCGTCAGGAACAAACAGTCTACCAGACGGACAACGATCCGGGCTATCCGCCTGAAATTCTTGCAAAGCACGTCGCAGATCTGGAGAGACAGCAGACAAAACCACCCCATCCTTAAGGACACCAGCAGGTTCAGAATTCCCAGGAGAGTCAGGTTCAAAACTCCTAGAAAGAGCATCTGCCTTCACATTCCTAGAACCCGGTAAGTACGAGACCACAAAATTAAACCGGGAAAAGAACAACGACCAACGTGCCTGTCTAGGATTTAGGCGCCTGGCAGACTCCAAATAAATTAAATTCTTGTGATCAGTCAAAACTACCACCTGATGTCTGGCACCCTCAAGCCAATGACGCCACTCCTCAAATGCCCACTTCATGGCCAAAAGCTCCCGATTACCAACATCATAGTTTCGCTCGGCGGCCGAAAATTTTCGCGAAAAGAACGCACAAGGTCTCATCACTGAGCAGTTGGAACTTCTCTGCGACAAAACCGCCCCCGCTCCGATCTCGGAAGCATCGACCTCAACCTGAAAGGGAAGAGAAACATCAGGCTGGCGCAACACAGGGGCAGACAAAAAGCGGCGCTTAAGCTCCCGAAAGGCCTCCACAGCAGCAGGGGACCAATTGGCAACATCAGCACCCTTTTTAGTCAAATCCGTCAGAGGTTTAGCAACGCCAGAAAAACCAGCTATAAATCGACGATAAAAATTAGCAAAGCCCAAGAATTTCTGAAGACTCTTCAGAGAGGTAGGCTGCGTCCAGTCGTAAATAGCCCGAACCTTGACAGGGTCCATCTCAATAGAAGAAGGGGAAAAAATGTACCCCAAAAAGGAAATTTTTTGAACCCCAAAAACACACTTTGAACCCTTTACACACAAAGAATTCTCCCACAAAACCTGAAAAACCCTCCTGACCTGCTGAACATGAGACTCCCAGTCATCAGAAAAAATCAAAATATCATCCAAGTACACAATCATAAATTTATCCAAATATTCACGGAAAATATCATGCATTAAGGACTGAAAGACAGAAGGTGCATTAGAAAGGCCGAAAGGCATTACCAAATACTCAAAATGGCCCTCAGGCGTATTAAATGCGGTTTTCCACTCATCCCCCTGCTTAATTCGCACCAAATTATACACCCCACGAAGATCAATCTTAGAGAACCACTTAGCCCCCCCTTATGCAAGCAAACAAATCAGTCAGTAAAGGCAACGGATACTGATATTTGACTGTAATTTTATTCAGGAGTCGATAATCAATACAAGGCCTCAGAGAGCCATCCTTTTTAGAGACAAAGAAAAAACCGGCTCCTAAAGGTGATGAAGAAGGACGAATATGTCCCTTTTCCAGGGACTCCTTAATATACTCGCGCATAGCAGCATGTTCAGGTACAGATAGGTTAAACAAACGACCCTTTGGAAATTTACTGCCAGGAATCAGATCTATGGCGCAATCACAATCCCTGTGAGGAGGGAGTGAACCAATTTTAGGCTCTTCAAAAATATCACGATAATCAGACAAAAATGCCGGAATCTCAGATGGAATAGATGACGAAATGGACACCAAAGGAGTGTCCCCATGGGCCCCCCGACATCCCCAGCTTAACACAGACATAGCTTTCCAGTCAAGGACTGGGTTATGAGACTGTAGCCATGGTAATCCAAGCACCAAAACATCATGTAAATTGTACAACACAAGGAAGCGAATCACCTCCTGATGGTCTGGAGTCATACGCATAGTCACTTGCATCCAGAACTGTGGTTTATTACAAGCCAAAGGTGTAGAATCAATACCCTTCAGAGGTATAGGGACTTCCAGAGGCTCTAAATCAAACCCACAGCGCCTGGCAAAGGACCAGTCCATAAGACTCAGAGCGGCGCCAGAGTCCACATAGGCATCCACGGTAATAACTGATAATGAACAAATCAAGGTTACAGACAAAATAAATTTGGACTGTAAAGTGCCAATTGAAATAGACTTGTCAACCTTCCTAGTACGTTTAGAGCATGCCGATATAACATGAGCAGAATCACCACAATAGAAGCATAACCCATTTTTACGCCTATAATTCTGCCGCTCGCTTCTGGACATAATTCTGTCACATTGCATTTTCTCTGGCGTCTCTTCAGAAGATACCGCCAAATGGTGCACGGGTTTGCGCTCCCGCAAACGCCGATCAATCTGAATAGCCATTGTCATGGACTCATTCAGACCTGTAGGCGCAGGGAACCCGACCATAACATCTTTAACGGCATCAGAAAGGCCCTCTCTGAAATTTGCCGCTAAGGCGCACTCATTCCACTGAGTAAGCACAGACCATTTACGAAATTTTTGGCAGTATATCTCTGCTTCATCTTGCCCTTGAGATAGGGCTATCAAAGCTTTTTCAGCTTGAATCTCCAAATTAGGTTCCTCATAAAGCAACCCTAAAGCCAAGAAAAACGCATCCACATTGAGCAGCGCAGGATCCCCTGGTGCCAATGAAAATGCCCAATTTTGAGGGTCACCTCGCAGCAAAGAAATTACAATCTTGACCTGCTGGACAGGATCTCCTGAGGAGTGAGGTCTGAGAGAAAGGAATAATTTACAATTATATTTGAAATTCAGAAGCCGAGATCTATCTCCGGAAAATACCTCTGGTGTAGGGATTTTAGGTTCAGAAGTAGGAGTATGCATCACAAAATCTTGTAAATTTTGAACCTTCGTAGCAAGATTATTTAAACCTGCAGCCAAACTCTGAGGATCCATCTTTAAACAGGTGAGCTCAGAGCCATTCAAGGATTATAAGGAGAGAAAGGCAAAGGCAGTAGTTAGAGCTGAAATACAACTGATCCAACTATGGAGCAAGCATAGGGAAAAAGAAAAAAAAAAATTTACAGACTTCTTTTTTCTCTCCTTTCTTCTGCCAATAAGTTTAACACTGGCCGGTCATACTGTCATGGTTCCCAATGGCAAGGGAACGTAAGAAACATATAAATAACGAACGAGCTCTCGGGTGATGGAAACTCAAGTTGACCGTGAGCTAAATCTACCACACAACTAATAGTGGCCAGGGAGCATACCTACGACTTCCTAGATGCCACGCGCCAGCCGGAGGACTAACTACACCTGGTAGAGGAAGAAACAGACCTGGCTTACCTCCAGGGAAATACCCCAAAAGATGATAGCAGCCCCCCACATGTAATAACGGTGAATTAAGAGGAAAAAACATACACAGTATGAAAGTAGATTTAGCAAAGAGAGGTCCACTTACTAGATAGCAGAAGGATACAAAAGAGGACTTCACGGTCAACTGAAAACCCTTTCAAAAACCATCCTGAAATTACTTTAAGACTCCTGTGTCAACTCATGACACAGGAGTGGCAATTTCAGCCCGCAAGAGCTTCCAGCTACAGAAAATTACAAAAACTGCAAACTGGACAAAAGATACAAAACAAAAGGACAAGGTCCACTTAGCTGATCAGCAGACTAGTAGCAGGAACATGCAACCGAAGGCTCTGGTTACAATGATGACCGGCAAGGAAATGACTGGAGAGCAAGGCTAAATAGGAAACTCCCAAACACTGATGGAAGCAGGTGAACAGAAGCAGCAAAGGCAAACAAGTCACCAGTACCACCAGCAACCACCAGGGGAGCCCAAAAAGCGGATACACAACAGCACTGATCCCAAGCAGAAACCTAATCCCTGCCTGACCCTAGCGATAGACCCTGGAGAGGGAGAAGACAGGTGCTAGTCAGCCCCTACTACAATTAAAGACAGAGAGGGTGGACAAAACTAGGGGATTCACTTAGCTTGAGAAGACCTCCGAGATATCACGCCAACAATCCTGCAAGAGTGTTACGAGAAGACACAAGCTGACTGCTAGGACTTCCAACCAGACAGAGGGAACTTGAACTAACACCAGCACCTTGCTGAAGAGACTGAAGGTATTTAAACCTTTAGCAAGGGTGTGTTAATTAGCAGCCAAAGGAGGAGGAAACTGTTATTTCCTAGAGGGAGAAAGATATCACTCCATAAGAAAGATGCACAAATCTAGAAGGTGCTTGCAGAGCTAATGACAATGACCTTCTACAGCCAAATCGAGGGTGACTATCTGTCACACCTGAGACACCTGTGGCAGTACCCACCTTCTACGATTGGCCTCTGGACACTCAGAACCTGGTTTCTCAGGATGAGAGGTGTTGTGAATTGGATTTTTTGGCTCCCTCTTGTGGTCACTAGCGACATGACACTTTGAGTTTCTTTCCTCAGCTTGGTACCCACCTGGCTCGTTAGTCCAGGGGTGTTGCTATTTAAGCTTCCTGGATTTTCAGTCTGGTGCCTGGCATCATTGTAATCAGTTCCTTTCTGTTTGCTCCTGTCTGCTGGTCCTGGTTCTTGCAAAATAAGCTAAGTCCTGCTTCCTTATTTTTTGGTTATTTGCATTGCTCTTATTTTTGTCCAGCTTGTACTAAATGTGATTCCTGATTTTGCTGGAAGCTCTAGGGGGCTGATATTCTCCCCCCGGGCCGTTAGACGGTTCGGGGGTTCTTGAATATTCAGCGTGGAAATTTTGATAGGGTTTTTGCTGACCGTATAAGTCATCTTCCTATATTCTGCTATTAGTCAGTGGGCCTCTCTTTGCTAAAAACCTAGTTCATTCTTACGTTTGTCTTTTCTCTGGAGGCAAGAAAGGTCTATCTTTTCCCTTCTAGGGTTAGTTAGTTCTCCAGCTGGCGCGAGACGTCTAGAACCAATGTAGGTACGTTCCCCGGCTGCTGCTATTTGTGGTGCTAGGATCAGGTATACGGTCAGCCTAGTTACCACTGCCCTATGAGCTGGTTTTTGTGTTTGCAGACTTGGTAATAACTTCTGAGACCCTCTGCCATTGGGGTCATAACAGTATGCCAGGCCGAAGGTGAATGTTTAATGCATTGCAGAAGTGGGATAATAAGAAAGGAAATTCTGAGTTTTTTTTTTTTCTCTTTCTTCCTCCCCTTTACCTCTGAGTGGCTTGAGCTTGCTGCAGACATGAATGTCCAGACTTTGATTACTAGTGTGGATCAGCTTGCTGCTCGTGTGCAGGGCATTCAAGATTTTGTTACCAGTAGTCCTATGTCTGAACCTAAAATACCTATTCCTGAACTGTTCTCTGGAGACCGATTTAAGTTTAGGAATTTCAGGAATAATTGTAAATTGTTTCTATCTCTGAGACCCCGTTCGTCTGGAGACTCAGCTCAGCAAGTTAAAATTGTTATCTCTTTCTTGCGGGGCGACCCTCAGGATTGGGCCTTCTCGTTAGCGCCAGGAGATCCGGCATTGGCAAATATTGATGCGTTTTTTCTGGCGCTCGGGTTGCTTTACGAGGAACCCAATCTTGAAATTCAGGCAGAAAAAGCCTTGCTGGCTATCTCTCAGGGCCAGGATGAAGCTGAAGTGTATTGCCAAAAATTTCGGAAATGGTCCGTGCTTACTCAGTGGAATGAGTGTGCTCTGGCCGCAAATTTCAGAAATGGCCTTTCTGAAGCCATTAAGAATGTGATGGTGGGTTTCTCCATTCCTACAAGTCTGAATGATTCCATGGCGCTGGCTATTCAAATTGACCGGCGTTTGCGGGAGCGCAAAGCCGCTAATCCTCTGGTGGTGTTGTCTGAACAAACACCTGATTTAATGCAATGTGGTAGAATTCAGACTAGAAATGAACAGAAAAATCATAGACGTCAGAATGGGTTGTGTTTTTACTGTGGTGATTCTACACATGTTATATCAGCATGCTCTAAACGCCTAACAAGGGTTGTTAGTCCTGTCGCCATTGGTAATTTGCAACCTAAATTTATTTTGTCTGTGACTTTAATTTGCTCATTGTCTTCCTACCCTGTTATGGCGTTTGTGGATTCAGGTGCTGCCCTGAGTCTTATGGATCTGTCATTTGCCAAGCGCTGTGGTTTTGTTCTTGAGCCGTTGGTAAATCCTATCCCTCTTAGAGGTATTGATGCTACGCCATTGGCGGAAAATAAGCCGCAGTTTCGGACACAGGTAACCATGTGCATGACTCCTGAACATCGGGAGGTGATTCGTTTTCTTGTTCTGCATAAAATGCATGATTTGGTCGTTTTGGGTCTGTCATGGTTACAGACCCATAATCCAGTCTTGGATTGGAAGGCAATGTCTGTGTCAAGTTGGGGCTGTCAGGGAATTCATGGTGATTCCCCGCCGGTGTCTATTGCTTCCTCTACTCCTTCGGAAGTTCCTGAGTATTTGTCTGATTATCAGGATGTATTCAGCGAGTCCAGGTCCAGTGCTCTTCCTCCTCATAGGGACTGTGACTGCGCTATAGATTTGATTCCAGGTAGTAAATTTCCTAAGGGAAGATTATTTAATCTGTCTGTACCTGAGCATACCGCAATGCGTTCGTATATCAAGGAGTCTCTGGAGAAGGGGCATATCCGTCCATCCTCTTCCCCTCTTGGTGCGGGATTCTTTTTTGTGGCCAAGAAGGACGGATCTTTGAGACCTTGTATAGACTATCGGCTTCTGAATAAAATCACTGTTAAATTTCAGTATCCTTTGCCTCTGTTGTCGGACTTGTTTGCCCGGATTAAGGGTGCCAAGTGGTTCACCAAGATAGATCTTCGTGGTGCGTACAACCTTGTGCGCATTAAGCAAGGAGATGAATGGAAAACTGCATTTAATAGGCCCGAAGGTCATTTTGAGTACTTGGTGATGCCTTTTGGGCTCTCTAATGCTCCTTCGGTGTTTCAGTCCTTTATGCATGATGTCTTCCGGAAGTATCTGGATAAATTTATGATTGTTTATCTGGATGATATTCTGTTTTTTTCTGATGATTGGGACTCCCATGTAAAGCAGGTCAGGATGGTGTTTCAGGTTTTGCGTGAGAATGCTTTGTTTGTTAAGGGCTCAAAGTGTCTCTTTGGAGTACAGAAGGTTCCCTTTTTGGGTTTTATTTTTTCCCCTTCTGCGGTGGAGATGGACACAGTCAAGGTCCGAGCTATTCATGATTGGACTCAACCCACGTCAGTTAAGAGTCTTCAGAAGTTCTTGGGTTTTGCTAACTTCTACCGTCGTTTTATCGCTAACTTTTCTAGCGTTGTTAAACCTTGACGGATATGACCAAGAAAGGTTCTGATGTTGCTAACTGGGCTCCTGCAGCCGTGGAAGCTTTCCAAGAGCTGAAGCGCCGGTTTACTTCGGCGCCTGTTTTGTGCCAGCCTGATGCTCACTTCCCTTTCAGGTTGAAGTGGATGCTTCTGAGATCGGGGCAGGGGCCGTTTTGTCGCAGAGAGGCCCTGGTTGCTCTGTAATGAGACCATGTGCTTTTTTTCTAGGAAGTTTTCGCCTGCTGAGCGGAATTATGATGTTGGCAATCGGGAGTAATCTTGTGTCAGCCATTTCTCCGGATTTGCGACGTGTGTTGCAGAGATTTCAGGCTGGTAGACCTGACTCTTGTCCACCTGACAGACTGTTTGTTCCTGATAAATGGACCAGCAGAGTCATTTCTGAGGTTCATTCCTCGGTGTTGGCAGGGCATCCGGGGATTTTGGGCACCAGAGATTTGGTGGCTAGGTCCTTTTGGTGGCCTTCCTTGTCGCGGGATGTGCGGTCATTTGTGCAGTCCTGTGGGACTTGTGCTCGAGCTAAGCCTTGCTGTTCTCGTGCCAGCGGGTTGCTCTTGCCCTTGCCTGTCCCGAAGAGGCCTTGGATACACATTTCCATGGATTTCATTTCGGATCTTCCGGTGTCTCAGGGCATGTCTGTCATCTGGGTGGTATGTGATCGCTTTTCCAAGATGGTCCATTTGGTGTTTTTGCCTAAGCTGCCTTCCTCTTCCGATCAGGTTCCTTTATTCTTTCAGAATGTGGTTCGTTTGCACGGCATTCCTGAGAATATCGTGTCTGACAGAGGATCCCAGTTTGTTTCCAGGTTCTGGCGATCCTTTTGTGCAAAGATGGGCATTGATTTGTCGTTTTCGTCTGCCTTTCATCCTCAGACTAATGGCCAAACGGAGCGAACAAATCAGACACTGGAGGCTTATTTGAGGTGTTTTGTTTCTGCAGATCAGGATGATTGGGTGACCTTCTTGCCATTGGCTGAGTTTGCCCTTAATAATCGGGCTAGTTCCGCTACTTTGGTTTCGCCATTTTTCTGCAACTCTGGTTTTCATCCTCGTTTTTCCTCGGGACATGTTGAGCCCTCTGACTGTCCTGGGGTAGATTCTGTGGTGGATAGGTTGCAGCGGATCTGGAATCATGTGGTGGACAACTTAAAGTTGTCACAGGAGAAGGCTCAGCATTTTGCCAACCGCCGCCGCGGTGTGGGTCCCTGACTTCGTGTTGGGGATTTGGTGTGGCTGTCTTCTCGGTTTGTTCCTATGAAGGTATCCTCTCCTAAATTTAAGCCTCGCTTCATCGGTCCTTATAAGATTTTGGAAATCCTTAATCCAGTGTCCTTTCGCTTGGATCTTCCGGTGTCGTTTGCCATTCACAACGTGTTCCATAGGTCTTTGTTGCGGCGCTACGTTGTGCCTGTGGTTCCTTCTGTTGAGCCTCCTGCTCCGGTGTTGGTTGAGGGCGAGTTGGAGTACGTGGTGGAGAAGATCTTGGATTCTCGTCTCTCCAGATGGAGGCTTCAGTATCTGGTCAAGTGGAAGGGCTATGGTCAGGAGGATAATTCCTGGGTGGTCGCCTCTGATGTTCATGCGGCCGATTTGGTTCGTGCCTTTCACGCTGCTCATCCTGATCGTCCTGGTGGTCTTGGTGAGGGTTCGGTGACCCCTCCTTAAGGGGGGGGTACTGTTGTGAATTGGATTTTTTGGCTCCCTCTTGTGGTCACTAGCGACATGACACTTTGAGTTTCTATCCTCAGCTTGGTACCCACCTGGCTCGTTAGTCCAGGGGTGTTGCTATTTAAGCTTCCTGGATTTTCAGTCTGGTGCCTGGCATCGTTGTAATCAGTTCCTTTCTGTTTGCTCCTGTCTGCTGGTCCTGGTTCTTGCAAAATAAGCTAAGTCCTGCTTCCTTATTTTTTGGTTATTTGCATTGCTCTTATTTTTGTCCAGCTTGTACTAAATGTGATTCCTGATTTTGCTGGAAGCTCTAGGGGGCTGATATTCTCCCCCCGGGCCGTTAGACGGTTCGGGGGTTCTTGAATATTCAGCGTGGAAATTTTGATAGGGTTTTTGCTGACCGTATAAGTCATCTTCCTATATTCTATTCTATATTCCTATTGTCTTTTCTCTGGAGTCAAGGAAGGTCTATCTTTTCCCTTCTAGGGTTAGTTAGTTCTCCGGCTGGCGCGAGACGTCTAGAACCAACGTAGGTACGTTCCCCGGCTGCTGCTATTTGTGGTGCTAGGATCAGGTATACGGTCAGCCTAGTTACCACTGCCCTATGAGCTGGTTTTTGTGTTTGCAGACTTGGTAATAACTTCTGAGACCCTCTGCCATTGGGGTCATAACAGAGAGGCATGGAACGAATGAACCTAGGGGCATTCACACCAGATGCTGAAACCCACATCCTCTCCTCTGGACCATAACTCCCCAAGTGCACCTAGTACTGCAGGAAACTACGCTGAAGACGAGGGTCAACAATCCTTGAAATCTGGAATTCCAAAATTACCATCAACAATGATTAGGGGCAGCGGCAGGGGAGAGGACTCAAGAGGTTCAACATACTTTGTGAGCAGAGAACTGTGGAACACATTATAGATTTTAAGAGCCTGGGGCAACTCAAGACGAAAAGCTGTAGCTGGGTTAATGACGGCAGTTGTTTTATAGGGGAAAATAAACCTAGGTCCCTGTTGTGAATTTGGATTCTGGGCTCCCCCGGTGGCCGCTTGTGGAATTGGACTTGTCATCCTCTTTCCTGTTTCACCTGGTTCCATCAGTAGTGGGTGTCGCTATTTAAGCTCATTTCTCTGGTGGTTTCTTGCCGGTCAACAATGTTATCTGATGCCTCTCAGTGCTTGTTCCTGCTTCTGACAACTACTAGATAAGTTGGACTTTTGTCCATGTTTCGTTTTGCCTATTTGTTCCAGTTCACAGCTGAAGTTTTGTTACTGTGTCTGGAAAGCTCTCGTTGATCAGGGATTGCTACTCTGGCGTTATGAGTTAATGCCAGAGTTTAAGGTAATCTCTGGATGGTGTTTTGTTAGTGTTTTTCTGCTGACCATGAAAGTATACTATCTGTCTTCTGCTATCTAGTAAGCGGACCTCAAATTTGCTAAGACTATTTTCCTGCTGCGTTTTGTTGTTTCATCTGAACTCACCGTCATTATATGTGGGGGGCTACTGTCTTCTTTGGAATATTTCTCTAGAGGTGAGCCAGGTCTTATATTTCCCTCTGCTAGCTATTTAGGTCTTAGGCCAGAGCTGGGCATCTAGCAATAAATAGGAAATGCTACCTGGCTATTTCTAGTTGCGCGGCAGGCTTAGTTCATGGTCAGTATAGTTCCATCTTCCGAGAGCTTGTCCCTCTATAGGCTTGCTATGATCTCTGCCTGCAGAGATCATGACAGTTTGACCGGCCCGTAAAGTGTTAAAGACCCAGGTTGAGAAAGGAGAGTTATAAGAAGTCTGCTGGAATTTTTTTTTTTTTTTTTTCCTCCAGTTTGCCTTGCTGCAGTTTTTTTTCTCTCTCTCCTCCTAATCTCTGTATGGCTCTGTGTGCACCTGACAATAATGGATCTTCAGAGTGTAACTGCGGGTTTGAATAATCTCATCACGAAAGTACAAAATTTACAAGATTTTGTGGTACATGCTCCAGTATCTGAGCCGAGAATTCCTTTGCCGGAGTTCTTCACAGGGAATAGAGCTAGCTTCCAGAATTTCCGAAATAATTGTAAGCTTTATTTGTCCCTGAAGTCTCGTTCAGCTGGAGACCCTGCTCAGCAGGTTAGGATTGTGATTTCCTTGCTCAGGGGTGACCCTCAAGATTGGGCCTTCTCATTGCCAGCAGGGGATCCTGCGTTGCGCGATGTGGATGCGTTTTTTCTGGCCTTGGGCTTGCTTTATGAGGAACCTCATTTGGAACTTCAGGCAGAAAAAACTTTGATGGCACTATCTCAGGGGCAAGACGAAGCTGAGGTTTACTGCCAAAAATTCCGTAAATGGTCTGTGCTTACTCAGTGGAATGAGTGCGCCTTGGCGGCAACTTTCAGAGAAGGTCTCTCTGATGCCGTTAAGGATGTTATGGTGGGGTTCCCTGTGCCTGCAGGTCTGAATGAGTCCATGACAATGGCTATTCAGATTGATAGGCGTCTGCGGGAGCGCAAACCTGTGCACCATCTGGCGGTGTCTATGGAAAAGACGCCAGAAAGTATGCAGTGTGATAGAATTCTGTCCAGGAGCGAGCGACAGAATTTTAGACGGAAGAATGGATTGTGCTTCTATTGTGGGGATTCTACTCATGTTATATCAGCATGCTCTAGGCGTACAAAGAAGCTTGATAAGTCTGTTTCCATTGGCACCATTCAGTCTAAGTTTATTTTGTCTGTAACCCTGATTTGCTCTTTGTCATCCATTGCTACGGACGCCTATGTTGACTCTGGCGCCGCTCTGAGTCTTATGGATTGGTCCTTTGCCAATCGTTGTGGTTTTGATTTAGAGCCTTTGGAGACTCTTATTCCTCTGAAGGGGATTGACTCCACCCCATTGGCTAATAATAAACCACAATACTGGACACAAGTAACCATGCGTATCAATCCGGATCACCAGGAGATTATTAGTTTCCTGGTGCTGTATAATTTACATGACGATTTGGTACTGGGATTGCCATGGTTGCAGTCTCACAATCCAGTCTTGGACTGGAGAGCAATGTCTGTGTTGAGCTGGGGATGTAAGGGTATTCATGGGGACTTACCTTTGGTTTCTATTTCGTCGTCCATTCCCTCTGAAGTCCCTGAGTTCCTCTCTGATTATCAAGACGTCTTTGACGAACCCAAGCTTGGGTCGTTACCTCCGCACCGTGAGTGCGATTGTGCCATAGATTTGATACCGGGTTGCAAATATCCAAAGGGTCGTTTGTTTAATCTGTCTGTGCCGGAACATGCTGCTATGCGGGAATATATAAAGGAGTCTTTGGAAAAGGGACATATTCGTCCATCTTCTTCTCCCTTGGGAGCTGGGTTTTTCTTTGTCTCAAAAAAGGACGGCTCTTTGAGACCATGTATTGATTATCGGCTTCTGAATAAGATCACTGTTAAGTACCAATACCCATTGCCATTGCTTACTGATTTGTTTGCTCGTATAGAGGGTGCTAAGTGGTTCTCTAAAATTGATCTTCGTGGGGCGTATAATTTGGTGCGGATCAGGCAGGGGGATGAGTGGAAGACCGCATTTAATACGCCCGAGGGCCACTTTGAGTATTTGGTCATGCCTTTTGGTCTTTCTAATGCCCCTTCAGTTTTCCAGTCTTTTATGCATGATATTTTCCGCGATTTTCTGGATAAATTTATGATAATATATCTGGATGATATTCTGATTTTTTCTGATGACTGGGACTCTCATGTCCAGCAGGTCAGGAGAGTTTTTCAGGTTCTGCGGTCTAATTCTTTATGTGTGAAGGGGTCTAAGTGCGTTTTTGGGGTCCAGAAAATTTCCTTTTTGGGGTATATTTTTTCTCCCTCTTCCATTGAGATGGATCCCGTCAAGGTGCAAGCTATTTGTGACTGGACTCAGCCCTCCTCTCTTAAGGGTCTTCAGAGATTTTTGGGCTTTGCCAACTTTTACCGCCGATTTATTGCTGGTTTTTCGGATGTCGTTAAACCACTGACTGATTTGACCAGACATGGCGCTGATGTTGCTAATTGGTCCCCTCATGCTGTAGAGGCCTTTCAGGAGCTTAAGCACCGTTTTGCCTCTGCCCCTGTGTTACGTCAGCCTGATGTGAATCTGCCTTTTCAGGTTGAGGTTGACGCTTCGGAGATCGGAGCTGGGGCAGTGTTGTCGCAGAAAGGTTCCGACTGCTCCGTCATTAGGCCTTGTGCCTTCTTTTCTCGCAAATTTTCGCCCGCAGAGCGGAATTATGATGTTGGGAATAGGGAGCTTTTGGCCATGAAGTGGGCGTTTGAGGAGTGGCGCCATTGGCTAGAGGGGGCTAAGCATCAGGTGGTGGTATTGACTGACCACAAAAATTTGATTTATCTTGAGACTGCCAGGCGCCTGAATCCTAGACAGGCGCGCTGGTCTTTATTTTTTTCTCGCTTTAATTTTGTGGTGTCATACCTACCGGGTTCTAAGAATGTTAAGGCAGATGCCCTTTCTAGGAGTTTTGACCCGGACTCTCCTGGTAATGCTGAACCCACAGGTATCCTTAGGGAGGGAGTAATTTTGTCGGCCGTTTCTCCTGATCTGCGGCGGTCCTTGCAAGAGTTTCAGGCGGATAGACCGGATCGTTGTCCGCCTGATAGACTGTTTGTTCCGGATGATTGGACCAGTAGAGTCATCTCTGAGGTACATTCTTCTGCATTGGCAGGTCATCCCGGAATTTTTGGTACCAGGGATTTGGTGGCAAGATCCTTCTGGTGGCCTTCCCTGTCACGAGATGTGCGAGTCTTTGTGCAGTCATGTGACATTTGTGCTCGGGCCAAGTCTTGTAGTTCTCGGGCTAGCGGACTGCTGTTGCCCTTGCCTATTCCTAAGAGGCCTTGGACACACATCTCGATGGATTTTATTTCAGATCTGCCTGTTTCCCAGAAGATGTCTGTCATCTGGGTGGTCTGTGACCGTTTCTCTAAAATGGTCCATTTGGTTCCTCTGCCCAAGTTGCCTTCTTCTTCTGAGTTGGTTCCTCTGTTTTTTCAGAATGTTGTCCGATTGCACGGTATTCCTGAGAATATTGTTTCTGACAGAGGTACCCAATTTGTGTCTAGATTTTGGCGGGCATTCTGTGCTAGGATGGGCATAGATTTGTCTTTTTCATCTGCTTTTCACCCTCAGACTAATGGCCAGACCGAGCGGACTAATCAGACCCTGGAGACATATCTGAGGTGTTTTGTCTCTGCTGATCAGGATGATTGGGTTGCTTTTTTGCCATTGGCAGAGTTCGCCCTCAATAATCGGGCCAGCTCTTCCACCTTGGTGTCCCCGTTTTTCTGTAATTCGGGGTTTCACCCTCGATTTTCCTCCGGTCAGGTGGAATCCTCGGATTGTCCTGGAGTGGATGCGGTGGTGGAGAGATTGCATCACATCTGGGGGCAGGTTATGGACAATTTGAAGTTGTCCCAGGAGAAGACTCAGCGTTTTGCCAACCGTCATCGTCGTGTTGGTTCTCGGCTTTGTGTTGGAGATTTGGTGTGGTTGTCTTCTCGTTTTGTCCCTATGAGGGTCTCTTCTCCTAAGTTTAAACCTCGGTTCATCGGCCCTTATAGAATATTGGAGATTCTTAATCCTGTTTCTTTCCGTTTGGACCTCCCTGCGTCCTTTTCCATTCATAACGTTTTTCATCGGTCGTTATTGCGCAGGTATGAGGTACCTGTTGTACCTTCAGTTGAGCCTCCTGCTCCGGTGTTGGTTGAGGGTGAGTTGGAGTACGTTGTGGAGAAAATTTTGGACTCTCGTGTTTCCAGACGGAGACTCCAGTATCTGGTCAACTGGAAGGGTTACGGCCAGGAGGATAATTCTTGGGTCAATGCATCTGATGTTCATGCTTCTGATCTTGTTCGTGCCTTCCATAGGGCTCATCCTGGTCGCCCTGGTGGATCTGGTGAGGGTTCGGTGCCCCCTCCTTGAGGGGGGGGTACTGTTGTGAATTTGGATTCTGGGCTCCCCCGGTGGCCGCTTGTGGAATTGGACTTGTCATCCTCTTTCCTGTTTCACCTGGTTCCATCAGTAGTGGGTGTCGCTATTTAAGCTCATTTCTCTGGTGGTTTCTTGCCGGTCAACAATGTTATCTGATGCCTCTCAGTGCTTGTTCCTGCTTCTGACAACTACTAGATAAGTTGGACTTTTGTCCATGTTTCGTTTTGCCTATTTGTTCCAGTTCACAGCTGAAGTTTTGTTACTGTGTCTGGAAAGCTCTCGTTGATCAGGGATTGCTACTCTGGCGTTATGAGTTAATGCCAGAGTTTAAGGTAATCTCTGGATGGTGTTTTGTTAGTGTTTTTCTGCTGACCATGAAAGTATACTATCTGTCTTCTGCTATCTAGTAAGCGGACCTCAAATTTGCTAAGACTATTTTCCTGCTGCGTTTTGTTGTTTCATCTGAACTCACCGTCATTATATGTGGGGGGCTACTGTCTTCTTTGGAATATTTCTCTAGAGGTGAGCCAGGTCTTATATTTCCCTCTGCTAGCTATTTAGGTCTTAGGCCAGAGCTGGGCATCTAGCAATAAATAGGAAATGCTACCTGGCTATTTCTAGTTGCGCGGCAGGCTTAGTTCATGGTCAGTATAGTTCCATCTTCCGAGAGCTTGTCCCTCTATAGGCTTGCTATGATCTCTGCCTGCAGAGATCATGACAGGTCCCAGTTTCCAGGAAGGGATCTTCATCTTGATATTCCTGGTAGACAACCACGCAAAGTAATTCACACTTAGATTTGGACCTGGCAAGTGTTTCCTGTCAGCCATACATTTGTACCTGTCTCCCATGATCTTCAATTTACTCTGAACCACCCGCCACACCGAAGAGAGCGACAAAGCAAAACATTCCTCCTCTGGGACTTCTGAAGCCCCTCCCCCACTTAAAGTACCAAACTGTCAATGGAAACCATATGCCCCCAAGAACGGTAACCTGCCGCTAGATTTTTGGATATGATTATTAGTAGCAAACTTGGCCAATGGTAAGTAAGATGCCCAATCCTCCTGGTTTTGAGACAAAACACCTGATTCTGATGAATGCACTCGGTCTGTCCATTCGACTGAGGATGGAAAGCAGAGGAAAAGAACAGCTGAACCCACAGTCGAGAGCAGAATGCTTTCCATAACTTAGAAACAAATTGGAGGGAACCCCGTGAAGCTTCACGATCTCATTAACAAAAAACTGAGCAAGAGCCCTGGCATTGGGAAGTGCCAGTAATGCAATTAAATGCACCATTTTACTAAACCCGAGCCTTACACTATGGCTGGTCCAAATAACTAAAGCAATTGTTACCATCCACCTCTCGTGTCTCCCCTTTTCCTCATAGATTGTAAGCTTGCGAGCAGCAGGGCCCTCATTCCTCCTGGTATCTGTTTTGAACTGTGATTTCTGTTATGCTGTAATGTCTGTTGTCTGTAATAAGTCCCCTCTATAAGTTGTAAAGCGCTGCGGAATATGTTGGCGCTATATAAATAAAATTATTATTATTATTATTATTATTATTATAAACCTACAGGTGCTCCTCACAAAATCTCACAAATCATGAAAAAGTTAATTTATTTCAGTTCTTTTATACAAAAAGTGAAATTCATATATTATATAGAGTCGTTACAGAGTCATATACTTCAAGTGTTTATTTTGGTTAATTAGTGATGATCCAATAGTGAAATATTCGGTTTCGGGAAAATCTGCACAAATAATTTCTAATATCCGTCTAGTCATATCGAATAACGAATCCAATGCAAGTCAACGGGAAAGCCGAATGTTTTTCTGCTGGACTCAACAAACAGGTCTAGGGGCCTGTGAAAAAAGCTGAAATGGATGGGAAAGTGCTAAAACTAAATGGGAACAGCATGGAGAAGATGCCTGAATGCCTTTCTGACTCACATATTGTATCTGGGAATAATGGTGTCAGACTATTGCTGCGGTTTTACAGAATTTTAAAAAGACCTAACAAACCAAACTAAACTTTTTTTTTTAAAGGGGAAAAATGCTAAGAAACATTTTTGTCCTTCATAATTACATGTATATAATGCTAAATAAAAAAAATACCTTCCCTTTAGCATATGTTCACATGGAGTGTTTTGACTTTAGTTTTTCCTTTAACATTTGTGAGGGCTCTCGCTCCTGCATTTGGGAGGTCCCTCCCTCATGCCAAATAGTTAGCAACACAGTAGGATACATATTCCCCATCCCTTTACAATGCCATTTCAAGCATGGCCATTTGAATTTTGGGCTTTGCCCGCTCCACCACCATGTCCTTTGCCATGTCATTATGCTGCCCTCGCTTTTAATTTTTAGATGGCCACCATGTGCTGTGAAACCTGCATTTTGTAAGGTCCATAGTTCATTTTTGCCACTGAATCCCAATGGAACCGCTGTCATAGCGGGTGAAGCCACTGTAAGGTGAAGATAATGCAGTATTTGTGTGAGCAGTATGAACAATGTCAGTAAATTGGATTCTTCCAGCCACCAAAGGCATTAGAATTTAATTCAGAATACAGTAGATGCAAGAAAAGGCCTGTATTGTGGTCAGTCACTCAGGCCTTTAAAAAATGTCAGGAACATGTACAAACCTCATTTTACTTGGAAGCAGCCTCCTCAAGGGAAAGAGACAGGAGTGCCATTGACCAATCTGCACAAGCCTTCGCACTTCTTCTGGAAACTACCCAACCAGGCAGAATGTATCTTTTGCATGGTTTTGATCATCAATGGAGTAATTACATTATATGTCCCAGAGAGTGTCAAGGTCTGTGGAGTGTATTACTCAGGTGACAGGCAGTGCTACAGAGCTCAGGTAAAGGCCTTAGCGTGGCAATGACCATGTTCCAATATGCGTAATGCTGCTGCCTGAATAGGTCTATGGAGCGTATTAACTCCGTCTCTTAAATGTGCTTAAAACTGTCCAATACCCCACCACCATTTTTTTGTAAGGACCCAAATTTAGAAAATGTAAGGGAAGCAACAGTTAAATAAAGAGACACAAGTTTAATTTAGGAGCCTGGAAAAGTCATCAATATTCTTTGTCCAGCATCGGACACTCTAAATTGCTAACGAATATGTTTGCCCTATGTAACTAACAATTTGGGAGCAGACAAATATGCTGACAAGGGACAACTGAACACTGCGCTGGGAAAACAAAATGGACGTGGTTGCTGACTGTTGTGCCTGTGCAACTGCAGGTTGTAGACAGGAGGCCTCAGCGCCTCTTTCCTGGATAGCACAGTGGGAATAATGTAACACAGGTTTCACTGGTTTCACTGTCAGACATACATTTTGTACCCAGTCGTTCCGCCCACCTACTGGGATGTTGCGTATATGATCAGTATATGGTATATGCTAGCAGAGGTATTATGCTAAATTTCCCTTTATAAAGGGAAGTGTGGGTAAGATTTTCAAACTAACAGCATATATAGAGTATATAGAGCATGTTTCATTACTCATATTATTATTCTGTGTAAAGCTGAAACCTGAAGAATTGTGTGGAGAATACTAATGCATTTATGTTTCAAAATGTCCAAGTGCAGACCCAAAAAACATCAGGTTGCTAGGTACATGCTTAACCCCTTTCTGTCATTGGACGTACTATTCCGTCCATGTGGGGTGGGCCCTAATTCCCAAGGACGGAATAGTACGTCCAGCGCGATCGGCCGCTCTCACGGGGGGAGCATGGCCGA
This sequence comes from Ranitomeya variabilis, assembly GCF_051348905.1. Classification (NCBI taxonomy): domain Eukaryota; kingdom Metazoa; phylum Chordata; class Amphibia; order Anura; family Dendrobatidae; genus Ranitomeya; species Ranitomeya variabilis. The sequence continues at coordinate 493,826,634 of NC_135235.1, forward strand.
TCGCGGCCGGGTGTCAGCTGCCTATCGCAGCTGACATCCGGCACTATGTGCCAGGAGCGGTCACGGACCGCCCCCGGCACATTAACCCCCGACACACCGCGATCAAACATGATTGCAGTGTGCCGGCGGTACAGGGAAGCATCGCGCAGGGAGGGGGCTCCCTGCGGGCTTCCCTGAGACCCCCGGAGCAACGCGATGTGATCGCGTTGCTGCAAGGGTCTCTTACCTCCTATCCCTGCAGGCCCCGGATCCAAAATGGCCACGGGGCTGCATCCGGGTCCTGCAGGGATTACTTCCGGGTGCAGACCAGGCTCTGGTAAGCCTGCAGCACTGGAACTCAGATCGGTGATCTGACAGAGTGCTGTGCAAACTGTCAGATCAGCGATCTGTGATGTCCCCCCCTGGGACAAAGTAAAAAAGTAAAAAAAAAAATTTCCACATGTGTAAAAAAAAAGAAAAAAAAATTCCTAAATAAAGAAAAAAATATATATTATTCCCATAAATACATTTCTTTATCTAAATAAAAAAAAATCAAACAATAAAAGTACACATATTTAGTATCGCCGCGTCCGAAACAACCCCACCTATAAAACCATATCACTAGTTAACCCCTTCAGTTAACACCGTAAAAAAAAAAAAAAAAAAAAAAAAAACAGGCAAAAAACAACGCTTTATTCTCATACTGCCAAACAAAAAGTGAAATAACACGCGATCAAAAAAACGAATATAAATAACCATGGTACCGCTGAAAACATCATCTTGTTCCGCAAAAAACGCGCTGCCATACAGCATCATCAGCAAAAAAATAAAAAAGTTATAGTCCTCAGAATAAAGCAATGCCAAAATAATTATTTTTTCTATAAAATAGTTTTTATTGTATAAAAGCGCCAAAACATAAAAAAATGATATAAATGAGGTATCGCTGTAATCGCACTGACCCGAAGAATAAAACTGCTTTATCAATTTTACCAAACGCGGAACGGTATAAACGCCTCCCCCAAAAGAAATTCATGAATAGCTGGTTTTTGGTCATTCTGCCTCACAAAAATCGGAATGAAAAGCGATCAAAAATCTTCTGTGCCCGAATATGTTACCAATAGAAACGTCAACTAGTCCCACAAAAAACAAGACCTCACATGACTCTGTGGACTCAAATATGGAAAAATTATAGCTCTCAAAATGTGGTAACGCAAAAAATATTTTTTGCAATAAAAAGCGTCTTTCAGTGTGTGATGGCTGCCAATCATAAAAATCCACTAAAAAAACCCGCTATAAAAGTAAATCAAACCCCCCTTCATCACCCGCTTAGTTAGGGAAAAATAAAAAAAATAAAAAAATGTATTTATTTCCATTTTCCGGTTAGGGTTAGGGCTAGGGTTAGGGTTAGGGCTAGGGTTAGGGCTAGGGTTAGGGATAGGGTTAGGGCTAGGGTTAGGGCTAGGGCTAGGGTTAGGGCTAGGGTTAGGGCTAAGGCTGGGGTTAGGGCTAGGGTTAGGGCTAGGGTTGGGGCTAGGGTTAGGGCTAGGGTTGGGGCTAGGGTTAGGGCTAGGGTTGGGGCTAGGGTTAAGGCTAGTTAGGGTTGGGGCTAGGGTTAAGGCTAGTTAGGGTTGGGGCTAAAGTTAGGGATAGGGTTGGGGCTAAAGTTAGGGTTAGCATTTGGATTACATTTACGGTTGGGAATAGGGTTGGGATTAGGGTTAGGGGTGTCTCTGGGTTAGAGGTGTGGTTAGGGTTACCGTTGGGATTAGGGTTAGGGGTGTGTTTGGATTAGGGTTTCAGTTATAATTGGGGGGTTTCCACTGTTTAGGCACATCAGGGGCTCTCCAAACGCGACATGGCGTCCGATCTCAATTCCACCCAATTCTGCGTTGAAAAAGTAAAACAGTGCTCCTTCCCTTCCGAGCTCTCCCGTGCGCCCAAACAGGGGTTTACCCCAACATATGGGGTATCAGCATGCTCGGAACACATTGGAGAACAACTTTTGGGGTCCAATTTCTCCTGTTACCCTTGGGAAAATACAAAGCTGGGGGCTAAAAAATAATTTTTGTGGAAAAAAAAATATTTTTTATTTGCACAGCTCTGCGTTATAAACTGTAGTGAAACCCTTGGGGGTTCAAACCTCTCACAACACATCTAGATGAGTTCCTTAGGGGGTCTACTTTCCAAAATGGTGTCACTTGTGGGGGGTTTCTACTGTTTAGGCACATCAGGGGCTCTCCAAACGCAACATGGCGTCCCATCTCAATTCCAGTCAATTTTGCATTGAAAAGTCAAATGGCGCTCCATCGCTTCCGAGCTCTGTCAAGCGCCCAAACAGTGGTTTACCCCCACATATGGGGTATCGGCGTACTCAGGACAAATTGTACAATATCTTTTGGGGTCCATTTTTTCCTGTTACCCTTGGTAAAATAAAACAAATTGAAGCTGAAGTAAATTTTGTGTGAAAAAAGTTAAATGTTCATTTTTATTTAAACATTCCAAAAATTCCTGTGAAATACCTGAAAGGTTAATAAACTTCTTGAATGTGGTTTTGAGCACCTTGAGGGGTGCAGTTTTTAGAATGGTGTCACACTTGGGTATTTTCTATCATATAGACCCCTCAAAATGACTTCAAATGAGATGTGGTCCCTAAAAAAAAAGGTTTTGTGAAAATGAGAAATTGCTGGTCAACTTTTAACCCTTATAACTCCCTAACAAAAAAAATTTTGGTTCCAAAATTGTGCTGATGTAAAGTAGACATGTGGGAAATGTTACTTATTAAGTATTTTGTGTGACATATCACTGTAATTTAATTGCATAAAAATTCAAATTTGGAAAATTGCGAAATTTTCAAAATTTTCGCCAAATTTCCGTTTTTTTCACAAATAAACGCAGGTAATATCAAAGAAATTTTACCAGTATCATAAAGTACAATATGTCATGAGAAAGCAGTGTCAGAATCACCAGGATCTGCTGAAGCGTTCCAGAGTTATAACCTCATAAAGGGACAGTGGTCAGAATTGTAAAAATTGGCCTGGTCATTAACGTGCAAATCATCCTTGGGGGTGAAGGGGTTAAAGAGACCCTGGGAAGGGCAACACAATAAAAAAAAATATTATAATAGAATATAAAGAGACAGAGTAGAAATATGACCATTGCACAATGTTCAAAGGTTTCCAAAAATTACCCCAAGGCGATGTATTATACACGCTGAAAGAGACCATGATGTGGACCTCACAATATATTTTGCAGTTATTACAATAGGTAGAGATAGGGAGCACAAGTTTCACCATTGCATAACGTGCAAAAAATTTTAAAAATTAGCCAAGGTGTCTCTCAGCTGAAAGACGCTGAAAGACCAGCTCAAAGACACCGTGATGGGTACATCACAATACACTTAGCAGTTATTAGAATAGGTAGATATAGAGTACAAGTTTCACCATTGCACAATGTGCAAAGGTTCCAAAAAGTAGAAAACAATACCCACGTGAGGTATACATAGATGAACACTGAGTATTTGTTGCAGAAGCAGGAGGATGGGGAGTGGATTTCCAGAGCAAAATGGTTTTGGATGGACATTAAGACAACTTCCTCCCAAAAAATTTGGCCTACATTTACATAACTTGGCTGTCATCCGTAGGGCTTACAAAGTCAGAGGGAATCCATCCCTTGTTCAATTTTAGAAGAGTCAGCCTGTCTGCATTCAAATGTTCAGTGTTCTCACCAGGAAGAATACTAACCGTCCTCTCCTCCTCACGATGCTTTGCCTCCTCCTCCTCCTCTTCAGGCCATCCTTGCTGGAAAGACATGAAGTTGAGATTAGGAGTCCCCTGTGTAGCGCAGAGAAAAAAATCATTTTCCTCCTCCTCCTCCTCCTCCCTCCTCCTGTTCCTCATCATCACCCAATGTGGACTGAGAATTTTGTGTGATGCTGGACTGTATGGTATCAGACACTGTACAATCTTGCTGCATAGTCACCTGCTTGGAATTCAAAGCTTCCCCTTTCAGATTCTGCAGTGAACATTTTAATAGACAGAGCAGTGGGATGGTTATGCTCATAATAGCATAATCAGCACTCACCATCTTGGTGCAGTACTCAAAGTTTTGAAGAACCTCACATAGGTCAGCGATTCACACCTACTAGGCAGTTATGTGTGGGGGCTGATTGTTACTCTGACGGGCATTGAGAAGCTGGAATTCAGAGACTGCCCTTGGCTGCTCACTAAGCCTTGGCAACATATAGAAGGTCAAATTCCAGCATGTGGGCAAGTCACAAATCATTCGGTGATGAGGCAAATTAAAGCGCTTCTGCAGCAGAGCTAGTCCGAAGAAAGCCTGAGATGACTTGCGGAAATGTGCATTGACATGGCATACCTTGGCAAGTCTGCCACTTCACCAAGGCAGTGCTGCAGATTTCCCAGCTGGGGAATGATGGGGAGGCTAGTTCTGCTGAGATGGAGGAGAAGAGACAGAAAGTGGACCAGGAGGAGTCTGAAACCCTGATGGAATTTGGGCTCGCTATTCTTGGTGTGAGTAAGATGTGTGTTGTCCCAGCCTCTGACTCTGTCCCAGACTCCACCAGGTTAACTCAGTGTGCCGTGAGGGAAATGTATCGTTCCTGTCCACAAGAACTTGTCCATGTGTCTGTGGTTAGGTAGACCTTCCCTGTGACTGCGTTGGCCAGAGCATGGCTGATATTGTTCAACACTTGCTTATGTAAGGCGGAGATGGCACACCTTGAAAAATAGTGTCGGCTGGAAATGGAGTACCGTGGGGCTGCCACCACCAAGAGGTTGCGGAAAGACTCAGATCCCACAAGTCAAAATGGCAACATTCCAAGGACTAGCAATCTGGCAGTGTGGGTGTTTAGAGTTTGGGCCTGTGGATGGGTGGCTGGATATTTCTGCTTTCTAGTAAATGTCTGGGGCAGAAACAACTGAACGCTGTGCTGAGACAATGAAGGGGACATGATTGCTCACTCTTGTGTGTGTGTGTGCAACAACTGGTTGTGGGCAGGAGGCATCAGCGCCTGCTTCATAGTCAGAAGATTGGAAGGCCATAACACAGGTGAAGGGGCAGTGGTTTCACCCTCAGACACAGATTTGATACCCAGGCATTCTAACAACCTACTGGGATGCTTGGCTGCCATCTGCATTTGCATGCTGGTGGTGCTCAGGTTGTCAGTGTTCTTGCAGCGCCCCAGAGTCCTGGTCGCTGCAGTACTGATGCTCCGCCGCTAAGGGGGGTTTGGTACGTCTGATGGCACTGAAGGAGTTCACCTGACCAGGTATCACAGACACCAATACACTTCACAGTCTGGCCTCCAGGGGGAGCTAAGGGTGCTATGTATTAGGCCACTCCTCACAATCTGTTAAAACTGGGGGTTAGATAGGAGCTTAGACAGAAGCTGACTGCGTTGGAACCAGGCAACATCCTGTGGCAGAGGGTGTTGCAGGGGAAGATTCAGGGGGGTCCCTGTCAGGGGTGGGATCCTGACAGAGGCCTAGCGAACAGAAAGAATGTTACGGGACCGCGCCTGCACTTCATTGCGGTGGTACCCCAAGAAAGGACAAGAAGCGAGGTTTATTGTGCAGAGTGAGAAACGAGATCAACTCAACAAGGAGAAACGCCAGTAGGAGTCGTGCTGTAAGACCGAGGCAACATCCTACTGAGGCGCGTAGCCGGTGGCCGGAAACGCCGAGGAAGTATTGAGCTCCATGCCTTACTTCAAACCTACGGCAGGACAGTCAGTTATAGGCGGGCTGTCTCACCCAAAATCACCTAAGCAGACATAGGGGGCAACAGTTGGAGAGGGGCGACTCTAGGGTCCCGGAAGACCTCCAGGCCTACCCGTCATACGGGTGAGTCCTAGCCATATCATCTGGGGGACGAAGAAGAACATCAAAATCGATTTGTGAGGGAATGTCAGAAACAGACACAACAGTTGTGAGGACTATCCCGTGGTGCTAAGCAGGGAAGGACTACAACACACAAGCGCTAGAAGGTAGGCACAGATTTCCATCTGCAAAGGGAACTCTGGAGGTGCCATCGGACCGGCCGGTCTCAGACAGCCCTGTTAACCGTATTCCGGATTGAGGATCCTGAAGCCTTCAGTAAAGAGGTAAAGAGACTGCAACCTGGTGTCCTCGTTATTCATCGCGACCTGCACCACACCACAACATCGTCACTCTCCACTTTCACTGAACGCCCCTCAGCAGGGTCACGGACCGGGTCTAGCCACCGTGACAACCCCAGAACCGAGACAGAGAGGCCCGGTACCGGGTACCCCTCTGCCCTGCGACAGTGGGGGCGCTCCTTTCTTGCCTCTTCTTTGCTTGGTTTGGCAGATGCTGCAAATTACAGTTGTTTTATCTGAAGGACTTTCAGAAAAAAACTGTCATACAGGGGAACAATGCACCCTTGGCCTGTTATCTAGCTGAGTAGAGGGGCTCTGTGGAACAGTTGACTGAGTTCTACCTTTGGGAAAACCACTACCTCTTCTTGCCTGTTTTCTTGCTATGGATCCATTCCTCTCTGCACTACTGTGCCACCATGCCAGGTTGGATCCGTGGCCTCATCATCGACCACTTCGTCTTCCAATTCCTCAATCTGATCCTCCTTCTGAGCTGCGATTTGAGGCTAACCTCATGGCAACTGTGCCTCATGATTATCCTCCACCTCTTCAGATATCGATTGACCTTCCTCAACGTGCCTTACTATTGGCCATGGGTGCTCAAATGTTTGGGCATCACTGCACTCCACCTCCTCATAACCCTCTTTAATGGTGCATGTTGAGAGGCCTGACAAATTACAAGGGAAGGAAAAAAGTTCCTCAGAGAGGCCAGCATTGGGGTCAAATATCGTCTAGGACTCTTGATGTTGGAAGGAAGAAGGACCAGATTGATGATTCATAGGCCCAGCCTCTGTGCTACTGAGACTGGACCATGTGGAAGACTGCGTGGTGCTGCTTGTCAATAGACTGGAGCCTCTGTCTGCATCCAATCCACAACATCCTCACACTTGTCTTGGTTCATTAGTGGTGTAGTGAGCTGACCAAATTTTGACAGGAACCTAGAAAGAGATACACTCACCTTCGGATTTATCACACGGCCTTGGCGGGCACCACCACATCGACGTCCCATAGCATCACCCTTTCTCATCTTGAATGCGTTATGCTTATAAAACCAAAAAATGCTTGCTTTATTTTTCATAAGTCTTACATACAAGTTCACTGTATCTAGCAATGTGTGGCTATTTTTTTGTCACATTTGATTATCTCTACCCGGATTGCGCCATTCGCACAACTGCTAGATAAAGATATGCTATTTTTTAAATCAATAGGAAAATATAATTTTTTTCCGCTTGCTGACACACTCCAAATGAGGAGTAATGAAGATTATTGCCTTTGCTAAATTGTCACATAAGATTATGTCTACCCAGATTGCGTCAGTCGCACAACTGCTAGACAAATATTAGGTATTTAAAGTGGAAAATAGCAGAGAGTTGCAGCATGTACTTGCAATGATGAGCACACCCAGCTACCTGCATTTCACCTTCCTATTAAATCTCTCCCTACTTAAATCCCCACCTAAGGGTACCGTCACACAGTACCATTTTGATCGCTACGACGGTACGATTCGTGACGTTCTAGCGATATCGTTACGATATCGCAGTGTCTGACACGCAGCAGCGATCAGGGATCCTGCTGAGAATTGTACGTCGTAGCAGATCGTATGGAACTTTCTTTCGTCGCTTGATCACCCGCTGACATCGCTGGATCGTTGTGTGTGACAGCGATCCAGCGATGTGTTCGCTTGTAACCAGGGTAAACATCGGGTAACTAAGCGCAGGGCCGCGCTTAGTAACCCGATGTTTACTGTGGTTACCAGCGTAAACGTAAAAAAAACAAACAGTACATACTTACATTCCGGTGTCTGTCCCCGGCGTCTCAGCTTCTCTCCACTGTGTGAGCGTCTGCCAGCCGGAAAGCGAGCACAGCGGTGACGTCTTTCCGGCTATGGCGCTTACACAGTGGAGAGAAGCAGAACGCCGGGGACAGACACCGGAATGTAAGTATGTACTGTTTGGTTTTTTTACGTTTACGCTGGTAACCAGGGTAAACATTGGGTTACTAAGCGCGGCCCTGCGCTTAGTTACCCGATGTTTACCCTGGTTACCGGGGACTTCGGCATCGCTCCAGCGCCGTGATTGCAAAGTGTGACCGCAGTCTACGACGCTGGAGCGATAATCATACGATCGCTGCGAAGTCACGGATCGTGCCGTCGTAGCGATTAAAATGGTACTGTGTGACGGTGCCCTAACAAACAAGTAATCTCTTGACAATCTTCTGTTCTTAAAAGAGCTTTTTGGAAAAAGTAATGATCACTATAACCTCCTATCCCTCTCCCTACACTACTTTAATATCCCTATGCTGAAACTATGCTCTCCTTATGCTGTTTCCGGCTGCAATGTGCGCAAGATGGCACCAGCAGCCTTTAAACCGTCCTTATGATGCTGGAAGGCCAGCCAATCACACTAATCCCACACCAATGATGGCACTGGCATTACTGTGATTGGCAAGCCAGCCCAGCATGCTTATTGGCTGCAAATAAAGCACCAAACATGCTGGGCGGGTTACTCAAATATACCGAGGCGAATACACAATTACTCGTCGAGTAACGAGCAGCCCGAATACCGTACTATTCATGCGAGTAACGAATAGTGCCAAATATATTCACTCATCACTACTGTCAATGTTGATAATTATGGTTTGCAGCCCATGAAACCCAAAAGTCATTATCTTAGTAAATTTGAATACTTTATAACACCAGCTTGAAAAATGATTTTAAAGTCCAACATGTTGGCCTATTGAAATGTATGTTTAGAAAATGCACTCAGTCCTTGGTCAGGGCTCCTTTTGCATCAATTACTGCATCAATGCAGTGTGGCATGGAGGCGATCAGCTTTTGGCACTGCTGAGGTGTTATAGAAGCCCAGGCTGCTTTGATAGCAGCTTTCAGCTCGTCTGTATTGTTGGGTCTTGTGCCTCTCATCTTCCTCTTGATAATACCCCCTAGATTCTCTATGGGGTTAAGGTCAGATGAGTTTGCCGGCCAATCAAGCACAGTGATACTGTTGTTTTTAAACCAGGTATTGGTACTTTTGACAGTGTGGACAGGTGCCAAGTCCTGCAGGAGAATGAGATTTCCATCTCCAAAAAGCTTGTCGGCAGAGGGAAGCATGAAGTGCTCTAAAATTTCCTGATAGATGGCTGTGCTGACTTTGGTCTTGATAAATCACAGTGGACCTACACCAGCAGATGACTTGGCTCCCCAAACCATCACTGATTGTGTAAACTTCACACAAGACCTTATGCAGCTTGGATTGCGTGCCTCTCCACTCTTCCTCCAGACTCTGGGACCTTGATTTCCAAATGAAATGCAAATTTAACTTTCATGTGAAAAACACCTTGGACCAATGAGCTACAGTTCACTTCTTTTTCTTCTTGGCCCAGGTAAGATGCTTCTGATGTTGTCTATTGGTCATAAATGGCTTGAAACAAGGAATGTGACACTTGTAGCTCTTGTCTTGGATACGTCTGTGTGAAGTAGCTCTTGAAGCAATGACCCCAGCAACAGTCCAATCCTTGTGAATCTCCCCCAAATTTTTGAATGGCCGTTTCTTAACAATCCTTTCAATGCTTGTGCACCTTTTTCTACCACAGTTTTTCCTTCCACTCAACTTTCCGTTAGTTTGTTTGGATACAGCACTCTGTGAACAGCCAGCCTCTCTAGCAATGACCTTTTGTGGCTTACCCTCCTTGTGGAGTGTGTCAATGACTGCCTTCTGGACATCTGTCAAGTCAGCAGTCTTCCTGATGATTGTGGAGCCTACTGAAACAGACTAAGGGACCTTTTTAAATGCTTAGGAAGCCTTTGCAGGTGTTTTTGTTAATTCTAATTTACTGAAATAATGACTTTTGGGTTTTCATTGGCTGTAAGCCATAATCATCAGCATTAACAGAAATAAACAAGTGAAATAGATCATTCTGTTTTGTAATTACTCTACATAATATAGAGTTTCACTTTTTGTATTGAAGAACTGAAATAAATTCTTTTTTTTATGATATTCTAATTTTGCGAGAAGCACCTGTATCTACAACCACCAGAACCACAGTCTTGCCTGTCGATACCAGTAATAAAATCAATGGACAAGTGTGTCCATGGTCTGCTAGGAATGGCCAGTGGATGAAGAGGACCATGATGGACGGGTATGCAACACTTTAGAATGCGTGCAAAAACTGCAAGCAGACACCTGCTCAACCACATCCAGATGCAACCCTTACCACCAAAAACAACAAGAAAGGAGGCCCGCACTTGCTTTACCACCTTGATGACCAGAAAGTACAGAGTTATTGCAGCGCCCCAGAGTTCTGGTTGTTGCAGTACTGTGGCTCCGCCACTATGGGGAGCTATGGTACGTCTGATGGCACTGAAGGAGTTCATCTGATCAGGTATCACAGACACCAATACATTTCACAGCCGGGCCTCCGGGGGGAGCTAAGGGTTCTATTCACTAGGCCACTCCCCACCATAGTGGGTAAACTGGGGGTCAGGCAGGAAGTTAGTCAGAAGCTGACTGGGTTGGAACCAGGCAACACCTTGTGGCAGAGGGTGTTGTGGGGGGAAGATACAGTAGGGTCTCTGTCAGGGGTGGGATCCTGACAGAGGCTTGGCAACTTGAACGAACGTAACGGGACCGTGCCTGCTCAGGAAAGCGGCGGTGCCCAAGGAGGGATCAGAAGCGAGATAGATTGTGCTGAGTGAGAAACGAGATCATAGCAATAGGAGAATACCAGTAGGAGTCGTGCTGTAAGACCGAGGCAACATTCTACTGAGGCGCACAACCGGTGGCCGGAACGCCGAGAGAGTATTATAACATTCAGCTTCAAGCAATACTCTAAACAGCGGCAGGACAGTCAGTCTCAGGCGGGCTGTCTAACTCAAATCACCTATGAAGTCTTGGGGGGCAACTTGTGGAGAGGGGCGTCTCTAGGGTCCCGGAAGAGCTCCGAGCCTACCCGTCAAACGGGTGCCGTTCCTACCCGAACCTCAGGGAGGGACGGAGGATTAGCAGAACATCATCTAGTTGAGTTGTGAGGGAACTTAAGAAACAGACACAACAGTTGTGGGGACTTTCCGTAAGCACAGCAGGGAAGGACCACAACACATAGCGCAAGCAGGAAGGCACAGATTTCCACCTGTGAAGAGAACTCTGGAGGTGCCATTGGACCGGCCGGACTTGCGCAGCCTGGTAAACCGTATTCTGGACTGAGGACTCAGAGATCTTCAGTAAAGAGGTAAAGAGACTGCAACCTGGTGTCCTCGTTATTTACCACGACCTGCACCTCACAATTCCACCGTTACACCACCACCTATTGCACCGGACATCCCCCACTGACAGACAGGGCCACGGACCGGGTCTAGCCACCGTGACAACCCCAGAACTGAACAGAGACTTCCAGAGGCCCGGCTCCGGGTACCCCTCGGCCCTGCGGCGGTGTGGGGGCGCTCCAAACTTGGTGTCACGAACAGGATCTACTTAAGCCTGAAGAATCAGGTCATGTGTGCCTTGGAACTGTGATTTGTTGTGTTTGGACTGTATTTTATTGCAAGAACTGTGCTGCGCCATTTGCCGCCAAAATCCGCCGCCATTACAGCGCTGAGGAGAGCGCAGGAAGAGAAGAGGGGCGTGGAGTGGGCGTAGGCAAGCTGGAGAGCGCGAAAAACAATGGCCGCCCAGTCTAAATATTTCTGCACTGTGAGGACGTGTCCGTCAGCAGCAGAGATCCGCCTCCTAATCCTCAATGGAGGGCGGAGACCGAGAAAACGACACCGCCCACGAAGGAGAGAGCGGGAAAGAGACCAGGAAGCGACCCACGTGGAGGACGCCATGGCCAGCAGCTCTGAACCCGACAGTGGGGTTGAAGTGGAAATCTCCCCCAACTACCCGGATGAGCACAGCAGCCCGTTCTCCGTGGACAGCACCGAACTCCTACGGGTCGAGATGGAGAGCTTACTCGACCAGCTCCTTCAGCTGAACATAAAGGCCCAGGCTCCGCACCAGGCAACGCCGGAAGAAGGTCCTCGGGCGCCTGATCCTGCACCGTTACCGGAGCAGCCGCTGAGACCCTTGCTGACCCCGCCGGAGGAACCCGTTGCGGAAGAAGAATCTACGCTGGCTGGTGAGTCCGCCGACCCCGTCCCGCTGGCCGAGGGTTTACTGGTGGGTCCCGTAGCAGCACCCCCTCCCCCGGGAACCCATCGACTCCAGCGCCTGCTACCGTGGGAGGAAGCCACGGGCATGGAACACCGTATGCGAGCCCCGATCACCCCTACTCCCCTGCTGTGTGAGATCCACGCGGAGCGCACGGTGTGCCGCTGGGTGAACCCCGGGTCCGATCTTATGGGGTTCCCTGGGGTGGAGACCCAGGAGGGAGAGAGGGTGCAGGCCCTAAGCTGGGGAGAATATCAGGCCCAGCTACAGCAACAGTGGAAGGAACAAGACGACAAGTACCAGGCCGGGCTGGAGGCCTGCCATCGGAAAGACTTGGCGGTGAAGGATCGAGCCCGCAAGGACCCCACTGCCCACCAGGCCCTGCGCAGGCAGGGCATCATTACCACCTTTAAGCTCCGTGGGGGCTGGGGCTTTATCAAGGAACCGGGTCTATATGCGGAGGTGTTTGTGAACCGGAGGGATGTTGAATCGCACCTCAGGGAGGGCCACCCAGGCCGGGATCTCTATCCGGGGGATAAAGTCTCCTACACCAGGCACTTTGGGGAAAAGGGGTGGTTTGCCCTGAATGTCTACAAGGAGCCAACCCCTGTGATGCCTCCGATCAGGGTGCCAGTAAAGCTGACCCCTGTAGCAAAGGTGTCCCCTTGTGGTCAGCCAGTGGTCGTGGCCAGAACCACCAAAGATACTCCCACGTGCACTATGGTCAAAACCACGACATGCAGCATTGTCACCTCCACCACCCTCGTAGCCAAGGAGACACCGCTTATGGAGGGTGGTGCCCGTACTGCTGCGGAGCTAAAGACCGTGGGTACACAGACCCCCAGTTGGGACGACAGACCCCCTTATGCAGTACCAGGTGGATCGCAATACCCAAAGGGGTTGCCTCCGCCGGTGCTGCCCCCTGAGTGGTTTAAGTAAGCATGAATGCTTTGACAATGTAAATAGTTCTTCCTTTAACTGTTTGTTTACTGTTTGCTGCTAAACCCGTCCAGGGTTAATTCTTTATGGATCCCTTTGTTGACCCGGGATCCCTGTTGTTGTTTTGTTTATTTTCTCTGAGTTTTGCACAAGTTTTAAAAACTGCCGCAATCATGAACAGTGCATGATACAAACTTCTTGTATATAGTTTGCACCTTATTAAAGGCGCTCCCTACTGGTTTTACTTCAAAAAGGACTCTTTGTGAAGATACCACACTGGAGCCTTTGCTGAGTAAGGACTGGTAGCTCGAGAAGACACGCTACCTCATAGAGACTTGTTCCTCTCTTAACCCCTTCACCCCCAAGGGTGGTTTGCACGTTAATGACCGGGCCAATTTTTACAATTCTGACCACTGTCCCTTTAGGAGGTTATAACTCTGGAACGCTTCAACGGATCTTGGCGATTCTGACATTGTTTTCTTGTGACATATTGTACTTCATGATAGTGGTAAAATTTCTTCGATATAACTTGCGTTTATTTGTGAAAAAAACGGAAATTTGGCGAAAATTTTGAAAATTTTGCAATTTTCCAACTTTGAATTTTTATGCCCTTAAATCACAGACATATGTCACGCAAAATACTTAATAAGTAACATTTCCCACATGTCTACTTTACATCAGCACAATTTTGGAACCAAAATTTTTTTTTGTTAGGGAGTTATAAGGGTTAAAAGTTGACCAGAAATTTCTCATTTTTACAACACCATTTTTTTTTAGGGACCACATCTCATTTGAAGTCATTTTGAGGGGTCTGTATGATAGAAAATACCCAAGTGTGACACCATTCTAAAAACTGCACCCCTCAAGGTGCTCAAAACCACACTCAAGAAGTTTATTAACCCTTCAGGTGTTTCACAGGAATTTTTGGAATGTTTAAATAAAAATGAACATTTAATTTTTTTTCACACAAAATTTATTTCAGCTCCAATTTGTTTTATTTTACCAAGGGTAACAGGAGAAAATAGACTGCAAAAGTTGTTGTACAATTTGTCCTGAGTACGCTGATACCCCATATGTGGGTGTAAACCATTGTTTGGGCGCATGGCAGAGCTTGGAAGGGAAGGAGCGCCATTTGACTTTTCAATGCAAAATTGACTGGAATTGAGATGGGACGCCATGTTGCGTTTGGAGAGCCCCTGATGTGCCTAAACATTGAAACCCCCTACAAGTGACACCATTTTGGAAAGTAGACCCCCTAAGGAACTTATCTAGATGTGTGGTGAGCACTTTGACCCACCAAGTGCTTCACAGAAGTTTATAATGCAGAGCCGTAAAAATAAAAAATCATATTTTTTCACAAAAATGATCTTTTCGCCCCCAATTTTTTATTTTCCCAATGGTAAGAGAAGAAATTGGTCCCCAAAAAATGTTGTGCAATTTGTCCTGAGTACGCAGATACCCCATATGTTGGGGTAAACCACTGTTTGGGCGCATGGCAGAGCTTGGAAGGGAAGGAGCGCCATTTGACTTTTCAATGCAAAATTGACTGGAATTGAGATGGGACGCCATGTTGCGTTTGGAGAGCCCCTGATGTGCCTAAACATTGAAACCCCCCACAAATGACACCATTTTGGAAATTAGACCCCCTAAGGAACTTATCTAGATGTGTTTTGAGAGCTTTGCACCCCCAAGTGTTTCACTACAGATTATAACGCAGAGCCGTGAAAATAAAAATTCTTTTTTTTTTTTCACAAAAATGATTTTTTAGCCCCCAGCTTTTGTATTTTTACAAGAGTAACAGAATAAACTGGACCCCAAAAGTTGTTGTCCAATTTGTCCTGAGTACGCTGATACCCCATATATGGAGGGTAACCACTGTTTGGGCGCATGACAGAGCTCGGAAGGGAAGGAGCGCCATTTGGAATGCAGACTTAAATGGATTGGTCTGCAGGCGTCACGTTGCATTTGCAGAGCCCCTGATGTACCCAAACAGTACAAACCCCCCACAAGTGACCCCATATTGGAAACTAGACCTCCCAAGGAACTTATCTAGATGTGTTGTGAGAACTTTGAACCCCCAAGTGTTTCACTACAGTTTGTAACGCAAAGCCGTGAAAATAAAAATTATTTTTTTTTTCACAAAAATGATTTTTTAGCCCCCAGCTTTGTATTTTTACAAGGGTAACAGAATAAATTGGACCCTAAAAGTTGTTTTCCAATTTGTCCTGAGTACGCTGATACCCCCTATGTGGGGGGTAACCACTGTTTGGGCACATGACAGAGCTCGGAAGGGAAGGAGCGCCATTTGGAATGCAGACTTAAATGGATTGGTCTGCAGGCGTCACGTTGCATTTGCAGAGCCCCTGATGTACCCAAACAGTACAAACCCCCCACAAGTGACCCCATATTGGAAACTAGACCTCCCAAGGAACTTATCTAGATGTGTTGTGAGAACTTTGAACCCCCAAGTGTTTCACTACAGTTTGTAACGCAAAGCCGTGAAAATAAAAATTCTTTTTTTTTTCACAAAAATGATTTTTTAGCCCCCAGCTTTGTATTTTTACAAGGGTAACAGAATAAATTGGACCCTAAAAGTTGTTTTCCAATTTGTCGTGAGTACGCTGATACCCCCTATGTGGGGGGTAACCACTGTTTGGGCACATGACAGAGCTCGGAAGGGAAGGAGCGCCATTTGGAATGCAGACTTAAATGGATTGGTCTGCAGGCGTCACGTTGCATTTGCAGAGCCCCTGATGTACCCAAACAGTACAAACCCCCCACAAGTGACCCCATATTGGAAACTAGACCTCCCAAGGAACTTATCTAGATGTGTTGTGAGAACTTTGAACCCCCAAGTGTTTCACTACAGTTTGTAACGCAAAGCCGTGAAAATAAAAATTCTTTTTTTTTTTCACAAAAATGATTTTTTAGCCCCCAGCTTTGTATTTTTACAAGGGTAACAGAATAAATTGGACCCTACAAGTTGTTGTCCAATTTGTCCTGAGTACGCTGATACCCCCTATGTGGGGGGTAACCACTGTTTGGGCACATGACAGAGCTCGGAAGGGAAGGAGCGCCATTTGGAATGCAGACTTAAATGGATTGGTCTGCAGGCGTCACGTTGCATTTGCAGAGCCCCTGATGTACCCAAACAGTACAAACCCCCCACAAGTGACCCCATATTGGAAACTAGACCTCCCAAGGAACTTATCTAGATGTGTTGTGAGAACTTTGAACCCCCAAGTGTTTCACTACAGTTTACAACGCAGAGCCGTGAAAATAAAACATATTTTTTTCCCACAAAAATGATTTTTAGCCCCCCAAATTTTTATTTTCCTAAGGATAACAAGAGAACTTGGACCCCAGAAGTTGTTGTTCAATTTGTCCCGAGTACGCTGATAACCCATATGTTGGGATAAACCCCTTTTTGGACGCACGGGAGAGCTCGGAAGGGAAGGAGCACTGTTTTACTTTTTCAACGCAGAATTGGCTGGAATTGAGATCGGACGCCATGTCGCGTTTGGAGAGCCCCTGATGTGCCTGAACAGTGGAAACTCCCCAATTCTACCTGAAACCCTAACCCAAACACACCCCTAACCCTAATCCCAACGGTAACCCTAACCCTACCCCTAACCTCACCTCTAACCGTTTAATGAACATTTTCTGACAGTCATAAGTGCCACGTATTTAAGTGCCACGTATTTAAGTGCCACATATTTAAGTGCCACATATTTAAGTGCCACGTGTTTCAGTGCCACGTGTTTCAGTGCCACGTGTTTCAGTGCCACGATATTTCAGTGCCACGTATTTCAGTGCCACGTACTATAAATACTATAACTATGTGGTTATACGTGGCACTGAAATATCGTGGCACGTAAATACGTGGCACTTAAGTACGTGGCACTTAAGTACGTGGCACTTAAGTACGTGGCACTTATATACGTGGCACTTATATACGTGGCACTTATATACGTGGCCACTGAAATATCGTGGCACTTATATACGTATATAAACGTATATTTTAGTGCCACATATTTCAGGTTAGGGGTAGGGTTAGGGGTAGGGTTTTTTTTTTTGTTTGTTTTCTTGTGTTTTTCTATAAAAACGCATGCGTCTAAAAACGCATGCGTTTTACCACGTTTACATGCGTTTTTTCACACATGCGTTTTTTTAAAAAACGCATGCAGATAAAAACGCAAGTGTGAAACCAGCCTAAAAGACGCTTTTTATAGCAAAAAAGTTTTTGCGTCTCCACATTTTGAGACCTATAATTTTTCCACATTTTGGTCCACAGAGTCATGTGAGGTCTTGTTTTTTGTGGGACGAGTTGACGTTTTTATTGGTAACATTTTCGGACACGTGACCATTTTTGATCACTTTTTATTCCGATTTTTGTGAGGCAGAAGGACCAAAAACCAGCTATTCATGAATTTCTTTTGGGAGAGGCGTTTATACCGTTCCGCGTTTGGTAAAATTGATAAAGCAGTTTTATTCGTCGGGTCAGTACGATTACAGCGATATCTCATTTATATAATTTTTTTATGTTTTGGCGCTTTTATACGATAAAAACTATTTTATAGAAAAAATAATTATTTTGGTATCGCTTTATTCTCAGGACTATAACTTTTTTATTTTTTTGCTGATGATGCTGTATGGCGGCTCGTTTTTTGCGGGACAAGATGACGTTTTCAGCGGTACCATGGTTATTTATATCCGTCTTTTTGATCGCGTGTTATTCCACTTTTTGTTCGGCGGTATGGTAATAAAGCGTTGTTTTTTGCCTCGTTTTTTTTTTTTTTTTCTTACGGTGTTTACTGAAGGGGTTAACTAGTGGGGCAGTTTTATAGGTTGGGTCGTTACGGACGCGGCGATACTAAATATGTGTACTTTTATTGTTTTTTTTATTTTATTTAGATAAAGAAATGTATTTATGGGAATAATATTTTATTTTTTTTTTCATTATTTTGGAATATTTTTTTTTTTTTTTTTTACACATTTGGAAAAAATTTTTTTTAACTTTTTTACTTTGCCCCAGGGGGGGACAATACAGATCGGTGATCTGCCAGTTTGCATAGCACTCTGACAGATCACCGATCTGAGGAAAGTGCAGGCTGCTTCACAGTGCCTGCTCTGAGCAGGCGTCTGTGAAGCCACCTCCCTCCCTGCAGGACCCGGATCCGCGGCCATCTTGGATCCGGGTCTGGGAGCTGCAGGGAGGGAGGTAAGACCCTCGCAGCAACGCGATCACATCGCGTTGCTGCGGGGGGCTCAGGGAAGCCCGCAGGGAGCCCCCTCCCTGCGCGATGCTTCCCTGCACCGCCGGCACATCGCGATCATGTTTGATCGCGGTGTGCCGGGGGTTAATGTGCCGGGGGCGGTCCGTGACCGCTCCTGGCACATAGTGCCGGATGTCAGCTGTGATAATCAGCTGACACCCGGCCGCGATCGGCGGCGCTCCCCCCGTGAGCGCCGCTGATCGCGTATGACGTACTATCCCGTCGGCGGTCATACGGGCCCACCCCACCTCGACGGGATAGTACGTCAGATGTCAGGAAGGGGTTAAAGGGGATGTTCCTTTGTCGCACCTAAATGATGATATTGCTTTAAGACAGGTAGCAATAATGTTTGACGGGAGAAAGTGATAATAATGTTAACATGAGTAAGTTATATGTATTTAACTGGTTAATTGTGAGAAAGAGAAAGATAATGAGAAGGCTTAATGTTCAATAGAAAATGTTTAATAATGTTGATAGGTAATGAGGATAGAAAGTAAACCCTGAGTCCTCATAGGAGCCATATAGAGATGGCTCAGTGCCCTTAAATTGAAAGTAATGTTATGTTCTATACTGTGTATAGTAGTTGAGAGACAGAAGGCTCGGGCTGAAAGGAGTGGTCCTGTAAGAAAGGAGAGGCAGTAGGTCTGGTGCCAATAGGACAGGCGGTCCTGCAGATTAAAGAAGGAGGATGAAAAAGTAAATTTACCTTATAATGTGATTATAGGAAGGTCTTTAGTGGATTCAGAGTGTATGTCCTTAAAGGCAAAGTTAAATTATTGTTCAACAATTTTGCACTAAGTAGAATACCCGGTTGGGTAAGAAGAGTTGTTTATAGCATGTTGCTATGATATTTAACCATGTTTGTAACGTTCAAGTGTCCTTACCTCCCATAAAGGGAAGCCTGTTCAAGTATACTTACTGTTATTGCACTCAACAAAACTGTATGTCTTTTTGCTAACTTGTATTGTTGTTTTCTTCCCAGTCCCGGAGTACTGTGTTTAACCAGGGGGGAGTGCAGCGCCCCAGAGTTCTGGTCGTTGCAGTACTGTGGCTCCGCCACTATGGGGAGCTATGGTACGTCTGATGGCACTGAAGGAGTTCATATGATCAGGTATCACAGACACCAATACATTTCACAGCCGGGCCTCCGGGGGGAGCTAAGGGTTCTATTCACTAGGCCACTCCCCACCATAGTGGGTAAACTGGGGGTCAGGCAGGAAGTTAGTCAGAAGCTGACTGGGTTGGAACCAGGCAACACCTTGTGGCAGAGGGTGTTGTGGGGGGAAGATACAGTAGGGTCTCTGTCAGGGGTGGGATCCTGACAGAGGCTTGGCAACTTGAACGAACGTAACGGGACCGTGCCTGCTCAGGAAAGCGGCGGTGCCCAAGGAGGGATCAGAAGCGAGATAGATTGTGCTGAGTGAGAAACGAGATCATAGCAATAGGAGAATACCAGTAGGAGTCGTGCTGTAAGACCGAGGCAACATTCTACTGAGGCGCACAACCGGTGGCCGGAACGCCGAGAGAGTATTATAACATTCAGCTTCAAGCAATACTCTAAACAGCGGCAGGACAGTCAGTCTCAGGCGGGCTGTCTAACTCAAATCACCTATGAAGTCTTGGGGGGCAACTTGTGGAGAGGGGCGTCTCTAGGGTCCCGGAAGAGCTCCGAGCCTACCCGTCAAACGGGTGCCGTTCCTACCCGAACCTCAGGGAGGGACGGAGGATTAGCAGAACATCATCTAGTTGAGTTGTGAGGGAACTTAAGAAACAGACACAACAGTTGTGGGGACTTTCCGTAAGCACAGCAGGGAAGGACCACAACACATAGCGCAAGCAGGAAGGCACAGATTTCCACCTGTGAAGAGAACTCTGGAGGTGCCATTGGACCGGCCGGACTTGCGCAGCCTGGTAAACCGTATTCTGGACTGAGGACTCAGAGATCTTCAGTAAAGAGGTAAAGAGACTGCAACCTGGTGTCCTCGTTATTTACCACGACCTGCACCTCACAATTGCACCGTTACACCACCACCTATTGCACCGGACGTCCCCCACTGACAGACAGGGCCACGGACCGGGTCTAGCCACCGTGACAACCCCAGAACTGAACAGAGACTTCCAGAGGCCCGGCTCCGGGTCCCCCTCGGCCCTGCGGCGGTGTGGGGGCGCTCCATTATAATGTTCCCTAATTACTTTACGGTGCAAATCAGATCGTACAAATAATCTTCCCAAATGGCATCAGGCAGGGGCATCCACATGAGCCTCCAACACCTCTTCCTCCAAGTCAGGGTATA
This sequence comes from Ranitomeya variabilis, assembly GCF_051348905.1. NCBI lineage: Eukaryota > Metazoa > Chordata > Amphibia > Anura > Dendrobatidae > Ranitomeya > Ranitomeya variabilis. Next base: position 493,847,398 of record NC_135235.1, read on the forward strand.
AGGCCGAAATGACTACCCCCTTCTGCAAAATTAGGGCAGGGTCCTCATGAACACCACCACCAGGGAAGCTCCGGGACTAAGAATCCACCTTGGTTGTTAAACTCCTGAAAGTGACCACAAAATTGAATCTAATAAAGAACAGGGACCTCCTAGCTTGTCTAGGTTTAGGAGACGATTAGCCGATAGAAGATATAACAGGTTCTTGTGGTTCATGATAACAGTAATAGGATTGACTGCCCCCTCCAACCAATGTCACCATTCCTTGAAAGTCAATTTAATTGCCAAAAGCTCCCAATTACCCACATCGGAATTTCTATAAGCTGAGGATAATGTTTTGAAAAAGAAGGTACATGGATGCCATTTACCAGGGGATGGACCCTGAGACAACATAGCCCCAACCCCCACCTCAGACGCATCCATTTCTACGATAAAAGCTTGAGAAACATCAGGTTGACTGAGTATAGGTACAGTGTAAAAACTATTATTTAAATAGAAAAAGTGTCAGGATTCGAACCTAGCAGGTCCTGTGCACCAGTCGGCAGCTCTTCCTTCTGAGCCATTCAGCTCACTGGACAGTTCCGTGCTTATCCAAAAACTTGAACCTATGTTGTTGCTGATGTCTCCTCCCTGAGTTTCCTGTTGGTTACCACTCTGAGTTCCTGATTGGCTCATTCTGATTGCACACCATATTTAAACCTGGCCTCGCTCTCAGTTCCTTGTGTGATTATTGAGCTACCTGCCTTTAGTCAAGGTTTATTCCACCTGCTATTCCTTCAAACAACACCGCTGCTCCTGGTACACAACCTCTGGCTTCTTGGACTACGATTCCTGCTTATTCCTTTAAATGACATCGCTGCTCCTGGTATATGACCCCTGGCTTCCTTGACTATGATATCTGCTTATTCCATCAAATGACACTGCTGCTCCTGGTAAACAACCCCTGGCTTTCTGGACGACGATTTCTGCTTATTCCTTCAAACTACATTGCTGTTCCGTTCCTGTGTATTGACTCCTTGGCTATTCCAGACTACGCTACCTGCGCGTTGCTGCCCCTAGTGGTTGCAATATCACTACTCCCACCAGTTCAGTCTGTAACAAAAAGCCTGCTAAGCAGCCTCTGACCATTTAGAAAAATCAGACCCCTTCTTTTTTTCATGTCAGTAGGGGGTTTCACCATTACTGAATAATTTTGAATAAACTTCCAGCAAAACTTAGTAAAACCCATAAAACACTGTAATGCCTTCAGGTTTCTTGGGTGACGGTCTCATTCAAGTACAGCATGAACCTTATCCGGATCCATCCGAAAACCTGAAGGTAACAATTGCTACCCCGAAAAGTGCACCTCCTGGATAGCGAAAACACATTTCTCTAGTTAGGCATAAAGTGTGTTATCACTTAATATCAGAAGTACCTGTTTGACATTCCCCCCCCCCCGATTTGTCTTCAAATCAGGTGAATAAACAGAAATGTCATCGAGATAGACCACCACAAACCTGCACATCAAATTATGGAAAATATAATTTATGAAATGCTGGAACACCGCTGGTGCATTGGTCAGACCGAAAGGCATAACCAGACACTCGAAATGTCCCTCAGGGGTATTGAATGCCATTTTCCATTCATCCCCTTCCTTGATTCTAACCAGGTTATAGACCCCCTTAATTCCAACATGGAGAAAACCTTAGCTCCCACAACCTGGTTTGAATAAACCTGGAATCAGAGGAAGAGGATATGGATTTAGTACAGTAATTATTATTATTATTATTATTATTATTTATTGTTATAGCGACATTTATTCCATTAGATTCAATTCTTCAAAATCTAAACAGGAAAAAAGAACCCTGCCTCCACGTACAAAGATGAAAGTCTGATATGCCCCTTCTAAAGACTCTCAGTAATAAAATCTTTCATGGCTTGTCTCTCAGTAGAGGACAGATTGTACAGTCTTTATTTGGGTAGTTTAGCGCCGGAAGTCAGGTTAAAGGGAATCTGTCACCCCATTTTAGGCCTATAAGCTAAGGCCACCACCATCAGAGGCTCATCTAATCCCAATGTAACCTGAAAAATAAGTTATATTATACTCACCCAGGGGCGGTCTTGGTGCGGTCCGGTCCGATGGGCGTTGCGGTCCGGGTCCAGCGCCTTCCATCTTCATACAATGACGTCCTCTTTTTTGCTTACTGCAGTGTGCAGGTGCCAGGCCTCTCTGACCTTTCCCGGTGCCTGCACACTGCAGTACTTTGCTCTGCCCTCAACAGGCAAATTACGCATGCGCTGGAGCTGCGACAGGAAGCAAAGAAGAGGACATCATATGAAGATGGGAGGCGCTGGACTGCGACCCCAATCGGACCGGACTGCATCATTACAGAATGCTGTAGATAACCCCCGGTGGTGGCCTAAGCTTATAGCCCTAAAATGGTCATATGCACGATGGGGGAGCAAATCCTGACACCCCTTCTCACAATATACGTCGTCAAAACCCAGACAAAATGCAGCTAAGGTTCCCGTAAATACTGCAGAAATGGAAATGTTTAGGCAGTTATCATGGCAGTAATCTCCACACTCCACAATTTCTCTGGATTGCCAATCCACTATCTGATTATGTTTCATCAACCAGGGTAAACCCAGTACAATTGGAGTGGGGAGACCCTCCAGGACATAACAAGGAATTACCTCATAATGAAAAGATCCAACCCTCAGTCTTATGTTATGTACAATCTGCATCAATACTCTTTGTGCAAGTGGTGCTGAGTCTATGGTGTAGATAGGAATGAGCTTAACTAAGGAAGGGCAAGCAAGACCATGACTTGTAGCAAACTCAGCATCAACCATGCTGACTCCAGCACTACTGTCTACAAACAGAGAAAGTCTTTCAGTCCTGCTCTCCAACACCACCTATGCTGTCAGGACAAACCGAGATTTACAGGTTGAAGAAGAACATACCTCTTGATTATCAAAATCCAGACTCTCAAGGGGTAATTGAGTCTTTTTTTGTTTAGGAATCAAAGGACAGGCCCCAATATAATGTCCCTTCCTCCCACAAAGAACACATGCCCTTTTGCTTGCGAATGTCAGGGGGATATATGACGCTGATGCCCCTTTCAGCTGCATGGGTTCCTCTAACTCCAATAGTATTGGCTCACCCCCTAACCATCCTCCCAGAACAGGGATATTGTCCCGTAAAGAGTGCTTCCGCAGAATGTGGTCTTACCCATCTATCTCACAGGTGTCTAACCACCCGTATATTCAATGACATGGCAGCCTCCAATGACTCTAGTGCAGCCCCCCAGAGTCCTGGTCGTTGCAGTACTGTCGCTCCGCCACTAAGGGGAGTGATGGTACGTCTGATGGCACTTAAGGAGTTGACCTGACCAGGTATCACAGTCACACATTACACTTCACACTATGGCCACAAGGGGGAGCAAAGGGTTCTATGATTAGGCCACTCCTCACAATCTGGTAAAACTGGGGGCTGGATAGGAAGTTAGAGAGAAGCTGACTGGGTATTGCCCAGGCAACACCTAGTGAGAGAAGAGGTTGCTTGGGAAGATTCAGGGGGGTCCCTGTCAGGGGTGGGATCCTGACAGAGGCCTAGCGAAAAGGACAGATCGTTACGGAGAGCGCCTGCACTTCATTGAGGCGGTATCTTAAGAAAGGACAAGAAGCGAGGTTTATTTTGGAGAAGTGAGAAACGAGATCACAGCACAAAGGCGATAGAACCAGTAGGAGTCGTGCCCCGAGATCGGCAACATCCTACTGAGGTGCGTAGCCGGTGGCCGGAAAGCCGAGGAAGTATTGGGCTCCACGCATTACTTCAAACCAACGGCAGGGCAGTTAATTATAGGTTGGCTGCCTCACCTAAATCACCTAATGAAGACAACGGAGGCAATTGTGGGAGAGGGGCGTCTCTAGGGTCCCTATAAAATAACTCCAGGCCTACCCCGTCATACGGGTGCGTCCTATCCATATCATCTGGGCGACGGAGAGAAAGAACAGAAACATACATGACAGTTGTGAGGACTATCCCGTGGTGCTCAGCAGGGAAGTACTACAACACCCAGGCGCTAGTAGGTAGGCACTGATTTCCACCTGCAAAGGGAACTCTGGATGTGCCTTCGGATCAGCCAGTCTCAGCCGGCCCAGTTAACAGTGCTCTGGATTGCGGTTGCCGAAGACTTCAGTAAAGAGGTAAAGAGACTGCAACCCTGTGTCCTCGTTATTTACTGCAACCTTCACCTTTTATTGGGCGCCCCTTAGCAGGACCACGGACCGGGTCGGGCCACCGTGACACCCTCAGAACCGAGAGAGACCCGGTACCGAGTACCCCGCCATCCTGCGTCTGGGGGCCGCTCCACTAGGGTTTCATACACTGCCAAAGCATCATTTAACCTTCCAGTAAGACTTTGACAAAGTGGGCTTTTAAGATCATTGCATTTAGTATCGGTCGCCCACCTGCAAAAATCAGAGCTGTAAGTCTCCACTGAACAATTGCCGTCTGAAGGCAACGCAGCCTGGATTCATCCAAGGAAATACAGTCAGGATCATCATAGATAAGGGCTAAAGCCCTGAAAACCCTTCTATGGACTGGAGACAAATAGACCCCTGTGCAAAGAAAAAGTCCAGGATTGAGGATCCCTTTGAAACAGTGAAATCACAATTCCCAATCATTGTTCCTCATTTCCAAAGGAGTAAAGATGAAGTTTAAAACTTGTCCCTACTTCCTGAAAACCTGTTCGGGAGGGCAATTTTGTGTTTAAGCTGGACCGGCCTACCCGTAGAGTCTCCCACAGTAGGAGTCTCCAGCCGTTGCTGCTGAACCTCAGATCGAAGGTCAGTCACTTCTAGTGACAACCTCCACAGCTGCTCTGCCAGCACAGAAAAGGGATCCATGAACCCAGAAAAAAGCAAAAAAAAAAAACTGTTAGTTTTTTTTCCCCTTTTAAATGTGTACGCTGTTGTTAATGTCACGATGGGTGAGGGAGAAACAAGGTGCACAACTAAGGGAAGAGAGAGGGAAGCCCAAACACTATGGAAGGGGAGAGTGGAGAGCCATTGGCAGATCTAACAACATCCTGTCTCGCCTGACGTCCCTAAATAGATTCCGCACCTATCGCCTAGCAGGAACCTAATCCCTGCCTGACCCTAGCGATAGGCCCTGGATAGGGAGGGGACGGGCTGAGAGATAGTCTTCCCCCACTACAACTAAAGACAGAGAGGGTGGACAAACAAGGGGATACAGTTAGCTTGAGAAGACCACCAAGATATCACGCCAACAATCCTCCAAGAGTACTCCAAGAAGACACTAGCCGACTAGCTAGTACTTCCAACCAGAGGAAAATTGAGCTAACACCAGCACCTTAGTGAAGAGACTGTTATGATCCGGTGACCTTGGAGCCACATGAGAGACTTTCTCAGGAGTAGGTGGTACCTGTACTGACCGCAAACCCTAAACTAACACCGCAACTAGAAGTAGCCGTGGGATGTACCTAACACGTCCTAGACACCTCGACACAGCCAGAGGACTAAATACCCCTATAGATGGAAATGGGAATTCTATCTTGCCTCAGAGCAGAACCCCAAATGATAGGCAGCCCCCCCCCACAAATATTGACTGTGAGTATAAGAGGAAAGACACACGCAGGCAGAAAAACAGTATTTAGCAAAAGAGGCACTTCCAGCTAAATAGAAAAGGATAGGACAGAATACTAAGCGGTCAGTATTAAAATCCTAAAAATATCCACAGCAGATAATACAAATATTCTACATCTAACTAAAGACATAGAAAGTATATCTGCATCCCCTGAGAATCCAGCATGACTGAAAAATCCAAACAAAGTCTAAGCTGGACAAAAACACAATGAATTGCACTGAATTGCAAAGCACACTGCAAGTGTGCACAGAGACAAAAAACCAGACACTTATCTTTAGCTGAATTGCAGCAGGGCATGAGGAACCAGAGAGAGATGCAATCCCTCCAAGTACAATGGACAACTGGCAAGGACTCATGGATCCTGCAAACCTAAATACCTAGTAAAGCTGCAATCAGCAGAAACACCTGCCCTGGATTACAACCCCAAGACAACTGCACTACCACCAACAACCACCGGAGGGAGCCCAAGAGCAGAATTCACAACAAGAGACTAAAGGTATTTAAACCTTCAGCAAGGGTGTGTTACTTAGCAGCCTAAGGTGGAGGTAACTGCTAGATCCTAGAGGGAGAAGGAAATCACTCCATAACAGAGATGCAAAAATCAAGAAGGTACTTGCAGAGCTAATCGCAATAACCTGCTACAGCTGGATCCAGTATGACTGCCTGACCTGACGCACCTGTGACAGAGGATGAGGAAGAAAGAGGGGGGAAGGAACTGTTGTAGAAGGTAGAGGGAACCCTGATGGAACTACAGCCCACAATCCTCGACATCAGTAACATGTGTGCTGTCCCAGGGTCCGACTTAGTCCAGGCCTTCACAAGATTCACCCAGTGTGCCATCAGGGAAAAGTGGCATATCTGGCCACAAGCAATTACTTGTCCATGTGTCGTTGGTTGAGTGGACCTCCCCACTAACTGTTTTGGTCAAGGAGTGGGTGATATTATGGAACACATGCTAGTGTAAGGCAGGGATGGCATACCAAGAAAAATAGTGGTGACTGAGGACTGAGTCCCCAGGGACGGCCACCACCATGAGGTTGTGGAAAACCTCAGTGTCCACAAGCCTAAGGCTATTTTCAAACTAGCGTCGTTTGGCCTCCGTCGCAATGCGTCGTTTTGGAGAAAAAACGCATCCTGCAAAAGTGCTTGCAGGATGCGTTTTTTATCCATTGACTTGCATTAGCGACGCATTGCGATGGATTGCCACACGTCGCATTCGTCGTGCGACGGATGCGTCGTGTTTTGGTGGACCGTCGGCACAAAAAAATGCTACATGTAACTTTTTTTCTGCAACGTGTCCGCCATTTCCGACCATGCATGCGGCGCCGGAACTCCGCCCCCTCCTCCCCGGACCTTACAATGGGGCAGCGGATGCGTTGAAAAACTGCATCCGCTGCCCCCCGTTGTGAGGCGCTTTCAACGCTAGAATCGTTGCGTCGGCACGTCGCATTGCGACGTGCAGTGCACGACGCTAGTGTGAAAGTAGCCTAAAAGGCAACATTTCTAGAAATGTGCCCATTTTAGGCCGGTTTCACATGTCAGTGGCTCCGGTACGTGAGGTGACAGTTTCCTCACGTACCGGAGCCACTGACACGTAGACACATTAAAATCAATGCATCTGTGCAGATGTCATTGATTTTTTGCGGACCGTGTCTCCGTCTACCAAACACGGAGACATGTCAGTGTTCGTGAGAGCACACGTATTACACGGACCCATTAAAGTCAATGGGTCCGTGTAAAACACGTACCGCACACGGACGTTCTCCGTGTGCTGTGCAGGAGACAGCGCTCCAGTAAGTGCTGTGCCCCCAAATGGTGCTGAAGCCGCGATTCATATCTTCTGTGCAGCAGCGTTTGCTGTAAAGAAGATATGAATAATCCATTTTTTTAGTGGTATTTCGTGTTTAAAATAAAGCTCCATGTCCCCACCCTCTGTGCGCCCCCCCGCTGTTCTGAAAGTTCTCACCCGGCTCTCTCGTTGGCTGTCGCTGCTTCCTGTCCTGGCCGCGCCTTCTACTGTATGCGGTCACGTGGGGCCGCCGATTACAGTCATGAATATGCGGCTCCACCTCCCATAGGGGTGGAGCCGCATATTCATTACTGTAAATGAGCGGCCCCACGTGACCGCATACAGGAGAAGCTGCAGCCAGGACAGGACACTGCGAGGGAGGCGGGTGAGTATTTTCAGAACAGCGGGGGGGCGCACAGGGGGTGGGGGCACTGTCTCCTGCACGGTGCGTGTGGTACCCAGTGGGCACACGGGAGGCACACGTGTGCCACACTGATGTGCCACAGAAACGCAGGGGCACACAGACACGGATAATTCCGGTACCGATTTTTTCCGGTACCGGAATTATCTGGACATGTGAGACTGGCCTTAGTGTGGGTTGGTTGTTGGGTATTTTCACTTGCATTCCAAGGCCTGGGTTGGGGACAGCTGAACACTGCATTGAGAGTGGACAAGCAATTGAATGTTGCTCATGGTGACCCCATTTTGTTAATTATACCCCTTTGGGAATTAATCTACAGGTGTAGTGATGATTTTAACTCTGTGGGTGTTTTCCAGAAACAAGCAGTAGTGGATGTTGCGGAGTGAAAATTTCAAACTGCCATTGTAGTGTTCAATGTTTTGAAGTGACCATTACGCCGCAGTGATCAATACATTGTAGTGACCAGCTCATTCTTCTGGAGTCATGCTGTTAGTAGTAATGAGTGAAAGTGCTCGCCACTACTCGGTACTCACCCGAGTATCACTATTTTTGGTGTACTCGGAAAGTACCGAGTATGTCCAGGATTATTCGGCAGGAGCTCTGGTCTCCGCCCTACAATTCTGGTGCACTATAGAGCGCCAATGACAATGCAGGGATTGTCTGACATGCACTGTAATACCACAGCCATCTTTGTTGTGGTATTACAGTGATTGGCTGGCCGCACAGTTGCTCTGGACTTCGCGAGTGTAGGGAGAGCTGCTGCTGAGATAGGTTCAGAATAATCCTTTTAATAGTTAGTGTAGGTCTGCAACTGTTCAGTCCACAACTCCTGAGAAACCAACAGTCCTTTTTAAGGCTAATTCGGGTGTCCAGTGATTGCAGCGCTAGGTACGCAGGGGAGTCTAAGTGCACATATCCACATCAGTGCAAGGCCTGCAGGCACTGTATGTGAGTACATATCTCTCAGTGCATACCTCCAAAAGCTCCATTATTGTCTGCTGCTGCTTATTTAATATATACCTAGCTGCAGTTAACTGTGGCAATTTTTTTTTTTAACTTATACCTGCTCCTTTTATTCTAAAGCAATCCATATCCCCCTTATTTCTACATTTATTTGCTTGGTCACGCTGCAGACTACAGCCAGGTCATTCTAATCGAAGAGCATGCAAATCTAACTTTTTTTTTTTCCCAGGCATCATATGTGAAGCCTGTTTCACACGTCAGTGGCTCCGGTACGTGTGGTGACAGTTTCCTCACGTACCGGAGACACTGACACACATAGACACATTAAAATCAATGTGTCTCTGCAGATGTCAGTGATTTTTCGCGGACCGTGTGTCCGTGTGCAAAACACGGAGACATGTCCATGTTTCTCCGACAGCACGGTCCGCAAAGCATCCCGCACACGTGCACACGGAGAACAGTGTGCACTCTCCTCCGTGTGCACGTACCGCTGCAGGAGAAACAGCGCTACAGTTAAGCGCTGTCCCCTGCTTTTGGTGCTGAAGCCGGCATTCATTCCTCCTCCCCAGCAGCGTTCGCTGGAGAGAAGGAATGAAAAATCAAGGTTTTTTAAAAAAATTTTTTTGTTTAAAATAAAGTTTGGGGTCACCTCCCGCCTTCCACCCCCCGCGCTCCTGCCCACTTGCATTGAAATACTCACCCAGCTCCCGCGATGCTTCCTCTCAGCGCTGCAGCTTGTCCTGTGTGAGCGGTCACGTGGTACCACTCATTACAGTGATGAGTAAGCGGCTCCACCTCCCATAGTTCTGTGTGCTAGCTTTGTTCTACCTTTTTTTATTTTTTCAAATATTCACAAAAAAACAAAAACATTTTTTATACAGTCTGTTATGTCAGACTGAGGCCTGTTGTATCTGTGGTGGAAAAATTGTAGTCTCGCAGGCATAAGTACCATAGTTGTGTGTGCTAGCCTTGTTCTCCTTTTTTGTAAAAAAAAATCACCAAAAACCAAAAAAATAATTTAATACAGTCTGTTATGTGAGGCTGAGGCCTTGTGTATCTGTGGTGGAAAAATCGTAGTCTCGCAGGCATACGTACCATAGTTCTGTGTGCTAGCCTTGTTACACTTTTTTTTTTGCTTCAAAAATTCACCAAAAAACAAAAAAATATTTCATACAGTCTGTTATGTCAGGCTGAGGCCTGGTGTATCTGTGGTGGAAAAATCATAGTCTCGCAGGCATACGTTGCATAGTTCTTTGTGCTAGCTTTGTTTTACTCTTTTTTTAATTTTTTTCAAACATTCGCAAAAAAACAAAAACATTTTTTATACAGTCTGTTATGTCAGGCTGAGGCCTGTTGTATCTGTGGTGGAAAAATTGTAGTCTCGCAGGCATACGTCACATAGTTCTTTGTGCTAGCTTTGTTCCACTCTTTTTTATTTTTTTCAAAAATTCACAAATAAACAAAACCTTTTTTTATACAGTCTGTTATGTCAGGCTGAGGCCTGGCTTATCTGTGGTGGAAAAATCATAGTCTCGCAGGGCATACGTTGCATAGTTCTTTGTGCTAGCTTTGTTCTACTCTTTTTTTATTTTTTCAAAAATTCACAAAAAAACAAAAACATTTTTTATACAGTTTGTTATGTCAGGCTGAGGCCTGTTGTATCTGTGGTGGAAAAATCGTAGTCTCGCAGGCATACGTCACATAGTTCTTTGTGCTAGCTTTGTTCCACTCTTTTTTATTTTTTTTTTAAATTCACAAATAAACAAAAACATTTTTTATACAGTCTGTTATGTCAGGCTGAGGCCTGGCGTATATGTGGTGGAAAAATCATAGTCTCGCAGGGCATACGTTGCATAGTTCTTTGTGCTAGCTTTGTTCTACTGTTTTTTTAATTTTTTCAAAAATTCGCAAAAAAACTACAAATTTTTTTACAGTCTGTTATGTCAGCCTGAGGCCTGTTGTATCTGTGGTGGAAAAATCATAGTCTCGCAGGCATACGTTGCATAGTTCTGTGTGCTAGCCTTGTTCTACTTTGTTTTGTTTCAAAAATTCATCAAAAAATAAAAAATATTTCATATAGTCTGTTATGTCAGGATGAGGACTGTTCCATCTGTGGTGGAAAAATCATAGTCTCGCAGGCATAGGTACTATAGCTTTGTGTGCTAGCCTTGTCCTCCTTTAAAAAAAAAAAAAAAATCACCTAAAACCCAAAAAATATTTCATACAGTCTGTTATGTGAGGCTGAGGCCTTGTGTATCTGTGGTGGAAAAATCGTAGTCTCGCAGGCATACGTACCATAGTTCTGTGTGCTAGACTTGTTACACTTTTTTTTGCTTCAAAAATTCAACAAAAACCCAAAAAATATTTCATACAGTCTGTTATGTCAGGCTGAGGCCTGGTGTATATGTGGTGGAAAAATTGTAGTCTCGCAGGCATACGTCGCATAGTTCTTTGTGCTAGCTTTGTTCCACTCTTTTTTTATTTTTTTCAAAAATTCACAAATAAACAAAAAAAATTTTTATACAGTCTGTTATGTCAGGCTGAGGCCTGGCATATCTGTGGTGGAAAAATCATAGTCTCGCAGGGCATACGTTGCATAGTTCTTTGTGCTAGCTTTGTTCTACTGTTTTTTTAATTTTTTCAAAAATTCGCAAAAAAACTAAAAATTTTTTTACACAGTCTGTTATGTCAGCCTGAGGCCTGTTGTATCTGTGGTGGAAATATCATAGTCTCGCAGGCATACGTTGCATAGTTCTGTGTGCTAGCCTTGTTCTACTTTTTTTTGTTTCAAAAATTCACCAAAAACCCCCCAAAAAATTCATACAGTCTGTTATGTCAGGCTGAGGCTTGTTGTATCTGTGGTGGAAATCATAGTCTCGCAGGCATACGTATCATAGTTCTGTGTGCTAGCTTTGTTCTACCTTTTTTTTTGTTTCAAAAATTCAACAAAAAACAAAAAAAAATTCATACAGTCTGTTATGTCAGGCTGAGGCCTGGTGTATCTGTGATGGAAAAATTGTAGTCTCGCAGGCATACGTAGCATAGTTCTTTGTGCTAGCTTTGTTCTACTCATTTTTTATTTTTTCAAAAATTCACAAAACATTTTTTATACAGTTTGTTATGTCAGGCTGAGCTCAGCCTGTTGTATCTGTGGTGGAAAAATCGTAGTCTTGCAGGTATACGTACCATAGTTCTGTGTGCTAGCCTTGTTCTACATAGCATATTACCCAGAGGAGCATTGCGGCTTTAAGTCTCCTCATCTCGGAATGCTTAGCATGTCGATCTCCGCAAAGAGAAATGGTACTTCTTAGATAACGGTCTGACGCCTCTCACACAGGCAAACCAGATCTTCGCTTTGCACTGATGAGGGGCAGTATCCCGAAACACAGTGTCTGCAAATTGAGATTCTGGTTTGGCTATTATCCTAAGTCACGTGACAAGGCTCGTTAAAGGGTCAACATTGACTTGTAGAATTGCTACCTTCCAATAGGTGGCACTAGAGTTCTAGCTCTCTTCCTCTCTGAAGAGACAATTTGCCTAATTAGCACCAAACAATATTTCATACAGTCTGTTATGTAAGGTTAAGGCCTGTTGTATCTGTAGTGGAAAAAATCGTAGTCTCGCAGGCATACGTACCATAGTTCTGTGTGCTAGTCTTGTTCTACTTTTTTTGGTTTCAAAAATTCACCAAAAAACAAAAAAATATTTCATACAGCCTGTTATAACAGGCTGAGGCCTGTTGTTTCTGTCATGGAAAAATTGTAGTCTTGCAGGCATTCGTACCATAGTTCTGTGTGCTAGCCTTGATCTACATTTTTTTTGTTTAAAAATTTCAGCATAAAGCAAAAAAATATTTCATGCGGTCTGTCATGTGAGGCTTAGGCCTGGTGTATCTGTGGTGGAAAAATCGTTGTCTCGCAAGCATACATACCATAGTTCTGTGTTCTATAACCTTGTTCTACTTTTTTTTGTTTCAAAAATTCACCAAAAAACAAAAAAATATTTCATACAGTCTGTTATGTCAGGCTGAGGCCTGGTGTATTTGTGGTTAAAAAATCGCAGTCTCGCAGGCATACGTACCATAGTTCTGTGTGCTAGCCTTTTTCTACTTTTTTTTGTTTCAAAAATTCACAAAAAATATATATTTTATACAGTCTGTTATGTCAGGCTGAGACCTGTTGTATCTGTGGTAGAATAATCGTAGTCTCGCAGGCATATGTACCATAGTTCTGTGTGCTAGTCTTGTTCTACTTTTTTTGGTTTCAAAAATTCACCAAACACCAAAAAAATATTTCTTACAGTCTGTTATGTCAGGCTGAGGCCTGGTGTATCTGTGGTGGAAAAATCGTAGCTTCGCAGGCATAAGTTGCATAGTTCTGTGTGCTAGCCTTGTTCTTCTTTTTGTTTTTCAAAAATTCACCAAAATCCCCCCAAAAAGTCTTCGACTTCAACCAACACCACCTGGTTCATCTTGATGCACATTTGCTGTTTGATCTTGAACATGTTCTGCAGAAGAGCGGTCGTTGCTTCATAATTTCTCCAGGTGTAAAAGAGCAGCCAATTATTCATATCTCAGGGCTGATCAGGATGGGACTCCTCAGCTCTCGCAACCAATCAGCAAACTGTGGATTATATTCAGCAGATTTGTCTTTTTTGCAGGATTTATTTCCAGAGGTGTGGTTCTCCCTTTGAGTTCAGATCGAAACTCAGCCCTGTTGTGAATTCTGCTTTCGGGTTCCCTCCGGTGGTAGTAGGTGGTAATGCAGTTGTCCCTGGGTTGCAGTCCTGGTCAGGTGTGTCTGCTGATTGCAGTTCTGACTGGGGTATTTAGGTGTGCAGGATTCATTAGTCCTTGCCAGTTGTCAATTGTTGTTGGGAGGTTTGGACCTCTGCCTGGTTCCTCCTGTCTTTCTGCCAAATCAGCTAAGATAAGTGTCTGTTTTTTTCTCAGTCTTGCTGGATTCTCTGGAGTGGCAGATATACATTCCATGTCTTTAGTTAGATTGTGGAACTTTTTGTATTATCTGTTGTGGATATTTTTGGAAGGGTTTTAATACTGACCGCCTAGTAATCTGTCCTATCCTTTCCTATTTAGCTAGAGTGGCTTCTTTTGCTAAATCCTGTTTTCTACCTGCGTGTGTCTGTTCTTCTCCTACTCACAGTCATTATTCGTGGGGGGCTGCCTATCCTTTGGGGGTCTGCTCTGAGGCAAGATAGCATTCCTATTTCCATCTATAGGGGTATTTAGTCCTCCGGCTGTGTCGAGGTGTCTAGGGTTTGTTAGGCACACCCCACGGCTACTTCTAGTTGCGGTGTTAGTTCAGGATTTGCGGTCAGTACAGGTTCCACCGACTCCAGAGAAAGTTTTCATGCGGCTCCAAGGTCACCGGATCATAACAGTACAACTGGCCAATAATGAGTTAAATGCATCTCAGAAGAAGGGAAGAAAGGTGTTGAGCCATTTTTTTTTCTGCAGTCTGTTTTGTCTTCTCTTCCCTCTTTATTTATGTGTGGCTGAGGAGTCTTGTGCCAGCATGGATGTTCAGGAATTAGCTTCTCGTGTAGACCAGCTTGCTGCTAGGGTACAGGATATTTCTGATTATATTGTTCAGACTCCTGCTTTAGAACCGAAGATTCCTACTCCTGATTTGTTTTTTGGTGATAGGTCCAAATTTTTGGGTTTTAAAAACAATTGTAAATTGTTTTTTGCTCTGAGACCGCGATCCTCCGGTGATTCCATTCAGCAGGTTAAAATTGTCATCTCCCTGCTGCGTGGCGATCCACAGGATTGGGCATTTTCCCTGGAATCTGGGACTCCGGCCTTGTTTAATGTAGATTCCTTTTTTCAGGCTTTAGGATTATTATATGATGAACCGAATTCTGTGGATCAAGTGGAGAAAACCTTGTTGGCCCTGTCTCAGAGTCAAGAGGCGGCAGAATTGTATTGTCAGAAATTTAGAAAATGGTCTGTGTTGACTAAATGGAATGATGATGCTTTGGCGGCAATTTTCAGAAAGGGTCTTTCTGAATCCATTAAAGATGTTATGGTGGGGTTTCCCACGCCTTCCGGTCTGAGTGATTCTATGTCTCTGGCCATTCAGATTGATCGGCGTTTGCGGGAGCGTCAAACTGTGTGCGCTGTGGCATCGTCCTTAGAGCAATGTCCTGAGCCAATGCAGTGTGATAGGATTTTGTCTAGAACAGAACGACAAGGATTCAGACGTCAGAATAGGTTGTGTTATTATTGTGGCGACCCTTCTCTTGTCATTTCAGTCTGCCCTAAGCGGACAAAAAGGATCGCTAGTTCATTTACTATCAGTACTGTACAACCTAAATTTCTGTTATCGGTGTCCTTGATCTGCTCATTGTCATCATTTTCTGTCATGGCGTTTGTGGATTCAGGCGCCGCCTTGAACTTAATGGTTTTTGAGTTTGCCAGGCGTTGTGGTTTTCCCTTGCAGCCTTTGCAGAACCTTATTCCTTTAAGGGGCATTGATGCTATACCTTTGGCTAAAAATAAGCCCCAGTTTTGGACACAGGTGACCATGCACATGGCGCCAGCCCATCAGGAAGATTGTCGATTTCTGGTGTTGCATAATTTGCATGATGTTATCGTGCTGGGTTTCCCATGGTTGCAGGTACATAATCCTGTGTTGGATTGGAAATCTATGTCTGTGACTAGTTGGGGTTGTCAGGGGGTTCATAATGATGTTCCTTTGATGTCAATCTCCTCTTCTTCCTCTTCTGAAATTCCAGAGTTTTTGTCTGATTTTCAGGATGTATTCGATGAGCCCAAGTCCAGTTCCCTTCCACCGCACAGGGACTGTGATTGTGCGATTGACTTGATTCCAGGCAGTAAGTTTACTAAGGGCCGACTTTTCAACCTGTCTGTGCCTGAACATACCGCCATGCGGAGTTATGTTCAGGAGTCTTTGGAGAAAGGGCATATTCGACCATCTTCTTCACCGTTGGGAGCAGGTTTTTTTTTTGTTGCTAAGAAGGATGGCTCCTTGAGACCTTTTATTGATTATCGCCTCTTGAATAAGATCACGGTCAAGTTTCAATACCCTTTACCTTTGCTTTCCGATTTGTTTGCTAGGATTAAGGGGGCTAGTTGGTTTACGAAGATAGACCTTCGGAGGGCATATAATCTTGGTCGTATTAAGCAGGGTGATGAATGGAAAACTGCGTTTAATATGCCCAAAGGCCATTTTGAATACCTTGTGATGCCATTCGGGCTCACTAACGCTCCATCTGTTTTTCAATCCTTCATGCATGATATCTTCCGGACTTATATTGATAAATTCTTGATTGTATATTTGGACGATATTTTGATTTTTTCCGATGATTGCGAGTCTCATGTGGAACAGGTCAGGATGGTATTTGAGATCCTTCGTGACAATGCTTTGTTTGTGAAGGGGTCTAAGTGTCTCTTTGGGGTGCAGAAGGTTTCTTTTTTGGGCTTTATTTTTTCCCCCTCATCTATGGAGATGGATCCGGTTAAGGTTCAGGTCATTCATGATTGGATTCAACCCACATCCGTGAAGAGCCTTCAGAAATTTTGGGGTTTTGCAAATTTTTATCGCCGTTTCATTGCTAACTTCTCCAGCAAGGTTAAACCCTTGACTGATTTGACGAAAAAAGGCGCTGATGTGGTGAATTGGTCCTCTGCGGCTGTCTCTGCCTTTCAGGAGCTTAAACGCCGATTTACTTCTGCTCCTGTGTTGCGCCAACTGGATGTTTCTCTTCCGTTTCAGGTTGAGATTGATGCTTCTGAGATTGGGGCAGGGGCCGTTTTGTCTCAGAGGGATTCTGTTGGTTCTTTGATGAAACCGTGTGCCTTCTTCTCCCGCAAGTTTTTGCCTGCTGAACGCAATTATGATGTCGGCAATCGGGAGTTGTTGGCTATGAAGTGGGCGTTTGAGGAGTGGCAACATTAGCTTGAGGGAGCTAAGCACCGTATTGTGGTCCTGACCGATCATAAGAATTTGATTTACCTCGAGTCTGCCAAACGGCTGAGTCCTAGACAGGCTCGATGGTCTTTGTTTTTTTCCCATTTTGATTTCGTGGTTTCGTATCTTCCGGGTTCTAAGAATATTAAGGCTGATGCCCTTTCTAGGAGTTTTTTGCCTGATTCTCCTGAGGTCCTTGAACCGGTCGGCATTCTGAAAGAAGGGATGGTCCTTTCTGCCATTTCCCCTGATTTACAGCAGGTTCTTCAGGAATTTCAGGCTGATAGACCTGACCGCTGTCCTGTGGGGAAATTGTTTGTTCCTGACAGATGGACTAGTAGAGTGATTTCTGAGGTTCACTGTTCTGTGTTGGCTGGTCATCCTGGTATTTTTGGTACCAGAGATTTGGTTGGTAGGTCCTTTTGGTGGCCTTCGTTGTCACGTGATGTGCGTTCTTTTGTGCAGTCCTGTGGGACTTGTGCGCCAAGCCTTGTTGTTCCCGTGCTAGTGGGTTACTTTTGCCATTGCTTGTCCCTGAGAGGCCCTGGACACATATTTCTATGGATTTTATTTCTGATCTTCCGGTTTCCCAGAGGATGTCGGTTATCTGGGTTGTTTGTGACCGGTTTTCTAAGATGGTTCATTTGGTGCCTTTGCCTAAATTGCCTTCCTCTTCAGAGTTGGTTCCGTTGTTTTTTCAGCATGTGGTTCGTTTGCATGGTATTCCGGAGAATATTGTGTCCGACAGAGGTTCCCAGTTTGTTTCTAGGTTTTGGCGGGCCTTTTGTGCTAGGCTGGGCATTGATTTGTCTTTTTCTTCTGCAATTCATCCTCAGACAAATGGCCAGACCGAGCGAACTAATCAGACTTTGGAGACTTATTTGAGATGCTTTGTGTCTGCCGATCAGGATGATTGGGTGGCCTTTTTGCCATTGGCCGAGTTTGCCCTTAATAATCGGGCTAGTTCGGCTACTTTGGTTTCGCCTTTTTTTTGTAATTTTGGTTTTCATCCTCGTTTTTCTTCTGGGCAGGTTGAGCCTTCTGACTGTCCTGGTGTGGATTCTGTGGTTAACAGATTGCAGCAGATTTGGGCTCATGTGGTGGACAATTTGGTGTTGTCTCAGGAGGAGGCTCAACGTTTTGCTAACCGTCGTCGGTGTGTTGGTTCCCGGCTTCGGGTTGGGGATTTGGTTTGGTTGTCTTCCCGTCATGTTCCTATGAAGGTCTCTTCCCCTAAGTTTAAGCCTCGGTTTATTGGTCCTGATAGGATTTCTGAGATTATTAATCCGGTGTCTTTTCGATTGGCACTTCCGGCCTCTTTTGCTATCCATAATGTCTTCCATAGATCTTTATTGTGGAAATATATGGTGCCTGTTGTTCCCTCTGTTGATCCTCCGGCCCCTGTTTTGGTTGATGGGGAGTTGGAGTATGTGGTTGAGAAGATCTTGGATTCTCGTTTTTCAAGGCGGAGGCTTCAGTACCTTGTCAAATGGAAGGGTTATGGCCAGGAGGATAATTCTTGGGTTTTTGCTTCTGATGTCCATGCTGCTGATCTGGTCCGTGCCTTTCATCTGGCTCGTCCTGATTGGCCTGGGGGCGCTGGTGAGGGTTCGGTGACCCCTCCTCAAGGGGAGGGTACTGTTGTGAATTCTGCTTTCCCTCCGGTGGTAGTAGGTGGTAATGCAGTTGTCCCTGGGTTGCAGTCCTGGTCAGGTGTGTCTGCTGACTGTAGTTCTGACTGGGGTATTTAGGTGTGCAGGATTCATTAGTCCTTGCCAGTTGTCAATTGTTGTTGGGAGGTTTGGACCTCTGCCTGATTCCTCCTGTCTTTCTGCCAAATCAGCTAAGATAAGTGTCTGTTTTTTTCTCAGTCTTCCTGGATTCTCTGGAGTGGCAGATATACATTCCATGTCTTTAGTTAGATTGTGGAACTTTTTGTATTATCTGTTGTGGATATTTTTGGAAGGGTTTTAATACTGACCGCCTAGTAATCTGTCCTATCCTTTCCTATTTAGCTAGAGTGGCCTCTTTTGCTAAATCCTGTTTTCTACCTGTGTGTGTCTATTCTTCTCCTACTCACAGTCATTATTCGTGGGGGGCTGCCTATCCTTTGGGGGTCTGCTCTGAGGCAAGATAGCATTCCTATTCCCATCTATAGGGGTGTTTAGTCCTCCGGCTGTGTCGAGGTGTCTAGGGTTTGTTAGGCACACCCCACGGCTACTTCTAGTTGTAGTGTTAGTTCAGGATTTGCGGTCAGTACAGGTTCCACCGACTCCAGAGAAAGTTTTCATGTGGCTCCAAGGTCACCGGATCATAACACAGCCCCCAGTCACGTAGCCTTTTCTGAACACTCTTATCCTTGTGTATGTAGTTCATGAACTTTCGAACTTGCCGTTTCTTCTGTTCAGGTGGTAAGCGTGTGTGAACAGTCAGGTCTTTCATGACGTTGAAGTCGTTTCTCATTCTGTCGGTCAGACCTGTTAAGTTACAGAACTCTGGCACCAGTACGATGGCTCCGTCTGTGGCTCCTGGCTTGGGCCTCTTGGGGATGTTCATGATTAGCGGCCGGATCATGTCTTTCACTTGTTCATTGTATTGGTTCCTATAGTAGTCCACAAAGCTGATCTCGCTTCCATCTGCCTTCTTGAAGGTGGATGTAGTAGTCATGTTCCAGGTGATCTCGTCTATACGGTAGGTTTTAGTGTTGTACTTGGTGATGACGATCCGTCCGATCAACTCCTTGCAGCATAGATTTGGACCAACAACCGCACTCAGACAATGTATTCAGATTGCATCAGAAATGTGAAGTATTTATTGAGTAACACCACAGTGATCAATAGAGTTCTGAGGTAACGTTTCGACCTTTTGGATCTTTATCAAACCTCACTGTAAAAAACATAAAATACACTATATTAGAGATGATATGGCCAAAAGAGTACATCAAAACACAGCAAATACAACAAAGCAAAGCGGCGTGCAGTAAATACAAGTATAGTAAAGTAATCATGACGAATGCCGCTGGGCACATAATGTACAAAAAAGACAAAATGTCAAGACAAAAATAAAAAACAAAACCACAAGGAAGTAGCCAATAGGATGTGGGGATGGATTCAAGGCCAACATCTTTTCTCTGTCTAGTAGATTCTTGGGATAATGTCTTGTTTCAAATTTACGGGACATGTTATTGAGATGGGTGGGTAATAATCCAGGGTCTGAGACTATACGAGCCACACGTTTGAATTGTGACCGGGGTAGGCTATGTTTGATAGAAGTAGGATGGCAGCTGTGGTAATGGAGAAGACTATTGGAATCAGTGGGTTTTGCAAATAGGTCAGTAATGAGAGTCCCATTAGGACCCCTCATGACCAACGTATCAAGGAATTAAATTTGAGTAGCATCAGAATTCAATGTAAATTGAAGTTCAACTCGAATGGAGTTGAGGTAGTTGGTGAATGTATCCAGGGTATTCTGGGGGCCTGTCCATAGACAAAAACATCATCTATGTAGCGAAGCCAACACAGGTTGTGGTTTTGAAACGGGGTTTGGATAAATGTATTTACGCTCAAAGGCATCCATGTAAATATTGGCATAAGCCGGGGCTACATTAGCGCCCATAGCGGTGCCCTGGGTCTGTAGGTAGTATTGCTCCCCAAAGAGGAAAAAATGATTATGCAAAATTAAGGAAAGCAAATCAAGGCACAGGTTTTTTGGGTGGTGTGTGAAGGCTGAATGCTCCAGAAGTTCCCCAACCACTTGAATGCCCAAGTCATGTCTAATGGATGTGTAGAGACTTTTGACATCAAATGTGGCGAGGAGGCATTCAGATGGAATGGTGGGGAGTACTTTTAGAGTCTGGAGAAAATGCCCTGTGTCAAGTATGAAAGACTTCATATTTTTGGTCAACGGGGTGAGGATTTTCTCCAGGTAAACTGAAATGGGGCCAGAATGGAGTCTGTAGAAGCAACTATGGGACGGCCAGGTGGATTGATGAGAGACTTGTGTACCTTAGGTAAAGTATAAATGACTGTGGTCACCGGATGTGGATTGGTAAGAAAAGTAATTGTCTTGGAGTCAATTGTGTTGAGGGATTGATATTTTTGGAGGATCGTATTGATTTGAAGTTTGATGTTGGGGTTGGATCGGAAGAAATCTTTTTGTAGGTGGTAGTATCAGATAATTACCTCAGAATTTCAGCCGAATAATCTGAAGTGTTCTATACGACAATAGATCTGCCCTTATCGGCCGGTTTAATTGTGATATTCTTGTTAGTTTTTAGTGACTCAATAGCCTGTTTCTCAATTCTTTTTTTTAAACTCTTTATAGGAGCTTCTGTCTCCATCCATCCATCGGACACGTGGCCCCCTCTCTCTTCCATCACTCTCTACTCATTACTCATTCAGTCTTGCTCTACCCTTCCTGCATATCTATTTCGCATCTGATCATTTTCAATTGCTTATGAAGCCAGCCGTCCCCTGTTTTTTTGCCTACCTGGACGCTGAGTTATCACTCTCATTTATTCCGTACTCCTTTGGGCTCTGCTTTCGTATTTTGTATACTATGTACATATGTAAATAATTGGCTACTTCCTTATGGTTTTGTTTTTTGTTTTTGTCTTGACATTTTGCCTTTTTTGTACTTTATGTGTATATCATATCTTTTGATGTTCATCTACCAGCCCAGCGGCATTCATCATGATTACTTTACTATACTTTGCTGTATTTGCTGTATTTTGCCGTACTCTTTTGGCCATATCATCTCTAATATAGTGTATTTTATGTTTTTTACAGTGAGGTTTCATAAAGACCCAAAGGGTTGAAACGTTACCTCAGAACTCTATTGACCACTGTGGTGTTACTCAATAAATACTTCACATTTCTGATGCAATCTGAATACATTGTCTGAGTGCGGTTGTTGGTCCAAATCTATGAGTTTACTGGATCCATTCCAGGTTCAGCCTGCACCAGCTTCACTCCAACAGAGTGCACACCTTACCCTTTTAATTAACTCCTTGCAGCAGACATCCTGGAACCTCTGAGGGCCACACAAAGAGTAGAGCCTGCTCATGATGTCATGCACAGTCTTGTTCCTGAGGACTTTATGGCTGACAACAATTTTCAATATGATGCTGGACTCGTACTGGAGGATGGAGGTGGAAAACCCTGGGCAGATGTCGAGTCGGTGGGCTCTGACTTTGGTGGCGTCGCTCGGGTTGTGTTCTATCTGCTTCATATCCATTATCTTCAGGAGTCTTTTTGGTAAAAACAACACGGTTCCATCAAACGCCCACGCCTTCCCGATGGTTTCTTCATGCTGGTACAGGAGGCCATACCACACACGCTTGGACGCCATGGCAGGGTTAAAGTCAACATGATGCTGGTACAGGGTACACTGTGG
This sequence comes from Ranitomeya variabilis, assembly GCF_051348905.1. NCBI lineage: Eukaryota > Metazoa > Chordata > Amphibia > Anura > Dendrobatidae > Ranitomeya > Ranitomeya variabilis. The sequence goes on from NC_135235.1 coordinate 493,869,567, forward strand.
TCGGGACACCAGCTTGATGTGGTTGGTCACAAGAGCAATCTTGGTTCCAGGGGTGCCAGCTTTCGATTGTTGGACGTGTTCGATACTCTGCCAAGTGTCCACCCTGACGTCATGAAAGTCACGCCTATGGCTGCGTAATTCCCCGATAGACACTCCTGCAAGTCCGGCTGACACCTGCAGAACCTCGGGCGATAGTCTCTCTGCTGCCACTGCCAGCGGACCTCTCTGGCTCAGATGCTGGCTGCTTAGATCTGACTGCTGGCCAGGGTCCTTGGGGCTGCTGTACCTGTCCATGCGGTCTTTGTGGGGCCTGCTCCTGCACATGAGCTCAGCCGTGGACCCTGGATCTTGCTCGTCCGCTCATCATTTACTTCGTCCACAAACCACACACTAGTGTGTATTGTGCCTAGTTTTTAATGAGGCCTTCATCATTGTTTTCTCATTCTCCACCACTAGATCACCATGGTGAACATGTTGTATGCAGCTACAGCCATTCAATTTTCGGGCAAGGGTGTCTTTGACACCCATAAAAACAATTTTAAACCTATAACCCCCATGGAGAAATGTTTGTCAACCCATGCACTTCGTGTATGGGCATTACAAGTCTAGGAGACACGCTCCTTTACATTGGGCCTAGTTTTTAATAAGGCCTTCATCAATGTTTCCTCATTCTCCACCACTAGGTCACCAGGTTTAACGTGTTCTGTGCTGATACACCAGTTCAATTTTTGGCAAAAGTGTCTATATGATGGCTGTTACCAATTTGAAACCAAAAGAAATGTTAATCCCTCAGGGGAAAACTTCTTCCTATTTATTACTATATTTTCCATTTTTCATAGCTCTGGACAGTCCTCTAATGAGGTACTGTATACCTCTACAATAGAAAATTATTCAAAGACTTTTATATTTTATTTTTATTTATAGCCCTGTCTCTGAGCTGTTGCTAGGGACCAACATATCTTGTTGGACACATTCTGGCTTCATATTTATGAACCTGTGTTCACCCCTCCCTTTTGTTACTTTCTTACATAGGTGGAGTCACATTTTTTATTTACTTCTTTTATTTCAGTATGATTTATCTTATGTCTCCTCATTCTCCAACACTAGAGCACCAGGGTTAACTGGTTTTGTGCTGCTACAGCCAGTCAAATTTTTGCCAAGGGTGTCTATGAGGGCCATAAAAGATTTTTTTTAAATTTAACCCCCATGGGAAAATGTTTGTCAACCCATGCACTTACTGTATGGGCATTACAAGTCTAGGAGACCCACTCCTTAAAATTGGGCCTAGTTTTTAAGATTGCCTTCCTCAAGATATCATCATTCGCTGCCACTAGATCACCATGGTTAACGGGTTTTGTGTTGCTACAGCCAGTCTAATTTTTGGAAAGGGTGTCTATGATGCCCATAAAATATTTTTTTTAAATGTACCCCCCACGGGGAAATGTTTGGACAATTTTAGTACTCCAAATGTTTTATTTTAGTGTCATAGTCTACTTATAGACACATTTTTGGTGGGCCAAAAAAAACCAAGAACACATTTTGATCACTCTGTTATCTCTGTCAGATGCACGGTGTATCTGTGGTGTCCAAATCCTTCCTTTGTAGGCATACATTGCATTTTTTCATCTGCTAGACTGCTACCCTTGGTGTATACAGTATATTATCTCAGTCACATGTCTGGTCTGTCAGTGGTCTTCAAATCTTAGCTTTTCAGCCATGCATTCCAGTTTTTGGTCTGATACTCTTGCTATAGACCGTATTTTGTTATTTTTTAAAATTTTAAAAATACATCCTACATATTGAAACAGTCTGTTATCTCAGTCACACGTCTAGTCTAGGGTTGAGCGACTTTCATTTTTTAAAGATCGAGTCGGGTTTTGTGAAACCCGACTTTGTCCAGAGTCGAGTCGAGTGCAGTCGGCCGATTATCGCTAAAAGTCGGGGATCGACCGAAACACGAAACCCAATGCAAGTCAATGGGGAAGCATAGTCGGCAGTGAGTGGAGGCCAGGAAAACACCTACAGTGCCCATTTTAATGCCAAAAACATCCATTCTTGTTTCTGAATCTTGTCAATCTTAATTAACTTTATAATAATAGTTGTTCATTGGAACTTGGGGGTCATTTGGCAAAAGTTGTGGGGGGTAGGGCTGGTTCAAGGTTTTAGTGGGCCCAGGAATCATGGACTACGTCACGGCGGTGGAGCAGGGAGAGGTAAGTATTTCAACGTTGCAAGTGCTGTGCTCCTGAGCAAGCAGGGGGGCCCACTCATTCGCAATGGCACTGGCACAGGGCCCCTCAAAGTACAGCGGTGTGTTTGCATGGCGGGGGCGCCTCCCACCAGCAGCGACACTTTTGCGTACGTGCCAGTGACGTCGCCAACGAGTATGCCCCCCCACCTGATGAAGGAACCTGCACTTTCATCTGCACCTTCCTCTTTGTCCCTGTGTAAGGTGGTATAACATGCGGGAAGGGGAACCTTACTTTCAGCAGGGTCAGATTCTGGCTGTGTAGAGTGCAAGGGGAATGTACTGGTCTAGGTCAATGTACCAGCAGACTCATCTAGCAGTGGCTGGGCAATGGGCAGGATGAGGAGGAAACAGATATAGGGCCAAAGAATAAAGTAGGCTAAATGCAGTTCAAAATTGGTAACAGGACTAAACAGGCGGCATTGCTTTCTTCAGTGGAGTAGCAAACCCAGGAGCAGCAGACACTGTTTTAAGGGCCCAAACACACTAATAGGCCAAATGCAGTTTAATATCTGATACTTTAGGCCAAAAGCCTAAAGACTGAAGCTCAGCTTTATACAGTGGAGGACAACACCAGGGAGGGGCAGACACCGTTAGTAGGCTGTAACCACCAAGTTTTTTAAAAAACAGCACTTAATGAGAGCCAGGAGGTGGAAGCTCAGCTTTATACAGTGGAGAACAACACCAGGGAGCGGCAGACACCGTTAGTAGGCCGTAACCAAAGTTGAAGGCCAAATGCAGTTTAATATCTGATACTATAGGCCGAAAGCCAGAAGGTTGAAGCTCAGCTTTATTCAGTTGAGGACAAACACCAGGGAGCGGCAGACACCGTTAGTAGGCTGTAACCACCAAGTTTTTTAAAAAACAGCACTTAATGAGAGCCAGAAGGTGGAAGCTCAGCTTTATACAGTGGAGAACAACACCAGGGAGCGGCAGACACCGTTAGTAGGCCGTAACCAAAGTTGAAGGCCAAATGCAGTTTAATATCTGATACTATAGGCTGAAAGCCAGAAGGTTGAAGCTCAGCTTTATTCAGTTGAGGACAAACACCAGGGAGCGGCAGACACCGTTAGTAGGCCCTAACCACCAAGTTTTTAAAAAACAGCACTTAATGAGAGCCAGAAGGTTGAAGCTCAGCTTTATTCAGTTGAGGTCAACACCAGGGAGCAGCAAACAGAGGTATTATGCCCCAACCAGCACTTAAAAAAAAAAAAAAATTAGAGCCAGAAGGTTGAAGCTCAGCTTTATACAGTGGAGAACAACACCAGGGAGCGGCAGACACCGTTAGTAGGCCGTAACCAAAGTTGAAGGCCAAATGCAGTTTAATATCTGATACTATAGGCCGAAAGCCAGAAGGTTGAAGCTCAGCTTTATTCAGTTGAGGACAAACACCAGGGAGGGGCAGACACCGTTAGTAGGCTGTAACCACCAAGTTTTTTTAAAAAACAGCACTTAATGAGAGCCAGAAGGTTGAAGCTCAGCTTTATACAGGGGAGGTCAACACCAGGGAGGGGCAGACACCGTTAGTAGGCCGTAACCAAAGTTGAAGGCCAAATGCAGTTTGATATCTGATACTATAGGCCGAAAGCCAGAAGGTTGAAGCTCAGCTTTATTCAGTTGAGGACAAACACCAGGGAGCGGCAGACACCGTTAGTAGGCCCTAACCACCAAGTTTTTAAAAAACAGCACTTAATGAGAGCCAGAAGGTTGAAGCTCAGCTTTATTCAGTTGAGGTCAACACCAGGGAGCAGCAAACAGAGGTATTATGCCCCAACCAGCACTTAAAAAAAAAAAAAATTAGAGCCAGAAGGTTGAAGCTCAGCTTTATACAGTGGAGAACAACACCAGGGAGCGGCAGACACCGTTAGTAGGCCGTAACCAAAGTTGAAGGCCAAATGCAGTTTAATATCTGATACTATAGGCCGAAAGCCAGAAGGTTGAAGCTCAGCTTTATTCAGTTGAGGACAAACACCAGGGAGGGGCAGACACCGTTAGTAGGCTGTAACCACCAAGTTTTTTTAAAAAACAGCACTTAATGAGAGCCAGAAGGTTGAAGCTCAGTTTTATACAGGGGAGGTCAACACCAGGGAGGGGCAGACACCGTTAGTAGGCCGTAACCAAAGTTGAAGGCCAAATGCAGTTTGATATCTGATACTATAGGCCGAAAGCCAGAAGGTTGAAGCTCAGCTTTATTCAGTTGAGGACAAACACCAGGGAGCGGCAGACACCGTTAGTAGGCCCTAACCACCAAGTTTTTAAAAAACAGCACTTAATGAGAGCCAGAAGGTTGAAGCTCAGCTTTATTCAGTTGAGGTCAACACCAGGGAGCAGCAAACAGAGGTATTATGCCCCAACCAGCACTTAAAAAAAAAAAAAAAAAATTAGAGCCAGAAGGTGGAAGCTCAGCTTTATACAGTGGAGGTCAACACCAGGGAGGGGCAGACACCGTTAGTAGGCCATAACCAAAGTTGAAGGCCAAATGCAGTTTAATATCTGATACTATAGGCTGAAAGCCAGAAGGTTGAAGCTCAGCTTTATTCAGTTGAGGACAAACACCAGGGAGGGGCAGACACCGTTAGTAGGCTGTAACCACCAAGTTTTTTTAAAAAACAGCACTTAATGAGAGCCAGAAGGTTGAAGCTCAGCTTTATACAGGGGAGGTCAACACCAGGGAGGGGCAGACACCGTTAGTAGGCCGTAACCAAAGTTGAAGGCCAAATGCAGTTTGATATCTGATACTATAGGCCGAAAGCCAGAAGGTTGAAGCTCAGCTTTATTCAGTTGAGGACAAACACCAGGGAGCGGCAGACACCGTTAGTAGGCCCTAACCACCAAGTTTTTAAAAAACAGCACTTAATGAGAGCCAGAAGGTTGAAGCTCAGCTTTATTCAGTTGAGGTCAACACCAGGGAGCAGCAAACAGAGGTATTATGCCCCAACCAGCACTTAAAAAAAAAAAAAAAAAATTAGAGCCAGAAGGTGGAAGCTCAGCTTTATACAGTGGAGGTCAACACCAGGGAGGGGCAGACACCGTTAGTAGGCCGTAACCAAAGTTGAAGGCCAAATGCAGTTTAATATCTGATACTATAGGCTGAAAGCCAGAAGGTTGAAGCTCAGATTTAGACAGTGGAGGACAATTTGAATTAGGGACTGCAGACAGACTTAGTAGGCTTCAACCAAAGAATACCAACAGCACACAGCTGAAGGCTGCACGCTCCAAAGTCCAGGGATCCAATGGGACCAATACTCACAATAGATAAAGAAGGAGCAGCAACCATTCCAGGTGAAAAAATGTCCAAAGTCTTCATTCCGCCATAGTAAAATTACTAATTAGTAATTTTACTATGGCGGAATAAAGACTTTGGACATTTTTTCACCTGGAATGGTTGCTGCTCCTTCTTTATCTATTGTGAGACTTAGTAGGCTGTCCCCTGTGGACCATGCATCCACCACATTTACCCATTGCGCCATAATGGACACGTAATCTTCCGTGGCCATGCCTACAGGTCCATGCGTCTGTTGTCAGGTGCACCTTTGTACTCACAGATTGCCAGAGTGCATGGACAATGCGGTCTTTTACATGCTGGTGGAGGGTTGGGATGGCTTTTCTCGCAAAAGAAGTGTCGACTGGTTAGCTTGTGGCGTGGTACAGCGTAGTCCATCATGGCTTTAATAATATTAAATAAAATATATAACTAGGCTCTATGAACTTTTAAATAGGTTCCAGGGGTACACGGGCAGCATTGGTGTGGTCAGTGGAGGAGTATTGCAAGTAGGGGCCGCAGACAGGCTATCAAAGGCCTAAAATAACAAACAATAGGCAGGCATGGCAGTTTTAAATCGGTTACATGGATACACAGGCAGGCAGCATTGTGGTCAGTGGAGGAGTATTGCAAGTAGGGACCGCAGACAGGCTAACAAAGGCCTAAAATAACAAACAATAGGCTCATGGCAGTTTTAAATCGGTTACATGGATACACAGGCAGGCACTCCAGGCAGCATTGTGGTCAGTGGAGGAGTATTGCAAGTAGGGACCGCAGACAGGCTATCAAAGGCCTAAAATAACAAACAATAGGCTCATGGCAGTTTTAAATCGGTTACATGGATACACAGGCAGGCACTCCAGGCAGCATTGTGGTCAGTGGAGGAGTATTGCAAGTAGGGACCGCAGACAGGCTAACAAAGGCCTAACATAACAAACAATAGGCTCATGGCAGTTTTAAATCGGTTACATGGATACACAGGCAGGCACTCCAGGCAGCATTGTGGTCAGTGGAGGAGTATTGCAAGTAGGGACCGCAGACAGGCTATCAAAGGCCTAAAATAACAAACAATAGGCTCATGGCAGTTTTAAATCGGTTACATGGATACACAGGCAGGCACTCCAGGCAGCATTGTGGTCAGTGGAGGAGTATTGCAAGTAGGAACCGCAGACAGTCTATCAAAGGCCTAAAATAACAAACAATAGGCTCATGGCAGTTTTAAATCGGTTACATGGATACACAGGCAGGCACTCCAGGCAGCATTGTGGTCAGTGGAGGAGTATTGCAAGTAGGGACCGCAGACAGGCTAACAAAGGCCTAACATAACAAACAATAGGCTCATGGCAGTTTTAAATCGGTTACATGGATACACAGGCAGACACTCCAGGCAGCATTGTGGTCAGTGGAGGAGTATTGGAAGTAGGGACCGCAGACAGGCTATCAAAGGCCTAACATAACAAACAATAGGCTCATGGCAGTTTTAAATCGGTTACATGGATACACAGGCAGGCACTCCAGGCAGCATTGTGGTCAGTGGAGGAGTATTGCAAGTAGGGACCGCAGACAGGCTATCAAAGGCCTAAAATAACAAACAAGAGGCTCATGGCAGTTTTAAATCGGTTACATGGATACACAGGCAGGCACTCCAGGCAGCATTGTGGTCAGTGGAGGAGTATTGCAAGTAGGGACCACAGACAGGCTAACAAAGGCCTAACATAACAAACAATAGGCTCATGGCAGTTTTAAATCGGTTACATGGATACACAGGCAGCTTTGTGGTCAGCGGAGGAGGAGTATTGCAAGTAGGGACCGCAGACAGGCTAACAAAGGCCTAACATAACAAACAATAGGCTCATGGCAGTTTTAAATCGGTTACATGGATACACAGGCAGGCACTCCAGGCAGCATTGTGGTCAGTGGAGGAGTATTGCAAGTAGGGACCGCAGACAGGCTAACAAAGGCCTAACATAACAAACAATAGGCTCATGGCAGTTTTAAATCGGTTACATGGATACACAGGCAGCATTGTGGTCAGTGGAGGAGTATTGCAAGGAGTGTCTGACACAGTTAGTACTCCCAAAAAATAAATAGATGTTAATGTCTCGCAAAACAACAATAAATTAAAAAAGGGTGGCATGCTTAGGTACAGGGGTGGGCTCATCTGCAGAGTTTATGACAAAGTAATTTGGCAGTAAATTACAATTTACTGGTGTCAATATAGGACACTGACCCAGACTACTTTAACTAGCATCATAGATGTCAACAAATTGGTATTGTTTGTCAGGGCCAGGCATTGAATGATGTCAGCGCATAGACTAAACATTGATGGAGCTGTGCGAGATAATTTTGAACGTGGTAGAGCACAGTTTGAGCTGGGGGGGGGGGAACTCTCTTGTGGCCGGCGGTACCGCCCCAGGGCCCCTCATGTTACAACGGTGTGTCTGACGTTGGGTGCGCACCACCACCGCCAGAGACACTACATTGTACTATGAGGGACCCAGTGGCAGTGCCGTCGACCAAAAGCGGGCACACCCACCTCTTCAGACAAACAGCACTGTAACGGGTGCTTGCGCCAAGTGGCGAGACCACGGCCCCGTGGGGGGAGTTTTCCCATTGGGGGAGGTGTAAACATTTCGTATGCTGGACAAACAGCTGCTGCAAATTAAGAGATTGGAACACTCAGTAAGACCAGTCCACAAGCAAGCAATTTTTATAGGAAAGCCAGGTGTCAGCCGGGAAAGGTGGGGCAAAATAATTTGAAATCCAGGAGTGGTTCATTTTAATGAAGGTGAGATCATCCACATTTTGGGTAGCCAGAGGAGTCCTTTTTTCGGTTAATATTGAACCAGCAGCACTGAATACTCTTTCTGATAGCACACTAGCTGCTGGGCAAGCAAGCTCCTGCAATGCATATTCTGCCAATTCAGGCCAGGTGTCTAATTTGGATGCCCAGTAATCAAATGGGAATGACGGTTGAGGGAGAACATCGACAAGGGATGAAAAATAGTTAGTAACCATACTGGACAAATGTTGTCTCCTGTCACTTTGAATAGATGCTGCAGTACCTGTCCTGTCTGCGGTCATTGCGAAATCACTCCACAACCTGGTCAGAAAACCCCTCTGTCCATTGCCACTTCTGATCTGTGCACCTCTAACACCTCTGCCATGTAGCCCCCTGCAGCTTGTGTGAGAACCATCACCGGCGCTGTGTGCTGGGAATGCCTGAATCAAACGGTCTACAAGAGTAGCTTGTTTGGTTGCTAATATTTGTTCGAGGTTCTCATGTGGCATAATATTTTGCAATTTGCCTTTATAGCGAGGGTCAAGGATGCAGGCCAACCAGTAATCATCATCGCTCATCATTTTAATAATGCGTGTGTCCCTTTTGAGGATACGTAAGGCATAATCCGCCATGTGGGCCAAAGTTCCAGTTGTCAAATCTGCGGTTGTGCTGGTTGGAGGGGCAGTTACAGGCAAATCTACGTCACTTGTCTCCCTTAAAAAAACAGAACCCGGCCTTGCAATGTCACTAATTTCTGTTGGCCCAGGAGAAGCTTCCTCATTCAAAAAGTACTCATCCCCATCATCCTCCTCGTCCTCCTCCTCCTCTTCGCCCGCTACCGCGTCCTCTACACGGCCCTGACCAGACAATGGCTGACTGTCATCAAGGCTTTCCTCTTCCTCGGCTGCTCCTTTATGTGCGTCAAACTTTGCATCAGCAGACGCATTAGGGGGATGCTCATGCTTATTATGGCGTTGTCTGCACTAACCAGCCGTGTGCATTCCTCAAAACACTGAAGGACTTGACACAGGTCTTGTAGCTTCGACCACTGCACACCTGACAACTCCATGTCTGCCATCCAACTGCCTGCCCGTGTATGTGTATCCTCCCACAAAAACATAACAGCACGCCTCTGTTCGCACAGTCTCTGAAGCATGTGCAGTGTGGAGTTCCACCTTGTTGCAACGTCGATGATTAGGCGATGCTGGGGAAGGTTCAAAGACCGCTGATAGTTCTGCATACGGCTGGAGTGTATGGGCGAACGGCGGATATGCGAGCAAAGTCAGCGCACTTTGAGGAGCAGGTCGGGTAACCCCGGGTAACTTTTCAGGAAGCACTGCACCACCAGGTTTAAGGTGTGAGCCAGGCAAGGAATGTGTTTCAGTTGGGAAAGGGCTATGGCAGCCATGAAATTCCTTCCGTTATCACTCACTACCTTGCCTGCCTCAAGATGTACAGTGCCCAGCCATGACTGAGTTTCATTCTGCAAGAACTCGGACAGAACTTCCGCGGTGTGTCTGTTGTCGCCCAAACACTTCATTGCCAATACAGCCTGCTGACGCTTGCCACTAGCTGTCCCATAATGGCACACCTGGTGTGCAACAGTGGCAGCTGCGGATGGAGTGGATGTGCGACTGCGGTCTGTGGACGAGCTCTCGTTTCTGCATGAGGAGGAGGAAGAGGAGGAGGGGGGGCGAACGCCTACAGCCAACTCTTTCCTTGACCGTGGGCTAGGCAGAACTGTCCCAATATTGCTGTCCCCTGTGGAGCCTGCATCCACCACATTCACCCAGTGTGCCGTGATGGACACGTAACGTCCCTGGCCATGCCTACTGGTCCATGCATCTGTTGTCAGGTGCACCTTTGTAGTCACAGACTGCCTGAGTGCATGGACGATGCGGTCTTTAACATGCTGTTGGAGGGCTGGGATGGCTTTTCTAGAAAAGAAGTGCCGACTGGGTAGCTCGTAGCGTGGTACAGCGTAGTCCATCAGCGCTTTGAAAGCTTCGCTTTCAACTAACAGGTAGGGCATCATCTCTAATGAGATTAGTCTAGCAATGTGGGCGTTCAAACCCTGTGTATGCGGATGCGAGGATGAGTACTAACTTTTCCTAACAAGAGTCTCATGTAGGGTGAGCTGGACTGGAGAGCTGGAGATCGTGGAACTAGCGGTGGTGCCGGTGGACATGGGTGACTGAGAGAGGGTTGGAGATGGTATTCTTGCCGGTGCCCTACATGCAGTGTTTCCTACTACTAACCTGGTGATTCCCTGACTGCTTTGGCCTGGCGACGAAAGCTGCACAGATACTGCAGGTGGTGTGGGAAATGGTCAGCTTACAGGGAGGGAAGGGATGTAGCGTTGCTGACTAGCTTCATTGGCCGAGGGTGCTGCAACCTTTAGGGACGTTTGGTAGTTAGTCCAGGCTTGCAAATGCATGGTGGATAAATGTCTATGCATGCAACTTGTATTTAGACTTTTAAGATTCTGACCTCTGCTTAAGGTAGTTGAACATTTTTGACAGATGACTTTGCGGTGATCATTTGGATGTTGTTTAAAAAAATGCCAGACTGCACTCTTTCTACTATCGGATACCTTTTCAGGCATTGCAGACTGAGCTTCTTTAACCGGATGGCCACGCTGTCCTCCAACTGGTTTTGGTTTTGCCACGCGTTTTTGGCCAGATACGGGCCCGGCAGATGGAACCTGTTGTGATGTTGATGCCTGCTGCGGCTCCTCCTCCTCCGCTTCAGAACTGCTGCCGCCTGCACCCTGTTCCCCCAATGGCTGCCAATCGGGGTCCACAACTGGGTCATCTATGACCTCCTCTTCTATGTTGTGTGCAACTTCATCTGTGTCACCGTGTAAGCCGGTGGTATTGCGTTCGTGATGGGGCACCATAGTCTCCGCTGGTTTTGATTCTGCCTCAGTACACTGCGAGGGCAATGTTCTGGTCTGAGTCAAAGGAACAGCATAGTAATCTGGCTGTGGCTGTGCATCTGTGCACTCCATGTCCGATTCAACTTCTAATGGGCATGGCCTGTTAACTGTTTCACTGTGTAACCCAGGAACGGTATGTGTAAAGAGCTCCATGGAGTAACCTGTTGTGTCGACTGACGCATCCTTCACTGTTGTTTTTAGTGAAGGACACAAGTAAGCGACTTGTTCCTGACCGGGAGCATCCACTGACGATGCACTGCTCTGACATTTGACACTTTCCGAGGAGGAGGCAGAGTCAGCAATGAAAGCCAATACTTGTTCCTCCTGCTCCGGCTTCAAAAGTGGTTTTCCTACTCCCAGAAAAGAGAGCGTTCGAGGCCTTGTGTAGCCAGACAACGAACCTGGCTCAACAACTCGAGACTTAGGTGCTGTACTGCTTTTACCACAACCACCTGATGCTCCACCACCACTACCATCATTACCAGCTGACAATGACCGCCCACGGCCACGACCTCTTCCACTAGACTTCCTCATTGTTTGCAAAACGTAACCAAAGTAACGCTATTTGTTACTGTAAAACAACTTAAAAGGTGAACTCAAACTTCTGTAGGATTTATATATACCTTTATAGGTGCCTGACACTGAAAGGAAAATCAGGCCCAATGTTACACACTAGGTTTTCTGTGCCCCAATAATTTGAGACAGATGGCACACACAGGACCAGCACTCAAGCAGAAATGCCAATCTTAATCTCCCACTATTTTTTTTTTTTTTTAAAGGGAGAATTTACCCCCCCCCCAAAAAAAAAGGCCAAGTATTACACAGTGGTTTTCGGTGCCACACAATGAGAGACAGATGCCACACACAGCAATGGCACGGAGGCAGACTTGCCAATATTTATCTCCCACTAATTTTTTTTTTTGAAAAGGGAGAATGTACCCCTCCCCAAAAAAATGGCCAAGTATTACACAGTGGTTTTCGGTGGCACACAATGAGAGACAGATGCCACACACAGGACTGGCACAGAGGCAGAGTTGCCAATATTTATCTCCCACTAATTATCTTTTTTTGAAAAGGGAGAATGTACCCCCCCAAAAAAAATGGCCAAGTATTACACAGTGGTTTTCGGTGGCACACAATGAGAGATAGATGCCACACACAGCAATGGCACGGAGGCAGACTTGCCAATATTTATCTCCCACTAATTTTTTTTTTGAAAAGGGAGAATGTATCCACAAGAAAAAAAAATGGCCAAGTATTACACAGTGGTTTTCGGTGCCACACAATGAGAGACAGATGCCACCCACAGCAATGGCACGGAGGCAGACTTGCCAATGTTTATCTCCCAATAATTATTTTTTTTTGAAAAGGGAGAATGTACCCCCCCCAAAAAAAAGGCCAAGTATTACACAGTGGTTTTCGGTGCCACACAATGAGAGACAGATGCCACACACAGCAATAGCACGGAGGCAGACTTGCCAATATTTATCTCCCACTAATTTTTTTTTTTGAAAAGGGAGAATGTACCCCCCCCCAAAAAAATGGCCAAGTATTACACAGTGGTTTTCGGTGGCACACAATGAGAGACAGATGCCACACACAGGACTGGCACAGAGGCAGAGTTGCCAATATTTATCTCCCACTAATTATTTTTTTTTTAAAAGGGAGAATGTACCCCCCCCCAAAAAATGGCCAAGTATTACACAGTGGTTTTCGGTGGCACACAATGAGAGATAGATGCCACACACAGCAATGGCACGGAGGCAGACTTGCCAATATTTATCTCCCACTAATTATTTTTTTTTGAAAAGGGAGAATGTACCCACAAAAAAAAAATGGCCAAGTATTACACAGTGGTTTTCGGTGCCACACAATGAGAGACAGATGCCACCCACATCAATGGCACGGAGGCAGACTTGCCAATATTTATCTCCCAATAATTATTTTTTTTTGAAAAGGGAGAATGTACCCCCCCCAAAAAAAAAATGGCCAAGTATTACACAGTGGTTTTCGGTGCCACACAATGAGAGACAGATGCCACCCACAGCAATGGCACGGAGGCAGACTTGCCAATATTTATCTCCCACTAATTTTCTTTTTTGAAAAGGGAGAATGTACCCTCCCCCCAAAAAAATGGCCAAGTATTACACAGTGGTTTTCAGTGGCACACAACGAGACACAGATGCCACACACAGGACTGGCACAGAGGCAGAGTTGCCAATATTTATCTCCCACTAATTATTTTTTTTTTGAAAAGGGAGAATGTACCCAAAAAAAAAAAAATGGCCAAGTATTACACAGTGGTTTTCGGTGGCACACAATGAGAGACAGATGCCACACACAGCAATGGCACGGAGGCAGACTTGCCAATATTTATCTCCCACTAATTTTTTTTTTTTAAATTGAGAATGTACCCAAAAAAAAAAAAAATGGCCAAGGATTACACAGTGGTTTTCGGTGGCACACAATGAGAGACAGATGCCACACACAGGACTGGCACAGAGGCAGAGTTGCCAATATTTATCTCCCACTAATTATTTTTTTTGAAAAGGGAGAATGTACCCACAAAAAAAAAATGGCCAAGTATTACACAGTGGTTTTCGGTGCCACACAATGAGAGACAGATGCCACCCACAGCAATGGCACAGAGGCAGACTTGCCAATATTTATCTCCCACTAATTATTTTTTTTTGAAAAGGGAGAATGTACCCCCCCAAAAAAAATGGCCAAGTATTACACAGTGGTTTTCGGTGCCACACAATGAGAGACAGATGCCACCCACAGCAATGGCACGGAGGCAGACTTTCCAATATTTATCTCCCACTAATTTTTTTTTTTGAAAAGGGAGAATGTACCCCCCCCCCAAAAAAATGGCCAAGTATTACACAATGGTTTTCGGTGGCAAACAATGAGAGACAGATGCCACACACAGGACTGGCTCAGAGGCAGAGTTGCCAATATTATATTTATCTCCCACTAATTTTTTTTTTTGAAAAGGGAGAATGTACCCCCCCCCAAAAAAAATGGCCAAGTATTACACAGTGGTTTTCGGTGGCACACAATGAGAGACAGATGCCACACACAGGACTGGCACAGAGGCAGACTTGCCAGTATTTATCTCCCACAAATTATTTTTTTTTGAAAAGGGAGAATGTACCCCCCCCAAAAAAAATGGCCAAGTATTACACAGTGGTTTTCGGTGCCACACAATGAGAGACAGATGCCACCCACAGCAATGGCACAGAGGCAGAGTTGCCAATATTTATCTCCCACTAATTTTTTTTTTTTTGAAAAGGGAGAATGTACCCCCAAAAAAAAAAAAAATGGCAAAGTATTACACAGTGGTTTTCGTTGGCACACAATGAGAGACAGATGCCACACACAGCAATGGCACGGAGGCAGACTTGCCAATATTTATCTCCCTGCAGTTATCTCAGAAAAGTATGGCAGGCAGCTATAAAAAGGACTGATGCACACAAAAGTGTGGACAAACACACAAGATAGCTGAGCAGAAAGGAAAAACAGGATTTGTGCTTTGAAAAAAGCAGTTGGTTTGCACAGCGGCATACACACAGGCACAGCAACGCAGCTATCAGGGTCAGGGAGCCTTCTAGTGCAGCCCAATGAGCTACAGCACTCAGGAAAAAAAATGTAGCTTCCACTGTCCCTGTAAACAAAAGGTGGTGTTGGACCGTGGAAATCGCTACAGCACAAGCGGTTTGTAGCATTATGTACCCTGCCTATCACTATCCCTGCTTCTGAAGAAGCGTCAGCAACCTCTCCCTATGCTCAGATCAGCAGCAGTAAGATGGCGGTCGGCGGGAACACCCCTTTATAGCCCCTGTGACGCCTCAGAAAGCAAGCCAATCACTGCAATGCCCTTCTCTAAGATGGTGGGGACTGAGATCTATGTCATCACGCTGCCCACACACTGCGTCCACCTTCATTGGCTGAGAAATGGTGCTTTTAGCGTCACTGAAACGCGACTTTGGCGCCAAAGTCGCGTACCGCATGGCAGACCCCACACAGGGATCGGCTCGGTTTCATGAGACGCCGACTTTGCCAAAAGTCGGCGACTTATGAAAATGAACGATCCGTTTCGCTCAACCCTAGTCTAGTCTGTTAGGGGTCGAGTTTCTGCCTCTGCACAGGGGGAATCTCGGGCCATCTCAGCTGCAGTCTCCCATTCTTCTCCTGTCGCAGTGAAGCCTGCTCAGCGGAGACGTCGGTCCCAACGTCTCGCTCAGTCTGACTCTGTGCAAAGGGTTACTGCTGCTTTTCAAGCTTCTGCTATTGAAGCCAGTGCTGGGCAGCGGCGAGCAGACACTTTTGGGACTAAGTCCTGCTTTTCCCCTTCTGAGCATGCCCAAGGTAAAAGCTCTCCTTGGAGATCGAGGATCACATGCTTAGATACTGCAGAAAAAAACCATTGGTTCTCCAGGAAGGTCCTGAAGTTGCTCAGGCTCTGTGGCAGCCTTTCATTGGTCCTTCTAGGAAGGTCCTGTTCTTGCTGCAGCTATAAAAGGTTCGTATGGCCGCACGGCCATGTGCTAGTATCAATTCATGTCATGAGTTTTGCACCAATGTGGTCATACATGTGTGTGTTCAGGGTCCCGGCTGAAATAAGCCACTAGAATACCGGCACATCCGGTGAGGAGACTGAGTGTATGTTTCTAGGGCCCCGGCTGAAATAAGCCACTAGAATACCAGCTCCTCTGGTGAGGAGACTGTATGAGTGCCTCTTTGACTGCGTGACCACAAACTGCTATCTGGTCGGCAGTTGCTGTGTTCCCCTGTGAGCTAAACAGGACACAGTGCTTTCTTTATAGGCGACTTTGTGAAGTAACAGAGTTCACTTCTACCACCATATAGGGCCGCCATTTGCCAGTACAGGTTCTGTCCTGCACGGTGGACCCCGGGCTTGCGAACGCACCAAATATCATCTCATTATTTACTCGGTGCATTCCGCCAGCCCTAATAGAATACTAGCAACAGGGTCTGGCTAGTAAATGGTGGATGATCAGCGTTTACAGTGGTACATCCAGCAGCTGGAGGGTAGGTTGGCGGCTCTTGAGCGCACAACCTCAGCTGTGGATGTTACCGCAGTCGCTGTTCAGGTTGCAAGTGTAGCTGCAGCCAGTTTGTCCTCTGCCATCCCTGCTCTTTTATCCCATCTCCCGCTTCCAGACAAGTTTGCTGGTGACAGTAAGCTATGTCGGGGATTCGTGAGTCAGTGCTCCATACATCTAGAGCTCCTGGCTGCACGTTTTCCTACGGAATTGGCAAAAGTGGGATTTATTTTTTCCCTTTTGTCGGGCAGAGTGTTGGAGTGGGCAATGCCGCTATAGGAGCGTAATGATCGTGTGGTGCAGAGTGCTCCTCTCTTCCTGGACGCTCTGAAACAGGTCTTTTTGGGACCTCGTGTCACCCACGATACTGCGCTCCAATTGTTGGCAATAACACAGGGTTCGTCAATGGTCAGCCAGTTCACCGTCCAATTCCGGACTCTGGTCTCTGAGCTGGAGTGGCCGGATAAAGTCCTTATTCCAGTGTTCTGGAAAGGACTGGCAGACCATGTGAAGGACGCCTTGGCCACCAGGGAGATTCCCGTCACACTGGAGGAGCTCTGTTGTGAATTCCGTTCTCGGACTCCCTCCTGTGGTCATGAATGGTACTTTGGTTGGTTCTGCTCTTGGACTCCCTCTGGTGGCTTCGAGCGGAACTGCTGGTCACTGAGGTTGGCTTTATCAGCTGCTCTCGTTTATTGCTATGCTGCTTCCCTATTTAACTCCACTCAGATCGTTACTTCATGCCAGCTGTCAATGTTTCAGTATTCGTTCAGATCTCTCTTGGACTTCTCTGAGGACCTGTCTACTCCAGCAGAAGCTAAGTCTTTGCTAGTTCATTTGTTGTTACTGCTTCCTGAATATATTTCTTAGTACTGCTAATTTCTAGTCCAGCTTGCTATCATGATATTCCCTTGCTAGTTGGAAGCTCTGGGGTGCAGAGTGGCACCTCCACACCGTGAGTCGCTGTGGGGAGTCAATTTGCTTACTCTGCATGGTTTTTTGTAGTCTTTTGTGCTGACCGCATAGTTCCCTTTTCTATCCTCTGACTATTTAGTGAAATCTGGCCTCCTTTGCTAAAACCTGTTTCATTCCTGTGTTTGTGACTTTCTTCTTAACTCACAGTCAATATATGTGGGGGTCTGCCTTTACCTTTGGGGAATTTCTCTGAGGCAAGGTAAGGCTTCTATTTCTATCTTTAGGTGTAGTTAGCTCTTAGGCTGTGAAGAGGCGTCTAGGGAGAGTTAGGTACGCTCCACGGCTATTTCTAGTGTGTGTGATAGGAGTAGGGTTTGCGGTCAGCAGAGTTCCCACTTACCCAGAGCTAGTCCCGATTTTGAGTTTACTCATCAGGTCATTCCGGGTGCTCCTAACCACCAGGTCCATAACAGAGCTCATTTCAATACCTACCTGCATCGACCTCCGTTTTAACGAGCGGAGGTTAGAGCAGACCCAGTGTAGGCAGAGGTTTCGGATGGCTCCTACCTTATCCAGCCCTCTAGAATCTCCTGTTCAGGCGTCTGACTCCCATGAGGCCATGGAGGTTTCTCTAGCAGGACCTAAGTCTCGGACCGCTCGAGTACCCATGGTTTGTAAAAATTGACAACAGCTAGGACATTACGCCAATAAATGTCCACGGCAATCGGGAAACAATCGCGTCTAGTAACCATTGGAGGAGGTTCACTAGACACAGCGGCATTTTCCTCCAAGCTGTCCTTCAAAGGGACAATCATGTTAGGCTCATCCTCTCTACAGTAACAGTTGAGCTTTGTATGGATTCTGGAGCAGAGGGGAATTTCATGTCCTCTGCTTTTGCTCTGCGCCATGCAATACCTCTGGTGATGCTCGCCAAACCGGTAACTGTTAGACTAGTGAATCACACACAAATCACACACCAGACTGTCCCTTTCACGTTATCCATGTCCCCTTCCCACCAGGAGATTATTTCCCTTCTTGTTCTTCCTGAGGGAATGGACGAGATTCTGCTGGGAAAACCCTGGCTCCGTTTCCACTCCCCACATATTGAGTGGACCTCTGGGAGGTGTGGTGTAGTGACCCCTGTGGCAGCTAGGGGGCGCTGTGTGTGCTCCTTGGGATGTGCATGGAGGCATATTTGTCATTATAATCATGGTGAAGCAGTGACTGGCAGTGTTGTGAATGGCAGATGTGTGTTGCAGAGGGAGTCTGCGTGGTAAGTCTGATGCAATGTTGTTGTTCTGGGACCTGTAGTCCCTCAAGAGTTTGTATAATGGTAAGGGAGACTTACTAGGCTAGTTGTGTGAGATGGGCGGGACAAACTAGCCACACATCCACACTCCCACCTGTGGGAGTGGTTAGTACTATATAATGTGACTGAGGGATGGTCACATGGTCTTGGAGTGTGGACCTGAATGGTCTATGCCAGAAGGTCCTGGAAGCCTGTGTTGAATGTGCTGGAAGGTCCTGGAGAGCACATGGCAGGGCTCTGGACCTAGCACATGCCAGTGTGTGGAACGGATGGAGATCCGTGTTGTACTGACCGGGGTCAGAGTGAGAAACATCTGAAGGATACCTCTGTGGAGGAGAGGTATTCGAGAAACCTGTGCGGCACCAACAGGTAACGGAAAGGGATCCGTGTTATGCTAGCCAGGGTTACAAGAGAGAAACATTGTGTATGGGGCACCTCTGAGGCCAAGAGGTGTCCAGGAACCCATGAAGGTTGCCAATGGGTAACGGTCTGAAAACCGTGTGTAATGCTGACCAGGGTCAGAGACAAACTGTGGTAAAGTTGAATATGTCCAGATACTGTTCAAGATGTTACTAAGTTCATGTAGATATGGTTTATGTTGTGCGAAATACACCTAAGAGACTGTGTTTTTGATAGAAAACCATGCCTGAGTGCATTAATCCCGTGACAAGCGAGTGTCCCCCAAGACACGTAGTAGGCGCTATGCTACAATTGGTGCTCGATGCGGGCAAATGGTTCCCTAAGAAGCACATGTGCGATGCTGGCTAAGCCAGAGGAGTCGACGGTCTGACAACCGTGTGTTATACTGATCGGGATCAGTGAGAAAATGTGTTTGTGCTGTAATGCTGTAACTCGGCTGGGTTACGAAGGTGCAAGCATCTTGCTGTGGATCGGCGGGTCCACGAAGTCTGCAGTGGAGCCGTACAGAGCGTTGTGGAGTGCGGCTGCAGTTGCAGCAAGAGGTTCAGCAGCAGCGGCTTGTGATTGCCAGCAGGAGCTGGTGAAGTGTTGAAAAGAACAAAACAAAAAAAACAAACAAAAAAAACATTTCTTCTTTTCCTGCAGACTCTTAAAGGGCCAGTGCGACCCAAAGAGACATGTTTTTTTTCTCTGTACTGTGTGAACTGGTACTGTTGGTGTGTACGCCAGGGAAGGGGTGGTGTCCCTAAAGGGTAGCATCTCCAAAAATGGGGCGGAAAACCCAAACAGGGATGGTTGCCAAAAAAGGGGCGGAGTCCCAAAAGGGGGTGGTATCCCAAAAGGGAGTAATTGCCCAAAAAGGGGTGGTAACCCTAAAGGGGGTGGAGTCCCAAAAGGGGGCGGTAACCCTGGGAATGCCAGTGTCCAAAAAAGGGGTGGAGCCTCCTGAAGTTAAAGGGGTGGGGCAGACCGGTGGGCCCTAGGAGAAATTGTACTATGCAGGTCCATGTTATACTGTGGATTGCTCAGCTAATGATTTATCACGACAGTGCTCCTTTTTGTTGGATGGAGAATGTGTGATAGGACTGACAGACCCAAGGAGGAAAGCGACTTTGCTGAGAACCCTTTCTGAATGCACTGTGATACCTGGGTTAGGGACAAAAGTGAGTGACATAGGTGGGGACGTTAAAGGACATTTGGCAGCCTGCCTCTACATTGACATGACAGAGGAGTCCACGTATCACGATGTAAGAGTAGTCCCGGACTTACTGTACACTATGGTTATAGGGCGAGATTTGGAAACCCAGTGGGACTGGTGGATAAAAGGGAAAGTGTCTGTGGAATTAATGTGTATGAAAGTTAATGCAGAGAATGCACCCCCTAGAGTTGACAGTCCTAAGGTGGGCATGACCAAGGAAAATGGTGGACGGTCCCAACTTACGGACAGGATGTCACCTGATGTGTGCCGCAATATGACTGTTAGTGATGTGGTAGATAAAACGTGTGGAGCTGACACCCAGAAAAAGTGTGACTTGGGCGTTCACCATAATGTGGGGTATGACACAGACTATGCGGGTGACTGTGACTCTGAGGAAGTAAGGGAGTACAGTAAAGAAGAGCCCCACCAGAAGGAAAAGTCCTCCCGTCGCCGGAGACGTAAAGGATGCAAAGAAGTGGTGCCAGTTGCACCTTGTGGAGAACTGGAGGAGGCCACCAAAGGAGTGGGGCCTGAAGTAGATACCACCTCGCATGATGAAAGCTCAGCTAATCCCGAGGATGGAGGGAGCGAGCTAAGCATGGTCCAAGAGGCTGTGGATACCCGTTTGAAGCAAGAGGAGCTTCGGAGACAGGCCGCTGAGTGTCGTGTGAGTGCCTTAGAGAAAGAGGTGGCGGAGCTCAGAGGTTGCCTGAAAGAAAGCCAGTCAATGTATAAAGCAGCCTGGGAGAAGGTGGTGCGGCAGGTGTCTATCCTGGCCAAACGTCTGGAAGCTGGTGATGTTCAGAGGAAGTTGGCTCTGAAAGCTGAACAAGATGGGTGTCTAATGACAGCTGAAGAGAAGGAGAGTTCCTTGTTCAAATGCATGATAGATGTACCTGAAGACCTGAGAGAGGCCTGTGCCAGGGAGTCTATGCATGAAGAGTTCAAGAAGGCTGTGGGGGTGTGTAAGGTGAATTGGACCCCAGGAACTAGTCAGTTAGTGATACTGTCCACAACTGATGTCACAGCTAAGAGGGTAGCTACCCTGAGTGACATGCACTTGAGATATTTGCGTACAAAATGGATGGCCCAATTGCGGAATGAAGAAGCTGCTAGACGACTGGAGCATGTGAGGAAAACTCAGAGTCTTCGAGAAGATGTAATACAGGTACCCGTCTCTAGGGTGAAGAAAGTCATTGGAAGGAATAATCAAGCCATGCAAGAGATGGTGGATAAGTCTGGAGTGGTAAGGCTGAGAATACCTGGTGTCCATGAAGACCAAATACCCCGAGAAAAGGGTATGTTTCCCTTCTTCGTTGTGGGAACAGTGGAGAGTCTTAGAAAAATACGGACTCTGCTGGAGTATCGCATGGTATATCTGAAGGAAATGGAGCAGTTAAGGGTTGAAGGATGGCTCCTTACAGGACTGCTGCGCCCATTTGATGGAAGATGGCCGCCACTTTCGACCCGAAATGTGGACAAACAAAGGGGTGGAAGTACCCAGCCTGAAGGAAGAGTTAGAGGCAGTGACTCCTCAGTTAGCTCAGGGCTGAGTGATTTACGTGGGAGACCCGGTAGCGGACATGTTGACAAAGAGTCAGTCCAGACAGGTCGTATGGGTGCAAGGGGATTGCGACGCCAGATTGACCATGTTGCCCAAAGCCAACTGAGATGGTCCTCTCGACTGGCAGGACAAGGTGACTTGCGTACCCGATCTCGAGATCCCGGGTGTGTGACAAGTGTTCAACCCCACGGGTTTGAACAGAGGGGGGAATATGTGGTGTAGTGACCCCTGTGGCTAGGGGGCGCTGTGTGTGCTCCTTGGGATGTGCATGGAGGCATTTTTGTCATTATAATCATGGTGAAACAGTGACTGGCAGTGTTGTGAATGGCAGATGTGTGTTGCAGAGGGAGTCTGCGTGGTAAGTCTGATGCAATGTTGTTGTTCTGGGACCTGTAGTCCCTCAAGAGTTTGTATAATGGTAAGGGAGACTTACTAGGCTAGTTGTGTGAGATGGGTGGGACAAACTAGCCACACATCCACACTCCCACCTGTGGGAGTGGTTAGTACTATATAATGTGACTGAGGGATGGTCACATGGTATTGGAGTGTGGACCTGAATGGTCTATGCCAGAAGGTCCTGGAAGCCTGTGTTGAATGTGCTGGAAGGTCCTGGAGAGCACGGCAGGGCTCTGGACCTAGCACATGCCAGTGTGTGGAACGGATGGAGATCCGTGTTGTACTGACCAGGGTCAGAGTGAGAAACGTCTGAAGGATACCTCTGTGGAGGAGAGGTATTCGAGAAACCTGTGCGGCACCAACAGGTAACGGAAAGGGATCCGTGTTATGCTAACCGGGGTTAGAAGAGAGAAACATTGTGTATGGGGCACCTCTGAGGCCAAGAGGTGTCCAGGAACCCATGAAGGTTGCCAACGGGTAACGGTCTGAAAACCGTGTGTAATGCTGACCGGGGTCAGAGACAAACTGTGGTAAAGTTGAATATGTTCAGATACTGTTCAAGATGTTACTAAGTTCCTGTGGATGTGGTTTATGTTGTGCAAAATAAACCTAAGAGACTGTGTTTTTGATAGAAAACCGTGCCTGAGTGCATTAATCCCGTGCCAAGCGAGTGTCTCCCAAGACACGTAGTAGGCGCTATGCTACAGAGGATATTGGGTTGGAGTGAATCATGTAAGGGCAGATGTGTGAGAGAGTGCGTTCAGATTTCCACCACCGAGATACCCGCAGATCTTTCTTCCCTTCCCAAGTGCTATTGGTCCTATGCAGACTTCTTCTCCAAAAAGGCTGCGTAGACCCTTCCGCCTCACCGCCCCTATGACTGTACTATTGATCTCTTGCCTGGAGCAGAACCTCCTCGGGGACAGGACTATCCCCTCTCTCTCCCAGAAACGGAGGCTATGTCCCAATACATCCAGGAGAATTTGGCAAGAGGGTTCATTAGGAAGTCAGTGTCACCTGCAGGGGTGGGGTTCTTCTTCGTGCAGAAGAAGAACGGAGAATTATGTCCTTGCATAGATTACAGGGGTCTTAACGCCATCACCGTTAAGAATAAGCACCTGATTTCTGAGCTCTTTGATATGCTACGGGGTATTTACCAAATTAGATCTGTGGGGTGCTTATAACCTGATTCGCATCCATGAGGGGGACGAATGGAAGATGGCATTTAATACCAGGGATGGGCACTATGATTATCTGGTGATGCCCTTCGGGCTCTGTAATGCCCCAGCAGTTTTCCAAGACTTTGTCAACAATATCTTCCGGGATATGCTCTCCACCTCGGTCGTAGTCTATCTGGATGATATTCTCATCTCTCCAGATATTGACTCCCACCGGAGAGATGTTGGCAGAGTCTTCGACCTCTTACGGGCAAATTCCCTCTATGCAAAGTTGGAGAAGTGTATGTTTGAGCAGGAGTCTTTACCTTTCCTGGGCTATATCATCTCCGCCCAGTGATTGGCTATGGATCCTGCCAAACTACAGGCTGTGATGGACTGGCAAGAACCCCATTCTCTTAAAGCGGCACAGTGCTTTATGGGGTTCATTAATTACTATCGCCAGTTCATTCACTACTTCTCAACTTTGGTAGCTCCCTTGGTAGCCCTCACCAAGAAAGGAGCAAATCCCAAATTGTGGTCTTAAGAGGTCTCCAGGGCCTTCTCTTCTATTATGTCTTTTTGCTAGCGCTCCCATCCTACATCGTCCCGATGTTGATAAGCCGTTTATAATGGAGGTGAATGCCTCATCCGTTGGTGCAGGAGCAGTCCTCTTCCAAAAGGATGTTCAAGGTCGGAAGACAGGGGACAGGGAGTTGCTTGCAATAAAGTTGGCCTTCTTGGAGTGGAGACATCTTTTGGAGGGGGCTCGCTTTCCCTTCCAAGTCTTCATGGACCACAAAAATTTGGTATATTTACAAACAGTGGTCGGGATGGGAGATGGATTTTGTGGTGGGTTTGCCCAAGCCTTGTGGCTGTACCATCATTTGGGTTATCATCGATCATTTTTCTAAAATGGTGCATTTGGTGCCGCTTCCACGGTTACCTTCTGCACGGGCCTTGGCAGCATTGTTCATAAAACACATCTTCTGCCTACACGGTATGCCGGACAAAATTGTCAGTGATCAGGGTCCCCAGTTTGCGTCTTGGTTCTGGAGAGAGCTTTGTCCGCCATATAGGGCCGCCATTTGCCAGCAGCACGTTCTCTCCTGCACGGTGGACCCCGAGCTGCGAATGCACCAAATATCATCTCATTATTTACTCGGTGCGTTCCACCAGCCTCAACATAGTCTATGTGTGGTCTTCAAATCTTGGCTTTTCAGCCTGTTTTGTTAAGGTTCAAAGAATTGTGATGAATAAATAAATGCTCACACGACAATTGAATAAACTAAAATGAATTTACTTCAAAAGATAATAAATATAAACAGTAACTCAAAATAGCAAATAATCAATAAAGTCATAAGTCATACATTACATTGGAAATGGTAGAAGTCAAATCAGCCTGCTCTCTGAGTGTCCTCCTTCATCCAAATCTGTCTCTCTGTGTCTCATCTCAGGCAATACTTCCCATTTAGATGTTAAAACACTGTCCATTCAATCTTATCTGAAGCTTTGTTCTATATCATGGTATGTGTACTGAAGCCTTCAGGCCAAATAGATAAGACTTCACCACCTGGCATCCCTGGGGGCTTTAACAAGTATCTGTCTAATTAACATTTAGGCTGTGTGCACACGTAGCAGATTTTTTGCGTTTTTTTCGCAGTTTTTCGCTATAAAAACGCTATAAAACCGCGAAAAAAACGCTAACATTAAGCATCCTATGTAACAGAATGCAATCCGCATTTTTTGTGCACATGCTGCATTTTTTTCCTGAGCGGAATCGCAATCCAGAAAAAACCGCAGCATGTTCATTAAAATTGCGGAATCGTGGCGATTCTGCACACATAGGAGTGCATTGATCTGCTTACTTCCCGCACGGGGCTGTGCACACCATGCGGGAAGTAAGCAGATCATGTGCGGTTGGTACCCAGGGTGGAGGAGAGGAGACTCTCCTCCACGGACTGGGCACCATATAAGTGGTAAAAAAAAAGAATTAAAATAAAAAATAGCGATATACTCACCTTCTGGCGGCCCGACCTTCTCAGCGGCCTCCGAGGTGTGTGTGAAGGACCTGCGATGACGTCGCGGTCACATGACCCGCGGTCACGTGACCGCTACGTCAATGGAAGGTCCTGAACACACAGCATTAGGAACGGAAGCCGCTGAGGTGAGTATAACCTTTTTTTTTATTTTTTTTATTATTTTTAACATTCTATCTTTTACTATAGATGCTGCATAGGCTGCATCTACAGTAAAAAGTTGGTCACACTTGTCAAACACTATGTTTGACAAGTGTGACCAACCTGTCAAACAGTTTTCCAAGCGATGCTACAGATCGCTTGGAAAACGCTAGCATTCTGCAAGCTAATTATGCTTGCAAAATGCTAGTTTTCTGCGGGTATATGCATGTAAATTCTGCATGCGATATACCCGCGGCAGGAGGCGCAGAATTGCCGCGGAAATTTCCGCGGCAATTCTGCTACGTGTGAACTCAGCCTTACATGACACGATCTCATGGGAACAAGTCCATTCCATTCGTTCTCTTCTTTGAAGATAAGTGTAAAGTGTACTCTAAATGTAAATTACTGGGTCATATACATTCACTTTGCTTAAGGCCCCGTCTCACATAGCGAGATCGCTAGCGAGATCGCTGCTGAGTAGTGTTGAGCGATACCGTCCGATACTTGAAAGTATCGGTATCGGAAAGTATCGGCCGATACCGGCAAAGTATCGGATCTAATCCGATACCGATACCCGATACCAATACAAGTCAATGGGACTCAAGTATCGGACGGTATTCCTGATGGTTCCCAGGGTCTGAAGGAGAGGAAACTCTCCTTCAGGCCCTGGGATCCATATAAATGTGTAAAAGAAAGAATTAAAATAAAAAATATCGCTATACTCACCTGTCCGACGCAGCCTGGACCTCAGCGAGGGAACCGGCAGCGTTGTTTGTTTAAAATTCGCGCTTTTACTTGGTTACGTGAAGTCCCGGCTTTTAAAAAGCGCGCGTGTCCAGCCTCCAGTGACGTCCCGGCTTATGATTGGTCACGGCGCCATGTTGCCGGGACGCGGACCAATCACAGCAAGCCGTGACGAAATTACGTCACGGCTTGCTGTGATTGGTCCGCGTCCCGGCAACATGGCCGCCATTAACCAATCACAAGCCGTGACGTCACGGGAGGCTGGACACGCGCGCTTTTTAAAATGGGCGCGTGTCCAGCCTCCCGTGACGTCCCGGCTTGTGATTGGTTGCGCCGCGGTCAACCAATCACAAGCCGGGAGGCTGGACACGCGCCCATTTTAAAATGCGCGCGTGTCCAGCCTCCCGTGACGTCACGGCTTGTGATTGGTTGCGTCTCCCATGTGACTGCGACGCAACCAATCACAAAGCCGGGACGTAATTTTAAAATCCTTAAGGACCTGAAATTACGTCACGGCTTGCTGTGATTGGTTGCGTCGCCCATGTGACTGCGACGCAACCAATCACAACGCCGGAACGTAATTTTAAAATCCTGAAGGACCTGAAATTACGTCACGGCTTGCTGTGATTGGTTGCGTCCCGGTCACATGGGCGGCACGCAACCAATCACAAGCCGGGACTCACGTAAAGGAAAGAAAAGCGCGAATTTTAAACAAAGAACGCTGCCGCTTCCCTCGGTAAGGTGCAGGCTGCGTCGGAGAGGTGAGTATAGCAATATTTTTTATTTTAATTCTCTCTTTTACACATTTTTACATTAATGTTGTTTCGATACCGATACCCGATATCACAAAAATATCGGATCTCGGTATCGGAATTCCGATACAGCAAGTATCGGCCGATACCCGATACTTGCAGTATCGGAATGCTCAACACTACTGCTGAGTCACAAGTTTTGTGACGCAACAGCGACCTCAGTAGTGATCTCGCTATGTGTGACACGTACCAGCGATCAGGCCCCTGCTGTGAGATCGCTGGTCGTGTCGGAATGGCCTGGACCTTTTTTTGGTCGCTGAGGTCCCGCTGACATCGCTGAATCGGTGTGTGTGACACCGATCCAGCGATGTCTTAACTGGTAACCAGGGTAAACATCGGGTTACTAAGCGCAGGGCCGCGCTTAGTAACCCGATGTTTACCCTGGTTACCAGCGTAAATGTAAAAAAAACCAAACAGTACATACTCAACATCTGATGTCCGTCAGGTCCCTTGCCGTCTGCTTCCTGCTCTGACTGAGTGCCGCCGTACAGTGAGAACAGAGCGCAGCGGCCCTGCGCTTAGTAACCTGATGTTTACCCTGGTTACCCGGGTGCTGCAGGGGGACTTCGGCATCGTTGAAGACAGTTTCAACGATGCCGAAGTCGTTCCCCTGATCGTTGGTCACTGGAGAGAGCTGTCTGTGTGACAGCTCCCCAGCGACCACACAACGACTTACCAACGATCACGGCCAGGTCGTATCGCTGGTCGTGATCGTTGGTAAATCGCTATGTGTGCCGGGGCCTTTAGACTGACCATTTGGAACAATTGACATGTGGCTGGACAAGTTTTCAATTAGCTTTCTGTGGACTCCATTGAAAATATATATATATATATATATATATATATATATATATATATATATATATATATAGTATATATATATATATATATATATATATATATATATATATATATATATATATATACTAATAACAAAACCAATCAATATCTCTGTAATTCGTATTAATTAATTGGAGTGTTGAAATCATATTAAAAAATATATAATACAACACACAGCCATACATTCCAGTGTTTGGTCTGATACCCTTGCTGTAGACAGTATTTTGGGTTTGTTAAGATTTTAAAAATACATATTGAAACAATCTGTTATCTCAGTCATACGTCTGGTCTATCAGTAGTCTTCAAATCTTGTCCTTTCAGTCATACATTCCATTTTTTGGTCTGATACCCTTGGTGTATACAGTATTTTGTGGTTAGAAATTTTTTTAAAATACAGGCTACATATTGAAGCAGTCTGTTATCTCCGTCCGATGGCCATTTTATGTGTGGTCTAAAAATAGTTTTTTTTCATGCATACATTCCAATTTTTGATCTGTCTAATAGCCTCTATACACTATACTCTATCTTGGTTAAAAGAAAAAATATTTTACAGTGTGGTGGTTCCGTGACATGCCTCATCTATCTGTGGGCTACAAAGAGTGATTTTGAGGCTTCCATTATCTTTTTTTGCTGTGTGTTACCCTAACTCAAAACAGTAAACTGTTTTGTCATGAATTTTTTTTTTTTTAAATTTTACCCACTATGGGGAAATGTTGGTCAGCCCATGCACTTAGTGTATGGGCAGTACGAGTCTAGAAGACACACTCCTTGGCAATCGGACAGTTTTGTTTGGAAGCATTCAATGCAACATTTTTTTCAGGAGGCTCCCCTGTACCTCTCATGAAAGGGATATTGGGGTGCATTGTAATTCTTGGTAGCCCAGCCACTCACTGCATAGGCAATAACAGCATAGGAGCCCCACTGTTTAATAATGGCCCTTTAAGAATATTAATGCCGCCTGATGCCCCTCTAAAAATAGGCTTTGTGACTTTGAGTCCCTCCTTCATAAATTAAACAAGATGTGCCTTGTTATGTGTCACACCCAACTAGGGTTACCAAATTTTACAATGACATTTCCCAGTGAATGCATTTGTATTGGTTGAAAGCAATATAAAAGTTGAAAAACGCATCAAAAACGCTGGATGTACCTTAACATATTTCCCAGCAAAATCCATTTTGGTTTTGTTCTTGTATGTTTTTTGGTGCACCTGTAAAAATATCGTGAAACTCTGACAACATTGCTAATAGCTGTGACCTAGGAGTCAGAAATGCTTCCAAGGGCGATGCCCATGATGTTCCTGTGTCATTTGAGCAGTATTTCCATCATTTTCAGACGTTTGTAGACTATAAAAGGACCAACGGGGGGAATCACGGTGAAAATACTCGGGTTTCCCATAGACTTACATTGGGCTCGTTGCTCGGGTCGAGTACCCGAGTATTCCAATTTGCTTGACCCGAGCAATGAGCACCCGAGCATTTTAGTGCTCGCTCATCACTAATGCTCACCTAAAAAGACGGACATCGCCGGATCACAGGTACTATGACATCCACATTGCTTCTATCTGCCTCATTATACTCAATCTTCTGTCAGGAGTTGCCTCAGAATCACGTATTTCAGAAATGTACACGAAATGAGAGCAGGTGAAGTATTCGTTTTATTTATTTTTACGCCGTTCCTCATGCGGTATAAGTGATTAAACAACTTTATTTAAATTGGTAAGACAGCTTTATTCTTCGGGTCACTACGATTACAGCGATACCCCATTTATATATTTTTTTTATGTTTTGGTGCTTTTACACAATAAAAACTATTTTATAGAAAAACTATTATTTCTGCATTGCTTGATTCTGAGAGCTATAACTTTTTTATTTTTTTGCTTATGGAGCTTCATGGCAACTTATTTTTTGCGGGACAAGATGATGTTTTCAGTTGTACCATTTTTATTTACATTCATCTTTTTTATCGCGTTTTATTGTACTATTGTTTGGCGGTTTGATGATAAAGCACAGTTTTTTGCCTCGTTTTTTTTTGCTTTTTTTACTGTGTTCATGCACCGCCCCAGAGTCCTGGTCGTTGCAGTACTGTGGCTCCGCCACTATGGGGAGCCATGGTGCGTCCGATGGCACTGAAGGAGTTCATCTGATCAGGTATCACAGACACCAATACATTTCACAGCCGGGCCTCCGGGGGGAGCTAAGGGTGCTATTCATTAGGCCACTCCCCACCATAGTGGGTAAACTGGGGGTCAGGCAGGAAGTTAGATCAGAAAGCTGACTGGATTGAACGAAGCAACACCTTGTGGCAGAGGGTGTTGTGGAGAAAGAGACAGTAGGGTCTCTGCCAGGGGTGGGATCCTGGCAGAGGCTTGGCATTGGAAAGAACGTAACGGGTCCGCGCCAGCTCCGGGAAGCGGCGGGACCCAAGAAAGGACTAGAAGCGAGATAGATTGTGCTGAGTGAGAAACGAGATCAAGCAATAGGAGAATTCCAGTAGGGGTCATGCTGTAAGACCGGAGCAACACCCTGCTGAGGCGCACTACCGGTGGCCGGAACGCCGAGGGAGTATTATAACATTCAGCTTCAAGCAATACTCTAAACAGCGGCAGGACAGTCAGTTTAAGGCGGGCTGTCTAACACATATCACCTATGAAGTCTTGGGAGGCAATTGCGGGAGAGGGGCGTCTCTAGGGTCCCGGAAGAACTCCAGGCCTACCCGACAAACGGGTGCCGTTCTAACTGTAACATCAGGAAGGGACGGACGATTAGAAGAACATCATTTAATCGAGTTGTGAGGGAACTTAAGAAACAGACACAACAGTTGTGGGGTACTTTCCGTAAGCACAGCAGGGAAGGACTACAACACATAGCGCTAAGAAGGAAGGCACCGATTTCCACCTGTGAAGTGAACTCTGGAGGTGCCATTGGACCGGCCGGACTTGCGCAGCTTGGTGAACCATATTCTGGACTGAGGACTCAGAGATCTCCAGTAAAGAGGTAAAGAGACTGCAACCTGGTGTCCTCGTTATTTACCGCGACCTGCACCCCACAACTGCACCGTTACAACACGACTTATTGCACCGGACGTCCCCCACTGACAGACAGGGCCACGGACCGGGTCTAGCCACCGTGACAACCCCAGGACTGAGACTCAGAGGCCCGGCTCCGGGTGCCCCTAGGCCCTGCGGCGGTGTGGGGGCGCTCCAAAACTTGGCGTCACGAACAGGATCTACTTAAGCCTGAAGAATCAGGTCATGTGTGCCTTGGAACTGTGATTTATTATACTTGGAACTGTGATTCGTTGTGCTTGGACTGTAACTTTATTGAGAGACTGTGTGCTGCCATTACTACAAGGATTGCCGCCAAAACCGCCGCCATTGCAGCGCTGAGGAGAAGCGCAGGAGAAGAGAAGGGGCGTGGAGTGGGCGTAAACGAGCTAGAGAGCGCGAAGAACAATGGCCGCCCAGTCTAAACATTTCTTGGTCCTGAGGACGTGTCCGTCAACAGCCAAGGTCCGCCTCTTGATCCTGTTTGGAGGATGGGGACCATGGAGACGGAGCCGCCCACGAAAGAGACCGCGGGAAGAAGACATTGGAGAGGAGATAAAGATGGCGACACCAGAAGCACCGCATGGGGATGGTCGAACTCCGAGAGAGGCTGGACAGCCCGGTGTGGCTCAGTATACGCCGCCGCTGCGGGAGCTGACCCTTACGGAGCCAACGATGGGCCGACCCCCCAGGCCGCCGTCGGAAGAGTGCGTGGCCGCAGCCGAGGCCCGGCGGATCGCTGCTCGCCTGGAAGCCGATGCTCGAGTGACTGCTCGGCTGGGCCAGCCCACGGAGGTCTGCTTGTCTCCAATGTCCCTTGATCCTCTTAACCCGGTCGCGGCTGGAAGTGCGCCGCTGACACCAGGCTTGAAGCTCATGCCTGAAGCCGAACGCCTGCGGCACATGATGGCTGCATGGCGAGCCCGGCCACAACCGGTACCCCAGGTGGACTTACTCACTGTTGCGGAGCCCCCCTTGTCCCACTGGGGTGTAGTGGTCTCCTTTAACCCCCAATATGGACGCGGGGTTATCCAGGAGATCGGGGAGCCGCTACAAGTCCACGTGGACCGAGAAGAGGTGGAGCCTTGCAGTGGAAGATTTGATCGCAACCTGGAGCCGGGTGATGCCGTCACTTATACCAGGTGGAGGAGGGCAACCAGCGAAGCGGGCTGGATGGCGCGGGGCGTCCAGCGGTGCGTTGCGCTTCAGGCCGCCGCTGCAACTTCCGAAGAGAAACCTCCCACCGATAAGACAACAGAACCCGATCCTGGGGAGCAGCGAGGGACCCGGACCTACCATGCACCGTGGGGGCGTGCCGGATCCTCGGTAAAAAGAACATCCCGGCGGGGGATCCTGTCGTTGTTGGGGCGGGACCCGATCCTTGAACCAGCCGGACGACCCGTTGGTCTGGTGAGGCCCGGGAGGAAACCACCTTCCTCCCCGAAGAATGAGTAAGCATGAATGCCTTAAAAAAAAAAATGTATATAGTTCTTAACTGTTTGTTCCTGTTTTGCTGCTGAACCCGTCTAGGGTTAACTTTAAAGGGATCCCTTTGTTGACCCGGGATCCTTATTGTTTGTTTTTCTACAGTTTTGCACAAGTTTTACAAACTGAGAAATCATGAACAGTGCATGATCCAAACTTTCTTGTAAATAGTTTGCACCTTATTAAAGGCACTTCCTACTGGTTTTATTTAAAGACTCTTTGCGAAGATACCGTTCTGGAACCTTTGCTGAACAAAGACTGGTAGGCTGAGAAGACGAGCTACCTCAGAAAGACTTGATCCTCTTTTAAAGGGGATGTCCAACTGCGTACTTACGAGAGATACTGTTTTAAGAACAGTGATGCCATGATAATGTTGGAATGAGAAAAGTTGTATGTGTTTTAACTAGTTAAATGTAAAGAAATACTGATGATGATGCTCTGGAAGAAATGTAACTGTTTTGCATATAAGAAAGTAATAATGAAGGTGAGGATAGAAGGTAAACCCTGAGTCCCCATAGAAAGTTAATAATGTGTTACTAAGGACAGAAAGTGAACCCATAGGGGTTAGTGAGTGAGTCCTAATCGGAGCCAAGTAGAGCCGGCTCCATGTTCTTTAATTGAAAGGAATGTTATGTCTATACCATGTATAGTAGAGAAAGGCAGTAGGCCCTGGGGCGGTCCTGTAAAAGAAAGGAGAGGCAGTAGGTCTGGTGCCATAGGGACAGGCGGTCCTGCAGGTTCAAAGTAGGAGAATGAAAAGTTAACTTGCCCTGTAATGTGATTATGGGAAGGCCTTTAGCGAGCTAGGAGTGTATGTTCCTTGAAGGCAATGTTAAATTATTGTTCATTAAATTGCACTTAGTAGAAT
The DNA here is from genome assembly GCF_051348905.1 of Ranitomeya variabilis. Lineage (NCBI taxonomy): Eukaryota > Metazoa > Chordata > Amphibia > Anura > Dendrobatidae > Ranitomeya > Ranitomeya variabilis. The sequence goes on from NC_135235.1 coordinate 493,902,795, forward strand.
ACCCGGTTGGGTAATGAGAGTTAATTGTAGCCTGTTGCTATGATATTTAATTATGTTTGTAACGTTCAAGTGTCCTTACCTCCCATAAAGGGAAGCCTGTTCAAGTATACTTATTGTCATTGCACTCAACAAAATTGTATGTCTTTTTGCTAACTTGTATTGTTGTTTTCTTCCCAGTCCCGGAGTACTGTGTTTAACCAGGGGGGAGTGCAGCGCCCCAGAGTCCTGGTCGTTGCAGTACTGTGGCTCCGCCACTATGGGGAGCCATGGTGCGTCCGATGGCACTGAAGGAGTTCATCTGATCAGGTATCACAGACACCAATACATTTCACAGCCGGGCCTCCGGGGGGAGCTAAGGGTGCTATTCATTAGGCCACTCCCCACCATAGTGGGTAAACTGGGGGTCAGGCAGGAAGTTAGATCAGAAAGCTGACTGGATTGAACGAAGCAACACCTTGTGGCAGAGGGTGTTGTGGAGGAAGAGACAGTAGGGTCTCTGCCAGGGGTGGGATCCTGGCAGAGGCTTGGCATTGGAAAGAACGTAACGGGTCCGCGCCAGCTCCGGGAAGCGGCGGGACCCAAGAAAGGACTAGAAGCGAGATAGATTGTGCTGAGTGAGAAACGAGATCAAGCAATAGGAGAATTCCAGTAGGGGTCATGCTGTAAGACCGGAGCAACACCCTGCTGAGGCGCACTACCGGTGGCCGGAACGCCGAGGGAGTATTATAACATTCAGCTTCAAGCAATACTCTAAACAGCGGCAGGACAGTCAGTTTAAGGCGGGCTGTCTAACACATATCACCTATGAAGTCTTGGGAGGCAATTGCGGGAGAGGGGCGTCTCTAGGGTCCCGGAAGAACTCCAGGCCTACCCGACAAACGGGTGCCGTTCTAACTGTAACATCAGGAAGGGACGGACGATTAGAAGAACATCATTTAATCGAGTTGTGAGGGAACTTAAGAAACAGACACAACAGTTGTGGGGTACTTTCCGTAAGCACAGCAGGGAAGGACTACAACACATAGCGCTAAGAAGGAAGGCACCGATTTCCACCTGTGAAGTGAACTCTGGAGGTGCCATTGGACCGGCCGGACTTGCGCAGCTTGGTGAACCGTATTCTGGACTGAGGACTCAGAGATCTCCAGTAAAGAGGTAAAGAGACTGCAACCTGGTGTCCTCGTTATTTACCGCGACCTGCACCCCACAACTGCACCGTTACAACACGACTTATTGCACCGGACGTCCCCCACTGACAGACAGGGCCACGGACCGGGTCTAGCCACCGTGACAACCCCAGGACTGAGACAGAGGCCCGGCTCCGGGTGCCCCTAGGCCCTGCGGCGGTGTGGGGGCGCTCCATTCACAAAAGTGGTTAACTAGTGGGAAAGTTTTATAGATTGTGTCGTTCGGGATGCGGTGATACCAAATAAGTGTACTTTTTTATATTTTTGGACAGAGGTGTATTTATTGGATTAACATTTTTTCATTTCTTTGTTCTTTATTTGAGGATTTGTTAAAAAAAAGTTAAACTTTTTTACTGACTTTTTTTTTTTTTACTTTTTTTACATTGCCCCAGGATGAGACATCAACTGTATAGTGACAGATCACTGATCTGATACCTTGCAATGCATGGTAGGAGGCGTGTCAGTTTCTGCTCTTAGCGGGCGCTCACAAGCCACCTTCCATGCAGGACTCTGATGGATCATGCGACCATCTTGCGGCACGGGGACACCATGGAGACCATCTATGTGATCGTGTTGTGCCGATAGAAGCAGAGAGAGAGTTTACTCCCTCTGCGATGCTCCTCAATGTCGATATCATTATTGACAGCAGGGGTAGACAGGCTAAACATCCACGATCGGTGTTTGCACCAATCGTGGGTGTTACTGCAGGGTGTCAGCTCTCATATATAGCGTGAGTGTTGTATATAAGCTTCTGTTTGAGGGAATGCAGCTTGCGTAGAGCAGTATACTGTATATACTGTACATGTCAGGTAGGGGTAAAAGGGACAAATGCAGCAGATGCATAAACTATATGCCTGTATGATGAGAAGAGAGATGAGTGCTAGATTCATGCCATATTTATCTGAATAACACATTTGCATTAGTAAGGGGTGTACTCTTCTTCATTTTTCAGAAGCGCACCATTCCCCTGCCTCCTGGCGTTCCAGCTTGCCAGGAACAGTGCACTGTTGAAGACTGAAAGTTCAGACAATTGGAATGGTTGCACTGCCGGTCCAAACTGTGTGCTCTCCCCGCTCATCCAGCTTTGCTTCTGCAGCATCAGAAGCGTGCAGGAACTCTGAAGCTGGAAGATACAGCGATCTGGCCAGATTCAGAGCAGTGCTTGCTAGCTTTAAAATAAAGAGCTTGTAAGCATGTGTTTTTTGCCTAGTCTACCATCTGTACACTTTAGAATTAAAAACTCCTTCATTCCTGAGAAGAGAGAGGAATTTTAATAAGAAGTAAATTTCAAAGTTGCTTGTTTTTACATTCACTTTGCAATTTTTCTAATTTTAAAATGTCTCTAAACCCTTTAAAAACTGTATCACTGTAACATACCTAATTATAGGAACATAGTACTACCAAACAGACAGTACATAGCACATACAGCATGGCATAAGACTACATGACGTACCAGTAGAATAACACTGGCATAGCGATAAGGTAAATTAGGTAGCCAATAGGTATTTCTACTGTAAGGCTATGTGCACACGTTCAGGATTTATAGCGTTTTTTCACGTTTTTTCGGCTGTTGTCCGCCAAATAGGAATAATAGTAATCCAAAGCAACCATTAAAGAATATAATAGGGGGAAGTCAATATAATGTTTGAGCTTTTCTTGGTGGTTGGTCATTTACCCATAATTTTACATGTTCATAGGTACATTTAATAAATCCACCCACAAAGTTTTTAAGAATATTTCAAAAAAGCGTGGTTTTCAGCGAGTTAAAAGGAAATATTTATGATCTGTAAGGGTATGTGTCCACGTTCAGGATTGCATCAGGATTTGGTCAGGATTTTTGATCAGTATTTGTAAGCCAAAACCAGGAGTGGAACAATTAAAGGTATAATAGAAACATATGCTCCACTTCTGCATTTATCACCCACTCCTGGTTTTGGCTTACAAATACTGATGAAAAATCCTGACCAAATCCTGATGCAATCCTGAACGTGGACACATACCCTAAGGCCATGTGCACACGTTCAGGATTTTTCGCGTTTTTTTCGCTATAAAAACGTGATAAAAACGCGAAAAAAATGCTAACCTATGCCTCCTATTATTTACAGTGTATTCCGCATTTTTTGTGCGAAAAAATCGCATCGCGGAAAAAAAAGCAACATGTTCATTAAAAATGCGGAATTGCGGGGATTCCGCACACCTAGGAGTCCATTGATCTGCTTACTTCCCGCACGGGGCTGTGCACACCATGCGGGAAGTAAGCAGATTATGTGCGGTTGGTACCCAGGGTGGAGGAGAGGAGACTCTCCTCCACGGACTGGGCACCATATAAGTGGTAAAAAAATAAGAATTAAAATAAAAAATAGTGATATACTCACCTTCGATGTCTTCCCGCCTCTCAGCTGCATGCTGCCGCTTCGGTTTCTATAGCTGGTGTGCGGTGAAGGACCTTGCGATGACGTCACGGTCCTGTGATTGGTCGAGACCGGTCATGTGACCGCTCACGTGACCGTGACGTCATGGAAGGTCCTGCGCGCACACACCATCTATACGGAACGGACGCCGCTGAGGTCTGCAGGTGAGTATAAGCATTTTTTTAATTTTTTTTATTATTTTTAAACATTCTATCTTTTACTATAGATGCTGCATAAGCAGCATCTATAGTAAAAAATTGGTCACACTTGTCAAACAGTATGTTTGACAAGTGTGACCAACCTGTCAGTCAGTTTTCCAAGCGATGCTACAGATCGCTTGGAAAACTTTAGCATTCTGCAAGCTAATTACGCTTGCAGAATGCTAAAAAAAACGCGAAAAAAACGGAAAAAAACCGCAAAAAAAAAAAATGCGGATTTCTTGCAGAAAATTTCCGGTTTTCTTCAGGAAATTTCTGCAAGAAATCCGGACGTGTGCACATACCCTTAGACAGAAGCTTTGCTCTACTAATATTCCTCCTGCTGTGACACTACAATAAAATGTGCCATCAAAGCCTGAGGAGCGGGAAGAGGTTTCATAGAAACAGAAACAGATTTCCTTTGTTTAAACAACACATGCAGTCTTTAATCTTTGTTCATTTGGCACAGACACAAGCTTTTTGATTGTCAAGATAGCCTTCCATCCTGCCCAACTGCATGACCTGGATATATTTTATCTTGTGTTAATACCCAGCAATAAATGGAAATTGAAGAGGAGCCATAAAGGCATATTACTCAACAACAAAAATATGGTCTTGAGGACCCATACTTGGGTGTCATGCGACATATTAGAGGATTTTACGCACTCTCCAACTACATGGACAATTTTACCTTATGAAAAGTTACATGGTTTCACACACAAGGCTTGTATTAGAATATTTTATGGCTACGTTATCCTATAACCGTCGAGGACTATGAGGATTATTTTAGGTATTTACATTTTATTTTAACCTGTGATTTTTTTTCCTAACATATTGCAATGTATAAACCTTGCCAATGTACTATCATGATTCTAGGGGTCAGTCCTATTCAGTGTATGAACCCCAACTTTGAATACATACATATTATAAGGAAGGCTGTCAAACATTCAGCAATTTATTATTATATAAAAGTTATAACTACATCATTAGGACAGCTATATAGACAAACGCCCCCCCCCCACACACAAAAAAAAGCAAAAGTGCATTTCAAATGGACAAGAACACGTTTTTTTTAACTTTTATATCAGAATAAATTGAATGGTTTTATCCTCAAGAGTTGCAGCACATTTTTTATTTTTATTTTTTTGCTAATAAGTAGGCATGATCGCTGTAGGTTTCGTTGAACTGAAGCCTACATCTCTCATATACCGAAAGTGAGCTGGTTTTATTCACTACCTTTCCTTGTGTCCAACTTTTTTTTTTTTTTAAGAAAATCCTATGGTTATACAACCCCTGGCAAAAAGTTATGGAATCACCGGCCTTGGAGGATGTTCATTCAGTTGTTTAATTTTGTAGAAGAAAAGCAGATCACAGACATGGCACAAAACTAAAGTAATTTCAAATGGCAGCTTTCTGGCTTTAAGAAACACTAAAAGAAATCAAGAACAAAAAATGTGGTAGTCAGTAATGGTTATTCTATCTGTGTTTTTAAAGGGAACCTGTCACCCCCCCAGGCGTTTGTAACTAAAAGAGCCATCTTGTGCAGCACTAAAGATGGGGGCCGGAACAAAGTGCAGCTGGGAGGAGGCCCCCCATGACTGCTTTGAGCCGGCGGTCTTTTTGAATGATGCTCCGGCTGGGGATAGGAGAATGGAAAAGGGGGGAGGGGTTTAGATGGGGGGTTAGTAGGGAAAGTGCGGGAAAACCGCCATTCCCTACCTGAATCCAGTAGAAGGAAGAAGCCCAGGATGACGTCGGCGGAGTCCATGTTGGCCCAGCTCCGAGAGATGGCCAGATCAAGAAGAGGGGGCTGGCTTGAGGCCCAGCTGTCCTCTATCATTGCCGCAGGAGGATCCGGGCAGAGTTTGCGGGGCAGGAGGACCAGGCCCCCTGAGAGACTATCTCCGGATCTCCCGGCGCGTGGCAGGCGCAGGCTCCGGAGCCCCTCCAGGGACCCTGCGGGCGGTGAGTCCAGCGGCGCCGCCTCCCCCCGCTGCTCCCGCACCGGCGGGAATCCCAGCACCCGGCCTGCACGCGCCGGGCGTCGGACCCAGGACACCGCCGCTGCTGCTGGGAGCGCCGGACCGGAAGTGCGGCCTGCGCGATCCAGGCAGAGCGCAGCCGCAGCTTCCCCCGCTCCTGGCAGGTCCCCGGCTCACAGTGGGCGCATGGCCGCTGCTTCACCGCCTCCTTCCGGTGTACCGGTGCCCAGAGGGAGAGCAGCCGCCGCTTCTCCTGCCCTCACCAGATCTACAGCTCCCAGGGGGCGCGCGGCGGCAAGAAGATGCAGAGCAGCGCCGACAGGAAGAGCAGCTCAGCCAAGAAGAGCGGCACAGCCAGGAGGAGCAGCAAGAGGAGCAGCGAGTCCAGGAGGAGCAGCACGACCAGGACGAGCAGCAGCAGCCAGGGATCCGGCCCCTTTACCTGCGGCAGGCACTCACAGCCCATCACCTCCCAGGGTGCCTGCTCGGATGAACACAAGGAGCACACAGGCGGCGGACGGTCAGCGGTCAGGAGGTCTCTTACGTCCCGCTTGCACAGAACGGCGCAGTGGAGGGAGAGATGCAGGCAGCAGTGTCGAGCTGCCTGCCCGCGAGCGAAGTTCGTTACACGACCGGGCGGGCTCGCCCGGGTTGGCACACGGGGATCGGTCGCGGTCGCCCAGGAGGTCTCCGGAGCTCAGAGCAGCGTATACCCGTTACCCATTGGACGGTGAGGTGGCGGGGGATACTGACCACAGACGGAGGAGCGGGTCCGTACAGCAGCTACAGCACGCTCGGGTCCCCCCTGGTGACGAGGAGGCCAGGGGCGCGGGCCTGGGGCAGAGAGGGCTAGCGACGCAGCAGTTCCAGCACGCTCGGGTCCCCCCTGGTGACGAGGAGGCCAGGGGCGCGGGCCTGGGGCAGAGAGGGCTAGCGACGCAGCAGTTCCAGCACGCTCGGGTCCCCCCTGGTGACGAGGAGGCCAGGGGCGCGGGCCTAGGGCATCGACGCGGAGAGGAGGTGTCGGAGTCCAGTGGTGATCGTCACGGGAGGTCAGAGCAACAGGGATCCGGAGGTCCGGCTGGCGGGGACACAGCACCCGCGCAGCGTTGTGAGTATGAGTCCATGTCCGGTTTGTCGCCCATAGGGGCCGAGTTACAGGAAGCTAGGAGGGGTCGGGTGGCTGTGTGTGAGGAACGGCGGAGGAGTGGGCCGATTGTGGCGGGGGTGCCAGGTATGCAGGACTTATTGCAGGGTATGTCGCAAATTTTGCGTAGATTAGAGGGAGGGTCGGCAGCTGGGGTTGCCGCATCGCCGGTTGAGGCGTGGTTGTCTGGTCGAGGGGTGGAACCCCAGGCGGGTTGTGGTTTGTTAAGCCCTGGTCAGGTAGTGGAGGTTGCATCGTCCGGGGTATCGGTTTCGGTTCAGACAGAGAAGGAAAAAGGCGATACGGTCAAATTAGATGACAGAGCGAAAGGGGAAGTTTATGTGTGCTTTGAAGGGCCGTTAGGAGCGCATTTGAAAAAGGAGGTGAAGGAAAAGATTTGGAGAGATGAGTATGTGGAGATTTTTTCCCTGCTCCCGTTGGAAAAGTTTAACTTGGATAAAGGAAAAAAAGACGATAGCAAAAAGGAGGAGGAAGAAAAGCGGAGGTGGCGGCTAATTCCGCAGACATTTGTGAATTGGTTGCAGGCGTTTGCGATATTGGCAAGTGTAGTGGGGGAGAAGGCGCCTGAGAATTGCTCAGGTTTATTTTGTTATTTAGATGCGATTGGGGAGGCACATCGTACTTATGGCGGTCAGACGTGGCTACGGTATGATGAGCAGTTCAGGCAGCGAAAGGCGGTAAGGCCAGAAATTAGGTGGGACCAGAAAGATATAGGCCTTTGGCTGAAGGTTATGGCCCCAGCTAGGCATGGGCAGTCCTTTCATGGGTCCGGGGGTGGTGGCAGCCAGCAGTCGGGACACGGAGGCAGCAGTCAGGGTTCGCAGGGAGCGAAGGAGAAGTCTGGAACCTGCTGGCAGTTTAATGACGGTCAGTGTAAATACGGTAGCACCTGTAAATTTAAGCATGTGTGTTCCCACTGTAATGGAGGTTCACACGGGGCTTCAAAGTGTTTCATTAAAGGAAAAGGAAAGCCAGCCTTGGGTGCCAGTCAAGGGGGAGAGCCCGGTGAGGCTTCACGAGATGGCCCCCTTTCTAAATAGGTACCCCGATCAGGTGAAGGCAGGTATTATTTTCAATGGTTTTGCGGATGGTTTTAGGATTCCTCCCCCGAGCCACGAGGTTCCTTTTTCGGTTAAGAATTTGCGTTCGGCAATGTTGCATGCCGAGGTTGTGGATGTTAAACTCAAGAAAGAAGTGGAGTTGGGAAGGATGTCGGGGCCGTTTTTGCATCCGCCGATGGCGGGTATGGTGGTTTCCCCTTTGGGGGTGGTGCCTAAAAAAGAGCCGAATAAATTTCGATTGATCCAGCATTTGTCGTACCCAAAGGGTCGGTCGGTAAATGATGGCATCGCCCAAGAGCTGTGCTCGGTTGAGTATACATCATTCGATGCAGCGGTGCAGTGGGTGAGAAGGCACGGCCCTGGGGCGCTGTTGGCAAAAACGGATGTTGAATCGGCCTTCCGTTTGCTTCCGGTGCATCCGGACAGCGTTCCGTTGTTAGGTTGTTTTTGGAATGGTGGTTACTATTTGGATAGATGTTTACCGATGGGCTGCTCCATTTCTTGTTCATTGTTTGAGACGTTTAGTACTTTCCTGGAGTGGGTGGTTAAGGACGTTTCTGGAGTTCAGTCGGTTATCCATTATTTGGATGATTTTTTGTTTATCGGGCCGCCTGATTCCGTAGTTTGCCGTAATATGTTAACGGCTATGTTTTGGGTCGCAGACCTTTTTGGAGTTCCATTGGCGGCGGATAAGACAGAAGGTCCCAGTACGGTATTGAGTTTTTTTGGAATTTTAATCGACTCCGAGAAGATGGAGTGTCGGTTGCCGGAAGATAAGTTGGCCATGTTGCAGCAGGAGGTTGAAAGAGCTAGAAGGAAGCGGAAGCTGACTTTGAAAGAATTGCAGTCTCTTTTGGGTAGATTGAATTTTGCATGTCGGATCATACCCATGGGCAGGATATTTTGTCGCAGGTTGTCGGTCGCGACGGCAGGCGTAAAGGAGCCACACCATTTTATTCGCCTGAGCAAGGAACACAAAGATGACTTGCTAGTGTGGCAACGTTTCCTGGGCAATTACAACGGGCGGTCGTTGATTCAGCAGGAGGTCTTAACAAATTTTGATTGCGAGATTTATACGGATGCAGCCGGTTCGGCTGGTTACGGGGCTTTTTGCGGTGGTCGTTGGTGTGCCGGACGGTGGCCGGGCCAGTGGAGGGAGTTGGGCCTTACAAAAAACCTGGTCTTGTTGGAATTGTTCCCTATCGTGGTTGCGGTTTCCATTTGGGGGGAAATGTTTGCTAACAGGAGGATTCGTTTTCATTGCGACAACATGAGCGTCGTGTCAGTGATGAACAGTTTGTCGGCCTCATCTCCCCCGGTGATTAAGTTGGTAAGGGAGTTGGTTTTTCGGTGCTTGGAGCTGAACGCTTGTATTTCGGCGGTGCATGTGCCGGGTGTGCAGAACTCAATAGCAGATGCATTGTCTCGTTTTCAGTGGGACCGTTTTCGGGAATTGGCGCCGGACGCGGAGATCTTGGGAGAGGAATGCCCTTTGCATCTTTGGAGCGTGATTATGGACGAGCGGGCCGATTGATTCAGGAGTCTGTTACGAGCAAAACATGGGCGTCATACGAAGCATCTTGGCAAGTATGGCAATGTTGGGTGTCGGTGTGGGGCCAGTTGGTGTCTGACGAAGATAGGATGCTGGCTGTGTTATTTTTGATCGGGAAGGCGGCCGAAGAAGGTTGGTCGATTTCGAAGGTGAATAAATTTGTTGCCGGTTTGGCTTTTGCTTTTAAGTTGCAAGGGTTGGTGGACGCGACGAAACATTTTTTGGTCAGACAGGCACTTAGGGGTTTTAGGAGGGGTAATCAGACTATTGACCGTCGTCGCCCCATTTCTTTTAGCCTTTTAGAACGGTTGGGTGGAGTCTTGGAGATTATTTGTGGTTCGAGTTTTGAGTTGGCGTTGTTTCGCCTCGCCTTTTCATTAGCATTTTTTGGGGCTATGCGCGTTGGGGAGCTGGTGTCAACGTCCAAAGTTAGAGCAGGGGGTTTGTTGGCAGAGGATGTGGAACTTTGGACGGGGGGTATCGTTTTTTGGATTCGGCGCTCAAAGACTGACCAAATTGGGAGAGGAAAACGTGTGGTACTGGGGAGGGTTTCCGGGTCTTTAATGTGCCCTAGAGGTTGTCTGGAAGAATACTGGCAGTTATGGTCAGGCAGATCCGGCCCTTTGTTGTGTCACGCAGAGGGGTCCTTTTTGTCACGCTTTCAGTTCATTGCGGTATTAAGGAGGGGCTTGCGGGAGTTGGGCCTTTCTCCGGAGTTGTTCGGGTCGCATTCATTTCGTATCGGGGCGGCATCTGAAGCTGATAGTTTGGGTTTGGGCGCGGAGGACATTTGTAGAATTGGTAGGTGGACTTTGAATCGGTACTTAGGTTACGTCCGTCATTAATTTAGTAGTGTGGTTATGTTTTGTATTTGACCCAGTGTTTTTTCTTCATGCGTCTTGTTGCAGGTGTGTCCCCTTACTTAGCCTGGATCTTCGGACATTCGTTCGTTCACTGGGGGGCGCTGCGGGCCGAGGTCAGGCCGGACGGTAGGCAACTGGGGTTTAGTAGACGTCAGGTTGTCATTCGGTGGTTGGGATATAGGGGGATGGTTTGGAACATGGCCCTTCCTGAATTTTCTAAGGCGGTTCGTTTAGACAGACAACCTGACATTTTAGTTGTGCATTTGGGGGGGAACGACTTGGGTGTACGGCCTGTCAGGGAGTTGATTAGGGACATACGGTTCGATTTGTTGAGGTTGCAAGTATAATTTCCTGGGGTGTTGATTGTGTGGTCAGATATTGTGCCTAGAAAAAGTTGGAGGGGGGCTAGATCTTTGAAAGGTATTAATAGGGCCAGGGTTAAGTTGAATAGGGCAATAGGGGGTTTTGTTTCCAGAAACGGGGGGTTTAGCGTTAGACATTTTGAATTGGAGTCAGGGCTTGGTAACTACTGGAGGGAGGATGGAGTTCATTTAAACGCGATTGGAATTGATTTGTGGAATTTAGCATTGCAAGAAGGAGTTGAACGTGCGTTGGTGGCGTTGGGGCACTCACGAGCCTGAGGTGGTCAGGGCTGTTCGTGTGTGGTGGGGGGGTGGGGGTTCTTGGAGTTGACGCTGATTGGTTGGGGGAAGGAATTGGAGCATAATTGCAGGCAATTTAAAATGTGGTGGGGTTGGATCTGGCATTTTGGTATGGGCTCTGGACGGGGTTTTACCCTGGGAGCTCTAGGTGGTTTTTTCTCTTCCCGGAACGGGATGTACGGTGCCCTCGAGCTGGTTTTCACGGCTGAGGGTAATATGGTGGTCGATCTTATATTGTGGGGTTTTGCCAGATCTTTTTAGCTCCAAGAACCCTCCCCTCGAATTTATACTGTTGTATTTATGTTATGTTAATTTTATTAATAAAAGTTGGCCGCTGTGGCCAAAATATCCAAAAGAATAATTGGTTATGTTTTATTTAAGGAAAGGTTGGGTCGGGGGGGGGGCAGTTTTTGGTGGTTAGGTTACATACGGAGGAAAAGACCGTACTCGGCATACGCGGTCAAGATGGGGGCCGGAACAAAGTGCAGCTGGGAGGAGGCCCCCCATGACTGCTTTGAGCCGGCGGTCTTTTTGAATGATGCTCCGGCTGGGGATAGGAGAATGGAAAAGGGGGGAGGGGTTTAGATGGGGGGTTAGTAGGGAAAGTGCGGGAAAACCGCCATTCCCTACCTGAATCCAGTAGAAGGAAGACCCACCCACCCTCCCTTGTAGGCTTGTGCTTGGGGTTTTTTGTTTAACGAGAGGGGGGGGGGAATTGTGGGGGGAGTTTTTATATATTGATATGGCACGGGTTGTTATATATATAAAAAAAAAAAAAAAAAAAGGGTTTTGGGTTTACGCTTGGTATGCGGGTGTTTGGTCATTATTTGCATTTTATTCAATTATTGTCACAGTGGCGGTGGGGGGGTGGGGGTTCTTGGAGTTGACGCTGATTGGTTGGGGGAAGGAATTGGAGCATAATTGCAGGCAATTTAAAATGTGGTGGGGTTGGATCTGGCATTTTGGTATGGGCTCTGGACGGGGTTTTACCCTGGGAGCTCTAGGTGGTTTTTTCTCTTCCCGGAACGGGATGTACGGTGCCCTCGAGCTGGTTTTCACGGCTGAGGGTAATATGGTGGTCGATCTTATATTGTGGGGTTTTGCCAGATCTTTTTAGCTCCAAGAATAGTGTTGAGCATTCCGATACTGCAAGTATCGGGTATCGGCCGATACTTGCTGTATCGGAATTTCCGATACCGAGATCCGATACTTTTGTGATATCGGGTATCGGGTATCGCAACAACATTAATGTAATAATGTGTAAAAAAGAGAATTAAAATAAAAAATATCGCTATACTCACCTGTCCGACGCAGCCGGGACCTCAGCGAGGGAACCGGCAGCGTTGTTTGTTTAAATTTCGCGCTTTTACTTGGTTACGTGAAGTCCCGGCTTGTGATTGGTCAGGGCGGCCATGTTGCCGGGACGCGGACCAATCACAGCAAGCCGTGACGAAATTACGTCACGGCTTGCTGTGATTGGTCCGCGTCCCGGCAACATGGCCGCCATTAACCAATCACACGCCGTGACGTCACGGGAGGCTGGACATGCGCGTATTTTGAAAAGCGCGCGTGTCCAGCCTCCAGTGACGTCCCGGCAACATGGCCGCCATTAACCAATCACAAGCCGTGACGTCACGGGAGGCTGGACATGCGCGTATTTTGAAAAGCGCGCGTGTCCAGCCTCCCATGACGTCACGGCTTGTGATTGGTCAGGGCGGCCATGTTGCCGGGACGCGGACCAATCACAGCAAGCCGTGACGTAATTTCGTCACGGCTTGCTGTGATTGGTCCGCATCCCGGCAACATGGCCGCCCTGACCAATCACAAGCCGGGACCTCACGTAACCAAGTAAAAGCGCGAATTTTAAACAAACAACGCTGCCGGTTCCCTCGCTGAGGTCCCGGCTGCGTCGGACAGGTGAGTATAGCGATATTTTTTATTTTAATTCTTTCTTTTACACATTAATATGGTTCCCAGGGCCTGAAGGAGAGTTTCCTCTCCTTCAGACCCTGGGAACCATCAGGGATACCGTCCGATACCTGAGTCCCATTGACTTGTATTGGTATCGGGTATCGGTATCGGATTGGATCCGATACTTTGCCGGTATCGGCCGATACTTTCCGATACCGATACTTTCAAGTATCGGACGGTATCGCTCAACACTATCCAAGAACCCTCCCCTCGAATTTATACTGTTGTATTTATGTTATGTTAATTTTATTAATAAAAGTTGGCCGCTGTGGCCAAAATATCCAAAAGAATAATTGGTTATGTTTTATTTAAGGAAAGGTTGGGTCGGGGGGGGGCAGTTTTTGGTGGTTAGGTTACATACGGAGGAAAAGACCGTACTCGGCATACGCGGTCATGCAGCATTCTGACAAGGTGGCTCTTTTAGTTATGATGCCAGCACACGCTGAAATAATCACTTAAAAAATGTGCCCCCTCATACCCTGAAACCTCCAGGGAGGCGGGTCTTTCCTTCCTAATCAGACGCAGCACAGCCATCACTCCGGGCCTGTGAGCGCCGGGCGCCCCTCCTCTTGCTGCATTATCGTCCCCGGCGCCTGCACATTAAGTTTTTTTTTTCGGGCGTGCGCAGTTGCGCAGCCCTTTGTACTTACAGCCCAGGCGTCGGGGATGATAATGCATCAAGAGGAGGCGGCGCCCGGCGTGCACAGGCCCGGAGTGATGGCTGGGAGGCGTCTGATTAGGAAGAAAAGTCCGTTTATCAATGTATCATATTTGATTGTTTATTTCTTTGCAGACATGAAAGTCGTATCCAGTTTTCTTCTTCTGTACTGGTTGATGGTTCTTGTTCAGTCTCACATTCTTCTTGATGAGAAGCCAGACAGAACAAACAGTGGAAGTGTCGCCCGTTTCTCTGAGCTTCTTCCACCCATTTCCATAGTAGGTCAGTAACTCTCCTACTTATTTGTTCAATGCGGACTAATGCAATAACTACAAATAATGAAATATATAACTACATTTTATTGATGCTACACAGATTTAACAAAGGCATCGCGAAGAGTAAGCAGAATTGACGCGGAAAAGAATAAACTGGCTAAGGTACCAATATTTTTTTCCGTGTGAATAAGGCTAGGTTCACATTAAAACAAGCATGCTGCCCTTCGATATGATGGAATACCCATTGGAATGCAGCTTGTCAGGGATTCCTATAGAGGCCTTTAATAAGTGCTTGTTGCAGAGCACTCTATAAGTGTCAACCTACCCTAAGACTTTTTTTGCACTGTATTACTGATTATGAGGATTTTTAATAAATAGTAGATATTTTTCCAATACTGAATAGGCACAATCATTCAAATACCTTCCAAAGAGCTGTCTCAGGAGATAAGAGAATTTTATTCAGAATGTGTCCTTTTCATGCTTTCATTAAAGTCATAGTCCTTGACAATCCTAATTCTCGAGTTCAGTAAATAGCAATACTTATAAAAAGCAATACTTCATGCCAAAATGAAGGACAAAAATGGGAGAAACTTTGGGGATGCACGAGAATATGAAATTAAAGGAACTGTGACATCAGAAAATGATATATTATATGCAAATTGTCTCTTCAGAGAGAAAGAGAATTTGAACTCTATAGCGCCATAGGATTTTATAGGATAAAAGCCAATTCGGAATCTCACTTTGCAGACACGGTGTTTCGGGCTATTGGCCTTTGTCAGTGCAAAGTATGAGAACTGATTTGGCTAGGTAAGAGGCTCTAGATTGGGATCAGAAAATTATCTAATGCTTAAGGTTATGTTCCCACTGTGAGAATTTGACGACTTTTTTATGTAGATTTTCTGCAGCATTTCTTCACCTATTAGGTAAATTAGGTTAGTAGTGTTTTTTCATTGCGTTTTTTACATGTGTTTTTGCTGCAGCTTTTGTCTTTCTGGCATGTCATGTTTTAAATCTAGCTGCTTTGATTTTGATACTTGGTATTTGGCTTTGACAATACTGTACTGATACAGTCATGTGTGGATCACATGCATGATTTAGCAAATTTCCACAGTGGAAATGATAAAAAAAACACATATGCATTCTTTACCTGTGGATTTCCACATCTAATGCAATTCTATGGGGAAAATGCACACAAAAAAAATTATAGTATGTAAAAGAGAAATTGACAAGTTGCAGATTTCAAACACGCACCACAGGACAGTTTGTACTTCATAAAAAAAGCAAAGTGGGCATGAGATATGTCAAAAACTCATCATGGGAATTTAACTTAAATAAGGTATTTATGTTAAACATACCATATATACTCGAGTATAAGCCAAGATGTTCAGCCTTTTTTTAGGCTGAAAGTGCCCTTCTCGGCTTATGCTCAAGTCATTCTTCCAGGGGGTCGGCGAGGAAGGGGGAGCGGCAGGAGTGGCGGCTGTCCCATCATACTCACCCGCTCATGGCGCGGTCTCTGCACTCCCCTGCTTCTCCAATGATCTCTGGCACCGGTAGCTCTTTCTGTGTTCAGCGGTCACATGGTACCGCTCATTAAAGTAATAAATATGAACGCGACTCCACTCCCATAAGGGTGGAGCGCATATTCATTACTTTAATGAGCGGTACCATGTGACCGCTCAGCACTGGAAGGAACTGCCGGTCCTGGGACGACGGAGAAGCAGGGAAGTGCAGAGACCGCGCCAGGAGGGTGAGTATGACTATAATTGGGGGAGGATGAGCCATACGATATTCACCTGTCCCCATACCACCGCTGCGCTGTGTCTTCAGCGTCCTCTGGCTGTGATGCTCAGGTCAGAGGCTGCAATGACATTTTTAGTGCGTGTCCTCTGCCTGAACAGCCACTGCAGAGAGCTGGAAGACACAGTGGCTCGTGGCGGTGGAATGGAGACAGGTGAATATCGCAAGTGCCTGGAGCCTGAGCCAGAGGCGACTCCGGCACCTGGCCCCCCATAGCGCGTCGGTGTCCTCGCCTGCTCAGGACACCGGCACCTGGCCCCCAGCGACGAGGAGTATGTAATTTTTTATCGCAACAGCAGCATATGGAGCATATTATTTTATGGAGCATCTTATGGGGCCATCAACTTTTATGGAACATTATTTGCGGCATACTATTCTATGGAGCATCTTATGGGGCCATCAACTTTTATGGAGTATTATATGGGGCATATTATTCAATGGAGCATCTTATGGGCCCATCATGAACTTTATGGAGCATTATATGGGGCATATTTTGCATGGAGGATCTTATGAGGCCCATCATGAACTGTATGGAGCATTATATGGGGCTCCCGATTCAATATGAATATTCAAAAACATTTAATCTACTGATGTCTCAATTAATTTTACTTTTATTGGTATCTATTTTTATTTTTTAAATTTACCAGTAGCTGCTGCATTTCCCACTCTAGGCTTATACTCGAGTCAATAAATTTTCCTAGTTTTTTGTGGCAAAATTAGGGGCCTAGGCTTATATTCGGGTCAGCTTATACTCGAGTATATACGGTACTTTGATTTTTCTTTTTCCATATCACTATAATAGAAAAAAATGTAATCTTGCAATTTAACAACCATTCACTAGGCCTGACACTGGACCCATGCATCCTATTCGGTGTAGATAACATTTCAGCATTCTCATAATCATCATAAACAGGATTATAATAAAAGGTAACATCTTTATTATACAGTGGATGATGATGATGGTCACAGCTCACCTTCTCCTCCCTCTTACTGCATAATGATCATTACTCAGGTTAGGGCATATAACCTAGAAAAAAAAACAATATGAAGAAACTCTGTAGTAAGTAAATAAATAGCAGCTCATGTAAAGAACATGGGGTATTTAGTTGACTTTTTTAAAAATAAAAACGTGTTCAAGCCAACCCCCTGCGACAAGCTGTATCAAATCATAATAGTTCTAACTTTAACAACGCACCTTGCTATTTGCTATCCAGGCCTCAAAATAGACAGGGGCCAAGTAGCACCAGTGCCTAACTGTGTTTATTATCTGTTTACACCTGTGCTACCCCTGCATTTGTCATGGGGGTCCGCTAAAACTTGCTAGTGCATTTTTAATCTGACTTGGTGCTATTGCAGCTGTTTCATTTTCTGACATTTTTTTTCATTTGTATCCTTTAGTGAGCCATATCACATAAAATCCAAACAGACAAACGCTTAAATTTGTTGATGCAATGTGAAAAATGTGGAAAAGTTCACGGGGCATGAATACTTTTTTCAAGGCATCCAATACATTTTGGTTTTCAATTAACCATTGTGTTACTTGACATCATATAGTATTGCTTTGCAGCACTGATGAAACATTATTTGTTCTCTTACAATTTTTCTTTAACATTATTTATTCATGATCAATATTCTTTGTTTGTACAAATGTAATGATTTATCTGCTTCTTTCTCCACCTATGAGTAGAGATGAGTGAATATTTCAATATTTGGTTCAACTCACGATCACCAAATTTGCAATATTCGCCAATTTAATCGTCGATTTAATTGCTGAATATAGCTGAACATACACAGCACAAAAGCCGGTGTTTCCCACGATGGGTGACACTGGTCACTGGTGTCAGTTGATGAGACTACAGCTCCTATGAGCTGACACATGCTGCCGCTATTAACAGTGAGAGCCAGAGCTGCATGGATTCTGCTGTATTTTTGATAACCAGCCAGGCAAAACTTACAGTTGGGGGCTGCAACCCTGGTTATTAAGTACTAGATGTTTCCAGCCAGCTAACGCTCGGCACGCTCATTGCTATCTAATTAACGCTGCTGGTGATTAAATTAAAGTAAATAATGACAACATTCAATAGCGCTTACACAGGTGGTAAATTAACTTAAAATGAAGTTAATAACAATAGTGTGGTGATGTGTTGGGGGCGGGATTATGTGTGGTAATGGGGTGGGGGGCGGGATTATGTGTGGTAATGGGGTGGACGAGCGGGATTATGTGTGGTAAAGTGGTGGGGGGCGGGATTATGTGTGATAATGTGGTGGGGGGCGGGATTATGTGTGGTGATGTGTTCTTGGGCGGGATTATGTGTGGTGATGTGGTGGGGGACAGGATTATGTGTGATGTGGTGGGGGGCGGGATTATGTGTGGTAATGTGGTGTGGGGCGGGATTATGTGTGGTAATGTGGTGAAGAGCCTGGATTATGTGTGGTAATGTGGTGGGGGGGCGTGATCATGTGTAGTGATGTGGTGGGGGGGCGGGAGTATGTGTGGTAATGTGGTGGGGTCAGTACTATGTGGTAATGTGGTGGGGGGCAGGATTATCTGTAGTAATGTGGTGGGGGTCGGGATTATGTGTGATAATGTGGTGGGGTGTTGTGAACTCCGTTTTCAGGCTCCCTCTTATGGTCACAGATGCTATTGTGTGACTTTGGTTTTTTGGCTCCCCCTGGTGGTTTGGTTTATTATCCTGCGGGTCTGCTGAATCAGCTGCCTCGTTATTCACCAGGGAGGCTCCTATTTAGCTCTGCTTCACTTCCACTTGTTGTCGGCTGTCAATGTATTCAGTGCTATTCTGATTACTCCTGATTATCTCGTTTTCTGCCTCTTCAGGATAAGCTAAGTTCTGTTTGAATATTTTTTGCTCATCTGCCTGCAATATGATTTCTGTGTATGATGAGTCTAGTCCAGCTTGCTAACATGTGATTTCTTTTTGCTGGTAAGCTCTGGGGTACGGAGTTGCTTCCCCCGCACCGTTAGTTGGTGCGGGGGCTCGAGCAATCTCTGCGTGGATATTTTGAATAGGGTTTTTTATTGACCGCACAGTTTCCTTCCTATTTTCTGCTATCTAGTATTAGCGGGCCTCATTTGCTAAATCTGATTTCATCTCTGCGTTTGTGCTTTCCCCTTAACTCACCATTAATATTTGTGGGGGGCTATTCTATATCTTTGGGGTCTTCCACTGAGGCAAGTGAGGACTTACTTTCCCTCCAGGAATAGTCAGTTTCTCAGGCCGTGACGAGACGTCTAGGATTTTTTAGGTAACGTTCCACGGCTGCCTATAGTTGTTTGTGGATAGGATCAGGTTGCGGTCAATCTAGTTACCACTTCCCCAGAGCTAGTAGTCTGTTCAGTTACTTAGCTAGTCCGACCTGCGATCCTTGCCACTAGGATCATAACAGTACAGCCGGCCTATAAAGTGTTAATTGCATGGCAGAAGCAGGAGAAAAGAAGCTTGGAGATATTTTTTTTTTTTTTGCTGCCGTGTGTCTAGCTGCTGTGTGTCTGGCTTCTCTCCTCCTCTTAATCTTGGTGTGGCTCTGAGTTCAGCTGCTGATATGGATATCCAGAGTTTAGCCTCCAGTGTAGATCATCTTGCTGCAAGGGTACAAAGTATTCAGGATTTTGTTGTGCAGAGTCCTATGTCAGAGCCTAGAATACCTATTCCGGAGTTGTTTTCTGGAGATAGATCTAGGTTCCTGAATTTTAAGAACAATTGCAAGTTGTTTCTTTCTTTGAAACCTCGTTCCTCTGGGGATTCTGTTCAGCAAGTTAAGATTATTATTTCTTTCTTGCGTGGCGATCCTCAAGATTGGGCTTTCGCATTGGCTCCAGGGGATCCTGCGTTGCTCAGTGTGGATGCATTTTTTCTGGCCCTTGGATTGCTCTATGAGGAACCTAATCTTGAGAACCAGGCTGAAAAAGCGTTGTTGGCCCTCTCTCAGGGGCAAGATGATGCAGAGGTGTACTGCCAGAAATTTCGGAAATGGTCGGTGCTTACTCAATGGAATGAGTGTGCCCTGGCTGCAAATTTCAGAAAAGGTCTTTCTGAAGCCATTAAGAATGTCATGGTGGGCTTCCCTATGCCTGCAGGTCTGAATGAGTCAATGACTCTGGCCATTCAGATTGATCGGCGTTTGCGGGAGCGCAAACCTGCGCACCATTTGGCGGTATCTTCTGAACAGACACCTGAGTCTAGGCAATGTGATAGAATTCTGACCAGAAGTGAGCGGCAAAATTGTGCTTTTACTGTGGTGACTCAGCTCATGTTATCTCAGCATGCTCTAAGCGCACAAAAAAGATTGATAAATCTGTCACCATCGGTACATTACAGCCTAAGTTTATTTTGTCTGTTACCCTGATTTGTTCCCTGTCATCTTACCCGGTTATGGCTTTTGTGGATTCAGGTGCTGCCCTGAGTCTGATGGATTTGTCATTTGCCAGGCGCTGTGGTTTTGTTTTGGAGCCTTTAAAATTCCCTATTCCACTAAGGGGAATTGATGCTACACCATTGGCTACGAATAAACCTCAGTACTGGACACAAGTGACCATGTGCATGACTCCTGTTCATCAGGAGGTGATTCACTTTCTTGTATTGCATAATTTGCATGATGTTGTCGTGTTGGGCCTGCCATGGTTGCAGACTCATAATCCAGTCCTGGATTGGAAAGCAATGTCTGTGTCAAGTTGGGGTTGTCAGGGAATTCATGGCGACGCTCCTGTGGTGTCAATTGCTTCATCCACTCCTTCTGAGGTCCCTGCGTTTTTGTCAGATTACCAGGATGTATTTGATGAGCCCAAACTCAGTTCTCTACCTCCTCATAGGGATTGTGATTGTGCTATAAATTTGATTCCTGGTAGTAAGTTTCCTAAGGGACGACTTTTCAATTTATCTGTGCCGGAGCATGCTGCTATGCGGAGTTATATAAAGGAGTCTTTGGAGAAAGGACTTATTTGCCCCTCCTCCTCCCCTCTTGGTGCGGGGTTCTTTTTTGTGGCTAAGAAGGATGGTTCCTTGAGACCTTGTATTGATTATCGCCTTCTAAACAAAATCACGGTCAAATTTCAGTATCCTTTGCCATTGTTATCTGATCTGTTTGCTCGCATTAAGGGGTCTAGTTGGTTCACCAAGATAGATCTTCGTGGTGCGTATAACCTTGTGTGTATTAAGCAGGGTGATGAATGGAAAACTGCATTTAATACGCCCGAAGGCCATTTTGAGTACTTGGTGATGCCTTTTGGACTTTCTAACGCTCCTTCTGTCTTTCAGTCCTTTATGCACGACATCTTCCGCGAATATCTGGATAAATTTATGATTGTGTATCTGGATGATATTCTGGTTTTTTCGGATGATTGGGAGTCCCATGTTAAGCAGGTCAGGATGGTGTTTCAGGTCCTGCGTGCCAATGCTTTATTTGTGAAGGGCTCAAAATGTCTTTTTGGAGTCCAGAAGGTCTCTTTTTTGGGTTTAATTTTTTCTCCTTCTGCTATTGAGATGGACCCAGTCAAGGTTCAGGCTATTCATGACTGGACTCAGCCTACATCTGTTAAGAGTCTTCAGAAGTTCTTGGGTTTTGCTAGTTTTTACCGTCGCTTCATCGCTAATTTTTCTGGTGTTGTTAAGCCATTGACGGATTTGACCAAGAAGGGTTCTGATGTTACTAATTGGTCTCCTGCGGCTGTGGAGGCCTTTCGGGAGCTGAAGCGCCGGTTTTCTTCGGCTCCGGTCTTATGTCAGCCAGACGTCTCCCTTCCTTTCCAGGCCGAGGTTGATGCTTCTGAGATTGGTGCGGGGGCTGTTTTGTCGCAGAGAAGCTCTGATGGCTCTGTGATGAAGCCATGTGCTTTCTTTTCAAGAAAGTTTTCGCCTGCTGAGCAGAATTATGATGTTGGTAATCGGGAGTTGTTGGCTATGAAGTGGGCATTTGAGGAGTGGCGACATTGGCTCGAGGGAGCTAAGCATCGTGTGGTGGTCTTGACTGATCACAAGAATTTGATTTATCTCGAGTCGGCCAAGCGGCTGAATCCTAGACAGGCTCGTTGGTCGTTGTTTTTCTCTTGTTTTGATTTTGTAGTCTCATACCTGCCTGGTTCGAAGAATGTGAAGGCTGATGCTCTTTCTAGGAGTTTTGTGCCTGACTCTCCTGGTGATTCAGAGCCAGCTGGTATCCTCAAAGAAGGGGTGATTTTGTCTGCCATCTCCCCAGATTTGCGACGAGTGCTGCAGGAGTTTCAGGCGGATAGACCTGACCGTTGTCCACCGGAGAGACTGTTTGTCCCGGATAGATGGACCAGCAGAGTTATTTCCGAGGTTCATTCTTCGGTGTTGGCAGGCCATCCTGGGATTTTTGGTACCAGAGATTTGGTGGCTAGGTCCTTCTGGTGGCCTTCCTTGTCGCGGGATGTGCGTTCCTTTGTGCAGTCTTGTGGAATTTGTGCTCTGGCTAAGCCTTGCTGTTCTCGTGCCAGTGGCTTGTTGTTGCCTTTGCCTGTCCCGAAGAGGCCTTGGACGCACATTTCCATGGATTTTATTTCAGATCTCCCTGTCTCTCAGAGAATGTCGGTCATTTGGGTGGTGTGTGATCGTTTTTTTAAGATGGTCCATTTGGTGCCCTTGCCTAAGTTGCCTTCCTTCTCCGAGTTGGTTCCTCTGTTTTTTCAAAATGTGGTTCGTTTGCACGGGATCCCTGAAAATATTGTTTGAAACAGAGGATCCCAGTTTGTGTCTAGATTTTGGCGGACCTTTTGTGCTAAGATGGGCATTAATTTGTCTTTTTCGTCGGCCTTCCATCCTCAGACGAATGGCCAAACCGAGTGCACTAATCAGACTTTGGAAACCTATTTAAGATGTTTTGTTTCTGCTGATCAGGACGACTGGGTGACTTTTTTGCCATTGGCCGAGTTTGCCCTTAATAATCGGGCTAGTTCTGCTACTTTGGTTTCGCCTTTTTTTTGTAATTCAGGGTTTCATCCTCATTTTTCCTCGGGTCAGATGGAGTCTTCTGACTGTCCTGGAGTGGATGTTGTGGTGGATAGGTTGCATCAGATTTGGAATCATGTGGTGGACAATTTGAAGCTGTCACAAGAGAAGGCTCAGCGCTTTGCCAACCGCCGTCGCTGTGTGGGTCCCCGACTTCGCGTTGGGGATTTGGTGTGGTTGTCTTCTCGCTTTGTTCCTATGAAGGTCTCCTCTCCTAAGTTTAAGCCTCGGTTTATCGGTCCTTATAAGATTTTGGAAGTCCTTAACCCTGTGTCATTTCGTTTGGACCTCCCGGCATCGTTTGCTATTCATAATGTGTTCCATCGGTCGTTGTTGCGGAGGTATGTGGTGCCTGTGGTTCCTTCGGTTGAGCCTCCTGCCCCTGTGCTGGTTGAGGGTGAATTGGAATACGTGGTGGAGAAGATCTTGGATTCTCGTATTTCTAGACGGAGGCTTCAGTATTTGGTTAAGTGGAAAGGCTATGGTCAGGAGGATAATTCCTGGGTTGTCGCCTCTGATGTTCATGCGGCCGATTTGGTTCATGCCTTCCATGTGGCTCACCCTGATCGCCCTGGGGGTTTTGATGAGGGTTCGGTGACCCCTCCTCAAGGGGGGGGTACTGTTGTGAACTCCGTTTTCAGGCTCCCTCTTGTGGTCACAGATGGTATTGTGTGACTTTGGTTTTTTGGCTCCCCCTGGTGGTTTGGTTTATTATCCTGCGGGTCTGCTGGATCAGCTGCCTCGTTATTCACCAGGGAGGCTCCTATTTAGCTCTGCTTCACTTCCACTTGTACGGAGTTGCTTCCCCCGCACCGTTAGTTGGTGCGGGGGCTCGAGCAATCTCTGCGTGGATATTTTGAATAGGGTTTTTTATTGACCGCACAGTTTCCTTCCTATTTTCTGCTATCTAGTATTAGCGGGCCTCATTTGCTAAATCTGATTTCATCTCTGCGTTTGTGCTTTCCCCTTAACTCACCGTTAATATTTGTGGGGGGCTATTCTATATCTTTGGGGTCTTCCACTGAGGCAAGTGCGGACTTACTTTCCCTCCAGGAATAGTCAGTTTCTCAGGCAGTGACGAGACGTCTAGGATTTTTTAGGTAACGTTCCACGGCTGCCTATAGTTGTTTGCGGATAGGATCAGGTTGCGGTCAATCTAGTTACCACTTCCCCAGAGCTAGTAGTCTGTTCAGTTACTTAGCTAGTCGGACCTGCGATCCTTGCCACTAGGATCATAACAGTGGGGGTCGGGATTATGTGTGGTAATGTGGTGGGGGCAGGATTATGTGTGGTGAATTTTATGTGTGGTGATGGGGTAGGGGGTGGGATTATGTGTGGTGATGGGGTGGGGGGTAGGATTATGTGTGGTAATGTGGTGGGGACGGGACTATGTGGTAATGTGGTGGAGGGCAGGATTATCTGTAGTAATGTGGTGTGGGGTCGGGATTATGTGTGTTAATGTGGTGGGGGGGCAGGATTATGTGTGGTAATGTGGTGGGGGGAGGGATTATGTGTGATAATGGGTTCCCT
The DNA here is from genome assembly GCF_051348905.1 of Ranitomeya variabilis. Classification (NCBI taxonomy): domain Eukaryota; kingdom Metazoa; phylum Chordata; class Amphibia; order Anura; family Dendrobatidae; genus Ranitomeya; species Ranitomeya variabilis. Next base: position 493,927,092 of record NC_135235.1, read on the forward strand.
GAAAAATGCACACAGGAAAATTGCACACAGGAAAATTGCCCACATGAAAAATGCACACAGGAAAAATGCCCACAGGAAAATTCCCCACACGGAAAATTCCCCACACGGAATATTCCCCACACGGAAAATTCCCCACATGGAAAATTGTCAATTACAGCATCACAAAAGTTTCAGATCTATGATATTTCAGGTGCAAGGTGAGGATGTTCACATAATATGTGATCAACTTGTGATTTACAGTTGACCTAGTGCAAAACTGCAAAAATGATGATCTGTGATTTGCAGCAGTCTGTCATTCTCAGCACTAGATAGATCTAGTCTGCTCTCTTCTCTCACTGATTCTGCCTTACTCCTCCCACCAGCCAAGAGCAGCAGCACATGCAGAACCAGCAGCAGTGTGATCCAGAGGAGCCATAACTGCTATCAGTGCTCACAAAAGAATCACTGCTGCTGGCAGAGATATTTGGTCCTGGAAGCCCAGAAGGCACCGCAGAATGGTGAGATTCTGTCACTTGTACCACTTTGTGTTCTTGCTGAGAATGTATGATATGCTTTTGCAGTGGAGTCCGATGGGCCCCAGTGCGAAATTTGACCCTTCCCCCCCACACACACACACACATTGGTCAGATGTATGGGCCCCTGTAGTGTTCTAAATTCTATAAAGACGTATGAATTGCCCACCTCCCCCTTCATTATGTAGTAATGTCCCCCATACTGGTACATATGCCCATCATCCTGGTGAATATGTCTGCATCCTGGTATATATGTCCTAGTGCTGGTGATTTACAGTACAATGTAAATCAATGTGAAAAAAAAAAGCTGTGCACATGGTGCAGAAAAATCTGCGCAGAAATGCTGCAGATTTCAAAGAAGTGCATGTCACTTCTTTTGTGCGTTTCTGCAGCGTTTCTGCACCCCTCCATTAATAGAAATCTGCAGTGGTAAAAACTGCACAAAAACTGCACAAAAAACGAATAAAAAACGCACTAAAAACGCTTAAAAAACGCACCTGTGGATTCTGCCAGGAGATGCAGATTTAGTGCAGAAAATTCTGCACCACATTTCCTACGTGTGCACATAGCCTAGGATTGGGGACCACGTAAACCAGGATAGGGACATATATACCAGAAAGGGGGCATAAATACCAGGATGGAGATCATGTGGACCATACATACTAGGATGGGGACCATATATACCAGCATTAGGACATATATACCAGGATGCAGACATATTCACCAGGATGATGGCCATATATACCAGTATGGGGGACATTACTACATAATGAAGGGGGGGGGCAATTCATAAGTCTTTATAGAATTTAGAACACTACAGGGGCCCACACATCTGACCAATGTGTGTGTGTGGGGGGGAAGGGCCAAATTTCGCACTGGGGCCCATCGGACTCCACTGCAAAAGCACATCATACATTCTCAGCAAGAACACAAAGTGGTACAAGTGACAGAATCTCACCTTTCTGCGGTGCCTTCTGGGCTTCCAGGACCAAATATCTCTGCCAGCAGCAGTGATTCTTTTGTGAGCACTGATAGCAGTTATGGCTCCTCTGGATCACACTGCTGCTGGTTCTGCATGTGCTGCTGTTCTTGGCTGGTGGGAGGAGTAAGGTAGAATCAGTGAGAGAAGAGAGCAGACTAGATCTATCTATTGCTGATAATGACAGACTGCTGCAAACCACAGATCATCATTTTTGCAGTTTTGCACTAGGTCAACTGTAAATCACAAGTTGATCACATATTATGTGAACATCCTCACCTTGCACCTGAAATATCATAGATCTGAAACTTTTGTGATGCTGTAATTGCCAATTTTCCATGTGGGGAATTTTCCGTGTGGGGAATTTTCCGTGTGGGGAATTTTCCATGTGGGGAATTTTCCATGTGGGGAATTTTCCGTGTGGGGAATTTTCCATGTGGGGAATTTTCCATGTGGGGAATTTTCCGTGTGGGGAATTTTCCTGTATGCATTTTTCCTGTGTGCATGTTTCCTGTGGGCAATTTTCCTGTGTGCAATTTTCCTGTGTGCATTTTTCTGGTCACCATGATAATGTGGTGGGGGGGCGGGATTATGTGTGGTGATGTGGGGGGCAGGATTATGTGTGGTAATGTGGTGGGGGGCAGGATTATGTGTGGTAATATGGTGGGGGGGCGGGATTGTGTGTGGTAATGTGTTGGGGGCAGGATTATGTGTGGTGATGTGGTGGGGGTGGGATTATGTGTGGTAATGTGGTGGGGGTGGGATTGTGTGTGGTAATGTGGGGGGGCGGGATTGTGTGTGGTAATGTGGGGGGCGGGATTGTGTGTGGTAATGGGGTGGGGGGCAGGATTATGAGCGGTGATGTGGTGGGGCGGAGCTACTGTGCTGGGGGCGGGATTAGCGAGTAATCATGATGCCTCATATATATAGATACAGGGGTTCCCATGCCATATTTTTTATTATTTAAATAAGTAATTTAAAAAAACAGCATGGGGTCCCACCATTTTTGACTTCTAGCTTTGCTAAAGCTGACAGCTGGGGGCTGGTATTCTCAGGCTGGTAAGGGGCCATAGATATAGGCCCCCAGCCTAAAAATAGCAGCCCTCAACCGCCCAGAAAAGGCACATCTATTCGATGCACCAATTTTAGCACTTTGCACGTCTCTTCCCACTTGCCTTGTATCGGTAGCAAGTGAGGTTCATATTTGTGGGGTTGATGTCACCTTTGTATTGTCAGGTGACATCAAGCCCACAGGTTAGTAATGAAGAGGCATCTGTAAGGGTACTGTCACACAGTGCAATTTTGATTGCTACGACGGCACGATTCGTGACGTTCTAGCGATATCGTTACGATATCGTTGTGTCTGACACGCTACTGCGATCCGAATCCCCGCTGAGAATCGTACGTCGTAGCAGATCGTTTGAAACTTTCTTTCGTCGTCTAGTGTCCCGCTGTGGCGGCATGATTGCATCGTGTGACACAGGTTGTATACGATGTGCGCACAGTAACCAACGGCTTCTACATCGCAAATACGTCATGAAATTATCGCTCCAGCGCCGTGTATTGCAACGTGTGACCGCAGTATACGACGCTGGAGCGATAATTATACGACGCTGCAACGTCACGAATCGTGCCGTCGTAGCGATGAAAATGGCACTGTGTGACAGTACCCTTAGACACCTATCCATTACTAATCCTATATTTATATGGTAAATAAAGATACAGCCAGAATAAAATCCTTTATTAGAAATAAGACTAAACACAGTTTTTTTATTTAAAAATAACAAACACAGTTATACTCACCTATCGTCTATTCCACCGAAGCCCTTGTTGTCCTGTAATAAAACTAAAATAAAAAAACAACAATATCCCTCACCTGTCCATTGTTCTGTCCCATGCTGTAATCCATGTCAGGGGGATAAATAGTTTTCAACCTGAACGGTGCCAAGATGCGACCGTCCAGGCTGAGAACCACTGGTTAATGAGCTGCTGCGAGCGCAGCATCAGTGACCGGCAGTGACATCATCGAGCTTACCCCTGGTCACTGGTGTCAGCTGATGTGACTTCAACTGCCATGAGACAGTGAGAGCAGGAGCAGCGGATGGAAGTATTCACCAGCCGCTCCTGCGATGTAAATAAATAATTTAAACAAAAAAACTGCGTGGGTTCTGCTGTATTTTTGATAACCAGCCAGGCAAAACTCACAGCTGGGGGCTTGCAATCCTCAGCTGTCAGCTTCTACAAGGCTGGATATCAAGAATAGAGGGGTCCCCACGTATTTTTTAATTATTTAAATACATAATGAAAAAAAAACAGCATGATGTCCCCCCCATTTTTGACAACCAGCATTGCTAAAGCTCACAGCTGGTGGCTGGTATTCTCAGGCTGCTAGGTGGCCATGGATATTAACCCCCCACCTAAAAATAGCAGCCCGTAGCCCCCCAGAAAAGGCACATCTATTAGATGTACCAATTCTGGTGCTTTGAACGTTCTCAAGCTCGCGGTGCCCTCAGAGATGAATAGCAGTTTACAGGCAGACACTGAGCACATGCAACCATGTAGCCTGCCATTTAGATGTAGCAGAGCTAGATTTGTTGTGGGACAAATGGATTAAAAGCATCTCTGCGGAAAGATGAGGAATATTGTTGTTGTTTATTTACCTCTTTTGCAGATTACTAGGGGAATGGGCGAGGTCGTAAGTATGGTTTAATTAAGATTATTAAAGGAGTCTGGGTGTTACTTTCAATTAAAGGACTTTTTTTCTGGGGGTCTGTGTTTTCATGCAATGTGACTATGGGGTTAATAATTGGGGCCTCTTATTAATGCCTCTCCATTACTAACACTGAGCCAGTGTGCGTGTCCTGAGTTGAACAAACTATGCTCAAAGATACCTGTGGAGCGTGGGCGGCAGCGGTGGAGATGCGTGCTTCAGGCAAACAGGACCTGAAGCATGTGACTGCTGGTGGAGTGTCTGGAGGCAAAGACAAGCCCCAGCACTCCGGAGACTGGAGGCTAGAGATGCCCAGAGAGTAGTCGGACAGACATGGGTCTAAACCAGGAGAGGGCACGGTACAGGAGGGGCAAGACTGGGGCGAGGTCAGTCACAAAGCAGAGTCTTGAAACCAGAGATAGCAGTGTGGACATTCTCTTTCCCTGAGGAAGCCGCCATTCTGGCGGCGATACGCGTGGGAGCCTATCCCACACTTTGCTTCCCTTGTGGACTACACATCTCTTTTATGGCTTTGGACTGTGGGTATGACGGGGGTGCTTTTTGTGCATTGGATTGAGGCTGTGGGCTCTCATTGGGTTAGTTCCCCCTCTCCTTCCCCCATTCGCAGGTCCCATGTGTACCATCACTGAGACATTCATATATTTATATATGCTTTATATTTTTTTCAAATGTTGAACTGTCTCATCCATCATTATTAGTACGAATATAAGCCATATATTTAAGCTTTGACAATTTTGTCATTTTCTGCACATTTATTATGCACCTTATCAGGGGTTTATATGGTATTGCAATATCGACTTGTGTGCCGTTTCTCATTTGTGTAGTTAGGTCATCGTAGTCATCTTATTGTGGGAAGTTCATGTTTTGTGGGTTGTCATCTTCCCCACCTTGGGATATGACATGTATACATATATTTGGGCAGTGTTCTTGCATATTTGCATTTTTAAGTGTTTTTAATCATCATGTCGTGTTTTTTTGTGTGCACATGTGTGTGTATTTTGTAGGTTTTTTGCCAATATAATAAATATCATTATCTCATACCATTTCAGAGGTGTTCCTATTCATGTGGGCATGATCTTCTTCTTCTTCTTTTTTGTTCATGCTTAGTCACAAGCCCACAGTGAACCCTCTGTCTTCTGCGGTGCCCTCCATTTCTTCTATTTTCTCTGTTTATTTACCTCTTTTGCAGATTACTAGGGGAATGGGCGAGGTCGTAAGTATGGTTTAATTAAGATTATTAAAGGAGTCTGGGTGTTACTTTCAATTAAAGGACTTTTTTTCTGGGGGTCTGTGTTTTCATGCAATGTGACTATGGGGTTAATAATTGGGGCGTCTTATTAATGCCTCTCCATTACTAACACTGAGCCAGTGTGCGTGTCCTGAGTTGAACAAACTATGCTCAAAGATACCTGTGGAGCGTGGGCGGCAGCGGTGGAGATGCGTGCTTCAGGCAAACAGGACCTGAAGCATGTGACTGCTGGTGGAGTGTCTGGAGGCAAAGACAAGCCCCAGCACTCCGGAGACTGGAGGCTAGAGAAGCCCAGAGACTAGTCGGACAGACATGGGTCTAAACCAGGAGAGGGCACGGTACAGGAGGGGCAAGACTGGGGCGAGGTCAGTCACAAAGCAGAGTCTTGAAACCAGAGATAGCAGTGTGGTACAGGCAGGAACAATGGAATGTAAGGTCAAGGACAGGCAAAGGTCATAACAGAGAGGTGAAGCAAGTACAGAGTCAGGCAGAAACATCAGAAACAGGAATGGACCGTGTCATACATGAGCAAGCATACACAGGCAGACAGTATCCACAGATACACAGGGGTCAGGAACTAAGCCGAGGTCATAAGTGTCACTGACAACGGATAGAGCCCAATTGAGGCTATTTAAAGCCCTCCCAGGACCAGAAAGAGGCCAAAAGCATTAAGCCCTGCAGCACAAAACTAGAATTCACATACAGACCATGACACTTGCAATACAAAGGTGACATCAACCTCCCTCAACTATCACCCCACTTGCCACTGCTACTATCAGGACTCTGAACATTTTTTTTACCTTTTGTGCATTACTGCCCTTTTCCAAGATGGCATCTTTGGTCTCATGTGCACTTGTCTTCCTGCTATAAAACTCCACCCCAGCCTTCAGTCTGTGCTAGATTATTCTGCTTTGCATCCAGCTCCTGATTACTCCCTGTCCTTGCACCTGCACCTGCGCCTGTGAACCTGTGTTGGAGATCCTGACACTCTGCTCTGAGTTCCTGCTGCATACACCAGTGTTCAGTAATCCTCCTTCATCTGCTGCTCGTGTTACTTCCATCTGCATTTGCTGGACATGTAAGCTGTTTGCTGCCCTGCAAAACCTGAAACTATTAACCATGCCTCCCTGGTTGAGCTAAGATATGATTTGAACTGCCTATAAGCATATCTATCTGTGTCTGGACTAAGTCAAGGATCTATTCGTGTCAAGTTTCCTCAAGAATAACTGTGCTTCATAGACTTTCTGTTTGTTTGCATCTACCTCTGAAGTTTCCTATTGACTGCTAAGCTGCATTTATTATTTGCACCAAGTGTTGTGGACTTGAGTTTCTCTCTGCACCTGTTTGAATCACCGTGTGATAATATAAACTTTACCACTTATAAAACTGTGTCCTGTTGAATTGTTCCACGCAAAGAGTCTCCTGAATTATCCCCTATAATTATTACAGCTACAGGGCAAGTGGGAAGAGTGAGCCTAAGTGCCAAAATGGGTGCATCTTAGAGATGTGCCTTTTTTGAGATGGTTGAGAGCTGATGTTTTTAGCCTGAGGGGACAATATCCATGGCGTCTTCCTGGGCTATTAATATCAGCCCGCAGCTGTCTGCATAGCCTTTGCTGGTTATTAATTATAGGAGGACCCTAAGTAATTTTTTTTAGGGTCCCCCACTTTAATTGCCAGTAAAGGCTATGCATATAGCTGTAAACTAATATTAATAGCCTGGGAAGGTCCATGGGTATTTCTCCCTCCCAGGCTATAAACATCTTGCTCCAGCCGTTGGCTTTCCTTCTGCTAGTTACAAAAATTACCTGGGATCCCACACCATTTTTTTCAGAAAAATAATCTTTTATTAAGTAAATACATGTACAGTAATCTGCACACACTGTACTAATTATATTTGTCACTGACATCTATTTATCTACCCATTCTATTTGTATTTACTGTATGTAATTCATCTATTCGATCCTGTCGGCTCCTGCTGTGTATCATACCACTGCTGCCGCCTCCCTAGTCCTGTCATACTTACCTATCTTAGGCGTCCCGGCACGCCTCTCCTTCTGCAGCCTCTCTCCCTCCGCGCTCGCTCCCGGCCTCTGCTTCTCGTGCGCGCGCACATACCAGGTTCAGTGCTGCGCGTGTGCACTTCTGATCTTCTATCGGCACTCCTCTTCGTCTCCTCTATGGTCCTGGAGGACTAGTACCCGGTAGTCGGTCCTCCTTATTGTCCTCTCTATGGTTCTGGAGGTCTGTTACCCGGAAGTGCTACCCTGTCTTTAGGTATTTAACTGCTTCCTGCCGTCCCTCTGTGCCTGGTTATCATTTGTTCCTTCAGGTGTTCCTGGCCGCTCTTAGCCTCTGTGAAGTTCGTTTTCCCTCTGACTTTGGGTTTATCCTATCTTTCCTGTATCCTGCTAGCCTCTGCATTCCCTCAGTTCCTCCGCCAGTCCCTGCACTGCTGCAGTTTACCCATCAGTCCTGTGTCTCTGCAGTACTCACCTATCCTGTGGTCCTACTATCTCTGCCTCTTTTTTGTCTTCTCCCATCCCGGTCCTCCAGCTTCCGTGGCGATAGTCCCTCACGGGCCTGTCAGGACTCTGAACATTTTTTTACCTTTTGTGCATTATTGCCCTTTTCCAAGATGGCGTCTTTGGTCTCATGTGCACTGTGTCTTCCTGCTATAAATTCCACCCCAGCCTTCAGTCTGTGCTAGAGTATTCTGCCTTGCATCCAGCTCCTGACCTCTGATTACTCCCTGGCTATACACCTGCTCCTGTGAACCTGTGTGGTGATCCTGCTACTCAGCTCTGAGTTCCTGCTGCATACACAAGTTTCCAGTAATCCTCCTTCATCTGCTGCTCGTGTTTACTTCCATCTGCATTTGCTGGACATGCAAGCTGTTTCTGCTCTGCAAGAACCTGAGACTATTAACCAGGCCTCCCTGGTTGAGCTAAGATATGATTTGAACTGCCTAATAAGCATATCTATCTGTGCCTGGACTAAGACAAGGATTTATTCGTGTCAAGTATCCTCAAGAATAACTGTGCCTCATAGACTTTCTGCTTCATTGCATTTTCCTCTGAAGTTTCCTATAGACTGCTAAGCTGCGTTTATTTGCACCAAGTGTTGTGGACTTGAGTTTCTCTCTGCACCTGTTTGAATCACCGTGTGATAATATAGACTTTACCACTTATAAAACTGTGTCCTGTAGTTGTCTTGTTCTATGCAAAGGGTCTCCTGAGTTATCCCCTATAATAATTACAGGGCCTGCTCCTAACTCTCCCTGTATAGGGGGCGGTCTATCTGGTCAGCTCGTCCGTGAGGGGTTCATCGTTGCAGTCTAGAGGGTCCACTTCCCGTTTTCCCTCTTTGAATCGTCACACTCACAATTGGACTGCACTCGGAGGACATCTGAGTGCAGCCTGATTCTTACAGCATAACAGTATAACCAGGCCATGGACCCCGCTGGTGTCTCTGCCACTCAAAAGGAGTTACTTTTTTTGTGGGAGAACCAGACTAGAATCATGTCCTTTCTCAAGAACATGGAGTCTCGTCTCGCGACGTTACAGTCTACCGACCCTGGTAACGCTACCCAGTTGGCGGCTCTTCAGCAACAGTTAAGTCAACAACTGGACACTCAGTCCCATATTTTGAATTTTATGGCCTCTGTCAATAATCGACTTCTCTCTCTTCAGACTGCCGCTTCTGCTCCTGTACAGGCGTCCGCTCCACAGCCCTCACCCCATCTTGCCAGGCCACCTCGGTATGGTGGGGATCCTAAATTATGTCAAGGGTTTCTCAACCAGTGTCAACTACACTTTGAATTATCCCCGCTACTGTACCCAACTGACCGAGCTAAGGTGGCTTTTGTGATGTCCCATTTGGAGGGCGAGGCTTTGGCTTGGGTGAACCCTCTTTGGGAGCGAGATGATCCAGTGGTTTCTCAACTTGCTCTCTTTTAAGACACCTTCCGCAAGGTGTTTGATGAACCTGGTCGTCTGGTATCGACTACTGAGTCTCTTTTCAACCTTAGTCAGGGGATCCTTTCTGTAGCTCAATATGCCATCCGTTTCCGGACGCTCTCCTCTGATTTAGGTTGGAATAATGAAGCTTTGGTGGGAGCATTTTGACAAGGTTTGTCTTCTCGTATTAAGGATGAGCTGGTAGGGTGGGATACTCCTTCTGCTTTAGATGACCTTATCTCTTTGGCGACTCGCATTGATTTGCGGTTCCAGGAGCATTCTCGTGAGGTTGTCAGAGAGAGGAGACCTCCTCGTTTATCCTCCGTTACACGTGGTACTTCTCTTTCCAAAACCACTGCAGATACTTCCTCTTCTTTCCCTGAGCCTATGCAGGTTGATCGCCTCAAGCCTGCCGAACAACGCCAAAAGGAGAGACTCGCACAGGGCTTATGCTTTTATTGTGGCAGCGCTTCTCATCTTCTGCGTTCTTGTCCCCAGAAGCCGGGAAACTCCTCTGCCTAGGTCAGGTAAGAGAGGCCTCCCTAGGTAGCCATGATTCCTCTCCACCATTGATTTTGCCTGTCATTTTACACATGGGTTCCAGTCGCTTCTCTCTTGAGGCTTATGTAGATTCTGGTGCGGCTGGGAATTTTGTTCAACTTGAGCTGGTCGAGAGGCTTGGGATTCCTGTCAGATCCTTGGAGGTTCCTAGGCAAATAGCTTCTGTTGATGGTCAGCCTTTGTGGGAGGTCGTTTCTTCTGTCACAGAGGAGATTGAGATTCAAATTGGAGCTTTACATTGAGAAAAGTTGGCATTTTATGTTTTACCGTCTTTATCCCATGCCTTTCTTTAAGGACTCCCCTGGCTAAGAAACCATAAACCTACTCTGAATTGGCGTACTGGGGACGTTCTATCCTGGGGACAGTTTTGTCAAAACAGATGCCTGCTTCCCGTCAAGCCTGCTAGTCTCTCTCCCTCGGCTCTGGAACTAGCGAATCTACCCACAGCTTATCACTCTTTTTCGGATGTTTTCAACAAAAAGGAAGCAGAGGTCTTACCTCCGCATCGCCCATACGACTGTCCGATAGATCTTGTATCCAGGTCTACTTCTCCTAGAAGTCATATTTATCCTCTGCCACCCTCCGAGACTCTAGCCATGTCTGAATATGTTCAAGAGAATCTGGCCAGAGGCTTTATACGGAAGTCCTCTTCACCTGCAGGCACTGTTTTTTTCTTCGTCAAGAAGAAGGACGGTTCCCTTTGTCCCTGCATTGATTACCGTGGCCTCAATAACATCACCATTAAAAACAAGTATCCACTTCCTCTCATCCCAGAACTTTTTGATCATCTGCGTGGAGCACGAATCTTCACTAAACTGGATCTCAGAGGAGCTTACAACTTGATCTGAATTCGTTCGGGAGACGAATGGAAGACTGCGTTTAACACAAGAGATGGTCATTATGAGTATTTGGTGATGCCTTTCGGCTTATGTAATGCTCCTGCAGTTTTTCAAGAGTTGGTGAATGATGTTTTTCGGGACCTACTTTACACTTGTATAGTGGTGTACTTGGACGACATCCTTGTGTTTTCACCGGATCTGCTTTCTCATAGGAGACATGTGCGGCAAGTTCTTCTCCGTCTGAGGGAGAATCGTCTGTATGCTAAACTTGAGAAGTGTGCCTTCTAACAGTCGTCCCTGCCATTCCTGGGCTTCATCATCTCTGATTCTGGTCTGTGTATGGATCCGGCTAAAGTTTCTGCCGTACTCAACTGGCCACGTCCGCTTGGGGTTAATGTTATGACCCCAATGGCGAGGGTCTCAGAGGAACTTGGAAGTCTGCAGAATACAAAAATCCAGCTCATAGGGCAGTGGTAACTGGGTTGACCATATATCTACTCCTAATGCCAACACTAGAAGTAGCCGGGGATCATTCCTACGTTGATTCTAGATGACACGCGCCAGCCGGAGAATCTAGCTACCCCTAGTAGAGGAAAACAAAGACCTTTCTTGCCTCCAGAGAAGGGGACCCCAAAGCTGGATAGAAGCCCCCCACAAATAATGACGGTGAGGTAAGAGGAAATGACAAACACAGAAATGAACCAGGTTTAGCACAGAGAGGCCCGCTTACTGATAGCAGAATAAAGAAAGGTAACTTATATGGTCAACAAAAACCCTATCAAAATCCACACTGGAAATTCAAGAACCCCCGAACCGTCTAACGGTCCGGGGGAGAACACCAGCCCCCCTAGAGCTTCCAGCAAAGGTCAGGATATAGATTTGGAACAAGCTGGACAAAAATACAAAACCAAAACAAATAGCAAAAAGCAAAAGGCAGACTTAGCTGATATAACTGGAACCAGGATCAGTAGACAAGAGCACAGCAGACTAGCTCTGATAACTACGTTGCCAGGCATTGAACTGAAGGTCCAGGGAGCTTATATAGCAACACCCCTAACTAACGACCCAGGTGCGGATAAAAAGAATGACAGAAAAACCAGAGTCAAAAAACTAGTAACCACTAGAGGGAGCAAAAAGCAAATTCACAACAGTACCCCCCCTTAGTGAGGGGTCACCGAACCCTCACCACGACCACCAGGGCGATCAGGATGAGCGGCATGAAAGGCACGAACTAAATCGGCCGCATGAACATCAGAGGCGACCACCCAGGAATTATCCTCCTGACCATAGCCCTTCCACTTGACCAGGTACTGAAGCCTCCGCCTGGAAAGGCGAGAATCCAAGATCTTCTCCACCACGTACTCCAACTCGCCCTCAACCAACACCGGGGCAGGAGGCTCAGCAGAAGGAACTACAGGCACAATGTACCGCCGCAACAAGGACCTATGAAATACATTGTGAATAGCAAACGACACAGGAAGATCCAGACGAAAAGATACAGGATTAAGGATTTCCAATATCTTGTAAGGCCCAATAAAACGAGGTTTAAATTTGGGAGAGGAGACCTTCATAGGAACAAAGCGGGAAGAAAGCCATACCAAATCCCCAACGCGTAGTCGGGACCCACACCGCGGCGGCGGTTGGCAAAGCGCTGAGCCTTCTCCTGTGACAACTTCAAGTTGTCCACCACATGATTCCAGATCTGCTGCAACCTATCCACCACAGAATCCACCCCAGGACAGTCAGAAGGCTCCACATGACCCGAAGAAAAGCGAGGATGGAAACCAGAGTTGCAGAAAAAAGGCGAAACCAAGGTGGCGGAACTAGCCCGATTATTAAGGGCAAACTCAGCCAACGGCAAGAATGTAATCCAATCGTCCTGATCAGCAGAGACAAAACACCTCAAATAAGCCTCCAAAGTCTGATTGGTTCGCTCCGTCTGTCCATTAGTCTGAGGATGGAAAGCAGATGAAAACGACAAATCAATGCCCATCCTACTACAAAAGGATCGCCAGAACCTGGAAACGAACTGGGATCCTCTGTCTGACACAATATTCTCAGGGATGCCGTGCAAACGAACCACGTTCTGGAAAAACACAGGAACCAGATCGGAAGAGGAAGGCAGCTTAGGCAAAGGAACCAAATGGACCATCTTGGAGAAGCGATCACATATCACCCAGATAACGGACATGCCCTGAGATAGCGGAAGATCAGAAATGAAATCCATGGAGATATGTGTCCAAGGTCTCTTCGGGACAGGCAAGGGCAAGAGCAAACCGCTGGCACGAGAACAGCAAGGCTTAGCTCGAGCACAAGTCCCACAGGACTGCACAAATGACCGCACATCCCTTGACAAGGAAGGCCACCAAAAGGACCTGGCCACCAGATCTCTGGTGCCAAAAATTCCCGGGTGACCTGCCAACACCGAGGAATGAACCTCGGAAATGACTCTGCTGGTCCACTTATCCGGGACAAACAGTCTGTCAGGTGGACAAGACTCAGGCCTATCAGCCTGAAATCTCTGCAACACACGTCGCAGATCTGGAGAAATAGCTGACAAGATAACTCCATCTTTAAGAATACCAACAGGATCAGCGACTGCAGGAGCATCAGGCACAAAGCTCCTAGAAAGAGCATCGGCCTTCACATTCTTTGAACCTGGTAAATACGAGACAACAAAATCAAAGCGGGAGAAAAACAATGACCAGCGGGCCTGTCTCGGATTAAGGCGTTTAGCAGACTCGAGATACATCAGATTTTTGTGATCAGTCAAGACCACCACACGATGCTTAGCACCCTCGAGCCAATGACGCCACTCCTCAAATGCCCATTTCATGGCCAACAACTCCCGATTGCCCACATCATAATTTTGCTCGGCAGGCGAAAACTTCCTAGAGAAAAAGGCACAAGGTTTCATAACAGAGCAACCAGGGCCTCTCTGCGACAAAACGGCCCCTGCCCCAATCTCCGAAGCATCCACCTCAACCTGAAAGGGAAGTGAGACGTCAGGCTGGCACAAAACAGGCGCCGAAGTAAACCGGCGTTTCAACTCCTGGAAAGCCTCCACGGCAGCAGGAGCCCAGTTAGCTACATCGGAGCCCTTCTTGGTCATATCCGTCAAAGGTTTCACAATGCTAGAAAAATTAGCGATAAAACGACGGTAGAAGTTAGCGAAGCCCAAGAACTTCTGAAGACTCTTAACTGACGAGGGCTGAGTCCAATCAAGAATAGCTCGGACCTTGACTGGGTCCATCTCCACAGCAGAAGGGGAAAAAATGAACCCCAAAAAGGGAACCTTCTGTACACCAAAGAGACACTTTGAGCCCTTGACAAACAAAGAATTTTCACGCAAAATTTTAAAGACCAACCTGACCTGCTCCACATGCGAATCCCAATTATCAGAAAAAACCAAAATATCATCCAGATAAACAATCAAAAATTTATCCAGATACTTCTGGAAAATGTCATGCATAAAGGACTGAAAAACTGAAGGCGCATTGGAGAGCCCAAAAGGCATCACCAAGTACTCAAAATGACCTTCGGGCGTATTGAATGCGGTTTTCCATTCATCACCTTGCTTAATGCGCACAAGGTTGTACGCACCACGAAGGTCTATCTTGGTGAACCACTTGGCACCCTTAATCCGGGCAAACAAGTCAGACAACAGCGGTAAAGGATACTGAAATTTGACAGTGATCTTATTTAAAAGCCGATAATCAATACAAGGTCTCAAAGATCCGTCCTTTTTTGCCACAAAAAAGAATCCCGCACCAAGAGGGGAAGAAGACGGACGAATATGTCCTTTCTCCAGAGACTCCTTGATATATGAACGCATAGCGGTATGTTCAGGTACCGACAGATTAAACAGTCTTCCCTTAGGAAATTTACTGCCTGGGATCAAATCTATAGCACAGTCACAGTCCCTATGAGGAGGCAGTGCACTGGACTCAGACTCACTGAAGACATCCTGATAATCAGACAAATACTCCGGAACTTCCGAAGGCGTAGAAGAAGCAATAGACACAGGCAGGGAATCCCCATGAATACCACGACAGCCCCAACTTGAGACTGACATAGCCTTCCAGTCCAGGACTGGATTATGGGTCTGTAACCATGGCAGCCCTAAAACAACCAAATCATGCATTTTATGTAAAACCAGGAAACGTATCACCTCGCGGTGTTCAGGAGTCATGCACATGGTAACCTGTGTCCAATACTGCGGTTTATTTGCTGCCAATGGTGTAGCATCAATACCCCTAAGAGGAATAGGATTTTCTAATGGTTCAAGAGTAAAACCACAGCGCTTAGCAAATGAGAGATCCATGAGACTCAGGGCAGCACCTGAATCTACAAACGCCATGACAGGATAAGATGACAGTGAGCAAATCAAAGTTACAGACAGAATAAATTTAGGTTGCAAATTACCAACGGTGACAGGACTAACAACCTTAGCTATACGTTTAGAGCATGCTGAGATAACATGTGTAGAATCACCACAGTAGTAGCACAAGCCATTCCGGCGTCTATGAATTTTCCGCTCATTTCTAGTCAGGATTCTATCACATTGCATTAAATCAGGTGTCTGTTCAGACAACACCATGAGGGAATTTGCGGTTTTTCTATCACATTGCACCGAATTAGGTGTCTGTTCAGACAACACCATGAGGGAATTTGCGGTTTTGCGCTCCCGCAACCGCCGGTCAATTTGAATAGCCAGTGCCATAGTATCATTCAGACCTGTGGGAATGGGAAAACCCACCATAACATTCTTAATGGCTTCAGAAAGGCCATTTCTAAAATTAGCGGCCAGTGCACACTCGTTCCAATGTGTCAGCACGGATCATTTCCGAAATTTTTGGCAATACACTTCAGCCTCGTCCTGCCCCTGAGACATAGCCAGCAAGGCCTTTTCTGCCTGAATCTCAAGATTGGGTTCCTCATAAAGTAAACCGAGCGCCAGAAAAAACGCATCAAGATCAGCCAATGCCGGATCTCCTGGCGCCAGCGAAAAAGCCCAATCCTGAGGGTCGCCCCGTAAGAACGAAATAACAATTTTTACTTGCTGAGCAGAATCTCCAGATGAACAGGGTCTCAGGGACAAAAACAATTTACAATTATTCACGAAATTCCTAAACTTAAACCTGTCTCCGGAAAACAGTTCAGGAATCGGTATTTTAGGTTCTGACCTAGGATTTCTGATAACATAGTCTTGTATGCCCTGCACACGAGTAGCCAGCTGGTCCACACTTGTAATCAAGGTCTGGACATTCATGTCTGCAGCAAGCATAGCCACTCTGAGGTAAAGGGGAAGAAGAAAAAAAAAAACTCAGAATCTTCTTTCTTATAATCCCTCTTCTGCAATGCATTAAACATTTAATACTGGCCTGGCAAACTGTTATGACCCCAATGGCGAGGGTCTCAGAGGAACTTGGAAGTCTGCAGAATACAAAAATCCAGCTCATAGGGCAGTGGTAACTGGGTTGACCATATATCTACTCCTAATGCCAACACTAGAAGTAGCCGGGGATCATTCCTACGTTGATTCTAGATGACACGCGCCAGCCGGAGAATCTAGCTACCCCTAGTAGAGGAAAACAAAGACCTTTCTTGCCTCCAGAGAAGGGGACCCCAAAGCTGGATAGAAGCCCCCCACAAATAATGACGGTGAGGTAAGAGGAAATGACAAACACAGAAATGAACCAGGTTTAGCACAGAGAGGCCCGCTTACTGATAGCAGAATAAAGAAAGGTAACTTATATGGTCAACAAAAACCCTATCAAATTCCACACTGGAAATTCAAGAACCCCCGAACCGTCTAACGGTCCGGGGGGAGAACACCAGCCCCCTAGAGCTTCCAGCAAAGGTCAGGATATAGATTTGGAACAAGCTGGACAAAAATACAAAACCAAAACAAATAGCAAAAAGCAAAAGGCAGACTTAGCTGATATAACTGGAACCAGGATCAGTAGACAAGAGCACAGCAGACTAGCTCTGATAACTACGTTGCCAGGCATTGAACTGAAGGTCCAGGGAGCTTATATAGCAACACCCCTAACTAACGACCCAGGTGCGGATAAAAAGAATGACAGAAAAACCAGAGTCAAAAAACTAGTAACCACTAGAGGGAGCAAAAAGCAAATTCACAACAGGTTAAGGCAATTCAGCGCTTTCTTGGATTCGCAAATTACTATCTGCAATTTATTCCTCATTTCTCCTCCTTGTCAGCTTCCTTCTCCTCTTTGATAAAGAAGGCTGCCAATCCTCATCTTTGGCCAGCAGAGGCTGAAAAGGCTTTCCACTCTTTCAAAGAAGCATTCGCCTCCGCTCCTTTACTCCATCGCCCTGAAGCTAATAAACCCTTCTTTAGTGTTGAGCATTCCGATACCGCAAGTATCGGGTATCGGCCGATATTTGCTGTATCGGAATTCCGATACCGAGTTCCGATATTTTTGTGATATCGGAAATCGGAATCGGAAGTTCCCAGGGTCTGGAGGAGAGGAGACTCTCCTTCAGGCCCTGGGATCCATATTCATGTAAAAAATAAAGAATTAAAATAAAAAATATGGATATACTCACCCCTCTGGCGGCCCCTGGACCTTACCGATGTAACCAGCAGCCTCCGTTCCTAAGAATGCAGTGAGTTTAGGACCTGCGATGACGTCGTGGCTTGTGATTGGTTGCGTGAGCGGTCACATGAGCGGTCACGCGACCAATCACAAGCCGCGACTTCATCGAAGGTCCTTCACTCCTCATTCTTAGGAACGGAGGCTGCCGGTTACATCGGTATGGTCCAGGGGCCGCCGGACGGGTGAGTATATCCATATTTTTTATTTTAATTCTTTATTTTTTACATGAATATGGATCCCAGGGCCTGAAGGAGAGTTTCCTCTCCTTCAGACCCTGGGAACCATCCAGGATACCTTCCGATACTTGTGTCCCATTGACTTGCATTGGTATTGGGTATCGGTATCGGCGATATCCGATATTTTTCGGATATCGGCCGATACCGTCCGATACCGATACCTTTGAGTATCGGAAGGTATCGCTCAACACTACCCTTCTTCCTAGAGGTTGACGCCTCTGCTGTCGGTGCCGGCGCTGTGCTTTCTCAGAAGTCTTCTACTGGTTGTCTTGTGCTCTGTGGTTTCTTCTCCAAGAGTTTCTCTTCTGAAAGAAAGAAATGATTCCATAGGCGACAGAGAACTTTTGGCCATTAAATTGGTCTTAGAGGAATGGAGATATCTGTTGGAAGGAGCCTTACACCCCTTTGTCATCTTTACGGATCATAAGAATTTGGCATACATCCGTTCAGCGCACCGACTGAATCCACGACAGGCCAGGTGGGCCTTGTTCTTTGCCCGATTTGACTTTCAACTTTGCTTCCTGCCTGGAGAAAAGAACTTCAAAGCTGATGCTCTATCCAGGTCCTTCTTGTCGGTGGACACTGAGGAGGAATCCTCGCACATCATTGACCCCACTAGAATCATCACATTTGCTCCAATATCTATGACCTCTTTACCTCCGGGTAAAACTTTTGTTTCTGAGAGGAACAAGAGACGTGTGTTACTCTGGGGACATGCTTCCAAGCTAGCGGGACATGTCGGTTTCAAGAAAACTGTTGATCTAATATCTCGTTACTACTGGTGGCTGACTCTTTTGTAGGATGTCCAAGCTTTTGTGGTCTCTTGTCCTTCCTGTGCCAAGAACAAAGTACCCAGGCGACTTCCTTCCAGGCTTCTTCTTCCTCTTCTAGTGCCTACTGCTCTGTGGCAACATATTGCAATGAATTTCTTAACTGATCTGCCTCGTTCCTGTGGTTGTACCGTCATCCTCGTGGTTGTGGACCGTTTTTCTAAAATGGCACATTTCAGTGCTCTTCCTGGTCGGCCTTCGGCTCCTGAACTGGCGAAGATTTTTGTTCAACATATTTTTCGCATACATGGTCTTCCACAAGCACATTGTTTCTGACCGGGGAGTTCAGTTCACCGCTCGTTTCTGGAGATCTCTCTGTAAGTCATTGAACATTTCGCTTGATTTTTCTTCGGCCTATCATCCACAGTCCAACGGCCAAGTGGAGCGTTCCAATCAGATCCTGGTTACTTATCTGCGGCATTTCTCCAACGCTCATCAAAATGATTGGTCTGACTTACTACCATGGGCCGAGTTTTCTTATAATAACCTCACCAGCAAAGCTTCTACCAAATCTCCATTTTTTGTTGTCTACGGACAACACCCTGGTCTTCCTCTACCAGTTCCTCCTGTCTCTACTGTGCCGGTGGCAGATCTTCTGTCTAGAGCATTCTCAAGGGTTTGGCAGGAGACCAAGTCTGCTCTCGAACTAGCTCAGCATGGGATGAAGAGGCATGCAGACAAAAGGCATCTCGATTCTCCTGTGTTCCATCCTGGGGATAAGGTCTGTCTTTCTT
Organism: Ranitomeya variabilis; assembly: GCF_051348905.1. Lineage (NCBI taxonomy): Eukaryota > Metazoa > Chordata > Amphibia > Anura > Dendrobatidae > Ranitomeya > Ranitomeya variabilis. The sequence goes on from NC_135235.1 coordinate 493,946,348, forward strand.
CTAGATATATTCACCTTAAAATCCCTTCACATAAACTGGGTCCTCGTTATATTGGTCCTTTCGAGGTTTTGGCACGTATTAACAACGTTTCTTACAAACTTAAGTTACCTGCCTCTCTTCGTATCCCTAATTCCTTTCATGTATCTCTCCTTAAGCCTTTAGTTTTTAGTCGGTTTCATACCTCGACTCATTCTTCACCTTCGTCTGTTTCCGCAGACAATGTTTTTGAGGTTAAGGACATTTTGGCCATGAAAAAAATTAGAGGTAGAACTTTGTTTTTGGTTGACTGGAAGGGTTTCGGTCCTGAGGAGAGTTCCTGGGAGCCTCGGGAGAATATTCAGGCTCCTCGAATTTTAGCTAAGTTTCTTTCTGGCCTAAAGAGGAAGAGGGATGTAAAGACGGGGGTACTATCATACCGCTGCTGCCGCCTCCCCAGTCCTGTCATACTTACCTGTCTTCGGCGTCCCGGCGCGCCTCTCCTTCTGCAGCGTCTCTCCCTCCGTGCTCACTCCCGGCCTCTGCTTCTCGTGCGCGCGCGCATACCAGGTTCAGTGCTGCGCGTGTGCACTTCTGATCTTCTATCGGCACTCCTCTTCGTCTCCTCTATGGTCCTGGAGGACTAGTACCCGGAAGTTGGTCCTCCTTATTGTCCTCTCTATGGTTCTGGAGGTCTGTTACCCGGAAGTGCTACCATGCCTTTAGGTATTTAAACTGCTTCCTGCCGTCCCTCTGTGCCTGGTTATCATTTGTTCCTTCAGGTGTTCCTGGCCGCTCTTAGTCTCTGTGAAGTTTGTTTTCCCTCTGACTTTGGGTTCATCCTGTCTTTCCTGTATCCTGCTAGCCTCTGCGTTCCCTCAGTTCCTCCGCCAGTCCCTGCACTGCTGCAGTTTACCCATCAGTCCTGTGTCTCTGCAGTACTCACCTATCCTGTGGTCCTACTATCTCCGCCTCTTCTTTGTCTTCTCCTGTCCTGGTCCTCCAGCTTCCGTGGCGATAGTCCCTCACAGGCCTGCCCCTAACTCTCCCTGTATAGGGGGCGGTCTATCTGGTCAGCTCGTACATGAGGGGTTCGTCGTCGCGGTCTAGAGGGTCCACTTCCCGTTTTCCCTCTTTGAATCATCACACTCACAATTGGACTGCACTCGGAGGACATCTGAGTGCAGCCTGATTCTTACAGCATAACACTGTGATTTTATACTATGCGGCTGCTGAATTGCTGGCTCTTTTGCTATCTGTCTGTTTATGTAATATATATACATATATATGTGTGTGTCACTGACATCTATATATCTATGTATTCTATGTGTATATATTCTATCCATTCTATTCTAACCTGTCACGCTGTGATTATACTGTACGCGGCACATGAATTGACGGCTTTTATGCTATCTATCTATCATCTACACTAAAATACTTTAGTGGCAACGCAATTATTTTCCTGCACTTTTACCAAATGTTACTGACTTTTACAAATTTTAAGAAAAATGCTCATGTTACTGATCACGAATCCAAATGTACCATATTCGTGCCAAATTTATGTTTGGAGATCGTTTTCCAAACATGTTCGCTCATCTCTACTTATGAGCCTCTTCTTTTCCCCAAATCTTCTAAAACCATCAATCACTCAAGAAAAGTGCTAAAACTTATCTTGCCCTTGACAAGAGGGACTACCAGCTCAATGGGAAATTAGATTAAATGCTGCCTATAGAAGTCTATGGAAAGGGAGAGTAAAAGGGATCTGCCGAAAAAGGCTGAAAATAAGACAGAGAGCCGGTAGTGGGGAAAACTTCGTATAAATTCACACAACAGCTTATTCTGAAAAGTCATCTGAAACAAGAGGTACACCTGTACAAATTATTTACATATATTATCTAGATTATAAAAACATTGTTGAGCCATTTATCCAACTTGTTGTAGATAAAATATTCTGGGTAAGATTGTAAATCAAGACCACTAAATCAGTGTCATGCAAGAAAATGTTTGTCAAATCTGAAAAATGTGCTACCAAATCTTTCATGTATAATTTTGTTATAAAGTCAGAAAATTGATGACATACATACACTACATTTAAATGAATATAATACAGTTCCATTTTCCTTTTTTTTTAATATTGCAGCGAAAATCTCTATCTAAAAAGAAGGTATATCCACCACCACCTCCGAACTGTGTGCCTCTTCAATCCAGCTGTAAGCCTCCAGTGCCACCTTGCTGTGTACCCTGTGCCATGTGTCACTGCCACCTCTTTCAGACTGTCTGCTACTACAAGATGGGCAACCCAAATTGCTGAAATACAACTTTAAAGGACAGAGTAAAAAAAAATGTGTAAAATATAAGACTGTCTGCAGTAAGGAAACCTTTAGTGTATTCAATGGCAGCAACTTTACAAATGTATTCACTATTGCTAAACCCATATACATTGCTTGTTTTAAGCTGGCCATACACAATTGATCAAGGAGGTCCTATGTGTTAATTTGGTGGACCGGCCGACTATCTCTTGGGCCGGTTTCACACGTCAGTGGCTCCGGTACGTGAGGTGTCAGTTTTCTCACGTACCGGAGACACTGACACACGTAGACACATTAAAATCAATGTCTCTGCACATGTCATTGATTTTTTGCGGACCGTGTGTCCGTGTGCAAAACACGGAGACATGTCAGTGTTCGTGGGAGCGCACGGATCACACGGACCCATTAAAGTCAATGGGTCCGTGTAAAACACGTACCGCACACGGATGCTGTCCATGTGCAGTCCGTGTGCCATGCAGGAGACAGCGCTACAGTAAGCACTGTCCCCCCAACGTGGTGCTGAAGCCGCCATTCATTTCTTCTCTCCAGCAGCGTTCGCTGGAGAGGATGAATGAAAAATCATTGGTTTTTTTGTGTGTGTTTTATATAAAGATCCTTGTCACCACCCCCCTCCCACCACCTGTGCACCCGCCCGCTGGAAATAAAATACTCACCCGGCTCCCTCGAGAGGTGGAGCCGCATATTCATCACTGTAATAAGCGGCACCACGTGACCGCTCATACAGGAAGAAGCTGCGGCGCTGAGAGGAAGCATCGAGGGTGTCGGGTGAGTATTTTATTTCCAGCGGGCGGGCGCACAGGTGGTGGGAGGGGGTTGGTGACAATGATCTTTATTTAAAACACCCCCCAAAAAACATGATTTTTCATTCATTCTCTCCAGCGAACGCTGCTGGGAAGAAGGAATGAATTCCGGCTTCAGCACCAGAAGCAGGGGAAAGCGCTTACCTCTAGTGCTGTCTCCTGCACGGTCCGTGTGGTACACAGTCGGCACACGGGCGGCACACGGCTGCTGCACGTGTGCCACACTGATGTGCCACGTGAGCTCACGGGCACACCGACACGGATAACTCCGGTACCGATTTTTCCGGTACCGGAATTATCTGGACGTGTGGGACAGGCCTTGTGTAGTGGGGCGTCCTGACCCTGACTGTCCACTGATCCTTTGTTTCCATGGAAACTAAGCTCTCTAAAAGTCTTTAGCCGGCATTACCCCCTTCTCACTTTCTGCCTTAGATTTTGGCTATTAAATATCATCAATTTGCAGTGTTTGTCACTTTATTTAAAGCTCCTTAAATCAATATTATAAATCTGCTTTATTGATTACTTTCTTAAAAGTTACTTTACTGTGACACTTGAACTCAATAATGCTCATGAATAAATCATAGACATATACAGTATAACATATCTACAGACTCATTTTAATACTATGTAATCACACAAAAAACATCTATTTTAACCACACAGCAGATATACACCCAAATAACCTTTTCTCTGGGGTCAGAGCTGTTGATGAAGTAATCTAGAGTCCCTTGAGTTATATGTAGTATATGAGAAAGAATCCTACCCCAGTGTAATGAAGACAAAGCAAAGAAAGCTTGGAAGACACTTTTCAACTAATTGTTGTTTCTGCTTCTTAGGGTATATTCACATATGTCTTTTTATTGCAGTTTTTTAGCAGGCCTGTTAAAAAAATAGCAGAAAATAGTTAACAAAACAATTAAAAGAATGGTCCTATTAATTTGTATGGGAAAAAGTTTTGTATGGGAAAAATATTTAAGAGAAGTAATGTACATTTTTATGGCATTTTATACTAGAAAAATGCTCAATACTTTACAATGGAAGTCAATGGGAATGCTAAAAAGAGAGGTTTTTTATTGTTTTGTTATCATTTTTGCATTAAAAACACAAGCATTCTCTTAGTTGTTTAATCGATTAAAAAAAGTCCTGAAACCACCAGTTAATAATGCGCCCCAAAAAAGCAAAAAAAAAAATAGTGTTGACTAAAAATAGTCCAAAAAAAGCTTATGAATCAACAAAACAAAAAAAACTATAACAAAAAACTCCAAAGAAAAAGAGCGTTTCCTGAGGTATCTTCTGCACCAATAAATGGGCATTTTAGATTGCAGAGTGAGCATACCCTTTAAGTGATTTTCTAAAACAAGTTTAATGAACATGCTGAGCTGTTGGCAGTTAGTGTGGGGGAGGCAGGATTACCACCACAGCTCTCTATACAAAGAGCGGTGACTGAAGTTTGCCACCGCCCCCGGGAGGAATAAAGTTAATTTCCTCCTGGCAGTGGGGCTCTAAATGCTGGTCAGGTTCACATTGTTATTAAATTGCAGATTAACCCCATATCTGAAGGTCAATAGCAATTTTTCTGGTGACAGGTTCCCTTTAAATTAACTTTTACGGAATGAATTGGAAACTCTGTATCTTGATAAAATGAAGTTCCTAACACTATATGTACAGCATATAGTTGATTGACAGCTCTACAGAATTTCCCTTTGCATGGCTAATTTCCAAAATTCCTCCCTTTTTATTTCTTTAAAACTGTAATATATACCAAAAACAAGAGCACAGAGAAAAGTATTTTGTGCCTTGGAATTACATATACAGCTCGAGAGTAAAAGGAGAACCTCTGATCATTACACTGAAATCCATTCCTAATTTGGGCAACAAAGAAAAAAAATGAAATCAGACGTCAAACCTCAGATATTGCAAAAGTGCTCTTAGGGTAGCATGCTTTACAGCAGTGATGGGCAACCTTTTGAGCTTGGTGTGTCAAAATTTGCCAAAAAAAGAGCTTAACTCGGATGGCGTGTCACTTCGAGAAAAAAAACATAATTTTGCGATATTTATAGCTTAAATAACAAAAATTATAATTGTAATATATAACTGTATTTAATAAACCAAAAACTAATTATTTAACTTTCCTGTTTAGTGACGTCTTTATTCATCCGTCAGTCGGTTTCTTTTGTTGGTCTTGATATTATTTTACTTGTGTTAAACTTCCTTTACTTCCTTCACTTAACCTTGGTTTTTTTCATTTTTTGGGTTCCCCATCATGGGGGCAATGACAGAAGATAGAATTATAGATAGCCTGTTAGCCCTGCAGGCAATTAGGTGTTAACTAGCCTAACTGACCACAAGATGGCCCATGTAACTGTCTTTTAGGAAAGGGCAGGGTTAATAAGCAGAAATAGTCACTAATAAGGATGCACAACATTAATAGTGGTGAAATGGAGTCTGCACTATGCTGCAAGATGGTGTTCCTCATGTAACTTAAGATGGCTGCCGCTATTTCTAATGGCGGGAAATGGCACCCATAGCGCATTTTTTGAGGTGTCGGATATTGTGCAATCGTCCACACAGATGATTGCATAACAAAATGCATTACTGTCTATGGGAACGATACGTAATGCATACTTCACGCTAATCATGTCCAGGAAACTATGCTACCACCTGCAAAATCCCTGATGTGTAAAAGGGGGCGTGGAGACAGGTGGCAGAGGGTGCGGGCACCCCAGGCCCAGTACTCTGAGGGGGCCCACCCAGAGCTATGCTACAGTTACATTCTGCGGCAGAGCAGGGAGAATCGATCTCCCTGCTCTGCCGCTATGGGGCCCCTGAGCAGGCGGGGGGGCCCAGTGCCATCAGTGGGCACCCCCATCATTATCGGAAGATCAGCTATACCGGCATTTAGCCGATACAGCTGACGCTCCTTCTCCCATCATCCCCCTGTCAGTGTAGGCATCTAACGTCGCCGACACTGACAGCGGGCGCGATGACGTCACTGCCCGGCACCCGCTGTCAGGAGATCAGCGGGAGCAGCGCAGGAACCAGGAAAAAGAGAAATGAGTATTTATTTATTTTTAATGGGTGCTGCTGCCTTATTACAGGGTCTGACTATGGGGGTGCTGCCTTATTACAGCGTCTGCCGCCTTATTACAGAGTCTGCCTATGGGGGTGCTGACTTATTACAGGGTCTGACTATGGGGGCTGCCTTTTTACAGTTTCTGACTGTGGGGGTGCTGCCTTATTACAGGGTCTGACTAAGGGGGCTGCCTTTTTACAGGGTCTGACTATTGGGGTGCTGCCTTATTACAGGGTCTCACTAAGGGGGCTGCCTTTTTACAGTTTCTGACTGTGGGGGTGCTGCCTTATTACAGGGTCTGACTAAGGGGGCTGCCTTTTTACAGGGTCTGACTATGGGGGCTGCCTCATTACAGGTTCTGACTATGGGGATTGCCTTATTACAGGGTCTGACTATAGGGGTGCTGCCTCATTACAGGGTCTGACTATGGAGGTGCTGCCTTATTACAGGGTCTGACTGAGGGGGATGGCTTTTTAGAGGGTCTGACTGTGGGGGAGCTGCCTTATTACAGGGTCTGACTAAGGGGGCTGCCTTTTTACAGGGTCTGACTATGGGGGCTGCCTTATTACAGGGTCTGACTATAGGGGTGCTTCCTTATTACAGGGTCTGACTATGGGGGGTGCTGCGTTATTACAGGGTCTGACTATGGGGGTGCTGCCTTATTACAGGGTCTGCCACCTTATTACAGGGTCTGCCTATGGGAGTGCTGCCTTATTACAGGGTATGACTATGGGGGCTGCCTTTTTACAGGGTCTAACTATGGGGGCTGCCTTTTTACAGGGTCTGACTGTGGGGGTGCTGCCTTATTACAGGGTCTGACTATGGGGGCTGCTTCATTACAGGGTCTGACTATAGGGGTGCTGCCTCATTACAGCGTCTGACTATGGGGGCTGCCTTATTACAGGGTCTGACTATGGGGTGCTGCCTTATTACAGGGTCTCGCTATGGGGGCTGCCTTATTACAGGGTCTGACTATAGGGGTGCTGCCTTATTACAGGGGCTGCCTATGGGGAGCTGCCTTATACTAAAGAGTCTGCCTATGGGGGCTGCCTTGTTACAGTGTCTGCCTATGGGGACTGCCGTATGCTATAGAGTCTGCCTATGGGGAGTGCATTATACTATATTGTGGACTATGTAGTGCATTTCGCTACTGTGTATGGAAGCTATCTACGGGGCCATCATACACTATGGAGATTACAGTGTGGGGGTCATTATACATTGTTGGAGCCATCAAACAGTTTGGGGGCTACTAAGGAGTCAGTATACTGTGTGGGTGCATTATACTGTGTATAAGAGAGAATCATGCTGTGTATAGGGGAGCTGTGCAGGGGGAGACTCATGACTTTATTAAATGTAAAGTGGGCACTTATTGTTATTGGGGAACTCAGGTTACTGTGGCTATCAAAGGGGCACACAGGGCATTATTACTTTCTAGGGGCAAAATATGTGCACTGTTTTCTAGGGTACTTGCACCCAGCATAACTATATTGTAGAGAGTTGCTTTAGAATTTAGAGGGCACAGAGAACCACACAGCAGGTGCAGTAATAGGGACACATAAGGCAGCAGCGACTCAGTATTGGGATATCAGGGGCAGTAATAGGGACACATACGGCAGCAGCGGCTCAGTATTGGGATATCAGGTGCAGTAATAGGGACACATACGGCAGCAGCGGCTCAGTATTGGGATATCAGGTGCAGTAATAGGGACACATACGGCAGCAGCGGCTCAGTATTGGGGTAGCAGGGGCAGTAATAGGGACATACGGCAGCAGCTCAGTATTGGGGTAGCAGGTGCAGTAATAGGGACACATACGGCAGCAGCGGCTCAGTATTGGGGTATCAGGGGCAGTAATAGGAACACATACGACAGCAGCGGCTCAGTATTGGGGTATCAGCTGGATGAGGAGTTTGTGCAGGTTGGGATTAGATTGTGATGGGGCTGGAATATGAGAAGTGAAATGTGTCTTTGTTGTATTCTCTGCAGACGAGTTGTAGCTGGAAGATGTTGTCATGTCGGTCTGGGCCAGATGGAAAAAACGGGAAAAATGAACAATTCCATCAGAAAGGACGTCAGGGGTAAGACATTATCTGTAACTGTGCAGTGATCTGTTATATGTTCTGTAGGGCTGGTATCTACCACTGACCATATGGCGGTAATATCCATGTTGGTCTTTATATAGAGATTATCTTCAGTAATAGTGCGGTAATCTGCTGAGGTTCTCCTCCAGTATTAGGAGTTGTAATCAAGGTTACCTGGTTAGGGGCCCACTCAGAAGTTTTGCACCGCCTGAACCAAAACCCTAGCTACACCTCTGCTCTGAATGGAAGCACAAGACTCTGGATGTAAGTTTAGAAGCTTTGAAAATGTCTGTTGCACTGCTGTCTGTACTTTGTACTAATTTTTTTCTGTTCCTTTTATACTGGTTGTCTCCTGGTGCTGCCAACTCTCCTGGTGCTGGTGTCTCTCCTGGTGCTGCAGTCTGTCCTGGTGCTGCTGTCTCTGGTGCTGGCAGCTGTCCTTGTGCTGCCGTCCTGGTGAGGACAACACTGGCTATGTAAGTATAGAACCTTTGAAAATGTCTGTCTCTTTTAATTTTTTTTTTCTGTTCCTTTAGACTGGTTTTCTCCTGGTGCTGCTATCTCTCCTGGTGCTGGCTTCTCTCCCGGTCCTGCTGTCTGTCCTGGTGCTGCTGTCTCTGGTGCTGGTGTCTGTCCTGGTACTGCCATCCTGGTGAGGACAACACTGGTTATGTAAGTATAGAACCTTTGAAAATGTCTGTCTCTCTTAATTTTTTTTTTTTTCCTTTAGACTGGCTGTCTCCTGGTGCTGCCATCTCTCGTGGTGCTGACGTCTCTCCTGGTGCTGCCGTGTGTCCTGGTGCTGCCGTGTGGTTTGGTGCTGCCATCTGTCCTGGTGTTGCCGTCTGTCTCTGTCCTGTGCTGACTGCTGTGCTGTTGGACTACTGCCTATAATGTAAGTATTGGTGTCCTTTTTTGGGGGGGCTGCATTGTGTTTGGTTCTTAACAAGTTTAAATTTTGTTTTATTTTTTTTCTGTAATGTTTTTTTCTGTAGTGTTTCCATAGAAAAGAAAGCGGATTAGCACATACCGTCCCATGCAACAAAATACATTATTGTGGCATCATCACACCAACAGCAGGCAGATAAAACAGTGGAGCAAATACAGACGATGATCGTTTCACGCTTACATTGCGCGTCAACAGGTCATGACCTGTGATGATGCCACAATAAAGGATTTTGTTGCATGGGACGCTCTTTTCTATGGACATGCAGATTCTTTTTCTTTGGAAGTGGCACCCATAATCCCTGGTGTATGTGCAGCTTCATCATACAGCTGTGCCTTTGTCCTGCTTCTCTTCTCTGGTTTCTGTAGTGTTTCACTTGACTGCCGTCTGCTCTTCAACCATGTCCTCAAATGAAGAACTGACTGCTACACAGGGTGGACATGACACCGATTATGTAATCACATTTGGTATACTGATTGGTATGTATTGATTGACAATACTATTCCTGTGTTAAATCATGTAATTTCTTTACAGGTACCTTCCACTGATAAAGAGCAGGAGCAGTCGAAATCATTCTTTCAAGGGTTGTCAGGCTCATGTGTCTCAGGAGGAAAGACGTGGTGTAAGTATTCTTTTCATCAGAGTTGTAATTGTTTTTTTCTCATTTTTACTTCAAATTATTTTGTTTTATTGGATCTATAGGTTCCACAACAGGAAGAAGCCAAACAGGACATTGAAAACGAGCAACTAATTCACCTTGTGCAAGAGCGAGTAACGTTGTGGGACACCCGTGATCGTCAACACTCCGACATTGCTGTGATTCGACAACTCTGGAAAGAAGTGGCCAGATCGCTGCTCCATGATTGGGACCATGCCATGCCACGTAACAGAAATGATTTTGGTAAGTATTGCAATGTGGTGTGACGCGCCAGTGAAACTGTAAATGTAGGTGCATTGTTTTACAATTAATTTTTTCCTTTTTTGCCCCCTTCACAGTGAAGAGAAAAAGAGTGCATTGGCACTTGATGAAGGATTGCTTTATCAAGGACATGAGACAGGAGAACCAGGTTAAGAGTGGTGCTGCTCAAAGGATACTAAGAAAATACAAATGCCACTGGAACATTGCTTTTCTGAGGCCTGCACTTGCTACGTGAACGTGAGTATTATTTAACCTATTTTTTGTTTTTCACGAATGTTTTTCTTTTATTTTCACCATAGAATCTGGTGCAGCACCACACAACCTGGATCGTCCTCTGTTGGAGCAGCCCCTCATTGACCAGCCAACGGACAGGCACAATCCCAATCATCCACCAACGCTGTAGCAACCTGTAAGGCCTCACAGGCTGAGGAACAGGCAGCTGCTGGTCCATCAGGTTTTCACCTCTCCCAGCCCTCTGCCGCTACTTTTGTTGGGTCTTCTCATCAGCAGCAGAGGGTCTGGGAGAGGTCACTCATGCCCGAGTTTATGCACTTAAGCTCGGTCTTCCAGTATGGATTAAGGTGCTTGGTGATAGTCTGAAGAGTGGGTTCACCCATGTGAACACACTTCTACAGGATGTCAACAAACAGCTTGACCGCCTGGAAGCCGACTTTGAAAGACCGGCGCAACATTTTTTTTCTTCAATAGGGTGGGAAGTGTCTGAAAATCTTACGCCTCAATTCCAGATCAACGTCATGCAGGCCTGTCAGGCTGCTTACAGCCACGCATTGCGGCAGCAGCAGTCCCAAAGCTACAATCCACAGGCCGGATGATATTACCAGCAGCCGAACATCTACTTTCAACCTCTCACAGCACCAAACTATCCACCACCACCACCACCTCCAGTACGCAGATCCACCACGCTGCCGACTTCATCATCCCTGCAGCCAGCAGCATCCATCACGCTCCAAAGTTCAGCACCCCTGCAGCCGGCAGCATCTACCATGCTCCCAAGTTCAGCATCCCTGAAGCCGGCAGCATCCACCACGCTCCCAAGTTCAGCACCTCTGCAGCCAGCAGCATCCACCACAATGTTCCCAATTCAGCACCCCTGCAGCCAGCAGTATCCACCATGCTGCCCGATCCAGCTCCACGCCAGAAGACTACTACAGAGACCACCACTCCCACTCGGCCAATAAAACAAAGGCCCAAAATTGAAAACATTCCCACCAGGACAAAGACCTGGAGGCAAAAAACCCTGCCAAAATTGGACCCACCACCTCCACCCTCACCTACCAATGTGTCTGTGTCAAATTTGTCACTACCTTCCCTTGTGTCTGTCCCTTCCAGTTTGTCTATCCATTCCCATGATTCCACAGTGTAGTCTATCCAATGTGTCCAGTCCCATCCATGATCCAATCCTTCAATTTGTTGCCCCTTCCCCTGTAACCCCTTCTTCATCAACTACCACCCAATCCTCACAGCTCCATACCCCCAAGGACCATCACATCTCACCTTCAGATAGACCCCGATCCTAAACCCAGTTATTTTTTTGTTAAATAAATGTTTATTTTCTTTGCACAATATCTGTGTTTTCTTTGTCCCTTTAAGCACCACTGCCGCAAACACACACATGTGTGTATTGTATTGTTGAGGGAACTTGTAATGGGTGTTTTACTAGAGGTATTTTAATAATTAGTTCAGCAAACATTACAGATACATTTTAACAATACAGGTACATTTATAAATTACAGGTACATTTTTACATTACAGGTACATACTTAGCGGCTTAAACCATTCTGTCTTGCCATGCCACACGTCTATAATCAGAAACAAAGTATGCAGCAAACTTAACCCTCCCCTGGGCAACTTCCACTGTAGTCATCAGAGGGTGATCTTGGTAATCATGCAATGTAACAGGTTCCTCAGGTTCTAAGTTGGGTTGCTCTTTTGCCAGGATGTAATTGTGCATAACAACACACGCTTTCACAACCTCATCAATTGTCTCAATTTTTAGATTTATGGCTGTTCCAAAAATGCACCATTTAGATACCAGCAAGCCAAAGGCACACTCCACAGTTCTTCGTGCTTTTGTCAGTCGGTAGTTGAAAATCCGTTTGGTGTGATTCAAGTCCTTACTTGAGTATGGTTTTAGGAGGTTGGCACACATTTGAAAGGCCTCATCCCCAACCACAACAAACGGCATTGGCGGGCCTTCCGTGTTGGGAAGAGGTTGTGGCTGTGGAAAATTGAAATTATTATGATTAGAGTTGAGCAACTTTTACTTTTTTTAGGATCGAGTCGAGTTTCGCGAAACCCGACTTTGTTAAAAGTCGGGTCGGGTGAAATCGGCCGATTATTGCGAAAAGTCGTGGATCCGACTGAAACACGAAACCCAATGCAAGTCAATAGGGAAGCAAAGTCGGCAGTGAGTGGAGGACAGGAAAACACCTACTGTGCCCATTTTAATGCCAAAAACATAAATTCTTGTTACTTAACCCCTTAATGACCGCCAATACGTCTTTTAACTGACCTGAGATATAAGAGAATAGCCTCCCCATACAGGTAACAATCCAGCTGCTGTCGGCTGTTCATTATAGCTGACAACTTGCTGTATCAGCCACGATCAGTGTTTGCACCGTCGAAATCTGTTTAACCCCTTAGATGCTGCTGTCAATAGTGACTACATCATTATAAATATTTAACAGAGTGTGGGGGCTTCCTCTTTATCCCAAATTGTGCCCTCAGATCATGATTGTGTGGTCCTGATGTTTGCCATGGCAATTCATGGCCAAATAGCGGCCTTAGAATCTGCCGGCTGTAGTAATCTGTTCAGAAGTTAGAAGCATTTAGGTGGTAAAAATAGACATTTTCCTTTCTGTTATGTCACTTTGCATTAATTCCTGAAAGTCGCCTGAAGGGTTAATAAACTACCTGACTGCAGTTTTCAGTATGTCTGGAGGTGCTGTTTTTAAAATGGCATAATTTTGGGGGTTTCCCAATATATGGGACCCTTAAAGTCACTTCAAACATGGATAGGCCCTAAAAAAATAATTTTTTCTAAATTTCCTTGAAAAAATGAAAAATTGCTGCTACATTTTTAAACCTCCTATAATGCTAAGAAAATAAAATAACATTTTATAAATGATGCTAATGTAAAGCAGACGTGGGAAATGTTATTTATTAATGTTTTTGTGTGGTATGACCATCTGGATTAAAGGGATAATCATGCAAAATTTGAAAATTGCTAATTTTGTAACATTTTTCTCAAATATCTGATATTTTGTATAAATAAACACAAAACATATCGACCAAAATTTACCATTATCATAAAGTGTAATGTGTCATGAAAAAACATTTTGAAAATTACTGGGATATGTTGAAGTGTTCCAGAGTTATTACCACATAAAGTGACACTAATCAGATTTCAAAAATTTGGCTCTGTCACTAAGGGGTTAAGCTTGTCAATCTTAATTTGCCTTATAATAATAGTTAGGCATTGAAAATTGGGGGTCATTTGGCTAAAGTTGTGGGGGGGTAGGGCTGGCTCAAGTTTTCCGTGGGCCCAGGAAACGCGGACTACGTCACGGCGGTGGAGCAGGGAGAGGTAAGTATTTCAACTTTGCAAGTGCTGTGATCCTGAGCAAGCAGGGGGGCACACTCGTTCGCATTGGCACTGGCACAGGGCCCCTCAAAGTACGGCGGTGTGTTTGACGGCAGGGGCACCTCCCACCGGCAGAGACACTTTTGCGTACTATGAGGAGCCCTGTGCCAGTGACGTCGCCAATGAGTATGCCCCCCAACCTGATGAAGGAACCTGCACTTTCATCTGCACCTTCCTCTTTTTCCCTGTGTAAGGTGGTATAGTATGCGGGAAGGGGAACCAGACTTTCAGCAGGGTCAGATACTGGCTGTGTAGAGTGCAAGAGGAATGTAGTGGTCTGGGTCAATGTACCAGCAGACTCATCTAGCAGTGGCTGGGCAATGGGCAGGATGAGGAGGAAACAAAGATATAGGCCCAAAGAATAAAGTAGGCTAAATGCAGTTCAAAATTGGTAACAGGACTAAACAGGCGGCATTGTTTTGCTCAGTGGAGGAAAACTGTGATGAGTGGTAGATGGAGCGCCCCCACTGCCGCAGGGCCGAGGGGTACCCGGTACCGGGCCTCTGAGTCTCTGTTCCGGGGTTGTCACGATGGCTAGACCCGGTCCGTGACCCTGCTGAGGGGCGTCCAATGAAAGGTGTGGATGGGGGTGATGTTGTGGTGGTGCGGTGCAGGTCGCAGTAAATAACAAGGACACCAGGTTGCAGTCTCTTTACCTCTTTACTGAAGGCTTCAGGATCCTCAGTCCGGAATACGGTTAACCGGGCTGCGTAAGTCCGGCCGGTCCGATGGCACCTCCAGAGTTCCCTTTGCAGGTGGAAATCTGTGCCTACCTTCTAGCACTTGTGTGTTGTGGTCCTCCCCTGCTGTGCTTACGGGATAGTCCCCACAACTGTTGTGTCTGTTTCTGAAGTTCCCTCACAACTCGATTATGATGTTCTGCTTCGTCCCCCAGATGATATGGCTAGGACGCACCCGTATGACTGGTAGGCTCGGAGGTCTTCCGGGACCCTAGAGTCGCCCATCTCCAATGTTGCCCCTTGTGTCTGCTTAGGTGATTTTGGGTGAGACAGCCCGCCTATAACTGACTGTCCTGCCGTAGGTTTGAAGTTAGGCCTGGAGCTCTATACTTCCTCGGCGTTCCGGCCACCGGCTGCGCGCCTCAGTAGGATGTTGCCTCGTCTTACAGCACGACTCCTACTGGTATTTCTCCTTGTTGCGTTGATCTCGTTTCTCACTCAGCACAATAAACCTCGCTTCTTGTCCTTTCTTGGGGTACCGCCGCAATGTCGTGCAGGCGCAGTCCCGTAACGTTCTTTCTGTTCGCTAGGCCTCTGTCAGGATCCCACCCCTGACAGGGACCCCCCTGAATCTTCCCCTGCAACACCCTCTGCCACAGGATGTTGCCTGGTTCCAACCCAGTCAGCTTTCTCTCTAACTTCCTATCTAACCCCCAGTTTTACCAGATTGTGAGGAGTGGCCTAATACATAGCACCCTTAGCTCCCCCTGGAGGCCAGACTGTGAAGTGTATTGGTGTCTGTGATACCTGGTCAGGTGAACTCCTTCAGTGCCAACAGACGTACCATAGCCCCCCTGAGCGGTGGAGCAACAGTACTGCAACAACCAGGACTCTGGGGCGCTGCACTCCCCCCCGGTTAAATCCAGTACTCCTGGACTGGGAAGAAAACAACAATACATGTCAGCAAAAAGACATACAATTTTGAAATGCAAATAACAAGTAAGTTTGAGCAGAGCTTCCCTTTATGGGAGGTGAGGACACTTGAACGTTACAAACATGGTTAAATATTTTAAATAACATACTATAAATAACTTTTCTTACCCAACCGGGTATTCTACTTAGTGCAAGTTTTGAACAATAATTTAACATTGCCTTTAAAGACGTACACACTGAATCCACTAAAGACCTTCTTATAAAACACTATAAGGCTAATCAACTTTTTCTTCATTTTCCATCTTTACATCTGCAGGACTGCCTGTCTATCTGCCCCAGGCCTACCACCTCTCGTTCTGTTGCAGGACCGCCCCTTCCCGCCCGGGCCTACTGCCTTTCTGCTACTATACACAGTATAGAACTTATCATCCATCTCTCAATTCAAGATCACTGAGCCATCTCTGTCTGACTCCTAGGAGGACTCACTGACTAACCTCATACGGGTTCACTTCCTGTTCTCATTCTTCTAGCAACATCATTAAACATTTCTTACAATTAACTAGCTAACTACATATAACTCTTACATATCAGCATTATTACTTCTTCTTTCAAAACATCATTACACCTTTAAGTGCTATTGGTGAACGTTCCCTTTAAGAGGGGACCAAGTCTCTATGAGGTAGTGCAACTTCTCAAGCTGCAAGTCCGTATGCAGCAAGGACTCCGGTACTGTTTCCAGGAACAGTTTCTTCGCAAAGAGTCCTTTTCTTTGTAAAACCAGTAGAGGGCACATTTAAGAAGGTGCAAACTATTTACAATGAGTTTGTAATCATGCAGTGTTCATGATCCGGCAGTTCTTTTCAACAATGATGAACGAGAAACAAAACAAAAAGGCAAGAATAGGGATCCCGGGTAAACTAAGGGATCCCTTTAAGAGTTAACCCTAGTCGGGTTGTAGCAGCAGAGAAACACATAGAAGGACGGACAGTTAACTATATACAGTTTGCAAAGCACTTTAAAGCTTCATAGTAAATTGCAAGACATCAGCCGGTAATGGACATCTCCTGGCCGTGGCGGCTTCGGTCCCTGGTCTCCGGCTGATGCGATATCAGTATCGGTGGTTGGTCTCTCGGGTGCAGTCAGGTCACCCGGTGTCTGGATTCGAAGGCTAACCCTGGCTGCAAGCTCGGTAGCCGCAACAAGGCGTACAGTGACAATAGTAACAAGATCTGTCAAGTCCGGATCAGTCATGGTCGGGGCAACAGGTGACACCCCCTCAGGCCCACATCGTTGGACGTTCCGAGCGCACCATCCTTGTGCACTCCGGTGTCGGGTGTAGGTCACCTGATCCCCCCTCTGCAATAATGGGTCACCGTATTGGTTGCGGAAGGGAGTCTTCACATCGTGACTAGTAACGAAGACGTCAGTCGGTAGTCCCGGTTCCTGTATGGAGCCCCAGCCCCGCTTTGGGTGAAAGGCCAGCACAGTCCCTCGCTTTACCACGTCTTTCCTGCCGCGCGCAGGCTTTGGGTGTTGTACTTTTGGCGCATCAGTTTGTTCTGTCTCTTTTCGGTTTTTCCAATGTAGGATCAGGCATTGTTTATATTGTTCCCAAGTGAGCACAGCAAGGGTGAGGCCTTCCTCCCGAGCTCCATCTGACCCGATCCAGGGGGTGTCCCAATGGAGGATCACCCCTTCTGAGCTCACGTCTATGGGTTCTCCCATCTTGGTCGGTAGTGGAGGTACCAGCTTCCCCATCGTGTCGGGGGTGAGGATCACCCGCTCCACCAAGAGGAAACGGTTATTGTTGGGGTGAGGAGCGGTTGCGGGAGCGGGATCGGTCAGGAGGGCAGGATCGATCGGGGGAGCAGGATCGGTCGGGGGAGTAGGGGCGCCTTCCATACCTGTGTCTGATGTGATTCCACCGATGTTGATCTGTTCCGTTGACGAGGACACTGGAATCGGCTGCAGCCTGGATCGCGGCTCCTCGGCGGCCTCCCGATGTGGCTCCGCTCTCCATGGCTCCGCACCTACTGGCTCCGTGGTCGGGATAGGTGGGCTTGGCTCCTCCGCCGGCGGCTCCAAGGAGTTCGAGTCCTTCAGCTGCGGTGGATTCGGGT
This sequence comes from Ranitomeya variabilis, assembly GCF_051348905.1. NCBI lineage: Eukaryota > Metazoa > Chordata > Amphibia > Anura > Dendrobatidae > Ranitomeya > Ranitomeya variabilis. Next base: position 493,963,869 of record NC_135235.1, read on the forward strand.
CTGTCTCCAGTGGGTGAGGACAAGCTGGGATCACTTCGCCGTCGCTCGGGCACTTGCTGTTCATCTTCGCTGTCCGGCATTCGGCGGCACAGCATACACCTGGCTCCGCCATTTCTCCAAGGTCGAGCTCCCTCTTCGCCTCATTCCCGCCGTTGCAAATCAGGGGGTGGTTCCCCTCTGCTTCTGGGCAGGTCATCATCTCGCAGCAATAGTCGGAGGGGGGCGGTCGCTACTTTTGGCGCCGCTTTGGTAGTCTCCTCCCATGGCACGCCCTTCTTCTTCCTCTGCGCTCCCTGTGGCGCTGCAATGACGGCGGGTTCTGGCGGCAAATGGTAATCCACAGTCTTTGCCATCAGTCACAGTCCAAGCACAATAAATCACAGTTCCAAGGCACACATGACCTGTTTCTTCAGGCTTAAGTAAATCCTGTTCGTGACGCCAAATTGGAGCGCCCCCACTGCCGCAGGGCCGAGGCGTACCCGGTACCGGGCCTCTGAGTCTCTGTTCCGGGGTTGTCACGGTGGCTAGACCCAGTCCGTGACCCTGCTGAGGGGCGTCCAATGAAAGGTGTGGATGGTGGTGATGTTATGGTGGTGCGGTGCAGGTCGCAGTAAATAACAAGGACACCAGGTTGCAGTCTCTTTACCTCTTTACTGAAGGCTTCAGGATCCTCAGTCCGGAATACGGTTAACCGGGCTGCGTAAGTCCGGCCAGTCCGATGGCACCTCCAGAGTTCCCTTTGCAGGTGGAAATCTGTGCCTACCTTCTAGCGCTTGTGTGTTGTGGTCCTCCCCTGCTGTGCTTACGGGATAGTCCCCACAACTGTTGTGTCTGTTTCTGAAGTTCCCTCACAACTCGATTATGATGTTCTGCTTCGTCCCCCAGATGATATGGCTAGGACGCACCCGTATGACGGGTAGACTTGGAAGTCTTCCGGAACCCTAGAGTCGCCCCTCTCCAATGTTGCCCCTTGTGTCTGCTTAGGTGATTTTGGGTGAGACAGCCCGCCTATAACTGACTGTCCTGCCGTAGGTTTGAAGTTAGGCCTGGAGCTCTATACTTCCTCGGCGTTCCGGCCACCGGCTGCGTGCCTCAGTAGGATGTTGCCTCGTCTTACAGCACGACTCCTACTGGTATTTCTCCTTGTTGCGTTGATCTCGTTTCTCACTCAGCACAATAAACCTCGCTTCTTGTCCTTTCTTGGGGTACCGCCGCAATGTCGTGCAGCCGCGGTCCCGTAACGTTCTTTCTGTTCGCTAGGCCTCTGTCAGGATCCCACCTGTTATGACCTGGTGGTTAAGGAGCAACATGGACGAGCTCTGAGGAGATGGTATCTTTACTGACCGCAGTTCCTGAACCTGACACAACACTAGAATTAGTCGTGGAATGTTCCTGTCACTCCCTAGACATCTTGTCACAGCCGGAGAGCTAACTACCCCTAAAGATGGAAACAGGAAAGCTATCTTGCCTCAGAGAAAATTCCCAAAGGACAGACAGCCCCCCACAAATATGAACTGTGAGTAGAGAGGGAAATGACATACACAGAATGAAATCAGGATTTAGCAAAGGAGGCCACTTCTAACTAGATAGACAGAATAGGAAAGGATACTGTGCGGTCCGTATTAAAAGCTAGAAAATTCCATCACAAAGTTTACAAAAAATCTCCACACCTGACTAACGGTGTGGAGGGCAAATCTGCTTCACCAGAGCTTCCAGCTTAACTGAATATGGAATACTGACTAGAGCAAACATAAAATGAGCTGAATGATTAAGTCCACAGCAAGTGGACAACAAATGAACATGCAAGGACTTATCTTTGCTGAACTGGACCAACTAACAAGGAAATCCAAGGAGAGATCTGAATCCAACCAAGAAACATTGACAGCTGGCACAGGCTGAAGATCAGAGCCAGGCTAAATAGCAGAGCCAGGAGAGACGATCAGTGGAAGCAGCTGCTAAGCTAAATCCAAGGAGCAGCAGTTCCACTTAAAACCACCGGAGGGAGCCCAAGGGCAGAATTTACAAAAGTGCCATTTACAACCACCGGAGGGAGCCCAAGAACGGAATTCACAACACCCACCCCTGACAGGGACCCCCCTGAATCTTCCCCTGCAACACCCTCTGCCACAGGATGTTGCCTGGTTCCAACCCAGTCAGCTTTCTCTCTAACTTCCTATCCAACCCCCAGTTTTACCAAATTGTGAGGAGTGGCCTAATACATAGCACCCTTAGCTCCCCCTGGAGGCCAGACTGTGAAGTGTATTGGTGTCTGTGATACCTGGTCAGGTGAACTCCTTCAGTGCCATCAGACGTACCATAGCCCCCTGAGCGGCGGAGCAACAGTACTGCAATGACCAGGACTCTGGGGCGCTGCATAGACACAGTTATTAGGCCCAAGTAATAAAGTGGGCCAAATGAAGTTCAAAATTAGTAACAGGAGTAAACAGGCGGCACTGCTTTGTTCAGTGGAGAACAACAAGCAGCGGCAGACACCGTTAGTAGGCCCAACCAAACAAGTAGGCCAAATGAAGTTTCATAGTTCATATAGGCTGAAAGCCTGAAAATTGAAGCTCAGCATTGTTCAGTGGAGGAAAACAACAAGCAGCGGCAGACACCGTTAGTAGGCCCAACCAAACAAGTAGGCCAAATGCAGTTTCATAGTTCATATAGGCTGAAAGCCTGAAAATTGAAGCTCAGCTTTGATCAGTGGAGGAGAAAAGCTAGGAGCAGCAGACACCGTTAGTAGACCCAACCAAACAGGTAGGCCAAATGCAGTTTCATATTTGATATAAGCTGAAAGCCTGAAAATTGAAGCTCAGCTTTGTTCAGTGGAGGATAAAAGCAAGGAGCGGCAGACACCGTTAGTAGACCCAACCAAACAAGTAGGCCAAATGCAGTTTAAAATTGGTTACAGGGGTACACAGGCGGCATAGGTTTGTTCAGTGGAGGTCAACTGTAAGGAGTGGTGCAGACAGACTTAGTAGGCCTAAAATAAAAAAGTATATAAAGTAAGCTGCGGAGACACCATCACGTGTTTCTCAACGCAAGCAATGAATAGCCAGGCCTTTCTCCGGGAAGGAACAACCATGGGAAGGGCAGCATCCAATAAAGGAGAATATCCAATAAAGGAAGACCACCTATGCCAAGCATGGTATCCATCCGCAAACAGCTGTTTCGGGTTTTTTTGCCCCTCATCAGTGTGGAGTAGGAAACTGGCTATTAGGAGCAGTGCCTGGTGAAAGGCTATGAAGAAACAGATGAATGACCTCGGGGAGACCAAAACATCCAACACTGCGGAGACACCATCACGTGTTTCTCAACGCAGTGATCCAGAATACTGCCCCCATCCCTTATGGGAAATATGCAAACGCATGTAAAATAAGCGTGATGATGTCTCCGCAGTGTTGGATGTTTTGGTCTCCCCGAGGTCATTCATGGGCAAAAACCCCGAAACAGCTGTTTGTGGATGGATACCATGCTTGGCATAGGTGGTCTTCCTTTATTGGATATTCTCCTTTATTGGATGCTGCCCTTCCCGTGGTTGTTCCTTCCCGGAGAAAGGCCTGGCTATTCATTGCTTGCGTTGAGAAACACGTGATGGTGTCTCCGCAGCTTACTTTACATGCGTTTGCATATTTCCCATAAGGGATGGGGGCAGTGTTCTGGATCACTGTGTTGAGAAACACGTGATGGTGTCTCCGCAGTGTTGGATGTTTTGGTCTCCCCGAGGTCATTCATCTGTTCCTTCATAGCCTTTCACCAGGCACTGCTCCTAATTGCCAGTTTCCTACTCCACACTGATGAGGGGCAAAAACCCCGAAACAGCTGTTTGTGGATGGATACCATGCTTGGCATAGGTGGTCTTCCTTTATTGGATATTCTCCTTTATTGGATGCTGCCCTTCCCATGGTTGTTCCTTCCCGGAGAAAGGCCTGGCTATTCATTGCTTGCGTTGAGAAACACGTGATGGTGTCTCCGCAGCTTACTTTACATGCGTTTGCATATTTCCCATAAGGGATGGGGGCAGTGTTCTGGATCACTGCGTTGAGAAACACGTGATGGTGTCTCCGCAGTGTTGGATGTTTTGGTCTCCCCGAGGTCATTCATCTGTTCCTTCATAAAATAAAAAAGTAGGCTCAATGCAGTTTAAAATTGGTTACAGGGCTACACAGGCGGCATTGGTTTGTTCAGTGGAGGTCAACTGTAAGGAGTGGTGCAGACAGACTTAGTAGGCCTAAAATAAAAAAGTAGGCTCAATGCAGTTTAAAATTGGTTATAGGGGTACACAGGCGGCATAGCGTTGTTCAGCAGAAGACGATTGTGAGGAGTGGCAGACACAGTTAGTAGGCCCAAAAAAGTAATAGGCTAAATGCAGTTCAAAATTGGTAACAGCAGTAAACTGGCGGCATAGCTGTGCTCAATGGAGGACAACTGTAAGGATTGTCTGACACAGTTAGTAGGCCAAAATAATAAAGTGAGGTAAATGTCTGCCAAAACAATTTTCAAAAATAAACAGGTGGCATAGCTACATACAGGGGTGGGCTCCTCTGCTGAGTAGCAGACAGTGGTAGTTGGCGCAAAGTATTAAATGGTCTAAATGGAGGCCAGAGCCCCTGTATATTTTAACTATCATCTATCATTTCAACAAATTTGTATTGGCAGTGCCATTGAAGGATTTATCAGCACAGACTACACTGTGGTGGAGCAGGGAGAGGTAAGTATTGCAAGTGGTACAGCACTGTTCGACCTGGGGGGGGAACACTCTCGTGGGCGGCGGTACTGGCACAGGGCCCCTCATATTACGACGGTGTGTCTGACGTTGGTTGTGCACCACCACCGTCAGAGACACTTCATTGTACTATGAGGAACCCTGTGCCAGTGCCGTCGCCCAAGATTGGGCACACCCACCTGTCCACGCAAACGGAACTCACATGGGTGCTTGCGCTAGGTGGTGACTACGGCCCTGTGGGAGGAGTCAGACCATTTAGGGAGGTAAAAAAAGGCCTATGGTAGACATTCAGCAGCTGCCAATGGAGGAATTGGAGCAGTCAGTAAGAGGAGGCCAAAAGCAAGACATTTTTCAGGCAAGCTACGTGTCAGCAGGGGAAGGTGGGGCAAAATAATTAGAAATCCCTGATTGGTTCATTGTAATGAAGGTTAGATCATCAACATTTTAGGTAGCCAGACGAGTCCTTTTTTCGGTCAGTATTGAACCAGCAGCACTGAAGACTCTTTCTGATAGCACACTAGCAGCTGGGCAAGCGAGCTCCTGTAATGCATATTCTGCCAATTCAGGCCAGGTGTCTATTTTAGATGCCCAGTAATCAAAGGGGAATGACGTGCGAGGGAGAACATCGATAAGGGAGGAAAAATAGTTCATAACCATACTGGACAAATGTTGTCTCCTGCCACTTTGAATTGATGCAGCAGTACCTGTCGTGTCTGCGGTCATTGCAAAATCACTTCACAACCTGGTCATAAAACCCCTCTGTCCAAAGCCACTTCTGATTTTTGCACCTCTAACACCTCTGCCATGTTGCCCCCTGCAGCTCGTGTGAGAACCATCACCGCCGCTGTGTGCTGGGAATGCCTGAACCAAAAGGTCTACAAGAGTTGCTTGTTTGGTAGCCAATATTTGCTCAAGGTTCTCATGTGGCATGATATTTTGTAATTTCCCTTTGTAGCGTGGATCCAGGAGGCAGGCCAACCAGTAATCGTCATCGATCATCATTTTTATAATGCGGGGGTCCCTTTTTAGGATACGCAAGGCATAATCAGCCATGTGGGCCAATGTTCCAGGTGTAGTGTTGAGTAGTGTTGAGCATTCCGATACCGCAAGTATCGGGTATCGGCCGATACTTAGCGGTATCGGAATTCCGATACCGAGATCCGATACTTGCCGCGTATCGGATACCGGAATCGGAAGTTCCCAGATTCAAACTGCACAAATTCAGCCAATGAGAATGATTCCAAGTGTGGGCACATCCTGTTCAGCATGGAGGGCATGAAACTACTGGCATGGCTGTGATTGGCTGCTGAAATGATGTCATGATGCAGTTTAAAAGTCGCTGGCGCCATTTTGCGCTCACTCTGCTGTGAATTCAGTTAGTGACAGGACGCTGTTTGCTGACTGACGGCCAGTTTAGAGATAGCGATTTGCTTCTTTGTGCTTTTCAAAGGCTAATTTAGCAACCGCTGTGTTCACCTACTATTCACCTTGCTTTTGCCTTGTAGCGCTGTTTTCACAGTGATCTGCAAGGTCTGTGTGTGTGTGTGTGTGAGTGCAGCCCACTCTCTAGTCTGAGTGCAGCCACATAGACCATCCATAGCTGGTTGTATTCAGTTCAGGGAGGGTGGTTCATTGCCTCATACTGTTTTTTTTTTTTTTTTTCAAGTAGTGTAGTCTGCTGCTCATTTTTTCAAAAAAATCCTATTAGTGTCTTTCCACCCGTCTCCAGCTAACTTGTGGAAAAACACTACATAGGATAAAGTAGAGGAGGGTTTTTGGGCCTTGCAGCGCCGTTTACGGCTGTCTGCACGGTCTCCGTGTGACTGCAGCTCGCCCTGTAGTCTGTGAGGAGCCATAGCCTGGTTGTCTCCAGCTCAGGGTTCTTCACTGCGTCATACTGTAAAATCAATTTTCCTTTTGTTTTAAGTAGTGCAGGCTGCTGCACATTTTTTCAAAAAATTCCTATTAGTATCTTTCCACCCGTCTCCAGCTAACTTGTGGAAAAACACTACATAGGATAACGTAGAGGAGGGTTTTTGGGCCTTGCAGCGCCGTTTACGGCTGTCTGCACGGTCTCCATGTGACTGCAGCTCGCCCTGTAGTCTGTGAGCAGCCATAGCCTGGTTGTCTCCAGCTCAGGGTTCTTCACTGCGTCATACCGTAAAATCAATTTTCCTTTTGTTTTAAGTAGTGCAGGCTGCTGCACATTTTTTCAAAAAATTCCTATTAGTGTCTTTCCACCCATCTCCAGCTAACTTGTGGAAAAACACTACATAGGATAACGTAGAGGAGGGTTTTTGGGCCTTGCAGCGCCGTTTACGGCTGTCTGCACAGTCTCCGTGTGACTGCAGCTTTCTGTTGTCAGTTCAGTCCCCAAAAAATAAATAAATAATAAAGTTCACCAAACACACCAGTGACACCACTTAACATTTGTGTAGGCCACATTAGCTCATATTAAAGTCTAGTCCACACTTTATAAAATTAGTGTTTCTTATACCTGTTAGGAGTTGTTCAGGAATAAGCACACAAAGCCGTTAGTACTTTTCTGCTTATCTTTATCAGTCAACCAAGATGAAGAAGGCAGTGAGTAAGGCACGTGGGCGTGGGCGCGGAGCAGGGAGAGGACGTGGGGATTCTGTGCCTGCTGCGGGCACCGGTGACTCATCAGCACCCACTTTCACCAGGGAACAGTCCTTCATGCGCAGCTTTGTCGCAGAGCGCCGTACACCGCTGCTGCGTGAAGAACAAATTGAAGCCGTTGTCGGATGGATGGCAGCTAATGCATCAACTTCAATTAGTGCCACATCCTCTCAGACGGCGCCAAAGGGGTAGGAATGACAGCTGTGCTGCGTCATATTACGAAGGAAAGTCCCACCTCCGGGACGGTCTCACGGTTTCAGGGGACACATTTTATAAGTGTTTAGTTCTGTGTTTGCAAGGAGCATAATGAAAAGAGCCACCTTTTCCTTTTGCATCTTTTGTGCTGCACAAGCTGGCTCTTTCAGCTACAAACGCCTTGGGGGGGGGGGTTAAAGGTTCCCTTTCGACTTTCTCCAATCAGGCTTCGGCCTACATTGTGTTCCTCTGCTTCCCCTGCTGTCCCTGGGCTCCAACACCGCTAGTTGTTGCCTGGTAGTGCTGTACGCACAGTCCCAACAGTCCCTCCTCTGTTATTGGGGTTCAGTAATGTCAGCTGTTCCCCAGCTGTGTGTGTGGCAATCCATCCTATCTCCCCCACCTCCTCCTCCTGTCCCTGGGCTCCAACACCGCTAGTTGCTGTCCAGAAGTGCTGTACGCACAGTCAACAGTCCCTCCTCTGTTATTGGGGTTCAGTAACGTCAGCTGTTCCCCTGCTGTGTGTGTGGCAATCCCTCCTATCTCCCCCACCTCCTCCTCCTCCTCCTCCTGTCCCTGGGCTCCAACACCGCTAGTTGCTGTCCAGAAGTGCTGTACGCACAGTCAACAGTCACCCTCTGTTATTGGGGTTCAGTAACGTCAGCTGTTCCCCAGCTGTGTGTGTGGCAATCCCTCCTATCTCCCCCACCTCCTCCTCCTCCTGTCCCTGGGCTCCAACACCGCTAGTTGCTGTCCAGAAGTGCTGTATGCACAGTCAACAGTCCCTCCTCTGTTATTGGGGTTCAGTAACGTCAGCTGTTCCCCTGCTCTGTGTGTGGCAATCCCTCCTATCTCACCCACCTCCTCCTCCTCCTCCTCCTGTCCCTGGGCTCCAACACCGCTAGTTGCTGTCCAGAAGTGCTGTACGCACAGTCAACAGTCACTCCTCTGTTATTGGGGTTCAGTAACGTCAGCTGTTCCCCTGCTGTGTGTGTGGCAATCCCTCCTATCTCCCCCACCTCCTCCTCCTCCTCCTCCTGTCCCTGGGCTCCAACACCACTAGTTGCTGTCCAGAAGTGCTGTACGCACAGTCAACAGTCACTCCTCTGTTATTGGGGTTCAGTAATGTCAGCTGTTCCCCAGCTGTGTGTGTGGCAATCCCTCCTATCTCCCCCACCTCCTCCTCCTCCTGTCCCTGGGCTCCAACACCGTTAGTTGTTGTCCAGAAGTGCTGTACGCACAGTCAACAGTCACTCCTCTGTGATTGGGGTTCAGTAACGTCAGCTGTTCCCCTGCTGTGTGTGTGGCAATCCCTCCTATCTCCCCCACCTCCTCCTCCTCCTCCTGTCCCTGGGCTCCAACACCGCTTGTTGCTGTGCAGAAGTGCTGTACGCACAGTCAACAGTCACTCCTTTGTTATTGGGGTTCAGTAAGGTCAGCTGTTCCCCTGCTGTGTGTGTGGCAATCCCTCCTATCTCCTCCACCACCTCCTCCTCCTCCTCCTGTCCCTGGGCTCCAACACCGCTAGTTGCTGTCCCGAAGTGCTGTACGCACAGTCAACAGTCACTCCTCTGTTATTGAGGTTCAGTAATGTCAGCTGTTCCCCAGCTGTGTGTGTGGCAATCCCTCCTATCTCCCCCACCTCCTCCTCCTCCTCCTCCTGTCCCTGGGCTCCAACACCGCTAGTTGCTGTCCAGAAGTGCTGTACGCACAGTCAACAGTCACTCCTCTGTAATTGGGGTTCAGTAACGTCAGCTGTTCCCCTGCTGTGTGTGTGGCAATCCCTCCTATCTCCTCCACCACCTCCTCCTCCTCCTTTTGTCCCTGGGCTCCAACACCGCTAGTTGCTGTCCAGAAGTGCTGTACGCACAGTCAACTGTTGTGAAATTGGATTCTGGGCTCCCCCGGTGGCCACTTGTGGAATTGAACTTGTGTGCATCATCCCCTCTGTTCACCTGCTCCTATCAGGATGTGGGAGTCGCTATATAACCTTGCTCCTCTGTCAGTTTCTTGCCGGTCAACAATGTAATCAGAAGCCTTCTGTGCTTGTTCCTGCTACTAGACAACTCCCAGCTAAGTTGGACTTTTGTCCTTTTGTGTTTTTGCATTTTGTTCCTGTTCACAGCTTCTGTTTCGTTACTGTGTCTGTGTTAATGCTAGAGTCTTAAAGGAATTTCTGGATGGTGTTTTGATAGGGTTTTCTGCTGACCATGAAAGTGTCCTTTCTGTCTTCCTGCTATCTAGAAAGCGGACCTCGATTTTGCTAATCCTATTTTCATACTACGTTTGTCATTTCATCTGAAATCACCGCCAATATATGTGGGGGCCTCTGTCTGCCTTTTGGGAAAATTTCTCTAGAGGTGAGCCAGGACTGTCTTTTCCTCTGCTAGGATTAGGTAGTTCTCCGGCTGGCGCTGGGCATCTAGGGTTAAAAAACGTAGGCATGCTACCCCGCCACTTCTAGTTGTGCGGCAGGTTTAGTTCATGGTCAGTATAGTTTCCATCTTCCAAGAGCTAGTTCTCATATATGCTGGGCTATGTTCTCTCGCCATTGAGAATCATGACAGTCAACAGTCACTCCTCTGTTATTGGGGTTCAGTAATGTCAGCTGTTCCCCTGCTGTGTGTGTGGCAATCCCTCCTATCTCCCCCACCTCCTCCTCCTCCTGCTGTCCCTGGGCTCCAACACCACTAGTTGCTGTCCAGAAGTGCTGTACGCACAGTCAACAGTCACTCCTTTGTTATTGGGGTTCAGTAACGTCAGCTGTTCCCCTGCTGTGTGTGTGGCAATCCCTCCTATCTCCCCCACCACCTCCTCCTCCTCCTCCTGTCCCTGGGCTCCAACTCCGCTAGTTGCTGTCCAGAAGTGCTGTACGCACAGTCAACAGTCACTCCTCTGTTATTGGGGTTCAGTAACGTCAGCTGTTCCCCTGCTGTGTGTGTGGCAATCCCTCCTATCTCCTCCACCACCTCCTCCTCCTCCTGTCCCTGGGCTCCAACACCGCTAGTTGCTGTCCAGAAGTGCTGTACGCACAGTCAACAGTCACTCCTCTGTTATTGGGGTTCAGTAACGTCAGCTGTTCCCCTGCTGTGTGTGTGGCAATCCCTCCTATCTCCCCCACCTCCTCCTCCTGTACCTGGGCTCCAACACCGCTAGTTGCTGTCCAGAAGTGCTGTACGCACTGTCAACAGTCACTCCTCTGTTATTGGGGTTCAGTAACGTCAGCTGTTCCCCAGCTGTGTGTGTGGCAATCCCTCCTATGTCCCCCACCTCCTCCTCCTCCTCCTCCTGTCCCTGGGCTCCAACAACACTAGTTGCTGTCCAGAAGTGCTGTACGCACAGTCAACAGTCACTCCTCTGTTATTGGGGTTCAGTAACGTCAGCTGTTCCCCTGCTGTGTGTGTGGCAATCCCTCCTATCTCCCCCACCTCCTCCTCCTGTCCCTGGGCTCCAACACCGCTAGTTGCTGTCCAGAAGGGCTGTACGCACTGTCAACAGTCACTCCTCTGTTATTGGGGTTCAGTAACGTCAGCTGTTCCCCAGCTGTGTGTGTGGCAATCCCTCCTATCTCCCCCACCTCCTCCTCCTCCTCCTGTCCCTGGGCTCCAACACCGCTAGTTGCTGTCCAGAAGTGCTGTACGCACAGTCAACAGTCACTCCTCTGTTATTGGGGTTCAGTAACGTCAGCTGTTCCCCTGCTGTGTGTGTGGCAATCCCTCCTATCTCCCCCACCTCCTCCTCCTGTACCTGGGCTCCAACACCGCTAGTTGCTGTCCAGAAGTGCTGTACGCACTGTCAACAGTCACTCCTCTGTTATTGGGGTTCAGTAACGTCAGCTGTTCCCCAGCTGTGTGTGTGGCAATCCCTCCTATGTCCCCCACCTCCTCCTCCTCCTCCTCCTGTCCCTGGGCTCCAACAACACTAGTTGCTGTCCAGAAGTGCTGTACGCACAGTCAACAGTCACTCCTCTGTTATTGGGGTTCAGTAACGTCAGCTGTTCCCCTGCTGTGTGTGTGGCAATCCCTCCTATCTCCCCCACCTCCTCCTCCTGTCCCTGGGCTCCAACACCGCTAGTTGCTGTCCAGAAGGGCTGTACGCACTGTCAACAGTCACTCCTCTGTTATTGGGGTTCAGTAACGTCAGCTGTTCCCCAGCTGTGTGTGTGGCAATCCCTCCTATCTCCCCCACCTCCTCCTCCTCCTCCTGTCCCTGGGCTCCAACACCGCTAGTTGCTGTCCAGAAGTGCTGTACGCACAGTCAACAGTCCCTCCTCTGTTATTGCGGTTCAGTAACATCAGCTGTTCCCCTGCTGTGTGTGTGGCAATCCCTCCTATCTCCACCACCTCCTCCTCCTCCTCCACCTGTCCCTGGGCTCCAACACCGCTAGTTGCTGTCCAGAAGTGCTGTACGCACAGTCAACAGTCACTCCTCTGTTATTGGGGTTCAGTAACGTCAGCTGTTCCCCTGCTGTGTGTGTGGCAATCCCTCCTATCTCCCCCACCTCCTCCTCCTCCTCATCCTGTCCCTGGGCTCCAACACCGCTAGTTGCTGTCCAGAAGTGCTGTACGCACAGTCAACAGTCACTCCTCTGTTATTGGGGTTCAGTAATGTCAGCTGTTCCCCAGCTGTGTGTGTGGCAATCCCTCCTATCTCCCCCACCTCCTCCTCCTCCTCCTGTCCCTGGGCTCCAACACCGCTAGTTGCTGTCCAGAAGTGCTGTACGCACAGTCAACAGTCACTCCTCTGTTATTGGGGTTCAGTAATGTCAGCTGTTCCCCAGCTGTGTGTGTGGCAATCCCTCCTATCTCCCCCACCTCCTCCTCCTCCTCCTGTCCCTGGGCTCCAAAACCACTAGTTGCTGTCCAGAAGTGCTGTACGCACAGTCAACAGTCCCTCCTCTGTTATTGGGGTTCATTAACGTCAGCTGTTCCCCTGCTGTGTGTGTGGCAATCCCTCCTATCTCCCCCACCTCCTCCTCCTCCTCCACCTGTCCCTGGGCTCCAACACCGCTAGTTGCTGTCCAGAAGTGCTGTACGCACAGTCAACAGTCACTCCTCTGTTATTGGGGTTCAGTAACGTCAGCTGTTCCCCTGCTGTGTGTGTGGCAATCCCTCCTATCTCCCCCACCTCCTCCTCCTCCTCCTGTCCCTGGGCTCCAACACCGCTTGTTGCTGTGCAGAAGTGCTGTACGCACAGTCAACAGTCACTCCTTTGTTATTGGGGTTCAGTAACGTCAGCTGTTCCCCTGCTGTGTGTGTGGCAATCCCTCCTATCTCCTCCACCACCTCCTCCTCCTCCTCCTGTCCCTGGGCTCCAACACCGCTAGTTGCTGTCCCGAAGTGCTGTACGCACAGTCAACAGTCACTCCTCTGTTATTGAGGTTCAGTAATGTCAGCTGTTCCCCAGCTGTGTGTGTGGCAATCCCTCCTATCTCCCCCACCTCCTCCTCCTCCTCCTCCTGTCCCTGGGCTCCAACACCGCTAGTTGCTGTCCAGAAGTGCTGTACGCACAGTCAACAGTCACTCCTCTGTAATTGGGGTTCAGTAACGTCAGCTGTTCCCCTGCTGTGTGTGTGGCAATCCCTCCTATCTCCTCCACCACCTCCTCCTCCTGTCCCTGGGCTCCAACACCGCTAGTTGCTGTCCAGAAGTGCTGTACGCACAGTCAACAGTCACTCCTCTGTTATTGGGGTTCAGTAATGTCAGCTGTTCCCCTGCTGTGTGTGTGGCAATCCCTCCTATCTCCCCCACCTCCTCCTCCTCCTCCTGTCCCTGGGCTCCAACACCACTAGTTGCTGTCCAGAAGTGCTGTACGCACAGTCAACAGTCACTCCTTTGTTATTGGGGTTCAGTAACGTCAGCTGTTCCCCTGCTGTGTGTGTGGCAATCTCTCCTATCTCCCCCACCTCCTCCTCCTCCTCCTCCTGTCCCTGGGCTCCAACACCGCTAGTTGCTGTCCAGAAGTGCTGTACGCACAGTCAACAGTCACTCCTCTGTTATTGGGGTTCAGTAATGTCAGCTGTTCCCCAGCTGTGTGTGTGGCAATTCCTCCTATCTCCCCCACCTCCTCCTCCTCCTCCTGTCCCTGGGCTCCAACACCGCTAGTTGCTGTCCAGAAGTGCTGTACGCACAGTCAAGTCACTCCTCTGTTATTGGGGTTCAGTAACGTCAGCTGTTCCCCTGCTGTGTGTGTGGCAATCCCTCCTATCTCCTCCACCACCTCCTCCTCCTCCTGTCCCTGGGCTCCAACACCGCTAGTTGCTGTCCAGAAGTGCTGTACGCACTGTCAACAGTCACTCCTCTGTTATTGGGGTTCAGTAACGTCAGCTGTTCCCCAGCTGTGTGTGTGGCAATCCCTCCTATCTCCCCCACCTCCTCCTCCTGTCCCTGGGGTCCAACACCGCTAGTTGCTGTCCAGAAGTGCTGTACGCACAGTCAACAGTCCCTCCTCTGTTTTTGGGGTTCAGTAACGTCAGCTGTTCCCCTGCTGTGTGTGTGGCAATCCCTCCTATCTCCCCCACCTCCTCCTCCTCCTACACCTGTCCCTGGGCTCCAACACCGCTAGTTGCTGTCCAGAAGTGCTGTACGCACAGTCAACAGTCACTCCTCTGTTATTGGGGTTCAGTAACGTCAGCTGTTCCCCTGCTGTGTGTGTGGCAATCCCTCCTATCTCCCCCACCTCCTCCTCCTCCTGTCCCTGGGCTCCAACACCGCTAGTTGCTGTCCAGAAGTGCTGTACGCACAGTCAACAGTCACTCCTCTGTTATTGGGGTTCAGTAATGTCAGCTGTTCCCCAGCTGTGTGTGTGGCAATCCCTTCTATCTCCCCCACCTCCTCCTCCTCCTCCTGTCCGTGGGCTCCAACACCGCTAGTTGCTGTCCAGAAGTGCTGTACGCACAGTCAACAGTCACTCCTCTGTTATTGGGGTTCAGTAACATCAGCTGTTCCCCAGCTGTGTGTGTGGCAATCCCTCCTATCTCCCCCACCTCCTCCTCCTGTCCCTGGGCTCCAAAACCGCTAGTTGCTGTCCAGAAGTGCTGTACGCACAGTCAACAGTCCCTCCTCTGTTATTGGGGTTCAGTAACGTCAGCTGTTCCCCTGCTGTGTGTGTGGCAATCCCTCCTATCTCCCCCACCTCCTCCTCCTCCTCCTCCTGTCCCTGGGCTCCAACACCGCTAGTTGCTGTCCAGAAGTGCTGTACGCACAGTCAACATTCACTCCTCTCTTATTGGGGTTCAGTAACGTCAGCTGTTCCCCTGCTGTGTGTGTGGCAATCCCTCCTATCTCCCCCACCTCCTCCTCCTCCTCCTCCTCCTGTACCTGGGCTCCAACACCGCTAGTTGTTGTCCAGAAGTGCTGTACGCACAGTCAACAGTCACTCCTCTGTTATTGGGGTTCAGTAATGTCCGCTGTTCCCCAGCTGTGTGTGTGGCAATCCCTCCTATCTCCCCCACCTCCTCCTCCTCCTCCTGTCCCTGGGCTCCAACACCGCTAGTTGCTGTCCAGAAGTGCTGTACGCACAGTCAACAGTCACTCCTCTGTTATTGGGGTTCAGTAATGTCAGCTGTTCCCCAGCTGTGTGTGTGGCAATCCCTCCTATCTCCCCCACCTCCTCCTCCTGTCCCTGGGCTCCAACACCGCTAGTTGCTGTCCAGAAGTGCTGTACGCACAGTCAACAGTCACTCCTCTGTTATTGGGGTTCAGTAACGTCAGCTGTTCCCCTGCTGTGTGTGTGGCAATCCCTCCTATCTCCCCCACCTCCTCCTCCTCCTCCTGTCCCTGGTCTCCAACACCGCTAGTTGCTGTCCAGAAGTGCTGTACGCACAGTCAACAGTCACTCCTTTGTTATTGGGGTTCAGTAACGTCAGCTGTTCCCCTGCTGTGTGTGTGGCAATCCCTCCTATCTCCCCCACCTCCTCCTCCTCCTCCTCCTGTCCCTGGGCTCCAACACCACTAGTTGCTGTCCAGAAGTGCTGTACGCACAGTCAACAGTTACTCCTCTGTTATTGGGGTTCAGTAATGTCAGCTGTTCCCCAGCTGTGTGTGTGGCAATCCCTTCTATCTCCCCCACCTCCTCCTTCTCCTCCTGTCCCTGGGCTCCAACACCGCTAGTTGCTGTCCAGAAGTGCTGTACGCACAGTCAACAGTCACTCCTCTGTTATTGGGGTTCAGTAACATCAGCTGTTCCCCAGCTGTGTGTGTGGCAATCCCTCCTATCTCCCCCACCTCCTCCTCCTGTCCCTGGGCTCCAAAACCGCTAGCTGCTGTCCAGAAGTGCTGTACGCACAGTCAACAGTCCCTCCTCTGTTATTGGGGTTCAGTAATGTCAGCTGTTCCCCTGCTGTGTGTGTGGCAATCCCTCCTATCTCCCCCACCTCCTCCTCCTCCTCCTCCTGTCCCTGGGCTCCAACACCGCTAGTTGCTGTCCAGAAGTGCTGTACGCACAGTCAACAGTCACTCCTCTCTTATTGGGGTTCAGTAACGTCAGCTGTTCCCCAGCTGTGTGTGTGGCAATCCCTCCTATCTCCCCCACCTCCTCCTCCTCCTCCTGTTTCTGGGCTCCAACACCGCTAGTTGCTGTCCAGAAGTGCTGTACGCACAGTCAACAGTCACTCCTCTGTTATTGGGGTTCAGTAATGTCAGCTGTTCCCCAGCTGTGTGTGTGGCAATCCCTCCTATCTCCCCCACCTCCTCCTCCTCCTCCTGTCCCTGGGCTCCAACACCGCTAGTTGCTGTCCAGAAGTGCTGTACGCACAGTCAACAGTCCCTCCTCTGTTATTGCGGTTCAGTAACATCAGCTGTTCCCCTGCTGTGTGTGTGGCAATCCCTCCTATCTCCCCCACCTCCTCCTCCTCCTCCACCTGTCCCTGGGCTCCAACACCGCTAGTTGCTGTCCAGAAGTGCTGTACGCACAGTCAACAGTCACTCCTCTGTTATTGGGGTTCAGTAACGTCAGCTGTTCCCCTGCTGTGTGTGTGGCAATCCCTCCTATCTCCCCCACCTCCTCCTCCTCCTCCTCCTGTCCCTGGGCTCCAACACCGCTAGTTGCTGTCCAGAAGTGCTGTACGCACAGTCAACAGTCACTCCTCTGTTATTGGGGTTCAGTAATGTCAGCTGTTCCCCAGCTGTGTGTGTGGCAATCCCTCCTATCTCCCCCACCTCCTCCTCCTCCTCCTGTCCCTGGGCTCCAACACCGCTAGTTGCTGTCCAGAAGTGCTGTACGCACAGTCAACAGTCACTCCTCTGTTATTGGGGTTCAGTAACGTCAGCTGTTCCCCAGCTGTGTGTGTGGCAATCCCTCCTATCTCCCCCACCTCCTCCTCCTCCTCCTGTCCCTGGGCTCCAAAACCACTAGTTGCTGTCCAGAAGTGCTGTACGCACAGTCAACAGTCCCTCCTCTGTTATTGGGGTTCATTAACGTCAGCTGTTCCCCTGCTGTGTGTGTGGCAATCCCTCCTATCTCCCCCACCTCCTCCTCCTCCTCCACCTGTCCCTGGGCTCCAACACCGCTAGTTGCTGTCCAGAAGTGCTGTACGCACAGTCAACAGTCACTCCTCTGTTATTGGGGTTCAGTAACGTCAGCTGTTCCCCTGCTGTGTGTGTGGCAATCCCTCCTATCTCCCCCACCTCCTCCTCCTCCTCCTGTCCCTGGGCTCCAACACCGCTAGTTGCTGTCCAGAAGTGCTGTACGCACAGTCAACAGTCACTCCTCTGTTATTGGGGTTCAGTAATGTCAGCTGTTCCCCAGCTGTGTGTGTGGCAATCCCTCCTATCTCCCCCACCTCCTCCTCCTCCTCCTGTCCCTGGGCTCCAACACCGCTAGTTGCTGTCCAGAAGTGCTGTACGCACAGTCAACAGTCACTCCTCTGTTATTGGGGTTCAGTAACGTCAGCTGTTCCCCTGCTGTGTGTGTGGCAATCCCTCCTATCTCCCCCACCTCCTCCTCCTCCTCCTGTCCCTGGGCTCCAACACCGCTAGTTGCTGTCCAGAAGTGCTGTACGCACAGTCAACAGTCACTCCTTTGTTATTGGGGTTCAGTAACGTCAGCTGTTCCCCTGCTGTGTGTGTGGCAATCCCTCCTATCTCCTCCACCACCTCCTCCTCCTCCTCCTTTCCCTGGGCTCCAACACCGCTAGTTGCTGTCCAGAAGTGCTGTACGCACAGTCAACAGTCACTCCTCTGTTATTGGGGTTCAGTAATGTCAGCTGTTCCCCAGCTGTGTGTGTGGCAATCCCTCCTATCTCCCCCACCTCCTCCTCCTCCTGTCCCTGGGCTCCAACACCGCTAGTTGCTGTCCAGAAGTGCTGTACGCACAGTCAACAGTCACTCCTGTGTTATTGGGGTTCAGTAACGTCAGCTGTTCCCCTGCTGTGTGTGTGGCAATCCCTTCTATCTCCTCCACCACTTCCTCCTCCTCCTGTCCCTGGGCTCCAACACCGCTAGTTGCTGTCCAGAAGTGCTGTACGCACAGTCAACAGTCACTCCTCTGTTATTGGGGTTCAGTAACATCAGCTGTTCCCCTGCTGTGTGTGTGGCAATCCCTCCTATCTCCCCCACCTCCTCCTCCTCCTCCTGTCCCTGGGCTCCAACACCGCTAGTTGCTGTCCAGAAGTGCTGTACGCACAGTCAACAGTCACTCCTTTGTTATTGGGGTTCAGTAACGTCAGCTGTTCCCCTGCTGTGTGTGTGGCAATCCCTCCTATCTCCTCCACCACCTCCTCCTCCTCCTCCTGTCCCTGGGCTCCAACACCGCTAGTTGCTGTCCAGAAGTGCTGTACGCACAGTCAACAGTCACTCCTCTGTTATTGGGGTTCAGTAATGTCAGCTGTTCCCCAGCTGTGTGTGTGGCAATCCCTCCTATCTCCCCCACCTCCTCCTCCTCCTCCTGTCCCTGGGCTCCAACACCGCTAGTTGCTGTCCAGAAGTGCTGTACGCACAGTCAACAGTCACTCCTCTGTTATTGGGGTTCAGTAACGTCAGCTGTTCCCCTGCTGTGTGTGTGGCAATCCCTCCTATCTCCCCCACCTCCTCCTCCTCCTCCTGTCCCTGGGCTCCAACACCGCTAGTTGCTGTCCAGAAGTGCTGTACGCACAGTCAACAGTCACTCCTTTGTTATTGGGGTTCAGTAACGTCAGCTGTTCCCCTGCTGTGTGTGTGGCAATCCCTCCTATCTCCTCCACCACCTCCTCCTCCTCCTCCTTTCCCTGGGCTCCAACACCGCTAGTTGCTGTCCAGAAGTGCTGTACGCACAGTCAACAGTCACTCCTCTGTTATTGGGGTTCAGTAATGTCAGCTGTTCCCCAGCTGTGTGTGTGGCAATCCCTCCTATCTCCCCCACCTCCTCCTCCTCCTGTCCCTGGGCTCCAACTCCGCTAGTTGCTGTCCAGAAGTGCTGTACGCACAGTCAACAGTCACTCCTGTGTTATTGGGGTTCAGTAACGTCAGCTGTTCCCCTGCTGTGTGTGTGGCAATCCCTTCTATCTCCTCCACCACCTCCTCCTCCTCCTGTCCCTGGGCTCCAACACCGCTAGTTGCTGTCCAGAAGTGCTGTACGCACAGTCAACAGTCACTCCTCTGTTATTGGGGTTCAGTAACATCAGCTGTTCCCCTGCTGTGTGTGTGGCAATCCCTCCTATCTCCCCCACCTCCTCCTCCTCCTCCTGTCCCTGGGCTCCAACACCGCTAGTTGCTGTCCAGAAGTGCTGTACGCACAGTCAACAGTCACTCCTTTGTTATTGGGGTTCAGTAACGTCAGCTGTTCCCCTGCTGTGTGTGTGGCAATCCCTCCTATCTCCTCCACCACCTCCTCCTCCTCCTCCTGTCCCTGGGCTCCAACACCGCTAGTTGCTGTCCAGAAGTGCTGTACGCACAGTCAACAGTCACTCCTCTGTTATTGGGGTTCAGTAATGTCAGCTGTTCCCCAGCTGTATGTGTGGCAATCCCTCCTATCTCCCCCACCTCCTCCTCCTCCTCCTCCTGTCCCTGGGCTCCAACACCACTAGTTGCTGTCCAGAAGTGCTGTACGCACAGTCAACAGTCACTCCTCTGTTATTGGGGTTCAGTAATGTCAGTTGTTCCCCAGCTGTGTGTGTGGCAATCCCTTCTATCTCCCCCACCTCCTCCTTCTCCTCCTGTCCCTGGGCTCCAACACCGCTAGTTGCTGTCCAGAAGTGCTGTACGCACAGTCAACAGTCACTCCTCTGTTATTGGGGTTCAGTAACATCAGCTGTTCCCCAGCTGTGTGTGTGGCAATCCCTCCTATCTCCCCCACCTCCTCCTCCTGTCCCTGGGCTCCAAAACCGCTAGTTGCTGTCCAGAAGTGTTGTACGCACAGTCAACAGTCCCTCCTCTGTTATTGGGGTTCAGTAACGTCAGCTGTTCCCCTGCTGTGTGTGTGGCAATCCCTCCTATCTCCCCCACCTCCTCCTCCTCCTCCTCCTGTCCCTGGGCTCCAACACCGCTAGTTGCTGTCCAGAAGTGCTGTACGCACAGTCAACAGTCACTCCTCTGTTATTGGGGTTCAGTAACGTCAGCTGTTCCCCTGCTGTGTGTGTGGCAATCCCTCCTATCTCCCCCACCTCCTCCTCCTCCTCCTCCTCCTGTCCCTGGGCTCCAACACCGCTAGTTGCTGTCCAGAAGTGCTGTACGCACAGTCAACAGTCACTCCTCTGTTATTGGGGTTCAGTAATGTCAGCTGTTCCCCAGCTGTGTGTGTGGCAATCCCTCCTATCTCCCCCACCTCCTCCTCCTCCTCCTGTCCCTGGGCTCCAACACCGCTAGTTGCTGTCCAGAAGTGCTGTACGCACAGTCAACAGTCACTCCTCTGTTATTGGGGTTCAGTAACGTCAGCTGTTCCCCTGCTGTGTGTGTGGCAATCCCTCCTATCTCCCCCACCTCCTCCTCCTCCTCCTGTCCCTGGGCTCCAACACCGCTAGTTGCTGTCCAGAAGTGCTGTACGCACAGTCAACAGTCACTCCTTTGTTATTGGGGTTCAGTAACGTCAGCTGTTCCCCTGCTGTGTGTGTGGCAATCCCTCCTATCTCCTCCACCACCTCCTCCTCCTCCTCCTTTCCCTGGGCTCCAACACCGCTAGTTGCTGTCCAGAAGTGCTGTACGCACAGTCAACAGTCACTCCTCTGTTATTGGGGTTCAGTAATGTCAGCTGTTCCCCAGCTGTGTGTGTGGCAATCCCTCCTATCTCCCCCACCTCCTCCTCCTCCTGTCCCTGGGCTCCAACACCGCTAGTTGCTGTCCAGAAGTGCTGTACGCACAGTCAACAGTCACTCCTGTGTTATTGGGGTTCAGTAACGTCAGCTGTTCCCCTGCTGTGTGTGTGGCAATCCCTTCTATCTCCTCCACCACATCCTCCTCCTCCTGTCCCTGGGCTCCAACACCGCTAGTTGCTGTCCAGAAGTGCTGTACGCACAGTCAACAGTCACTCCTCTGTTATTGGGGTTCAGTAACATCAGCTGTTCCCCTGCTGTGTGTGTGGCAATCCCTCCTATCTCCCCCACCTCCTCCTCCTCCTCCTGTCCCTGGGCTCCAACACCGCTAGTTGCTGTCCAGAAGTGCTGTACGCACAGTCAACAGTCACTCCTTTGTTATTGGGGTTCAGTAACGTCAGCTGTTCCCCTGCTGTGTGTGTGGCAATCCCTCCTATCTCCTCCACCACCTCCTCCTCCTCCTCCTGTCCCTGGGCTCCAACACCGCTAGTTGCTGTCCAGAAGTGCTGTACGCACAGTCAACAGTCACTCCTCTGTTATTGGGGTTCAGTAATGTCAGCTGTTCCCCAGCTGTGTGTGTGGCAATCCCTCCTATCTCCCCCACCTCCTCCTCCTCCTCCTGTCCCTGGGCTCCAACACCGCTAGTTGCTGTCCAGAAGTGCTGTACGCACAGTCAACAGTCACTCCTCTGTTATTGGGGTTCAGTAACGTCAGCTGTTCCCCTGCTGTGTGTGTGGCAATCCCTCCTATCTCCCCCACCTCCTCATCCTCCTCCTGTCCCTGGGCTCCAACACCGCTAGTTGCTGTCCAGAAGTGCTGTACGCACAGTCAACAGTCACTCCTTTGTTATTGGGGTTCAGTAACGTCAGCTGTTCCCCTGCTGTGTGTGTGGCAATCCCTCCTATCTCCTCCACCACCTCCTCCTCCTCCTCCTTTCCCTGGGCTCCAACAACGCTAGTTGCTGTCCAGAAGTGCTGTACGCACAGTCAACAGTCACTCCTCTGTTATTGGGGTTCAGTAATGTCAGCTGTTCCCCAGCTGTGTGTTTGGCAATCCCTCCTATCTCCCCCACCTCCTCCTCCTCCTGTCCCTGGGCTCCAACACCGCTAGTTGCTGTCCAGAAGTGCTGTACGCACAGTCAACAGTCACTCCTGTGTTATTGGGGTTCAGTAACGTCAGCTGTTCCCCTGCTGTGTGTGTGGCAATCCCTCCTATCTCCCCCACCTCCTCCTCCTCCTCCTGTCCCTGGGCTCCAACACCGCTAGTTGCTGTCCAGAAGTGCTGTACGCACAGTCAACAGTCACTCCTTTGTTATTGGGGTTCAGTAACGTCAGCTGTTCCCCTGCTGTGTGTGTGGCAATCCCTCCTATCTCCTCCACCACCTCCTCCTCCTCCTCCTGTCCCTGGGCTCCAACACCGCTAGTTGCTGTCCAGAAGTGCTGTACGCACAGTCAACAGTCACTCCTCTGTTATTGGGGTTCAGTAATGTCAGCTGTTCCCCAGCTGTATGTGTGGCAATCCCTCCTTTCTCCCCCACCTCCTCCTCCTCCTCCTCCTGTCCCTGGGCTCCAACACCACTAGTTGCTGTCCAGAAGTGCTGTACGCACAGTCAACAGTCACTCCTCTGTTATTGGGGTTCAGTAATGTCAGTTGTTCCCCAGCTGTGTGTGTGGCAATCCCTTCTATCTCCCCCACCTCCTCCTTCTCCTCCTGTCCCTGGGCTCCAACACCGCTAGTTGCTGTCCAGAAGTACTGTACGCACAGTCAACAGTCACTCCTCTGTTATTGGGGTTCAGTAACATCAGCTGTTCCCCAGCTGTGTGTGTGGCAATCCCTCCTATCTCCCCCACCTCCTCCTCCTGTCCCTGGGCTCCAAAACCGCTAGTTGCTGTCCAGAAGTGTTGTACGCACAGTCAACAGTCCCTCCTCTGTTATTGGGGTTCAGTAACGTCAGCTGTTCCCCTGCTGTGTGTGTGGCAATCCCTCCTATCTCCCCCACCTCCTCCTCCTCCTCCTCCTGTCCCTGGGCTCCAACACCGCTAGTTGCTGTCCAGAAGTGCTGTACGCACAGTCAACAGTCACTCCTCTGTTATTGGGGTTCAGTAACGTCAGCTGTTCCCCTGCTGTGTGTGTGGCAATCCCTCCTATCTCCCCCACCTCCTCCTCCTCCTCCTCCTCCTGTCCCTGGGCTCCAACACCGCTAGTTGCTGTCCAGAAGTGCTGTACGCACAGTCAACAGTCACTCCTCTGTTATTGGGGTTCAGTAATGTCAGCTGTTCCCCAGCTGTGTGTGTGGCAATCCCTCCTATCTCCCCCACCTCCTCCTCCTCCTCCTGTTTCTGGGCTCCAACACCGCTAGTTGCTGTCCAGAAGTGCTGTACGCACAGTCAACAGTCACTCCTCTGTTATTGGGGTTGGGGTTCAGTAATGTCAACTGTTCCCCAGCTGTGTGTGTGGCAATCCCTCCTATCTCCCCCACCTCCTCCTCCTCCTCCTGTCCCTGGGCTCCAACACCGCTAGTTGCTGTCCAGAAGTGCTGTACGCACAGTCAACAGTCCCTCCTCTGTTATTGCGGTTCAGTAACAGCAGCTGTTCCCCTGCTGTGTGTGTGGCAATCCCTCCTATCTCCCCCACCTCCTCCTCCACCTGTCCCTGGGCTCCAACACCGCTAGTTGCTGTCCAGAAGTGCTGTACGCACAGTCAACAGTCACTCCTCTGTTATTGGGGTTCAGTAACGTCAGCTGTTCCCCTGCTGTGTGTGTGGCAATCCCTCCTATCTCCCCCACCTCCTCCTCCTCCTCCTCCTGTCCCTGGGCTCCAACACCGCTAGTTGCTGTCCAGAAGTGCTGTACGCACAGTCAACAGTCACTCCTTTGTTATTGGGGTTCAGTAACGTCAGCTGTTCCCCTGCTGTGTGTGTGGCAATCCCTCCTATCTCCTCCACCACCTCCTCCTCCTCCTCCTGTCCCTGGGCTCCAACACCGCTAGTTGCTGTCCAGAAGTGCTGTACGCACAGTCAACAGTCCCTCCTCTGTTATTGGGGTTCAGTAACATCAGCTGTTCCCCTGCTGTGTGTGTGGCAATCCCTCCTATCTCCCCCACCTCCTCCTCCTCATCCACCTGTCCCTGGGCTCCAACACCGCTAGTTGCTGTCCAGAAGTGCTGTACGCACAGTCAACAGTCACTCCTTTGTTATTGGGGTTCAGTAACGTCAGCTGTTCCCCTGCTGTGTGTGTGGCAATCCCTCCTATCTCCTCCACCACCTCCTCCTCCTCCTCCTGTCCCTGGGCTCCAACACCGCTAGTTGCTGTCCAGAAGTGCTGTACGCACAGTCAACAGTCCCTCCTCTGTTATTGGGGTTCAGTAACATCAGCTGTTCCCCAGCTGTGTGTGTGGCAATCCCTGCTATCTCCCCCACCTCCTCCTCCTGTCCCTGGGCTCCAAAACCGCTAGTTGCTGTCCAGAAGTGCTGTACGCACAGTCAACAGTCCCTCCTCTGTTATTGGGGTTCAGTAACGTCAGCTGTTCCCCTGCTGTGTGTGTGGCAATCCCTCCTATCTCCCCCACCTCCTCCTCCTCCTCCTGTCCCTGGGCTCCAACACCGCTAGTTGCTGTCCAGAAGTGCTGTACACACAGTCAACAGTCACTCCTCTCTTATTGGGGTTCAGTAACGTCAGCTGTTCCCCTGCTGTGTGTGTGGCAATCCCTCCTATCTCCCCCACCTCCTCCTCCTCCTCCTCCTGTCCCTGGGCTCCAACACCGCTAGTTGCTGTCCAGAAGTGCTGTACGCACAGTCAACAGTCACTCCTCTGTTATTGGGGTTCAGTAATGTCAGCTGTTCCCCAGCTGTGTGTGTGGCAATCCCTCCTATCTCCCCCACCTCCTCCTCCTCCTCCTGTTTCTGGGCTCCAACACCGCTAGTTGCTGTCCAGAAGTGCTGTACGCACAGTCAACAGTCACTCCTCTGTTATTGTGGTTCAGTAATGTCAGCTGTTCCCCAGCTGTGTGTGTGGCAATCCCTCCTATCTCCCCCACCTCCTCCTCCTCCTCCTGTCCCTGGGCTCCAACACCGCTAGTTGCTGTCCAGAAGTGCTGTACGCACAGTCAACAGTCCCTCCTCTGTTATTGCGGTTCAGTAACATCAGCTGTTCCCCTGCTGTGTGTGTGGCAATCCCTCCTATCTCCCCCACCTCCTCCTCCTCATCCACCTGTCCCTGGGCTCCAACACCGCTAGTTGCTGTCCAGAAGTGCTGTACGCACAGTCAACAGTCACTCCTCTGTTATTGGGGTTCAGTAACGTCAGCTGTTCCCCTGCTGTGTGTGTGGCAATCCCTCCTATCTCCCCCACCTCCTCCTCCTCCTCCTCCTGTCCCTGGGCTCCAACACCGCTAGTTGCTGTCCAGAAGTGCTGTACGCACAGTCAACAGTCACTCCTCTGTTATTGGGGTTCAGTAACATCAGCTGTTCCCCAGCTGTGTGTGTGGCAATCCCTCCTATCTCCCCCACCTCCTCCTCCTGTCCCTGGGCTCCAAAACCGCTAGTTGCTGTCCAGAAGTGCTGTACGCACAGTCAACAGTCCCTCCTCTGTTATTGGGGTTCAGTAACGTCAGCTGTTCCCCTGCTGTGTGTGTGGCAATCCCTCCTATCTCCCCCACCTCCTCCTCCTCCTCCTCCTGTCCCTGGGCTCCAACAACGCTAGTTGCTGTCCAGAAGTGCTGTACGCACAGTCAACAGTCACTCCTCTCTTATTGGGGTTCAGTAACGTCAGCTGTTCCCCTGCTGTGTGTGTGCAATCCCTCCTATCTCCCCCACCTCCTCCTCCTCCTCCTCCTCCTGTCCCTGGGCTCCAACACCGCTAGTTGCTGTCCAGAAGTGCTGTACGCACAGTCAACAGTCACTCCTCTGTTATTGGGGTTCAGTAATGTCAGCTGTTCCCCAGCTGTGTGTGTGGCAATCCCTCCTATCTCCCCCACCTCCTCCTCCTCCTCCACCTGTCCCTGGGCTCCAACACCGCTAGTTGCTGTCCAGAAGTGCTGTACGCACAGTCAACAGTCACTCCTCTGTTATTGGGGTTCAGTAACGTCAGCTGTTCCCCTGCTGTGTGTGTGGCAATCCCTCCTATCTCCCCCACCTCCTCCTCCTCCTCCTCCTGTCCCTGGGCTCCAACACCGCTAGTTGCTGTCCAGAAGTGCTGTACGCACAGTCAACAGTCACTCCTCTGTTATTGGGGTTCAGTAATGTCAGCTGTTCCCCAGCTGTGTGTGTGGCAATCCCTCCTATCTCCCCCACCTCCTCCTCCTCCTCCTGTCCCTGGGCTCCAACACCGCTAGTTGCTGTCCAGAAGTGCTGTACGCACATTCAACAGTCACTCCTCTGTTATTGGGGTTCAGTAACGTCAGCTGTTCCCCAGCTGTGTGTGTGGCAATCCCTCCTATCTCCCCCACCTCCTCCTCCTCCTCCTGTCCCTGGGCTCCAACACCGCTAGTTGCTGTCCAGAAGTGCTGTACGCACAGTCAACAGTCACTCCTCTGTTATTGGGGTTCAGTAACGTCAGCTGTTCCCCTGCTGTGTGTGTGGCAATCCCTCCTATCTCCCCCACCTCCTCCTCCTCCTCCTGTCCCTGGGCTCCAACACCGCTAGTTGCTGTCCCGAAGTGCTGTACGCACAGTCAACAGTCACTCCTTTGTTATTGGGGTTCAGTAACGTCAGCTGTTCCCCTGCTGTGTGTGTGGCAATCCCTCCTATCTCCTCCACCACCTCCTCCTCCTCCTCCTTTCCCTGGGCTCCAACACCGCTAGTTGCTGTCCAGAAGTGCTGTATGCACAGTCAACAGTCACTCCTCTGTTATTGGGGTTCAGTAATGTCAGCTGTTCCCCAGCTGTGTGTGTGGCAATCCCTCCTATCTCCCCCACCTCCTCCTCCTCCTGTCCCTGGGCTCCAACACCGCTAGTTGCTGTCCAGAAGTGCTGTACGCACAGTCAACAGTCACTCCTGTGTTATTGGGGTTCAGTAACGTCAGCTGTTCCCCTGCTGTGTGTGTGGCAATCCCTTCTATCTCCTCCACCACCTCCTCCTCCTCCTGTCCCTGGGCTCCAACACCGCTAGTTGCTGTCCAGAAGTGCTGTACGCACAGTCAACAGTCACTCCTCTGTTATTGGGGTTCAGTAACATCAGCTGTTCCCCTGCTGTGTGTGTGGCAATCCCTCCTATCTCCCCCACCTCCTCCTCCTCCTCCTGTCCCTGGGCTCCAACACCGCTATTTGCTGTCCAGAAGTGCTGTACGCACAGTCAACAGTCACTCCTTTGTTATTGGGGTTCAGTAACGTCAGCTGTTCCCCTGCTGTGTGTGTGGCAATCCCTCCTATCTCCTCCACCACCTCCTCCTCCTCCTCCTTTCCCTGGGCTCCAACACCGCTAGTTGCTGTCCAGAAGTGCTGTACGCACAGTCAACAGTCACTCCTCTGTTATTGGGGTTCAGTAATGTCAGCTGTTCCCCAGCTGTGTGTGTGGCAATCCCTCCTATCTCCCCCACCTCCTCCTCCTCCTGTCCCTGGGCTCCAACACCGCTAGTTGCTGTCCAGAAGTGCTGTACGCACAGTCAACAGTCACTCCTGTGTTATTGGGGTTCAGTAACGTCAGCTGTTCCCCTGCTGTGTGTGTGGCAATCCCTTCTATCTCCTCCACCACCTCCTCCTCCTCCTGTCCCTGGGCTCCAACACCGCTAGTTTATGTCCAGAAGTGCTGTACGCACAGTCAACAGTCACTCCTCTGTTATTGGGGTTCAGTAACATCAGCTGTTCCCCTGCTGTGTGTGTGGCAATCCCTCCTATCTCCCCCACCTCCTCCTCCTCCTCCTGTCCCTGGGCTCCAACACCGCTAGTTGCTGTCCAGAAGTGCTGTACGCACAGTTAACAGTCACTCCTCTGTTATTGGGGTTCAGTAATGTCAGCTGTTCCCCAGCTGTGTGTGTGGCAATCCCTCCTATCTCCCCCACCTCCTCCTCCTCCTCCTGTCCCTGGGCTCCAAAACCACTAGTTGCTGTCCAGAAGTGCTGTACGCACAGTCAACAGTCCCTCCTCTGTTATTGGGGTTCATTAACGTCAGCTGTTCCCCTGCTGTGTGTGTGGCAATCCCTCCTATCTCCCCCACCTCCTCCTCCTCCTCCACCTGTCCCTGGGCTCCAACACCGCTAGTTGCTGTCCAGAAGTGCTGTACGCACAGTCAACAGTCACTCCTCTGTTATTGGGGTTCAGTAACGTCAGCTGTTCCCCTGCTGATTGTGTGGCAATCCCTCCTATCTCCCCTACCTCCTCCTCCTCCTCCTGTCCCTGGGCTCCAACACCGCTTGTTGCTGTGCAGAAGTGCTGTACGCACAGTCAACAGTCACTCCTTTGTTATTGGGGTTCAGTAACGTCAGCTGTTCCCCTGCTGTGTGTGTGGCAATCCCTCCTATCTCCTCCACCACCTCCTCCTCCTCCTCCTGTCCCTGGGCTCCAACACCGCTAGTTGCTGTCCCGAAGTGCTGTACGCACAGTCAACAGTCACTCCTCTGTTATTGAGGTTCAGTAATGTCAGCTGTTCCCCAGCTGTGTGTGTGGCAATCCCTCCTATCTCCCCCACCTCCTCCTCCTCCTCCTGTCCCTGGGCTCCAACACCGCTAGTTGCTGTCCAGAAGTGCTGTACGCACAGTCAACAGTCCCTCCTCTGTTATTGCGGTTCAGTAACATCAGCTGTTCCCCTGCTGTGTGTGTGGCAATCCCTCCTATCTCCCCCACCTCCTCCTCCTCATCCACCTGTCCCTGGGCTCCAACACCGCTAGTTGCTGTCCAGAAGTGCTGTACGCACAGTCAACAGTCACTCCTCTGTTATTGGGGTTCAGTAACGTCAGCTGTTCCCCTGCTGTGTGTGTGGCAATCCCTCCTATCTCCCCCACCTCCTCCTCCTCCTCCTCCTGTCCCTGGGCTCCAACACCGCTAGTTGCTGTCCAGAAGTGCTGTACGCACAGTCAACAGTCACTCCTCTGTTATTGGGGTTCAGTAACATCAGCTGTTCCCCAGCTGTGTGTGTGGCAATCCCTCCTATCTCCCCCACCTCCTCCTCCTGTCCCTGGGCTCCAAAACCGCTAGTTGCTGTCCAGAAGTGCTGTACGCACAGTCAACAGTCCCTCCTCTGTTATTGGGGTTCAGTAACGTCAGCTGTTCCCCTGCTGTGTGTGTGGCAATCCCTCCTATCTCCCCCACCTCCTCCTCCTCCTCCTCCTGTCCCTGGGCTCCAACACCGCTAGTTGCTGTCCAGAAGTGCTGTACGCACAGTCAACAGTCACTCATCTCTTATTGGGGTTCAGTAACGTCAGCTGTTCCCCTGCTGTGTGTGTGGCAATCCCTCCTATCTCCCCCACCTCCTCCTCCTCCTCCTCCTGTCCCTGGGCTCCAACACCGCTAGTTGCTGTCCAGAAGTGCTGTACGCACAGTCAACAGTCACTCCTCTGTTATTGGGGTTCAGTAATGTCAGCTGTTCCCCAGCTGTGTGTGTGGCAATCCCTCCTATCTCCCCCACCTCCTCCTCCTCCTCCTGTTTCTGGGCACCAACACCGCTAGTTGCTGTCCAGAAGTGCTGTACGCACAGTCAACAGTCACTCCTCTGTTATTGGGGTTCAGTAATGTCAACTGTTCCCCAGCTGTGTGTGTGGCAATCCCTCCTATCTCCCCCACCTCCTCCTCCTCCTCCTGTCCCTGGGCTCCAACACCGCTAGTTGCTGTCCAGAAGTGCTGTACGCACAGTCAACAGTCCCTCCTCTGTTATTGCGGTTCAGTAACATCAGCTGTTCCCCTGCTGTGTGTGTGGCAATCCCTCCTATCTCCCCCACCTCCTCCTCCTCCTCCACCTGTCCCTGGGCTCCAACACCGCTAGTTGCTGTCCAGAAGTGCTGTACGCACAGTCAACAGTCACTCCTCTGTTATTGGGGTTCAGTAACGTCAGCTGTTCCCCTGCTGTGTGTGTGGCAATCCCTCCTATCTCCCCCACCTCCTCCTCCTCCTCCTCCTGTCCCTGGGCTCCAACACCGCTAGTTGCTGTCCAGAAGTGCTGTACGCACAGTCAACAGTCACTCCTCTGTTATTGGGGTTCAGTAATGTCAGCTGTTCCCCAGCTGTGTGTGTGGCAATCCCTCCTATCTCCCCCACCTCCTCCTCCTCCTCCTGTCCCTGGGCTCCAACACCGCTAGTTGCTGTCCAGAAGTGCTGTACGCACATTCAACAGTCACTCCTCTGTTATTGGGGTTCAGTAACGTCAGCTGTTCCCCAGCTGTGTGTGTGGCAATCCCTCCTATCTCCCCCACCTCCTCCTCCTCCTCCTGTCCCTGGGCTCCAACACCGCTAGTTGCTGTCCAGAAGTGCTGTACGCACAGTCAACAGTCACTCCTTTGTTATTGGGGTTCAGTAACGTCAGCTGTTCCCCTGCTGTGTGTGTGGCAATCCCTCCTATCTCCTCCACCACCTCCTCCTCCTCCTCCTTTCCCTGGGCTCCAACACCGCTAGTTGCTGTCCAGAAGTGCTGTATGCACAGTCAACAGTCACTCCTCTGTTATTGGGGTTCAGTAATGTCAGCTGTTCCCCAGCTGTGTGTGTGGCAATCCCTCCTATCTCCCCCACCTCCTCCTCCTCCTGTCCCTGGGCTCCAACACCGCTAGTTGCTGTCCAGAAGTGCTGTACGCACAGTCAACAGTCACTCCTGTGTTATTGGGGTTCAGTAACGTCAGCTGTTCCCCTGCTGTGTGTGTGGCAATCCCTTCTATCTCCTCCACCACCTCCTCCTCCTCCTGTCCCTGGGCTCCAACACCGCTAGTTGCTGTCCAGAAGTGCTGTACGCACAGTCAACAGTCACTCCTCTGTTATTGGGGTTCAGTAACATCAGCTGTTCCCCTGCTGTGTGTGTGGCAATCCCTCCTATCTCCCCCACCTCCTCCTCCTCCTCCTGTCCCTGGGCTCCAACACCGCTAGTTGCTGTCCAGAAGTGCTGTACGCACAGTCAACAGTCACTCCTTTGTTATTGGGGTTCAGTAACGTCAGCTGTTCCCCTGCTGTGTGTGTGGCAATCCCTCCTATCTCCTCCACCACCTCCTCCTCCTCCTCCTTTCCCTGGGCTCCAACACCGCTAGTTGCTGTCCAGAAGTGCTGTACGCACAGTCAACAGTCACTCCTCTGTTATTGGGGTTCAGTAATGTCAGCTGTTCCCCAGCTGTGTGTGTGGCAATCCCTCCTATCTCCCCCACCTCCTCCTCCTCCTGTCCCTGGGCTCCAACACCGCTAGTTGCTGTCCAGAAGTGCTGTACGCACAGTCAACAGTCACTCCTGTGTTATTGGGGTTCAGTAACGTCAGCTGTTCCCCTGCTGTGTGTGTGGCAATCCCTTCTATCTCCTCCACCACCTCCTCCTCCTCCTGTCCCTGGGCTCCAACACCGCTAGTTTCTGTCCAGAAGTGCTGTACGCACAGTCAACAGTCACTCCTCTGTTATTGGGGTTCAGTAACATCAGCTGTTCCCCTGCTGTGTGTGTGGCAATCCCTCCTATCTCCCCCACCTCCTCCTCCTCCTCCTGTCCCTGGGCTCCAACACCGCTAGTTGCTGTCCAGAAGTGCTGTACGCACAGTTAACAGTCACTCCTCTGTTATTGGGGTTAAGTAATGTCAGCTGTTCCCCAGCTGTGTGTGTGGCAATCCCTCCTATCTCCCCCACCTCCTCCTCCTCCTCCTGTCCCTGGGCTCCAAAACCACTAGTTGCTGTCCAGAAGTGCTGTACGCACAGTCAACAGTCCCTCCTCTGTTATTGGGGTTCATTAACGTCAGCTGTTCCCCTGCTGTGTGTGTGGCAATCCCTCCTATCTCCCCCACCTCCTCCTCCTCCTCCACCTGTCCCTGGGCTCCAACACCGCTAGTTGCTGTCCAGAAGTGCTGTACGCACAGTCAACAGTCACTCCTCTGTTATTGGGGTTCAGTAACGTCAGCTGTTCCCCTGCTGTTTGTGTGGCAATCCCTCCTATCTCCCCTACCTCCTCCTCCTCCTCCTGTCCCTGGGCTCCAACACCGCTTGTTGCTGTGCAGAAGTGCTGTACGCACAGTCAACAGTCACTCCTTTGTTATTGGGGTTCAGTAACGTCAGCTGTTCCCCTGCTGTGTGTGTGGCAATCCCTCCTATCTCCTCCACCACCTCCTCCTCCTCCTCCTGTCCCTGGGCTCCAACACCGCTAGTTGCTGTCCCGAAGTGCTGTACGCACAGTCAACAGTCACTCCTCTGTTATTGAGGTTCAGTAATGTCAGCTGTTCCCCAGCTGTGTGTGTGGCAATCCCTCCTATCTCCCCCACCTCCTCCTCCTCCTCCTCCTGTCCCTGGGCTCCAACACCGCTAGTTGCTGTCCAGAAGTGCTGTACGCACAGTCAACAGTCACTCCTCTGTAATTGGGGTTCAGTAACGTCAGCTGTTCCCCTGCTGTGTGTGTGGCAATCCCTCCTATCTCCTCCACCACCTCCTCCTCCTCCTCCTGTCCCTGGGCTCCAACACCGCTAGTTGCTGTCCAGAAGTGCTGTACGCACAGTCAACAGTCACTCCTCTGTTATTGGGGTTCAGTAATGTCAGCTGTTCCCCTGCTGTGTGTGTGGCAATCCCTCCTATCTCCCCCACCTCCTCCTCCTCCTCCTGTCCCTGGGCTCCAACACCACTAGTTGCTGTCCAGAAGTGCTGTACGCACAGTCAACAGTCACTCCTTTGTTATTGGGGTTCAGTAACGTCAGCTGTTCCCCTGCTGTGTGTGTGGCAATCCCTCCTATCTCCCCCACCTCCTCCTCCTCCTCCTCCTGTCCCTGGGCTCCAACACCGCTAGTTGCTGTCCAGAAGTGCTGTACGCACAGTCAACAGTCACTCCTCTGTTATTGGGGTTCAGTAATGTCAGCTGTTCCCCAGCTGTGTGTGTGGCAATCCCTCCTATCTCCCCCACCTCCTCCTCCTCCTCCACCTGTCCCTGGGCTCCAACACCGCTAGTTGCTGTCCAGAAGTGCTGTACGCACAGTCAACAGTCACTCCTCTGTTATTGGGGTTCAGTAACGTCAGCTGTTCCCCTGCTGTTTGTGTGGCAATCCCTCCTATCTCCCCTACCTCCTCCTCCTCCTCCTGTCCCTGGGCTCCAACACCGCTTGTTGCTGTGCAGAAGTGCTGTGCGCACAGTCAACAGTCACTCCTTTGTTATTGGGGTTCAGTAACGTCAGCTGTTCCCCTGCTGTGTGTGTGGCAATCCCTCCTATCTCCTCCACCACCTCCTCCTCCTCCTCCTGTCCCTGGGCTCCAACACCGCTAGTTGCTGTCCCGAAGTGCTGTACGCACAGTCAACAGTCACTCCTCTGTTATTGAGGTTCAGTAATGTCAGCTGTTCCCCAGCTGTGTGTGTGGCAATCCCTCCTATCTCCCCCACCTCCTCCTCCTCCTCCTCCTGTCCCTGGGCTCCAACACCGCTAGTTGCTGTCCAGAAGTGCTGTACGCACAGTCAACAGTCACTCCTCTGTAATTGGGGTTCAGTAACGTCAGCTGTTCCCCTGCTGTGTGTGTGGCAATCCCTCCTATCTCCTCCACCACCTCCTCCTCCTCCTCCTGTCCCTGGGCTCCAACACCGCTAGTTGCTGTCCAGAAGTGCTGTACGCACAGTCAACAGTCACTCCTCTGTTATTGGGGTTCAGTAATGTCAGCTGTTCCCCTGCTGTGTGTGTGGCAATCCCTCCTATCTCCCCCACCTCCTCCTCCTCCTCCTGTCCCTGGGCTCCAACACCACTAGTTGCTGTCCAGAAGTGCTGTACGCACAGTCAACAGTCACTCCTTTGTTATTGGGGTTCAGTAACGTCAGCTGTTCCCCTGCTGTGTGTGTGGCAATCCCTCCTATCTCCCCCACCTCCTCCTCCTCCTCCTCCTGTCCCTGGGCTCCAACACCGCTAGTTGCTGTCCAGAAGTGCTGTACGCACAGTCAACAGTCACTCCTCTGTTATTGGGGTTCAGTAATGTCAGCTGTTCCCCAGCTGTGTGTGTGGCAATTCCTCCTATCTCCCCCACCTCCTCCTCCTCCTCCTGTCCCTGGGCTCCAACACCGCTGGTTGCTGTCCAGAAGTACTGTACGCACAGTCAACAGTCACTCCTCTGTTATTGGGGTTCAGTAACGTCAGCTGTTCCCCTGCTGTGTGTGTGGCAATCCCTCCTATCTCCTCCACCACCTCCTCCTCCTCCTGTCCATGGGCTCCAACACCGCTAGTTGCTGTCCAGAAGTGCTGTACGCACAGTCAACAGTCACTCCTCTGTTATTGGGGTTCAGTAACGTCAGCTGTTCCCCTGCTGTGTGTGTGGCAATCCCTCCTATCTCCCCCACCTCCTCCTCCTGTCCCTGGGCTCCAACACCGCTAGTTGCTGTCCAGAAGTGCTGTACGCACTGTCAACAGTCACTCCTCTGTTATTGGGGTTCAGTAACGTCAGCTGTTCCCCAGCTGTGTGTGTGGCAATCCCTCCTATCTCCCCCACCTCCTCCTCCTCCTCCTGTCCCTGGGGTCCAACACCGCTAGTTGCTGTCCAGAAGTGCTGTACGCACAGTCAACAGTCCCTCCTCTGTTATTGGGGTTCAGTAACGTCAGCTGTTCCCCTGCTGTGTGTGTGGCAATCCCTCCTATCTCCCCCACCTCCTCCTCCTCCTACACCTGTCCCTGGGCTCCAACACCGCTAGTTGCTGTCCAGAAGTGCTGTACGCACAGTCAACAGTCACTCCTCTGTTATTGGGGTTCAGTAACATCAGCTGTTCCCCAGCTGTGTGTGTGGCAATCCCTCCTATCTCCCCCACCTCCTCCTCCTGTCCCTGGGCTCCAAAACCGCTAGTTGCTGTCCAGAAGTGCTGTACGCACAGTCAACAGTCCCTCCTCTGTTATTGGGGTTCAGTAACGTCAGCTGTTCACCTGCTGTGTGTGTGGCAATCCCTCCTATCTACCCCACCTCCTCCTCCTCCTCCTCCTGTCCCTGGGCTCCAACACCGCTAGTTGCTGTCCAGAAGTGCTGTACGCACAGTCAACATTCACTCCTCTCTTATTGGGGTTCAGTAACGTCAGCTGTTCCCCTGCTGTGTGTGTGGCAATCCCTCCTATCTCCCCCACCTCCTCCTCCTCCTCCTCCTCCTGTCCCTGGGCTCCAACACCGCTAGTTGCTGTCCAGAAGTGCTGTACGCACAGTCAACAGTCACTCCTCTGTTATTGGGGTTCAGTAATGTCCGCTGTTCCCCAGCTGTGTGTGTGGCAATCCCTCCTATCTCCCCCACCTCCTCCTCCTCCTCCTGTCCCTGGGCTCCAACACCGCTAGTTGCTGTCCAGAAGTGCTGTACGCACAGTCAACAGTCACTCCTCTGTTATTGGGGTTCAGTAATGTCAGCTGTTCCCCAGCTGTGTGTGTGGCAATCCCTCCTATCTCCCCCACCTCCTCCTCCTCCTCCTGTCCCTGGGCTCCAACACCGCTAGTTGCTGTCCAGAAGTGCTGTACGCACAGTCAACAGTCACTCCTCTGTTATTGGGGTTCAGTAACGTCAGCTGTTCCCCTGCTGTGTGTGTGGCAATCCCTCCTATCTCCCCCACCTCCTCCTCCTCCTCCTGTCCCTGGGCTCCAACACCGCTAGTTGCTGTCCAGAAGTGCTGTACGCACAGTCAACAGTCACTCCTTTGTTATTGGGGTTCAGTAACGTCAGCTGTTCCCCTGCTGTGTGTGTGGCAATCCCTCCTATCTCCCCCACCTCCTCCTCCTCCTCCTCCTGTCCCTGGGCTCCAACACCACTAGTTGCTGTCCAGAAGTGCTGTACGCACAGTCAACAGTCACTCCTCTGTTATTGGGGTTCAGTAATGTCAGCTGTTCCCCAGCTGTGTGTGTGGCAATCCCTTCTATCTCCCCCACCTCCTCCTTCTCCTCCTGTCCCTGGGCTCCAACACCGCTAGTTGCTGTCCAGAAGTGCTGTACGCACAGTCAACAGTCACTCCTCTGTTATTGGGGTTCAGTAACATCAGCTGTTCCCCAGCTGTGTGTGTGGCAATCCCTCCTATCTCCCCCACCTCCTCCTCCTGTCCCTGGGCTCCAAAACCGCTAGTTGCTGTCCAGAAGTGCTGTACGCACAGTCAACAGTCCCTCCTCTGTTATTGGGGTTCAGTAACGTCAGCTGTTCCCCTGCTGTGTGTGTGGCAATCCCTCCTATCTCCCCCACCTCCTCCTCCTCCTGTCCCTGGGCTCCAACACCGCTAGTTGCTGTCCAGAAGTGCTGTACGCACAGTCAACAGTCACTCCTCTCTTATTGGGGTTCAGTAACGTCAGCTGTTCCCCTGCTGTGTGTGTGGCAATCCCTCCAATCTCCCCCACCTCCTCCTCCTCCTCCTCCTCCTGTCCCTGGGCTCCAACACCGCTAGTTGCTGTCCAGAAGTGCTGTACGCACAGTCAACAGTCACTCCTCTGTTATTGGGGTTCATGTTATGACCCCAATGGCGAGGGTCTCAGAGGAACGTGGAAGTCTGCAGAATACAAAAATCCAGCTCATAGGGCAGTGGTAACTGGGTTGACCATATATCTACTCCTAACGCCAACACTAGAAGTAGCCGGGGATCATTCCTACGTTGATTCTAGATGACACGCGCCAGCCGGAGAATCTAGCTACCCCTAGTAGAGGAAAACAAAAGACCTTTCTTGCCTCCAGAGAAGGGGACCCCAAAGCTGGATAGAAGCCCCCCACAAATAATGACGGTGAGGTAAGAGGAAATGACAAACACAGAAATGAACCAGGTTTAGCACAGAGAGGCCCGCTTACTGATAGCAGAATAAAGAAAGGTAACTTATATGGTCAACAAAAACCCTATCAAAATCCACACTGGAAATTCAAGAACCCCGGAACCGTCTAACGGTCCGGGGGGAGAACACCAGCCCCCTAGAGCTTCAGCAAAGGTCAGGATATAGATTTGGAACAAGCTGGACAAAAATACAAAACCAAAACAAATAGCAAAAAGCAAAAGGCAGACTTAGCTGATATAACTGGAAACAGGATCAGTAGACAAGAGCACAGCAGACTAGCTCTGATAACTACGTTGCCAGGCATTGAACTGAAGGTCCAGGGAGCTTATATAGCAACACCCCTAACTAACGACCCAGGTGCGGATAAAAGGAATGATAGAAAAACCAGAGTCAAAAAACTAGTAACCACTAGAGGGAGCAAAAAGCAAATTCACAACAGTACCCCCCCCTTAGTGAGGGGTCACCGAACCCTCACCACGACCACCAGGGCGATCAGGATGAGCGGCATGAAAGGCACGAACTAAATCGGCCGCATGAACATCAGAGGCGACCACCCAGGAATTATCCTCCTGACCATAGCCCTTCCACTTGACCAGGTACTGAAGTCTCCGCCTGGAGAGGCGAGAATCCAAGATCTTCACCACGTACTCCAACTCGCCCTCAACCAACACCGGAGCAGGAGGCTCAGCAGAAGGAACTACAGGCACAATGTACCGCCGCAACAAGGACCTATGAAATACATTGTGAATAGCAAACGACACAGGAAGATCCAGACGAAAAGATACAGGATTAAGGATTTCCAATATCTTGTAAGGCCCAATAAAACGAGGTTTAAATTTGGGAGAGGAGACCTTCATAGGAACAAAGCGGGAAGAAAGCCATACCAAATCCCCAACGCGTAGTCGGGGACCCACACCGCGGCGGCGGTTGGCAAAGCGCTGAGCCTTCTCCTGTGACAACTTCAAGTTGTCCACCACATGATTCCAGATCTGCTGCAACCTATCCACCACAGAATCCACCCCAGGACAGTCAGAAGGCTCCACATGACCCGAAGAAAAGCGAGGATGGAAACCAGAGTTGCAGAAAAAAGGCGAAACCAAGGTGGCGGAACTAGCCCGATTATTAAGGGCAAACTCAGCCAACGGCAAGAATGTCTCCCAATCGTCCTGATCAGCAGAGACAAAACACCTCAAATAAGCCTCCAAAGTCTGATTGGTTCGCTCCGTCTGTCCATTAGTCTGAGGATGGAAAGCAGACGAAAACGACAAATCAATGCCCATCCTACTACAAAAGGATCGCCAGAACCTGGAAACGAACTGGGATCCTCTGTCTGACACAATATTCTCAGGGATGCCGTGCAAACGAACCACGTTCTGGAAAAATACAGGAACCAGATCGGAAGAGGAAGGCAGCTTAGGCAAAGGAACCAAATGGACCATCTTGGAGAAGCGATCACAAATCACCCAGATAACGGACATGCCCTGAGATAGCGGAAGATCAGAAATGAAATCCATGGAGATATGTGTCCAAGGTCTCTTCGGGACAGGCAAGGGCAAGAGCAAACCGCTGGCACGAGAACAGCAAGGCTTAGCTCGAGCACAAGTCCCACAGGACTGCACAAATGACCGCACATCCCTTGACAAGGAAGGCCACCAAAAGGACCTGGCCACCAGATCTCTGGTGCCAAAAATTCCCGGGTGACCTGCCAACACCGAGGAATGAACCTCGGAAATGACTCTGCTGGTCCACTTATCCGGGACAAACAGTCTGTCAGGTGGACAAGACTCAGGCCTATCAGCCTGAAATCTCTGCAACACACGTCGCAGATCCGGAGAAATAGCTGACAAGATAACTCCATCTTTAAGAATACCAACAGGATCAGCGACTCCAGGAGCATCAGGCACAAAGCTCCTAGAAAGAGCATCGGCCTTCACATTCTTTGAACCTGGTAAATACGAGACAACAAAATCAAAGCGGGAGAAAAACAATGACCAGCGGGCCTGTCTCGGATTAAGGCGTTTAGCAGACTCGAGATACATCAGATTTTTGTGATCAGTCAAGACCACCACACGATGCTTAGCACCCTCGAGCCAATGACGCCACTCCTCAAATGCCCATTTCATGGCCAACAACTCCCGATTGCCCACATCATAATTTCGCTCGGCAGGCGAAAACTTCCTAGAGAAAAAGGCACAAGGTTTCATAACAGAGCAACCAGGGCCTCTCTGCGACAAAACGGCCCCTGCCCCAATCTCCGAAGCATCCACCTCAACCTGAAAGGGAAGTGAGACGTCAGGCTGGCACAAAACAGGCGCCGAAGTAAACCGGCGTTTCAACTCCTGGAAAGTCTCCACGGCAGCAGGAGCCCAGTTAGCTACATCGGAGCCCTTCTTGGTCATATCCGTCAAAGGTTTCACAATGCTAGAAAAATTAGCGATAAAACGACGGTAGAAGTTAGCGAAGCCCAAGAACTTCTGAAGACTCTTAACTGACGAGGGCTGAGTCCAATCAAGAATAGCTCGGACCTTGACTGGGTCCATCTCCACAGCAGAAGGGGAAAAAATGAACCCCAAAAAGGGAACCTTCTGCACACCAAAGAGACACTTTGAGCCCTTGACAAACAAAGAATTTTCACGCAAAATTTTAAAGACCAACCTGACCTGCTCCACATGCGAATCCCAATTATCAGAAAAAACCAAAATATCATCCAGATAAACAATCAAAAATTTATCCAGATACTTCCGGAAAATGTCATGCATAAAGGACTGAAAAACTGAAGGCGCATTGGAGAGCCCAAAAGGCATCACCAAGTACTCAAAATGACCTTCGGGCGTATTGAATGCGGTTTTCCATTCATCACCTTGCTTAATGCGCACAAGGTTGTACGCACCACGAAGGTCTATCTTGGTGAACCACTTGGCACCCTTAATCCGGGCAAACAAGTCAGACAACAGCGGTAAAGGATACTGAAATTTGACAGTGATCTTATTTAAAAGCCGATAATCAATACAAGGTCTCAAAGATCCGTCCTTTTTTGCCACAAAAAAGAATCCCGCACCAAGAGGGGAAGAAGACGGACGAATATGTCCTTTCTCCAGAGACTCCTTGATATATGAACGCATAGCGGTATGTTCAGGTACCGACAGATTAAACAGTCTTCCCTTAGGAAATTTACTGCCTGGGATCAAATCTATAGCACAGTCACAGTCCCTATGAGGAGGCAGTGCACTGGACTCAGACTCACTGAAGACATCCTGATAATCAGACAAATACTCCGGAACTTCCGAAGGCGTAGAAGAAGCAATAGACACAGGCAGGGAATCCCCATGAATACCACGACAGCCCCAACTTGAGACTGACATAGCCTTCCAGTCCAGGACTGGATTATGGGTCTGTAACCATGGCAGCCCTAAAACGACCAAATCATGCATTTTATGTAAAACCAGGAAACGTATCACCTCGCGGTGTTCAGGAGTCATGCACATGGTAACCTGTGTCCAATACTGCGGTTTATTTGCTGCCAATGGTGTAGCATCAATACCCCTAAGAGGAATAGGATTTTCTAATGGTTCAAGAGTAAAACCACAGCGCTTAGCAAATGAGAGATCCATGAGACTCAGGGCAGCACCTGAATCTACAAACGCCATGACAGGATAAGATGACAGTGAGCAAATCAAAGTTACAGACAGAATAAATTTAGGTTGCAAATTACCAACGGTGACAGGACTAACAACCTTAGCTATACGTTTAGAGCATGCTGAGATAACATGTGTAGAATCACCACAGTAGTAGCACAAGCCATTCCGGCGTCTATGAATTTTCCGCTCATTTCTAGTCAGGATTCTATCACATTGCATTAAATCAGGTGTCTGTTCAGACAACACCATGAGGGAATTTGCGGTTTTTCTATCACATTGCACCGAATTAGGTGTCTGTTCAGACAACACCATGAGGGAATTTGCGGTTTTGCGCTCCGGCAACCGCCGGTCAATTTGAATAGCCAGTGCCATAGTATCATTCAGACCTGTGGGAATGGGAAAACCCACCATAACATTCTTAATGGCTTCAGAAAGGCCATTTCTAAAATTAGCGGCCAGTGCACACTCGTTCCAATGTGTCAGCACGGACCATTTCCGAAATTTTTGGCAATACACTTCAGCCTCGTCCTGCCCCTGAGACATAGCCAGCAAGGCCTTTTCTGCCTGAATCTCAAGATTGGGTTCCTCATAAAGTAAACCGAGCGCCAGAAAAAACGCATCAAGATCAGCCAATGCCGGATCTCCTGGCGCCAGCGAAAAAGCCCAATCCTGAGGGTCGCCCCGTAAGAACGAAATAACAATTTTTACTTGCTGAGCAGAATCTCCAGATGAACAGGGTCTCAGGGACAGAAACAATTTACAATTATTCACGAAATTCCTAAACTTAAACCTGTCTCCGGAAAACAGTTCAGGAATCGGTATTTTAGGTTCTGACCTAGGATTTCTGATAACATAGTCTTGTATGCCCTGCACACGAGTAGCCAGCTGGTCCACACTTGTAATCAAGGTCTGGACATTCATGTCTGCAGCAAGCATAGCCACTCTGAGGTAAAGGGGAAGAAGAAAAAAAAAAAAACTCAGAATCTTCTTTCTTATAATCCCTCTTCTGCAATGCATTAAACATTTAATACTGGCCTGGCAAACTGTTATGACCCCAATGGCGAGGGTCTCAGAGGAACGTGGAAGTCTGCAGAATACAAAAATCCAGCTCATAGGGCAGTGGTAACTGGGTTGACCATATATCTACTCCTAACGCCAACACTAGAAGTAGCCGGGGATCATTCCTACGTTGATTCTAGATGACACGCGCCAGCTGGAGAATCTAGCTACCCCTAGTAGAGGAAAACAAAAGACCTTTCTTGCCTCCAGAGAAGGGGACCCCAAAGCTGGATAGAAGCCCCCCACAAATAATGACGGTGAGGTAAGAGGAAATGACAAACACAGAAATGAACCAGGTTTAGCACAGAGAGGCCCGCTTACTGACAGCAGAATAAAGAAAGGTAACTTATATGGTCAACAAAAACCCTATCAAAATCCACACTGGAAATTCAAGAACCCCCGAACCGTCTAACGGTCCGGGGGGAGAACACCAGCCCCCTAGAGCTTCAGCAAAGGTCAGGATATAGATTTGGAACAAGCTGGACAAAAATACAAAACCAAAACAAATAGCAAAAAGCAAAAGGCAGACTTAGCTGATATAACTGGAAACAGGATCAGTAGACAAGAGCACAGCAGACTAGCTCTGATAACTACGTTGCCAGGCATTGAACTGAAGGTCCAGGGAGCTTATATAGCAACACCCCTAACTAACGACCCAGGTGCGGATAAAAGGAATGACAGAAAAACCAGAGTCAAAAAACTAGTAACCACTAGAGGGAGCAAAAAGCAAATTCACAACAGGTTCAGTAATGTCAGCTGTTCCCCAGCTGTGTGTGTGGCAATCCCTCCTATCTCCCCCACCTCCTCCTCCTCCTGTTTCTGGGCTCCAACACCGCTAGTTGCTGTCCAGAAGTGCTGTACGCACAGTCAACAGTCACTCCTCTGTTATTGGGGTTCAGTAATGTCAGCTGTTCCCCAGCTGTGTGTGTGGCAATCCCTCCTATCTCCCCCACCTCCTCCTCCTCCTCCTGTCCCTGGGCTCCAACACCGCTAGTTGCTGTCCAGAAGTGCTGTACGCACAGTCAACAGTCCCTCCTCTGTTATTGCGGTTCAGTAACATCAGCTGTTCCCCTGCTGTGTGTGTGGCAATCCCTCCTATCTCCCCCACCTCCTCCTCCTCCTCCACCTGTCCCTGGGCTCCAACACCGCTAGTTGCTGTCCAGAAGTGCTGTACGCACAGTCAACAGTCACTCCTCTGTTATTGGGGTTCAGTAACGTCAGCTGTTCCCCTGCTGTGTGTGTGGCAATCCCTCCTATCTCCCCCACCTCCTCCTCCTCCTCCTCCTGTCCCTGGGCTCCAACACCGCTAGTTGCTGTCCAGAAGTGCTGTACGCACAGTCAACAGTCACTCCTCTGTTATTGGGGTTCAGTAATGTCAGCTGTTCCCCAGCTGTGTGTGTGGCAATCCCTCCTATCTCCCCCACCTCCTCCTCCTACTCCTGTCCCTGGGCTCCAACACCGCTAGTTGCTGTCCAGAAGTGCTGTACGCACAGTCAACAGTCACTCCTCTGTTATTGGGGTTCAGTAACGTCAGCTGTTCCCCAGCTGTGTGTGTGGCAATCCCTCCTATCTCCCCCACCTCCTCCTCCTCCTCCTGTCCCTGGGCTCCAACACCGCTAGTTGCTGTCCAGAAGTGCTGTACGCACAGTCAACAGTCACTCCTCTGTTATTGGGGTTCAGTAACGTCAGCTGTTCCCCTGCTGTGTGTGTGGCAATCCCTCCTATCTCCCCCACCTCCTCCTCCTCCTCCTGTCCCTGGGCTCCAACACCGCTAGTTGCTGTCCAGAAGTGCTGTACGCACAGTCAACAGTCACTCCTCTGTTATTGGGGTTCAGTAATGTCAGCTGTTCCCCAGCTGTGTGTGTGGCAATCCCTCCTATCTCCCCCACCTCCTCCTCCTCCTCCTGTCCCTGGGCTCCAACACCGCTAGTTGCTCTCCAGAAGTGCTGTATGCACAGTCAACAGTCACTCCTCTGTTATTGGGGTTCAGTAACGTCAGCTGTTCCCCTGCTGTGTGTGTGGCAATCCCTCCTATCTCCCCCACCTCCTCCTCCTCCTCCTGTCCCTGGGCTCCAACACCGCTAGTTGCTGTCCAGAAGTGCTGTACGCACAGTCAACAGTCACTCCTTTGTTATTGGGGTTCAGTAACGTCAGCTGTTCCCCTGCTGTGTGTGTGGCAATCCTTCCTATCTCCTCCACCACCTCCTCCTCCTCCTCCTTTCCCTGGGCTCCAACACCGCTAGTTGCTGTCCAGAAGTGCTGTACGCACAGTCAACAGTCACTCCTCTGTTATTGGGGTTCAGTAATGTCAGCTGTTCCCCAGCTGTGTGTGTGGCAATCCCTCCTATCTCCCCCACCTCCTCCTCCTCCTGTCCCTGGGCTCCAACACCGCTAGTTGCTGTCCAGAAGTGCTGTACG
Source organism: Ranitomeya variabilis (assembly GCF_051348905.1). NCBI lineage: Eukaryota > Metazoa > Chordata > Amphibia > Anura > Dendrobatidae > Ranitomeya > Ranitomeya variabilis. The sequence goes on from NC_135235.1 coordinate 494,007,599, forward strand.
CACAGTCAACAGTCACTCCTGTGTTATTGGGGTTCAGTAACGTCAGCTGTTCCCCTGCTGTGTGTGTGGCAATCCCTTCTATCTCCTCCACCACCTCCTCCTCCTCCTGTCCCTGGGCTCCAACACCGCTAGTTGCTGTCCAGAAGTGCTGTACGCACAGTCAACAGTCACTCCTCTGTTATTGGGGTTCAGTAACATCAGCTGTTCCCCTGCTGTGTGTGTGGCAATCCCTCCTATCTCCCCCACCTCCTCCTCCTCCTCCTGTCCCTGGGCTCCAACACCGCTAGTTGCTGTCCAGAAGTGCTGTACGCACAGTCAACAGTCACTCCTTTGTTATTGGGGTTCAGTAACGTCAGCTGTTCCCCTGCTGTGTGTGTGGCAATCCCTCCTATCTCCTCCACCACCTCCTCCTCCTCCTCCTGTCCCTGGGCTCCAACACTGCTAGTTGCTGTCCAGAAGTGCTGTACGCACAGTCAACAGTCACTCCTCTGTTATTGGGGTTCAGTAATGTCAGCTGTTCCCCAGCTGTATGTGTGGCAATCCCTCCTATCTCCCCCACCTCCTCCTCCTCCTCCTCCTGTCCCTGGGCTCCAACACCACTAGTTGCTGTCCAGAAGTGCTGTACGCACAGTCAACAGTCACTCCTCTGTTATTGGGGTTCAGTAATGTCAGCTGTTCCCCAGCTGTGTGTGTGGCAATCCCTTCTATCTCCCCCACCTCCTCCTTCTCCTCCTGTCCCTGGGCTCCAACACCGCTAGTTGCTGTCCAGAAGTGCTGTACGCACAGTCAACAGTCACTCCTCTGTTATTGGGGTTCAGTAACATCAGCTGTTCCCCAGCTGTGTGTGTGGCAATCCCTCTTATCTCCCCCACCTCCTCCTCCTGTCCCTGGGCTCCAAAACCGCTAGTTGCTGTCCAGAAGTGCTGTACGCACAGTCAACAGTCCCTCCTCTGTTATTGGGGTTCAGTAACGTCAGCTGTTCCCCTGCTGTGTGTGTGGCAATCCCTCCTATCTCCCCCACCTCCTCCTCCTCCTCCTCCTGTCCCTGGGCTCCAACACCGCTAGTTGCTGTCCAGAAGTGCTGTACGCACAGTCAACAGTCACTCCTCTCTTATTGGGGTTCAGTAACGTCAGCTGTTCCCCTGCTGTGTGTGTGGCAATCCCTCCTATCTCCCCCACCTCCTCCTCCTCCTCCTCCTCCTGTCCCTGGGCTCCAACACCGCTAGTTGCTGTCCAGAAGTGCTGTACGCACAGTCAACAGTCACTCCTCTGTTATTGGGGTTCAGTAATGTCAGCTGTTCCCCAGCTGTGTGTGTGGCAATCCCTCCTATCTCCCCCACCTCCTCCTCCTCCTCCTGTTTCTGGGCTCCAACACCGCTAGTTGCTGTCCAGAAGTGCTGTACGCACAGTCAACAGTCACTCCTCTGTTATTGGGGTTCAGTAATGTCAGCTGTTCCCCAGCTGTGTGTGTGGCAATCCCTCCTATCTCCCCCACCTCCTCCTCCTCCTCCTGTCCCTGGGCTCCAACACCGCTAGTTGCTGTCCAGAAGTGCTGTACGCACAGTCAACAGTCCCTCCTCTGTTATTGCGGTTCAGTAACATCAGCTGTTCCCCTGCTGTGTGTGTGGCAATCCCTCCTATCTCCCCCACCTCCTCCTCCTCCTCCACCTGTCCCTGGGCTCCAACACCGCTAGTTGCTGTCCAGAAGTGCTGTACGCACAGTCAACAGTCACTCCTCTGTTATTGGGGTTCAGTAACGTCAGCTGTTCCCCTGCTGTGTGTGTGGCAATCCCTCCTATCTCCCCCACCTCCTCCTCCTCCTGTCCCTGGGCTCCAACACCGCTAGTTGCTGTCCAGAAGTGCTGTACGCACAGTCAACAGTCACTCCTCTGTTATTGGGGTTCAGTAATGTCAGCTGTTCCCCAGCTGTGTGTGTGGCAATCCCTCCTATCTCCCCCACCTCCTCCTCCTCCTCCTGTCCCTGGGCTCCAACACCGCTAGTTGCTGTCCAGAAGTGCTGTACGCACATTCAACAGTCACTCCTCTGTTATTGGGGTTCAGTAACGTCAGCTGTTCCCCAGCTGTGTGTGTGGCAATCCCTCCTATCTCCACCACCTCCTCCTCCTCCTCCTGTCCCTGGGCTCCAAAACCACTAGTTCCTGTCCAGAAGTGCTGTACGCACAGTCAACAGTCCCTCCTCTGTTATTGGGGTTCATTAACGTCAGCTGTTCCCCTGCTGTGTGTGTGGCAATCCCTCCTATCTCCCCCACCTCCTCCTCCTCCTCCACCTGTCCCTGGGCTCCAACACCGCTAGTTGCTGTCCAGAAGTGCTGTACGCACAGTCAACAGTCACTCCTCTGTTATTGGGGTTCAGTAACGTCAGCTGTTCCCCTGCTGTTTGTGTGGCAATCCCTCCTATCTCCCCCACCTCCTCCTCCTCCTCCTGTCCCTGGGCTCCAACACCGCTAGTTGCTGTCCAGAAGTGCTGTACGCACAGTCAACAGTCACTCCTCTGTTATTGGGGTTCAGTAATGTCAGCTGTTCCCCAGCTGTGTGTGTGGCAATCCCTCCTATCTCCCCCACCTCCTCCTCCTACTCCTGTCCCTGGGCTCCAACACCGCTAGTTGCTGTCCAGAAGTGCTGTACGCACAGTCAACAGTCACTCCTCTGTTATTGGGGTTCAGTAACGTCAGCTGTTCCCCTGCTGTGTGTGTGGCAATCCCTCCTATCTCCCCCACCTCCTCCTCCTCCTCCTGTCCCTGGGCTCCAACACTGCTAGTTGCTGTCCAGAAGTGCTGTACGCACAGTCAACAGTCACTCCTTTGTTATTGGGGTTCAGTAACGTCAGCTGTTCCCCTGCTGTGTGTGTGGCAATCCCTCCTATCTCCTCCACCACCTCCTCCTCCTCCTCCTTTCCCTGGGCTCCAACACCGCTAGTTGCTGTCCAGAAGTGCTGTACGCACAGTCAACAGTCACTCCTCTGTTATTGGGGTTCAGTAATGTCAGCTGTTCCCCAGCTGTGTGTGTGGCAATCCCTCCTATCTCCCCCACCTCCTCCTCCTCCTGTCCCTGGGCTCCAACACCGCTAGTTGCTGTCCAGAAGTGCTGTACGCACAGTCAACAGTCACTCCTGTGTTATTGGGGTTCAGTAACGTCAGCTGTTCCCCTGCTGTGTGTGTGGCAATCCCTTCTATCTCCTCCACCACCTCCTCCTCCTCCTGTCCCTGGGCTCCAACACCGCTAGTTGCTGTCCAGAAGTGCTGTACGCACAGTCAACAGTCACTCCTCTGTTATTGGGGTTCAGTAACATCAGCTGTTCCCCTGCTGTGTGTGTGGCAATCCCTCCTATCTCCCCCACCTCCTCCTCCTCCTCCTGTCCCTGGGCTCCAACACCGCTAGTTGCTGTCCAGAAGTGCTGTACGCACAGTCAACAGTCACTCCTTTGTTATTGGGGTTCAGTAACGTCAGCTGTTCCCCTGCTGTGTGTGTGGCAATCCCTCCTATCTCCTCCACCACCTCCTCCTCCTCCTCCTGTCCCTGGGCTCCAACACCGCTAGTTGCTGTCCAGAAGTGCTGTACGCACAGTCAACAGTCACTCCTCTGTTATTGGGGTTCAGTAATGTCAGCTGTTCCCCAGCTGTATGTGTGGCAATCCCTCCTATCTCCCCCACCTCCTCCTCCTGTCCCTGGGCTCCAACACCGCTAGTTGCTGTCCAGAAGTGCTGTCTGCACAGAGCCAAACACCTCGCCAATGTGTTAGTGGGGTTCAGCACCGCCAGCTGTTCCCCTGCTGTGTATACGGCAACGTGTACTGCGACCGCCATGCAGGCACAACAAGTTAAATTTAAGGGAACCTGTCGTCCCCCCCCAGGCGTTTGTTACTGAAGGAGCCACCTTGTGCAGCAGTAATGATGCAAAGGGAAAAAGTGCCTCTTTTCGTGGTGCTCCTTGCACATGCTGAACCTAACACTTATGAAATGTGTCCCCTCCTACCGTGATACCGTCTGGTAGGTGGAACTTTCCTTTGTGATGTGACGCAGCACAGCCGTCATTCTTACCCCCTTGGCGCAGTGCGCCACCTCCTCAGCATTGTTTGAATCAGTCCCGGAGCCTGCGCTGTTAGGTTAGCCCTTGGCCATGCACACATTTTGCGCTGCCCGTCTTCTGACATCATTTGGTGTCAGGCTGGCTGAGCCTGTGCGGCCGCGCTGGACGAGATCCCGCCTCGTAGTGTCTTCTGATTTAATCCCACAACACTGAGGAGGCGGCGCACGGCTCCAAGGGGGTAAGAATGACGGCTGTGCTGCGTCACATCACAAAGGAAAGTTCCACCTACCGGACGGTATCACGGTAGGAGGGGACACATTTCATAAGTGTTAGGTTCAGCATGTGCAAGGACCATAATTAAAAGAGCTAAGTTTACCTTTTCCAGCATTAGTGCTGTACACGATGGCTCTTCCAGCTACAAACGCCTGGGGGGGGGGTAAAGGTTCCCTTTCAACTTGCTCCAGTGCAGGCTTCGGCCTACACTCTGCTCCCTCTCCTCCTCCTGCTGACCCTGGGCTCTAACACCGCCAGTTGGGGCCCAGATGTGCTAGCTGCACAGAGAAAAACACCAGCCAATGTGTCAGTGGGGTTCAGCACCGCCAGCTGTTCCCCTGCTGTGTAGCCGGCATTGTGTCCTGCAAAAGCCACGCAGACACAAGAACTGAAATTGAAGGGAACCTGTCCCCCCTCCCCCAGGTGTTTCTACGTTTTACAGCCACCTTGTACGACAGTAATGCTGCATGTGTGCAAGGTGGCTCAGAAACTTATTCTCCTTGCCCATGTTGAACTGAACACGTCTAAAATGAGTCCTCTGCAACCATTAAAACGTCCCTCAGGTGTGATTTTCCTTTGTATTGACACGCAACAAGCTCCTTGGTAGCGCTGCCCGTCTTCTGGCATCATTGTTTGGCTGCCTGCGCCTGTGCGGCCGCCTTGCCCCACACAACGCCCCTCGGTGTCTTATTTATTTGGACTGCGAGGGTGTGATTCGTGGGCATGAACGGTGCATTTCTTCGCCTGTCCCTCATCTCCTTCCGCCTTCTTTGGACTGTGCGTCTTCATGGCCGTGGCATGCGATAAGGGATCAGCTGACGCCGCATAGTCTGAAGCGGGTGTAAGAACCCAAGCGAGAGGCGAACATATGTACTGCGCCAGGCCATGAATCCCAGCCCCGCAGTGTTTTAACAATGTTAAGACACTGTGGGGCTGGGATTCATGGTCATCGCAAACCGCAACGGCCGACATTACATGATATCAGAGGATGGGCAGCGCTAACAGCGCAAGGCCAAGGGATAACACGACAGCGCAGACTCCTGTGCAACAAATAACGATGCTCAGGAGGCTGCGCCAAGCACCAAGGTGGCATTTTTGCCAGCTGTACTGCGTCTCTTTACGAAGGGAACTCATGCCTCAAAATCAGTTTGACTGTGTAAGGGCCTAAATGTTATACGTGTTCCTTTCAGCGTGTGCAAGGAGAAAAATTAAAAGAGCAACCTTTGACTTGTGCAGCACTACTGCTGCATAAGCTGTGGCTCTTCTAGTTTGGAACACCTGAGGGGGGGTTTAAGGTTACCTTTGAAATTGGTTCAATTAGGCTTCGGCCTACACTCTGCTCCCCCTGCAGAGCCAGGGCTCCAACACCGCCAGTTGGTGCCCCGAAGTGCTGGCTGCACAGAGAAAAACACCTCGCCAATGTGTCAGTGGGGTTCAGCACCGCCAGCTGTTCCCCTGCTGTGTAGCCGGCAACGTGTCCTGCAACAGCCACGCAGACACAAAGCTGCCGCCAGTGCAGGCTTCGGCCTACACTCTGCTCCCTCTCCTCCTCCTGCTGACCCTGGGCTCTAACACCGCCAGTTGGTGCCCGGTACTGCTAGCTGCACAGAGAAAAACACCAGCCAATGTGTCAGTGGGGTTCAGCACCGCCAGCTGTTCCCCTGCTGTGTAGCCGGCATCATGTCCTGCAAAAGCCATGCACACACAAGAACTGAAATTGAAGGGATCCTGTCGCCCCACCCCCAGGTGTTTGTATGTTTTACTGCCACCTTGTACAGCAGTAATGCTGCATGTGTGCAAGGTGGCTCATAAACTTATTCTCCTCGCACATGTGGAACTGAAAACACGTCTAAAATGTGTCCTCTGTGTGACCATTTAACCGTCCCAGAGGTGTAACTTTCCTTTGTAATGACACGCTGCAACCCCCTTGATAGCGCTGCCCGTCTTCTGGCATCATTGTTTGGCTGCCTGCGCTTCTGCGGCCGCCCTGACCCACACAACGCCCCTCGGTGTCTTATTTATTTGGACTGCGAGGGTGTGATTGATGGGCATGAGCAGTGCATAAGTTCGCCTGTCCCTCATCTCCTTCCGCCTTCTTCAGACTGTGCGGCTTCATGGCCGTGGCATGCGATAAGGGATCAGCTGACGCCGCACAGTCTGTAGCAGGTGTAAGGACACGAGCGAGAGGCGAACATATGTACTGCGCCAGGCCATGAATCCCAGCCCCGCAGTGTGAAACACTGTAAAGACACTGCGGGGCTGGGATTCATGGGCATGGCGAACCGCACCAGCCGACATGAAATGATGTCAGAAGACGGGCAGCGCATGGCCAAGGGATAACGCAACAACGCAGACTCCTGTACATCAAAATGCGATGCTCAGGAGGCCGCACCAAGGTGGTATTTTTGCCAGCTGTGCTGCGTCTCATTACGAAGGGAACTCCCGCCTCCAAGACAGATTGACTGTATAAGGGCCAAAATGTTGTACGTGTTTCATTCAGCTTGTGCAAGGAACAAAATTAAAAGAGCAACCTTTGACTTGTGCAGCACTACTGCTGCATAAGGCGTGGCTCTTCTAGTTTGTAACACCTGAGGGGGGGTTAAAGGTTACCTTTAAAATTGGTTCAATTAGGCTTCGGCCTACACTCTGCTCCCCCTGCAGAGCCAGGGCTCCAACACCGCCAGTTGGTGCCCCGAAGTGCTGGCTGCACAGAGAAAAACACCTCGCCAATGTGTCAGTGGGGTTCAGCACCGCCAGCTGTTCCCCTGCTGTGTAGCCGGCAACGTGTCCTGCAACAGCCACGCAGACACAAAGCTGCCGCCAATGCAGGCTTCGGCCTACACTCTGCTCCCTCTCCTCCTCCTGCAGACCCTGGGCTCTAACACCGCCAGTTGGTGCCCAGTACTGCTAGCTGCACAGAGAAAAACACCAGCCAATGTGTCAGTGGGGTTCAGCACCGCCAGCTGTTCCCCTGCTGTGTAGCCGGCATCGTGTCCTGCAAAAGCCACGCAGACACAAGAACTGAAATTGAAGGGATCCTGTCGCCCCACCCCCAGGTGTTTGTATGTTTTACTGCCACCTTGTACAGCAGTAATGCTGCATGTGTGCAAGGTGGCTCATAAACTTATTCTCCTTGCACATGTGGAACTGAAAACACGTCTAAAATGTGTCCTCTGTGTGACCATTTAACCGTCCCAGAGGTTTAACTTTCCTTTGTAATGACACGCTGCAACCCCCTTGATAGCGCTGCCCGTCTTCTGGCATCATTGTTTGGCTGCCTGCGCCTCTGCGGCCGCCCTGACCCACACAACGCCCCTCGGTGTCTTATTTATTTGGACTGCGAGGGTGTGATTGATGGGCATGAGCAGTGCATAAGTTCGCCTGTCCCTCATCTCCTTCCGCCTTCTTCAGACTGTGCGGCTTCATGGCCGTGGCATGCGATAAGGGATCAGCTGACGCTGCACAGTCTGTAGCAGGTGTAAGGACACGAGCGAGAGGCGAACATATGTACTGCGCCAGGCCATGAATCCCAGCCACGCAGTGTGAAACACTGTAAAGACACTGCGGGGCTGGGATTCATGGGCATCGCGAACCGCACCAGCCGACATGAAATGATGTCAGAAGACGGGCAGCGCATGGCCAAGGGATAACGCAACAACGCAGACTCCTGTACATCAAAATGCGATGCTCAGGAGGCCGCACCAAGGTGGTATTTTTGCCCGCTGTGCTGCGTCTCATTACGAAGGGAACTCCCGCCTCCAAGACAGATTGACTGTATAAGGGCCAAAATGTTGTACGTGTTTCATTCAGCTTGTGCAAGGAACAAAATTAAAAGAGCAACCTTTGACTTGTGCAGCACTACTGCTGCATAAGGCGTGGCTCTTCTAGTTTGTAACACCTGAGGGGGGGGTTAAAGGTTACCTTTAAAATTGGTTCAATTAGGCTTCGGCCTACACTCTGCTCCCCCTGCAGAGCTAGGGCTCCAACACCACCAGTTGGTGCCCCGAAGTGCTGGCTGCACAGAGAAAAACACCTCGCCAATGTGTCAGTGGGGTTCAGCACCGCCAGCTGTTCCCCTGCTGTGTAGCCGGCAACGTGTCCTGCAACAGCCACGCAGACACAAAGCTGCCACCAGTGCAGGCTTCGGCCTACACTCTGCTCCCCCTGCTGACCCTTTGCTCCAACACCGCTAGTTGGGGCTCTAGGAAGATAAGCTTGAATAGGTCCCCATCCTGGTTCCAGCACCGTCAGCTGGTTCCGGGCAGAGCCTTTGGCTTAGGTGCCTCCTTCTGGGTATCCGAGTTCCACCAACGTCAGGTGGTCCTTGGTAGTGCTTTCAGGCACGGGTACCTCCTGCTTAGTAACCGGGTTCCAGTAACATCAGCTGGTCCTCGGTAGTTCCATTGGCTCTTGGACCTTCGGCTACCAATCCGGGTTCCAGTACCGTCAGCTGGTTCTCGGCAGTGTCTTTTGCTCTTGTACCTTCTGCTCCCCATCCTGGTTCCAGTACCGTCAGCTGGTTCCGGGCAGAGCCTTTGGCTTAGGTGCCTCCTTCTGGGTATACGAGTTCCACCAACGTCAGGTGGTCCTTGGTAGTGCTTTCAGGCACGGGTACCTCCTGCTTAGTAACCGGGTTCCAGTAACGTCAGCTGGTCCTCGGTAGTTCCATTGGCTCTTGGACCTTCGGCTACCCATCTGGGTTCCAGTACCATCAGCTGGTTCTCGGCAGTGTCTTTTGCTCTTGTACCTTCTGCTCCCCATCCTGGTTCCAGTACCGTCAGCTGGTTCCGGGCAGAGCCTTTGGCTTAGGTGCCTCCTTCTGGGTATCCGAGTTCCACCAACGTCAGGTGGTCCTTGGTAGTGCTTTCAGGCACGGGTACCTCCTGCTTAGTAACCGGGTTCCAGTAACGTCAACTGGTCCTCGGTAGTTCCATTGGCTCTTGGACCTTCGGGTAGCCATCCGAGTTCCAGTTCCATCAGCTGTTTCTCGGCATTTTCTCAGCCTTCTTGTACCTTCTGCTACATTTCCAAGTTCAAGACCCTAAAGACGACGACCCGGAAGACCACCCCTAAGATGACGACGACACCAGAGACGACGACCACTGAGATGACGACGACCCTGGAGACGATGACCCTGAAGACCACCCCGATGACGACGACCCCGGAGACGACGACCCTGGAGACGATGACCCTGGAGACGACGACGACATGGGAGACCGAGAAGCAGAAGAACAAGAGGCTGCAGAACAAAGAGCAGAAGAACATTAAGCATAACACTAAATATCAGAGCAAAAGATATTATCTAAATTATAAGCAGAAGAAGACTAAGCAGTGTATGGGGGTGAGTCCGTTCCTCCTCGTGGTGCCCCTGGATAAAGCCTGATGCTGCAGGCCAAACTGAACGCGGACAAATGTAACTCTTTTGTGACAGGCAGAACGGAAGGTGTAATCTTCAAACTTTTATAGATAACAACTACGGGAATGCCTGTCACAAATAAGAATATGATGAAGAAGTTGAATATGAAGAAGATGATAGTTAAATAAAAAGAATATGAACAATGTAAAAAAAAAATTATAGGTAGAAGAAGAAGAAGATGAATAAGGTGAAGATAGTTGATGTCAAAGAAGCTGATGATGAGGATAATGAAGAAGAAAGTGTGGGAGAAGTAAAAAAGAAGGTGAAGGGCGTGGAAGTAGTGAAACATCAATATCTGACAAAATAAAAAAAAAAAATAACATAGTCAAAATCTTTCTAACGCCGAACGTCATAAAAAAAAAAAAAATCCTGCTATTCTATTTGTTTGGGCTAAACCTCTGTGCCTTTAATGTCTCCGCCACCTCCCCCAATACATCCTACATTATTCTTAGTTGTTTTCCTTCATGTAGAATTAACCTACAAGGAAAGAAAGGGTTTATTTTAATTCCGATATTTTCGTCCCATTGACTTGCATTGGGATCGGGTATCGGTATCGGATTAGATCCGATACTTTGACGGTATCGGCCGATACTTTCCGATACCGATACTTTCCGATATCGGAAGGTATCGCTCAACACTAGTGTTGAGCATTCCGATACTGCAAATATCGGGTATCGGCCAATATTTGGTGTATCGGAATTCCGATACCGAGTTCCGATATTTTTGCGATATCGGAATCGGATGTGTGCGGTGCGTATGGTTCCCAGGGTCTGGAGGAGAGGAGACTCTCCTTCAGGCCTTGGGATCCATATTCATGTAAAAAGTAAATAATAAAAATAAAAAATATTGATATACTCACCCCTCCGGCGGACCCTGGACCTTAGCGGTGCCTCCGTTCCTAAGAATGCAGGGAGTGAAGGACCGTAGATGACGTCGCGGCTTGTGATTGGTCGCGTGAGCGATCACATGAGCGGTCACGCGACCAATCACAAGCCGCGACGTCATCGAAGGTCCTAGTTCACTCTGCATTCTTACAAACGGAGGCAGACGCTTGGACCGGTGAGAGCCGGGGCCGTCAGAGGGGTTAGTATATCAATATTTTTTATTTTTATTCTTTATTTTATACATGAATATGGATCCCAGGGCCTGAAGGAGAGTTTTCTCTCCTTCAGACCCTGGGAACCATTACGATATTTTGTGTCCCATTGATATGCATTGGTATCGGGTATCGGGTATCAGTATCGGTGAGATCTGATATTTTGCCGGTATCGGCCAATCCAATCCGATACCAATACCTTTGCATATCGGAAGGTATCACTCAACACTATCCAGGTGTCAATTCACTGCTTGTGCTGGGCTGAGGAGCACTTTCTTGCAAATCAACATCACTTGTCTCCTGCAAAAACCCTGTACCTGACCTTGCAACGCCACCAGTTTCTATTGCCCCCTGAGAAGCATCCTCCTTCCATAAATATTCATCCCCATCATCCTCCTCCTCCTCCTCTTCATCCGCCACCTCGTCCAGGAGAGTTCCCTGAGCAGACAATGGCTGACTGTCATCAAGGCTTCCCTCCTCCTCGGCTGCAGATGCCTGCTCCTTAATGTGCGTCAAACTTTGCATCAGCAGACGCATTAGTGGGATGCTCATGCTTATGATGGCGTCGTCTGCACTTACCAGCCATGTGCATTCCTCAAAACACTGAAGGACTTGACAGAGGTCTTGTAGCTTCGACCACTGCACACCTGACAACTCCATGTCTGCCATCCAACTGCCTGCCCGTGTATGTGTATCCTCCCACAAATACATTACAGCACGCCTCTGTTCGCACAGCCTCTGAAGCATGTGTAGTGTGGAGTTCCTCCTTGTTGCAATGTCGATTATTAGGCGGTGCTGGGGAAGCTTCAGCGATTGCTGATGGTTCAGCATACGGCTGGAGTGTACGGGCGACCGGCGGATGTTCGAGCAAAGTCTTCGCACCTTCAGGAGCAGGGCTGGTAACCCCGGATAATTTTTGAGGAAGCACTGCACCACCAGGTTCAAGGTGTGAGCCAGGCAAGGTATGTGTTTCAGTTATGACAGGGCTATGGCAGCCATAAAATTCCTTCCGTTATCACTGACTACCTTGCTTGCCTCAAGATGTACACTGCCCAGCCATGACTGAGTTTCTTGCTACAAGTACTCTGCCAGTATTTCCGTGGTTTGTCTCTTGTCGCCCAAACACTTCATTTCCAACACAGCCTGCTGAGGCTTACCACTAGCTGTTCCGTAATGGGACACCTCGGGTGCAACACTGGCAGCTGCGAATGGAGTAGTAGGGCGACTGCGCTCTGTGGACGAACTTTCGCTTCTGGAGGAGGAGGAGGAGGGGTGTCAAACGCCTACTGCCAACTGTTTCCTAGACCGTGGGCTAGGCAGAACTGTCCCACTATGGCTGTCCCCTGTGGACCCTGCATCCATCACATTAACCCAGTGCGCCATGATGGACACGTAACTTCCCTGGCCATGCCTACTGGTCCATGCATCTGTTGTGAGGTGCACCTTTCTACTGACTGATTGCCTGAGTGCATGGACAATGCAGTCTTTGACATGCTGGTGGAGGGCTGGGATGGCTTTTCTCGCAAAGAAGTGTCGACTGGGTAGGTCATAGCGTGGTACTGCATAGGCCATCAGGGCTTTAAAAGCTTCGCTTTCAACCAATCGGTAGGGCATCATCTCTAATGAGATTAGTCTAGCAATGTGGGCGTTCAAACCCTGTGTACGCGGATGAGAGGATGAGTACTTCCTTTTCCTAATGAGAGTCTCTTGTAGGGTGAGATGGACTGGAGAGCTGCATATGGTGAAACCAGCGGGGGTGGTGGTGGACATGGCAGATTGAGAGAGGGTTAGTGATGGTATTCTTGATGTTGGCCTACATGCAGTGTTTCCTCCCAAGAACCTGGTGATTCCCTGACTGCCTTGGCCTTGCGACGTTACCTCCACATTTGCTGCAGGTGGTGTCCTAAACTGTGGGCTTACAGTGAGGGAAGCAATGTAGCGTTGCTGACTACCTTCTTTCTGAGTTGGTGCACCAACGTTACGGGACGTTTGGTAGTTAGTCCAGGCTTGCAAGTGCATGCTGGTTAAATGTCTATGCATGCACGTTGTATTTAAATTTAAGGGATACTTCCCTCTGCTAAAGGTCTTTGAGCATTTCTTACAGATAACTTTGCACTGATCATTCGGATCTTGGTTAAAAAATTGCCACACTGCACTCTTCCTACTATCGAATACCTTTTCAGGCATTGCACGCTGTGCTACTTTCACTGGATGGCCACGCTGTCCTAAAACTGTTTTTGTTTTAGACACACGTTTTGGGCCTGATACGGGCCTGCCAGAGGAAAGCTGTTGCACTGTTGATGCCTGCTTTGGATCATCCTCCTCCGCTTCAGAGCTACTGCCAGAGGCACCCTGTTCCCCCAATGGCTGCCAATCTGGGTCAACAACTGGGTCATCTATCACCTCCTCTTCAATGTCCTGTGCACTGTCCTCTGTGTCACCGTGTAAGGTGCTATAGCGTTTGGGACGGGGCACCATAGTCTTATCAGGGTCAGATTTTGGCTCAGTACACTGCGAGGGCAATGTAGTGATCTGAGTCAATGGAACAGCATAATAATCTAGCTGTGGCTGTGCATCTGTGCACTCCATGTCCGATTCATCTTGTAATGGGCTGTTAACTATTTCCCTTTCTAACCCTGGCACAGTATGTGTAAAGAGCTCCATGGAGTAAACTGTAGTGTTGCCTGCCGCATCCTTCACTTTTGCTTTGGGTGAAGGACACAAGGAAGCGACTTGTTCCTGACCGGGAGCATCCACTGACGACTCGCTGCTTTTATATTTCGAACTTTCGGAAGAGGAGTCGAAAAAGCTAGAGGCTGAGTCAGCAATGAAAGCCAAAACTTGTTCCTGCTGCTCTGGCTTTAAAAGCGGTCTTCCTACTCCCAGATAAGGGAGCCTTCGAGGCCTTGTGTAGCCAGACAATGACACTGTCTGAACAAATCGAGCCTAAGGTGCTATTTTGCTTTTCCCACTACCACCAGATGCTCCACCACCACCACCATCATTACCAGCTGGAAATGACCGCCCATGGCCTCTTCCACCAGACTTCCTCATTTTTGGGAAAATGTAAACAAACTAACAACCGTTATATGGTACTATAAAACAAGGTAGAAGGTGTATATAAACTTTTTGAGGATTTAAATCTCCCTTTTTTGTGTGGGAGACTGCTGCAAAAACCAGGCCCACTGTATTACACTACACAATGTAAGTGGCAGAAAGTGGCTGGCAGATATACGACAAACAGAACTGACGCAGATCCACTTAGGGCGGGGCAATTTAACCCCTTCACCCCCGGAGCTTTTTCCGTTTTTCCGTTTTCGTTTTTCGCTCCCCTCCTTCCCAGAGCCATAACTTTTTTATTTTTCCGTCAATTTGGCCATGTGAGGGCTTATTTTTTGCGGGACGAGTTGTACTTTTGAACGACATCATTGGTTTTACCATGTCGTGTACTAGAAAACGGGAAAAAAATTCCAAGTGCAGTGAAATTGCAAAAAAAGTGCAATCCCACACTTGTTTTTTGCTTGCCTATTTTGCTAGGTTCACTAAATGCTAAAATTGACCTGCCATTATGATTCTCCAGGTCAGTACGAGTTCATAGACACCTAACATGACTAGGTTATTTTTCACCTAAGTGGTGAAAAAAAATTCCAAACTTTGCAAAAAACAAAACAAAACAAAATTGCACCATTTTCCGATACTCGTAGCGTCTCCATTTTTCGTGATCTGGGGTCAGGTGAGGGCTTATTGTTTGCGTGCCAAGCTGGCATTTTTAATGATAGCATTTTGGTGCAGATACGTTCTTTTGATCACCCGTTATTGCATTTTAATGCAATGTCGTGGCGACCAAAAAAACGTAAATCTGGCGTTTCAATTTTTTTTCTCATTACGCCGTTTAGCAATCAGGTTAATGCTTTTTTTTTATTGATAGATCAGGCGATTCTGAACGCGGCGATACCAAATATGTGTAGGTTGGTTTTTTTTTTTATTGATTTATTTTGATTGGGGCAAAAGGAGGGTGATTTAAACTTTTATATTTTTTTTATTTTTTTCACATTTTTTTTAACTTTTTTTTTAAACTTTTGCCATGCTTCTATAGCCTCCATGGGAGGCTAGAAGCAGGCACAGCCCGATCGGCTCTGCTACATAACAGCGATCATCAGATCGCTGTTATGTAGGAGAATTGCAGGTGTGCTGTGAGCGCCGACCACAGGGTGGCGCTCACAGCCACCGGCGATCAGTAACCATAGAGGTCTCCAGGACCTCTATGGTTACAATGTACAAGCATCGCCGACCCCCGATCATGTGACAGGGGTCGGCGATGCGCTCATATCCGGCCGCACGGCCGGATGCGGTAGTTAAATGCCGCTGTCTGCGTTTGACAGCGGCATTTAACTAGTTAATAGCGACGGGTGATCGCGATTTCACCCGCCGCTATTGCGCGCACATGTCAGCTGTAAAAAACAGCTGACATGTCGCGACTTTGATGTGCGCTCACCGCCGGAGCGCACATCAAAGCGGGGGTCCCGACATGTGACGTACTATACCGTCACATGTCAGGAAGGGGTTAAATCTCCCTTTATTATGTGGGAGACTGCTGCAAAAATCAGGCCCGCTGTATGACACTACACAATGTAAGTGGCAGAAAGTGGCAGGCAGATATACGACAAACAGAACTGACGCAGATCCACTTAGGGGCAATTTAAATCTCCCTTTATTATGTGGGAGACGGCTGCAAAAATCAGGCCCGCTGTAGGACACTACACAATGTAAGTGGCAGAAAGTGGCTGGCAGATATACGACAAACAGAACTGACGCAGATCCACTTAGGGGCAATTTAAATCTCCCTTTATTATGTGGGAGACTGCTGCAAAAATATGGCCCGCTGTATGACACTACACAATGTAAGTGGCAGAAAGTGGCTGACAGATATACGACAAACAGAACTGATGCAGATCCACTTATGGGCAATTTAAATCTCCCTTTATTATGTGGAAGAATGCTGCAAAAATCAGGCCCGCTGTATTACACTACACAATTTAATTGGCAGAATGTGGCTGGTTGATATATGACAAACAGAACTGATGCAGACCCACTTAGTGGCAATTTAAATCTCCCTTTAATTATGTGGGAGACTGCTGCAAAAATCAGGCCCGCTGTATGACACTACACAATGTAAGTGGCAGTAAGTGGCAGGCAGGTATACGACAAACAGAACTGATGCAGACCCACTTAGTGGCAATTTAAATCTCCCTTTATTATGTGGGAGACTGCTGCAAAAAACCAGGCCCGCTGTATTACACTACACAATGTAAGTGGCAGAAAGTGGCAGGCAGATATACGACAAACAGAACTGACGCAGATCCACTTAGGGCCAATTTAAATCTCCCTTTATTATGTGGGAGACTGCTGCAAAAAACCAGGCACGCTATATTACACTACACAATGTAAGTGGCAGAAAGTGGCAGGCAGATATACAGTGCCTAAAAGTAGTATTCAACCCCCTGCAGATTTAGCAGGTTTAATAAGATGCAAATAAGTTAGAGCCTTCAAACTTCAAACAAGAGCAGGATTTATTAACAGATGCATAAATCTTACAAACCAAAAAGTTTTGTTGCTCAGTTAAATTTTTATAAATTTTAAACATAAAAGTGTGGGTCAATTATTATTCAACCCCTAGGTTTAATATTTTGTGGAATAACCTTTGTTTGCAATTACAGCTAATAATCGTCTTTTATAAGACCTGATCAGGCCGGCACGGGTCTCTGGAGTTATCTTGGCCCACTCCTCCATGCAGATCTTCTCCAAGTTATCTAGGTTCTTTGGGTGTCTCATGTGGACTTTAATCTTGAGCTCCTTCCACAAGTTTTCAATTGGGTTAAGGTCAGGAGACCAGGGTGGATTGATTTAAATCACGCCGATTTAAATCATGATTTAAATCACGATTTAAATCAAAATATTTTTTTCTATTTAAATCGGATCGATTTAAATCATGATTTTAATCATGATTTAAATCACTGATTTAAATCAAAAGGTTTTTTTTAATATAAATCACGATTAAAATGAGAAGTGAGAGCAGTGCGCATGTGCGCCCATAGTTACACGGACGAAACTAGGGGCAACGATCTAACGCCAGGGTGAGGGGGGGACCCCAAAGTAAGTAAAAATCTTTTTTGTTTTACTATATGGCAATAGGTAGGTGTTTAAAAGCAGCATGTCTTAATTGTATAAACTATTAATAGCCTCCACATTTTGTTCATACTGCCCCTTTAATTCCACACTTCTAGCTTGGTTTCACTTTTGGTTTAGTTTCTTTTTCCATTCAGTTGACATGCCCAAACTTGTTGGATAGTCAGCATCCTACAGAAACCTCTGGAAGAGCATGGCATTGTGAATGTTACACATATACAGCCTTTATTCTACTGAGTTAAACAACTCAGCTTTATCTCATGATGGAAGAACCTTTGGATGGTAAAATATTTTCCTCAAAAAGCAGTTTATTGAAAAAAATCCGATTTAAATCAAAAAAATCCGATTTAAATCAAAAAAATCCGATTTTTTTTATTTTTTTTTAAAAAACATTGATTTTTATCCACCCTGCAGGAGACTGACTAGGCCACTGCAACACCTTGATTTTTTGCCTCTTGAACCAGGCCTTGGTTTTCTTGGCTGTGTGCTTTGGGTCGTTGTCTTGTTGGAAGATGAAATGACGACCCATCTTAAGATCCTTGATGGAGGAGCGGAGGTTCTTGGCCAAAATCTCCAGGTAGGCCGTGCTATCCATCTTCCCATGGATGCGGACCAGATGGCCAGGCCCCTTGGCTGAGAAACAGCCCCACAGCATGATGCTGCCACCACCATGCTTGACTGTAGGGATGGTATTCTTGGGGTCGTATGCAGTGCCATCCAGTCTCCAAACGTCACGTGTGTGGTTGGCACCAAAGATCTCGATCTTGGTCTCATCAGACCAGAGAACCTTGAACCAGTCAGTCTCAGAGTCCTCCAGGTGATCATGAGCAAACTGTAGACGAGCCTTGACATGACGCTTTGAAAGTAAAGGTACCTTACGGGCTCGTCTGGAACGGAGACCATTGCGGTGGAGTACGTTACTTATGGTATTGACTGAAACCAATGTCCCCACTGCCATGAGATCTTCCCGGAGCTCCTTCCTTGTTGTCGTTGGGTTAGCCTTGACTCTTCAGACAAGCCTGGCCTCGGCACGGGAGGAAACTTTCAAAGGCTGTCCAGGCCGTGGAAGACTAACAGTAGTTCCATAAGCCTTCCACTTCCAGATGATGCTCCCAACAGTGGAGACAGGTAGGCCCAACTCCTTGGAAAGGGTTTTGTACCCCTTGCCAGCCTTGTGACCCTCCACGATCTTGTCTCTGATGGCCTTGGAATGCTCCTGTGTCTTTCCCATGTTGACCATGTTTGAGTGCTGTTCACAAGTTTGGGGAGGGTCTTAAATAGTCAGAAAAGGCTGGAAAAAGAGATAATTAATCCAAACATGTGAAGCTCATTGTTCTTTGTGCCTGAACTACTTCTTAATACTTTAGGGGAACCAAACAGAATTCTGGTGGGTTGAGGGATTGAATAATAAATGACCCTCTGAAAAAACTTTTCCCAATTTAAAAAAAAAATAAACAAAGAAATAACATTCTTTTTTGCTGCAGTGCATTTCACACTTCCAGGCTGATCTACAGTCCAAATGTCACAATTGTCACAATGCCAAGTTAATTCCAAATGTGTAAACCTGCTAAATCTGCAGGGGGTTGAATACTACTTGTAGGCACTGTACGACAAACAGAACTGACGCAGATCCACTTAGTGGCAATTTAAATCTCCCATTTTTGTGTGGGAGACTGCTGCAAAAATCAGGCCCGCTGTATGACACTACACAATGTAAGTGGCAGAAAGTGGCTGGAAGATATACGACAAACAGAACTGATGCAGATCCACTTAGGGGCAATTTAAATCTCCTTTTTTGTGTGGGAGACTGCTGCAAAAATCAGGCCCGCTGTATGACACTACACAATGTAAGTGGCAGAAAGTGGCAGGCAGATATACGACAAACAGAACTGACACAGATCCACTTAGGGGCAATTTAAATCTCCCTTTATTATGTGGGAGACTGCTGCAAAAATCAGGCCCGCTGTATGACACTACACAATGTAAGTGGCAGAAAGTGGCAGGCAGATATACGACAAACAGAACTGACGCAGATCCATTTAGTGGCAATTTAAATCTCCCTTTATTATGTGGGAGACTGCTGCAAAAAACCAGGCCCGCTGTATTACACTACACAATGTAAGTGGCAGAAAGTGGCAGGCAGATATACGACAAACAGAACTGACGCAGATCCACTTAGGGGCAATTTAAATCTTCCTTAATTTTGTGGGAGACTGCTGCAAAAATCAGGCCCGCTGTATTACACTACACAATGTAAGTGGCAGAATGTGGCTGGTTGATATATGACAAACAGAAGTGATGCAAATCCACTTAGGGGCAATTTAAATCTCCCTTTTTTGTGTGGGAGACTGCTGCAAAAATCAGGCCCGCTGTATGACACTACACAATGTAAGTGACAGTAAGTGGCAGGCAGGTATACGACAAACAGAACTGATGCAGATCCACTTAGTGGCAATTTAAGTCTCCCTTTATTATGTGGGAGACTGCTGCAAAAAAAACAGGCCCGCTGTATTACACTACACAATGTAAGTGGCAGAAAGTGGCAGGCAGATATATGACAAACAGAACTGACGCAGATCCACTTAGTGGCAATTTAAATTTCCCTTTTTTGTGTGGGAGACTGCTGCAAAATTCAGGCCCACTGTATTACACTACACAATGTAAGTGGCAGAAAGTGGCTGGCAGATATACGACAAACAGAACTGACGCAGATCCACTTAGGGGCAATTTAAATCTCCCTTTATTATGTGGGAGACTGCTGCAAAAATCAGGCCCGCTGTATTACACTACACAATGTAAGTGGCAGAATGTGGCTGGTTGATATATGACAAACAGAAGTGATGCAAATCCACTTAGGGGCAATTTAAATCTCCACTTAGGAATATAATGGGGTACAATGGTGTGCACTCAGTCAATTTAGGACGAGGTGCTAGTGTCACGGACTGGAAAGTCCTAGTAAGCAAATATTATTTGGAAGACACTGCACACTCTAGTGATAATTTATGCAAGATAATGTGAGTTTATTTAAACACAACTTAATATAAGTAACACATGGGAGCACATCTACAAAATTAGGATAAGCGACCTAATGTAATAACACATCATGACTAGTGTTGAGTGATACCTTCCGAAACTCAAAGGTGTTGGTATCGGATGGTATCAGCCGATATCCAAAAAATATCGGATATCGCCGATACCGATACCCGATACCAATGCAAGTCAATGGGACACAAGTATCGGAAGGTATCCTGGATGGTTCCCAGGGTCTGAAGGAGAAGAAACTCTCCTTCAGGCCCTGGGATCCATATTCATTTAAAAAATAAAGAATAAAAATAAAAAATATGGATATACTCACCCCTCCGGCGGCCCCTGGACCTTACCGATGTAACCGGCAGCCTCCGTTCCTAAGAATGAGGAGTGAAGGACCTTCGATGACGCCGCGGCTTGTGATTGGTCGTGTGACCGCTCATGTGATCGCTCACGCGACCAATCACAAGCCGCGACGTCATCGCAGGTCCTAAACTCACTGCATTCTTAGGAACGGAGGCTGCCGGTTACATCGGTAAGGTCCAGGGGCCGCCGGAGGGGTGTGTATATCCATATTTTTTATTATAATTCTTTATTTTTTACATGAATATGGATCCCAGGGTCTGAAGGAGAGTCTCCTCTCCTCCAGACCCTGGGAACCATACACTGGGAACTTCCGAATCTGATTTCCGATATCACAAAAATATCGGAACTCGGTATCGGAATTCCGATACAGCAAATATCGGCTGATACCCGATACTTGCGGTATCGGAATGCTCAACACTAATCATGACGTTTTGACTCTCCCGAGTCTTAATCATACCATCGCTAGAAGACAAAAGGAATAATACAATAAACATAGGTAAATACAACATATAATATATACATATACACTCACTGGCCACTTTATTAGGTACACCTGTCCAACTTCTTGTTAACACTTAATTTCTAATCAGCCAATCACATGGCGGCAACTCAGTGCATTTAGGCATGTAGACATGGTCAAGACAATCTCCTGCAGTTCAAACCGAGCATCAGTATGGGGAAGAAAGGTGATTTGAGTGCCTTTGAACGTGGCATGGTTGTTGGTGCCAGAAGGGCTGGTCTGAGTATTTCAGAAACTGCTGATCTACTGGGATTTTCATGCACAACCATCTCTAGGGTTTACAGAGAATGGTCCGAAAAAGAAAAAAAATCCAGTGAGCGGCAGTTCTGTGGGCGGAAATGCCTTGTTGATGCCAGAGGTCAGAGGAGAATGGGCAGACTGGTTCGAGCTGATAGAAAGGCAACAGTGACTCAAATCGCCACCCGTTACAACCAAGGTAGGCCTAAGAGCATCTCTGAACGCACAGTGCGTCGAACTTTGAGGCAGATGGGCTACAGCAGCAGAAGACCACACCGGGTACCACTCCTTTCAGCTAAGAACAGGAAACTGAGGCTACAATTTGTACAAGCTCATCGAAATTGGACAGTAGAAGATTGGAAAAACGTTGCTTGGTCTGATGAGTCTCGATTTCTGCTGCGACATTCGGATGGTAGGGTCAGAATTTGGCGTAAACAACATGAAAGCATGGATCCATCCTGCCTTGAATGGAGCATCTTTGGGATGTGCAGCCGACAAATCTGCGGCAACTGTGTGATGCCATCATGTCAATATGGACCAAAATCTCTGAGGAATGCTTCCAGCACCTTGTTGAATCTATGCCACGAAGAATTGAGGCAGTTCTGAAGGCAAAAGGGGGTCCAACCCGTTACTAGCATGGTGTACCTAATAAAGTGGCCGGTGAGTGTATACAAGTCTGCAAAGTACATGCATATTAGACTATCCGTTTATTGAAAGGGATACCATAGAAGCACGACAAGCAACTGTAGAACCTTCAAGGCACCACTGAGAACACCACGGTGAGTAAGCTATTATTACCATCAAGGGAGTGGAGCATAAAGGGGATCAGAAGTTATGGTGGTTTAAACCAAAAGGAGATAGACAGGGGAGGTGGCAGAAAAACACTAGTTACCTTAGTTTGGTGGTAATGATGCGTAAATGTAGCAAATCCTTATTTATGGATACACAGATAGCGCTGTAGAGGGTTAATGGAGGATACAGATCAGTGTAATGGCAATGACAGTATGGCTGAATAATGGTAATGAAAAGAGAGAGGAAGTCATTGCTTAAATACCTAATTGCTGCTAGGGTAAACAAAGGCCAAAAGCTGAATGCTGCCCAGTGTGGAGGACCTAGAATAGAATGAGTAATAATGAAGATAGCCCTTGGTTAGGGATCGTATGGTGTTGCCTGCAGAAATGTCACCACTGGCTGACTATGTCAGGAGGGACGTGGTAGGGGCGTGGTGGACACTAATAAGCGGTCCCACTAGTAAAACGCTGCCATACCTGTATTGTGTGTCTTGAAAAGCGGCGCTCCCGCACCTTGCAGATGCCGGCGTGGTGAGATGAGGCAGGATGGGGCTGTTTATAGGAGAGCGGTGACCACCGGACTGGAAGTGCGTCATCCGTACCAGAAGTCCCGCTTGCGCATGAGCAAAGTGTGAAGGAGCCTGTGTACATGCAGCTATGGTAACCAGCTGTCTATGTGGGGTGGCGGCTGCCATGCTAAATGAGCACTGTATGCACCTGGGACTAAACTAAATAGAAGTGTAAGAATACAACAGAACTGATGCAGATCCACTTAGGGGCAATTTAAATCTCCCTTTATTATGTGGGAGACTGCTGCAAAAAACCAGGCCCGCTGTATTACACTACACAATGTAAGTGGCAGAAAGTGGCAGGCAGATATATGACAAACAGAACTGACGCAGATCCACTTAGGGGCAATTTAAATCTCCCTTTTTTGTGTGGGAGACTGCTGTAAAAATCAGGCCCGCTGTATTACACTACACAATGTAAGTGGCAGAAAGTGGCTGGCAAATATACGACAAACAGAACTGACGCAGATCCACTTAGGGGCAATTTAAATCTCCCTTTATTATGTGGGAGACTGCTGCAAAAATCAGGCCCGCTGTATTACACTACACAATGTAAGTGGCAGAACGTAGCTGGAAGATATATATATAAAAAAGGGACTGTACTACAATAACAATCTCCCTACAATGATCTCAGGACAAGTATGGCAGCAATAAAAAGGACTGCTGCACACAAAAGTGTGGACAAATAAACCATAGAACTGTGCAGAAAGGAACAACAGGATTTTTGCTTTTAAAAAAAGCAGTTGGTTTGCACAGCAGTGTACAAACAGCAATGCAGCTATCAGGGAGCCTTATAAGCTACAGAGCTGATGCAAAAAAAACTAGCCTCCACTGTTCCTGCAAAGAAAAGGTGGTGTTGGACAGTGGAAATCGCTACAGCACAAGCGGTTTGGGGGTTAATCTTCCCTCCCTAACAATATCCCTGCTTCTGACGAAGCTGCAGCAACCTCTCCCTATGCTCAGCTCGGCAGCAGTAAAGTGGCGGTCGGCGTGCACGCCCCTTTATAGCCCCTGTGACGCCGCAGAAAGCAAGCCAATCACTTTCATGCCCTTCTCTAAGATGGTGGGGACCGAGACCTATGTCATCACGCTGCCCACACTCTGCGTCCTCCTTCATTGACTGAGAAATGGAGCTGAAAGCGTCATACGAAACGTGACTTTGGCGTGAAGATCGCCGACCTCATGGCCGATCCCACAGTGGGATCGGGTCGGGTTTCACAAAACCCGATTTTGCCGAAAGTCGGCGATTTTTCAATTTGTCCGATCCATTTCGCTCAACCCTAATTATGATACAAACGTTGGCCCATGTCAGCGTTTTTGAAAGTCTGAGAGTCATTTCCTCATCCAAATGAGCCAACGTCCATGGCGACAAATCAACATTCAGCATCTGCAATCAGTGCAGTGTGTCTATATATATAAAAATCCCAAGAGACACACCCATTGGGGAAAAGCTACTGGAAAACATTGGAAATATCGAACGCATGCGCATAAACAACGCAAACGCATGCAAACGCATACACACCCAGTGTTTTTTTTTCCGTCATGCGTAAGATGATGCAGATAAACGCTGCGTAAGCCAGCATTTTTGCATGCATTTGTGCATGCAGATGATACGCTGCGGACTCAAACGCTAATGTGAACCTAGCCTTAGTAAAGAGTGAAAAAAGTCAAATAAAACATGTAAAAAAAAGAAAAAAAAAAGTTCTCACAAATCACTAAAATCTGTTTCGCCACTCAAAACTCAATGTTTGTGATAAAACTAAAATAAACAAAAATAGTACACATAATTGGCATCGCCGTGTCAATAAGACCCGCTCTATAACACTGGCAAGTTATTTACTCCTTTTGGCGAACTTCGTAAAAAAAAAAAACACCCCAAAAATATGACTTTTTCATCATAGTGACTCACAAAAAAGTGAATAATTAGCGTTCAAAAAGTCACATGTAAAAATATATGGTATAATTGGTATAAAAGATCACCAAACCGTTCTGCAAAAAAAAGCCCTAATATGGCCCATTTGGCAAAAAAATAATATAATATGGGCTATATTAGAATAGAATAATAGAAATATAATAATCAGAATATGGCAATGCAAAAACTAATTCCTTTTGCTTAAATATTATTTTTAGTCTGTGTAAGGGCTGTCCCACACGTCCAGATAATTCCGGTACCGGAAACAATCGGTACCGGAATTATCCGTGTCCGTGTGCCCCTGCGTTTCTGGTGAACATCAGTGTGGCACACGTGCGGCACACTTGTGCCGCCCGTGTGCCCACTGGGTACCACACGCACCGTGCTGGGTACCACACGTACGAGCATCTGGTGCTGAATCCGCGATTCATATGTTCCCTGCAGCAGCGTTTGCTGCAGAGAAAATATGAATAATAGTGTTTAAAATAAAGATCTATCTGTCCGCCGCCCTCCCACCCCCTGTGCGCTCCCCCGCTGTTCTGAAAATACTCACCCGCTTCCCTCGTTGGCTGTCACTCCTTCCTGGTCTGGCCCCATCTTCTCCTGTATGCAGTCACGTGGGGCCGCTCATTTACAGTCATGAATAGGCGGCTCCACCCCTATGGGAGGTGGAGCCACATATTCATGACTCTAATCGTCGGCCCCACGTGACCGCATACAGTAGAAGGCGCGGCCAGCACAGAACACTGCGAGGGAGGCGGGTGAGTATTTTCAGAACAGCGGGGGGGGCGCACAGGGGGTGGGAGGGCGGCGGACAGATAGATCTTTCTTTTTAACACTATTATTCATATCTTCTATGCAGCAAACGCTGCTGCACAGAAGATATGAATCGCGGCTTCAGCACCATGTGGGGGGGACAGCGCTTACTGTAGCGCTGTCTCCTGCACGCCACACGGACTGCACACGGAGAAGGTCCGTGTGTGGTCCGTGTTTTACACGGACCCATTGACTTTAATGGGTCCGTGTAATACGTGCGCTCCCACGAACACTGATATGTCTCCGTGTTTGGCACACGGAGACACGGTCCGCAAAAAATCAATGACATCTGCACAGATGCATTGATTTTTATGGGTCTACGTGTGTCAGTGTCTCCGGTACGTGAGGAAACTGTCACCTCACGTACCGGAGTCACTGACGTGTGAAACCGGCCTAAGAGCAAAGCCTAAAAATCAATATAAATCTGGTATTCCTGTAATCGTACAGACCCAGCGAGCAAATTGTTCTTATCACTTTTACCTCACGGTGAACAAGACAAAAAATAACAATAACTAAATTGCTGTGTTCTGTTCATTCTGTGTCTGAAAAATCTGAATAAAAAGCGATTAAAAAAATATTATGTGCGCCAAAATGCTACCAAAAAAATCTGCAACTCGTCCCGCAAAAAATAGGCCCTTGTACAACAAAAAATAAAAAAGTTAGAGCTATCAAAATATAGTGACAAAAAAACCCTACTATTTATTAAAAAAGCATTTTTACTGTGTGATAGCAGCAAAACCTAAAAAAAAAAAATAAAAAAATCTGGTATCTCTGTAATTGCACCAACCCCAAAAATAAAGTCATCTAATCACTTATACCGCACAGTGAACCTCACAAAAATAAAAAATAAGAACTATTATTGTACTGCTGCCTATTTCTTCATTCTACCTCCCAAAAATCTGGATAAGGCTTGGCTCATATTTATCCTGCACTGTCCGCTGAGTGCTTACATTGGGGTTTCCATGTAAATTCCTCAAAACCATGATTCATGCAAAACCCAGTCAGAACCACTCACTTATGAAACAGATGGAGTCACTTTGGACTGGTCTTGTGTTCCGGTAGTGTCCCATCATGTTGGGTGTCTTATAAGTGCACAAGTTTGAGTGCCACAGATCTGTGTACACTTAAAAAAATGAATGCCACCGGAGTAGTCATCAAACAGTACGAAGTGTCTCCATCTGCCTCATGGTGGGTCATTCCATTGGGAGTTTCATCTGAATCAGATTTTTGTGGGATTTACACCATTTACTGTGTTACCACACAGGGAGATAAACAGTTTGAGCTGCCCCCAGCAACAGTTGTAAAACTGAAGGATGACTGTGAGTTGCAAGCGGACATCTTGGAGTGCAGTTAGTAAGACAGATGTGACAGGAGCACAGGAGAGATAAGAAGAACAGGTATGTACAGTGTGCTAGGAGTTGGTCAGATTACTGAGGAAAGGTGCAACTGTCTCTGTGATTCCTGTCACAGAAGAAGAATCACATTGGGGAGACAACTGCGATTGGATACAGAGTTAGATTCCACCCAAAACATCGGCTTTTGACGTGAATGGCCTTGTGCGAGCATGTCGGGAAAAAACTGCGCTCCGGGTGACAAGCCAGGATCCACTCCATGGTCTCCCACCTAATCAGCCAGACGATTAGACAGGCACTTCTGTGTTCAGTTAAGGGCCAGTAAGTCCTGAGCTCAGGCCCCACTACAGGAATCCCGGTGGGTGTATGCACGCAGACTTTAGAAAGAGTTTGGTGCCAAACCTAAATTCTCAGTTAGAGACATTGTTTGATAAGAGGACTGTATGAACCTTAGCTAGATATTCCCCTCAGTGGGTGAGCTTGTGTACAGATAGCATAACAGAACTGTAATTTTATAGAATTGCTAAGTTTGTGAATCTCTGCGCTGCACCACTGCAGGGGCCACCTCTTGCACTCAACTAATTACACCCTTGCTCTGGGTAACTCCCAGTGGTGAGCCAAAATAGCATTGAATGCCTTAGAAGGCGATACCAGATGCACAGTAATGAGTCTAAAAAGGACACCTTAGACAAAATACTTGGGCTGCTGGAAGGAACCCACTGGGGAGGGTGCCAAAGTGACTCTACTGATCGTCTGCACATACCCTTATAGTCCACTTCTTTTAATGCCGAGGTCTGGTTAGTAAATCAAAATAATTTTGGTTGAGTATTTACTGTGATTACTCTAACAACTGGTATCATGAAAAGGACATTATAAATGAAAAGTAATTAATGTGATAATTTTTGACAATTCATCATACTCTATAAAACCTGAACAAGCCAGCAAACCCTGTCAGTCATATTTATAAATTATGCTAAAGGATTATTAAAATACTAGATGGTGGCCCGGTTCTAACGCATCGGGTATTCTAGAATATGTATGTAGTTTATTTATGAAGTTTTCAGAATAATGCAATTTATACACTGGATTCAGCCGGCTGGGCGCGACCAATTAGCGAAGCGTGGTTCAAATTCCGCGCCAATTTGCGTCTGGACTGCGCTTGTCGCTGATTGGTCACACCCGGCCATGAACAATCAGCGAAGCCAGGGCCTACTCCAGGTTTCTGAGGGCCCCGGGCAAAAGAGTCTCAGTGGGCCCCCCTCTTTAACACATACCACGATTCATGATGCACAGATACAGCAGAGAAATATACCACAGCCAAGTAGCATACAGCCCACTTAGTATACAACACAGCCCACGTAGTATATAACACAGCCCACGTAGTATATTGCCCAGCCACGTAGTATATAGCACAGCCCCATAGAACATAGCACAGACACGTAGTATATTGCCCAGCCATGTAATATATTGCACAGCCATGTAATATATTGCACAGCCACGAAGTATATAACACAGCCACGTAGTATATAACACAGCCCACGCAGTATATAACACAGCCCATGCAGTATATAACACAGGCCACGCAGAGTATAACACAGCCCACGCAGTATATAGCACAGCCATGTACTATATAACGCAGCCCACGTAGTATATAGCACAGCCACGTAGTATATAACACAGCCCACGTAGTATATTGCCCAACCACGTAATATATTGCACAGCCATGTAGAATATAGCACAGCCACATAGTATATAACACAGCCCATGCAGTATATAACACAGGCCACGTGGTACATAGCACAGCGATGTAGTATATTGCCCAGCCACGTAATATATACCACAGCCACATAGTATATAGCACAGTGATGTAGTATATAACACAGCCCATGCAGTATCTAACACAGCCCACGTAGTATATAGCAATGTGGGCACCATATCCCTGTTAAAAAAAGAATTAAAATAAAAAATAGTTATATACTCACCATCCGTCGGCCCCCGGATCCAGCCCAGGCGTTTACCGATGCTCCTCGCGATGCTCCAGTCCCAAGAATGCATTGAGGTCTCGCGAGATGATGACGTAGCGGTCTCGCGAGACAGCTACTTCATCTCGTGAGACCGCAATGCATGGACCGGAGCATTGTGAGGAGCAGCGGGAAAGGCGCCGGAAAGTGAGTATATAACGATTTTTTATTTTGCTTATTATTTTTAACATTAGATCTTTTTACTATTGATGCTGCATAGGCAGCATCAGTAGTAAAAAGTTGGTCACACGGGGTTAATAGCAGCATTAACGGACTGCGTTACCCCGCGGCATAACGCGGTGTAATGCAGCCATTAACCCTGTGTGAGCGCTGACTGGAGGGGGCACTGACAGAGAGTAGGAAGGGGCGAATTCGTGGCCGGACTATGCCCGTCGCTGATTGGTCACAGCCTCTGGCCGCAACCAATCAGCGATGAGGGATTTCCGTGACAGACAGGCAGGCAGACAGACAAACAGACAGAAGTGCCCCTTAGACGATTATATATATAGATATCCCGCTATCAATGATGTTTCTGGTAAGCAAGTTTTCATCAGTGTTCAGTCAGTGTTTCAGTTTTTACCATTAGTGTTTCATCAGTGATTTTCGCAAATGGAAAAATAAAATAATAACTTTTATCCATTGCAATGTTAAAAACAGATTGCCAGAATTTGTAATCTATTTCAATAGATTTTCATTAATGTAAAATATTTTTTACAACAAAAACAACCTAAACATATGCCAATGATTAGTGATGCACACACCTCTGGATTTCCAGTTTGAGTGCCAGAATAGTACCTGAACCCGGACCCTAGTCAGATGAATGTGGGGCCCAAACATACATTGTTTGCCATGCTGTCATCTGCATATCAGAGAAAAGAGAAAACTCATGGACATAGACTTTAATTGGTACATGTTCTATCCATGAAAAACATGGATACCATACATACTGTATGTGAATAAAGGATGTCTGAATGAGCTTTGA
This sequence comes from Ranitomeya variabilis, assembly GCF_051348905.1. NCBI lineage: Eukaryota > Metazoa > Chordata > Amphibia > Anura > Dendrobatidae > Ranitomeya > Ranitomeya variabilis. The sequence continues at coordinate 494,037,210 of NC_135235.1, forward strand.
AATGCTCCATTAGAATTGTGCAACTTTGCTCCATTCATTCTCTAAGGGACTGCTGTGAATAGCCAAGCATGGCACTTATTATATTGGCCCTTATTTGAACATAGCCCAAGTAGCGCACCATTCTTGTGTACACACATGTAACTTTTATACACATCTCTTCTACAACAGCCAACCCAGCAGATAGAGACCCAACCAGGAGAGTACACATTTCCAAAAGTTAGTGGCAGGCGCCAACAAAGTGGCATCAATTTCACCAGAGTAGAAATAGTATAACAAGGAGTGACATCTCTTCCACTGCAGGCAACCAAGCAGATGGCGACCCAGAAAGGACTCCCCACATTTCCAAAATTTTTTGGAAGACGAGAACAAAGTGGTATCAATTTCCCCACAGGATAAATGGTATAATAGGGACCGACAGGTCTCCCACTACACCCAACCGAGCAGATGGAGACCTATTCAGGAGTCTTTTAAATTTAAAATAAATTAAGGGCAGACAGCACCAAAGTAGAAATAGAATAATGGACAGCGACATCTCATCCACTACAGCTAACCCGGCAGATGGAGACACCCAATCAACAGTCTCCAGACTTCTAAAACTTAGAGACCAACATCAACATAGTGGCATCAATTTCACCAGAGTAGGAATAGAATCAGATTCTTAAAACAGCATAACTAGGAAGTCTGAAGGACCTTTTACCAGAGAGAAAGTGAAACCAAAGTACAACAAGTATATGCATTACATTCAACTAAGCATATAACAGTAACAACATCGCCATTTACTGTCAGAAAATTGTAAACTCCTCCTGCACATAAATAAGACTGTATCTGTTGCATAACTGCCAACACCCTTTCTCAACAGTAAGGACTTATTAAGTTAAGCCTAATTTCTTCATCAGTCTCTGATGTCTTTCAACATTCAATCCCTTTGTGAAAATATCTGCTGCCATATCTTAGGTTGGGCAGTACTCTAAATTTAGGATTTCTTGTTACTGGTGATCTCCCAAGAAGTGAAACTTCACATCAATGTGTTTAGATCTTGGATTATCTCTCTCCATCTGAGCAAGAACTAGACATCCTTGATTGTCCTCATACATGTTTGTTGGTCCCAATTGTTGTTGTCCTAAGTCTGTCAGCAGTTGTCATAACCATAGAACTTCTTGACTGGCATGTGCTGCGACGACATATTCTGCTTCTGTCAATGTCAGTGTTACTATAGATTGCTTCTTACTAGTCCAACTAATTGGTTCACCTGAGAGCAAGAAAAGTTAGCCACTGGCAGATTTCCTGTCAATTGGATCTCCAGCCCAATCTGCATCAACGTATCCGGCTAAAATGCACTTTTCACTTGCAAGTAGTTTCAGTTTAACACTGCTAGTCTCTTTCAAATAATGAATTACTCTCTTCACTGCATTCCAATCCATTTTGTTTGGCTTTGACACGTTCCTGCTCAAAATTCCAACTGCTGCAATATCTGGCCTTCTAACAGTCGCAAGATATAATTATTTTCCCATTGCCTTTCTGTACTGTTCATTAGTCGGTAACAGATTCTGTTCACTATTAGTGATGCGCGAGCACTAAAATGCTCGGGTGCTCGTTGCTCGGGTCGAGCAAATTGGAATAATCGGGTACTAGGCAAGAACTCAAAGAGCTCAATGTAAGTCTATGGGAGACCCGAGTATTTTTACCACGATCCCCCCCATTGGTCCTTTTAAGGTATAAAAACGTCTGATAATGATGGAAACACTGCTCAAATGACACAGGGTCATCTTGGGGATCGCCCCTGGAAGCATTCCTGACTCCTAGTTCACAGATTTAAACAATGTTTTCCGAGATTCATGCCATTTGTCCCGATGTCACAAAAAACACATGAAAATGAAACCAAAATGAGTTTTGCTTGGAAATATGTCAAGGTACATCCTTTGCAGGTTAATGACTTGCCTGTAAGGCCAAATATTTAACCCAAAACCGAAAATTTCCTCTCCCACTTAAGCTTAGTTCAGACGCTGTGTTTTTGAAGCATTTTTCAACTTTAACATTGCTTTCAACCACTACAAATGCATTCACTGGGAAATGTCATTGTAACATTTAACACCCCTAGCTGGCCATGTGGTGTGTGACACATAAGTAGACCCATCTTGTTTCATTTACAAAGGAGGGACTCTTAAAGTCACAGAGCCTATTTTTACTGGTGCATCAGGTGGCCTTAGGCTACTTTCACACTAGCGTCGTACGACGCACGATGAATTGCGTCGTTGCGACGTACGGATGCAAGCAGTGAAAGTGCCGCACAACGGGGGCAGCGGATGCTGTTTTTCAACACATCCGCTGCCCCATTGTGAGGTGCGGGGAGGAGGGGGTGGAGTTCCGGCCGTGCATGCACGGTCGGAAATGGCGGACATGACGCACCAAAAAACGTTACATGTAACGTTTTTTGGTGGCGACGGTCCGACGCAACACGACGCAACCGTCCCACGACGGTTGCAACGCGTGGCGCAATGCGTCGCACTGCGTCGCTAATGCAAGTCTATGGAGAAAAAACGCATCCTGTAAGCACTTTTGTAGGATGCGTTTTTTCTAAAAAACGACGCATAGCGACGTGTAGTGTACGACGCTAGTGTGAAAGTAGCCTTAATCTTCTTAAAGGGCCATTATGAAACAGTTGGTCTCCTAAGCTGTTGTAGCCTATGCTGTGAGTGGATGGGCTGCCAAGAATTATGACGCACCCCAATACCCCTGTGTAGCGTGGCTAAAGGTTGTCTAGTCGACGGGAGATATGTGTCACATAGGTGGCTTGCTGCTGTGATGTAACCATGCCTAACTATATGTGTTTCAGGACATGTGGTGATGTCATAACCACATGTCTAATCATGTGATGGGTTCTGGGTGTGGTTAGACCTATAAAAGAAAGGCTAATGCTTAACACAAGGTGTATGTGTGGAGGTGTTTGCCTCCAGAGTGTGTTAAGGCTCCAGGACTGAGCCTGAAGGACTGGACACTTGTTTTTCCTTTTCCTGAGCTAAAGGCTATTTGTTTTCTGTTCTGCTATGTGGTTTATGGAGCAATAAACCCTTTGAACTTTTAATGGAACGTGCCTCCTGAGTGTCAGCCGTCACACCTGAGCGAGTGAAACACTACAATTGGTGGTAGATGTGCAGGCAGCGTTCCCAGTGGAGACGTAAGTCTATTATTGAATGTCCTGGGTCAAGTCTGTTGTAAGCCAGCAAGCATTGCCGGGGAAAATGGAGGACCCGCTGAAACACTTGGTAAAGTTGCAATCACAGCAGGATCAATGGCAGCAGATACAGCAAGAGACTAACAAGCTGTTGATGCAGCAGATACAACAGAGCCAGCAGGAGCAACAGCAGAGCCAGCAGGAGCAACGGCAGCAGATGCAGCTTCTGGCAACCGCCATCCAGGGCAAGATGAGCGCCCCAACCCCAGGTCTGGCTGATGACACCCACGTCCGGAAGACGGTAAGACGCGCATTGCAGAAAATGACTCCCGGGGATGATGTTGAGGCCTTCCTGATGGTGTTTGAGAGGGTCGCTGAGAGGGAAAAACTTCCGCCAGAGCAGTAGTCAGAGGTACTGGCGCCTTACCTGACGGGAGAACCTCAGAAGGCGTACTATGATTTGACCTTGCAGGATGCCAAGGAGTATCACAAATTGAAAGCCGAGATTCTCGCACGTTTGGGGGTGACAATGACTGCTAGGGCACAGCGAATTCACTGCTGGGCCTATCACCGGGACAAACCGGCTCGCTCCCAAATGTTTGACCTGTTGCACCTGGTCCAGAAATGGTTGTAGCCAGAGTCCTCTACGCCTGCACAGATGGTAGAATGGGTGATGATGGATCGGTTTGTACATTCCCTCCCGAGGCCTATACAGGCTTGGGTTGCCCAGGGTGATCCCCAGAATGCCGATGAACTGATCGGACTGGTCGAGAGATACCAAGGGATGGAAGGCTCCTTCGGGAGGCAGCCCATGCCGTACTGGGGGTCCCAGAAAGGTGCTAAGTCCCAAAAAGGGGTGGAGCGTCCAAGGTCACAAAGGGCAGGGGAGGTGGTGCCCAAGGTCCCTATGGGTGATATTATTTGCTGGAGGTGCCACGGGCCAGGACATATAGCTGCCCGTTGTTCCCAAACCACTGAGCAGATGGACTGCAGCATGGGATGCCATAGTTCATGCTATGCATATCCAGCCTGCAGTGTGAACTCTCTGCCCAACGAGGGGCCTCAAGCATGTCCTGTAAAGGTGAACGGTCGAGCAGTAACAGCGCTGTTAGACTCGGGGGGCTTAGTGACCCTAGTGAGGGCTACTTTTCCTCTCCACCTGCTCCCGGGAAAGAAAATCGGCGTGCGCTGCATACATGGTGATGCAAAGGACTACCCTATGGCCAGGGTGGATATTGAAACGGCGTGTGGCACTGAGTCCCATGAAGTCGGCATCATTCGGCACTTGTTGCACCCTATAATTATTGCCCGGGATTTCTGTTTGTTTTGGGATTTGTGGGGAAAGGGTTCTGAGGTCGCTAGCAAGAGTAGGGAACCAATGAACTCTAAAAAGGTATCGCCACACCCAGAGACAGACAGATTTCCTTTTTGTGTCCTGGTTGGGGATGAGGAGGAAGTGTCCCCTGCATCTGACATTCTGAAGTTAGAGATAACCGGTGAAAATTTTGGGACTGCCCAACATAGGGACCCCACTCTGAGGGAAGTCTTTAATAATGTCACAGTTATTAATGGAGTTGTACAGGAGCCGGGGCAGACACAAGATTTCCCTATTTTCTGATGAATGGGGAGCTGTTGTACCGGGTCACAAAAATAAGGGAGGAGTCGGTAGAGCAGTTGGTAGTGCCGGGTCCATATAGACGGAAGGTGTTGGACATGGCCCATTCACACATCTTGGGTGGACACCTAGGGGTGGAAAAAACGCAGGAACAGGTTGTGCAGAGGTTCTATTGGCCTGGGTGTCACCGGGAAATAGTGAACTATTGCAGGTCCTGCCCTACATGTCAGCTAACTGCTCCCACTCCTCATTTCCGGAGCCCCTTTGTGCCCTTGCCCATTATTGAGGTGCCATTTGAGAGAATTGCCATGGACATGGTCGGTCCCTTAGTTAAATCAGCCCGGGGCCATCAGTATATATTAGTCATCCTGGACTATGCAACACGCTATCCTGAGGCAATTCCCCTGAGAAATTCTTCCTTGAAGAGTATAGCCCGCGAGTTGGTCCATGTTTTTTCCGGGACAGGTCTGCCGAAGGAGATCCTGACTGACCAGGGGACACCTTTCATGGGCAAGGTGATGAGGGAGTTATGCAAAGTCCTGAAAATCTCCCAGTTGAGGACCTCGGTGTACCATCCCCAGTCAGATGGTCTTGTTGAGAGATTTATCAAGACACTGAAGAGCATGCTGAGAAAAGCTATAGAGAAAGACGGTAGAGACTGGGACTGTCTCTTACCATATCTGATGTATTCCATTCGTGAAGTTTCACAGGCCACCACAGGATTCTCACCGTTTGAGCTTCTATATGGCCGACATCCGCGAGGACTCCTGGATATAGCCAAGGAAACCTGGGAAGCTGAAGTCACGCCCCACAGAAGCATCATTGAGCATGTGGCCCTGATGCAGCAGAGGATTGCAAAGGTGATGCCTATCATGAAAGAACACCTCCTCCAGGCACAAGAAGCTCAGGCCAGGGTCTACAACAGGTCTGCAAGAGTTAGGCAGTTCAATCCGGGAGACCGAGTTCTTGTGTTAGTTCCGATGGTGGAGAGCAAGTTCTTGGCCAAATGGCAAGGGCCATATGAGGTCGTCGAGAAGCTCGGTGAGGTAAACTATAAAATTCACCAACCAGGAAGACGGAAACCAATCCATGGTAATGCTGATGACCTGTCCAGAATCCCTTGTCTAGTGGGGGAAAGTGCCAAGCCCCAAGGATTTAGGCAGAGGGGGGAAGTATGTAGCGGGGCTAAAGGTTGTCTAGTCGACGGTAGATATGTGTCACATAGGTGGCTTGCTGCTGTGATGTAACCATGCCTAACTATATGTGTTTCAGGACCTGTGGTGATGTCATAACCACATGTCTAATCATGTGATGGGTTCTGGGTGTGGTTAGACCAATAAAATAAAGGCTAATGCTTAACACAAGGTGTATGTGTGGAGGTGTTAGCCTCCAGACTGTGTTAAGGCTCCAGGACTGAGCCTGAAGGACTGGACACTTGTTTTTCCTTTTCCTGAGCTAAAGGCTATTTGTTTTCTGTTCTGCTATGTGGTTTATGGAGCAATAAACCCTTTGAACTTTTAATGGAACGTGCCTTCTGAGTGTCAGCTGTCGCACCTGAGCGAGTGAAACCCACCAACACTCCCTTTGAGATAATAAGCATTTCAAATCGCCCCCTCTAATTCCCATATGGATCTTATCTATGCCACAAATTCTAAGATCCTTAGGGTTACAATCTTGTTTTTCCCTAAAATGTCTTGACAATGTTTTTAATGCCCTGACATCAGTTTCCTCCCTGGCGGCCATAATATCTCTAACATGTTCACGTGTCCAAACACGGAGTTCACGTGAGGTCAATCCAATGTAAACCAGATTACATGTACTGAACTCTCTAGCATCAATTTCTTTCTTTGGTGTTATTATGCACTTTGCACCTTATGGCCGATTTCACTGACTAAGCTTTTCTACGCTAAATTCTCCCAATCTGGACATATTATATAGTGTTGTTTATACTCACCTTTTATTTATTGTTTGTTCCCGAGCATTGGACATGTGCGCCTGCCCGTGACATTTGCGTTCCGGCGCATCTCTGCTGCCGCCCGAGACGTGACGTTTGCGGTTCACGGTGGCCAGGGGCATGGAGCCCTGAGCCCTCACGTCATGTGGGAAGCCTGGCAGTGATGCAACATCCGGGACTAGTGTCATGTGCGCATGCGCCGATGATGTCTGATGATTATGCACAGCTGTCACTGCTATATAAATAAATCTAGCTGACACACTTTAGTACGGCCCCCCGAAGAATCCTACGTGAAATGCGTGTAGGGGCTGCCTGTCCCATAATTCTCATTATGGGTGAGAACTCATTTTTGAACAGTTATTTCACTGGTTGTATTTAAAGCGCATAAATATGTTTACTTCACGATCTGATACCATTAGCGTTTTTTAGGCACTTTTTTTTACCTGTGTCCTTCAGTTGTTTTGTTATCTGGTTTAATTATTAGTGTATCTGTACTTATATTACAAATATTTTGTCCATGCTGTTACTATTATAAATAAATTGTTTGTTTGTTTACCCAATATCATTGTTTGACTCCAATTGTTCTAATTTTATATATATAGCTGATGTAGCTGATGATTATACTGACACATTTTAGTAATCAGTGAATGTATGATTTATATATGTGCTCTGATCTATTATTTTCATAAGTACAGCTGTCATACAGTCTGTTCAGTGGGGATGGCCTGAGGACAGGGAAGAGGAGGAGGATGAGGAGGACAGCATGGTCAGTCAGTCGTCCTGTTGGTGAGGACACGGAAGTCTTGAATGTTATCAGTCTGGCACGCATCGCTGACTTTATGTTGCGCTGCGTTTCACATGTCCCTCAATTTATAAAAATTTTTGGTGACACTCATTACTGCTTGGTGACACTTCTAGACCCACGCTACAAGGAGAACTTTCAATCTAATCTCTTCTGCCAGAGGCAGAGAGGTGTACTAAAATGTTGCAGTACCAGAGGGTCCTTGTAGCGGAATTACTTGGAAAATTCCCATGTGAGAACACTGGCAGCAGATGTCAGAGTACAACCAAGGAGTCCAAGCGAGAGAGACAGAAGTGCAATCCAGCTCAGGTAGGGGAACAATGGCAAAGCTCTGGGACAGTTTTTTCAGACCCTCCCATCGTGCCGGCACAGACGCAAGGGGTGCTGTCACAAGAAGTGCAATGTTTAGGAAGATGCTGAGGGAGTACCTTGCAGATTGTACAAACATCCTCCGGCATTCATCTGTGCCTTTTAATTATTGAGTATCCAAGCTGGACACGTGGCATGAACTGGCTCTCTCCGCCTTGGATGTCCTGGCCTGCCCTGCTGCTATCGTTCTGTCAGAGCGGGTTTTATTGTGCCACTTGTGGAATTATAACAGATAAGAGCATTCGCCTGTCAACTGAAAATGCTGACAGGCTGACTCATAAAAAAGAACAAGGGCTGGATTGGGCAAGACTTATGTACACCACCGAATGAAAACAGCAAAACATAACCTCAAATACATTATCTTTTTTGTGGAGGTGTATTCTCATGCACCTCTTCACAACCACACATGGGTATATGCTTCCTGATTTTGTCTGCTTAGTGTTATCCTCCTCCTTATCCTCATCCTCATCATCCACAACCACTAAAACACCAGGGTGAATGTATTCCGTGATGCAAAAGTCACTCAATTTTTGTGCAAGGGTGCTTTTATAATGCCCGTTACTAATTTGAAACCAAAACAAATGTCATAAAAATGAGATGTACTGTATGTATATTCTTCCCATTTATTCTTATAATTTTCATTTTTTTTGTCCGCCACTAGATCACCAGGGATAGCGTGTTCTGTGCAGCTACAGCCAGTCTAATTTTTGACAAGGGTGTCTATGATGCCCATAAGCCCATAAAATATTTAAAAAAAATGTACCCCCCATGGTGAAATATTTGTCTGCCCATAGACTTCGTGTATGGGCATTACAAGTCTAGGAGACCCGCTCCTTTACATTGGGCCTAGTTTTTAATTGTGCTAGGTAGGCAGGGGAATCTACTGTACGTGCACATATCCACATCACTGCAAGGCATGCAGACACTGTATGTGAGTCTATAGATCTTCCTGCATACATCAAAAGGCTCCATTACTGTCTGCTGCTATGTATTTTATATATACCTAGCTGCAGGTATCCGTGGCCATGATTTTTTTTTTGGGGGGGGGCACTATATACCTGCAAATTTTAATACAATCTAATACAGAGCCCCATTTTTTACAATATTTATTGGCTTGGTCACACGGCAGACTACAGCCAAGTAATTGTAATACAAGAGCATTAAAATCTAACAATTTAAAATGGTTGTTTTAATCCTAGGCATCAGATGTGAGTGGGCATAAAATTCTGGCCTTTTTTTGTGTACTATATATTTTTTTGGAGTGTCTTACATCATTTTTGGACAACAGTTTGGCGACCAAAAAATCTTTAGCTGGCCAAAAAATATATAGCTACAGTGCTTATATTTAGCACTGTGATTTGTACGCCACACGCATCGCTTGTCATTGCGCTAAATATTGTACAATTTTAGTACTCCAAATGTCTTATTTTAGTGTCATAGCCTACTTATTGACACATTTTTGGTGGCCCCCAAAAAATCAAGGCCACATTTTGATCATTCTGTTATCTCCGTCAGACGCACGGTGTATCTGTGGTGTCCAAATCCTTGTTTTGCAGCATACATTGCATTTTTTGGTCTGCTACCCTTGCTGTATACAGAATTTTTTGTTTTAAAAATTTTAAAAAATACAGGCCACATATTGAAACAGTCTGTTATCTCATTCACACGTCTGGTCTATCTGTGGTCTTCAAATCTTCAAATCTTGGCTTTTTAGCCATACATTCCAGTTTTTGGTCTGATACCCTTTCCACTGTATTTGCTGTCTTTGACCTGATTTCTATGCACTATTTTGAGGGTGAAAATGAAAACACAGGCCACATATTTTACAGTGTGGTATCTCCTTGACACGCCTCATGTATCTTTGGTCTAAAAAGTGTCCTTTTCAGGCTTCCATTCACCTCTTTTTGTTGTGTGTTAGCCTAGCTCTAAACAGTAAACAATATTTTGGGCTGAATTTTTTTTTTTAATTTACCCCCCCTGGGGAAATGTTTGTCAGCCCATACACTTAGCGTATGGGCATTACGAGTCTAGGAGACCTGTTCTTTTGTAATGGGTAGTGTTGAGCATTCCGATACTGCAAATATCGGGTATCGGACGATATTCGCTGTATCGGAATTCCGATACCGAGTTCCGATATTTTTGCGATATCGGAAATCAGAATCGGAAGTTCCTATAGTGAAATTATGCAGTATAATGAAGTGTGGGCGGTGCGTGGGCAGAGACTGCATGTGTGAGTGTGCGGGCAGTGTCTGTGCGTGACCGTGGGGCTCTCTGCGTGTGTGCTGGGGCTCTATGCGGCGTGCGGGGTGTCTCTATGCGGGGTGTCACTGTGCGGCGTGCGGGGTGTTTGTGCGGGGTGTCTGTGTGGGGTGTCTCTGTGCAGCGTGCAGGGTCTCTGTGCGGCATGCGGGGTCTCTGTGCGGGGTGTCTCTGTGCGGCGTGCGGGGTGTCTCTGTGGGGTGCGCGGGGTCTCTGTGTGGCGTGCGGGGTGTCTCAGTGCAGGCATTGTCCGATGGGACTACAAGTCCCATCGGACAATGTATGCTACACTGACAGTGATTGACACTAGGGTTGAGCGACTTTCATTTTTTTAAGATCGAGTCGGGTTTTGTGAAACCCGACTTTGTCCAGAGTCGAGTCGAGTGCAGTCGGCCGATTATCGCTAAAAGTCGGGGATCGACCGAAACGCGAAACCCAATGCAAGTCAATGGGGAAGCATAGTCGGCAGTGAGTGGAGGCCAGGAAAACACCTACAGTGCCCATTTTAATGCCAAAAACATCCATTCTTGTTTCTGAAGCTTGTCAATCTTAATTAACTTTATAATAATAGTTGGGCATAGGAAATTGGGGGTCATTTGGCAAAAGTTGTGGGGGGAGTAGGGCTGGCTCAAGTTTTTTGTGGGCCCAGGAAATGCGGACTACGTCACGGCGGTGTTGCAGGGAGAGGTAAGTATTTCAACGTTGCAAGTGCTGTGATCCTGAGCAAGCAGGGGGGGCCCACTCGTTCGCATTGGCACTGGCACAGGGCCCCTCAAAGTACGGCGGTGTGTTTGCATGGCGGGGGCGCCTCCCACCAGCAGCGACACTTTTGCGTACTCTGAGGGGCCCTGTGCCAGTGACGTCGCCAACGAGTATGCCCCCCCACCTGATGAAGGAACCTGCACTTTCATCTGCACCTTCCTCTTTGTCCCTGTGTAAGGTGGTATAACATGCGGGAAGGGGAACCTTACTTTCAGCAGGGTCAGATTCTGGCTGTGTAGAGTACAAGGGGAATGTAGTGGTCTAGGTCAATGTACCAGCAGACTCATCTAGCAGTGGCTGGGCAATGGGCAGGATGAGGAGGAAACAGATATAGGGCCAAAGAATAAAGTAGGCTAAATGCAGTTCAAAATTGGTAACAGGACTAAACAGGCGGCATTGCTTTGTTCAGTGGAGTAGCAAACCCAAGAGCAGCAGACACTGTTTCAAGGGCCTAACCACACTAGTAGGCCAAATGCAGTTTAATATCTGATAGTATAGGCCGAAAGCCAGAATGTGGAAGCTCAGCTTTGTTCACTTGAGGACAACACCAGGGAGGGGCAGACACCGTTAGTAGGCCGGATCAGCCAATTTTTTAAAAAAACAGCAGTTAATAAGAGCCAGAAGGTAGAAGCTCAGCTTTATTCAGTTGAGGACAACACCAGGCAGGGGCAGACACCTTTAGTAGGCCGGAACAGCCAAGTTCATTTTTAAAAATCGTAATTTGGAACAGAAGGTTGAAGCACAGCTTCATTCAGTTGAGGACAACACCAGGCAGGGGCAGACACCATTAGTAGGCTGGAACAGCCAAGTTCATTTTTAAAAATCGTAATTTGGAACAGAAGGTTGAAGCACAGCTTTATTCAGTTGAGGACAACACCAGGCAGGGGCAGACACCTTTAGTAGGCCGGAACAGCCAAGTTCATTTTTAAAAATTGTAATTTGGAACAGAAGGTTGAAGCACAGCTTTATTCAGTTGAGGACAACACCAGGCAGGGGCAGACACCTTTAGTAGGCCGGAACAGCCAATTTTTTAAAAAAACAGCAGTTAATAAGAGGCAGAAGGTAGAAGCACAGCTTTATTCAGTTGAGGACAACACCAGGCAGGGGCAGACACCTTTAGTAGGCCGGAACAGCCAATTTCATTTTTAAAAATCGTAATTTGGAACAGAAGGTTGAAGCACAGCTTTATTCAGTTGAGGACAACACCAGGCAGGGGCAGACACCTTTAGTAGGCCGGAACAGCCAAGTTCATTTTTAAAAATCGTAATTTGGAACAGAAGGTTGAAGCACAGCTTTATTCAGTTGAGGACAACACCAGGCAGGGGCAGACACCTTTAGTAGGCCGGAACAGCCAAGTTCATTTTTAAAAATCGTAATTTGGAACAGAAGGTTGAAGCACAGCTTTATTCAGTTGAGGACAACACCAGGCAGGGGCAGACACCTTTAGTAGGCCGGAACAGCCAAGTTCATTTTTAAAAATCGTAATTTGGAACAGAAGGTTGAAGCACAGCTTTATTCAGTTGAGGACAACACCAGGCAGGGGCAGACACCTTTAGTAGGCCGGAACAGCCAAGTTCATTTTTAAAAATCGTAATTTGGAACAGAAGGTTGAAGCAAAGCTTTATTCAGTTGAGGACAACACCAGGCAGGGGCAGACACCTTTAGTAGACCGGAACAGCCAAGTTCATTTTTAAAAATCGTAATTTGGAACAGAAGGTTGAAGCACAGCTTTATTCAGTTGAGGACAACACCAGGCAGGGGCAGACACCTTTAGGAGGCCGGAACAGCCAAGTTCATTTTTAAAAATTGTAATTTGGAACAGAAGGTTGAAGCACAGCTTTATTCAGTTGAGGAAAACACCAGGCAGGGGCAGACACCTTTAGTAGGCCAGAACAGCCAATTTTTTAAAAAAACAGCAGTTAATAAGAGGCAGAAGGTAGAAGCACAGCTTTATTCAGTTGAGGACAACACCAGGCAGGGGCAGACACCTTTAGTAGGCCGGAACAGCCAATTTCATTTTTAAAAATCGTAATTTGGAACAGAAGGTTGAAGCACAGCTTTATTCAGTTGAGGACAACACCAGGCAGGGGCAGACACCTTTAGTAGGCCGGAACAGCCAAGTTCATTTTTAAAAATCGTAATTTGGAACAGAAGGTTGAAGCACAGCTTTATTCAGTTGAGGACAACACCAGGCAGGGGCAGACACCTTTAGTAGGCCGGAACAGCCAAGTTCATTTTTAAAAATCGTAATTTGGAACAATAGGTTGAAGCACAGCTTTATTCAGTTGAGGACAACACCAGGCAGGGGCAGACACCTTTAGTAGGCCGGAACAGCCAAGTTCATTTTTAAAAATCGTAATTTGGAACAGAAGGTTGAAGCACAGCTTTATTCAGTTGAGGACAACACCAGGCAGGGGCAGACACCTTTAGTAGGCCGGAACAGCCAAGTTCATTTTTAAAAATCGTAGTTTGGAACAGAAGGTTGAAGCACAGCTTTATTCAGTTGAGGACAACACCAGGCAGGGGCAGACACCTTTAGTAGGCCGGAACAGCCAAGTTCATTTTTAAAAATCGTAATTTGGAACAGAAGGTTGAAGCACAGCTTTATTCAGTTGAGGACAACACCAGGCAGGGGCAGACACCTTTAGTAGGCCGGAACAGCCAAGTTCATTTTTAAAAATCGTAATTTGGAACAGAAGGTTGAAGCACAGCTTTATTCAGTTGAGGACAACACCAGGCAGGGGCAGACACCTTTAGTAGGCCGGAACAGCCAAGTTCATTTTTAAAAATCGTAATTTGGAACAGAAGGTTGAAGCACAGCTTTATTCAGTTGAGGACAACACCAGGCAGGGGCAGACACCTTTAGTAGGCCGGAACAGCCAAGTTCATTTTTAAAAATCGTAATTTGGAACAGAAGGTTGAAGCACAGCTTTATTCAGTTGAGGACAACACCAGGCAGGGGCAGACACCTTTAGTAGGCCGGAACAGCCAAGTTCATTTTTAAAAATCGTAATTTGGAACAGAAGGTTGAAGCACAGCTTTATTCAGTTGAGGACAACACCAGGCAGGGGCAGACACCTTTAGTAGGCCGGAACAGCCAAGTTCATTTTTAAAAATCGTAATTTGGAACAGAAGGTTGAAGCACAGCTTTAAGGCCCCGTCTCACATAGCGAGATCGCTAGCGAGATCGCTGCTGAGTCACAAGTTTTGTGACGCAACAGCGACCTCCGTAGCGATCTCGCTATGTGTGACACGTACCAGCGATCAGGCCCCTGCTGCGAGATCGCTGGTCGTGTCGGAATGGCCTGGACCTTTTTTTGGTCGTTGAGGCCCCGCTGACATCGCTGAATTGGTGTGTGTGACACCGATCCAGCGATGTCTTCACTGGTAACCAGGGTAAACATCGGGTTACTAAGCGCAGGGCCGCGCTTAGTAACCCGATGTTTACCCTGGTTACCAGCGTAAATGTAAAAAAAAAACAAACACTACATACTCGCCTTCTGATGTCCGTCAGGTCCCTCGCCGTCTGCTTCATGCTCTCACTGACTCCTGGCCGTACAGTGAGAAGTGAGAGCACAGCAGTGACGTCACCGCTGCGCTCTGCTCTCACTGTACGGCGGCTCAGTCAGAGCAGGAAGCAGACGGCAAGGAACCTGACGGACACCGAAAGGCGAGTATGTAGTGTTTGTTTTTTTTGGTAACCAGGGTAAACATCGGGTTACTAAGCGCGGCCCTGCGCTTAGTAACCCGATGTTTACCCTGGTTACCCGGGTGCTGCAGGGGGACTTCGGCATCGTTGAAGACAGTTTCAACGATGCCGAAGTCGTTCCCCTGATCGTTGGTCGCTGGAGAGAGCTGTCTGTGTGACAGCTCCCCAGCGACCACACAGCGACTTACCAACGATCACGGCCAGGTCATATCGCTGGTCGTGATCGTTGGTAAATCGCTTAGTGAGACGGGGCCTTTATTCAGTTGAGGACAACACCAGGGAGGGGCAGACACCGTTAGTAGGCCGTAACCAAAGTTGAAGGCCAAATGCAGTTTAACCCTCCGTCACGCGCAATACATCTGACAGGCACACAGTAAGTAGTTTGACTTCTCTCTCCTTGCCCACTAGTTATCTCCTGAGTCCTGACTCTACAGGCTCTGTGAAACCTGATATCACAGTGACTCAGCAGACCTTCTAGTGAGCAGATATCAACACTTTGGCTTCTCAGGCACATTGCGCCTGATTTCAACACAAATTGAAAGGTTAGTATTTTCTTTTTTTATTCATCACGATTGTGTATTTAGCTTGTTTTATGAAGGATTAATGCTAAGTTAGTGTACATAAGTACTGTTTTCTTAGACAAAAGGAGGGTGGCTTCTAAGGCACATTGCGCCCTAACACATACTCTTTCTCTCTTGCTTCAGATTTTCTGCTGCAATGTCCAGAAAACAGTATGATTCATCTAAACCCCTTCATTTAGAATTTAGATTTTTTTGTTAGAAGATGATGAGGAAGAACCGGCAGTAACTGAGGATTTAGAGGAATCTAGTGACATTTCATCTGAAGATGAGGTAGCAGAATGTAACACTGATTCTGGAACAGAGCAGGATGGTGATGACACTGATACAGAGGAAACAGACACAGATCTAGCTTATTATTTGGGCAAAGATAAAAATACAAAGTGGAACAAAAAGGCACCCAAGAACAAACAGCGCAGAGAATCCCACAATATTATTACACACCTTCCTGGAGTTATTGGAAGTGCTAGAAAAGCTAAAACTGCAGTGGAATGTTGGAGTAATCTAATTACAGATAGCATGTTGGAAACTATTGTTCGGTTCACTAACCAGTATATTGACACAATCAAAGAGCAATTCTCCAGAGAGAGGGACATCAAAAACACTGATGTGCTTGAACTCAAGGCATTTATTGGCTTGTTATACCTAGCTGGTGCTTTCACAGCAAATAGGCAAAGTGTGGCGGAGCTGTGGGGGACAGACGGTGATGGCATCGAAAAATTCAGCCTTGTGATGAATCTGAAACGATTCAAAGTCCTGATCCGTTGCCTCCGTTTCGATGATCGAAGTACCCGGACAGAACAAAAAGGTTATAACCGGCTTGCACCAATTCGGGACATATTTCAACAATTTATTATGAATTTTCAAAAAAGCTATTGCCCGGGGCAAAACCTCACTATTGATGAGATGCTTCCAGTTTTCCGTGGAAGATGTGGTTTTCGGCAATATATACCATCAAAGCCAAACAAATATGGAATTAAAATTTTTGCCATGGTTGATGCAAGGATGATGTACACTATGAACATGGAAGTTTATTGTGGAAGACAGCCACCAGGTCCTTTCAATGTGAGCAACAAGCCTAGTGATGTGGTAAAGAGAATTGCTGAGCCAATGTTTGGATCTGGTCGAAATATCACTGCTGACAACTGGTTTACTGACTTTGATCTGATTGATTTTTTAAAAACGAAAAAGCTGTCATATGTGGGAACAGTTAGAAAAAACAAAAGGCAGTTGCCGCCAGATTTTCTATATACAAAAGGCAAACCACAGTATAGCACTATGTTTGGGTTCAGTAATGGAAAGATTTTAGTTTCTTACATCCCACGCGAGAGGAAAAATGTGATTTTGGTCTCTTCATTACATAATGATTACACCATTGATCCAGAGTCTGGGGAGCTAAGGAAACCAGAAATCATAACTTTTTATAATTTGACCAAAAGCGGCGTTGACACTGCTGACCAAATGTGTGGCAATTTCAATGTAAGTCGAAATACCAAACGCTGGCCGATGGTAATCTTCTTTACAATGCTGAATGTGGGTGGCATCAACTCACAAGTAATTTACCTCGGTAATGAACTTAAACAAATGCGCAGAAGAATGTAACTAAAACAATTGTCTAATGAACTGGTGAGTGGAGAGCTAAGCCTAAGAAGTACAAAGACGGTTGGAATGCCCCTTGCCCTGCAACACCGTTTGAAGAGATATCGTCCCACGGACATTCCAGGACAAACACCGACTCTACCACCTTCTAAAAGACGCAGTTGTACTACCTGCTCATTTGTATCTGGTTTCAGAAGGCTTTCTAAATATGACTGCAAAATATGTAAAGAATCAATCTGCCTTTCCCATGCAACTTTCGTCTGCCAGCCTTGCTTTTCTAAGTGTACCTGTGCTGCTTCTGCTGCAATTGAAACCACTGAAGATGAGTAGAAAATAATTAAGTAACATCTAAGTGCAATATCCTTTAAGTTTTTTGCCATAATTTAATATTTAAGCAATAGTTAAGTAAAGATAACTGGAGCCTATTTGGCGTTCCTACCGAAAAGTGGTACTTTTAGTTTTAATAAGTTTATGGTTAATAAATGTTTTTTTTTGCATCTGATTTGGTGTAATCTCTTTTAATACATTCCTATGAAGGTCACTGACTACTTCTATAGTCCTGAAATTGAAATATGTAGCTACTATAGGTGGTTTTCTGACCTGTGCTTGTCAGGCACATTGCGCCTGAACTGACGAGAATCTATATTGCGCCTGACGGAGGGTTAATATCTGATACAATAGGCCGAAAGCCATAAGGTTGAAGCACAGCTTTATTCAGTTGCAGCTTCTTGGCAATAATATAAAGAAGACCCGACAGGACAACACTCGGTGGATGCCATATCTGTGTTTTCAACGGAAAAAAACCTTTCAGTTAACTACTTGCAGGTGAAAGTTTTTGTAGCTGGTGGCCAATTTTTGTACTGTACCTGTTTTTTGTTGTATGTGTTTTTGTTTTTAATGTTAAAATGTCTGCATTTGATATCTCTCCAGTATTTTCTTTTTTATAAGCAAAATACTTCTTTTTATATTTTCTGATGTTTTATACCGGAGTGTTCCTCGGGACACGCTTATAAAGTGTCTTATATATGTGTTTCTAATGAGTCACATTATATATTTTTTGTAATTGTGGCTCTAAAAGATCTCAAAGATTTCATGGTTTGGAAATGATTGTTATGCCTTTACTGTTATATATATAAGAAAAACTGAATGGACACTTGTCAGCTCTTCTCAGGTGAAATGTTATCAAGTTCCGTCTGTTGGGCCATTATTCTAGGTCATACCCCCAGATCTGTGAACTGAGCAGTAAGGAAAATTAGCTGGTCTAAGAAGCATATCCATCTTTCCTACTTAAACACTTTCTTCATTGCTACTTAATGTGTTATATTTTAAAGCCATTGCAAGATTTTATAGAAGGAACTGGTTGTAATTATCACCATAGGTATCATCACCTTTTAAGGACAGTGGGCAATCATTCAGCACTTTTTTGTAGGCATACATCCTCTCCCCAGCAACCTGTATGCATTTGACATGACATTATTTGTTCCTTTTATTGCATTACTTTCTTCATTGATTCCTTTTGCATAATTTATATGTAGTTTTAGTGCCGGTTTTGTACTCTGAGCTTGTTGCCCTGTGCACAATATTTTAAGACAGACTGAAATGTCAAGTTTGTTCTGTCAAAAGCAGTAGTGTTTCAAAATAGATAAAAAAAACATAAAGACAACATTCTAGAGCTGCTGTTATACTTATAAAGACAGTAAAATGTTATAACAACTATTAGCAGGTCATCTTTAGTATGTAGGTTTGATGAATCGGTGAGTGGTTGTATTGTATTGTATGTGGTATTGTTATTAGTATTGTGAATTTTATTAAAATGTTTGCCTTCTGATTCAGTGTTTACTTTTCTTAATTTCCAAAATGCATGATTTCTTTGAAGGTTGTGTCTTCTGTCTTTACACACTTCTTTCTTAACCCCTTCCCAACATGCGCCATATATGTACAGTGCTGTGGGATCATATGAGCTCACACAAAGCACCGTCACGATCAAATGTGGGTGTCAACTCAATATGAGAGGTGACGCCCTGCTAGCATTGATCGTGGGCGTTTAGCCCCTCTGATGCTGCTGTCAATATGGGGAGAACTACGTCCATGCATAGACTACTGGGGTCTTAACGCCATTACTTAAGAATAAGTATCCTTTGCCCTTGATATCTGAGCTCTTTGATAGACTCTGTAATGCCCCAGCCGTTTTCCAAGACTTTGTGAACGACATCTTCCGGGTGATGCTCACCACCTCGGTCGTAGACTATCTGGATGATATTCTCATCTACTCTCCAGATATTGACTCCAATCAGAGAGATGTTTGCAAAGTTTTTTACCTCTTACGGGCAAACTGAAGTGTGTGTTTGAGCAGGAGTCTTTGCCTTTCATTGGCTATATCATCTCTGACCAGGGATTGGCTATGGATCCTGCCAAGCTACAGTGTTATGACCCCAATGGCGAGGGTCTCAGAGGAACGTGGAAGTCTGCAGAATACAAAAATCCAGCTCATAGGGCAGTGGTAACTGGGTTGACCATATATCTACTCCTAACGCCAACACTAGAAGTAGCCGGGGATCATTCCTACGTTGATTCTAGATGACACGCG
Organism: Ranitomeya variabilis; assembly: GCF_051348905.1. Classification (NCBI taxonomy): domain Eukaryota; kingdom Metazoa; phylum Chordata; class Amphibia; order Anura; family Dendrobatidae; genus Ranitomeya; species Ranitomeya variabilis. The sequence continues at coordinate 494,056,616 of NC_135235.1, forward strand.
CCAGCCGGAGAATCTAGCTACCCCTAGTAGAGGAAAACAAAGACCTTTCTTGCCTCCAGAGAAGGGGACCCCAAAGCTGGATAGAAGCCCCCCACAAATAATGACGGTGAGGTAAGAGGAAATGACAAACACAGAAATGAACCAGGTTTAGCACAGAGAGGCCCGCTTACTGATAGCAGAATAAAGAAAGGTAACTTATATGGTCAACAAAAACCCTATCAAAATCCACACTGGAAATTCAAGAACCCCCGAACCGTCTAACGGTCCGGGGGGAGAACACCAGCCCCCTAGAGCTTCCAGCAAAGGTCAGGATGTAGATTTGGAACAAGCTGGACAAAAATACAAAACCAAAACAAATAGCAAAAAGCAAAAGGCAGACTTAGCTGATATAACTGGAACCAGGATCAGTAGACAAGAGCACAGCAGACTAGCTCTGATAACTACGTTGCCAGGCATAGAACTGAAGGTCCAGGGAGCTTATATAGCAACACCCCTAACTAACGACCCAGGTGCGGATAAAAGGAATGACAGAAAAACCAGAGTCAAAAAACTAGTAACCACTAGAGGGAGCAAAAAGCAAATTCACAACAGTACCCCCCCCTTAGTGAGGGGTCACCGAACCCTCACCACGACCACCAGGGCGATCAGGATGAGCGGCATGAAAGGCACGAACTAAATCGGCCGCATGAACATCAGAGGCGACCACCCAGGAATTATCCTCCTGACCATAGCCCTTCCACTTGACCAGGTACTGAAGCCTCCGCCTGGAGAGGCGAGAATCCAAGATCTTCTCCACCACGTACTCCAACTCGCCCTCAACCAACACCGGAGCAGGAGGCTCAGCAGAAGGAACTACAGGCACAATGTACCGCCGCAACAAGGACCTATGAAATACATTGTGAATAGCAAACGACACAGGAAGATCCAGACGAAAAGATACAGGATTAAGGATTTCCAATATCTTGTAAGGCCCAATAAAACGAGGTTTAAATTTGGGAGAGGAGACCTTCATAGGAACAAAGCGGGAAGAAAGCCATACCAAATCCCCAACGCGTAGTCGGGGACCCACACCGCGGCGGCGGTTGGCAAAGCGCTGAGCCTTCTCCTGTGACAACTTCAAGTTGTCCACCACATGATTCCAGATCTGCTGCAACCTATCCACCACAGAATCCACCCCAGGACAGTCAGAAGGCTCCACATGACCCGAAGAAAAGCGAGGATGGAAACCAGAGTTGCAGAAAAAAGGCGAAACCAAGGTGGCGGAACTAGCCCGATTATTAAGGGCAAACTCAGCCAACGGCAAGAATCTCACCCAATCGTCCTGATCAGCAGAGACAAAACACCTCAAATAAGCCTCCAAAGTCTGATTGGTTCGCTCCGTCTGTCCATTAGTCTGAGGATGGAAAGCAGACGAAAACGATAAATCAATGCCCATCCTACTACAAAAGGATCGCCAGAACCTGGAAACGAACTGGGATCCTCTGTCTGACACAATATTCTCAGGGATGCCGTGCAAACGAACCACGTTCTGGAAAAACACAGGAACCAGATCGGAAGAGGAAGGCAGCTTAGGCAAAGGAACCAAATGGACCATCTTGGAGAAGCGATCACATATCACCCAGATAACGGACATGCCCTGAGATAGCGGAAGATCAGAAATGAAATCCATGGAGATATGTGTCCAAGGTCTCTTCGGGACAGGCAAGGGCAAGAGCAAACCGCTGGCACGAGAACAGCAAGGCTTAGCTCGAGCACAAGTCCCACAGGACTGCACAAGTGACCGCACATCCCTTGACAAGGAAGGCCACCAAAAGGACCTGGCCACCAGATCTCTGGTGCCAAAAATGCCCGGGTGACCTGCCAACACCGAGGAATGAACCTCGGAAATGACTCTGCTAGTCCACTTATCCGGGACAAACAGTCTGTCAGGTGGACAAGACTCAGGCCTATCAGCCTGAAATCTCTGCAACACACGTCGCAGATCCGGAGAAATAGCTGACAAGATAACTCCATCTTTAAGAATACCAACAGGATCAGCGACTCCAGGAGCATCAGGCACAAAGCTCCTAGAAAGAGCATCGGCCTTCACATTCTTTGAACCTGGTAAATACGAGACAACAAAATCAAAGCGGGAGAAAAACAATGACCAGCGGGCCTGTCTCGGATTAAGGCGTTTAGCAGACTCGAGATACATCAGATTTTTGTGATCAGTCAAGACCACCACACGATGCTTAGCACCCTCGAGCCAATGACGCCACTCCTCAAATGCCCATTTCATGGCCAACAACTCCCGATTGCCCACATCATAATTTCGCTCGGCAGGCGAAAACTTCCTAGAGAAAAAGGCACAAGGTTTCATAACAGAGCAACCAGGGCCTCTCTGCGACAAAACGGCCCCTGCCCCAATCTCTGAAGCATCCACCTCAACCTGAAAGGGAAGTGAGACGTCAGGCTGGCACAAAACAGGCGCCGAAGTAAACCGGCGTTTCAACTCCTGGAAAGCCTCCACGGCAGCAGGAGCCCAGTTAGCTACATCGGAGCCCTTCTTGGTCATATCCGTCAAAGGTTTCACAATGCTAGAAAAATTAGCGATAAAACGACGGTAGAAGTTAGCGAAGCCCAAGAACTTCTGAAGACTCTTAACTGACGAGGGCTGAGTCCAATCAAGAATAGCTCGGACCTTGACTGGGTCCATCTCCACAGCAGAAGGGGAAAAAATGAACCCCAAAAAGGGAACCTTCTGTACACCAAAGAGACACTTTGAGCACTTGACAAACAAAGAATTTTCACGCAAAATTTTAAAGACCAACCTGACCTGCTCCACATGCGAATCCCAATTATCAGAAAAAACCAAAATATCATCCAGATAAACAATCAAAAATTTATCCAGATACTTCCGGAAAATGTCATGCATAAAGGACTGAAAAACTGAAGGCGCATTGGAGAGCCCAAAAGGCATCACCAAGTACTCAAAATGACCTTCGGGCGTATTGAATGCGGTTTTCCATTCATCACCTTGCTTAATGCGCACAAGGTTGTACGCACCACGAAGGTCTATCTTGGTGAACCACTTGGCACCCTTAATCCGGGCAAACAAGTCAGACAACAGCGGTAAAGGATACTGAAATTTGACAGTGATCTTATTTAAAAGCCGATAATCAATACAAGGTCTCAAAGATCCGTCCTTTTTTGCCACAAAAAAGAATCCCGCACCAAGAGGGGAAGAAGACGGACGAATATGTCCTTTCTCCAGAGACTCCTTGATATATGAACGCATAGCGGTATGTTCAGGTACCGACAGATTAAACAGTCTTCCCTTAGGAAATTTACTGCCTGGGATCAAATCTATAGCACAGTCACACTCCCTATGAGGAGGCAGTGCACTGGACTCAGACTCACTGAAGACATCCTGATAATCAGACAAATACTCCGGAACTTCCGAAGGCGTAGAAGAAGCAATAGACACAGGCAGGGAATCCCCATGAATACCACGACAGCCCCAACTTGAGACAGACATAGCCTTCCAGTCCAGGACTGGATTATGGGTCTGTAACCATGGCAGCCCCAAAACAACCAAATCATGCATCTTATGTAAAACCAGGAAACGTATCACCTCGCGGTGTTCAGGAGTCATGCACATGGTAACCTGTGTCCAATACTGCGGTTTATTTGCTGCCAATGGTGTAGCATCAATACCCTTAAGAGGAATAGGATTTTCTAATGGTTCAAGAGTAAAACCACAGCGCTTAGCAAATGAGAGATCCATGAGACTCAGGGCAGCACCTGAATCTACAAACGCCATGACAGGATAAGATGACAGTGAGCAAATCAAAGTTACAGACAGAATAAATTTAGGTTGCAAATTACCAACGGTGACAGGACTAACAACCTTAGCTATACGTTTAGAGCATGCTGAGATAACATGTGTAGAATCACCACAGTAGTAGCACAAGCCATTCCGGCGTCTATGAATTTTCCGCTCATTTCTAGTCAGGATTCTATCACATTGCATTAAATCAGGTGTCTGTTCAGACAACACCATGAGGGAATTTGCGGTTTTTCTATCACATTGCACCGAATTAGGTGTCTGTTCAGACAACACCATGAGGGAATTTGCGGTTTTGCGCTCCCGCAACCGCCGGTCAATTTGAATAGCCAGTGCCATAGTATCATTCAGACCTGTGGGAATGGGAAAACCCACCATAACATTCTTAATGGCTTCAGAAAGGCCATTTCTAAAATTAGCGGCCAGTGCACACTCGTTCCAATGTGTCAGCACGGACCATTTCCGAAATTTTTGGCAATACACTTCAGCCTCGTCCTGCCCCTGAGACATAGCCAGCAAGGCCTTTTCTGCCTGAATCTCAAGATTGGGTTCCTCATAAAGTAAACCGAGCGCCAGAAAAAACGCATCAAGATCAGCCAATGCCGGATCTCCTGGTGCCAGTGAAAAAGCCCAATCCTGAGGGTCGCCCCGTAAGAACGAAATAACAATTTTGACTTGCTGAGCAGAATCTCCAGATGAACAGGGTCTCAGGGACAAAAACAATTTACAATTATTCACGAAATTCCTAAACTTAAACCTGTCTCCGGAAAACAGTTCAGGAATCGGTATTTTAGGTTCTGACATAGGATTTCTGATAACATAGTCTTGTATGCCCTGCACACGAGTAGCCAGCTGGTCCACACTTGTAATCAAGGTCTGGACATTCATGTCTGCAGCAAGCATAGCCACTCTGAGGTAAAGGGGAAGAAGAAAAAAAAAAAAAACTCAGAATCTTCTTTCTTATAATCCCTCTTCTGCAATGCATTAAACATTTAATACTGGCCTGGCAAACTGTTATGACCCCAATGGCGAGGGTCTCAGAGGAACGTGGAAGTCTGCAGAATACAAAAATCCAGCTCATAGGGCAGTGGTAACTGGGTTGACCATATATCTACTCCTAACGCCAACACTAGAAGTAGCCGGGGATCATTCCTACGTTGATTCTAGATGACACGCGCCAGCCGGAGAATCTAGCTACCCCTAGTAGAGGAAAACAAAGACCTTTCTTGCCTCCAGAGAAGGGGACCCCAAAGCTGGATAGAAGCCCCCCACAAATAATGACGGTGAGGTAAGAGGAAATGACAAACACAGAAATGAACCAGGTTTAGCACAGAGAGGCCCGCTTACTGATAGCAGAATAAAGAAAGGTAACTTATATGGTCAACAAAAACCCTATCAAAATCCACACTGGAAATTCAAGAACCCCCGAACCGTCTAACGGTCCGGGGGGAGAACACCAGCCCCCTAGAGCTTCCAGCAAAGGTCAGGATGTAGATTTGGAACAAGCTGGACAAAAATACAAAACCAAAACAAATAGCAAAAAGCAAAAGGCAGACTTAGCTGATATAACTGGAACCAGGATCAGTAGACAAGAGCACAGCAGACTAGCTCTGATAACTACGTTGCCAGGCATAGAACTGAAGGTCCAGGGAGCTTATATAGCAACACCCCTAACTAACGACCCAGGTGCGGATAAAAGGAATGACAGAAAAACCAGAGTCAAAAAACTAGTAACCACTAGAGGGAGCAAAAAGCAAATTCACAACACTACAGGCTGTAATGGACTGGCAAGAACCCCATTCTCTTAAAGCAGTGCAGCGCTTTATGGGGTTCATTAATTACTATCGCCAGTTCATCCCACACTTCTCATCTTTGGTAGCTCCCTTGGTTGCCCTCACCAAGAAGGGAGCAAATCCCAAGTTGTGGTCGGAGGAGGTCTCCAAGGCCCTACTCACTATTAAGTCACACTTCGCTAGCGCTCCCATCCTACATCGCCCCGATGTAGATAAGCCATTTATAATAGAGGTGGATGCCTCATCCGTTGGTGCTGGAGCAGTCCTCTTCCAAAAGGATGCTCAAGGTCGGAAGCATCCTTGCTTCTTCTACAAGACCTTCTCACCAGCGGAGAGGAATTATTCCATCGTGGACAGGGAGTTGCTAGCCATGAAGTTGGCTTTCTCAGAGTGGAGTCACCTCCTAAAGTTGTTACAGACCAAAAAAATTTTGTGTACTAACAGACAGCCCAGCGGCAAAATGCTCGCCAGGCCAGATGGTCCCTGTTCTTCTCCCGGTTCCATTTCACCCAAACTTTTTTTTCCAGGTTGAAGAACATTCGTGCCGACGCTCTCTCCCGCTCCGTAGTGTCATCAGAGGAGGAGGAGCCTTGGCTTATTGTCCCTTCTGAGAGCCTGAGAACCGTGGCTCCGGATTCACTAGAGTCTGTTCCCCCGGGCAAGACTTTTGTACCATCAAATTTGCGACCGGAGTTTCTCTGTTGGGCTCCTTTGTCCAAGGAGGGTACACATTTCGGGATCAAGAGGACATTTGAGCTTCTGGCGAGAACATACTGGTGGCCGCTTATGGCTCGTGACGTCGGGGATAATATTCGGGCATGAGTCTCTTGCGCCAAGAATCGGTCTACTCGGCAACGGCCGGCTGGGCTACTTTACCCCCTGCCAGTGGCAGACAGGCCCTGGGAGATGGTCGGGATGGACTTCGTGGTGGGCTTACTTAAGTGTCGTAGCTGCACCGTTATCTGGGTAGTCACCGATCAAAGTACAGCGGTGTGTTTGCACGGCGGGGGCGCCTCCCACCGGTAGCAACACTTTTGCGTACTATGAGGGGCCCTGTGGCAGTGACGTCGCCAACGAGTATTCCTCCCCCCACCTGATGAAGGAACCTGCACCTTCATCTGCACCTTCCTCTTTGTCCCCGTGTAAGGTGGTATTTTATGCGGGAAGGGGGACCTGACTTTCAGCAGGGTCACAATCTTGCAGTGTAGCGTGCACGGGGAATGTTGCATTATGGGTCAATGTACCAGCAGACTCATCTATCACTGGCTGGGCAATGGGCAGGATGAGGGGGAAACAGATATGGGCCCAAAGAATAAAGTGGGCTAAATGCAGTTCAAAATTGGTAACAGGACTAAACAGGCGGCATTGCTTTGTTCAGTGGAGTAGCAAACCCAGGAACAGCAGACACTGTTTTAAGGGCCCAACCACACTAGTAGGCCAAATGCAGTTTAATATCTGCTACTATAGGCCAAAAGCCTAAAGACTGAAGCTCAGCTTTATACAGTTGAGGACAACACCAGGGAGGGGCAGAAACCGTTAGTAGGCCCTAAACACCATTTTGTTTTTTAAACAAAACACCAGTTAATGAGAGGCAGAAGGTTGAAGCTCAGCTGTATTCAGTTGAGGGCAACACCAGGGAGGGGCAGAAACCGTTAGTAGGCCCTAAACACCATTTTGTTTTTTTAAACAAAACACCAGTTAATGAGAGGCAGAAGGTTGAAGCTCAGCTGTATTCAGTTGAGGGCAACACCAGGGAGGGGCAGAAACCGTTAGTAGGCCCTAAACACCATTTTGTTTTTTAAACAAAACACCAGTTAATGAGACGCAGAAGGTTGAAGCTCAGCTGTATTCAGTTGAGGGCAACACCAGGGAGGGGCAGAAACCGTTAGTAGGCCCTAAACACCATTTTGTTTTTTAAACAAAACACCAGTTAATGAGAGGCAGAAGGTTGAAGCTCAGCTGTATTCAGTTGAGGGCAACACCAGGGAGGGGCAGAAACCGTTAGTAGGCCCTAAACACCATTTTGTTTTTTAAACAAAACACCAGTTAATGAGACGCAGAAGGTTGAAGCTCAGCTGTATTCAGTTGAGGGCAACACCAGGGAGGGGCAGAAACCGTTAGTAGGCCCTAAACACCATTTTGTTTTTTAAACAAAACACCAGTTAATGAGACGCAGAAGGTTGAAGCTCAGCTGTATTCAGTTGAGGGCAACACCAGGGAGGGGCAGAAACCGTTAGTAGGCCCTAAACACCATTTTGTTTTTTAAACAAAACACCAGTTAATGAGACGCAGAAGGTTGAAGCTCAGCTGTATTCAGTTGAGGGCAACACCAGGGAGGGGCAGAAACCGTTAGTAGGCCCTAAACACCATTTTGTTTTTTAAACAAAACACCAGTTAATGAGAGGCAGAAGGTTGAAGCTCAGCTGTATTCAGTTGAGGGCAACACCAGGGAGGGGCAGAAACCGTTAGTAGGCCCTAAACACCATTTTGTTTTTTAAACAAAACACCAGTTAATGAGAGGCAGAAGGTTGAAGCTCAGCTGTATTCAGTTGAGGGCAACACCAGGGAGGGGCAGAAACCGTTAGTAGGCCCTAAACACCATTTAAAAAAAAAAAAAAACAGCAGTAAATGAGAGGCAGAAGGTAGAAGATCAGCTTCATTCATTTGAGGACAACTTGAATTAGGGACTGCAGACAGGCTTCCTAGGCCTAAAATACCTAAAAATAGGCTCATGGCAGTTTTACGTCGGTTACATGGATACACAGACAGCTTGGTGGTCAGTGGAGGAGTATTTAAAGTAGGGACCGCAGACAGGCTATCAAAGGCCTAAAATAACAAACAATAGGCTCATGGCAGTTTTACATCGGTTACATGGATACACAGGCAGCTTGGTGGTCAGTGGAGGAGTATTTAAAGAAGGGACCGCAGACAGGCTATCAAAAGCCTAAAATAACAAAACATAGGCTCATGGCAGTTTTACATCGGTTACATGGATACACAGGCAGCTTGGTGGTCAGTGGAGGAGTATTTAAAGTAGGGACCGCAGACAGGCTATCAAAGGCCTAAAATAACAAACAATAGGCTCATGGCAGTTTTACATCGGTTACATGGATACACAGGCAGCTTGGTGGTCAGTGGAGGAGTATTTAAAGAAGGGACCGCAGACAGGCTATCAAAGGCCTAAAATAACAAAACATAGGCTCATGGCAGTTTTACATCGGTTACATGGATACACAGGCAGCTTGGTGGTCAGTGGAGGAGTATTTAAAGTAGGGACCGCAGACAGGCTATCAAAGGCCTAAAATAACAAACAATAGGCTCATGGCAGTTTTACATCGGTTACATGGATACACAGGCAGCTTGGTGGTCAGTGGAGGAGTATTTAAAGAAGGGACCGCAGACAGGCTATCAAAGGCCTAAAATAACAAAACATAGGCTCATGGCAGTTTTACGTCGGTTACATGGATACACAGGCAGGCAGCATTGTGGTCAGTGGAGGAGTATTGCATGGAGTGTCTGTCCCAGTACTCCCAAAATATAAATAGATGTTAATGTCTCGCAAAACAACAAAAAAAAAAAAAAAAAAAAAAGGTGGCATACTTAGGTACAGGGGTGGGCTCATCTGCTGAGTTTCTGACATAGTAATTTGGCAGTAACTATTTAATGGTGCCAATATAGGACACAGACACAGACTACTTTAAGTTGCATCATAGATGTCTACAAATTTGTATTGTCAGTGCCAGACATTGAATGATGTCAGCGAATAGACTAAACATTGTTGGAGCTGTGCGACATAATTTTGCACGTGGTAGAGCACAGTTTGAGCTGGGGGAGGGGGGAACTCTCTTGTGGCCGGCGGGACCGCCCCAGGGCCCCTCATGTTACAACGGTGTGTCTGACGTTGGGTGCGCACCACCACCGCCAGAGACACTACATTGTACTATGAGGGACCCAGTGGCAGTGCCGTCGACCAAAAGCGGGCACACCCACCTCTTCAGAGAAACAGCAGTCTCACGGGTGCTTGCGCCAAGTCGCGATACCACGGCCCCGTGTGGGGAGTTTGGCCATTTAGGGAGGTGTAAACATGTCGTATGCTGGACAATCAGCTGCAGCAAATTATACATTAGAAAAGTAATTCACAGTAGTCCACAGGCAAGAGCTTTTCATAGGAAAGCTAGGTGTCGGCCGGGCAAGGTGGGGCAAAAGATTTCGAAATCCAGTTGTGGTTCATTTTAATGAATGTTAGATCGTCAACATTTTGGGTAGCCAGACGAGTCCTTTTTTCGGTTAATATTGAACCTGCAGCACTGAATACTCTTTCTGATAGGACACTTGCTGCCGGGCAAGCAAGCTCCTGCAATGCATATTCTGCCAATTCTGGCCAGGTGTCTAATTTTGATGCCCAGTAATCAAATGGGAATGACGGTTGAGGGAGAACATCGATAAGGGATGAAAAATAGTTAGTAACCATACTGGACAAATGTTGTCTCCTGTCACTTTCAATTGATGCAGCAGTACCTGTCCTGTCTGCGGTCATAGCAAAATCACTCCACAACCTGGTCAGAAAACCCCTCTGTCCAACGCCACTTCTGATGTGTGCACCCCTAACACTCCTAGTCTGCTGCCCTCTGGAGCTCGTGTGAGAACGATCACGTGCGCTGTGTGCTGGGAATGCCTGAAGCAAACGGTCAACAAGAGTTGATTGTTTGGTTGCTAATATTAGTTCCAAGTTCTCATGTGGCATAATATTTTGCAATTTGCCTTTATTGCGTGGATCAAGGAGGCAGGCCAACCAGTAATCGTCATCGTTCATCATTTTCGTAATGCGTGTGTCCCTTTTTAGGATACGTAAGGCATAATCTGCCATGTGGGCCAAAGTTCCGGTTGTCAAATCTCCGGTTGTGATTGGTTGAGGGGCAGTTTCAGGCAAATCTACGTCACTTGTGTCCCTCAAAAAACCAGAACCCGGCCTTGTCACGCAACCAATTTCCAGTGCCCCCGGGAAAGCTTACGCATTAAAAATATACTCATCCCCATCATCCTCCTCATCCTCCACCTCCTCTTCGCCCACTACCTCGTCCTGTACACTGCCCTGACCAGACAATGGCTGACTGTCATCAAGGCTTTCCTCTTCCTCTGGTGCAGACGCCTGCTCCTTTATGTGCGTCAAACTTTGCATCAGCAGACGCATTAGGGGGATGCTCATGCTTATTACGGCATTGTCTGCACTAACCAGCCGTGTGCATTCCTCAAAACACTGAAGGACTTGACACATGTCTTGTATCTTGGACCACTGCACACCTGACAACTCCATGTCTGCCATCCTACTGCCTGCCCGTGTATGTGTATCCTCCCACAAAAACATAACAGCCCGCCTCTGTTGGCACAGTCTCTGAAGCATGTGCAGTGTTGAGTTCCACCTTGTTGCAACATCTATGATTAGGCGATGCTGGGGAAGGTTCAAAGACCGCTGATAGTTCTGCATACGGCTGGCATGTACGGGCGAACGTCGGATATGTGAGCAAAGTCCACGCACTTTGAGGAGCAGGTCGGAGAACCCAGGATAAGTTTTCAATAAGCACTGCACCACCAGGTTTAAGGTGTGAGCCAGGCAAGGAATGTGTTTCAGTTGGGAAAGGGAGATGGCAGCCATGAAATTCCTTCCGTTATCACTCACTACCTTGCCTGCGTCAAGATCTACTGTGCCCAGCCACGACTGCGTTTCTTGTTGCAAGAACTCGGACAGAACTTCCGCAGTGTGTCTGTTGTCGCCCAAACACTTCATAGCCAATACAGCCTGCTGACGCTTGCCAGTAGCTGGCCCATAATGGGACAACCGGTGTGCAACAGTGTCATCTGCTGATGGAGTGGTTGGCCGACTGCGGTCTGTGGAAGAGCTGTAGCTTCTGCAGGAGGACGAGGAGGAGGAGGAGGAGGGGGTGCGAACGCCTACAGCCAACTGTTTCCTAGACCATGGGCTAGGCACAACTGTCCCGAAATTGATGTCCCCTGTGGACCCTGCATCCACCACATTCACCCAGTGTGCCGTGATGGACACATAACGTCCCTGGCCATGCCTACTGGTCCATGCATCTGTAGTCAGGTGCACCTTTGTACTCACAGATTGCCTGAGTGCATGGACGATGCGCTGTTTAACATGCTGGTGCAGGGCTGGGATGGCTTTTCTGGAAAAAAAGTGTCGACTGGGTAGCTCATATCGTGGTTCAGCGTACTCCATCAGGGCTTTGAAAGCTTCGCTTTCAACTAACCGGTAGGGCATCATCTCTAATGAGATTAGTCTAGCTATGTGGGCGTTAAAACCCTGTGTACGCGGATGCGAGGATAACTACTTCCTTTTTCTAACCAGAGTCTCATGTAGTGTGAGCTGAACTGGAGAGATGGAGATCGTGGAACTTGCGGGTGTGCCGGTGGACATGGCAGACTGAGAGACGGTTGGAGACGGTATTGTTTCCGCCGGTGCCCTAGATGCAATATTTCCTCCTACAAAACTGGTGATTCCCTGACCCTGACTGCTTTTGGCTGTCAAAGAAACCTGTACAGATACTGCCGGTGGTGCGGAAAATGGTGGCCTTACAGTGACGGAAGGGATGTTGCGTTGCTGACTAGCTTCATTGGCCGAGGGTGCTACAACCTTAAGGGACGTTTGGTAGTTAGTCCAGGCTTGAAAATGCATGGTGGTTAAGTGTCTATGCATGCAACTAGTATTGAGACTTTTCAGATTCTGACCTCTGCTTAAGCTAGTTGAACATTTTTGACAGATGACTTTGCGCTGATCAATTGGATGTTGTTTAAAAAAATGCCAGACTGCACTCTTCCTAGCATCGGATCCCTTTTCAGGGATTGCAGACTGAGCTTTAACCGGATGGCCACGCTGTCCTCCAACAGGTTTTGGCTTTGACACGCGTTTTGGGCCAGATACGGGCCCGGCAGATGGAACCTGTTGCGATGTTGATGCCTGCTGCGGCCCCTCCTCCACCTCCGCTTCTGAACTACTGCCGCCTGCACCCTGTTCCCCCAATGGCTGCCAATCGGGGTCAACAACTGGGTCATCTATTACCTCCTCTTCGAGCTCATGTGAAACTTCGTCTGTGTCACTGTGTCGGTCGGTGGTATAGCGTTCGTGGCGGGGCAACATAGTCTCATCAGGGTCTGATTGCGGATCAGTACCCTGAGAGGGCAATGTTGTGGTCTCAGTCAAAGGAGCAGCATAGTACTCTGGCTGTGGCTGTGCATCAGTGCACTCCATGTCAGAATCTACTTGTAATGGGCATGGCCTGTTAAGTGTTTCACTTTCTAAGCCAGGGACGGTATGTGTAAAGAGCTCCATGGAGTAACCCGTTGTGTCGCCTGCTGCATCCTTCTCTCTTGTTGTTGTTTTTGCTGAGGACGACAAGGAAGCGACTTGTCCCTGACCGTGAACATCCACAAGCGACGCGCTGCTTTTACATTTACCAGTTTCAGAAGAGGAGGCAAAAGAGCTAGAGGCTGAGTCTGCAATGTAAGCCAAAACCTGCTGTTGCTGCTCCGGCTTTAAAAGCGGTTTTCCTACTCCCAGAAAAGAAAGCTTTCGAGGCCTTGTGTAGCCAGATGACGAAACTGGCTCCACAGCTCCAGACTTAGGTGGAATATTTTTATCCCCACGACCACCTGATGCTCCACTACCACTACCATCATTACCAGCTGACAATGAACGCCCACGGCCACGACCTCTTGCACCAGACTTCCTCATTGTTTTAAAAACTTAACCAAAGTAACTTTATTTGTTGCTGTCAAACAACTTACACGGTAAGCTATAACTTCAGTATGATTTCAATATCCCTTAACAGGTTGGTGAGACCACAAGGAAAATCAGGCACAATGTTACACACTCTGTTTTCTGTGGCACCAAATCACAGAGATGACACACACGCAGGACTGTCACTCAAGCACAAATGTCAATATTAATCTCCCACCTATTTTTTTTTTTTTTTTCAGGGAGACTTTAGAAACCAAATAATAATAAAAAAAAAAAAAAAAAAAAAAAAAAAGGCTTTCTATGGCCCACTGAATGAGAGATGGCACACACGGGAGTTGCACACAAGCCCTGACTGGGGCCAATATTTTTCTCCCACTGATTGACGTAGTGTTTTTTTGTTAAGGTAGATTTTGGAACCCAAATCAAGGAAAAAAATAAATAGGCTTTCTATGGCCCACTGAGTGAGAGATGGCACACACAGGAGTGGCACACAAGCCCTGACTGAGGCCAATATTTTTCTCCCACTGATTGACGTAGTGTTTTTTTGTTAAGGTAGATTTTTGAACCCAAATCAAGGAAAAAAATAAATAGGCATTCTATGGCCAACAATTTGAGAGAAAGAGGTGGCACACCCAGGAGTCAAGACTGGCACACAAGCTGAAAGGGCAATATTAATCTCCCACTGTTTTTTTTTTTTTTTTCAGGGAGACTTTAGAAACCAAATAATAAAAAAAAAAAAAAAAAAAGGCTTTCTATGGCCCACTGAATGAGAGATGGCACACACAGGAGTGGCACACAAGCCCTGACTGAGGCCAATATTTTTCTCCCACTGATTGATGTAGTGTTTTTTGTTAAGGTAGATTTTAGAACCCAAATCAAGGAAAAAAATAAATAGGCTTTCTATGGCCCACTGAGTGAGAGATGGCACACACAGGAGTGGCACACAAGCCCTGACTGAGGCCAATATTTTTCTCCCACTGATTGACGTAGTGTTTTTTTGTTAAGGTAGATTTTAGAACCCAAATCAAGGAAAAAAATAAATAGGCTTTCTATGGCCCACTGAGTGAGAGATGGCACACACAGGAGTGGCACACAAGCCCTGACTGAGGCCAATATTTTTCTCACACTGATTGATGTAGTGTTTTTTTGTTAAGGTAGATTTTTGAACCCAAATCAAGGAAAAAAATAAATAGGCATTCTATGGCCAACAATTTGAGAGAGAGAGGTGGCACACCCAGGAGTCAAGACTGGCACACAAGCTGAAAGGGCAATATTAATCTCCCACTGTTTTTTTATTTATTTATTTTTTTTCAGGGAGACTTTAGAAACCAAGTAATAAAAAAAAAGGCTTTCTATGGCCCACTGAATGAGAGATGGCACACACAGGAGTGGCACACAAGCCCTGACTGAGGCCAATATTTCTCTCCCACTGATTGACGTAGTGTTTTTTTGTTAAGGTAGATTTTAGAACCCAAATCAAGGAAAAAAATAAATAGGCGTTCTATGGCCCACTGAGTGAGAGATGGCACACACAGGAGTGGCACACAAGCCCTGACTGAGGCCAATATTTTTCTCCCACTGATTGATGTAGTGTTTTTTGTTAAGGTAGATTTTAGAACCCAAATCAAGGAAAAAAATAAATAGGCTTTCTATGGCCCACTGAGTGAGAGATGGCACACACAGGAGTGGCACACAAGCCCTGACTGAGGCCAATATTTTTCTCACACTGATTGATGTAGTGTTTTTTGTTAAGGTAGATTTTAGAACCCAAATCAAGGAAAAAAATAAATAGGCTTTCTATGGCCCACTGAGTGAGAGATGGCACACACAGGAGTGGCACACAAGCCCTGACTGAGGCCAATATTTTTCTCACACTGATTGATGTAGTGTTTTTTTGTTAAGGTAGATTTTTGAACCCAAATCAAGGAAAAAAATAAATAGGCATTCTATGGCCAACAATTTGAGAGAGAGAGGTGGCACACCCAGGAGTCAAGACTGGCACACAAGCTGAAAGGGCAATATTAATCTCCCACTGTTTTTTTATTTATTTATTTTTTTTCAGGGAGACTTTAGAAACCAAGTAATAAAAAAAAAAAAGGCTTTCTATGGCCCACTGAATGAGAGATGGCACACACAGGAGTGGCACACAAGCCCTGACTGAGGCCAATATTTCTCTCCCACTGATTGACGTAGTGTTTTTTTGTTAAGGTAGATTTTAGAACCCAAATCAAGGAAAAAAATAAATAGGCTTTCTATGGCCCACTGAGTGAGAGATGGCACACACAGGAGTGGCACACAAGCCCTGACTGAGGCCAATATTTTTCTCCCACTGATTGATGTAGTGTTTTTTGTTAAGGTAGATTTTAGAACCCAAATCAAGGAAAAAAATAAATAGGCTTTCTATGGCCCACTGAGTGAGAGATGGCACACACAGGAGTGGCACACAAGCCCTGACTGAGGCCAATATTTTTCTCACACTGATTGATGTAGTGTTTTTTGTTAAGGTAGATTTTAGAACCCAAATCAAGGAAAAAAATAAATAGGCTTTCTATGGCCCACTGAGTGAGAGATGGCACACACAGGAGTGGCACACAAGCCCTGACTGAGGCCAATATTTTTCTCCCACTGATTGACGTAGTGTTTTTTTGTTAAGGTAGATTTTAGAACCCAAATCAAGGAAAAAAATAAATAGGCTTTCTATGGCCCACTGAGTGAGAGATGGCACACACAGAAGTGGCACACAAGCCCTGACTGAGGCCAATATTTTTCTCACACTGATTGATGTAGTGTTTTTTGTTAAGGTAGATTTTAGAACCCAAATCAAGGAAAAAAATAAATAGGCTTTCTATGGCCCACTGAGTGAGAGATGGCACACACAGGAGTGGCACACAAGCCCTGACTGAGGCCAATATTTTTCTCACACTGATTGATGTAGTGTTTTTTTGTTAAGGTAGATTTTTGAACCCAAATCAAGGAAAAAAATAAATAGGCATTCTATGGCCAACAATTTGAGAGAGAGAGGTGGCACACCCAGGAGTCAAGACTGGCACACAAGCTGAAAGGGCAATATTAATCTCCCACTGTTTTTTTATTTATTTATTTTTTTTCAGGGAGACTTTAGAAACCAAGTAATAAAAAAAAAAAAGGCTTTCTATGGCCCACTGAATGAGAGATGGCACACACAGGAGTGGCACACAAGCCCTGACTGAGGCCAATATTTCTCTCCCACTGATTGACGTAGTGTTTTTTTGTTAAGGTAGATTTTAGAACCCAAATCAAGGAAAAAAATAAATAGGCTTTCTATGGCCCACTGAGTGAGAGATGGCACACACAGGAGTGGCACACAAGCCCTGACTGAGGCCAATATTTTTCTCCCACTGATTGATGTAGTGTTTTTTGTTAAGGTAGATTTTAGAACCCAAATCAAGGAAAAAAATAAATAGGCTTTCTATGGCCCATTGAGTGAGAGATGGCACACACAGGAGTGGCACACAAGCCCTGACTGAGGCCAATATTTTTCTCACACTGATTGATGTAGTGTTTTTTGTTAAGGTAGATTTTAGAACCCAAATCAAGGAAAAAAATAAATAGGCTTTCTATGGCCCACTGAGTGAGAGATGGCACACACAGGAGTGGCACACAAGCCCTGACTGAGGCCAATATTTTTCTCCCACTGATTGACGTAGTGTTTTTTTGTTAAGGTAGATTTTAGAACCCAAATCAAGGAAAAAAATAAATAGGCTTTCTATGGCCCACTGAGTGAGAGATGGCACACACAGGAGTGGCACACAAGCCCTGACTGAGGCCAATATTTTTCTCACACTGATTGATGTAGTGTTTTTTTGTTAAGGTAGATTTTTGAACCCAAATCAAGGAAAAAAATAAATAGGCATTCTATGGCCAACAATTTGAGAGAGAGAGGTGGCACACCCAGGAGTCAAGACTGGCACACAAGCTGAAAGGGCAATATTAATCTCCCACTGTTTTTTTATTTATTTATTTTTTTTCAGGGAGACTTTAGAAACCAAATAATAAAAAAAAAAAAGGCTTTCTATGGCCCACTGAATGAGAGATGGCACACACAGGAGTGGCACACAAGCCCTGACTGAGGCCAATATTTTTCTCCCACTGATTGACGTAGTGTTTTTTTGTTAAGGTAGATTTTAGAACCCAAATCAAGGAAAAAAATAAATAGGCTTTCTATGGCCCACTGAGTGAGAGATGGCACACACAGGAGTGGCACACAAGCCCTGACTGAGGCCAATATTTTTCTCCCACTGATTGACGTAGTGTTTTTTTGTTAAGGTAGATTTTAGAACCCAAATCAAGGAAAAAAATAAATAGGCTTTCTATGGCCCACTGAGTGAGAGATGGCACACACAGGAGTGGCACACAAGCCCTGACTGAGGCCAATATTTTTCTCACACTGATTGATGTAGTGTTTTTTTGTTAAGGTAGATTTTTGAACCCAAATCAAGGAAAAAAATAAATAGGCATTCTATGGCCAACAATTTGAGAGAGAGAGGTGGCACACCCAGGAGTCAAGACTGGCACACAAGCTGAAAGGGCAATATTAATCTCCCACTGTTTTTTTATTTATTTTTTTTTTTCAGGGAGACTTTAGAAACCAAGTAATAAAAAAAAAAAAGGCTTTCTATGGCCCACTGAATGAGAGATGGCACACACAGGAGTGGCACACAAGCCCTGACTGAGGCCAATATTTCTCTCCCACTGATTGACGTAGTGTTTTTTTGTTAAGGTAGATTTTAGAACCCAAATCAAGGAAAAAAATAAATAGGCTTTCTATGGCCCACTGAGTGAGAGATGGCACACACAGGAGTGGCACACAAGCCCTGACTGAGGCCAATATTTTTCTCCCACTGATTGATGTAGTGTTTTTTGTTAAGGTAGATTTTAGAACCCAAATCAAGGAAAAAAATAAATAGGCTTTCTATGGCCCACTGAGTGAGAGATGGCACACACAGGAGTGGCACACAAGCCCTGACTGAGGCCAATATTTTTCTCACACTGATTGATGTAGTGTTTTTTGTTAAGGTAGATTTTAGAACCCAAATCAAGGAAAAAAATAAATAGGCTTTCTATGGCCCACTGAGTGAGAGATGGCACACACAGGAGTGGCACACAAGCCCTGACTGAGGCCAATATTTTTCTCCCACTGATTGACGTAGTGTTTTTTTGTTAAGGTAGATTTTAGAACCCAAATCAAGGAAAAAAATAAATAGGCTTTCTATGGCCCACTGAGTGAGAGATGGCACACACAGGAGTGGCACACAAGCCCTGACTGAGGCCAATATTTTTCTCACACTGATTGATGTAGTGTTTTTTTGTTAAGGTAGATTTTTGAACCCAAATCAAGGAAAAAAATAAATAGGCATTCTATGGCCAACAATTTGAGAGAGAGAGGTGGCACACCCAGGAGTCAAGACTGGCACACAAGCTGAAAGGGCAATATTAATCTCCCACTGTTTTTTTATTTATTTTTTTTTTTTCAGGGAGACTTTAGAAACCAAATAATAAAAAAAAAGGCTTTCTATGGCCCACTGAATGAGAGATGGCACACACAGGAGTGGCACACAAGCCCTGACTGAGGCCAATATTTTTCTCCCACTGATTGACGTAGTGTTTTTTTGTTAAGGTAGATTTTAGAACCCAAATCAAGGAAAAAAATAAATAGGCTTTCTATGGCCCACTGAGTGAGAGATGGCACACACAGGAGTGGCACACAAGCCCTGACTGAGGCCAATATTTTTCTCACACTGATTGATGTAGTGTTTTTTGTTAAGGTAGATTTTAGAACCCAAATCAAGGAAAAAAATAAATAGGCTTTCTATGGCCCACAATTTGAGAGAGAGAGGTGGCACACCCAGGAGTCAAGACTGGCACACAAGCTGAAAGGGCAATATTAATCTCCCACTGTTTTTTTATTTATTTTTTTTTTTTAAGGGAGACTTTAGAAACCAAATAATAAAAAAAAAAAAAAAAAAAGGCTTTCTATGGCCCACTGAATGAGAGATGGCACACACAGGAGTGGCACACAAGCCCTGACTGAGGCCAATATTTTTCTCCCACTGATTGATGTAGTGTTTTTTTTTTAAGGTAGATTTTAGAACCCAAATCAAGGAAAAAAATAAATAGGCTTTCTATGGCCCACAATTTGAGAGAGAGAGGTGGCACACCCAGGAGTCAAGACTGGCACACAAGCTGAAAGGGCAATATTAATCTCCCACTGTTTTTTTATTTATTTATTTTTTTAAGGGAGACTTTAGAAACCAAATAAATAGGCTTTCTATGGCCCACTCAGTGAGAGATGGCACACACAGGGATGGCACTCTAGCAGAAATGCCAATCTTAATCTCCCACAAAAAAAACAAAAAAAAAACAGGGACTGTCCTACAATTACTATCTCCCTGCAGTAATCTCAGCCAGGTATGGCAGGCAGCAATAAGGAGTGGACTGATGCACAAATTAAATAAAAAGTGTGGACAAACAAAAAAGATAGCTGTGCAGAAAGGAAGGAACAAGAGGATATGTGCTTTGAAAAAAGCAGTTGGTTTCCACAGTGGCGTACACACAGCAATGCAGCTATCAGGGAGCCTTCTAGGGCAGCCCAATGAGCTACAGCGCTGAGAGAAAAAAAAAATGTAGCTTCCACTGTCCCTGCACACCGAAGGTGGTGTTGGACAGTGGAAATCGCTACAGCACAAGCGGTTTGGTGGTTAGTGGACCCTGCCTAACGCTATCCCTGCTTCTGACGAAGCGGCAGCAACCTCTCCCTAAGCTCAGATCAGCAGCAGTGAGATGGCGGTCGGCGGGAATGCCCCTTTATAGCCCCTGTGACGCCGCAGACAGCAAGCCAATCACTGCAATGCCCTTCTCTAAGATGGTGGGGACCAGGACCTATGTCATCACGCTGCCCACACTCTGCGTTCACCTTCATTGGCTGAGAAATGGCGCTTTTCACGTCATTGAAACGCGACTTTGGCGTGAAAGTCGCGTACCGCATGGCCGATGCAACGCTGGGATCGGCTCGGTTTCATGAGACACCGACTTTGCCAAAAGTCGGCGACTTTTGAAAATGAACGACCCGTTTCGCTCAACCCTAATTGACACATTAGCCAATGATGGGACAGTAGTAGTCCCATCATCCAGCTAATGTGTTGAATGATGAAAAAAAAAATACTCCATACATACTACATACATACATACATACTACATACATACATACATACATCATACATACATACATACTACATACATACTATATACATGCATACTACATACATCATACATACATCATACATACATACTACATACATACATACTACATACTACATACATACATACTACATACATGGTGCATACATGCTACATACATACTACATACATACTGCATACATACTACATACATGCTACATACATACTACATACATACTACATACATGCATACTACATACATCATACATACATCATACATACATACTACATACATACTACATACATACATACTACATACTACATACATACATACTACATACTACATACATACTGCATACATGCTACATACATACTACATACATACTACATACATACTGCATACATACTATATACATGCTACATACATACTACATACATGCATACTACATACATCATACATACATCATACATACATCATACATACATACTACATACATACTACATACATACATACTACATACTACATACATACATACTGCATACATACTATATACATGCTACATACATACTACATATATACTGCATACATACTACATACATACATACATGATAGATACATACTACATACATACATACATACTACATACATACTACATAAATAGTGCATACATACTACATACATCCATACATACTACATACATACTACATACAGTACATTCATACAATACATACATGACATACATATAGACATACAGTACATTAAACATACTCACCATTACTTGTCATTTTGATCCCCGAAGCCAGTGTCATCTGTAAAAAATCTGAAAAAAACAAACAACCAATATACTCCCTGTCCACAGAAATCCACGAGGGTCCCACGACGATCTCCCGTGGAGAACGGCAGCAACAGCTTTTGCAACCGCTCTTCAGGGGCCCCAGAAACACAATGATGGGAGGAAGGTATTCCTCTACCACTGTAAAAAAAAAAGTCCCTAGTCTCACTTTATGGCATTGCTGCCTGAGAAATTTTCCCAGGCAGCAACTGCCATAAAGTGAGACTTTGTCCTAAGGTAACCTCAGTGATGCACTGCAGGAGCCATTGTCTCCTGTCAGTGTGTCACTGAGGGTCCTATAGAGCAGTGACATCACCCGATGTCACTGTTCTATAGGGGAGATAGTCATGGGACACTCGTTATTAATTGGACTACGGCGGACAGGTAGTATACGGTTTATTATTTTACATTTTTTGCAGGCGCTGAAGTATGGTAAGTATGGTGAAATGAAGAATATTAAAATACTTTTTCCTAATGTGTGTGTGTTTTATTAACCCTTTCTTACTATTGGATTAATAACGGATAGGCGTCTTATTGACACCTCTCAGTTATTAACCAGGCTTAATGTGAACTTACGATAGCAAGGTGAAATTAACCCCTTATTACCCCATATCCCACCGCTACACGGGAGTGGGAAGAGAGGGGCTAAGTGCCGGAATTGGCGCACCTTACAGACGCGCCATTTCTGGGGCGGCTGCGGACTGGTATTTGTAGCCGGGGGGGGCAATATCCATGGCCCCTCTCTAGGCTATGAATATCAGCCTGCAGCTGTCTGCGTAGCCTTTCTGGCTATAAAATATAGAGGGACCCCACATCATTTTTTTGGGGGGTCCCCCTATTTTAATAGCCAGTGAAGGCTACGCAGACAGCTGCGGGCTGATATTCATAGCAGGCTACAAATATTAGCCCTCGGCCATCGGCTTTCCCCCTCTGGCGCAGAAAATGCGCATAAAGGCCTGTTTCACACTTGCGTCGGTACGGGTCCGTTGCTATGCGTCGGGCTGACGTACCGACGGACGTTGTGAAATTTGTGCACGACATGGGCAGCGGATGCAGTTTTTCAATGCATCCGCTGCCCATTCTGAAGTGTGGGGAGGAGGGGGCGGAGTTTCTGCCGCACATGCGCGGTAGAAAATGGTGGACGCGATGGACAAAAAAATCTTCACTTGAACGTTTTTTCATGCCGATGGTCCGCCAAAACACGACGGATCCGTTGCGCGACGGACGTGACATGTGGCCATCCGTCATGATCTGTCGCTAATACAAGTCTATGGGAAAAAAACGCATCCTGCGAGCACATTTGCAGGATCGTTTTTTTCCGCCAGATCCGTTTTTTTCCGCCGGATCCGTTTTTTCCGCCAGATCTGTTTTTTTCTCATAGAGTTGTATTAGCGCCGGATTGCGCCTGATGGCCACACGTTTCATCCATTTTTTGCAGGATCCATCAAAAAAGCTGTTTACTCCGGACGGAAAACACATACAGAGGAACGGTTTTTATGTCCAGCGAAAAAACGCACAGCAACAGATCCAGCAAAAAACGGATGAAACAGATGTGAAATGATGAATCCGGCCTCCGAATCCATTTTTTCATGCATGTTTCCATTCAAATCATGAACATTTTCCATTTATTTATTTCCAAAAAATGCATCAAAATCGGTCAAAAAACGGAACGAAAACTGCATCAAAAACAGCATCTAAAACCGCATCTAACACTGCACCAAAAACTGCATCAAAAACCGCACCAAAAACTGCACCAAAAACCAGCATCAAAACTTGCACCAAAAACTACATGTCATGTTTTGGCGGACCGTCAGCACGAAAAAACGTTCAAGTGAACGTTTTTTTGTCTGTCACATCCACCATTTTCTACCGTGCATGCGCGGCAGAAACTCCGCCCCCTCCTCCCCGGACTTCAGAATGGGCAGCGGATGCATTGAAAAACTGCATTCGCTGCCCATGTCGTGCACAAATTTCACAACGTGTGTCAGTACGTCGGCCCGACGCATAGCGACGGACCCGTACCGACGCAAGTGTGAAACAGGCCTTTATGAGCGTTGAATTTAAACAAAACAAAAAAAACTGAAAAAATACGGCGTGGGCTCTCGCGCAATTTTCTGCACCAGAGGGGGAAAGCCGATGGTCGGGGGCTAATATTTGTAGCCTGCTATGAATATCAGCCCGCAGCTGTCTGCGTAGCCTTTACTGGCTATTAAAATAGGGGGACCCCCCAAAAAAATGATGTGGGGTCCCCCTATATTTTATAGCCAGAAAGGCTACGCAGACAGCTGCGGGCTGATATTCATAGCAGGCTACAAATATTAGCCCTCGGCCGTCGGCTTTCCCCCTCTGGCGCAGAAAATTGCGCATAAAGGCCTGTTTCACACTTGCGTCGGTACGGGTCCGTTGCTATGCGTCAGGCCGACGTACCGACGGACGTTGTGAAATTTGTGCACGACATGGGCAGCGGATGCAGTTTTTCAATGCATCCGCTGCCCATTCTGAAGTGTGAGGAGGAGGGGGCGGAGTTTCTGCCGCACATGCGCGGTAGAAAATGGTGGACACGATGGACAAAAAAATCTTCACTTGAACGTTTTTTCATGCCGATGGTCCGCCAAAACACGACGGATCCGTTGCGCGACGGACGTGACATGTGGCCATCCGTCATGATCTGTCGCTAATACAAGTCTATGGGAAAAAACGCATCCTGCGAGCACATTTGCAGGATCGTTTTTTTCCGCCAGATCCGGTTTTTTCCACCGGATCCGTTTTTTTCCGCCGGATCCGTTTTTTCCGCCAGATCTGTTTTTTTCTCATAGAGTTGTATTAGCGCCGGATTGCGCCTGATGGCCACACGTT
Organism: Ranitomeya variabilis; assembly: GCF_051348905.1. Taxonomy (NCBI): domain Eukaryota; kingdom Metazoa; phylum Chordata; class Amphibia; order Anura; family Dendrobatidae; genus Ranitomeya; species Ranitomeya variabilis. Next base: position 494,080,895 of record NC_135235.1, read on the forward strand.
TCATCCATTTTTTGCAGGATCCATCAAAAAAGCTGTTTACTCCAGACGGAAAACACATACAGAGGAACGGTTTTTATGTCCAGCGAAAAAACGCACAGCGACAGATCCAGCAAAAAACGGATGAAACAGATGTGAAATGATGAATCCGGCCTCCGAATCCATTTTTTCATGCATGTTTCCATTCAAATCATGAACATTTTCCATTTATTTATTTCCAAAAAATGCATCAAAATCGGTCAAAAAACGGAACGAAAACTGCATCAAAAACAGCATCAAAAACAGCATCTAAAACCGCATCTAAAACTGCACCAAAAACTGCATCAAAAACCGCACCAAAAACTGCACCAAAAACCAGCATCAAAACTTGCACCAAAAACTACGTCATGTTTTGGCGGACCGTCAGCACGAAAAAACGTTCAAGTGAACGTTTTTTTGTCTGTCACGTCCACCATTTTCTACCGCGCATGCGCGGCAGAAACTCCGCCCCCTCCTCCCCGGACTTCAGAATGGGCAGCGGATGCATTGAAAAACTGCATTCGCTGCCCATGTCGTGCACAAATTTCACAACGTGTGTCAGTACGTCGGCCCGACGCATAGCGACGGACCCGTACCGACGCAAGCGTGAAACAGGCCTTTATGAGCAGAAAAAAAAAAAAAACGTGGGCTCTCGCGCAATTTTCTGCACCAGAGGGGGAAAGCCGACGGTCGGGGGCCAATATTTTTAGCCTGCTATGAATATCAGCCCGCAGCTGTCTGCGTAGCCTTTACTGGCTATTAAAATAGGGGGACCCCCCCAAAAAATGATGTGGGGTCCCCCTATATTTTATAGCCAGAAAGGCTACGCAGACAGCTGTGGGCTGATATTCATAGCCTAGAGAGGGGCCATGGATATTGGCCCCCCCCCCCGGCTACAAATACTAGTCCGCAGCCGCCCCAGAAATGGCGCATCGGTAAGATGCGCCAATTCCGGCACTTAGCCCCTCTCTTCCCACTCCCGTGTAGCGGTGGGATATGGGGTAATAAGGGGTTATTGTCACCTTGCTATCGTAAGGTCACATTAAGCCGGGTTAATAACGGAGAGGCGTCAATAAGACGCCTATCCGTTATTAATCCAATAGTAAGAAAGGGTTAATAAAACACACACATTAGGAAAAAGTATTTTAATATTCTTCATTTCACCATACTTACCATACTTCAGCACCTGCAAAAAACGTAAAATAATAAACCGTATACTACCTGTCCACCGTATTCCAATTAATAACGAGTGTCCCAAGACTATCTCCCCTATAGAAGAGTGACATCGGGTGATGTCACTGCTCTATAGGACCCTCAGTGACACACTGACAGGAGACAATGGCTCCTGCAGTGCATCACTGAGGTTACCTTAGGACAAAGTCTCACTTTATGGCAGTTGCTGCCTGGGAAAATTTCTCAGGCAGCAATGCCATAAAGTGAGACTAGGGACTTTTTTTTTTACAGTGGCGGAGGAATACCTTCCTCCCGTCATTGTGTTTATGGGGCCCCTGAAGAGCGGTGGCAACAGCTGTTGCTGCCGTTCTCCACAGGAGATCGTCGTGCATCCCTCGTGGATTTCTGCGGACAGGGAGTATATTGGTTGTTTTTTTCATATTTTTTCCAGATGACACTGGCTTCGGGGATCAAAATGACAAGTAATGGTGAGTATGTAATCTATGTTTAATGTACTGTATGTCTATATGTATGTAATGTATGAATGTACTGTATGATGTAGTATGTATGTATGTATGCAGTGTGTATGTATGTATGTATGTAGCATGTATGTAGTATGTATGTAGTATGTATGTAGTATGTAGTATGTATGTAGTATGTATGCAGTATGCATGTATGTATGTATGTATGTAGCATGTATGTAGTATGTATGTAGCATGTATGTATGTATGTAGTATGTATGTAGTATGCATGTAGCATGTATGTAGTATGTATGTAGTATGTATGTAGTATGTAAATATGTATGTAGTATGTAGCATGTATGTAGTATGTATGTATGGAGTATTTTTTTTTTTTTTTCATTCAACACATTAGCCGGATGATGGGACTACTACTGTCCCATCATTGGCTAATGTGTCAATCATTATCAGTGTAGCAGGCATCGTCCGATGGGACTTGTAGTCCCATCGAACGATGCCTGCACACACGCACAGAGCCCCAGCATGCCGCACAGAGACCTACCATGCCGCACAGAGCCCCCCCATGCCGAACAGAGCTCCCCCACGCCGCACAGAGACCCCCCACGCCACACAGAGACCCCCCACGCCACACATAAACCCCCCCACACCACATAGAGCCCGGGCAGCCCACATATAGCCCCAGCACGCCACATACAGCCCCGGAAGGCACGTACAGATCCCTGGCAGGCCCGCACAGACCCCGCCCGCACACACAGACACTCAGTGTGCGCCCACGCACCACCCACGCACCGCCCACACTCTTCCCCTCTCCGGCACAGCATATAGAAGGACAGAAAGGGCTTATTTACGTTCGGATATTTGTGTCCCATTGACTTGCATTGGTATCGGTTATCGGTATCGGTGATATCCGATATTTTTTGGATATCGGCTGATCCAATCCGATACCGATACTTTTGAATATCGGAAGGTATCGCTCAATACTAGTAATGGGACATTTTTTTTAAGAGACTCTCCTCCATGTTTCTTCCAAGGAGGGATTGAGGTGCCTGCAAATTTGGGTCAAGGTGGCCCTTGATTTTAATGCATAAGGAAACTGTATGGCAGGACCAACTGAAGACTGTTAAGTGTGTTTTCTTGTGGCCTTCCAGTATCTGGGTTCAAAGGCTTATTGGGTGCATATGACTTGATAGCAGGGCAGGCCTTGCATTCAATGCAACATTTTTTCAGGAGGAACTCCTTTTCCTCTCGTGAAAGAGGTATTGGGTGCGTTGCGTTAGGTGTTGAGTTTCCGTCGCTGCACTAGGGGAATCTCGAACCATGTCCTCTGCTGTCTCCCATTCTTCCCCAGCTGTGGTGGAGTCTGCTCAGCAGAGACGTCGGTCCCAGCGTCTGGCTCAAGCTGATACTGTGCGGCTGGTTAGGGCTGCTGCCCAGGTTCAGCCTTTGTAACCAGCATTAATCAGCAGCGAGCAGATGTTCCAGGGACAAAGTCCAGCTTTTCATCCACTGAGCATGCCCGTGGGATGACCTTTCATTGGAGGTCAGAGGTCACATGCTCAGGTCCTGTAGTGGCTCTGATTGGACCATTAGCAAGGTCCCGGAAGGCTATATCTATAAAAGGATCGCATGGCCGCTCTGCAATGCGCTAGTATAAACCTATAATTGTGTGTGTGGTTGTATGCCTGTTCTGGTGATTGGTCCTTAATCATTCCCATTCCTAGAGTTGTTGAATGTTCGTGAATGTTGGAGCTACCTAGTGCCTGACAGTGCTATCCTTAACACAAGAGCACGATCGTTACTGCGCTTAACCAGCAGCGACCGCCAGTGCGGTGCCGTGTGCAATTAGAGCACTTTACTAACCCTTGTAAGGGTGGTTAGTGGCGTCTGCCAGTGCGGCGCTGTACACACTCTGGGCAGTAATCTTTAATTAGTCCTGACAACGGATCAGTGTAGGGTGGGAACTCCCGCTTGTTCTCAGCATCTGACTCAGGGCATCCATAGGCGCAGGCTCAAAAGCCACCGAGAGTCAGAGAGGGATCAATCACCAGCATAGTGGGGGTGATTTTCAGGGATCCCACTAGCGTCCATCTGCTGCACCCTGTGACTGCTAACAGGGCACAGCATTTCCTTAGTTTCCCTGCAACTCTGTGAAGCAACAGAGTTCGCATCAGTTCATACCGAGTGACAGAACCCGAGTGACAGAACCCGAGTTTAGTCCAGCGTAGAACCACCATATAGTGCCGCCATTACCTAGCAGCAGGTTCCATCTCTGCACAGTGGACCCCGGGCTGCGAACGCACCTTTTATTATCTTTATATTTATTTGGTGTGTTCCGCCAGCCCTAACATTATACTAGCACCAGGGTCTGGCTAGTAATGGCAGATGAACAGCGACTACAGTGGTACATCCAGCAGCTGGAGGGCAGGTTGGCGGCTCTCGAGCGCACAACCTCGGCAGTGGATGTTACCGCAGTTCAGGCTGCTAGCGTGGCTGAAGCTAGTTTGTCCACTGGCACCCCTGCTCCGACATTATCCCATCTCCCGTTGCCAGACAAGTTTGCTGGTGACAGTAAGCTGTGTCGGGGATTCGTGAACCAGTGTGCCATACATCGTGAGCTCCTGTCTGCACGTTTTCCCACTGAGCGGGCTAAGGTGGGATTTATTATATCCCTCCTGTCGGACAGGGCGTTGGAGTGGGCTACGCCGCTGTGGAAGCGCGATGATCATGTGGTACAGAGTGCTCTGCGGTTCTTGAGCACTCTGAAACAGGTCGTTTTGGAACCTCGTGTCACCCATGATACGGCGCTCCAACTGCTGGCATTGACACAGGGTTCATCCATGGTCAGCCATTTTGCTACCCACTTCTGGACTTTGGCATCTGAGCTGGAGTGGCCGGATAAAGTCCTCATCCCTGTGTTCTGGAGGGGACTAGCTCACCATGTGAAGGATGCTTTGGCCACTAGGGAGATTACTGCCACACTGGAGGATCTAAAAGCAATATCTACCCACATCGACCTTCGTTTTAGCGAGTGAAGGTTGGGGCGAGCCCAGTGTAGGGAGAGATTTCGGCTGGCTCCCACCTTCACCAAACCTCTGGAATCTCCGGTCCAGGCGTTCGAGCCACATGAGACCATGGCGGTGACACGAGCGGAGTCTAAGTCCCGGACTGCTCTTGCACTCAAGGTCAGTCCAGTATGCCAGCAGCCGGGACATTATGCCAGAAAATGTCCCCAGCGGTCAGGAAAATATCTGCATCTAGTGGTTGAAGGAGGAGGTACACTAGACACGACGACGTTTTCCTCCAAATTGTCCTTCAAGGGGACAATTACCATAGGCCCATCCACTCATAGCTTTGCGTGGATTCTGGGGTGGAGGGCAACTTCATGTCTTCTGCCTTCACCCAACGGCATGCAATACCCCTGGTGATGCTCACCAAACCAGTGACCGTAAGAGTGGTGAATGGGTCAACACTGCCCTCACACATAACACACCAGACCATCGCATTTACTCTTTCTATGTCGCCATCCCATCAGGAGATTATCTCTTTACTTGTCATTCCCGTGTGAATTGATGAGGTCCTGTTAGGGATACCTTGGCTACGGTACCACTCCACTCATATTGAGTGGTCCACAGGAAGAATTTTGGGATGGAGTGAATCTTGTGAGGGTAGATGTCAGAGGGAGTGCGTTTAGGTTGCTACTACTGAGGTACAATGCAGATCTTTCCTCTCTCCCGAAGCACTATTGGCCCTATGCGGACGGACATGTTCTCCAAGAGTGCTGTGGAGACTCTTCTGACTCACCATCCATATGACTGTCCTATTGACCTCTTGCTTGGTGATGAGCCTACCTGGGGTCGAGTCTACCCATTATCTCTCCTGAAGATGGAAGCAATGTCTCAGCACATCCAGGAGAATTTGGCAAGAGGATTCATTAGGAAGTCAGTGTCACCCACAGGGGCTGGGTTCTTCTTTGTGCAAAAGAAGAACAGAGAATTACGTCCCTGCATAGACTACAGGGGTCTTAACGCCATAACCGTTAAGAATAAGTACCTTCTGCCACTTATATCTGAGCTCTTCGATAGGTTGCGGGGGGCGAGGGTATTTACTAAGCTTGATCTGCGGGGTGCTTACAACCTGATTTGCATCTGTGAGGGGGACGAATGGAAGACGGCATTTAACACCAGGGACGGGCGCTATGAATACCTGGTGATGCCCTTCGGGCTCTGTAATGCTCCTGCTGTTTTCCAAGACTTTGTGAACGATATCTTCCGGGAAATGCTCACCAGCTCGGTCGTAGTCTATCTGAATGATTTTCTCATATACTCTCCAGATATAGACTCCCACCTGAGAGATGTTTGCACAGTCTTCAATCTCTTACGGGAAAACTCCCTTTATGCCAAGTTGGAGAAGTGTGTGTTTGAGCAGGAGTCCTTGCCTTTCCTGGGCTATATCATCTCCACCCGGGGGTTGGTCATGGATCCTGCCAAGTGACAGGCTGTGATGGACTGGCAGGAACCCCATTCTCTCAAAGTGGTGCAGCGCTTTATGGGGTTCGTCAACTATTATCACCAGTTCATTCCCCACTTCTCAACCTTGGTAGCTCACCTGGTTGCCCTCACCAAGAAGGGAGCTAATCCCAAGTTGTGGTCAGAGGAAGTCTCCAAGGCCTTCCTCTCTATCAATTCACACTTCACTAGCGCTCCCATTTTACATCATCCCGATGTTGATAAACCATTTATCATGGAGGTGGATGCCTCTTGTGTCGGTGCTGGAGCAGTCCTCTTCCAGAAGGATGCTCAAGGTTAGAAGCATCCTTGCTTCTTCTTTTCCAAGACCTTCTCACTGGCAGAGAGGAATTATTCCATCGGGGACAGGGAGTTGCTAGCCATGAAGTTGGCATTTTCAGAGTGGAGACACCTCCTGGAGGGGGCTCGCTATCCCTTCCAAGTATTCACAGACTACAAAAATTTGGTATATTTACGAACCGCACAGCGGCTAAATTCTCGCCAGGCCAGATGGTCCCTGTTCTTCTCCCGGTTCCACCTCACCCTCCATTTTCTCTTCGGGGAGAACACTCGTGCCGACACTCTCTCCCGCTCCTTAGTGTCATCAGAGGAGGAGGAGAAGGAGCCTTGGCTTATTGTCCCTTCAGAGAGCCTGAGAACTGTGGCCCCGGTTTCGCTAGAGTCAGTGCCTCCAGGCAAGACTTTTGTTCCACCTACTGTAATTTGCTTTGTCATCTACTCAGCATTGAGCTGAATCTCTCTTCAGCGTATCATCCTGAGACAAATGGGATGATAGAGAGGGCCAACCAGACTCTGGACATTTTGTTTCGGCCAGGCAGGATGACAAGGCATCCTTGCTACTGTGGGCAGAGTTTGCACTGAACAATGCCATAGCCGACTCCACTGGTCAGACTCCATTTCTCCTTAACTACGGCCAGCATCAGCATGTCTCTGTGCCCATGCCCTTGTCGTCCACCGATTCTAGGGTGGCAGACTGGGCGGTGGAGGCATGTGACATTTGGAACTGCCATCTGGGCCTCCAAGGAGAGAATGAGGGTCTCTGCCGATGCACTTCAGCGCCCCACTCCGACCATTACTCCTGGCGACTTAGTGTGGCTCTCCGCCCGTAACATCAGGCTGCAAGTTGAGTCCACTAAGTTTGCACCTCGCTACATTGGTCCCTTCAAGGTCCTGGAACAGGTCAACCCTGTGGTCTAATGGTTGGCCTTTCCTCCACGCTTAGGTATCTCCGACACCTTTCATGTGTCCCTCCTAAAACCTGTTCACATGTCCCGGTTTTCTGAGTCATCTGCCGGGACACCAGGCTCATCCATGGACGATTACAAGGTGAATGCTATTGTTGGGTGTAAGGTGGTACGTGGCAAAAAGTATTATCTTGTGGATTGGAAGGGTCATGGCCCAGAGGACAGGACCTGGGAGCCTATTGAGCACATTTGGGCTCCTCAGCTCATTGCTACCTTTGAGCGCAGCGAGGCCCAAGGAGGAGGAGGGGGTAATGTTAGGTGTCGAGTTCCCGCCGCTGCACAGGGGGAATCTCAAACCATGTCCTCTGTGGTCCCCTATTCTTTCCCAGCCGCGGTGGAGTCTGCTCAGCAGAGACGTCGGTCCCAGCGTCTGGCTCAAGCTGATACTGTGTTATTGGATACGGCTGCTGCCCCAGGTTCAGCCTTTGCAACCAGCATTAATCAGCGGCGAGCAGACGTTCCAGGGACTAAGTCCTGTTTTTCATCTACTGAGCATGCCCGTGGGACGACCTCTCATTGGAGGTCGGAGGTCACATGCTCAGGTCCTGTAGCAGCTCTGATTGGACCACTAGGAAGGTTCCGGAAGGCTACATCTATAAAAGGATCGCATGGCCGCTCGGCCATGCGCTAGTATAAACCTGTAATTGTGTGTGTGTGGTTGTATGCCTGTTCTGGTGATTGCTCCTTAATCATTCCCATTCCTAGAGTTGTTGAATGTTCGCAAATGTTGGAGCTACCTACCACCTGACAGTGCTATCCTTAACACAAGAGCACAAACCTTACTGCACCTAACCATCAGCGACCGCCAGTGCAGCGCTGTGCGCAATTAGAATGCTTTCCTAACCCTTGTAAGGGTGGTTAGTGGCGTCCGCCAGCGCGGCGCTGTACACACTCTGTGCAGTAATCTTTAATTAGTCCTGACAACTGGTCAGAGTAGGGTGGGAACTCCCGCTTGATCTCAGCATCTGACTCACGGCATACTCAGGCGCAGGCTCAAAAGCCACCAAGGATCAGAGCGGGATCAATCACCAGCATAGTGGGGGTGATTTTCAGGGATCCCACTAGCATCCATCTGCTGCACCCTGTGACTGCTAACAGGGCACAGCATTTCCTTAGTTTTCCTGCGACTCTGTGAGACCCACTATTTCATAATGGCCCTTTAAGAATATTAATGCCACCTGATGCCCCTCTGAAAATAGGCTTTGTGACTTTAAGGCCGGCATCACACTAGCGAGTTTTACGGATGTAAGAGCGCAGAAAATACGTCCGTAAAACTTGCCAAACAAATGGCACAATTATTCTCAATGGGGCTGCTCCTATCAGCCGTATATTACAGTTCAGTATTATATGGCTTTCTACGGCCGTACAAAATCGCAGCATGCTGCGTTTGTCAGCGTATTGCGCAAAAAAACACCAATGAAAGTCTATGGGGGCGAGAAAAATACGGATTCCACATGGACCAGCAGTGTGACTTGCGAGAAATACGCAGCGGTGTTAGTGAAAAGCCGGTAATTCAATTGCCGGCTTTTCATTTCTCCTTCACAAACCCGACAGGATATGAGACATGGTTTACATACAGTAAACCATCTCATATTCCCTTTTTTTTTTGCATGTTCCACACTACTAATGTTAGTAGTGTGTATGTGCAAAATTTGGGCGCTGTAGCTGCTAAAATAAAGGGTTAAATCGCGGAAAAAATTGGCGTGGGCTCCCGCGCAATTTTCTCCACCAGAGTGGTAAAGCCAGTGACTGAGGGCAGATATTAATAGCCTAGAGAGGGTCCATGGTTATTGGCCCCCCCTGGCTAAAAACATCTGCCCCCAGCCACCCCAGAAAAGGCACATCTGGAAGATGCGCCTATTCTGGCACTTGGCCACTCTCTTCCCACTCCCGTGTAGTGGTGGGATATGGGGTAATGAAGGGTTAATGCCACCTTGCTATTGTAAGGTGACATTAAGCCAGATTAATAATGGAGAGGCGTCAATTATGACACCTATCCATTATTAATCCAATTGTCTGAAAGGGTTAAAAAAACACACACACAATATTGCAAAGTATTTTAATGAAATAAACACACAGATTGTTTTAATATTTTATTGCTCTCTCAATCCAGCTGAAGACCCTTGCTTGGCAAAATAATAAACCCACAATATACATACCCTCTGATGAACCATCACGTCCCACGAGGTAATCCATCTGAAGGGGTTAAAATATTTTACAAGCAGGAGCCCTGCTAATGCAGCTGTGCTCCTGCTTGTAAGCCCCGGCGAATGAAGGAAATGTAGGTCAATGACCTATAGTTACCTTCAGTCGCGGTGAGGCGCCCCCTGCTGGATGTCCTCATGAACTGCAGCCTGGGAACTTTTTCCCACGCTCGAGCTCATATGAGGACAACCTGCAGGGGGCGCCTCACCGCGACTGAAGGTAACTATAGGTCATTGACCTACATTTCCTTCATTCGCCGGGGCTTACAAGCACGAGCACAGCTGCATTAGCAGGGCTCCTGCTTGTAAAATATTTTAACCCCTTCAGATGGATTACCTCGTGGGACGTGACAGTTCATCAGAGGGTATGTATATTGTGGGTTTATTATTTTGCCAAGCGAGGGTCTTCACTTGGATTGAGAGAGCAATAAAATATCAAAACAACCTGTGTGTTTATTTCATTAAAATACTTTGCAATATTGTGTGTGTGTTTTTTTAACCCTTTCAGACAATTGGATTAATAATGGATAGGTGTCATAATTGTCGCCTCTCCATTATTAATCTGGCTTAATGTCACCTTACAATAGCAAGGTGGCATTAACCCTTCATTACCCCATATCCCACTGCTACACGGGAGTGGGAAGAGAGTGGCCAAGTGCCAGAATAGGCGCATCTTCCAGATGTGCCTTTTCTGGGGTGGCTGGGGGCAGATGTTTGTAGCCAGGGGGGGCCAATAACCATGGACCCTCTCTAGGCTATTAATATCTGCCCTCAGTCACTGGCTTTACCACTCTGGCGGAGAAAATTGCGTGGGAGCCAACGCCAAATTTTTCCGCGATTTAACCATTTATTTTAGCAGCTACAGCGCCCAAATTTTGCACATACACACTACTAACATTAGTAGTGTGGAATATGCAAAAAAAAAGGGGATATGAGATGGTTTACTGTATGTAAACCATGTCTCATATCCTGTCGGGTTTGTGAAGGAGAAATGAAAAGCCGGCAATTGAATTACCGTCTTTTCACATATATTGCGCTGAATTAAATATAAATACAGAATATATATATATGTGTCTCAATGACATATATATATATATATATATATATATATATATATATACTGTATATATGTTTTACCAAACATTTGAGCACATAAATCCATTAGATGTCGGTTTTGCAAGCCTGCGAGAAAATCTCGCAGTACGGATGCCATACGGATTACATACGGAGGATGCCATGCGCAAAATACGCTGACACACCCTGCCTACGGATCACTATTTTGGGAACATTTCTCCGTATTATGGCCGTATTACGGCCGTAAAAAACGGACCGTATTGTCTTACGCTGAGTGTGACTCCAGCCTAAGAGTTCCTCCTTCATAAATAAAACAAGATGTGTCTCCTTATGTGTCACACACACCACATGGCCAGCTAGGGTTGTTAAATGTTACAATTACATTTCCCAATGAATGCATTTGTATTGGTTGAAAGCAATGTTAAAGTTGAAAAACGCATCGCATGTGAACATAGCCAAAGTGGTGGAGGAACATTTTGGTCTGGGGTTAATTATTTTGCCTTATATACAAGTCATTACCCTGGAAAGGATGTACCTTAACATATTTCCCAGCAAAATCCATTTTGGTTTCGTTTTTGTATGTTTTTTGGTGCACCTGTAAAAATGGCGTGAAACTCTGACAACATTGCTTACAGCTGTGACCTAGGCGTCAGAAATGCTTCCAGGGGCGATCCCCATGATGTTCCTGTGTCATTTGAGCAGTGTTTACATCATTTTCTGATGTTTTTAGACTATAAAAGGACCCCCGGGGGATCGCAGTAAAAAAACTCGGGTGTCCCATGGACTTACTTTGGGCTCGTTGCTCGGGTCAAGTACCAGAGCATTCCAATTTGCTCAACCTGAGCAATGAGCACCCGAGCATTTTAGTGCTCACTTATCACTTGTAGCAACATCTCTTCCACTACATACAACCAAGCAGGTTGAGACCCAGCCAGGAGTGTTCACATTTCAAGAAATTAATGTTAACATCTGCAGCAACAACAGCAGGCACAGATGCCCAACTAAACATATCATAGACTGTAATTGCGTGAAATCAATGCAGTACACTAAAAACTACATTGCCTAGTCAGTACAGACTGCGATTGGAGTGCAAAAGTCCTTGGAGATCCATGACTTGTTCATCTTGATGAAATTTAGGTGGTCTACACTTTAAGGGGACAATTGTCTGTCTTACCTGTCAGAACACTACCAGCAGCATTGAAGACACGTCCTGACTGTTGGACATGATAAAACCTCCAAGGCGTGAGAGACGAGCTTAGGCAACCCATCGATTTTTGAATACCATAATGCAAAAGAGTCAATGCCCTCCCTGATGGTATTGATATTGAGTTCTAGATACTACTGCACCATCCTCTGTATTCATTCACCATGTGTCAGACTTGAACTATGTTGTGCTGCTGCACGAGCTGGACCAAAAAATGTGTTAAAGGACTCACAGAAATTGCTTCTGCGACTTAACCCCTTAGTGACAGAGCCAATTTGGTACTTAATGACCGAGCCAATTTTTACAATTCTGACCAGTGTCACTTTATGAGGTTATAACTCTGGAACGCTTTATCGGATCCCGCTGATTCTGAGATTGTTTTTTCGTGACATGTTGTACTTCAAGTTAGTGGTAACATTTCTTCGATATTACTTGCGATTATTTATGAAAAAAATGGAAATATGGCGAAAATTTTTAAAATTTTGCAATTTTCAAACTTTGTATTTTTATGCCCTTAAATCAGAGAGATATGTCACAAAAAATAGTTAATAAATAACATTTCTCACATGTCTACTTTACATCAGCACAATTTTGGAAACAATTTTTTTTTTTGTTAGGGAGTTATAAGGGTTAAAAGTTGACCAGCAATTTCTCATTTTTACAACACCATGTTTTTTTTAGGGACCACATCACCTTTGAAGTGATTTTGAGGGGTCTATATGATAGAAAATAACCAAGTGTGACACCATTCTAAAAACTGCACCCCTCAAGCTGCTCAAAACCACATTCAAGAAGTTTATTAACCCTTTACGTACTTCACAGGAACTAAAACAATGTGGAAGAAAAAAATTAACATTTTACTTTTTTTTGCAAACATTTTACTTCAGAACCATTTTTTTTAATTTTCACAAGTGTAAAAACAGAAATTTAACCACAAATTTTGTTGTGCAATTTTTCCTGAGTACGCCGATACCCCATATGTGGAGGTAAACCACTGTTTGGGCGCACCGCAGAGCTTGGAAGTGAAGGAGCACCGTTTGACTGTTTCAATGCAGAATTGGCTGGAATTGAGATCGGACGCCATGTCGCGTTTGGAGAGCCCCTAATGTGCCTAAACAGTGGAAACCCCCCACAAGTGACACCATTTTGGAAACTAGACCCCCCAAGGAACTTATCTAGATGTGTGGTGAGCACTTTGAACCCCCAAGTGCTTCACAGAAGTTTATAACGTAGAGCCGTGAAAATAAAAAATCGCATTTGTTTTCACAAAAATGATTTTTTCGCCCACAAATTCTTATTTTCACAAGGGTAACAGGAGAAATTAGACCACAAAAGTTGTTGTGCAATTTCTCCTGAGTACGTCGATACCCCATATGTGGAGGTAAACCACTGTTTGGGCGCACCGCAGAGCTTGGAAGTGAAGGAGCACAGTTTGACTTTTTCAATGCAGAATTGGCTGGAATTGAGATCGGATGCCATGTCGCGTTTGGAGAGTCCCTGATGTGCCTAAACAGTGGAAACCCCCCACAAGTGATACCATTTTGGAAACTAGACCCCCCAAGGAACTTATCTAGATGTGTGGTGAGCACTTTGAACCCCCAAGTGCTTCACAGAAGTTTATAACGTAGAGCCGTGAAAATAAAAAATCTCATTTTTTCTACAAAAATGATCTTTTTGCCCCAAAATTTTTATTTTCACAAGGGTAACAGGAGAAATTAGACCACAAAAGTTGTTGTGCAATTTCTCCTGAGTACGTCGATACCCCATATGTGGAGGTAAACCACTGTTTGGGCGCACCGCAGAGCTTGGAAGTGAAGGAGCACCGTTTGACTTTTTCAATGCAGAATTGGCTGGAATTGAGATCGGATGCCATGTCGCGTTTGGAGAGTCCCTGATGTGCCTAAACAGTGGAAACCCCCCACAAGTGATACCATTTTGGAAACTAGACCCCCCAAGGAACTTATCTAGATGTGTGGTGAGCACTTTGAACCCCCAAGTGCTTCACAGAAGTTTATAACGTAGAGCCGTGAAAATAAAAAATCTCATTTTTTCTACAAAAATGATCTTTTTGCCCCAAAATTTTTATTTTCACAAGGGTAACAGGAGAAATTAGACCACAAAAGTTGTTGTGCAATTTCTCCTGAGTACGTCGATACCCCATATGTGGAGGTAAACCACTGTTTGGGCGCACCGCAGAGCTTGGAAGTGAAGGAGCACCGTTTGACTTTTTCAATGCAGAATTGGCTGGAATTGAGATCGGATGCCATGTCGCGTTTGGAGAGTCCCTGATGTGCCTAAACAGTGGAAACCCCCCACAAGTGATACCATTTTGGAAACTAGACCCCCCAAGGAACTTATCTAGATGTGTGGTGAGCACTTTGAACCCCCAAGTGCTTCACAGAAGTTTATAACGTAGAGCCGTGAAAATAAAAAATCTCATTTTTTCTACAAAAATGATCTTTTTGCCCCCAAATTTTTATTTTCACAAGGGTAACAGGAGAAATTAGACCACAAAAGTTGTTGTGCAATTTCTCCTGAGTACGTCGATACCCCATATATGGGGGTAAACCACTGTTTGGGCGCACCGCAGAGCTTGGAAGAGAAGGAGTGTCGTTTTACTTTTTCAATGTAGAATTGGCTGGAATTGAGATCGGACGCCATGTCACGTTTGGAGAGCCGCTGATGTGCCTAAACAGTAGAGACCCCCCACATATGACACCATTTTGGAAACTAGACCCCTTAAGGAACTTATCTAGATGTGTGGTGAGCACTTTAAACCCCCAGGTGCTTCACAGAAGTTTATAACGTAGAGCCGTGAAAATAAAAAATCTCATTTTTTCTACAAAAATGATCTTTTTGCCCCAAAATTTTTATTTTCACAAGGGTAACAGGAGAAATTAGACCACAAAAGTTGTTGTGCAATTTCTCCTGAGTACGTCGATACCCCATATGTGGAGGTAAACCACTGTTTGGGCGCACCGCAGAGCTTGGAAGTGAAGGAGCACCGTTTGACTTTTTCAATGCAGAATTGGCTGGAATTGAGATCGGATGCCATGTCGCGTTTGGAGAGTCCCTGATGTGCCTAAACAGTGGAAACCCCCCACAAGTGATACCATTTTGGAAACTAGACCCCCCAAGGAACTTATCTAGATGTGTGGTGAGCACTTTGAACCCCCAAGTGCTTCACAGAAGTTTATAACGTAGAGCCGTGAAAATAAAAAATCTCATTTTTTCTACAAAAATGATCTTTTTGCCCCAAAATTTTTATTTTCACAAGGGTAACAGGAGAAATTAGACCACAAAAGTTGTTGTGCAATTTCTCCTGAGTACGTCGATACCCCATATGTGGAGGTAAACCACTGTTTGGGCGCACCGCAGAGCTTGGAAGTGAAGGAGCACCGTTTGACTTTTTCAATGCAGAATTGGCTGGAATTGAGATCGGATGCCATGTCGCGTTTGGAGAGTCCCTGATGAGCCTAAACAGTGGAAACCCCCCACAAGTGATACCATTTTGGAAACTAGACCCCCCAAGGAACTTATCTAGATGTGTGGTGAGCACTTTGAACCCCCAAGTGCTTCACAGAAGTTTATAACGTAGAGCCGTGAAAATAAAAAATCTCATTTTTTCTACAAAAATGATCTTTTTGCCCCCAAATTTTTATTTTCACAAGGGTAACAGGAGAAATTAGACCACAAAAGTTGTTGTGCAATTTCTCCTGAGTACGTCGATACCCCATATATGGGGGTAAACCACTGTTTGGGCGCACCGCAGAGCTTGGAAGAGAAGGAGTGTCGTTTTACTTTTTCAATGTAGAATTGGCTGGAATTGAGATCGGACGCCATGTCACGTTTGGAGAGCCGCTGATGTGCCTAAACAGTAGAGACCCCCCACATATGACACCATTTTGGAAACTAGACCCCTTAAGGAACTTATCTAGATGTGTGGTGAGCACTTTAAACCCCCAGGTGCTTCACAGAAGTTTATAACGTAGAGCCGTGAAAATAAAAAATCTCATTTTTTCTACAAAAATGATCTTTTTGCCTCCAAATTTTTATTTTACCAAGGGTAACAGGTGAAAATGGACCCCAGAAGCTGTTGTACAATTTGTCTTGAGTACGCCGACACCCCATATGTGGGGGTAAACCACTGTTTGGGCGCATGGCTGAGCTCGGAAGCAAAGGAGCGCCATTTGACTTTTCAATGCAAAATTGACTGGAATTGAGATCGGACGCCATGTCGCGTTTGGAGAGCCCCTGATGTGCCTAAACAGCAGAAACCCCCCAAAAGTGACCCCATTTTGGAAACTAGACCCCCCATGGAACTTATCTAGATGTGTAGTGAGAACTTTGAATGCCCAAGTGCATCACAGAAGTTTATAATGCAGAGTCGTGAAAATAAAAAATATATATTTTTTAACAATAAAGATTTTTTAGCCCCCAAGTTTTTATTTTCACAAGGGTAACAAGAGAAATTGGACCACAAAAGTTGTTGTCCAATTTGTCCTGAGTATGCTGGTACCCCATATGTGGGGGTAAACCACTGTTTGGGCGCATGGCAGAGCTCGGAAGGGAAGGAGTGCCATTTTGGAATGCAGACTTTGATAGAATTGTCTGCGGGCGTTATGTTGCCTTTGCAGACCCCTAATGTACCTAAACAGTAGAAACCCCCAACAAGTGACCCCATTTTGGAAAATAGACCCCCCAAGGAACTTATCTAGATATGTGGTGAGAACTTTGAATGCCCAAGTGCTTCACAGAAGTTTATAATGCAGAGTAGTGAAAATAAAAAATATTTTTTTTCCCACAAAAAAGATTTTTTTAGCCCCCAAATTTTTATTTTTACAAGGGTAACAAGAGAAATTGGACCCCAAAAGTTGTTGTCCAATTTGTCCTGAGTATGCTGGTACCCCATATGTGGGGGTAAACCACTGTTTGGGCGCATGGCAGAGCTCGGAAGGGAAGGAGTGCCATTTTGGAATGCAGACTTTGATAGAATTGTCTGCGGGCGTTATGTTGCCTTTGCAGACCCCTAATGTACCTAAACAGTAGAAACCCCCAACAAGTGACCCCATTTTGGAAAATAGACCCCCCAAGGAACTTATCTAGATATGTGGTGAGAACTTTGAATGCCCAAGTGCTTCACAGAAGTTTATAATGCAGAGTAGTGAAAATAAAAAATATTTTTTTTCCCACAAAAAAGATTTTTTTAGCCCCCAAATTTTTATTTTCACAAGGGTAACAAGAGAAATTGGACCCCAAAAGTTGTTGTCCAATTTGTCCTGAGTATGCTGGTACCCCATATGTGGGGGTAAACCACTGTTTGGGCGCACGGCAGAGCTCGGAAGGGAAGGAGCGCCATTTTGCAATGCAGACTTTGATAGAATTGTCTGCGGGCGTTATGTTGCGTTTGCAGACCCCTAATGTACCTAAACAGTAGAAACCCCCACAAGTGACCAAATTTTGGAAACTAGACCCCCTAAGGAACTTATCTAGATATGTGGTGAGAACTTTGAAAGCTCAAGTGCTTCACAGAAATTTATAATGCAGAGTAGTGAAAATAAAAAAATATATTTTTTTCCAACAAAAAAGATTTTTAGCCCCCAAGTTTTTATTTTCACAAGGGTAACAGGAGAAATTGGACCCCAAAAGTTGTTGTCCAATTTATCCCGAGTACGCTGATGCCCCATATGTGGGGGTAAACCACTGTTTGGGCGCACGGCAGAGCTCAGAAGGGAGGGAGTACCATTTGACTTTTTTAGCGCAAAATTGGCTGTCGTGTTTGGAGACCCCCTGATGTACCTAAACAGTGGAAACCCCCCAATTCTAACTCCAACCCTAACCCCAACACAGCCCTAACCCTAATCTCAACCCGATCCATAATCCTAATCACAACCCTAACGATAATCACAACCCTAACCCCAAAACAGCCCTAATCTCAACCCTAACCATAACCCTAATCAAAACCCTAAATCCAACACACCCCTAACCCTAATCCCAACCCTAACCCTAATCCCAACCCTAATCCCAAACGTAACACTAATCCCAACCCTAATCCAAACCCTAACCCTAATCCCAACTCTAACCCTAACTTTAGCCCCAACCCTAACTTTAGCCCCAACCCTAACCATAACTTTAGCCCCCGTCGTCACAAAAAAAGTTCAATGTAACCTTTTTTTTGTACGACGCGTCCGCCATTTCCGCGGATGCGTGGCCGTAACTCTGCCCCCTCCTCCCCAGGACATAGACTGGGCAGCGGATGCGTTGAAAAACTGCATCCGCTGCCCACGTTGTGCACAATTTTCACAACGTGCGTCGGTACATCGGGCCGACGCATTGCGACCGCCCCGTACCGACGCAAGTGTGAAAGAAGCCTTAGGCTACTTTCAGACATAGCGCATTTTTGAGCGCTATTTTGCGGGCGCTTTTCAAAAATGCGCAATGTCATTTTCGTCTGCCGGCAAAGTGAATGAGAAATTCACTTTGCCGTTCAGACACACCGCAAAAAAACGCGGCGCTTTTGTCTGCAAGCACGCCGGCGTAAAAAGAATTGACATGTCAATTCTTTACGCAGCGGCGTGTCTGCGTATCCCCCTAGGGCCCCATATTACCTTCCACACACAGCGCCTTTGTCCTGGGTGTCGGCGTCTTTGTACGGAGGGGTTGACACCCAGGACCGGACGTGACGTCGGACAGGAAGAGGGAAGCCCCCGCCCCCCAGTGAAGCAGCATGGAGTCCTTCTGTGTGTGTGTGTGTGCGTGTGTGTGCATGTGTGTGTCCCCATGCGACGCTAGTGCCACCATTGTGCTAAGTCGCCGTATGGGACTACTACTCCCATCCGGTATTAGGATGGGAGAGTTGTCCCTGTGTCCGGCGACTTAGCACAATTGTAAAGTTACACAAAACACCTACACACAATACACATACATGACACACAGTACATACAACATATAACACAGAGTATATACTCACCAACAGCACACTTGTAGGCGAAGCCCTCGATCCTCCAGGAAAAAATCCAAAAATAATAAACCAAATTCATACTCCCTGTCCGCAGAATCCATAAAACGAGTGTCCCACGCCGATCGGCTGCTCTCCGGCGATACACTGCCAGGAGCGAAGCTCCTAGCAGTGTATCGCGTACTGTTCCGGAGTTCAATGACTCCGGCGTCTCGGTTAACAGCAGTACAGCTGCGTTGAACTTTCCCACGCAGCACTGCCGTTAAGCGAGAGTGCCGGGGTCAATGACCGCCGGTAAACTCGCTCGCGCATGCGCAGTGACACACCGACAGGAACTATGGCTCCTGTCAGTGTGTTGCTGCAGCCGTGGAGAGCAGACATATCTCTGGATGTGTCTGTTCTCCATGGAAAATCTTGATACGTGGCACTTAAATATGTGGCAATTAAATACGTGACACGTGGCACTTATACGTGATACGTGTCACTTAAATACGTGGCACTGAAATACGTGATACGTGGCACTTTGATACGTGGCACGTGTCACTTAAATACGTGGCACGTGGCACTGAAATATGTGGCACGTGGCACTTTGATACGTGGCACGTGTCTCTTAAATACGTGGCACGTGGCACTGAAAGATGTGGCACGTGGCACTTTGATACGTGGCACGTGGCACTTTGATACGTGGCACGTGGCACTTTGATACGTGGCACGTGGCACTGAAATATGTGGCACGTGGCACTTTGATACGTGGCACGTGGCACTTTGATACGTGGCACGTGGCACTTTGATACGTGGCACGTGGCACTTTGATACGTGGCACTGAAATATGTGGCACGTGGCACTTTGATACGTGGCACGTGTCACTTAAATACGTGGCACGTGGCACTGAAATATGTGGCACGTGGCACTTTGATACGTGGCACGTGTCTCTTAAATACGTGGCACGTGGCACTGAAAGATGTGGCACGTGGCACTTTGATACGTGGCACGTGGCACTTTGGTACGTGGCACGTGGCACTGAAATATGTGGCACGTGGCACTTTGATACGTGGCACGTGGCACTTTGATACGTGGCACG
Source organism: Ranitomeya variabilis (assembly GCF_051348905.1). Taxonomy (NCBI): domain Eukaryota; kingdom Metazoa; phylum Chordata; class Amphibia; order Anura; family Dendrobatidae; genus Ranitomeya; species Ranitomeya variabilis. The sequence goes on from NC_135235.1 coordinate 494,100,853, forward strand.
TGGCACTTTGATACGTGGCACGTGGCACTTTGATACGTGGCACTGAAATATGTGGCACGTGGCACTTTGATACGTGGCACGTGTCACTTAAATACGTGGCACGTGGCACTGAAATATGTGGGACACGTCGCACAAAAAAGTTACATGTAGTTTTTTTTGTGTCGACGGTCCGCCGAAGCACGACGCATCCGTCGCACGACGGATGCGACATGTGGCAATCCGTCGCAATGCGTCGCTAATGCAAGCCAATGGAGAAAAAACGCATCCTGCAAGCACTTTTGCAGGATGCGTTTTTTCTCCAACGACGCATTGCGACGGAAGCCAAAAAACGCTAGTGTGAAAGTAGCCTAACCCTAACCCTAGCCCTAACCCTAAATTTAGCCCCAACCCTAACTCTAACCCTAACCCTAACTCTAACCCTAACCCTAACCCTAACCCTAATTTTAGCCCCAACTTGTCTTCTCCTGCCGGCCGGCAGATGGCAGCAGATGGCGGGCGCACTGCGCATGCGCCCGCCATGATGAAAAAGCCGGCTGGCAGGAGAAGACAGAAGAGGACCCAGGGACCCCGGGTGAGTATGATAGGGTCCCCGAATCCCCCTATTTCTCTGTCCTCTGATGTGCGATCACATCAGAGGACAGAGAAATAACTGATCGCTTTTTTTTTTTTTTTTTTTTTTGCGGTCGCCGGTAAACTGTTAATTACCGGCGATCGCAAAGCAGGGGTCGGTGCAAATCGACCCCGATCATGTTCTTTGGGGTCTCGGCTACCCCCGGCAGCCGAGACCCCAAAGAACATCTGGGTGCCGGGCGGCGGGCGCACTGCGCGTGCGCCCGCCATTTTTTCCCGGAAAAAAGATGGCGGCGCCCATGGGGAGACACGAGGAGCACCGGGGGAGGTAGGTAAGTATTGGGGGGCTATTGGGGGCCATCGGGGACCACATTTCTCTGTCCTCCGATGTGCGATCACATCGGAGGACAGAGAAATTAAACGGCAAATCGCGTTTTTTTTTTTTTTGTTGCGACCGCCGGTAAACGGTTAATTACCGGCGATCGCAACTCAGGGGTCGGTAAAAACCCCCCGAATCATGTTCTCTGGGGTCTCGGCTACCCTCGGCAACCGAGACCCCAGAGAAAATCCGACTCTGGGGGGCGCTATTCACTTTTTCCACAGCGCCGTTAATTAACGGCGCTGTGGTTTAAGTACCCTTAGCGGCCGCCGTTAAAAGGCGTATCGGCGGTCGTTAAGGGGTTAAACCACTGCTGCTGCTGCTAATGTTTTGGCGTTGACGAATTGACGTGCCAGAGATTGGAAGTCTAGAGCTGCTATGCACACTGTGTGCCTCACTGCTGTCTTGGGGAAAACCTCTCTTAGGGTATGTGCACACGTCAGTATTTCTTGCAGAAATTTCCTGAAGAAAACCGGAAATTTTCTGCAAGAAATCCGCATTTTTTTTTTGCGATTTTTTTCCGGTTTTTTTGCGGTTTTTTTAGCATTCTGCAAGCGTAATTAGCTTGCAGAATGCTAAAGTTTTCCAAGCGATCTGTAGCATCGCTTGGAAAACTGACTGACAGGTTGGTCACACTTGTCAAACATAGTGTTTGACAAGTGTGACCAACTTTTTACTATAGATGCTGCCTATGCAGCATCAATAGTAAAAGATAGAATGTTTAAAAATAAAAAAAAATAAAAAAAATGGTTATACTCACCCTCTGCAGACAGCCGTTATCCTCAGCGGCATCCGTTCCTATAGATGGTGTGGTTCAGGACCTTCGATGACGTCGCGGTCACATGACCGGTCTCGTGACCAATCACAAGACAGCGACGTCATCGCAGGTCCTTCACCGCACACCAGCTATAGGAACCGAAGCGGCAGCATGCACCGGAGAGGCGGGAAGACTCCGGGGGCCATCGAAGGTGAGTATATCACTATTTTTTATTTTAATTCTTTTTTTTTGACCAATGGAGTCTCCTCTCCTCCACCCTGGGTACCAACCGCACATAATCTGCTTACTTCCCGCATGGTGTGCACAGCCCCGTGCGGGAAGTAAGCAGATCAATGCACTCCTAGGTGTGCGGAATCCCCGCAATTCCGCATTTTTAATGAACATGTTGCTTTTTTTTCCACGATGCGATTTGTTTGCGGAAAAAAATGCAACATTTGCACAAAAAATGCGGAATACACTGTAAATAATAGGAGGCATATGTTAGCCGTTTTTTTGCTTTTTGTTCGCGTTTTTATAGCGAAAAAACGCGAAAAAAACGCAAAAAATACTGAACGTGTGCACATGGCCTCAAGGACGTGTAAAAGTGTGTTTCAATACTACAGAATTTGCAGGTCCTTATCCAGGGCGGGAAGCATCTAGCAAAATTTGGTCTTATAGTGTGGATCTAACAGAGTGGCAACCTAGTAGTCAGCACTATTTTGAAACTATTTCGAATCATAACTATACAGGGATCATGTTGCAGATAGTGTAGAAAGAAGGCACTCATTTATCAGGCTCTCCTATAAAGTTCAAGCCCATGCTGTGTTGGTGGCTTGGTAACACTGATGCTTGTTTCCTCCGTCTCCTCCCGAATAACAGAGAAGGGATGTTTTTCCTCTTTATCTGCTGACAGTTGTTCGCCCATCACCTCTTCCTCCTCCATTTGTTCCTTGGCTTTGCACCTTCATTAACAGTTTGTCTGGTTTCACCAGCCCCCCTCGATCACAGTAATCCACCCTCCTTTGGCACCCTCTTGTGTGATGACAATCTGGTTCTTTGAGACAATTTAATCTCTTCTGCATACTCCTCTGCTTCCCCCTCTTCCGTTGGGACTACCACCTCCTCCTGCAGGCTATTTAAAGTCTGCTCCAGCATATAGATAACCGAAATAGTTATGCTGATGATGGCATCATCAGCGCTAACAATCTTAATAGCCATTTTGAAACTGTGCAAAAGGGTCTAAAGTGGAATTCCACTGTGTCAGCACATCGCATATCAACCTGTTAACTGGCATGGACAAAGACTTCTGTATTGATGCAAGTCGATGACCTGAGGGGTGTGAACAGCAGAAGTGAGCATACAGCTTCCGTGCTTTCTGCAGCAGCTCACCCAGGCCAGGATATACTGTAGCTGTACCCCCAGGTTTAGGACTTAAGCCATGTAAAGCATGTGTGTGAGATTCCCTCGGCATAGGGCCGCCACCAGGTTCACACTGCTATTGGACAAGGCCTTCCCTGGATTCATGTTCTGCGGAGACATCCATTGCTCAAATTCAGACTGGAGAGCTGTTAACAACTCTTCAGCTGTATGACTATGATCTCCAAGGCATATCAATTTTAACTCTGCCTGATAGCGGTGAACCCTGGCTGTGCAGTACCAAGGTGGTGGGGATTTGCTCTGCAATGTTGGAATATGTGTCTCATTAAGGCAGAGGTTGAATGCACAGGTGGAGGTGGAGTTGGCAGAAGCAGTGGAGGAAGTGTGAAATACAGAGGTTTGTCCTGTAAGCATTGGGGATTCCACAACTTTTGGAGCAGCCTCTTCCCCGCCTGCCTCCACAGCCACCAAGGTCACCCAGTGCCCAGTCAGAAAGATATAATGTCCATGGCCATGCTTACTCATCCAAGTGTTTGTGGGGAAATGCACCCTGACAGACATAGACATAGTCAAGGAATGGGTATTGTTGTCTGCGACATGCTGGTTTAGCGCAGGCACAGCTTTCTTAGAGGAGTAATGGACTAAGATTGGGTAAGGCTACGTTCACATTTGCGGTGTGCGCCGCAGCATCCTCGCCGCAAGACAACGCATGCGTCGTGCGGCCCTATCTTTAACATTGGGGCCGCATGTACATGCGTTGTCATGCGTTGTGTTGCGTTGTACGCCGCATGCGGCGTTAGGGCGCACCTGTCAGGGTGCGGCAAACGCAACATGTTGCATTTTTTTGGGCGGCGCCGACCTTTTAAAAAACGCATGCGTCGTGTTTGCGTCGTCGATGCGCCTTATTCCCCATTGAAGTGTATTGACAACGCATGCGTTTTCAATTAAAAAAGGCAAAAAATTGTCTAGACTTTGTCTAGACACTTAAAAAAAGCACTATATATATAAAAAAAGGGAGGTTGGCATTGTCTTTCACAAGGCTATTCTCTACAGAGAAGACACAGAGAGGAGCAATCTGCTTTCAAAACCTGTAAGTATATAATTTCTCTTTGCGTTTTTATTCTGTGTTTTATTTCTTGATTTTGATTTAATTTGTGCAATGTTTGGTCTGTGCTATTGTACGGTTATGGCACTGGGGGTTGTTATTGAAAAATTGTGTTTTTTAATCTGGTTCTGATGTATTTCTGGCGTTATATGATAGCGTTTCTTGTCTTCGGCCTTGCTTGGTTTTGGATTGGTTTTGGATTGGTTTTGGGTTGTTCTGGTGTCATGCGGTTGTTCAATGTCTTTTTTTTGGCTGATTTTTTATTGTTAAATTTCTGGTGCATGTCTTTTTCTGGTTTCTATTGTTGGGGGTAACCGTATGGCGTTTTCTTGGCTCATGTCTTGCTGTGTTTTATTGTAAAGTATGCTGTTGGCATTGCCTACCTTTTTTTTTCTTTCCTTGAGTGTCTTTTCTTGCTGGTGGGGGGGGCTACATTTATGATGTTTCATTTGTATTGTATTGTTCCGTACGGCTATATGCCATTCTATTTTCAATTGTATTTTTTAATTTTATGTTTTTTTAATCTCTGATGGTTTTACGTTGTTTTTAACCGTATGGCATATATCTTCCTTCCTTGACTGTTTGCATTGTAAAGTTTGGAGTATGGATGTATTTTTTTTGGGGGGGGGGGCTCTTTTTTTTTTTTTTCCATGGGTTTTTTTTCTATTTGACTATGGTTTATCTTTGGGTTGCTGTATATTTTAACAGCGGTTGTACCGTAATGTTTATTGCTTATTGTCTAGAATGGTATTTATTACCTTTTTCTGATGTATTTCTGTGGTTCTATGTCACAAGATGGTGTTGTTTTGGATCATGTCTTGTAAAGTATGGCGTTCAATTAGTTTGCTATTTCATTGGTCCTTTTTTTTTTCTGTTTAAATAAAGTTTTGGGTTTTTTTTAGTTTTTATTTTTTTAAATTTGGACATAGGGGTCTATTTTTGCTTAATTTTTTTGGGGTCTATTCTGGATGAAACTTTTTAATACTCTGCATTGTGTTGTATCTGCTATTGTATTCTCTTGGCGTTGTGGTGTCGCTTGTTGAGGTTGCATTGTCCTATCAGTCAACAGTCCATTGTGGTTGTTAATTTTTTTTTTTTTTTGCTATTTCTTTGTATGTGGCAGTGTTTGCTTTGGATTTGATTTTTTTGTTCATTTTTTCATTGCAGAACAACTTGCAAGAATGGCGACTGAGTCAGCATCTAGCCAATCGGCGCAGGGGAGTGCGGTGAGTAATTATGTCCAGTTGCTTACTATTCGCTGTCATTTGTAGCCTTGGCAATAATTTTTGTCTACAATTTTTACAGGCTTCTTCAAGTGAGGGGGAAGGGAATCAGCGGGAGCTGCGAGCTCAGGGCCAAGGTGTGGCGTCAAGCCGGCGAGTAAGTATTATTATTTTTTTTATTATTTAAATTTCTTTTCTTGACTAGCATCCTGCTGTGAGGAACAGTACATTTGACTAGCATCCTGCTTTCACTAGTGATGTTGACAAAGCTTAATTACATTATAGCTTTTAAGGGCTGCAAGTATTGGGGGAAGGTAACATACAGTTGAACTCCCTGCACAAGAACATACATAAATACAGGTATAGAAACCAGAGATACATACATCAAATGGCATATTATTCAAAGAGGACAGGGCAAAGGTACATATCATGACAGGTGCTGGTGGTTGTTCATATTTTCAAATCTTTAACCTTAATGTTTTCCTATTATTCTAGGTTTCACAATGGGACCACAGTGAGAGTATTGATGTAGACCTCCTAATCACCAGCATACAGGAGCGTGGCCCGTTGTGGGACAGCCGTGACCCCCGGCACATGGACCAGGTGGTGTTGAGGCGTTTGTGGGTTGAGGTGGCAAAGTCGCTGTGGGATGGCTTTGACAGCGCTTCAGGCACGGACAAAAGCAACTTTGGTGAGTATTGATGATACGCCGTGCTGATACGCCGCTATGACCCATCATGACGGGATACACACAACCGTGTGTGATGCGATCAACGCCTTCAACTTTGCATCGCACACGGTTGTTTTATCCTTTTTAAATGCTAAATATGTAACCTTTTTTTTGGTTTGCATTCACAGTCAAAAAGTTGAGGACCAGATGGCGATCCATGAAGGACCGTTTCAATAAGGGCCTCCGTAATGAGGAGGAGCAAGCTCGGAGTGGTGCTGGTGCGGCCAAGTGTGTTCCCTACAAATACAACAGGGCGTTACAGTTCCTAAGACCGGTCCTTGGCCGCCGACAGTAAGTATTTTGTCCACATACCAGATTGCGCAGCCACATCGTACATTGCCCAGCCACGTACATTGCGCATCCACATAGTATATTGCCAGGCCACTATATCGCAGCCACATAGTACATGTTCTAGCCACGTATCCACATAGTATATTTCCCAGGCACATAGTGTATTGGCCATCCATGTAGTCAGCGTAGCATATTGGCCATCCATGTAACTTTTTCCCTAGTGGGATGGTATATTGCCCATTAGTCATTTTTTTGGTTAACAGCGTGAGTCCTTGTAGTCCATGACAGGTTACGTTCTAAGTCAGGGTAGGTCTGATCGCAGGAATAATGATGACGTCTCGATCACATGACCCTAACGTCATGGCAGTTCCTGCGATCAGCGTTACAATGGCAGTCATCTGCAAAGTCACTGTAGATAAATAATTTTTTGGGTTTTGTTTCACATTTTTCTCTTAACTTTAAATTTTATACTATTGCTGCGGCATAGGCAACGTCAATAAAGAGTTTATGACAAAAAAGTTTTTTCTAACACAACGCGTGTGTTTGCCGATGACAGTGGTATGCGGTCAAAAGGCTTTGGCAGCGGGAAGGAGCACTCTTTTTCTGCAGTTGGTATGTCCACGATTGGTCTCGTCAGCCATAACAGGCAGCTGGCGATAACAATCATCAATTTATTAAAGGCCAGACAGACTGAGAGACAGAGGATTGTTATCTATTGTTGTGTCATGTAATGTTAACTTTATTACAGGAGTTGGCGTATGTGATAGGTTATTAATTGAAGACTAAATTTTCCCTTATCTTTTCACAGAACACACAGCAGCACCCTCGAGCGTGCTCGCCCATCTGGAGCGGACCTTCATGAATCGCCATCTTACCCGTCACAGCCATCCCACAGCGACAGCAGGCTTGCACCACCATCTGGAGAACCGGCAGCCGGTCCATCAGGTGTTCCCCTGGCCGAGGCCTCTGGCGCTCCTTCTTTCGGGAATTCCCGACAGCACCAGCGGGCCTCGGACAGGCCAACAATGCCCGAATTTTTGCATTTGAGCACGGTCTTCCAGAATTGTTTCAAGGCGCTGGGCGATAGAATGGACACTGCTCTGTCCAATATCGACCGGCGCCTTGAAAATATGGAATCCGAGCTCTCGAGGCCGGCCAAACATTTTTTTAGTGCCATTGCTAAGGGCATGGTGGAACACCTTACGCCGGAACTCCAGATTTCGGTGATGCAGGCCTGCAACACTGCCTACGTGAGGGCTCTGCAGCAGGCTCGGGTCATGCAGTCAGCGACTACAATGCCCGTAGTGCCGTCGCTGGATAGCATGACTCCGACTCCTGCTGCAGAGCCACTCCAGCCACCCCACCGAGGTCCGCGTGCGGAGCGACACCACCACAGGCACCATAACATCGAGCCGCCGACTCCTGCTCCTGCCAGGCCCTCATCCTCTCGTAGCCATCATGCTGTGGGAGCTGCCGCAGGAGAACATAGGAGGAAGAGAAGGAGGACACATACTGTGGCTCTGGCTGCTCCAATCATACAGACACCTACTTCGCGGCAGGGGTCTAGCCGCAGCAGGAGCAGCCAGAGCCATTCAAGAACCAGTGGAAGACTTGTTTTGCCTCCTCCCTCCCCTACAGAGGTTGCGGTCTCGTCGCCAGGGTACCCAGAGGGCTTGGAATTGCCGTCGAGCCTACTGGACTCTGGCTCATTATCCTCCTCTTCCTCTCCCCATTCCCAACCAGAGACTTACCACTCACCCATGGTAGCTGAGGTTGATACCCCATAAGTTTATTTCCCATCTTTTTTCCTGTTTCCCCAATAAAAAATGTTATTTTCACAACAATGTTTGTTTTTATTTTGCAGTATACTTCTCGGCAATTCACGCCGTGCGCCGTCTACACATATTTTGTGCTTCAAACACCTCATATATGCAATGTCAGACAGTATTTTTACAATTTTTATTTTGCTTTTTTTTGGGTGTCTCTCATTGCTGTATGAGGTGTTTACAAACACTAAAGGTACCTTCACACTTAAGCAATGCTGCAGCGAAACAGACAATGATGCCGATCGCTGCAGCGTCGCTATTTGGTCGCTGGAGAGCTGTCACACAGACAGCTCTCCAGCAACCAACGATGCCGAGGTCCCCGGGTAACCAGGGGAAACATCGGGTTGCTAAGCGCAGGGCCGCGCTTAGTAACCCGATGTTTACCCTGGTTACCAGTGTAAAAAAACAAACAGTACATACTCACCTTCGCGTCCCCCGGCATCCGCTTCCCTGCACTGACTGAGTGCCGGCCCTAACAGCAGAGTGGTCACGTCACCGCTGTGCTGTGCATTCACTTTACGGCCGGCACTCAGTCAGTGCAGGAAGCGGACGCCGGGGGACGCGAAGGTGAGTATGTACTGTTTGTTTTTTTACACTGGTAACCAGGGTAAACATCGGGTTACTAAGCGCGGCCCTGCCCTTAGTAACCCGATATTTACCCTGATTACCATTGTAAAACATCGCTGGTATTGTTGCTTTTGCTGTCAAACACAACGATACACGGCGATCTGACAACCAAATAAAGTTCTTAACTTTAACCAACGACCAGCGATATCACAGCAGGATCCTGATCGCTGCTGCCTGCCAAACTCAACGATATCGCTAGCCAGGATGCTGCAACGTCACGGATCGCTAGCGATATCGTTTAGTGTGACGGTACCTTAACTGTAAGGCCGGGGACACACACAACGTATAAAAAAAACAGTCCGTTTTTCACGGACGAGAATCGCACAAATGTTTCCAAAACAGTGATCCGTGTGCAGTGCGAGGATGCGATTTCCTCGCATCAAATGATCCCTTTGACATCCGTGTGACATCCGTATGGCATCCGTATGCCGAGATTTTCTCGCAGGCTTGCAAAGCCGACATCTAATGGATTTATGTGCTCAAATGTTCGTTAAAACATATATACAGTATACATATATATATATATATATATATATATATATGTCATTGAGACACATATATATATATTCTGTATTTATATTTAATTCAGCACGAGATATGTTAAAAGCCGGTAATTCAATTGCCGGCTTTTCATTACTCCTGCCTAAACCCAACATGATATGAGACATGGTTTACATACAGTAAACCATCTCATATCCCTTTTTTTTTGCATATTCCACACTACTAATGTTAGTAGTGTGTATGTGCAAAATGTGGGCGCTGTAGCGTGTAAAATAAAGGGTTAAATCGCGGAAAAAATTGGCGTGGGCTCCCGCGCAATTTTCTCCGCCAGAGTGGTAAAGCCAGTGACTGAGGGCAGATATTAATAGCCAGGAGAGGGTCCATGGTTATTGGCCCCCCTGGCTACAAACATCTGCCCCCAGCCACCCCAGAAAAGGCACATCTGGAAGATGCGCCTATTCTGGCACTTGGCCACTCTCTTCCCACTCCCATGCAGCGGTGGGATATGGGGTAATGAAGGGTTTATGCCACCTTGCTATTGTAAGGTGACATTAAGCCAGATTAATATTGGAGAGGTGTCAATTATGACACCTATCCATTATTAATCCAATTGTATGAAAGGGTTAACAAAACAGACACACACATTATTAAAAAGTATTTTAATGAAATAAACAAACAGGTTGTTTTAGTATTTTATTGTTCTCTCAATCCATCCAGAACACCCTCGCTTGGCAAAATAATAAACCCACAATATACATACCCTCTCTGATGAACTGTCAGGTCCCACGAGGTAATCCATCTGAAGGGGTTAACTCAATTTACAGGCAGGAGCTGCGCTAAAGCACTCGCTCGTGTCTGTAATCCCCGGGTGATGAAAGGAAAGCTGAGTGATCTTTACTTACATTGAGTTGCGGTGATGCACCCTCTGGTGGATGAACTCATATGAACTCGAGCGTGGGAACTTTTCCAAGGCTCCAGTTCATGAGAACATCCACCAGAGGGTGCCTCACCGCAACTCAATGTGAGTACAGATCACCCAGCTTTCCTTCATTCCCCGGGGTTACAGGCACGAGCGAGTGCTTTAGCGCAGCTCCTGCCTGTAAAATAATTAACCCCTTCAGATGGATTACCTCGTGGGACCTGACAGTTCATCAGAGGGTATGTATATTGTTGGTTTATTATTTTGCCAAGCGAGGGTGTTCCGGATGGATTGAGAGAGCAATAAAATACTAAAACAACCTGTTTGTTTCTTTCATTAAAATACTTTTTAATAATGTGTGTGTGTTTTATTAACCATTTCGTACTATTGGATTAATAATGGATAGGTGACATAATTGACGCCTCTCCATTATTAATCTGGCTTAATGTCACCTTACAATAGCAAGGTGGCATTAACCCTTCATTACCCCATATCCCACCGCTACACGGGAGTGGGAAGAGAGTGGCCAAGTGCCAGAATAGGCGCATCTTCCAGATGCGCCTTTTCTGGGGTGGCTGGGGGCAGATGTTTGTAGCCAGGGGGGGCCAATAACCATGGACCCTCTCTAGGCTATTAATATCTGCCCTCGGTCACTGGCTTTACCACTCTGGCGGAGAAAATTGCGCGGGAGCCCACGCCAATTTTTTCCGTGATTTAACCTTTTATTTTACACGCTACAGCGCCCACATTTTGCACATACACACTACTAACATTAGTAGTGTGGAATATGAAAAAAAAAAAGGGATATGAGATGGTTTACTGTATGTAAACCATGTCTCATATCATGTCGGGTTTCGGAAGGAGAAATGAAAAGCCGGCATTTGAATTACCGGCTTTTCTAGAGAACACCGCTGAGTATTTCTCGCAATGCACACGCATGGTCCATGTGTAATCCAATTTTTTCTCGCCCCTATGGACTTTCATTGGCGAGTCTCGGCCGAGATACGCTGACAATCGCAGCATGCTGCGATTTCCCTCGGATCCTGAATACGGTGGAGAAAATATTGGATGATGGGAGCTGCACTATAGGTTAACATTGGGCCGAGTGCTATGCGATTTTTTTAGCGCATAGCACTCGTCCGTATTACGGTCAAGTGTGACCCCGGCCTAACATAGATTGTATACATATAATAAGGTCAGTGCTCCGGTGGTTGCAATGGTCACATGGCAAAGTGTTGACACTATTTGAATCAGGATGTATTTCTGCATCCTGACTTCAATACTTAATGGAGCGAACAAGATCGGCTCCCTCGTTGGCAAACTGAACAGTTTCCAAATAATAGCATATGGACACGGCTTCCTGGTGTGCGGTTGCTGATCTGCTTTTTTCCGGCACTGCATCCGCATGTTCCAAGGCTGTGTGAGTGGCACAACCCATGCACAACCGAAGCCTATTGGCCTCGCCATGGGTGGTGCCAGTCACACTGCCGCGGCAACTGCAGCTGCGTAGGGTGAAAATGTACTATCAGCAAGTGCGCTCAATGAAGCCGTGTTCCACATGAAACTAGTCTGGAATCTTGACAGTTTGCCTAGGAAGGAGAGAATCATGTTTGCTCAACTAGCGAACACACAGCCATGTGAACAAAAGTGTGGGGGTTTTGCAGACCATTTGGGAGCTGGTGATCACCAGAGTACATTTTGGGCGGTACACCGTTTTAGCGCAGTTGGTAGAAATATGTTCTTTGAAGCAGTGTAGAAAACTTTGAAAAATGTTTTATTAAACAACAACATTTTAAAAAAAGGGTTGCAAGTTTTTAGATAAGGCACATTACAGTAACAAACATTTATGAAGTATAGGTAGATGCAAAATTTGACATAACAAAATCCACCTAAACGGATGACATTTATTGCACATAATACTGGAGAAATATTTTATTATCATTATATTATATTTTTAGCACAGTCACAGTAGAGGTATTTATTGGTGTAGTTAAAACCAGAATACAGTCCAACAGTAACATTTACACTACACCATTGTATCTTGCCATGACACACGGCCAACATCTGAGACAAAATAGGCCGCAAATCGATCCCTCATCTGCGCAATTTCAACACTTGTCCTCAGAGGATGATCTTGGTAATCGGGCAATGGGTTTGCTATGGGTTCATCGAGTTCCACGTTCAGTCTCTCTTTGGCCATAATATAATTGTGGAGAACCACACAAGCCTTCACCACCTCATCCACTGTCTCAATTTTAAGATTAATGGCGGATCCTAATATACGCCATTTGGAGACAAGGATGCCAAAGGCGCACTCCACAGTTCTTCTGGCCCTGGACAGTCTGTAATTGAAAATCTTTTTTGTATGGTCCAAGCCCCGACTGGAGTAGGGTTTCAGAAGGTTGTTAGACATTTGAAATGCCTCATCCCCAACCACAACAAATGGCATTGCCGGGCCTTCGGTGTGGGGAAGAGGTCGTGGCTGGGGGAAATTAAAATTGTTCCCATATAATCTTTGGCCCATATCCGACTCCTTAAATGTCCGTGAGTCATTTGCACGGCCAAACGCACCAATGTCCACTGCGACAAACCTGCAGTCCGCACCTGCAATTGCCATAAGCACGGTAGAAAAGTATTTTTTATAATTAAAAAAAAGAGATCCACTTTTTGCAGGCTTTGTAATCCGAATGTGCTTTCCATCAACTGTGCCAATACAGTTAGGGAAAGAACACACTTGCTCAAATTTCTTGGCGTTGGCCTCCCAGATTTCACTTGTAGGGAGGGGTAAAAATTCCTCACGGAGATTATCCCACAAAGCGCGGCATGTGTCGGCAATAATTCCGGAAAGAGTGGAGACTCCAATCCTGAATTGGAAATGCAGGGATCTCAAGGTCTCTCCGGTAGCCAGGAAACTGCCAAGAAGATAAATAAAGAAATTACATTAAAGTACATTGTAATTTATAAAATTACATTGACCATACCTAAACCAAAACAAATTTAAAAAAAAAGCTAAAAAAAGGGAAGAACATATCACAGTCATTCAAACAGCTACGTACCGTAGAGTCACCAGCAGCCGTTCCTCTGCAGAAATTGATCTCCGGAGCTGCGTGTCCTGCCTGCTAATGGATCCTTCCACCCGACGCAGAAGATAAGCAGAAGCTGTCTTGAGACATCCTGGTATATTCAAAATATTTTTCCAGGTTGTCATTGAGCTCGCCAAACAAGCAATGGTAGGCTCCACGGCTCTCCCGGACTTCCACGATAGGGTGTAGCCAAAAGCGGCGATGACTCCATCTCCATTTTACCCTTTCCCTTTGATGATAACAGGCAAGAGCATAGGCATTAGCCAAGGCAAAATCCATCTCCATATCCATGTAGATACTCTCCATTGGACGCTCCATCATGATGCTGTAAATACAAGCAAAATGGGAGGAATTCATCTCTGCCATGGTATATATACACAATTACATTACACCAACCCTCTTCTAGCCATTGGTGGTCTTTATCTAGTGTCTAGACACGATTGGTTTATTTTTTGTTGAAGAATGACATCACTTTAGGAAAACGCATGCGTCTGGAAACGCAGCGTTTTTTGGTCAAAACGCAACAGCGTTTCAAAAAAACGCACTCAAAACCATGCGTTTTTTATGTGTTTTCATTGCGTCGTGCATTGCGGCAAGGACGCTGCGGCGCACACCGCAAATGTGAACGTAGACTAACTGGTACTGGGGACTGCGAGAGCCATCAACTTTCGGAAACCGTTTGTATCTACCAGGCAGAAAGGCAGCATTTTTTAGGCCAACAAATTGGAGATGGTGGAGTTCAGCCTCCCAGCTTTGACACGTGTAGAAGGAAACAAACTTTTACGTGGCTGGCTGCAGTGCTGAGAAAGGGCAGAGTACGGTGAGCTGGACAAAACTGATGGACCTTTGGTGAGGAGGAAGCACAGATTGATAAAGTTGTTGTGTGATCATTCTCGGTGCTCATTGGTCAGAAACAGCAGGCATGTTTCCGCTACAGCTGACGGCCTCTCACTCAGCTTCACTGCAGCGGGTAAAAAATGGAGTTTCTGTGGTCTGAGATCTGCATGACAATACTTAGCATGGTAACAGAGGAAGAGACAGAAGCAACAGATGCAGTTGATGGAGCGGTTTATGGTTGTTGAGGTCTCCTGGTCCCATTTTATCACAGTGGGATTGCCAGAGTAATGCATGTTAATTGTGCATGTGAAGGTTCATGCATGTAGTAGACAAATTATTGCACTTTTTCACTTTTTGCCATTTTATTTGCAAAGTTGGCTGATAACATGTGTTGGATCATCCTTTGCAGTGTCAAAAAAGGCCCAGGGCTAGGCAACTCTTGCTGCCATTGTGAGCTGCAGACACGCAAACGCTGCTGGCCAAAGCCACAGTTGTGGCTGAGGATGCAGTGCTCATCGTGGTTGCATCACTCCATGCCTGCGCTGTACGGCGCAATGTAACCTCTTCGTCTTCCCCCTCCTCCACCTATTCATATGACATACTCAACTGCGTACCTCTGTGTTCACATCAAGTTGGATCTACAACCTCATCATCTTCTGTGTTATCCCTTTCCTCACCCTGAGAGACACTCCTCATCTTCCTGCCCTAACAGACCAGTACAGTCCGCGTGAGCCTCAAATATCTGAGTCTCATCAGGATCACCCCCTGTGGGTTAGCGACTTGTGACGAGGGTCAGGATGCTGCTTTAACCCTACTTCATCCTGCCCCAGATACAAGCTAAACAAATTGTGGGCATTGGTGCGGATAGTTGACTCTCTTGACTCTGTGAATCTTTGGAGTACACTTCTGATGCCCATGGCAAAGAGTTTGTGAACAGCTCTGCAGACTAACCCATCTGTGGTTCCCTACAGTCAGTTGGGCAATTGGGGAGTTGTAACATGGGGGAGCAAGGGTAATTGGGGTGTCACCTATGTGGACTGTACTGTGTGTGATGTTGAGGTGGTGGAACAGGAGGAGAGGACACTTAAAGCTGTGCCTGCCACTCACTCGAGCACATTCTCTTTCTGGCCCTCATCAACAAGGCATACCACTGTGCGGCTGCTAAAGAAAGGTAGTGGAGTAGCCCACCCCGTAACAGAAGTCAGTTATGTTTGGATAGGATGAAACGTGTTGGTTTACTGGTGTTTTCACTAACATCACCACCTACTTCACATACACCTTCAACACCAAACCTATTCCCCCTTCCACCACGACCTAATTTTTTGACAGTCATGTTGCTCAGTGTCATAGGATGACACTCTTAGCAACAAAAAAGTAGATTTTCCTTTTTTCTGTATAACAAAGAATATATGCTCCAAATAATTTTAAACTGATATCTCCCCTACTGTGTCACATTAGTAACAGAAGAAAGTATTTTTTTTCCGTGTATATGAGGCCTGTATAATATAGAAGATTTGCGCGAAACAATTTCAAAGTGAGATCTCCCCTACTGTATCATGTTAGTAACAGAAAAAAGTATTATTTAGTGTGGATGAGGCCTGCATAACATGGAATATATGCTCCAAACAACGGCAAATTCAGATCTAGCCTGCTGTATCACGTTTGTCACAGACAAAAATATTTTTTTTTATTCTGCATGAGCTCTGCACACAGCTGAATTTCAATGCCACAAAAGGATAAGGTTGGATATGGCGTGCTGTATCACATTTGTAACAGAAAAAAATATTTTTTTAAGCTCTGCACAAAGATTAATTTCACCGTCACTAAATGACAAGGTGACAAATGGCATGCCGAATCACGTTAGCAACAGAAAAAAAATAGATTTTGAAAGGTCTACTCGTGCATAAAGAATAATAGAAGCAGTGCACAACAGACTTGTATGAAATGTGTCCTGCTGTCTTTGCCTGTGGACCTCATTAATGGCACAAGAAAAAAAAACTGCTGGAAGGTCGATTTTGCAGCCACACAGGACACTAGCTGTCTAAACTGTTTGACTTAGAAACAACCGCCTAGCTTACTAGATAAAATCTATCCGCACCCAGGACCAATGTCAGGAACAGCCTCTCTTAGCTGTTATACTGACAAAATGGTGCTATAACAAGATGTTCGCTCTTTATGTGGAGACATATGTGATTTCAGTAGCAAATGGCACAAGTCGTTGTGTCTGGACATTGTGGGTGTTTCTTGCACCCTTATTGGCTAGCCGCAATGTGCACACATAAAGTTAGAAATGTTGTAAGCACGCCACTCCTCTGAGTTCTCCTCACACCTTCCCCTCATCAAATGTATGCTCCCTGCTCATCATACACCACCACCTTCCTAGCCAAAGTGCTAAAAATACTTTAGCAGCAACACAAATATTTTCCCGCACTTTTACTGATTGTGACCGATTTTTCTAGATTTTAAGAAAATGTGCTTGTGTTTCCGATCACAAATCCGAATGTGTTATATTCGTGATGAATTTGTTTGGCGATCGTTTTCCAAACATATTCGCTCATCTCTAGTCCAGACCCCCTGATGGCATTGATATTTAGGTCGAGATACTCCTGCACAATCCTTTCCAGTTGTTCACAATGTGTCAAACTTGCACTTTGTTTTGCTAGTTCATGGGCTGATCTAAAAAAGGTGTGAAACGATTCACAGAAATTGCTTATGCCACTTACACTGCTGCTGATAATGTTTTTGAGATGCCGCCTTGACATTCCCTGGGTTGGACATTTACACTTGCGATGCACACTGCGTGCCTCACTGCTGTCTTGGAAAAAAACACTCTTAAGATTTTCTACAAGCATGTTTTGATACTCCAGCATGCGCACGTCCCTTTCCAGAGGAGGAAGTATCCAGCTAAATTTACTGTTGTACCATGGATCTAACAGAGTGGCAACCCAGTATTCAGCACTGTCTTTAACCCTAAGAATACTAGATTCATGTTGCAGATAGTACAGCAAGACGGCGATCATGGGTTGGGCACTTCTATGAGGTCCAAGTACATGGTGTGCTGATGGTGGGGTAACACTCCAGGTTGCTTCCTCAGACCCCAGCTGCCAACCACGGACAACAGATTGGGGATCATTATCTTCTTCATCTCCTGACTGTTGCATGTCCATCACCTCTTCGTCTTCCTCCATTTGTTCCCGGACTTCTGCACCTTCATCAACAGTTTGTCTGGTACCTTGAGCCCCCTCGATCACTGTAATCCACTCTTCTATGGCACCCACCTGTGTGACGACAGTCCTGATCCTTGAGATATTATTATCCCTTTCGCTTCCTCTGCTTCCACCTCATCCTTTGGGGCCACCACCTCCTCATGCATTCTATTCAAAGTGTGCTCCAGCATGTAGATGACCAGAATAGTGATGCTAATTTCGATATCATCAGTGCTAACATCCTAGTAGCCATTTCAAACCTGTGCTTTAAGGATGCAGAGGTCCTTCATCTGTTCCCAGTCCGCAAGCATGATTTCCGCCACGTCTGTACTGTTTTGGCCCAGGCTATGCAAAAGGACATACTGGATCATGGCTGATCTCTGCTGCCACAGCTGCTGGAACATGAGCAGAGTGGAATTCGACCATGTCGGAACATTGCAAATCAAAGGTTAACCGTTAGGCCAAAAGACCTCTGTAGTGAAGCAAGTCGATGACCTGCGGGCTGCGATCATCGGAGGTGAGCAAGCAGCGACCGTGCTTTATGCAGCAGTGCATCCAGGCAGGGATAGTGGTGGAAAAATTGCTGAACCACCAGGTTTAGGACATGAGCAATGAAAGGAATGTGTCTGAGGTTGCATAGGGCTGCCACTAGATTTGCACCACTATCGCACATGGACTTCGCTGGCTTCAGGTTCAGTGGAGACAGCCATTGATCTAACTCAGCCTGGATAGATGTCCACAACTCTTGAGCTGTGTTGCTGCAATCAACAAGGCATATTCAATTTGATCAATGCCTGATTGCAGTTAGCCATGGCTGTGCAGTTTGGAGGTGGGGGGAGTCTATCTTCACTGTTGGAACACTTGTCGGATTTAATGAGAGGTTGAGGGCAGAGGTGGAGGCCCTAGAGGAGGTGAAGAAGCCAGAGGAAGTGTTAGACACAGTGCTTTGCCCCGCAAGCCTCAGGGATTCAAAGACTTGTAAAGAAGCCCCTTGACCACCTGCCACCAGAGTCACCCATTGCCCAGTCAGCGAGATGTAACACCCCTGCCAATTTTTGCTAGTCCAAGTTTCAATGGTGAAATGCACCCAGTATAGAGAGTACGGAAGGCTAGCACTCGACAAACGTGGAAGTGAAGGTGCAAGTGAACGGAACCGATGGTCCTCTCAGTCACAGAACATATAATCACTGCACTCATACGATGGAAATACTTGATTCATGTGAATAATTTTATTGAGAAAAATGTTCGGGTGGAGCGATAAGTACAAAACGTTTCAAGTTATCAAGTATTTCCATCGTATGAGTGTAGTGATTATATGTTCTGTGACTGAGAGGACCATCGGTTCCATTCACTTGCACCTTCACTTCCACGTTTGTCGAGTGCTAGCCTTCCGTACTCTCTATACTATTGTTCTTGGGCTTTCAGCACCGACTGGATCCATGTCAACCGACACTTATTTCTACGACGAAGCTCTGTAGTTAATATTTCTAACTATACTCTTTCTCCCTTAGAACTAAAAGTATTGAATATGGGTCTATCCTTCTGTCCTACTCCTAAATGGGATTCCTTTCAGCTTGAAAGGGATCTACAGCGGTTCTATAGGAGCATTAGACTAAAAGTACACTTCGAGGATTCATCTAATCCTATCAGACCAGTCCCAATATCTACACACACTGAGGGGCCCAGAATTACAATTGACCAACTGGGTCTTAGAAATCAGAGTACCTTTGTTCCGTCTAAGTCTAACCATGCTGTAGAAACCTTTGTCAATCTTCTTGATAGAGATATCAAGAAAACCCTACATGACCAGCGGTTAGGTTTCCTCCCTGTCCGCCACAATCTCGATCCTCTTGAGAAACAAGCTTTGAACTCACTGAGTGAAAATAGAAACATTGTCATCAAACCAGCGGACAAGGGGGGAGCCATCGTGGTCATGGACAAGGGCTACTATGTATCTGAAGTGAGGAGACAGCTCGCTGACACTACAACATACAAAAAAATTCCTGGTGATCCCACCCATACCATACGACATAAGATTACCAGGGTAGTCGATAAACATCTTCAGCTGAAGACCATTGACAGCAAAACAAAAACATACCTCATTAACCATCATCCGGTGACCCCTGTTCTATACATCTTGCCCAAAATCCACAAGAATCTCCAAAATCCCCCTGGTCGCCCCATCGTGGCATCAACCGACTCTATTCTTAATCCACTATCCATATTTTTGGAAAAGCTTCTCACACCATACACAAGAGTCACAAAGTCCTTCATACTGGACACTGGGGACTTCTTAGGGAGAATCCGCAACTTGAATAAGATTCCAAGTGATAGCCTTCTGTGTACATTGGACGTAACTAGTCTTTACACCTCTAACACTCATGACATGGGCATTGAAGCTGTTTCTCAAACTCTCAGTGAGGCCAACTTGGACGGGGGTTCCCAGGAGCTTTGTATAGATCTCCTGAACTTAGTACTCAGAGAGAACTTCTTCAGATTTGAGGATGACTTTTTCATGCAGACATGCGGTACGGCTATGGGGTCCAATGTTGCCCCGGCCTATGCCAATCTCTACATGGATCGCTTCGAACGTGTCTTTGTATACACTAATCCCATCTTCCAGCAGCACTCTCTCGCCTGGTTTAGATACATAGACGATATTTTTTGCATTTGGCATGGCAACCAGATCAGCCTCCTAGATTTCTACGACACCATTAACAATGTCAGACCCGGACTGTCCTTCACATTGGTTCACCACAGCGACGAAGTGACCTTCTTGGACACTAAAATATTGAAAGATCTTGACGGCAACCTAAGTACGGACATCTTCACAAAACCAACTGATTGCAACAGCCTTTTACTATACAATAGCTGTCATCCCAGGTCCATTAAAAATAGTCTCCCAAGATCACAATTCAAAAGAGTAACTAGAATTGTTTCCGACCCTTCCACGAGAGAGACCAGGCTACAAGAAATGTTGAAGAAGTTTGAAGCCCGCCAGTATCCATCTGATCTTCTTGACACGGAATCGGCCAGAGCCCTCCATGATTCAGACAACACAATCTCTAGGGTACAAAGGAGTCCACGACTCCCCTTTGTACATAACCACCATCCCACAATGCAAAAAATACACAATTTAATCCGAGGACACTGGCCTCTTCTCAGCAAGGCCTATCCTACAATCTCTATATTCAAAGATCCACCTTTAATGTGCACCAGACGACCCAGGAACATACGGGACAAAGTGGTGAGGGCTGACTTAGGACCACATAAAACATCATCAATCAGAACTCTGACTGGCTTAAGCAGAACAGGTACTTTCCCTTGCTTAAACTGTAGATGTTGCTCTAACATCATCAGGGGCAACGAGATTGTTCATCCGCGTACTGGGAAATCATATCCCATCAAGGAACACTATACCTGCGACACAAATTATGTAGTATACATCATCAAATGCCCCTGCGGGCTACTGTATGTGGGTGAAACAACTCAAGCCATCAAAGACCGAATATCAAGCCATAAGTCTACAATTAGATGTGGAAAGGTCTGGCTACCACTACCACTACACTTTAAAGAGGCAAGACACAATGTGTCACAGCTTAGGTTCCAGATTGTGGAAAAAGTTCCTCGCCCTAGAAGGGGTGGTAATCATATTCAATTATTGAAACAGAGGGAGACTTTCTGGATTTATACTCTGGATAGCCTTCATCCTAGGGGATTGAACCGGGAAATAGACTGGCTAGTATGATTAACTCTATTTTTTACCCTATTCTTTTAGACCTAACCCACTGCACTATTAGCCTCATCCTTCTGCGCACCCGAGACGGTAAGATTACACCCCAGTGTGTTCTGGTTTAAAACAGTACCCCTTTTTATTTTTATTTATTTTTTCCTTTTGTTGCGTTTTCGTTTTCCTGTTTTGCATATTTATTCATTTTTTTTCATTCATTTTCTTTGTTTCATTTTTTCATTTTTTCATTGTTCATTTTTGCATTTCATTTTTTTCTTTTTTTCTTTTTTTCATTTTTTCATTTGGTTCATTTTGTTCATTTTGTTCATTTATTTAATTAGTTCATTTTTTCATTTATTCCATTTATCCCATTTATTTCATCTACTTTTGATTGATTTCAATTTATTTTATTTATTTATTGGTTTGGACTCCTACCATGTATCTGCATATAATAATGTAACTGTATATTCCTGTATATGTCATGTATATATGTGAGTTGTCTCCAATATGATGCTTTACCATGCTTTATTTATCAGCCTTTCACATCCTTTCCATTAGTGCCCCGAAACACAACAGCTCTGTGGTGTCCCGATCTCCCTGTGTACATAGCCGAGGCAACACCTTAGTCCTCATTATACAAGCGCTGGTAGAATCTAGGCTGATATCCCTCACCTTTACTGGAGCATTTGGGGCCCCCCCCTAATAAAAGTGGCGATATTACCGCCCTCCTCTTTGATGTACGGTGTATACACCGACACCTTTTTACTGCCCCTACAGCGCAGACTCCGACGATCGCTCCGCTATCGGCGTGTTTGGTCTCACGCATACTGCGCAAGTCCAGCCATTCTAGTGCTGACTGATTCAGCTCCGTTTCCACTGCGCATGCGCGAACGGCCGTTATCTGTACTGCGCACGCGCCGGCGTCCCTGCGCGCGTTACTGACCATCTGGGACCTCATATAAGCGCCATTCTTGGCTTACAAGCAGCGCTGCCACATGCATTGACACGGCCGGTGTCTGCACATCCCACTTATCCACCAACGTGGATTCCAGCCACTTAGTGTACGGAACCCTGAGGACGGATGTGAGCTACCACCACCAGATAAGTTACTAGTTCATGACAGCTCAAGTTGTGCTGCATCTTTATGCCATCTGTCTCTCTTTATAGCTACACTGATTCCCTCACACTGCGGGTTTATTTTGCCAAAATTAACGCTTAGTAGCTCGGGCTGGCCCCTTAAAACAAGAAGGTAATGATTCTTTTCTACATGTACTTTGCCAATATACTATAACATAAAAGGGGTACTGTGATTTTGATATTCTCATGTATTCTCGTATTATCTATCCCCCCGTAGCCGGGCAGATTCTCCCGGAGGACTGGTCCACCCCTTTAAAAGCACCAGGCACTCGCCTTGACAGGCTTCTCAATCTAACAGGTAGTTACTGCTATCTTGGACGTACTACTTAGAGGTTGCCATTAAGACAACACTATTTAGTGTATCTACATTTACCCCTACAGCTTTTGATGGATATAGCAACCGACTTCTCTACACAGCGGCCGCTGCACTAATAAGATTAAGGTGATAAATACTCCTTACACACATATACGCCAGCTGTGTCCAGGGCTTACTCTTGCTCTTACCTGATGTAATAAATATACCAGTAACACAGCTGTACGACTCATTTATGTCCTCTTACCCTGACAGGTTTGTCTACCCTTATTTTTTGGCTGATACCCTAGCAGCACCAGTTACACTCTAGAGAAAAGAATCTCTACCCAAGGGTATGCTGTAATCTTTACCGTCTCTTTAGTAACATCTATACATTGTGCTTCTTTGTGACCTTCTCCTTTTCCGCCATTTGTGCTCCTTACCTTGTTCTGATGGTATGACACCACGTGGCCTCTAGATTTTTCTTCACAGCATACGGTTCTGACATGTTTTCTGATTTGTATATATGTATATATGTATAATTATCTTTGTTTACACTATGTATATAGTTATTTACTATGTTTTATTTTATTTGTTTCAGCGATTAAGTGATCAAGGCCACGGGTTGGCCGAAACGTTTTGTACTTATCGCTCCACCCGAACATTTTTCTCAATAAAATTATTCACATGAGTGAAATGCACCCAGGCAAACAGATTTTTTCAGCGAACAACAACTGAGCAACTGGTACTGGGGGACTGCGACGGCCATCAACTTTCAGAAACCACCTGTATCCAACAGGCGGAATGGCAGTATTTCCATGGCCAACAGATTGGAGATGGTGGAGTTCAAGCTCTTAGTTTTGGCATGAATATGAGGAAACATTCTTTTACTTGACCAAAACTGCAGGATCAAGGGCTGCCTGCTGTGCTGAGAGAGGGTAGAGTATGGAGAACAGGACACATTTTTGACTGTGAGTGAGGTGCAGGCGGAGATATTATGGTGAATTGAGATAGATGGGTTGTGCTGGGTTACACCAAAACAGCAAGCATGTCCGCTTCCCTAACAGCTGACAGGCTCTCACTCACCCCAACTGTAGGGGGTAAACAAGTAGAGTTTCTGAGACTGGAGACCTGTGTGAGAATTCTTTGCATGGTAACAGAGGAAGAAGAAGCAGCAGATATGGTTGATGGGATAGCTGGTGGTTGGCTAGGCCCGCTAGTCTGTTTTTTAGCGCAGTGACATTCCAAGACTAAGGCATGTTCATTGCGCATGTGCTGGTTCATGCATGTTGTCAAATTATTGCATTTTTTTTTGCAAATTTGGAAGATAACGTGAGTTGGGTCCTCCTTTGCGGTCTCAAAAAAGGCCCAGGCTAGGTAATCCTTGATTCCCCTGTGAACTGCACACTCTCGACCAATGCTGGTCACAGCCAGAGTTGGGACTTAGGATGCAGTGCTTGTCGTTGCATCAATTGCATTTGAGTAAAAATGCTCGGGAAAGCGAACAGGAATCCGAATATGGTACGTTTGTGCCAAATTTGAGATTGATTAACGTTTTCCAAACAAGCTCGGTCATATTTAGCCCTCACTCAAAATCTTTATAGAGTCATCATGTGGCCCTCACTCAAAATAAAATAGGCTTTAATTTACAGAGACTTTTCAACCCCACAGGATGACAGCAGCAGAACATAAAGCCAATTCAAATGTAGGGTCCTCAAACGTCCCTCACTCAAAATCTTAACAGGGTCATCAGGCGGCCCTAATTCAAAATGAACAAGGCCTGGATTGGCCCAGTATTCTCAACTGCACCTTATGACAGCAGAGGAACATAACGCCAATTCAAATGTATGGTCATTAGGAAGCCCTCAATCAAAATCTTTATAGGGTCATCATGTGACCTTCATTTACATTTATTACTTGTTAATCACGTGGCCTTCACTCAAAATCTTTATAGAGTCATCATGCTGCCCTAACACTAAATTTTTACAGGGTCATCATGTGACACTAATTTATATTTATTATAGGCCTACAGGTGGCCCTCACTCTACATATTTACAGGGTCATCATGTAGCACTCATTTAAAATTTTCACTGGGTCATTAGTAGGGTTGAGCGACTTTCATTTTTTTAAGATCGAGTCGGGTTTTGCGAAACCCAACTTTGTGCAAAGTCGAGTCGAGTGAAGTCGGCCGATTATCGCGAAAAGTCGGGGATCGACCGAAACACGAAACCCAATGCAAGTCAATGGGGAAGCATAGTCGGCAGTGAGTGGAGGCCAGGAAAACACCTACAGTGCCCATTTTAATGCCAAAAACATCCATTCTTGTTTCTGAAGCTTGTCAATCTTAATTAACTTTATAATAATAGTTGGGCATTGGAAATTGGGGGACATTTGGCAAAAGTTGTGGGGGGTAGGCCTGGCTCAAGGTTTTAGAGGGCCCAGGAAACGTGGAGTACGTCACGGTGGTGGAGCAGTGAGAGGTAAGTATTTCAACTTTGCAAGTGCTGTGATCCTGAGCAAGCAGGGGGGCATACTCGTTCGCATTGGCACTGGCACAGGTCCCCTCAAAGTACGGCGGTGTGTTTGCACGGCGGGGGCGCCTCCCACCGGCAGCGACATTTCTGCATACTCTGAGGGGCCCTGTGCCTGTGACGTCGCCAACGAGTATGCCCCCCTACCTGTTGAAGAAACCTGCACTTTCATCTGCACCTTCCTCTTTGTCCCTGTGTAAGGTGGTATAGTATGCGGGAAGGGGAACCTGACTTTCAGCAGGGTCAGATTGTGGCTGTGTAGCGTGCAAGGGGAATGTAGTGGTCTGGGTCAAAGTACCACAAGACTCATCTAGCACCGGCTGGGCAATGGGCAGGATGAGGAGGAAACACTGATCTAGGCCCAAATAATAAAGTGGGTAAAATGCAGTTCAAAATTGGTAACAGGACTAACCAGGTGGCATTGCTTAGTTCAGTGGAGTAGAAAACCCAGGAGCGGCAGACACCGTTAGTAGGGCCGAACCACACTAGTAGGCCCTATGTAGTTTAACATTACAAATGAAGGCCGAAAGCCTGAAGATTAAAGGTCAGGAAACAGGACAGGACAACACCAAGGTGCGGCACACACCGTTACTAGGCCCAACCAATGTAGTAGGCCAACTGCAGTTTAATTATTTAAAATGTAAGCCGAAAGCCTGAACATTGAAGGTCGGGACAACAAAACAGGAGAAAACCCAGTAGCGTCAGACACCGTTTTAAGGGCCCAACCACACATTTTAAAAACAACTACTTAACGAGAGCCTTAAGATTGAAGCTCAGCTTTATACAGTGGAGGACAACACCAGGGAGCGGCAGACACCGTTAGTAGGCCCCAACCACCAATTTTTCAAAACAACTACTTAATGAGAGCCTGAAGGTTGAAGCTCAGATTTATACAGTGGAGGACAACACCAGGGAGCGGCAGACACCGTTAGTAGGCCCCAACCACCAATTTTTAAAAACAACTACTTAATGAGAGCCTGAAGGTTGAAGCTCAGATTTATACAGTGGAGGACAACACCAGGGAGCGGCAGACACCGTTAGTAGGCCCCAACCACCAATTTTTAAAAACAACTACTTAATGAGAGGCTGAAGGTTGAAGCTCAGCTTTATACAGTGGAGGACAACACCAGGGAGCGGCAGACACCGTTAGTAGGCCCCAACCACCAATTTTTAAAAACAACTACTTAATGAGAGCCTGAAGGTTGAAGCTCAGATTTATACAGTGGAGGACAACACCAGGGAGCGGCAGACACCATTAGTAGGCCCCAACCACCAATTTTTAAAAACTACTTAATGAGAGCCTGAAGGTTGAAGCTCAGATTTATACAGTGGAGGACAACACCAGGGAGCGGCAGACACCGTTAGTAGGCCCCAACCACCAATTTTTAAAAACAACTACTTAATGAGAGCCTGAAGGTTGAAGCTCAGCTTTATACAGTAGAGGACAACACCAGGGAGCGGCAGACACCGTTAGTAGGCCCCAACCACCAATTTTTAAAAACAACTACTTAATGAGAGCCTGAAGGTTGAAGCTCAGACAAGGCAACCTGGAGGAGAACACCAAGGAGGAGGAGAACACCAAGGAGGAGGGGAACACCGTTACTAGGCCCCAACCCAAGTAGTATGGCAACTGTAGTGTTACATTTAAAAATACTTAATGAGAGCCTAAAGGTTGAAGCTCAGACAAGGCAAACTGGAGGAGAACACCAAGGAGGAGGAGAACACCAAGGAGGAGGAGATCACCGTTACTAGGCCCCAACCCAAGTAGTATGGCAACTGTAGTGTTACATTTAAAAATACTTAATGAGAGCCTGAAGGTTGAAGCTCAGACAAGAAAACCTGGAGGAGAACACCAAGGAGGAGGAGAACACCGTTACTAGGCCCCAACCCAAGTAGTATGGCAACTGTAGTGTTACATTTAAAAATACTTAATGAGAGCCTGAAGGTTGAAGCTCAGACAAGGAAACCAGGAGGAGAACACCCAGGAGGAGGAGAACACCAAGGAGGAGAACACCGTTACTAGGCCCCAACCCAAGTAGTATGGCAACTGTAGTGTTACATTTAAAAATACTTAATGAGAGCCTGAAGGTTGAAGCTCAGACAAGGCAACCTGGAGGAGAACACCAAGGAGGAGGAGAACACCAAGGAGGAGGAGAACACCATTACTAGGCCCCAACCCAAGTAGTATGGCAACTGTAGTGTTACATTTAAAAATACTTAATGAGAGCCTGAAGGTTGAAGCTCAGACAAGGCAACCTGGAGGAGAACACCAAGGAGGAGGAGAACACCAAGGAGGAGGAGAACACCATTACTAGGCCCCAACCCAAGTAGTATGGCAACTGTAGTGTTACATTTAAAAATACTTAATGAGAGCCTGAAGGTTGAAGCTTAGACAAGGCAACCTGGAGGAGAACACCAAGGAGGAGGAGAACACCAAGGAGGAGGAGAACACCGTTACTAGGCCCCAACCCAAGTAGTATGGCAACTGTAGTGTTACATTTAAAAATACTTAATGAGAGCCTGAAGGTTGAAGCTCAGACAAGGAAACCAGGAGGAGAACACCAAGGAGGAGGAGAACACCAAGGAGGAGGAGAACACCGTTACTAGGCCCCAACCCAAGTAGTATGGCAACTGTAGTGTTACATTTAAAAATACTTAATGAGAGCCTGAAGATTGAAGCTCAGACAAGGCAACCTGGAGGAGAACACCAAGGAGGAGGAGAACACCGTTACTAGGCCCCAACCCAAGTAGTATGGCAACTGTAGTGTTACATTTAAAAATACTTAATGAGAGCCTGAAGGTTGAAGCTCAGACAAGGAAACCAGGAGGAGAACACCCAGGAGGAGGAGAACACCAACGAGGAGGAGAACACCGTTACTAGGCCCCAACCCAAGTAGTATGGCAACTGTAGTGTTACATTTAAAAATTCTTAATGAGAGCCTGAAGGTTGAAGCTCAGACAAGGAAACCTGGAGGAGAACACCAAGGAGGAGGAGAACACCGTTACTAGGCCCCAACCCAAGTAGTATGGCAACTGTAGTGTTACATTTAAAAATACTTAATGAGAGCCTGAAGGTTGAAGCTCAGACAAGGAAACCAGGAGGAGAACACCCAGGAGCGGCAGACATCACTAGTAGGCCCCAACCAAACTAGTAGCCCAAATGCAGTTTCCTATTTTTTAAAAAAGCCCGAAAACCTGAATTGAGGACAATTTTAATTAGGGACTGCAGGCAGACTTAGTAGGCTGTCCCCTGTGGACCATGCATCCACCACATTAACCCATTGCGCCGTAAAGGACACATAACCATCCGTGGCCATGACTACAGGTCCGTGCGTCTGTTGTCAGGTGCTCCTTTGTACTCACAGATTGCCAGAGTGCATGGACAATGCGGTCTTTTACATGCTGGTGGAGGGTTGGGATGGCTTTTCTCGCAAAAGAAGTGTCGACTGGTTAGCTCGTAGCGTGGTACAGCGTAGTCCATTATGGCTTTATTAATATTAAATAAAATAAATAAATAGGCTCTATGAACTTTTAAATAGGTTCCAGGGGTACACGGGCAGCATTGGTGTGGTCAGTGGAGGACTATTGGAAGGAGGGACCGCAGACAGACTTAGTACGCCTACAATTAAAAAAAGTGGCTATATGCACTTTAAAATAGGTTCCAGGGGTACACGGGCAGCATTGGTGTGGTCAGCGGAGGACGATTGCAAGGAGGGACCGCAGACAGGCTTACTAGGCCTAAAATAAATAAAAAAAGGCTATATGCACTTTAAAATAGGTTACATGGGTACGCAGGCAGCATTGGTGTGGTCAGCGGAGGACGATTGCAAGGAGTGTCTGACACAGTTAGTACTCCCAAAAAATAAATAGATGTTAATGTCTCGCAAAACAACAACACAAAAAAACAAAAGTGTGGCATACTTAGGTACAGGGGTGGGCTCCTCTGCTGAGTTTCAGACATAGTAATTTGGCACTAAGTATTTACTGGTGTCAATATAGGACACTGACCCAGACTATTTTAACTAGCATCATACATGTCAACAAATTAGTATTGTCAGTGCCAGGCATTGAAGGATGTCAGCGCATAGACTAAACATTGGTGGAGCTGTGAGAGATAATTTTGCACGTGGTAGAGCACAGTTTGAGCTGGGGGGGAACTCTCTTGTGGCCGGCGGTACCGTCCCAGGGCCCCTCATGTTACAACGGTGTGTCTGACGTTGGGTGCGCGCCACCACCGCCAGAGACACTTTATTGTACTATGAGAGACCCAGTGGCAGTGCCATCGACCAAAAGCGGGCACACCCACCTCTTCAGACAAACGGCACTCTAACGGGTGCTTGCGCCAAGTGGCGAGACCACGGCCCCGTGGAGGGAGTTTTCCCATTGAGGGAGGTGTTAACATGTCGTATGCTGGACAAACAGCTGCTGCAAATTAAGAGATTGGAACACAGTAAGACCAGTCCACTAGCAAGACCTTTTTATAGGAAAGCTAGGTGTCAGCCGGGAAAGGTGGGGCAAAATAATTTGAAATCCAGGAGTGGTTCATTTTAATGAAGGTTAGATCATCCACATTTTGGGTAGCCAGACGAGTCCTTTTTTCGGTTAATATTGAACCAGCAGCACTGAATACTCTTTCTGATAGCACACTAGCTGCTGGGCAAGCAAGCTCCTGCAATGCATATTCTGCCAATTCAGGCCAGGTGTCTAATTTGGATGCCCAGTAATCAAATGGGAATGACGGTTGAGGGAGAGCATCGATAAGGGATGAAAAATAGTTAGTAACCATACTGGACAAATGTTGTCTCCTGTCACTTTGAATAGATGCTGCAGTACCTGTCCTGTCTGCGGTCATTGCGAAATCACTCCACAACCTGGTCAGAAAACCCCTCTGTCCAATGCCACTTCTGATTTGTGCACCTCTAACACCTCTGCCCTGTAGCCCCCTGCAGCTTGTGTGAGAACCATCACCGGCGCTGTGTGCTGGGAATGCCTGAATCAAATGGTCTACAAGAGTTGCTTGTTTGGTTGCTAATATTTGTTCGAGGTTCTCATGTGGCATAATATTTTGCAATTTGCCTTTATAGCGAGGGTCAAGGATGCAGGCCAACCAGTAATCGTCATCGGTCATCATTTTAATAATGCGTGGGTCCCTTTTGAGGATACGTAAGGCATAATCCGCCATGTGGGCCAAAGTTCCAGTTGTCAAATCTGCGGTTGTGCTGGTTTGAGGGGCAGTTACAGGCAAATCTACGTCACTTGTCTCCCTTAAAAAACCAGAACCCGGCCTTGCAAAGCCACTAATTTCTGTTGGCCCAGGAGAAGCTTCCTCATTAAAAAAGTAATCATCCCCATCATCCTCCTCGTCCTCCTCCTCCTCTTCGCCCTCTACCGCGTCCTCTACACGGCCCTGACCAGACAATGGCTGACTGTCATCAAGGCTTTCCTCTTCCTCGGCTGCAGACGCCTGCTCTTTTATGTGCGTCAAATTTTGCATCAGCAGACGCATTAGGGGGATGCTCATGCTTATTATGGCGTTGTCTGCACTAACCAGCTGTGTGCATTCCTCAAAACACTGAAGGACTTGACACAGGTCTTGTAGCTTCGACCACTGCACACCTGACAACTCCATGTCTGCCATCCAACTGCCTGCCCGTGTATGTGTATCCTCCCACAAATACATAACAGCATGCCTCTGTTCGCACAGTCTCTGAAGCATGTGCAGTGTGGAGTTCCACCTTGTTGCAACGTCGATGATTAGGCGATGCTGGGGAAGGTTCAAAGACCGCTGATAGTTCTGCATACGGCTGGAGTGTACGGGCGAACGGCGGATATGCGAGGAAAGTCTGCGCACTTTGAGGAGCAGGTTGGGTAACCCCGGATAACTTTTCAGGAAGCACTGCACCACCAGGTTTAAGGTGTGAGCCAGGCAAGGAATGTGTTTCAGTTGGGAAAGGGCTATGGCAGCTATGAAATTCCTTCCGCTATCACTCACTACCTTGCCTGCCTCAAGATGTACAGTGCCCAGCCATGACTGAGTTTCTTTCTGCAAGAACTCGGACAGAACTTCCGCGGTGTGTCTGTTGTCGCCCAAACACTTCATTGCCAATACAGCCTGCTGACGCTTGCCACTAGCTGTCCCATAATGGAACACCTGTTGTGCAACAGTGGCAGCTGCGGATGGAGTGGTTGTGCGACTGTGGTCTGTGGACGAGCTCTCGCTTCTGCAGGAGGATGAGGAGGAGGGTGGGCGAACGCTTACAGCCAACTGTTTTCTAGACCATGGGCTAGGCAGAACTGTCCCAAAATTGCTGTCCCCTGTGGACCCTGCATCCACCACATTCACCCAGTGTGCCGTGATGGACACGTAATGTCCCTGGCCATGCCTACTGGTCCATGCATCTGTTGTCAGGTGCACCTTTGTAGTCACAGATTGCCTGAGTGCATGGACGATGCAGTCTTTAACATGCTGTTGGAGGGCTGGGATGGCTTTTCTAGAAAAGAAGTGTCGACTGGGTAGCTCGTAGCGTGGTACAGCATAGTCCATCAGCGCTTTGAAAGCTTCGCTTTCAACTAACCGGTAGGGCATCATCTCTAATGAGATTAGTCTAGCAATGTGGGCGTTCAAATCCTGTGTACGCGGATGCGAGGATGAGTACTTCCTTTTCCTAACAAGAGTCTCATGTAGGGTGAGCTGGACTGGAGAGCTGGAGATCGTGGAACTAGCGGTGGTGCCTGTGGACATGGCAGACTGAGAGAGGGTTGGAGATGGTATTCTTGCCGGTGCCCTACATGCAGTGTTTCCTACTACGAACCTGGTGATTCCCTGACTGCTTTGGCCTGGAGACGAAAGCTGCACAGATACTGCAGGTGGTGCGGGAAATGGTGGGCTTACAGTGAGGGAAGGGATGTAGCGTTGCTGACTAGCTTCATTGGGTGAGGGTGCTGCAACCTTTAGGGATGTTTGGTAGTTAGTCTAGGCTTGCAAATGCATGGTGGTTAAATGTCTATGCATGCAACTTGTATTTAGACTTTTAAGATTCTGAACTCTGCTTAAGGTAGTTGAACATTTTTGACAGATGACTTTGCGCTGATCATTTGGATGTTGTTTAAAAAAATGCCAGACTGCACTCTTTCTACTATCGGATACCTTTTCAGGCATTGCAGACTGAGCTTCTTTAACCGGATGGCCACACTGTCCTCCAACTGGTTTTGGTTTTGCCACGCGTTTTTGGCCAGATACGGGCCCGGCAGATGGAACCTGTTGTGATGTTGATGCCTGCTGCGGCTCCTCCTCCTCCTCCTCCACTTCAGAACTACTGCCGCCTGCACCCTGTTCCCCCCAATGGCTGCCAATCGGGGTCAACAACTGGGTCATCTATGACCTCCTCTTCTATCTCTTGTGCAACTTCGTCTGTGTCACCGTGTAAGCCGGTGGTATAGCGTTCGTGACGGGGCACCATAGTCTCAGCTGGGTTTGATTCTGGCTCAGTACACTGCGAGGGCAATGTTCTGGTCTGAGTCAAAGGAACAGCATAGTAATCTGGCTGTGGCTGTGCATCAGTGCACTCCATGTCCGATTCAACTTCTAATGGGCATGACCTGTTAACTGTTTCACTGGCTAACCCAGGAACGGTATGTGTAAAGAGCTCCATGGAGTAACCCGTTGTGTCGCCTGACGCATCCTTCTCTCTTGTTCTGGGTGAAGAAGACAAGGAAGCGACTCGTCCCTGACCGTGAACATCCACTAACGACGCGCTGCTTTTACATTTAGCACTTTCAGAAGAAGAGGCAAAAGAGCTAGAGGCTGAGTCAGCAAGGAAAGCCAAAACTTGTTCTTGCTGCTCCGGCTTTAAAAGCGGTTTTCCTACTCTCAGAAAAGGGAGCGTTCGAGGCCTTGTGTAGCTAGACGATGAACCTGGCTCAACAACTCAAGACTTAGGTGCTGTATTGCTTTTACCACGACCACCTGATGCTCCACCACCACTACCATCATTACCAGCTGACAATGACCGCCCACGGCCACGACCTCTTCCACCAGACTTCCTCATTGTTTGCAAAACGTAACCAAATTAACGGTATCTGTTACTGTAAAACAACTTATAAGGTGAACTCAAACTTCTGTAGGATTTATATATACCTTTATAGGTGGCTGACAATGAAAGGAAAATCAGGCCCAATGTTACACACTAGGTTTTATGTGCCCCATTAATTTGAGACAGATGGCACACACAGGACCGGCACTCAAGCACAAATGCCAATCTTAATCTCCCACTATGTTTTTTTTTCAGGGAGAATTAAAAAAATTCCCAGTATGACACACTAGGTTTTATGTGCCCCAATAATTTGAGACAGATGGCACACACAAGACCGGCACTCAAGCACAAATGCCAATCTTAATCTCCCACTATGTTTTTTTTTCAGGGAGAATTAACAAAAATTCCCAGTATGACACACTAGGTTTTATGTGCCCCAATAATTTGGGACAGATGGCACACACAAGACCGGCAGTAAAGCACAAATGCCAATCTTAATCTCCCACTATGTTTTTTTTTTTCAGGGAGAATTAACAAAAATTCCCAGTATGACACACTAGGTTTTATGTGCCCCAATAATTTAAGACAGATGGCACACACAAGACCGACACTCAAGCACAAATGCCAATCTTAATCTCCCACTATGTTTTTTTTTTCAGGGAGAATTAAAAAAATTCCCAGTATGACACACTAGGTTTTATGTGCCCCAATAATTTGAGACAGATGGCACACACAAGACCGGCAGTCAAGAAGAAATGCCAATCTTAATCTCCCACTATGTTTTTTTTTTCAGGGAGAATTAAAAAAATTCCCAGTATGACACACTAGGTTTTATGTGCCCCAATAATTTGAGACAGATGGCACACACAAGACCGGCAGTCAAGCACAAATGCCAATCTTAATCTCCCACTATGTTTTTTTTTTCAGGGAGAATTAACAAAAATTCCCAGTATGACACACTAGGTTTTATGTGCCCCAATAATTTGAGACAGATGGCACACACAAGACCGGCACTCAAGAACAAATGCCAATCTTAATCTCCCAGTATGTTTTTTTTTTTCAGGGAGAATTAAAAAAAAAAAAAAAAAAAGGGACTGTCCTACAATTACTATCTCCCTGCAGTAATCTCAGCAAGGTATGGCAGGCAGCAATAACAAGGAGTGGACCGCTGCACAAAAAAAACAAAAGTGTGGACAAACAAACAAGATAGCTGTGCAGAAAGGAAGGAGCAACAGGATTTGTGCTTTGAAAAAAGCAGTTGGTTTGCACAGCGGCGTACACACACAGCAACGCAGCTATCAGGGAGCCTTCTAGGGCAGCCCAATGAGCTACAGCGCTGAGGAAAATAAATGTAGCTTCCACTGTCCCTGCAAACAAAAGGTGGTGTTGGACAGTGGAAATCGCTACAGCACAAGCGGTTTGGGGCTTTATGTACCCTGCCTAACACTATCCCTGCTTCTGACGAAGCAGCAGCAACCTCTCCCTACGCTCAGATCAGCAGCAGTAAGATGGTGGTCGGCGGGAACGCCCCTTTATAGCCCCTGTGACGCCGCAGAAAGAAAGCCAATCACTGCAATGCCCTTCTCTAAGATGGTGGGGACTGAGATCTATGTCATCACACTGCCCACACTCTGCGTCCACCTTCATTGGCTGAGAAATGGCGCTTTTAGCATTATTGAAACGCGACTTTGGCGCAAAAGTCGCGTACCGCATGGCCGACCCCACACAGGGATCGGGTCGGGTTTCATGAGACACCGACTTTGCCAAAAGTCGGCGACTTATGAAAATGACCGATCCGTTTCGCTCAACCCTAGTCATTAGGCCTCCCTCTCTTAAAAACTTTACAGCGTCGTCATGTTCAAGGCCTGGATTGGCCCAGACTTCTCAACCCTATTGGATGACAGCAGCAGAACATAAAGCCAATTCAAATTAGTCTCATCGGGCAACCCTCTCTCAAAATCTTTAGAGGGTCATCAGGTGGCCTCTCTCTACATACATTTTTACAGTGCCATAAGGCAGCCCTCATTCAAATTTTCTACTGGGCTATCACTCAAAATCATTATAGGGTCATCGTGCGGCCCTGACTCTACATATTTACAGTATCAACTTGGGACCTTCATTTAGAATTTTTACAGGGTCATTAGGCTGCCCTCCCTCAAAAAGTTTATAAGGTAATCATGCAGTCCTCATTCAAAATGGGCAATGCCTACAATGTCATAAGGTGGCCCTCATTTAAATTTTTTACTGGGTCATCACGCGGCCCTCATTCAAAATCTTTATAGGGTCATCACGTGGCCCTCATTCTAAATTTTACCAGGTCATTCAAAATCTTTATAGCGTCATTAGGTGGCCATAATTTAAAATTATTAAAGCGTCATGTACTTCTACAATTCTCTTATGTATATATGTATTCTGCCAAGAGGTAAATGTTTTTCAGCCCTTGCACTTAGTGCATAGGCTTTACCAGTTTAAGACTCCCACTCCTTAAAATGGTAAAAAAGAAAAAAGTTTTTCCAAGGCCATCCTCTATGTGTCTTCCAGTGCATATTGCAGTCCTTCCTAATTTTTTACAGTTCTTGCACTTAGTAAATAGGCTTTATGAGTCTAGGAGTCCCACTACCTAACATGCCCAGATAAGGTAGTAAAATGTTAAAATTACATTTACTGGTGACTACCGTTGGGTGCAGTTTTATTTCTCCCTTTACTATGTCAACTACTGTAATCATAGGTGACGGGGAAATATGGTGAGCCCGGCTAAAGGGGGTGGTGGAGCAGAGGTTTTTATCCCTTTTTAAATTTGCGTTATATACTACTATATACATTATACAGGAAAGAATGTTTCCTAACATTTTTTCCTGTAAAATCAATTTTCTCTTTGGTTTTGTATGTTTTATTGTCAGTCCGTAGAAGTGAATTACTCTGACAACATTGTTCCCAGTAGAGACCTGGGAATCAGATATGAGTCCAGGTGTTTTCCCCATGCTGTTCCCATTCCATTTGAGCTGTGTTTCAAAACATTTCAGCAATTTTACTGTACCACTAGCTCTCGTGTTAGATTTTTTCCATAAAAATGCTCCAATTTCCCATTGACTTTCATTATACTCGTTACTCGAGTCTAACCCGTCTGAACGTCTGACATTCTCGATTCGAGTAGCGAGCACTGGAGCATTTTAGGGCTCGATCACCACTAGCATTTATATTATTTTGAGCTTGTGCAAATCAATTGGTAGAACCCAGTCTGTCGGTCAAATCAATATTTTGAGGTCGCTTGATGGGAGCTCTATGAATCACACTTACCTGACAGCATCCACTCCTCCTATTGTATTTTAATTAGCCACTCTGACTGACTAATGTTGTTCCAGGCTGCCTAATCAAAAGAAGAGCCATGGATGATGCTTCATACCAACTCTATCAGTATTTTCAGTATTAGACATTTTTACTTATAATCTCAATGCTTTTTGCCTTTGTCTAGTTTTCCAATGTGGGACAACTGATTTTTGAAAAAAGGTATCCAAAAAAGTATGAATTCAAGTTGGCAACCCTGACTGTCTGTAATAAATAAAATAGATAAAAACAAATAGAACTGAACAAAAATGCACTGTTTTGTGTATATGTTGTATGGATATAGCCTGATCAGTCATAATTAAGCAGCCAGTGAACAGTTTTTTCTTGCAGTTGGTGAGTTGAATAGCAATTTTAAAGATTTCCAGTGGAAGAATACTCTCTCTTCTTGGTGTCACCCGACATGCACTATTAAGCTTAAAATTAACTGCATTGGATAAAGAGTGACTTCATGTACCAAGCAAAACCCCTCAATTAAATTCAACTGCTTAGCCACTTTCTTCCAAAAGAAGGTGGAACAACTGTATGACTTTTGAAGCCCAAGAAAGCTGAAGTGGATTCCTACAAATGAACTCCAAATTAGTTTATGGGGGGAAAAATTTTGACAGGCACCCTAATCGGCTAGGACATCAAAAAGAAAGTTGTGTAGTAAATGTTTAATGGCTATTGATCCAATACTGTATCATAGCACTCCACTCTGAAAAGCTCAAAATGATGGCACCATATAGCAGATCACAGTGAGGCATTCATCATATTTATAACTTCCATGTAGCAACCCAGAAGATAGTAGCAATCAGAATGGACAGGCAGAAGTCTGAAGGCCAACAATTCTTCAGTACCATTTTTTCTTTATTAGGCTAAACACTCTGCAAAAAGACACATAATTAATTTTGAAGTCCTCTTCTGAAATAGCATAATTTATACATTCAACCTTTGGGTGTGCAAATGATAAATCAAACTAAATTTGGTTACTTGCTGAATTTAAACGGAATAACAAACCCAAACAAAAAAAGAACTTTAACCTTTTAGAGATAACAGCCGGTGGATCACGCAGCTCCCACTGCTGCCATCAGTTTGTCAAGATAGCACCAGAAAGATCATGCAGATCCCACAACTGTCACCAATTTGTCAGTGGATGACAATCCACTGCCTCCAATTGTCAGGGCAAATACGCTATTGACTGATAAGTAAGTGATGGATGAGGCAGTGGCTGCTTCCACCGCTAGACCGCTTATTGGGCAACTCACAGTGAGCATATGGTATGTATCTTCAATTCCAACGCATGTAACACACATCAAATATTATATATATGGCTTCAGGGGTGCGGTTTACAGAACAAGAGGAACAGAGCTATCAAATTTTAACATATTTAATCCAAAATGGTAGGCAGTGTTTATAAAAAAATGTTGCTTGTGAAAGAAGTGAGTTCTTAGTCAGACCAAGTTTAAGAACACAGCAGTTGTTCGAAACACATTTGGTTTTACCTCCTCACAGCTCTTATCTCCAATCATGCCTATGCCTAGGCATATTTTAGTGTTGCCGTATCTATTTTAGTAATTAACTAAAGGATTTGATTTTATGGATTGAAGGTGGACTCACTTCCTTCACAAGCAATACCAATGTCTAGCAAAGGCGAAACTCCAGGCTACTCCAAACCAGAAACTTAGCTGATTTCCATCAAGGGTGAACTGAATTTTTTAATTACTTTTATGAAAAATATACAAAGATGTTACAAAATGGGACCAAAACAATACAGTATTTGCAATAACATGCAATAAAAAGGATAACAGAAAAAGGTACTAAACCTTTGTCATGTAAAAGGTCCAGAAATTAGCAGTGCCATCACCGAAGCTTCGCCCCCTGGCGGCATTAACTTATATGAACTCTAGAGTGTGGGAAAATCAGCTGGCATATTCCCAGGCTGAAGAGTTCATATGAGTTCATGCCGCCAGGGAGCGCAGCTTCGGTGATGGCACCGCTAGTCACCGAGGCTCCGTTCCCTGCCTTTCATTCATTCCCCAGTCATTTACAACTGGGAGCGGCCACATTAGCAGCGCTCCTGGTTGTAAATGTAAATGCCCCCAGATATGGATTACTGCATGGGACATGACTGTATTGTGGACAGGTATGGGATAGTGTTGCTTTTTTATTTTGGATTTTTTAACAGAAGAACGAGGGCTTTGCTTGGATTAAGCACACAATAAAAATGTTAAAACCTGTGTGCTTATTTATTTCATTAACCCCTTAGTGACAGAGCCAAATTTTTGAAATCTCACCAGTGTCACTTTATGTGGTAATAACTCTGGAACGGTTAAACAAATCCCAGTGATTTTGAGACTGTTTTTTCGTGACACATTATACTTTATGATAATCGTAAATTTAGGTCGATATGTTTTGTGTTTATTTATGAAAAATATCAGAAATTTTAGAAAAATGTAAAAAAAATAGCAATTTTCAAACTTTGAATGAGTATCCCTTTAATCCAGATAGTCATACCATTGCAAAACATTAATAAATAGCATTTCCCTCATGTCTGCTTTACAACAGCACCATTGGTAAAATGTTTTTTTATTTTGTTAGCATTTTAAGAGGTTTAAAAATTTACCAGCAATTTTTCATTTTTTTGAGGAAACTTACAAAATGTATTTTTTTAGGGACTTATCCATGTTTGAAGTGACTTTATTGGTCCCATATATTGGAAATCCCCCAAAAGTTATACCATTTTTAAAACAGCACCCCCTGACATATTGAAAACTGCTGTCAGGTAGTTTATTAACCCTTCGGGTGATTTTCAGGAATTAATGAAAATGTGTATTTTTACCACCTAAATGCCTCTAACTTATGAACAGAATACTATAGCCATCAGACTCTAAGGCCACTATTTGGTCGTGAATTGCCATCGCAAGCATGAGGACCACACACTAGTGTTGAGCATTCCGATACCGCAAGTATCGGGTATCGGCCGATACTTAGCGGTATCGGAATTCCGATACCGAGATCCGATACTTGCCGCGTATCGGATACCGGAATCGGAAGTTCCCAGATTCAAACTGCACGAATTCAGCCAATGAGAATGATTCCAAGTGTGGGCACATCCTGTTCAGCATGGAGGGCATGAAACTACTGGCATGGCTGTGATTGGCTGCTGAAATGATGTCATGATGCAGTTTAAAAGTCGCTGGCGCCATTTTGCGCTCACTCTGCTGTGAATTCAGTTAGTGACAGGACGCTGTTTGCTGACTGAGGGCCAGTTTAGAGATAGCGATTTGCTTCTTTGTGCTTTTCAAAGGCTAATTTAGCAACCGCTGTGTTCACCTACTAATCACCTTGCTTTTGCCTTGTAGCGCTGTTTTCACAGCGATCTGCAAGGTCTGTGTGTGTGTGTGTGTGTGTGTGTGTGAGTGCAGCCCACTCTCTAGTCTGAGTGCAGCCATAGGCCATCCATAGCTGGTTGTATTCAGTTCAGGGAGGGTGGTTCATTGCCTCATACTGTTCTTTTTTTTTTTTTTCAAGTAGTGTAGTCTGCTGCTCATTTTTTCAAAAAAATTGTATTAGTGTCTTTCCTCCCGTCTCCAGCTAACTTGTGGAAAAACACTACATAGGATAACGTAGAGGAGGGTTTTTGGGCCTTGCAGCGCCGTTTATGGCTGTCTGCACGGTCTCCGTGTGACTGCAGCTCGCCCTGTAGTCTGTGAGCAGCCATAGCCTGGTTGTCTCCAGCTCAGGGTTCTTCACTGCGTCATACCGTAAAATCAATTTTCCTTTTGTTTTAAGTAGTGCAGGCTGCTGCACATTTTTTCAAAAAATTCCTATTAGTGTCTTTCCACCCGTCTCCAGCTAACTTGTTGAAAACCACTACATAGGATAACGTAGAGGAGGGTTTTTGGGCCTTGCAGCGCCGTTTACGGCTGTCTGCACGGTCTCCATGTGACTGCAGCTCTCTCTGTTGTCAGTTCAGCCCCCAAAAAATAAATAAATAATAAAGTTCACCAAACACACCAGTGACACCACTTAACATTTGTGTAGGCTACATTAGCTCATATTAAAGTCTAGTCCACACTTTAGAAAATTAGTGTTTCTTATACCTGTTAGGAGATGTTCAGGAATAAGCACACAAAGCCGTTAGTACTTTTCTGCTTATCTTTATCAGTCAACCAAGATGAAGAAGGCAGTGAGTAAGGCACGTGGGCGTGGGCGCGGAGCAGGGAGAGGACGTGGAGATTCTGTGCCTGCTGCGGGCACCGGTGACTCATCAGCACCCACTTTCACCAGGGAACAGTCCTTCATGCGCAGCTTTGTCGCAGAGCGCCGTACACCGCTGCTGCATGAAGAACAAATTGAAGCCGTTGTCGGATGGATGGCAGCTAATGCATCAACTTCAATTAGTGCCACATCCTCTCAGACACAGAGCACTGGAGAGCAGCCATCTGTCTCTTCACCACCTGCCAAATTGCCCAGGCAGACAGAGAGCCCAGGACAGGAGCCGTCTCTACTTCTGTTCTCTGAATCTCTTGGCTTGGAAACAGGGGGCCAGCCAAGCAGCATTGGAGAAATGGAAGAAGAGGCATGGTGCAGTGATGCCCAACTGCTTTTTCTCTCTTCCTCTGAAGAGGCGGGTGGGCCAGTGCCTCCGGTCACCACATCGCAGGCCGCATCCGCTGATGATGACACTCAGGTGCCACTTTCTGGTGCGTGCTCTGCTGCTGAGACTACCCAGGAGGAGCAGTTGGGGGCAGAGGGTAGTGTAGATGATGAGGTCCTTGACCCATCTTGGCGTGAGGGACAGGAAGGTGGTGGGAGCAGCTCTGAGGAAGAGATTCCCCGTACGGCCCAAAGAGGGAGAGGGAGGGGGAAGACTGCGGATCCTGCAGCCTCTGCTTTGGCACCCGTTAGGAGCATGTCTCTTCCAAAAGCCAAAAAGGGCGCTCCCAAGACTTGCAGTGCCTGGTCCTTTTTTGACACAGTTGCAGATGACATTTGCTATGTCAAATGCAAGGTGTTTCATCACAAAGTAAAAAGAGGTCAAAATGTCAGCAACCTCAATACCTCCAACATGTGGAAACATGTGCGCACCAGGCACGCGGCGGAGTTAGAAAAACACACTGAAGAGCTAGGCCAACCAACAGCGGCAGCTACCACCTCTTCAGCTCGTGTTGCCTCTTCCTCCAGCTCACACGCAGCTGGTTCGGCTTCCTCCCAGGATCGCCGTGGAAGAACCTCTGGCCCTGTTGTCCAGAGACCCGCTGTAATTCCACCCGCAGCACCACGTTCCCAGTCATCCACACACTCCCAGCCCAGTGTACAGCCATTGGTAGTACAGGCATGGGAGAAAAGGCGGCCTTTCTCATCAAACCACCCACGAGCACAGGCTCTGACTGCAGGCATTGCCAAACTTCTGTCACTGGAAATGCTGTCATTCAGGCTGGTGGAGACTGACAGCTTCCGTGACTTGATGTCATTGGCAGTCCCACAGTACAATGTGCCCAGCCGCTTTTACTTCAGCAGGCAAGCTGTCCCTGCCCTGCACAAGCATGTGGAGGGACACATAAAACACGCGCTACTGAATGCCGTCAGTAGCAAGGTCCACCTCACCACCGATGCGTGGACCAGTCAACATGGACAGGGGCGATACCTTTCCCTCACTGCCCATTGGGTTAATGTCGTTGAGCCGGGTACAGATCGTGTGAGTGGCGCAGGATGTGTCCTGCCCACTCCAAGGATTGCAGGAATCCATTCTGTACGCATTGACTCCTCCTCTTACACCAGTTCCTCTGAATCATCGCTGCAGGAGCCGTCACAGTCCACCTCCACATGGACCCGTGATGAACGTTTACCTGTTACGACCGACATGAGCACAGCCGTGGCCAAACGTCAACAGGCCGTCTTGAAATTAATTTCTTTGGGGAATCGAAGCCACACAGCGCAGGAGCTCTGGAATGCCATCAAGCAGGAGAGCGATGTGTGGTTTGTGCCAGCGAATCTCCAGCCAGTCATGGTAGTGTGTGATAATGGCCGAAATCTGGTGGCAGCTCTGGGCCTCGGCAACCTCACTCACATCCCATGTCTGGCACATGTGCTTAATTTGGTCGTGCAGAGTTTTTTGAGGGACTATCCGGATCTTGATGCACTGCTGCACAAGGTCCGCCTAGAGTGTGCTCACTTGCGGCGTTCCAGCACGGCAAAAGCGCGCATTGCGGCTCTGCAGCGCCGACGCCGCCTGCCGGAACATCGCATCATATGTGACCTACCTACCAGGTGGAATTCCACATTACATATGTTGGAGCGGTTGTGTGAGCAGCAGCAAGCTGTAATGGAGTACCAGCTGCATCAGGCGCAAAGAAGTCGCACTCAGCGCCGTTCACAACCACAGAGTGGGCCACTATGAATGACGTCTGCCAGGTTTTGCGTCCCTTCGATTATTCCACGCGGATGGCGAGTGCAGATGATGCACTAGTCAGCATGACTGTCCCCCTTATCTGCCTGCTTGAAAAATCACTGCAAGCGCTAAGGGATGATGTTGTGGAAGAGGTGGAGGATGAGGATTCACCATTTCCATCATCTTCTGGACAGTCAGCGCCACGTGGTTCCTCACAAACGCATAGGCAGGGGACAGTTTGTGAGGAGGATGAGGAGGAGTCAATGGAGGAGGAAGACATCCGTCCAGAGGAGGGAGTTACACAATTGTCCAGTACTCAGTGTGTACAGCGAGGGTGGGGTGATGACGAGCGGGCAGAGATCACGCCTCCAGCAGGGGACAGCGTTTCTTGGGCAGTTGGCAGTCTGCAGCACATGGTGGATTACATGCTGCAGTGCCTGAGAAACGACCGCCGCATCGCCCACATTCTCAACATGTCTGAATATTGGGTGTTCACCCTCCTCGATCCTCGCTACCGGGACAACGTAGAAAGCCTCATCACACCGTTGAACCGGGAGCGAAAAATGCGGGAGTACCAAGACACACTGGTGAATTCCATCATCTTCTCCAGTCCAACTGAGAGAAGTGCTGCTAGTGCATTACAAAGCAGCTCAGTGCGTCCAGGCAGTGGTGGAGGCTCTGCACAAAGAGGGAGCAGAAGCAGTGCCTCTGCCCAAGTCAAGACCAGTATGGCCAGTATGGCCCAACTGTGGCACAGTTTTCTGTGCCCGCCACAAAAGTCTACACCATCACAGACGGCTCCAGTCAGCAGGAGGCAACGGTTCCGTCAGATGGTGACAGACTACATGTCTTGCCCTCTTGCTGTACTCCCAGACGGCTCTTCACCTTTCAAGTTTTGGGTCTCAAAGCTGAATACATGGCCAGAGCTAAGCCAGTATGCATTGGAGGTGCTGGCTTGCCCTGCGGCTAGTGTATTATCGGAACGCGTCTTTAGTGCTGCAGGTGGTGTACTAACTGACCGTCGCATGCGACTATCCTCCGATAACGTTGACCGGCTTACTTTCCTGAAAATGAACAAGGCCTGGATCTCGCAGGAATTTGCCACTCCTCTTCCTGATTAAATAATTAGGTGACATCATTTGGTGTCAGGATGGCTGCGCCTGTGCGGCCGCGCTGGACGAGATCCCGCCTCGTAGTGTCTTCTGATTTAATCCCACTGCGGACCTGTGATCCATGGACATTAGCAGTGCATATCTTAACCTCCGCCTCTCACTCATCTCCCTACGCCTTCTTCAGACTGTGCGCTGTCAGCTGATCCCTAATAGCATGCCACGGCCGTGACGCTGCACAGTCTGAAGAAGCCGTAGGGAGGGGAGTGAGAGGCGAGG
This sequence comes from Ranitomeya variabilis, assembly GCF_051348905.1. NCBI lineage: Eukaryota > Metazoa > Chordata > Amphibia > Anura > Dendrobatidae > Ranitomeya > Ranitomeya variabilis. The sequence goes on from NC_135235.1 coordinate 494,145,113, forward strand.
ATATGCACTGCTCATGCCCATGGATCACAGGTCCGCAGAGTGATTACATTAGATGACACAGCGAGGTGGGATCTCGTCCAGCGCGGCCGCACAGGCGCAGCCATCCTGACACCAAATGATGTCAGAAGATGGGCAGCGCTAAGTGTGCCTGGCCAAGGGATAACATAACAGCGCAGACTCCGGGACAGATTCAAACAACGCTGAGGAGGAGGCGCACGGCTCCAAGGGGGTAAGAATGACGGCTGTGCTGCGTCACATGACAAAGGAAAGTTCCACCGACCGGACGGTTTAACCGTGTGAGGGGGGACACATTTCAAAAGTGTTAGGTTCAGCATGTGCAAGGACCATAATTAAAAGAGCTAAGTTTACCTTTTCCAGCATTAGTGCTGTACAAGATGGCTCTTTCAGCTACAAACGCCTTGGGGGGGTTAAAGGTTTCCTTTCAACTTGCTCCAGTGCAGGCTGCAGCCTACACTCTGCTCCACCTGCAGAGCCCGGGCTCCAACACCGCTAGTTGCTGTCCGGAAGTGCTGGCTGCACAGAGCCAAACACCTCGCCAATGTGTCAGTGGGGTTCAGCACCGCCAGCTGTTCCCCTGCTGTGTAGCCGGCAACGTGTCCTGCAACAGCCACGCAGACACAACAGACCCAAAGCTGCCGCCAGTGCAGGCTTCGGCCTACACTCCGCTCCCCCTGCTCCTCCTGCTGACCCTGGGCTCTAACACCGCCAGTTGGGGCCCAGATGTGCTAGCTGCACAGAGAAAAACACCTCGCCAATGTGTCAGTGGGGTTCAGCACCGCCAGCTGTTCCCCTGCTGTGTAGCTGGCAACGTGTCCTGCAACAGCCACACAGACACAAGAACTGAAATTGAAGGGAACCTGTCCCCCCTCCCCCAGGCGTTTGTATGTTTTACAGCCATCTTGTACAGCGGTAATGCTGCATGTGTGCAAGGTGGCTCATAAACTTATTCTCCTCGCACATGTGGAACTGAACACGTCAAAAATGTGTCCTCTGTGACCATTTAACCGTCCCGGAGGTGTGACTTTCCTTTGTAATGACACGCTGCAACCCCCTTGGTAGTGCTGCCCGTCTTCTGGCATCATTGTTTGGCTGCCTGCGCCTCTGCGGCCGCCCTGACCCACACAACGCCCCTCGGTGTCTTATTTATTTGGACTGCGAGGGTGTGATTGATGGGCATGAGCAGTGCATATGTTCGCCTGTCCCTCATCTCCTTCTGCCTTCTTCAGACTGTGCGGCTTCATGGCCGTGGCATGCGATAAGGGATCAGCTGACGCCGCACAGTCTGAAGCGGGTGTAAGGACCCGAGTGTGAGAGGCGAACATATGTACTGCGCCAGGCCATGAATCCCAGCCCCGCAGTGGTTTAACTATGTAAAGACACTGCGGGGCTGGGATTCATGGTCATCGCAAACCGCAACGGCCGACATTAAATGATGTCAGAAGATGGGCAGCGCTAACAGCGCAAGGCCAAGGGATAACACGACAACGCAGACTCCTGTACAGCAAATAACAACGCTCAGGAGGCTGCACCCAGCACCAAGGTGGGATTCTTGACATCTGTGCTGCGTCTCATTACAAAGGGAACTCGCGCCTTCAACACAGTTTGACTGTATAAAGGGCTAAATGTTATACGTGTTTCATTCAGCGTGTACAAGGAGAAAAATTAAAAGAGCAACTTTGACTTGTGCAGCACTACTGCTGCATAAGCTGTGGCTCTTCTAGTTTGTAACACCTGAGGGGGGGTTAAAGGTTACCTTTGAAATTGGTTCAATTAGGCTTCGGCCTACACTCTGCTCCCACTGCTCCTCCTGCTGACCCTGGGCTCTAACACCGCCAGTTGGGGCCCAGATGTGCTGGCTGCACAGAGCCAAACACCTCGCCAATGTGTCAGTGGGGTTCAGCACCGCCAGCTGTTCCCCTGCTGTGTAGCCGGCAAAGTGTCCTGCAACAGCCACGCAGACACAAGAACTGAAATTGAAGGGAGCCTGTCCCCCCTCCCCCAGGCATTTGTATGTTTTACAGCCACCTTGTACAGCGGTAATGCTGCATGTGTGCAAGGTGGCTCATAAACTTATTCTCCTCGCACATGTGGAACTGAACACGTCTAAAATGTGTCCTCTGTGACCATTTAACCGTCCCGGAGGTGTGACTTTCCTTTGTAATGACACGCTGCAACCCCCTTGGTAGCGCTGCCCGTCTTCTGGCATCATTGTTTGGCTGCCTGCGCCTCTGCGGCCGCCCTGACCCACACAACGCCCCTCGGTGTCTTATTTATTTGGACTGCGAGGGTGTGATTGATGGGCATGAGCAGTGCATATGTTCGCCTGTCCCTCATCTCCTTCCGCCTTCTTCAGACTGTGCGGCTTCATGGCCGTGGCATGCGATAAGGGATCAGCTGACGCCGCACAGTCTGAAGCGGGTGTAAGGACCCGAGTGTGAGAGGTGAACATATGTACTGCGCCAGGCCATGAATCCCAGCCCCGCAGTGGTTTAACTATGTAAAGACACTGCGGGGCTGGGATTCATGGTCATCGCAAACCGCAACGGCCGACATTAAATTATGTCAGAAGATGGGCAGCGCTAACAGCGCAAGGCCAAGGGATAACACGACAGCGCAGACTCCTGTACAGCAAATAACAACGCTCAGGAGGCTGCGCCCAGCACCAAGGTGGGATTCTTGACATCTGTGCTGTGTCTCATTACGAAGGGAACTCTCGCCTCCAACACAGTTTGACTGTATAAAGGGCTAAATGTTATACGTGTTTCATTCAGCGTGTGCAAGGAGAAAAATTAAAAGAGCAACCTTTGACTTGTGCAGCACTACTGCTGCATAAGCTGTGGCTCTTCTAGTTTGTAACACCTGAGGGGGGGTTAAAGGTTACCTTTGAAATTGGTTCAATTAGGCTTCGGCCTACACTCTGCTCCCACTGCTCCTCCTGCTGACCCTGGGCTCTAACACCGCCAGTTGGGGCCCAGATGTGCTGGCTGCACAGAGCCAAACACCTCGCCAATGTGTCAGTGGGGTTCAGCACCGCCAGCTGTTCCCCTGCTGTGTAGCCGGCAAAGTGTCCTGCAACAGCCACGCAGACACAAGAACTGAAATTGAAGGGAGCCTGTCCCCCCTCCCCCAGGCATTTGTATGTTTTACAGCCACCTTGTACAGCGGTAATGCTGCATGTGTGCAAGGTGGCTCATAAACTTATTCTCCTCGCACATGTGGAACTGAACACGTCTAAAATGTGTCCTCTGTGACCATTTAACCGTCCCGGAGGTGTGACTTTCCTTTGTAATGACACGCTGCAACCCCCTTGGTAGCGCTGCCCGTCTTCTGGCATCATTGTTTGGCTGCCTGCGCCTCTGCGGCCGCCCTGACCCACACAACGCCCCTCGGTGTCTTATTTATTTGGACTGCGAGGGTGTGATTGATGGGCATGAGCAGTGCATATGTTCGCCTGTCCCTCATCTCCTTCCGCCTTCTTCAGACTGTGCGGCTTCATGGCCGTGGCATGCGATAAGGGATCAGCTGACGCCGCACAGTCTGAAGCGGGTGTAAGGACCCGAGTGTGAGAGGTGAACATATGTACTGCGCCAGGCCATGAATCCCAGCCCCGCAGTGGTTTAACTATGTAAAGACACTGCGGGGCTGGGATTCATGGTCATCGCAAACCGCAACGGCCGACATTAAATTATGTCAGAAGATGGGCAGCGCTAACAGCGCAAGGCCAAGGGATAACACGACAGCGCAGACTCCTGTACAGCAAATAACAACGCTCAGGAGGCTGCGCCCAGCACCAAGGTGGGATTCTTGACATCTGTGCTGTGTCTCATTACGAAGGGAACTCTCGCCTCCAACACAGTTTGACTGTATAAAGGGCTAAATGTTATACGTGTTTCATTCAGCGTGTGCAAGGAGAAAAATTAAAAGAGCAACCTTTGACTTGTGCAGCACTACTGCTGCATAAGCTGTGGCTCTTCTAGTTTGTAACACCTGAGGGGGGGTTAAAGGTTACCTTTGAAATTGGTTCAATTAGGCTTCGGCCTACACTCTGCTCCCTCTGCTCCTCCTGCTGACCCTGGGCTCTAACACCGCCAGTTGGGGCCCAGATGTGCTGGCTGCACAGAGCCAAACACCTCGCCAATGTGTCAGTGGGGTTCAGCACCGCCAGCTGTTCCCCTGCTGTGTAGCCGGCAACGTGTCCTGCAACAGCCACGCAGACACAACAGACCCAAAGCTGCCGCCAGTGCAGGCTTCGGCCTACACTCCGCTCCCCCTGCTGACCCTTTGCTCCAACAATGCTAGTTGGGGCTCTAGGAAGACAAGCTTGAATAGGTCCCCATCCTGGTTCCAGCACCGTCAGCTGGTTCCGGGTAGAGCCTTTGGCTTAGGTGCCTCCCTCTGGGTATCCGAGTTCCACCAACGTCAGGTGGTCCTTGGTAGTGCTTTCAGGCACGGGTACCTCCTGCTTAGTAACCGGGTTCCAGTAACGTCAGCTGGTCCTCGGTAGTTCCATTGGCTCTTGGACCTTCGGCTACCCATCCGGGTTCCAGTACCGTCAGCTGGTTCTCGGCAGTGTCTTTTGCTCTTGTACCTTCTGCTCCCCATCCTGGTTCCAGTACCATCAGCTGGTTCCGGGCAGAGCCTTTGGCTTAGGTGCCTCCCTCTGGGTATCCGAGTTCCACCAACGTCAGGTGGTCCTTGGTAGTGCTTTCAGGCATGGGTACCTCCTGCTTAGTAACCGGGTTCCAGTAAGGTCAGCTGGTCCTTGGTAGTTCCATTGGCTCTTGGACATTCGGCTACCCATCCGGGTTCCAGTACCGTCAGCTGGTTCTCGGCAGTGTCTTTTGTTCTTGTACCTTCTGCTCCCCATCCTGGTTCCAGTACCGTCAGCTGGTTCCGGGCAGAGCCTTTGGCTTAGGTGCCTCCCTCTGGGTATCCGAGTTCCACCAACGTCAGGTGGTCCTTGGTAGTGCTTTCAGGCACGGGTACCTCCTGCTTAGTAACCGGGTTCCAGTAACGTCAGCTGGTCCTCGGTAGTTCCATTGGCTCTTGGATCTTCGGGTAGCCATCCGAGTTCCAGTTCCATCAGCTGTTTCTCGGCATTTTCTCAGCCTTCTTGTACCTTCTGCTACATTTCCAAGTTCAAGAGACTAAAGACGATGACCCGGAAGACCACCCCTAAGATGACGACGACACCAGAGACGACAACCACCGAGATGACGACGACCCTGGAGACGATGACCCTGAAGACCACCCCGATGACGACGACCCCGGAGACGACGACCCTGGAGACGACGACGACCTGGAAGACCGAGAAGCAGAAGAACAAGAGGCTGCAGAACAAAGAGCAGAAGAACATTAAGCATAAGACTAAATATCAGAGCAAAAGATATTATCTAAATTATAAGCAGAAGAAGACTAAGCAGTGTATGGGGGTGAGTCCGTTCCTCCTCGTGGTGCCCCTGGATAAAGCCTGATGCTGCAGGCCAAACTGAACGCGGACAAATGTAACTCTTTTGTGACAGGCAGAACGGAAGGTGTAATCTTCAAACTTTTATAGATAACAACTACGGGAATGCCTGTCACAAATAAGAATATGATGAAGAAGTTGAATACGAAGAAGATAATAGTTAAATAAAAAGAATATGAACAATGTAAGAAAAAAAATAATAGGTAGAAGATGAAGAAGAAGATGAATAAGGTGAAGAAGTTGATGTCAAAGAAGCTGATGATGAGGATAATGAAGAAGAAAGTGTGGAAGAAGTAAAAAAGAAGGTGAAGGGCGTGGAAGTAGTGAAACATCAATATCTGACAAAATAAAAAATAAAAAAACATAGTCAAAATCTTTCTAACGCCGAACGTCATAAAAAAAAATAAAAATCATGCTATTCTATTTGATTGGGCTAAACTTCTGTGCCTTTAATGTCTCCGCCACCTCCCCCAATACATCCTACATTATTCTTAGTTGTTTTCCTTCATGTAGAATGAACCTACAAGGAAAGAAAGGGTTTATTTTAATTCCGATATTTTCGTCCCATTGACTTGCATTGGGATCGGGTATCGGTATCGGATTAGATCCGATACTTTGACGGTATCGGCCGATACTTTCCGATACCGATACTTTCCGATATCGGAAGGTATCGTTCAACACTACCACACACTCATGATCTGAGGGCACCAATGGGGATAAAGAGGAAGCCCCCACACTGTTATCCATTTATAATGATGTAGTCACTATTGACAGCAGCATCTAAGGGGTTAAACAGATATGGATGGTGACAACACTGATCGTGGCTGATACAGCAAGTTGTCAGCTATAGTGTACAGCCGACAGCTGCTGGATTGTCACCTGTATGGGGAGGCTATATATCTCAGGTCAGTTAAAAGATGTATTGGCAGTCATTAAGGGGTGAAAATACTTTATTATTAATGTGTGTGTATATTTTTAACCCTTTCAGACTATTGGTTTAATAATGGATATGTGTCTTATTGACACCTCTCTTTTTCTGGAGTGGCTGGAAGCAGATGTTTTTAGCTGGGGGGGCCAATAACCATGGACCCTCTCTAGGCTATTAATATCTGCCCTCAGTCACTGGCTTTCCCTCTCTGGCGGAGAAAATTGCACGGGAGCCCACGCCAGTTTTTTCCGTGATTTAACCCTTTAACACCTACAGCTACCAAATTTTACACAAACACACTACTAACATTACTAGGGAGGGATATATAAAAATCTAATGGATATACAATGGTTTACCGTAGGTAAACCATGTCTCATATCCTGTCGAGTTCAGTAATGATTTAGCCAAAGCCAACAATTGAATTACTGTCTTATCTGCTATCTAGCTCTGTATGAAATATAACTATATATATATATATATATATACACACAGGGCTGTATTTGCCACTAGGCACGTGAGGGCACGTGCCTAGGGTGGGGACAATGCAGGAGGCGGCACCGGAGCAAGGTTTGTTGTTTTTTTTTTAAATTTTTTTTATAAAAGCTGGGTCACCTCCCGACCGACCGACCCCGCCCCCCCGGCCACCTGCCCGCCCGCCTCCCAACCACTTCCCACCCACCCTCCTTGAAGACAATACTCACCCTGCTCCAGTGATGCCTGGTCTCGGCTTCTGCAGCGCTCCTGAATGAGCGGTCATGTGGTACCGCTCATTAAGGTCATCAATATGCGCATATTCATGACCTTAATGAGCGGTATCACATTACCGCTGACGCAGGAAGAAGGTGAGGCGCTGGGAGTTGGGAAAGAGCAAGAGGGACGTCGGCACGGTGAGGAACAGGTGAGTATGAGGGACGGAGGGATGGGGGGACAGGGGAGGGGGGATGAAGGAGGACGGTAAGCCGTGCCATTCAAGATGGGGGTGGGGTGGAGAGATGAGCCATGCATACAGAGGGAGGGGAATATGAGCCATGCATACAGGAAGGGGGTGAATATGAGCCATGCATACAGGGGGGGAAATATGAGCCATGCATACGGGGGGGAAATATGAGCCATGCATACAAGAGGGGGAATATGAGCCATGCATACAGGGGGGGAATATGAGCCATGCATACAGGGGGGGAAATATGAGCCATGCATACAGGGGGGGAATATGAGCCATGCATACAGGGGGGAAATATGAGCCATGCATACAAGAGGGGGAATATGAGCCATGCATACAGGGGGGGAATATGAGCCATGCATACAGGGGGGGAATATGAGCCATGCATACAGGGGGGGAATATGAGCCATGCATACAGGGGGGGAATATGAGCCATGCATACAGGGGGGAATATGAGCCATGCATATAGGAGGGGGAAATATGAGCCATGCATACAGGAGGGGGAACGTGAGCCATGCATACAGGAGGGGGGATCATTATACAGTATTAAGCATCATGTAGGATCATTATACAGTATGGAGAACTGTGTGGCCATTATACAGTATGGAGCATCATGTGTGGCCATTATACAGTATGGAGCATCATGTGTGGCCAATGGCCATTATACAGTATGGAGCATCATGTGTGGCCATTATACAGTATTGAGCATCATGTGGGATCATTATACAGTATGGAGAACTGTGTGTGGCCGTTATACAGTATGGAGCACTATGTGTGGCCATTATACAGTATGGAGCACTATGTGTGGCCATTATACAGTATGGAGCACTGTGTGGCCATTATGCATTATGGAGCATCATGTGTGGCCATTATACACTATGGAGCATCATGTGTGGCCATTATACAGTATTGAGCATCATGTATGGCCATTATACAGTATGGAGAACTTTGTGTGGCCATTATACAGTATGAAGCATCATGTGTGGTGGCCGTTATACAGTATTGAGCATCATGTGTGGCCATTATACAGTATTGAGCATCATGTGGGGCCATTATACAGTATGGAGCATCATGTGTGGCCATTATACAGTATTGAGCATCATGTGTGGCCATTTTACAGTATGGAGCACTATGGCCATATTTTTTTTGTTTATAAATATTGTATATAAATTGTGTATATGTGTGATAAGCAGTGCTAAATGGCTGTGGTTGAGACGTGGATATGGGTGTGACTAGTTGTGAAATGGGTGTGGTCAGAGGTGTGGCCTAAAATTTATACTTTATACCTTCTTCCCTTCTTCAAAAGTTGGGAGGTATGGTACCGCATTTGCCAGATCATGGCAAGTACCGCAAATCCCATAGGGAATGAATGAGGCCGAACGCAGTGATGCCGTAAGTGATCCGTTACGAGGCAGATGCAGAAAAACTGCCCGATCTGCTGCAAAAGGCGACTTTCACATCAGCGATTCTTGCCAAAGTCACTGCCGATAGTGTCATACTCACCAAAGGGGGAGGCAGCACGAAAAGTGCCTAGGGCAGCAGAAACTCTAAATACGGCCCTGTATACACACACTACAGTTCAAAAGTTTAGGGTCACCCAGACAATTTTGTGTTTTCCATGAAAACTCATACTTTTATTAATCAAATGAGTTGCCAAGCGAATTGAAAATCCAGTCCAGACATTGACAAGGTTCGAAAAAAAGATTTTTATTTGAAATTATAATTTTCTCCTTCAAACTTTGCTTTCGCCAAAGAATGCTCCCTTTGCAGCAATTACAGCATTGCAGACCTTTGGCATTCTAGCAGTTAATTTGCTGAGGTAATCTGGAGCAAATTTCACCCCATGCTTCGGAAACTCCCCCCCACAAGTTGGTTTGGCTTCATGGGCACTTTTTGAGGACCATAAGGTCAAGCTGCTCCCATAACAGCTCAATGGGGTTGAGATCTGGTGACTGCACTGGCCACTACATTACAGATAGAATACCAGCTGCCTGCTTCTTCCCTAAATAGTTCATGCATAATTAGAAGTGTGCTTTGGGTTATTGTCCTGTTGTAGGATGAAATTGGCTCCACTCAAGCTTTATCCACAGGGTATGGCGCTGCAAAATGGAGTGATAGCCTTCCTGATTCAAAATCCCTTTTACCTTGTACAAATCTCCCACTTTACCAGAACCAAAGCAATCCCAGACTATCACATTACCTCCACCATGCTTGACAGATGGCGTCAGGTTCTCTTCCAGCATCTTTTCAGTTGTTCTGTATCTCACAAATGTTCTTCTGTGTGATCCAAACACCTCAAACTTGGATTCGTCTGTCAATAACACTTTTTTCTAATCTTCCTCTGCCCAAAGTCTGTGTTCTTTTGCCCATATTAATCTTTTCCTTTTATTAGCCAGTCTCAGATATGGCTTTTTCTTTGCCACTCTGCTCTGTAGGCTAGCATCCCGGAGTCGCCTCTTCACTGTAAACGTTAACACTGGCATTTTGGGTGTACTATTTAATGAAGCTTCCAGTTGAGGACTGTGAGGCGTCGATTTCTCAAACTACAGACTCTAATGTACTTGTCTTTTTGCTCAGCTATACAGCGGGGCCTCCCACTTCTCTTTCTACTCTGGTTAGATCCTGTTTGTGCTCTCCTCTGAAGTGAGTAGTACACACCGTTGTAGGAAATCTTCAGTTTCTTGGCAATTTCTCGCTTGGAATAGCCTTCATTTCTAAGAACAAGAATAGACTGTTGAGATTCACATGAAAGTACTTTTTTTCTGGCCATTTTGAGAGTTTAATGGAACCAACAAACATAATGCTCCAGATACCCAACTAGCTCAAAGGAAAGTCAGGTTTATAGGTTCTATAATCAGCCAAACTGTTTTCAGCTGTGCTAACATACTTGCACAAGGGTTTTCTAACCATCCATTAGCCTTCTTACACAGTTAGCAAACACAAAGTACCATAAGAACACTGGAGTGATGGTTGTTGGAAATGGGCCTCTATACACCTATGAAGATATTGCATTACAAACCAGACGTTTGCAGCTAGAATAGTCAATTACCACATTAACAATGTATAAAGTGTATTTCTGAATCATTTAATGTTACCTTCACTGGAAAAAACTGTGTTTTCCTTTCAAAAACAAGGAAAATTCTAAGTGACCCTAAACTTTTGAAAGGTAGTGTATGTGTGTTACTGACATATAAATATATATATATATATATATATATATATATATATATATATATATATATAATATATGTTTTTACGAATATTTTACGAATCCATTATATGTCCATTTTGCAAGCCGGCGAGAAAATCTCGCCATACGGATGCCATACGGATGACACACGGATACTTTGAGAAAAAAAATTGCATCCTTGCATTGAATACCGATGACATATGGATCACTGTTCATGAACATTTCTATGTATCTCGGTCGTAAAAAAAAGGACCATATTTTTACACGTTAGTTATATGGCATAAATAAATGTCAGCAATAAAATACTTTATATCATAGGCTTGTAGACATTTTGTTAACTGCCATAATAGTTGTTTGACCCCTATTAAAATATAAGCAATAGAAATAGAAACCATGCAAAAAGAGGAAATCTGGATCACATTGTTAAAAATAGGGAGGCATGATAGATCTTCCAACTTAACACAGAAGTATCTAAAGGTTTAAAATTGAAAAATAAATATTAATGTTACATTATTTACATGCTATACTTCCAGCTAGTGCTTCTCCTCATAAATCTTCCCTTCTCTTGTATGGCGGCCCCATAATAGAGCTACAAAGAGATGATGCAGACATTGAGACCTGACTGCAGCTCTGTGCAGAAGCTTTTGTTGTCCACTCTTTATTAGATTTGTGAACCTTTACAGCATAGTGCTCTCATAAATTTTGGATACGTCAAGCAGACTTTAGGACAACTCTTATATTTACGTACTCCTTGCCGATAGGGCAGATGGGCTCATAAATTTGTACAGTGAAAGTACTCTGGATTTAGTTAGGTTTTATCCTTTAAATAGATGCACTCTTATTAAAATCTTGTGATTTTTTTATATAATAAAAAGTAAAGGTTAAAAGATTCCAAATGTTTTTGTAATGACGCTGCCTGTTGTCGTAGAAAGGCAGCCAAATGGGGCGCCAGCGGGAGCGCAGGAAGAGGGAAGAATGAGGCACACAGTGCACACAGGACCTGAACTAGGCTGGTCACGTGATCACTGCAGAGACGATGGGGCGGAGCTACCGCACGAGAACAGAGGGTCTGCAAGAAACGCAGGACACTACTAAGTACTAAGACAGAGATGTAGTCAAAGGACAAGCCGAGGGTCGGGAGCCAGACGAGAGCGAGGTACCAAGGGGAAAAACAGCAGATTAGTCAGAGACAAGCCAAGGGGTCAGAAAGCCAGGACAGACATAGAAGTACAAAGCAGAAAACAGGGGCAGTAGTCAGGGGACAAACCGGGTCATACACAGCAAGGCACACACGCACAAAGGCATAATGATTACAGATAAATAACCTGGGTCAGCTGTCTCAAACCGAGTAGACGGAAGTATAACCTACTCAGAACCCAGGAACCACCAGCATTTAGTAGCCGCCCCAGAACCAAAGAGAGGCGGACTAATTTAACCCAGACCTGACCAGGACAGAGCCAGAACCAGCCCATCCAGAGTCATGACAGTTTCATAGCAGTGCAATATTGCTAATTATTTTTAATGTGCATTCCTTATTGAATCTATGTTACATACTCTATTAAAATGAAATTGTAAAAGAACTACATTTTCTTTGTTTGCAATATTAGAAATCAACTAATATTGTGTCATTTGTTAAAAATGTATACTAAAATTATCTCAGTGTCATGGAATATACATTACTCACAAAAAGTTAGACATTTTTGGATTTGGGCGAAATTTCAGGATGAACCTAAAATGCACCCTAATCTTTTCAGGTGAACTTAATGTGACCTTCTCTAAACTTTTGAATGCAAATGTCCAAATGTTCAATCTTTCAGTACTTTTTGGACAACTTGCTATTCTCTAACAAGCAACCTAATGGCAAAATTCACGTCGTCGACTCTCCGGGGCGTCCTATAGTCTCTGGCGTGGGGGGCTGTGTAACCCAGTATGCAGATTTATTGATCACTATTTAAAATCTTTGGTTGACACGCTGCCCTCCTATGTCAGGGACTCTATGGACGTCCTGGTGAGAGTCGATGGTTTAACCCTGGATTCTGATATGTTCCTTGTCACTGCAAAAGTGGAATCTCTCTATAGGTGTATCCAACATGGTGATGGTTTATATGCTGCACGATTCTTCTTGGAGATGAGTAGTCTGGACAGATCCCTCATTGACCTGATAATAGAGATATTATGTTTTGTTCTATATCATAACTTTTTTACTTTTAAGGATCGGTATTACCTGCAGAGGCGTGGCACTGCCATGGGGGCAGCTTGTGCCCTGGCTTACGCAAACCTCTTTCTTGGCTTTTGGGAGAGGGAGGTTTTTCGGGGCAATGGTGCATGCGCCGCCGACAATGTGCAGTACTGGCTTTGCTCCATTGATGATCTTTTTATTATTTAGCAGGGACCCATTTTTGGACTTGATACATTTTTGCTAAATCTTAATGAAAATAAGAAAAATATAGATTTTTTGGATATTGCACTATCGGTTGACAATCGGGCGTCTGTCCAGACTGATATTCATCGCAAAGAGACATCAGTTAACTCTGTGTTGCACTCTTCTTCTACACACGCATACTCGACTATTAAAGCCATTCCTATTGGCCAACTTTTGGAAGTTAAAAGTACATGCTCTATGGTGGAGAAATTTCACCTACAGGCTGAGGATCTTAGAAATCGTTTTGACAGAGTGTATAGTCATCGGAATATAAAAAATCGTTATCACAGAACCAAATATACCCCACGGGATTAACTACTTATTGCATCTAGTAATAAAAAAAGAAGGGAGATCTCCAAACCAGATTTATTACTACCTTTAACTGCGAGTGGAATACAATTTGCCAAATTTTAAATAAACATTGGCCAGTCCTCAAAACGGACCCCATACTTGAGAAAGAAATCTCGGAGATGCCCTCATGACAGCTAGGAGGGGATAAAACCTTAAGGATCATCAGGTAAGGAGTCACTATGTAGCCCCCCAGAAAGATTTTTTTTGGGGGGGAACAAAACACAGAGGTGAGGGTGTTACCCTTGTGGGAACTGTATGGCCTGTAACCAAAAAACATCCAACGGGCTAAATAATTTATTTCGGCTGATGGAACTCGTGAGTTTACCATCACTCATTATATTTCATGCACAACTTCCTATGTCTCTAGAGAGTTTCGTGTCAGAACAAGGGAGCATGTTCGTGACATTCTTGTGGCTGGAGAGGTGGAAGATCTTTTGCTGCTGAAGACTTTACCCAGACACTTTAGACAATATAGTAACATAGTTATTTATTTAGTTGGAGGAAGACTTTAAGTCCATCTTGTTCAACCCATAGCCTAACCTAACATGCCCTAACATGTTGATCCAGAGGAAGGCAAAAAAAAACCATGTGGCAAACAGTAAGCTCCACATTGGAGAAATGGGGAAAAAATTCCTTCTCGACTCCACATACGGCAATCAGACTAGTTCCCTGGATCAACTCCCTATCAAGGAATCTAATATATAACCTGTAACATTATGCTTTTCAAGAAAGGCATCCAGCCCCCTCTTAAATTTTAGTAATGAATCATTCATTACAACATCATACGGCAGAGAGTTCCATAGTCTCGCTGCTCTTACAGTAAAGAATCCGCATTTGTCATTATGCTTAAACCTTCTTCACTCCAAACAGAGATGCCCTCTTGTCCCCTTCTCAGGTCTATGAGTAAAAAGGTCATTAGAAAGGTCTCTGTACTGTCCCCTCATATTTATACATTAAAATAAGATCACCCCTTAGCCTTCGTTTTTCCAAACTAAATAGCCCCAAGTGTAATAACCTATCTTGGTATTGTAGACCCCCCAGTCCTCTAATAACCTTGGACGCTCTTCTCTGCATCCGCTCTAGTTTAGCTATGTCTTTCTTGTACACCGGAGACCAGAACTGTACACAGTATTCTAAGTGTGGTTGCACAAGTGACTTGTATAGAGGTAAAATTATGTTCTCCTCATGAGCATCTATGCCTCTTTTAATGCATCCCATTATTTTATTTGACTTTGTAGCAGCTGCCTGACACTGGCCACTGAATGTGAGTTTGTTGTCCAACCAAACACCCAGGTCTTTTTCTTTGATGGTTTTGCCCAGTGTTTTACAATTAAGCATATAATTATACATCTTATTTGCTCTACCCAAGTGACCTTACATTTATCCCCATTAAGGTTCATTTGCAGTGATGAGCAAGCACTGAAATACTCTGGTGCTCGTTGCTCGGGTCGAGCAGATTGGAATACTCGGGTACTCGACCCAAGCAATGAGCCCAATGTAAGTCTATGGGAGACCTGAGTATTTTTCCACGATCCCCCCGCAGGTCCTGTTAAGGTCTAAAAACGTTTGAAAATGATGGAAACACTGCTCAAATGACACAGGAACATCATGGGGATCGCCCATGGAAGCATTCCTGACTCCTAGTTCACAGCTTTAAACAATTTTTTCCGAGATTCGTGCCATTTTTCCCGGTGCCACTAAAACCACACTAAAACGAAACTAAAATGGATTTTGCTGGGAAATATGTTAAGCTATATCCGTTACAGGTTAATGACTTGCCTGTAAGGCCAAATTATTAACCCCAGAATGAAAATTTCCTCCCCCACTTAGGGTTAGTTCAGACGCAGCATTTTTGAAGCATTTTTCAACTTTAACATTGCTTTCAACCACTACAAATGCGTGCACTGGGAAATGTCTTTGTAACATTTAACAACCCTAGCTGGTCATGTGGGGTGTGCCCAATTCTCAATTCATGCCCAATTCCCCAATGTGGGTTCCTTTTTTTACAAAATAAAATAGTGCCATCACAGCCCCCTTGCCCAAAATGCACCGTGCAGAGCACATTCACCCTGGTGAGATAGTGGCAGTTAAAGGAGACATTGCAGGAGACAGAATTAAGAAGTAGGCCCAATGTAATGTCATGCCCAATTCCCCAATGTCGGGTCCTTTTTTTACAAATCAAAATAGTGCCATCACAGCCCCCTTGTCCACAATGCACCGGCCTATAACAGTATAGCGTACGTTCACCCTGGTCATCTAGTGGTTCTGGATGATGAGGATGAGGATAAGGAGGAGGATAACAGCAAAAAGACAAATCTGGAAGCATATACCCATGTGTGGTTGTGAAAAGGTGCATGTGAATACACCTCCCCAAAAGAGAGAATGTATTTGAGGTTATGTTCTGCTGTTTTCACTTGGTGGTGTATAGAAGTCTTTCCTAATCCAGCCCTTGTTCATTTTTATAAGAGTCAGCCTGTCAGCATTTTCAGTTGACAGGTAGATGTGCTTATCTGTTATAATTCCGCCAGCGGCAATAAAAACCCGCTCTGACAGAACACTAGCAGTAGGGCAGGCCAGGACCTCCAAGGCGTAGAGAGCCAGTTCATGCCACATTTCCAGCTTGGATACCAATAATTAACCCCTTCCCGACCTGTGACACCACGTAGGCGTCATAAAAGTCGGTGCCAATCCGACCTGTGACGCCTATGTGGCGTCATGGAGGGATCGCGTCCCTGCAGATAGGGTGAAAGGGTTAACTCCAATTTCACCCGATCTGCAGGGACAGGGGGAGTGGTACTTGAGCCCAGGGGGGGTGGCTTCACCCCCCCCATGGCTACGATCGCTCTGATTGGCTGTTGAAAGTGAAACAGTCAATCAGAGCAATCTGTAATATTTCACCTATGAAAATTGGTGAAATATTACAATCCAGCCATGGCTGAAGCTGCAATAGCATCTGCCATGGCTGGAGACCCCGATCTGCCCCCCTCACCGCCACCGATCTCCTCCTCTCCGTCCTGTGATGTCCCCTGCTCCCCTCCATCCTCCTGTCCGCTCCCCCCGTCCTCCTGTCTGCTCCCCTCATGCTCCAATCCCACCCCCCATACTTACTGAGCTCTGATGTCCCTCCCGATGTCTGTCTGTCTTCTCCATGGGTGCCGCCATCTTCCAAAATGGCATGCCACCCGGCAGATTCTTTCCAGGTACATTTTGATCGCTGTGATAGGTTCTATCACAGCGATCAAAATAAAAAAAATAGTAAATAAACCCCCCCTTTATCACCCCCATAGGGAACATAAAAAAAAAAGAAAATATATTTATTTTTATTTTTCCACTAGGGTTAGGGTTAGGGCTAGGGTTGCACTTTTGGTTAGGGTTGCACTTAAGGTTAGGGTTGCACTTAGGGTTAGGGTTGCACTTAGGGTTGCACTTAGGGTTAGGGTTGCACTTAGGGTTAGGGTTGGAATTAGGGTTAGGGTTGCAATTAGGGTTAGGGTTGCAATTAGGGTTGGGGTTGCAATTAGAGTTAGAATTAGGGTTAGGGTTGCACTTAGGGTTAGAATTAGGGTTAGGGTTGCAATTAGGGTTAGGGTTAGAATTAGGGTTAGGGTTGGAATTAGGGTTAGGGTTACAATTAATGTTAGGGTTACAATTAGGGTTAGGGTTAGAATTAGGCTATGTGCACACGGTGCGGATTTGGCTGGGGATCCGCAGCGGATTGGTCGCAGGAAACTGCGGTAAATCCGCAGTTTAAGCGCAGTGCGTTTTACCTGCGGATTTTTCAAAACCGGTGCGGAAAAATCTGCACACAAATCCGCAACGTGGGCACATATCCTTAGGGTTAGGGTTGGAATTTGAGTTAGGGTTGGAATTAGGGTTAAGATTAGGGTTAGGGGTGTGTTGGGGTTAGGGTTAGGCTTGTGGTTAGGGTTATGGTTAGGGTTGGGATTAGGGTTAAGGGTGTGTTGTGGTTAGGGTTGGAATTGGGGTTAAGATTAGGGTTAGGCTTGTGGTTAGGGTTATGGTTAGGGTTGGGATTAGGGTTAGGGGTGTGTTGGGGTTAGGGTTGTGATTAGGGTCATGGTTAGAGTTTGGATTAGGGTTAGGGGTGTGTTGGGGTTAGTGTTGTAGTTAGAATTGAGGGGTTTCCACTGTTTAGGCCCATCAGGGGGTCTCCAAACGCGACATGGCACCACCATTGATTCCAGCCAATCTTGCGTTGAAAAAGTCAAATGGTGCTATCTCCCTTCCGAGCCCTGACGTGTGCCTAAACAGTGGTTTTCCCCCACATATGGGGTACCCGCATACTCAGGACAAACTGGACAACAACTTTTGGGGTCCAATTTCTCCTGTAACCCTTGGGAAAATAAAAAATTGAGGGCTAAAAATTATTTTTGAGGATAGAAAAATTATTTTTTATTTTCACGGCTCTGCGTTATAAACTTCTGTGAAGCACTTGGGGGTTCAAAGTGCTCGCCACACAACTAGATAAGTTCCTTTGGGTCTAGTTTCTAAAATGGGGTCACTTGTGGGGGGTTTCTACTGTTTAGGCACATCAAGGGCTCTGCAAACGCAACGTGACGCCCGCAGAGCATTCCATCAAAGTCTGCATTTCAAAATGTCACTACTTCCCTTCCGAGCCGAGACATGTGCCCAAACAGCAGTTTACCCCCACATATGGGGTATCAGCGTACTCAGGACAAACTGGACAACATCGTTTGGGGTCAAATTTCTTATTTTACCCTTGGGAAAATAAAAAATTCTGGGCTAAAAAATTATTTTTGAGGAAAGAAAAAATATTTTTTATTTTCACGGCTCTGCTTTATAAACTTCTGTGAAGCACTTGGGGGTTCAAAGTGCTCACAACACATCTAGATAAGATCCTTTGGGTCTGTAGTTTCCAAAATGGGGTCACTTGTGGGGGGGTTTCTACTGTTTAGGCACATCAGGGGCTCTGCAAACGCAACGTGATGCCCGCAGAGCATTCCATCAAAGTCTGAATTTCAAAACGTCACTACTTCCCTTCCGAGCCTCGACGTGTGCCCAAACAGTGGTTTACCCCCACATATGGGGTATCAGTGTACTCAGGAGAAACTGGACAACAACTTTTGGGGTCAAATTTCTCCTGTTACCCTTGGGAAAATACAAAATTCTGGGCTAAAATTTATTTTTGAGTAAAGAAAAATGTTTTTTAATTTTCACGGCTCTGCGTTATAAACTTCTGTGAAGCGCTTGGGGGTTCAAAGTGCTCAACACACATCTAGATAAGTTCCGTTGGAGGTCTAGTTTCCAAAATGGGGTCACTTGTGGGGGGTTTCTACTGTTTAGGCACATCAGGGGCTCTGCAACACAACGTGATGCCCGCAGATCATTCCATCAAGGTCTGCATTTCAAAACATCACTACTTCCCTTCCGAGCCCCGACGTGTGCCCAAACAGTGGTTTACCCCCACATATGGGGTATTAGCGTACTCAGGACAAACTGGACAACAGCGATTGGGGTCCAATTTCTCCTGTAACCCTTGTGAAAATAAAAAATTGTGGGCTAAAAATAATTTTTGAGAAAAGAAAAAATATTTTTTCTTTTCACGGCTCTGCGTTATAAACTTCTGTGAAGCACTTGGGGGTTCAAAGTGCTCATCACACATCTAGATTAGTTTATTGGGAGGTCTAGTTTCCAAAATGGGGTCACTTGTGAGGGAGCTTCAATGCTTAGGCACACAGGGGCTCTCCAAACGCGACATGGTGTCCGCTAACGATTGGAGCTAATTTTCCATTCAAAAAGCCAAATGGCGTGCCTTCCCTTCCGAGCCCTGCCGTGCGCCCAAACAGT
Source organism: Ranitomeya variabilis (assembly GCF_051348905.1). NCBI lineage: Eukaryota > Metazoa > Chordata > Amphibia > Anura > Dendrobatidae > Ranitomeya > Ranitomeya variabilis. Next base: position 494,164,261 of record NC_135235.1, read on the forward strand.
GGTTTATCCCCACATATGTGGTATCAGCGTACTCAGGACAAACTGGACAACAAAATTTGGGGTCCAATTTCTCCTGTTACCCTTGGGAAATTAAAAAATTCTGGGCTAAAAAATCATTTTTGAGGAAAGAAAAATTATTTTTTATTTTCACGGCTCTGCGTTATAAACTTCTGTGAAGCACTTGGGGGTTCAAAGTGCTCACCACACATCTAGATTAGTTCCTTGGGGCCTCTAGTTTCCAAAATGGGATCACTTTTGGGGGAGCTCCAATGTTTAGGCACACAGGGGCTCTCCAAACGCGACATGGTGTCCGCTAACGAATGGAGCTAATTTTTCATTCAAAAAGTCAAATGGCGCTCCTTCCCTTCCGAGCCTTACCGTGTGCCCAAACAGTGGTTTACTCCCACATGTGAGGCATCATTGTACTCAGGAGAAATTGGCCAACAAATTTTAGGATCCATTTTATCCTGTTGCCCATGTGAAAATGAAAAAATTGAGGCTGAAAGAAATTTTTTGTGAATAAAAAGTACTTTTTCATTTTTATGGATCAATTTGTGATGCACACGAGGGTTTAAAGTGCTCACTATGCATCTAGATAAGTTCCTTAGGGGGTCTAGTTTCCAAAATGGGGTCACTTGTGGGGGAGCTATAATGTTTAGGCACACAGTGGCTCTCCAAACGCAACATGGTGTCCGCTAACGAATGGAGCTAATTTTTCATTCAAAAAGTCAAATGGCGCTCCTTCCCTTCCGAGCCTTACCATGTGCCCAAACAGTGGTTTACTCCCACATGTGAGGTATCAGTGTACTCAGGAGAAATTGCCCAACAAATTTTAGGATTCATTTTATCCTGTTGCCCATGTGAAAATGAAAAAATTGAGGCTGAAATAATTTTTTTGTGAAAAAAAGTACTTTTTCATTCTTACGGATCAATTTGTGAAGCACCTGAGGGTTTAAAGTGCTCACTATGCATCTAGATAAGTTCCTTGGGGGTCTAGTTTCCAAAATGGGGTCACTTGTTAGGGAGCTCCAATGTTTAGGCACACAGGGGCTCTCCAAACGCGACACGGTGTCCGCTAAAGATTGGAGCCAATTTTTCATTCAAAAAGTCAAATGGCACTCCTTCCCTTCCGAGCCCTATCGTGCACCCAGACAGTGGTTCCCCCCAAATATGGGGTATCAGCGTACTCAGGACAAATTGGACAACTACTTTCGGGGTCCAGTTTCTCCTTTTACCCTTGGGAAAATAAAAAAATTGATGCTAAAAGATCATTTTTGTGACTAAAAATTTAAATGTTCATTTTTTCCTTACACGTTGCTTCTGCTGCTGTGAAACACCTAAAATGTTAATAAACTTATTGAATGTGGTTTTGAGCACCTGGAGGGGTGCAGTTTTTAGAATGGTGTCACTTTTGGGTATTTTCAGCCATATAGACCCCTCAAACTGACTTCAAATGTGAGGTGGTCCCTAGAAAAATGGTTTTGTAAATTTTGTTGTAAAAATAAGAAATCGCTGGTCAAATTTTAACCCTTATAACTTCCTAGCAAAAAAATTTTGTTTCCAAAATTGTGCTGATGTAAAGTAGACATGTGGGAAATGTTATTTATTAACTATTTTGTGTCACATAACTCTCTGGTTTAACAGAATAAAAATTCAAAATTTGAAAATTGCGAAATTTTCAAAATTTTCACCAAATTTCCATTTTTTTTCACAAATAAAAGCAAAAATTATCGACCTAAATTTACCACCATCATGAAGCCCAATATGTTGCGAAAAAACAATCTCAGAATCGCTAGGATCTGTTGAAGCATTCCTGAGTTATTACCTCATAAAGGGACACTGGTCAGAATTGCAAAAAATGGCCAGGTCATTAAGGTCAAAATAGTCTGGGTCATGAAGGGGTTACAGAGGAATCACGGAGGATGTTTGTTCGATCTGCAAGGTACTTCCTCACCATCTTCCCAAACATTGCACTTCTTGTGACAGCACCCCTTGCCTCTGTGCCAGCACGATGGGAGGGTCTGAGAAAACTGTCCCAGAACTTTGCCATTGTTCCCCTGCCTGAGCTGGATTGTAGTTCTGTCTCTCTCGCTTGGACTCCTTGGCTGTACAACATTCTCTCATTCTCTGACATCTGCTGCCAGCGTTCTCACATGGGAATTTTCTAAGTAATTCCGCTACAAGGGCCCTTTGGCCCTCTGGTACTGCAACATTTTAGTACACCTCTCTGCCTCTGGCAGAACAGATTGAAAGTTCTCCTTGTAGCGTGGGTCTAGAAGTGTCAAAAAACAATAATGAGTGTCACCAAAAATTGTTAGAATGCGAGGGTCACGTGAAACGCAGCGCAACATAAAGTCAGCCATATGTGCCAGACTGCTAACAGGCAAGATTTCTGTGTCCTCACCAACAGGACGATTGACCATGCTGTCTTCCTTCTCTTCATCCTCATCCTCTTCCTCCCTGTCCTCAGGCCATCCCCGCTGAACAGACGGTATGTCACCTGTTTATTTGTGAATTAAGTCCCGAAGGGACTTAACGAACAACTCAGCTTTGTTCCATTTTTGTGAGACTAAATCTGGTGGGAGGCGGCACTCCACCACAGCTTCGTCCCCTCCTTCTTTATTATTGTATATTGTGTATCCTCTCTCCAGTTGATACTCCTTTATTTGTTTTTAATTTTTTGTGGTCTAATAAGTGTGTTTCTCTTGTTTTAGTTATATATGTATGGGACGCTGCCGCAATATAATACTCCATATAACCATCTATTGGACCTTTGGAGGCCTGTTGTCAAGCAAGATCTAGACGGATAGCTCTTTTCTGGAACAATGCTAGTTGTATAGAATATCGTGAATAACTACATATGTCATTGTATATATAATACTGTGTTAAAATGTTATGTATTCTGATTTTTTGTATGGATTAATGTTGTTTGTGTTATATATTATCAATATCTACAATTATGGTCTTACATTGTGGACTTTGTCAGGGCAATGTACTGTGACCCCTCCTGATCGTTCCCAATGTATTTTATTTATAATGGGATTTATTTGGGTAGGGATGTTGGTCATAATGTTGATTCTCAGAGGCACCATTGTAACTAAGTACTTCCCATGGTTATTTCTATGGTGGGAAGTGATCCCCTGTATAGGTGGTAGATCGTCACCATTTAATAATAGATGTGTGGGATTTATTGATGTCTCTGAGATACGGTGCACTTTGCATCACATTGTATTTTAACACACTTGAATAACTGATAACTGGTCGTGCTCTGATAAAATGAGTTTGCACGACTCTTGTGAGTTGTAGATCTTTATATATATGACAGATATCGATGTTAGATCACCTGGAAAATGGCTGCGCTCATGGTCTCCTGAGGGTGTTCCTTTCGGCTGTGCGCGTGCGCACCTTGAGCTCTGTGATCCGGAACTCCTGGGTGGTTATCTCCATATGCCGAGCACACACAATCTGACGTCATCGAGCGGATTTCCGCCCTGTGTGTGCTCGACTTAGACGACCGCAGGGAACAAGGGAATAGAGTTCCGGGTCCGCATGCGCCGTTATGCCGGGTGAGATTTCCGGTCAGCGCCCTATTTTAACTCGTGGGAGAGCGCGGCATTACTAAACCCCTTTTGAGAAAGCATAATTGCGAAACGTGCGTTAAGGGGCGGTGTTTGGAGCGGTCTGAGACGCTTGGAACTTGATGGGTAAGCTGCTACCATGATGGTCAGTATGAGAGAGTTAGTATAAGGTGCACTGTGACACTTTACCGGTGGATATAGGTTGACACTATGGCATTTACCTGGTATAATGGAATGTAGACATTTGTATTCTGATGTATATACTTTCATTGCCACTGCCGGTTTGAGGGGCTCAGCCTAAGGGTGCACTGTGACACTTTATTTATTGATAGAGGCTGGCACTATTGCACTTTATTTCATCCAACTAACTATTTTTTGACACATGAATGTCTAGCTATCATGAATTATGTATCAGCAGTCCCTGTGGTGTTGTATATTTTCTAACTGCTCCCCCACTGTCATTTGGTTCCTCCTTTGCATTTTATCCTGTGACAGATGTATTTGTAATACTGTCTCACTTGAGTGTTATTGTCTTGATTAAATTAATAAAAATATATAATTTATATTAATAATGTGTTTTGGGATTTATATACTCCGTTTGTTGGTTTTCAACATTTTAGTACACCTCTCTGCCTCTGGCAGAACAGATTGAAAGTTCTCCTTGTAGCGTGGGTCTAGAAGTGTCAAAAACCAATAATGAGTGTCACCAAAAATTGTTAGAATGCGAGGGTCACGTGAAACGCAGCGCAACATAAAGTCAGCCATATGTGCCAGACTGCTAACAGGCAAGATTTCTGTGTCCTCACCAACAGGACGATTGACCATGCTGTCTTCCTTCTCTTCATCCTCATCCTCTTCCTCCCTGTCCTCAGGCCATCCCCGCTGAACAGACGGTATGTCACCTGTTTATTTGTGAATTTTTTGGGGGGCCAGACATTAACCTCACTTTATTATTTTGGCCTACTATCTGTGTCAGACACTCCTTACAGTTGTCCTCCACTGAACAAAGCTAGGCCGCCTGCGTACTCCCGTAACCGATTTTTAACTGCATTTTGCCTATTACTTTTATGGCCCTACTAACTGTGTCTGCCCCTCCTTGCAATCGACCTCCGCTGACCACACCAATGCTGCCTGTGTAACCCTGTAACCTATTTAAACCTGCATAGAGCCTACATTTTTATTTTAGGCCTAGTAAGTCTGTCTGCGGTCCCTCCTTGCAATCGTCCTCCAATGACCACACCAATGCTGCCTGTGTAACCCTGTAACCTATTTAAACCTGCATAGAGCCTACTTTTTTATTTTAGGCATAGTAAGTCTGTCTGTGGTCCATCCTTGCAATCGTCCTCCGCTGACCACACCAATGCTGCCTGTGTAACCCTGTAACCTATTTAAACCTGCCTAGAGCCTACATTTTTATTTTAGGCCTAGTAAGTCTGTCTGCGGTCCCTCCTTGCAATCGTTGCACGGCATTAGGTGTTCTCCAGGTTTACTTGCCTGAGCTACAATCTTCAGGCTCTCATTAAGTTGTTGTAAATATAACACGGCATTAGGCCTACTAGTTTGGTTGGGGCCTACTAATGGTGTCTGCCGCTCCAAGGTGTTCTCCATATTTACTTGCCTGAGCTTCAATCTTCAGGCTCTCGTTAAGTTGTAAATATAACACGGCATTAGGCCTACTAGTTTGGTTGGGGCCTACTAACGGTGTCTGCCGCTCCAAGGTGTTCTCCTGTTTTTTTTCCTGAGCTTCAATCTTCAGGCTTTCGGCCTATATTTGAAATATGAAACTGCATTTGGGATACTAGTTGGGTTGGGCCTACTAACGGTGTCTGCCGCTCCCTGGTTTTATCCTCCACTGAACAAAGCTGAGCTTCAATCTTCAGGCTCTCATTAAGTAGTTGTTAATATAACACTGCAGTTGGCCTACTAGTTTGGTTGGGGCCTACTAACAGTGTCTGCGGCTCAAAGGTGTTCTCCTCCACTGAACAAAGCGGTGCCACAAGTATACTCCTGTTACCAATTTTGAACTTTATTTTGCCCACTTTATTATTTGGGCCTACTAACTGTGTCTGCCTCTCAAAACAGTTGTCCTCCACTGAACTAAGCAATGCCGCCTGGTTAGTCCTGTTACCAATTTTGAACTGCATTTAGCCCACTTTATTATTTGGGCCTATATCTGTGTTTCCTCCTCATCCTGCCCATTGCCCAGCCAGTGCTAGATGACTCTTGTGGTACATTGACCCAGACCACTACATTCCCCTTGCACGCTACCCAGCCACAATCTGACCCTGCTGAAAGTCAGGTTCCCCTTCCCGCATACTATACCAACTTACACATTGACAAAGAGGAAAGTGCAGATGAAAGTGTAGGTTCCTTCATCAGGTGGGGGGGCATACTCATTGGGGACGTCACTGGCACAGGGCCCCTCATAATATGCAAAAGTGTCGCTGCCGGTGGGAGGCGCCCCCGCCGTGCAAACACACTGCCGTACTTTGAGGGGCCCTGTGCCAGTGCCAATGGGAACGAGTGGGCCCCCCCTGCTTGCTCAGGATCACAGCACTTGCAAAATTGAAATACTTACCTCTCACTGCTCCACCTGTTGTAAATTCTGCCCTTGGGCTCCCTCTGGTGGTTTTGAGTGGAACTGCTGCTCCTAGGGTTTAGCATTAGCAGCTGCTTCCACTGATCTTCTCTCCTGGCTCTGCTATTTAGCCTGGCTCTAATCTACAGCCAGTGCCAGCTGTCAATGTTTCTTGGTTGGATTCAGATCTCTCCTTGGATTTCTCTGATAGCCTGTCCATTTCAGCAAAAGATAAGTCATTGCTTTTCTTTTGGTTGTTCACTTGCTGTGGACTTAATCGTTCAGCTCATGTTATGTTTTTTCTTGTCCAGCTTGTCAGTATGATATATTCAGCTTAGCTGGAAGCTCTGGGGAAGCAGATTTGCCCCTCCACACCGTGAGTCGGTGTGGAGATTTTTTTGTAAACTCTGTGTGGATTTTTAGCTTTTAATACTGACCGCACAGTATCCTTTTCTATCCTGTTTATATAGTTAGAATTGGCCTCCTTAGCTAAATCTTGTTTTCATTCTGTGTATGTCATTTCCCTCTCCACTCACAGTCAATATTTGTGGGGGGCTATCTTTCCTTTGGGGTTTTCTCTGAGGCAAGATAGCTTTCTGTTTCCATCTTTAGGGGTAGTTAGTTCTCAGGCTGTGACGAGGTGTCTAGGGAGTGACAGAAACATCCCACGGCTACTTCTAGTGTTGGTGTTAGGATTAGGAACTGCGGTCAGTACAGATACCACCTCCTCAGAGCTCGTCCCATGTTGCTCCTTAACCACCAGGTCATAACATCCACCACCGTGACGTAGTCCATGTTTCCTGGGCCCACTAAAAACATGAACCAGCCCTACCCCCCACAACTTTAGCCAAATGACCACCAATTTCCAATGCCTATTATTATAAAAAAAATTAAGATTGACAAGCTTCAGTAACAAGAATGGATGTTTTTGCCATTAAAATGGGCACTGTAGGTGTTTTCCTGGCCTCCACTCACTGCCGACTATGCTTCCCCATTGACTTGCATTGGGTTTTGTGTTTCGGTCGATCCCCGACTTTTGGCGATAATCGGACGATTTCAATCAACTCGACTTTTGACAAAGTCGGGTTTCGCGAAACCCGACTCGATCCTAAAAAAGTGAAAGTCGCTCAACCCTACCTCTGCCATGTTGCCCCCTGCAGCTCATGTGAGAACCATCACTGCTGCTGTGTGCTGGGAATGCCTGAACCAAATGGTCTACAAGAGTTGCTTGTTTGGTAGCCAATATTTGCTCAAGGTTCTCATGTGGCATGATATTTTGCAATTTCCCTTTATATTGTGGATCCAGGAGGCAGGCCAACCAGTAATCATCATCGGTCATCATTTTGATAATCCGGAGGTCCCTTTTTAGGATACACAAGGCATAATCAGCCATGTGGGCCAATGTTCCAGGTGTCAATTCACTGCTTGTGCTGGGTTGAGGAGCACTTTCTGGCAAATCAACATCACTTGTCTCCCGCAAAAACCCTGTACCTGACCTTGCAACGCCACCAGTTTCTATTGCCCCCTGAGAAGCTTCCTCATCCCATAAATATTCATCCCCATCATCCTCCTCCTCCTCCTCTTCTTCGTCCGCCACCTCGTCCAGGAGAGTTCCCTTTGCAGACAATGGCTGACTGTCATCAAAGCTTCCCTCATCCTCGGCTGCAGATGCCTGCTCCTTAATGTGCATCAAACTTTGCATCAGCAGATGCATTAGTGGGATGCTCATGCTTATGATGGTGTCGTCTGCACTAACCAGCCGTGTGCATTCCTCAAAACACTGAAGGACTTGACAGAGGTCTTGTAGCTTCGACCACTGCACACCTGACAACTCCATGTCTGCCATCCAACTGCCTGCCCATGTATGTGTATCCTCCCACAAATACATTACAGCACGCCTCTGTTCGCACAGCCTCTGAAGCATGTGCAGTGTGGAGTTCCACCTTGTTGCAACGTTGATTATTAGGCGGTGCTGGGGAAGCTTCAACGATTGTTGATGGTTCTGCATACGGCTGGAGTGTACGGGCGACCGTCGGATGTGCGAGTAAAGTCTTCGCACCTTCAGGAGCAGGGCTGGTAACCCCGGATAACTTTTCAGGAAGCACTGCACCACCAGGTTCAAGGTGTGAGCCAGGCAAGGTATGTGTTTCAGTTCTGAAAGGGCTATGGCAGCCATAAAATTCCTTCCGTTATCACTGACTACCTTGCCTGCCTCAAGATGTACACTGCCCAGCCAGGACTGAGTTTCTTGCTGCAAGAACTCGGCCAGAACTTCCACGGTGTGTCTGTTGTCATCCAAACACTTCATTTCCAACACAGCCTGCTGAGGCTTACCAATAGCTGTTCCATAATGAGACACCTCGTGTGCAACTCTGGCAGCTGCGGATGGAGTGGTCGTGCGACTGCACTCTGTGGACGAGCTTTCGCTTCTGCTGGAGGAGGAGGAGGAGGAGGGGTGGCGAAAGCCTACAGCCAACTGATTCCTAGACCGTGGGCTAGGCAGAACTGTCCCACTATGGCTGTCCCCTGTGGACCCTGCATCCACCACATTAACCCAGTGTGCCGTGATGGACACGTAACATCCCTGGCCATGCCTACTGGTCCATGCATTTATTGGGAGGTGCACCTTTCTACTGACTGATTGCCTGAGTACATGGCAATGCGGTCTTTGACATGCTGGTGGAGGGTTGGGATGGCTTTTTTCGCAAAGAAGTGTCGACTGGGTAGGTCATAGCGTGGTACTGCGTAGGCCATCAGGGCTTTGAAAGCTTAGCTTTCAACCAACAGGTAGGGCATCATCTCTAACGAGATTAGTCTAGCAATGTGTTTGTTCAAACCCTGTGTACGCGGATGTGAGGATGAGTACTTCCTTTTCCTAACGAGAGTCTCTTGTAGGGTGAGCTGGACTGGAGAGCTGCATATGGTGGAACTAGCGGGGGTGGTGGTGGACATGGTGGATTGAGAGAGGGTTGGCGATGGTATTCTTGATGTTGGCCTACATACAGTGTTTCCAACCAAGAACCTGGTGATTCCCTGACTGCTTTGGTCTTGCGACAATACCTCCGCATTTGCTGCAGGTGGTGTCCTAAACGGTGGGCTTACAGTGAGGGAAGCAATGTAGCGTTGCTAACTACCTTCATTCTGAGCAGGTGCACCAACGTTACGAGACGTTTGGTAGTTAGTCCAGGCTTGCAAGTGCATGCTGGTTAAATGTCTACGCATGCACGTTGTATTTAATTTTTTGACTTACTGCCCTCTGCTAAAGGTCTTTGAGCATTTCTTACAGATAACTTTGCCCTGATTATTTGGATCTTGGTTAAAAAATTGCCACACTGCACTCTTCCTGCTATCGAATACCTTTTCAGGCATTATACGCTGTGCTACTTTCACCGGATGGCCACGCTGTCCTAAAACTGTTTTTGTTTTTGACACACGTTTTTGGCCTGATACGGGCCTGCCAGATGAAAGCTGTTGCGATGTTGATGCCTGCTGCGGCTCATCCTGCTCCACTTCAGAGCTACTGCCAAGGGCACCCTGCTCTCCCAATGGCTGCCAATCTGGGTCAACAACTGGGTCATCTATCACCTCCTCTTCAATGTTCTGTGCACCTTCCTCTGTGTCACCGTGTAAGGTGCTATAGCGTTCGGGACGGGGCACCATAGTCTCATCAGGGTCAGATTCTGGCTCAGTACACTGCGAGGGCAATGTTGTGATCTGAGTCAATGGAACAGCATAATAATCTAGCTGTGGCTGTGCATCTGTGCACTCCATGTCCGATTCATCTTGTAATGGGCTGTTAACTATTTCCCTTTCTAACCCTGGCACGGTATGTGTAAAGAGCTCCATGGAGTAAACTGTAGTGTCGCCTGCCGCATCCTTCACTTTTGCTTTGGGTGAAGGACACAAGGAAGCGACTTGTTCCTGACCGGGAGCATCCACTGACGACTCGCTGCTTTTAAATTTGGAACTTTCGGAAGAGGAGGCAAAAGAGCTAGAGGCTGAGTCAGCAAGGAAAGCCAAAACGTTTTCCTGCTGCTCCGGCTTTAAAAGCGGTTTTCCTACTCCCAGAAAAGGGAGCCTTTGAGGCCTTGTGTAGCCAGACGATGATGCTGGCTCAACAACTCGAGCCTTAGGTGCTATTTTGCTTTTCCCACTACCACCAGATGCTCCACCACCACCACCACCATCATTAACAGCTAGCAATGACCGCCCACGGCCTCTTCCACCAGACTTCCTCATTCTTGGGAAAATGTAACCAAACTAACAACCGTTATATGGTACTGTAAAACAAGGTAGAAGATGTATGTAAACTTGTTGAGAATTTAAATCTCCCTTTTTATGTGTGGAAGACTACTGCAAAAATCAGGCCCACTGTATTACACTACTGTTATGACCTGGTGGTTAAGAGGCCACACTGATATGAACTGGTGGCTAAAACGCAACATGGGATGAGCTCTGAGGAGGTGGTATCTCTACTGACCGCAGTCCCTAATCCTAACAACAACACTAGTAATAGCCGTGGGATGTTCCTGACTCTCCCTAGACACCTCTTCACAGCCTAAGAATTAACTACCCCTAAAGAAGGAAATAGAAAGCTATCTTGCCTCAGAGAAAACCCCAAAAGGAAAGATAGCCCCCCACAAATATTGACTGTGAGTGGAGAGGGAAATGACATACACAGAAATGAAATCAGTTTTCAGCAAAGGAGGCCAATACTAACTTGATAGACAGAGAGAAAAGGATACTGTGCGGTCAGTATTAAAAACTACAAAAATTCACGCAGAGTTTACAAAACATGAACTCCACACCGACTCACGGTGTGGAGGGGCAAATCTGCTTCCCCAGAGCTTCCAGCTAGCCTGAATATGACATAGTGACAAGCTGGACAAAAAAAGACATATTTGCAAAACAATAGAGTCCACAGCAAATGGACAAACAAGAACTAGCAGAAACTTATCTTTTGCTGACAAGGACAGGCCATATGAGAAATCCAAGGAGAGAACAAAATCCAACCTAAGACATTGACAGCTGGCATGAACTAAAGCCCAGAGCATGTTTAAATAACAAACCCAGGCAAAGCGATCAGTGGAGGCAGCTGCTACAGCCACCTAAAGGAGCAGCAGTTCCACTCGAAACCACCAGAGGGAGCCCAAGGGCAGAACTCACAAAAATACCATTAGCAACCACAGGAGGGAGCTCCAGAACGGAATTCACAACAGTACCCCCCCCCCTTGAGGAGGGGTCACCGAACCCTCCCCAGAGCTCCCAGGCCGATCAGGATGAGCCAAATGGAAAGCACGAACCAAATCGGCAGCATGAACATCGGAGGCAACAACCCAAGAATTATCCTCCTGGCCATAACCCTTCCACTTGACCAGATACTGAAGCTTCCGTCTTGAAAAACGAGAATCCAAAATCTTCTCCACCACATATTCCATTTCCCCCTCAACCAACACCGGAGCAGGAGGATCAACGGAGGGAACCATAGGTACCACATATCTCCGAAACAAGGATCTATGGAACACATTATGAATGGAAAAAGAAGCTGGAAGGGCCAAACGAAAAGACACCGGATTGATAATTTCAGAAATCTTATAAGGCCCAATAAAGCGAGGCTTGAACTTAGGGGAAGAAACCTTCATAGGAACATGACGAGAAGACAACCAGACCAAATCCCCAACACGAAGCCGGGGACCAACACACCGACGATGGTTAGCAAAACGTTGAGCCTTTTCCAGAGACAACGTCAAATTGTCCACCACATGAGTCCAAATTTGCTGCAACCTGTCCACCACAGAATCCACACCAGGACAGTCAGAAGGCTCAAGCTGCCCTGAAGAAAAACGAGGATGAAAACCAAAGTTACAAAAGAAAGGCGAAACCAAGGTAGCAGAACTAGCCCGATTATTAAGGGCAAACTCGGCCAATGGCAAGAAGGTCACCCAATCATCCTGATCAGCAGACACAAAGCATCTCAAATAGGTTTCCAAGGTCTGATTGGTTCGCTCCGTTTGGCCATTTGTCTGAGGATGGAATGCTGAAGAAAAAGACAAATCAATGCCCATTCTAGCACAAAAGGACCGCCAAAACCTAGAAACGAACTGGGAACCTCTGTCAGACACAATATTCTCCGGAATACCATGCAAACGAACCACATGCTGAAAAAATAATGGAACCAAATCAGAGGAGGAAGGCAACTTAGGCAACGGTACCAAATGGACCATCTTAGAAAACCGATCACAAACCACCCAGATGACAGACATCTTCTGAGAAATAGAAAGATCAGAAATAAAATCCATGGAAATATGCGTCCAGGGCCTATCAGGAATAGGCAAAGGCAAAAGCAACCCACTGGCACGGGAACAGCAAGGCTTAGCCCGAGCACAGGTCCCACAGGACTGCACAAACGAACGCACATCCCGCGACAAGGAAGGCCACCAAAAGGACCTAGCCACCAAATCTCTGGTACCAAAAATCCCAGGATGACCAGCCAACACCGAACAATGAACCTCAGAAATTACCCTGCTAGTCCATCTATCAGGAACAAATAGTTTCCCCACTGGACAGCGGTCAGGTTTATCAGCCTGAAACTCCTGAAGTACCTGCCGCAAATCAGGGGAGATGGCAGAAAGAATCACCCCCTCCTTGAGGATCCCAGCCGGCTCAAGAACTCCCGGAGAATCAGGCAAAAAACTCCTAGAAAGGGCATCAGCCTTCACATTCTTAGATCCCGGAATATATGAGACCACAAAATCAAAACGGGAGAAAAACAGAGACCACCGAGCTTGTCTAGGATTCAACCGCTTAGCAGACTCGAGGTAAATCAAATTTTTATGATCAGTCAAGACCACCACGCGATGCTTGGCTCCCTCAAGCCAATGTCGCCACTCCTCAAATGCCCACTTCATAGCCAACAACTCCCGATTGCCGACATCATAATTACGCTCAGCAGGCGAAAACTTTCTGGAGAAGAAAGCACATGGTTTCATCAAAGAGCCATCAGAATTTCTCTGAGACAAAACGGCCCCTGCCCCAATCTCAGAAGCATCAACCTCAACCTGAAAAGGGAGAGAAACATCTGGCTGACGCAACACAGGGGCAGAAGTAAAACGACGTTTAAGCTCCTGAAAGGCCTCAACAGCCGCAGAGGACCAATTCATCACATCAGCGCCTTTCTTCGTCAAATCGGTCAGAGGCTTCACCACACTAGAAAAATTAGCAATAAAGCGGCGATAAAAATTAGCAAAGCCCAAAAATATTTGAAGGCTCTTTACAGATGTGGTCTGAGTCCAATCATGAATGGCCTGGACTTTCACAGGGTCCATTTCAATAGCCGAGGGAGAAAAAATGAAACCCAAAAAAGAAACTTTCTGAACTCCAAAGAGGCACTTAGACCCTTTCACAAACAACGCATTAGCACGAAGGACCTGAAATACCATCCTAACCTTCTTCACATGAGACTCCCAATCATCGGAAAAAAACAAAATATCATCCAAATAAACAATCATGAATTTATCCAGATAATTCCGGAAGATATCATGCATAAAGGACTGAAATACCGATGGAGCATTAGAGAGCCCGAATGGCATCACAAGATATTCAAAATGGCCTTCGGGCGTATTAAATGCTGTTTTCCATTCATCACCTTGTTTAATACGCACGAGATTATATGCCCCTCGAAGGTCGATTTTAGTAATCCAACTGGCACCCTTAATCCGAGCAAACAAATCAGAAAGCAAAGGTAAAGGGTACTGGAATTTGACCGTGATCTTATTGAGAAGGCGATAATCTATACAGGGTCTCAAGGAACCATCCTTCTTGGCAACAAAAATAAATCCCGCTCCCAACGGTGACGAAGACTGGCGAATATGCCCCTTCTCCAAGGACTCCTTTACATAACTCCGCATAGCGGCATGCTCTGGCACAGACAGATTGAAAAGTCGGCCCTTAGGGAACTTACAGCCAGGAATCAAATTAATGGCACAATCGCAGTCCCTATGAAGAGGCAGGGAACTGGACTTGGGCTCATCAAATATGTCCTGGAAATCCGACAAAAACTCAGGAACTTCAGAAGAAGGGGACGAGGAAATGGACATCAAAGGAATATCACTATGTATCCCCTGACAACCCCAATCAGTTACAGACATAGATCTCCAATCCAGCACTGGATTATGTACCTGTAACCATGGAAAACCCAGCACAACAACATCATGCAAATTATGCAACACCAAAAAGCGAATATTTTCCTGATGTGCTGGAGCCATGTACATGGTTAACTGTGTCCAGTACTGAGGTTTATTCTTGGCCAATGGCATAGCATCAATCCCCCTCAAGGGAATAGGGCTCCGCAAAGGCTCCAAGGAAAAACCACAGCGCTTGGCAAATTCTAAGTCCATTAAGTTCAGGGCAGCGCCAGAATCCACAAATGCCATAACAGAAAAGGACGACAATGAGCAAATCAGGGAAACAGACAAAAGAAATTTAGGCTGTACAGTACTAATGGTAACAGACCTAGGGACCCTCTTAGTACGACCCCAAAAGGAAAGATAGACCCCCACAAATATTGACTGTGAGTGGAGAGGGAAATGACATACACAGAAATGAAATCAGTTTTCAGCAAAGGAGGCCAATACTAACTTGATAGACAGAGAGAAAAGGATACTGTGCGGTCAGTATTAAAAACTACAAAAATCCACGCAGAGTTTACAAAACATGAACTCCACACCGACTCACGGTGTGGAGGGGCAAATCTGCTTCCCCAGAGCTTCCAGCTAGCCTGAATATGACATAGTGACAAGCTGGACAAAAAAAGACATATTTGCAAAACAATAGAGTCCACAGCAAATGGACAAACAAGAACTAGCAGAAACTTATCTTTTGCTGACAAGGACAGGCCATATGAGAAATCCAAGGAGAGAACAAAATCCAACCTAAGACATTGACAGCTGGCATGAACTAAAGCCCAGAGCATGTTTAAATAACAAACCCAGGCAAAGCGATCAGTGGAGGCAGCTGCTACAGCCACCTAAAGGAGCAGCAGTTCCACTCGAAACCACCAGAGGGAGCCCAAGGGCAGAACTCACAAAAATACCATTAGCAACCACAGGAGGGAGCTCCAGAACGGAATTCACAACAGTACCCCCCCCCTTGAGGAGGGGTCACCGAACCCTCCCCAGAGCTCCCAGGCCGATCAGGATGAGCCAAATGGAAAGCACGAACCAAATCGGCAGCATGAACATCGGAGGCAACAACCCAAGAATTATCCTCCTGGCCATAACCCTTCCACTTGACCAGATACTGAAGCTTCCGTCTTGAAAAACGAGAATCCAAAATCTTCTCCACCACATATTCCATTTCCCCCTCAACCAACACCGGAGCAGGAGGATCAACGGAGGGAACCATAGGTACCACATATCTCCGAAACAAGGATCTATGGAACACATTATGAATGGAAAAAGAAGCTGGAAGGGCCAAACGAAAAGACACCGGATTGATAATTTCAGAAATCTTATAAGGCCCAATAAAGCGAGGCTTGAACTTAGGGGAAGAAACCTTCATAGGAACATGACGAGAAGACAACCAGACCAAATCCCCAACACGAAGCCGGGGACCAACACACCGACGATGGTTAGCAAAACGTTGAGCCTTTTCCAGAGACAACGTCAAATTGTCCACCACATGAGTCCAAATTTGCTGCAACCTGTCCACCACAGAATCCACACCAGGACAGTCAGAAGGCTCAAGCTGCCCTGAAGAAAAACGAGGATGAAAACCAAAGTTACAAAAGAAAGGCGAAACCAAGGTAGCAGAACTAGCCCGATTATTAAGGGCAAACTCGGCCAATGGCAAGAAGGTCACCCAATCATCCTGATCAGCAGACACAAAGCATCTCAAATAGGTTTCCAAGGTCTGATTGGTTCGCTCCGTTTGGCCATTTGTCTGAGGATGGAATGCTGAAGAAAAAGACAAATCAATGCCCATTCTAGCACAAAAGGACCGCCAAAACCTAGAAACGAACTGGGAACCTCTGTCAGACACAATATTCTCCGGAATACCATGCAAACGAACCACATGCTGAAAAAATAATGGAACCAAATCAGAGGAGGAAGGCAACTTAGGCAACGGTACCAAATGGACCATCTTAGAAAACCGATCACAAACCACCCAGATGACAGACATCTTCTGAGAAATAGAAAGATCAGAAATAAAATCCATGGAAATATGCGTCCAGGGCCTATCAGGAATAGGCAAAGGCAAAAGCAACCCACTGGCACGGGAACAGCAAGGCTTAGCCCGAGCACAGGTCCCACAGGACTGCACAAACGAACGCACATCCCGCGACAAGGAAGGCCACCAAAAGGACCTAGCCACCAAATCTCTGGTACCAAAAATCCCAGGATGACCAGCCAACACCGAACAATGAACCTCAGAAATTACCCTGCTAGTCCATCTATCAGGAACAAATAGTTTCCCCACTGGACAGCGGTCAGGTTTATCAGCCTGAAACTCCTGAAGTACCTGCCGCAAATCAGGGGAGATGGCAGAAAGAATCACCCCCTCCTTGAGGATCCCAGCCAGCTCAAGAACTCCCAGAGAATCAGGCAAAAAACTCCTAGAAAGGGCATCAGCCTTCACATTCTTAGATCCCGGAATATATGAGACCACAAAATCAAAACGGGAGAAAAACAGAGACCACCGAGCTTGTCTAGGATTCAACCGCTTAGCAGACTCGAGGTAAATCAAATTTTTATGATCAGTCAAGACCACCACGCGATGCTTGGCTCCCTCAAGCCAATGTCGCCACTCCTCAAATGCCCACTTCATAGCCAACAACTCCCGATTGCCGACATCATAATTACGCTCAGCAGGCGAAAACTTTCTGGAGAAGAAAGCACATGGTTTCATCAAAGAGCCATCAGAATTTCTCTGAGACAAAATGGCCCCTGCCCCAATCTCAGAAGCATCAACCTCAACCTGAAAAGGGAGAGAAACATCTGGCTGACGCAACACAGGGGCAGAAGTAAAACGACGTTTAAGCTCCTGAAAGGCCTCAACAGCCGCAGAGGACCAATTCATCACATCAGCGCCTTTCTTCGTCAAATCGGTCAGAGGCTTCACCACACTAGAAAAATTAGCAATAAAGCGGCGATAAAAATTAGCAAAGCCCAAAAATATTTGAAGGCTCATTACAGATGTGGTCTGAGTCCAATCATGAATGGCCTGGACTTTCACAGGGTCCATTTCTATAGCCGAGGGAGAAAAAATGAAACCCAAAAAAGAAACTTTCTGAACTCCAAAGAGGCACTTAGACCCTTTCACAAACAACACATTAGCACGAAGGACCTGAAATACCATCCTAACCTTCTTCACATGAGACTCCCAATCATCGGAAAAAAACAAAATATCATCCAAATAAACAATCATGAATTTATCCAGATAATTCCGGAAGATATCATGCATAAAGGACTGAAATACCGATGGAGCATTAGAGAGCCCGAATGGCATCACAAGATATTCAAAATGGCCTTCGGGCGTATTAAATGCTGTTTTCCATTCATCACCTTGTTTAATACGCACGAGATTATATGCCCCTCGAAGGTCGATTTTAGTAATCCAACTGGCACCCTTAATCCGAGCAAACAAATCAGAAAGCAAAGGTAAAGGGTACTGGAATTTGACCGTGATCTTATTGAGAAGGCAATAATCTATACAGGGTCTCAAGGAACCATCCTTCTTGGCAACAAAAATAAATCCCGCTCCCAACGGTGACGAAGACTGGCGAATATGCCCCTTCTCCAAGGACTCCTTTACATAACTCCGCATAGCGGCATGCTCTGGCACAGACAGATTGAAAAGTCGGCCCTTAGGGAACTTACAGCCAGGAATCAAATTAATGGCACAATCGCAGTCCCTATGAAGAGGCAGGGAACTGGACTTGGGCTCATCAAATATGTCCTGGAAATCCGACAAAAACTCAGGAACTTCAGAAGAAGGGGACGAGGAAATGGACATCAAAGGAATATCACTATGTATCCCCTGACAACCCCAATCAGTTACAGACATAGATCTCCAATCCAGCACTGGATTATATACCTGTAACCATGGAAAACCCAGCACAACAACATCATGCAAATTATGCAACACCAAAAAGCGAATATTTTCCTGATGTGCTGGAGCCATGTACATGGTTAACTGTGTCCAGTACTGAGGTTTATTCTTGGCCAATGGCGTAGCATCAATCCCCCTCAAGGGAATAGGGCTCCGCAAAGGCTCCAAGGAAAAACCACAGCGCTTGGCAAATTCTAAGTCCATTAAGTTCAGGGCAGCGCCAGAATCCACAAATGCCATAACAGAAAAGGACGACAATGAGCAAATCAGGGAAACAGACAAAAGAAATTTAGGCTGTACAGTACTAATGGTAACAGACCTAGGGACCCTCTTAGTACGACCCCAAAAGGAAAGATAGCCCCCCACAAATATTGACTGTGAGTGGAGAGGGAAATGACATACACAGAAATGAAATCAGTTTTCAGCAAAGGAGGCCAATACTAACTTGATAGACAGAGAGAAAAGGATACTGTGCGGTCAGTATTAAAAACTACACAAATCCACGCAGAGTTTACAAAACATGAACTCCACACCGACTCACGGTGTGGAGGGGCAAATCTGCTTCCCCAGAGCTTCCAGCTAGCCTGAATATGACATAGTGACAAGCTGGACAAAAAAAGACATATTTGCAAAACAATAGAGTCCACAGCAAATGGACAAACAAGAACTAGCAGAAACTTATCTTTTGCTGACAAGGACAGGCCATATGAGAAATCCAAGGAGAGAACAAAATCCAACCTAAGACATTGACAGCTGGCATGAACTAAAGCCCAGAGCATGTTTAAATAACAAACCCAGGCAAAGCGATCAGTGGAGGCAGCTGCTACAGCCACCTAAAGGAGCAGCAGTTCCACTCGAAACCACCAGAAGGAGCCCAAGGGCAGAACTCACAAAAATACCATTAGCAACCACAGGAGGGAGCTCCAGAACGGAATTCACAACACACTACACAGTGTACATGGCAGAAAGGGGCTGGCAGATATACGGCAAACAGAACTAACGCAGATGCACTTAGTGGCAATTTAAATCTCCCTTTTTATGTGTGGGAGACTACTGCAAAAATCAGGCCCACTGTATTACACTACACAGTGTACGTGGCAGAAAGGGGCTGGCAGATATACGACAAACAGAACTGACACAGATGCACTTAGCGGCAATTTAAATCTCCCTTTTTATGTGTGGTAGACTGTTGTGAATTCCGTTCTCGGGCTGTGGTCATGACTGGTACTGTGTGAGTTTGTTCTTGGGCTCCCTCTGGTGGCCTTTAGCGATATGGCTGGGCTCAGCTGCTTCATTTCCTTCTATGCTGGGCCTATTTAACTCACCTGGACCTTCATTTGTTGCCTGCTGTTGGTGTATTCAGTCCTGTTTCTGAGAGCTCCTGAATATTCCTTGTGACCAGTCTCCTGCTGGAGAAGTTAACTTTGTTTGTTCATTTTGCTCATTATTTCCTTGAAAACGTTTCTCTGTATATGATGAGTTCAGTCCAGCTTGCTTATATTTGAATTTTTGCTTGCTGGTTAGTTCTGGGGTGCAGAGTGCGCCCCTCACATTGTGAGTCAGTGTGGGGGTTCTTGTATTTTCTGCGTGGTTTATTTTTGATAGTTTTTGTACTGACTGCACAGACTCCTATCTATTTTCAGTCTATCTAGTGTTAGCGGGCCTCATTTGCTGAACCTGTTTCATTTCTACGTTTGTCTTTTCCCCTTAACGCACCGTTATTATTTGTGGGGGGATGACTATAACTTTGGGTTTATTTCTCTGAGGCTAGTGAGGTCTTTGCTTTCTCTCTAGGGGTAGTCAGTTTCTCAGGCTGTGCATGAGGTGTCTAGGATTTTAGGAACGCTCCACAGCTGCCTTTAGTGTTTGTGGATAGGATCAGGATTGCGGTCAGTATAGCTTCCACATCCCCAGAACTTGTCCTATATTCTGGTCATATGTGTCAGGTCAGTTTTGAGAACCTACCACCGGATCATAACAGTACAGCAGGCCAAAAAGTGTTAATGCGGCAGAAGAGGGAGAAGAGAAATCCTGAAGTCATTTTTTTTTTCCTCTGCACTGTGTTTAGTTTCTCTCCTCCCCTTAATCTCTGGGTGGTTCTGAACTCAGCTGCAGATATGGACATTCAGAGTCTGTCTTCTAGTGTGGATCATCTCACTGCAAGGGTACAGGGCATTCAGGATTATGTAGTCCGCAGTCCTATGTCAGAGCCTAAAATACCAATTCCTGAGCTGTTTTCCAGAGATAGATCTAGGTTTTTGAACTTTAAGAATAATTGTAAGTTATTCCTTTCTCTGAGACCTCGCTCCTCTGGTGATTCTGTTCAGCAAGTTAAAATTGTTATTTCTTTTTTACGTGGTGACCCTCAAGATTGGGCATTCTCTCTGGCGCCAGGAGATCCTGCATTGCTAAATGTGGATGCGTTTTTTCTGGCGCTTGGAGTGCTTTATGAGGAAACTAATCTGGTAGACCAAGCAGAGAAGGTTTTGCTGGCTCTCTCTCAGGGTCAAGATGAAGCAGAGGTTTACTGTCAGAAGTTTAGGAAGTGGTCTGTGCTCACTCAATGGAATGAGTGCGCCCTGGCGGCGATATTCAGAAAGGGTCTTTCTGAAGCCCTTAAAGATGTTATGGTGGGGTTCACCACACCTGTGGGTCTGAATGAGTCTATGTCTTTGGCCATTCAGATAGATCGGCGTCTGTGGGAGCACAAACCTGTGCACCATCTGGCGGTATTTTCTGAGCAGAAACCTGAGCCTATGCAATGCGACAGGATTCTGACCAGAGTTGAACGGCAAAACCACAGACGTCAGAATGGGTTGTGCTTTTACTGTGGTGATTCTACTCATGTTATCTCAGAGTGTTTTAAGCGCACAAAAAGGTTCGCCAAGTCTGTCACCATTGGTACTGTACAACCTAAATTCATTTTGTCTGTTACTTTGATTTGCTCTCTGTCATCCTACTCAGTTATGGCTTTTGTGGATTCAGGTGCCGCCCTGAATTTGATGGATTTGTCATTTGCCAGGCGCTGTGGTTTTATCTTGGAGCCTTTACAGTTCCCTATTCCACTAAAGGGAATTGATGCTACGCCATTGGCCAAGAATAAACCTCAGTACTGGACCCAAGTGACCATGTGCATGGCTCCTGCACATCAGGAGGTGATTCGCTTTCTTGTGCTACATAATTTGCATGATGTTGTCGTGTTGGGTCTGCCATGGCTGCAGGCTCATAATCCAGTCCTGGATTGGAAAGCAATGTCTGTGTCAAGTTGGGGTTGCCAGGGAATTCATGGCGATGCTCCTTTGGTGTCAATTGCTTCTTCTACTCCTTCTGAAGTCCCTGAATTTTTGTCGGACTACCAGGATGTATTTGATGAGCTTGATGAGCCCAAATCTAGTGCTCTACCTCCTCATAGGGATTGTGATTGTGCTATAAATCTGATTCCTGGTAGTAAGTTCCCTAAGGGACGACTTTTTAATTTATCTGTACCAGAACATGCCGCTATGTGGAGTTATATAAAGGAGTCCTTGGAGAAGGGGCATATTCGCCCGTCCTCGTCCCCTTTAGGTGCGGGGTTCTTTTTTGTGGCCAAGAAGGATGCTTCTCTGAGACCCTGTATAGATTATCGCCTTCTAAATAACATCACGGTCAAATTTCAGTACCCCTTGCCACTGTTGTCCGATCTGTTTGCCCGGATTAGGGGGGCCAGTTGGTTCACCAAGATAGATCTTCGAGGAGCGTATAATCTTGTGCGCATAAAGCAGGGCGATGAATGGAAAACAGCATTTAATACGCCCGAAGGCCATTTTGAGTACTTGGTGATGCCTTTTGGGCTTTCTAATGCCCCCTCTGTGTTTCAGTCCTTCATGCATGACATCTTCCAAGAGTATCTGGATAGATTTATGATTGTGTACCTGGATGATATTTTGGTCTTTTCTGATGATTGGGAGTCTCATGTGAAGCAGGTCAGGATGGTATTTCAGGTCCTGCGTGCCAATGCCTTGTTTGCGAAGGGCTCTAAATGTATCTTCGGAGTCCAAAAGGTTTCCTTTTTGGGCTTTATTTTTTCTCCTTCTACTATTGAGATGGATCCAGTCAAGGTCCAGGCTATTTATGACTGGACTCAACCTACATCTGTGAAGAGTCTTCAGAAGTTCTTGGGTTTTGCTAATTTTTACCGTCGCTTCATCACTAATTTTTCTAGTGTGGTTAAGCCTTTGACGGATTTGACCAAGAAGGGTTCTGATGTGACGAATTGGTCTCCTGCGGCCGTGGAGGCCTTTCAGGAGCTGAAACGTCGATTTTCTTCGGCTCCTGTCTTGCGCCAGCCCGATGTCTCTCTTCCCTTTCAGGTCGAGGTTGATGCTTCTGAGATTGGAGCAGGGGCTGTCTTGTCGCAGAGAAGCTCTGATGGCTCTGTGATGAGACCATGTGCTTTCTTTTCAAGAAAGTTTTCACCTGCCGAGCAGAATTATGATGTTGGTAATCGTGAGTTGTTGGCAATGAAGTGGGCATTTGAGGAGTGGCGACATTGGCTTGAGGGAGCCAAGCATCGTGTGGTGGTCTTGACGGATCACAAGAATTTGACTTATCTCGAGTCTGCCAAACGGTTGAATCCGAGACAGGCTCGATGGTCGCTGTTTTTCTCTCGTTTCAATTACGTGGTTTCATATCTTCCGGGTTCGAAAAATGTGAAGGCTGATGCCCTTTCTAGGAGTTTTGTACCTGACTCCCCGGAAGTTTCTGAACCAACTGGTGTCCTCAAAGAGGGGTTGATTTTGTCTGCCATCTCTCCGGATCTGCGACGGGTGTTGCAGGAGTTTCAGGCCAATAGACCTGACCGTTGTCCACCGGAGAGACTGTTTGTCCCGGACAGATGGACCAGTAGAGTTATTTCCGAGGTTCATTCTTCGGTGTTGGCAGGTCATCCTGGGATTTTTGGTACCAGGGATTTGGTGGCGAGGTCTTTTGGTGGCCTTCCTTGTCGCAGGATGTGCGTTCCTTTGTGCAGTCCTGTGGGATTTGTGCTCGGGCCAAGCCTTGCTGTTCTCGTGCCAGTGGATTGCTTTTGCCTTTGCCTGTCCCGAAGAGGCCTTGGACGCATATTTCCATGGATTTTATTTTGGATCTTCGTGTCTCTCAGAGGATGTCTGTCATCTGGGTGGTTTGTGATCGTTTTTCTAAAATGGTCCATTTGGTACCTTTGCCTAAGCTGCCTTCCTCCTCCGATTTGGTGCCACTGTTTTTTCAGAATGTGGTTCGTTTACATGGTATTCCGGAGAACATTGTGTCTGACAGAGGATCCCAGTTTGTGTCCAGATTTTTGCGGTCCTTTTGTGCTAAGATGGGCATTGAATTGTCTTTTTCGTCGGCCTTCCATCCTCAGACGAATGGCCAAACCGAACGAACTAATCAGACCTTGGAAACTTATTTGAGATGTTTTGTTTCTGCTGATCAGGATGATTGGGTGACTTTTTTGCCATTGGCTGAGTTCGCCCTCAATAATCTGGCTAGTTCTGCTACTTTGGTTTCACCTTTCTTTTGCAATTCTGGTTTTCATCCTCGTTTTTCCTCGGGTCAGGTTGAACCCTCTGACTGTCCTGGGGTGGACTCTGTGGTGGATAGGTTGCAGCAGATTTGGAACCATGTGGTGGACAATTTGACGTTGTCCCAAGAGAAGGCTCAGCGTTTTGCTAACCGCCGTCGCTGTGTGGGTCCCCGACTTCGTGTGGGGGATTTGGTGTGGTTGTCTTCACATTATGTCCCGATGCAGGTTTCCTCTCCTAAGTTCAAGCCTCGTTTCATCGGTCCTTATAAGATTTTGGAAATCCTCAACCCTGTGTCTTTTCGTTTGGACCTCCCAACATCGTTTGCCATTCATAATGTGTTCCATAGGTCATTGTTGCGGAGATATGTGGTGCCTGTGGTCCCTTCTGTTGATCCTCCTGCTCCTGTCTTGGTCGAGGGGGAGTTGGAGTATGTGGTGGAGAAGATCTTGGATTCTCATATTTCGAGATGGAAGCTTCAGTACTTAGTTAAATGGAAGGGCTATGGTCAGGAGGATAATTCCTGGGTTGTCGCCTCCGATGTCCATGCGGCCGATTTGGCTCGTGCCTTTCATTCGGCTCGTCCTGATCGGCCTGGGAGCTCTGGTGAGGGTTCGGTGACCCCTCCTCAAGGGGGGGGTACTGTTGTGAATTCCGTTCTCGGGCTCCCTCCTGTGGTCATGAGTGGTACTGTGTGAGTTTGTTCTTGGGCTCCCTCTGGTGGCCTTTAGCGATATGGCTGGGCTCAGCTGCTTCATTTCCTTCTATGTTGGGCCTATTTAACTCACCTGGACCTTCATTTGTTGCCTGCTGTCGTTGTATTCAGTCCTGTTTCTGAGAGCTCCTGAATATTCCTTGTGACCAGTCTCCTGCTGGAGAAGTTAAGTTTGTTTGTTCATTTTGCTCATTATTTCCTTGAAAACGTTTCTCTGTATATGATGAGTTCAGTCCAGCTTGCTTATATGTGAATTTTCGCTTGCTGGTTAGTTCTGGGGTGCAGAGTGCGCCCCTCACATCGTGAGTCGGTGTGGGGGTTCTTGTATTCTCTGCGTGGTTTATTTTTGATAGTTTTTGTACTGACTGCACAGACTCCTATCTATTTTCAGTCTATCTAGTGTTAGCGGGCCTCATTTGCTGAACCTGTTTCATTTCTACGTTTGTCTTTTCCCCTTAACGCACCGTTATTATTTGTGGGGGGATGACTATAACTTTGGGTTTATTTCTCTGAGGCTAGTGAGGTCTTTGCTTTCTCTCTAGGGGTAGTCAGTTTCTCAGGCTGTGTACGAGGCATCTAGGATTTTAGGAACGCTCCACAGCTGCCTTTAGTGTTTGTGGATAGGATCAGGATTGCGGTCAGTATAGCTTCCACATCCCCAGAACTTGTCCTATATTCTGGTCATATGTGTCAGGTCAGTTTTGAGATCCTACCACCGGATCATAACAGTAGACTACTGCAAAAATCAGGCCCACTGTATTACACTACACAGTGTACGTGGCAGAAAGGGGCTGGCAGACATACGACAAACAGAACTGATGCAGATGCACTTAGCAGCAATTTAAATCTCCCTTTTTATGTGTGGGAGACTACTGCAAAAATCAGGCCCACTGTATTACACTACACAGTGTACGTGGCAGAATGGGGCTGACAGATATACGACAAACAGAACTGACGCAGATGCACTAAGCGGCAATTTAAATCTCCTTTTTATGTGTGGGAGACTACTGCACAAAACAGGCCCACTGTATTACACTACACAGTGTACGTGGCAAAAAGGGGCTGGCAGATATATATAAAAAAAAAAAAGGGACTGTACTACAATAACAATCTCCCTACAATGATCTCAGGAAAAGTATGGCAGCCAGCAATAAAAAGGATTGCTGCACACAAAAGTGTGGACAAATAAACAATAGAACTGTGCAGAAAGGAGCAACAGGATTTTTGCTTTTAAAAAAGCAGTTGGTTTGCACAGCAGTGTACAAACAGCAATGCAGCTATCAGGGAGCCTTATAAGCTACAGAGCTGATGCACAGAAATCTAGCCTCCACTGTCCCTGCAAAGAAAAGGTGGTGTTGTACAGTGGAAATCGCTACAGCACAAGTGGTTTGGGGGTTAATATTTCCCCTCCCTACGCTCAGATCGGCAGAAGTAAGATGGCGGTCGGCGTGCATGCCCCTTTATAGCCCCTGTGACGCCGCAGAAAGCAAGACAATCACTATCATGCCCTTCTCTAAGATGGTGGGGACCGAGACCTATGTCATCACGCTGCCCACACTCTGCGTCCTCCTTCATTGGCTGAGAAATGGCGCTGAAAGCGTCATACGAAACGCGACTTTGGCGCGAAGATTGCCAACAGCATGGCCGATCCCACACTGGGATCGCGTCGGGTTTCACGAAGCCCGACTTTGCCGAAAGTCGGTGATTTTTTAAATTGTCCGATCCGTTTCGCTCAACCCTACTAATCAGTATTAAACACTACAGTAATAGTATATGAGTATGATGGAAAAATAGCAATAGCTAACTGCTGAAATGAAGAACAAAAAATCAAACATAGATATTGTCTTAAAACATTTCTTTTTTACTATTTATAAACATCAAGTTATTTTGGATCTTGACATTTTCCACTGAAATTGGAGGATTAATAAAATAAACTTTTTTTTTATTCTTAAAAGAAGCCATGAAGACTTACTGAAAGGGTTGTAACCTTTGCAGTTATAGGATAGGACAAGATGAATCTGTTCCCACATTTGAGATTCCTTGCAGATACAACGTTTTGAGACAAAAAGGTAAAGTTGAAGATGTCTCTGGATATTAGTGTGTACGAAACTAACTCAGTTTTACTGAAAATCCATAGCAGGCTGACAAGCAGTCCACTTATGTATTTGACATCTCGTTTGAGGAGACAGAAAATCCTGAACCACACTCATTTTACTTGCAAACCTTACTACCTCAGTGAACGACCTCTTGTCTTATTTTGAATGCAAGGATAACTCAAAATGAATTTACTCCCGATAACCGGAAGGATTATTATAAATCTGACTATGTCTCTGTGTCATCAGGTAAGAGGTTTTTTTCTCTAATTGTCAATGTGCTGAATGTTTTTACATCCTTCTCCATTGCTGAGTTTAAGCAGTGACTATACGTCAGATATAAAATCCTTAGTAATTACATGTTACTTTGTATTTATTAGCAGGACAGATTGGAGGGATACTATATTATTGAGAATGAATCAATCTCTCTACTTCACATAAAGACATCTAAATTTGACGCTTGTAAATTAATGCATTTATTACACTTTTAACTTTTAAGCTATAAAATCTCAATTGACAGGATGCAATGGAATGACATAATGCGCTGATTCCTGACTTCACTATTCCCCTATTTTAGCTACAAGTGAGGTAACATTTAAGAGACAAAAAACCTCTATACTGGGGTGTTTGAAATATATTTACATAATATTTTTGTATACTGCTTATAAAGTAATGTAATGTTGCAGATTAATATAAAATAATAATATTATTCTTTTTGTGACAGATTCAAATTAATGTGTATTAGATAAAAATGTGAAATCTTTCAAAAGAAAATCGATACATATTCAACAAATTCTCATTTATTAATCAGTTTTTTATTACCACTGTAAAAAAAAAAAGTGCATGATGAAGCTAATCTGACATTTAATGTGATATCTGGTGGTTAAATATGGAAAGTAAATCTATAAGTATAGTTATATAATATAAATATAATAGTGATCATCCCAGGCAATGTAGATAAGTGTATTATACTTATAATTAAAATGACAAGATGAGGTATTAAATATTCTGGAGTAAGGAAGCATAAAGTTTAGCAGTGATTGTGACAAAAAATACATTACCTATTCTTAGCCCAGTGAAAAGTAAAAATAGAAATAACACACTTAGGACCTGGGCATGATGGAACAATCATAGATTAAAATGGTAGAGTTTAGGATGTTTGGCTAGAAAAGTCTTAAACTACAAATAATTTGTGAATGGTATCTTTATGTTAAAATTAGTATCTATGTTTAATCTTTACTATCAATTGCTTCCTTTAGTTTTAAAGAATTTCTTACATGGTATATGTTATAATGCAATGAAGGGAATATTATATGTGGTATTATAAATGTTAGAAAAAAATGAAATTGTTTTTATTATATTTTTTATAGGGATAATTTTAGGATATTATTGTTTCTATTGTATGTGACTTTGTTTCATATTAGACTTGTGCATTTGTATGTTGTTATGTATGTGGAAAGTACCAGCAGCACACAAAAAAATAACGCTTTATGCATATGTAAATACATTAATTGCTTAATGAATAAATACTATCTAAATTTTTTGTACTTAATTGCAAGAAGGGGCAACTGATATTACCTAGAATTCATTGGAATAGAGCTCAGTGTATATTAATGTACAATATGACGATTATATATCCATCATGAGCATGGATAAATGATGGTAAATGAACATTTCTTGATGGATGTATACGTCAAAGGTACAAAAAGTCACATGATCAAGTCCACTTGCAGGATTAATATGGTAAACAAAATAAGGGATTTAAGTAAAAAAAGGAATAAAATCCCAGTTTTCCCAGTTTAAAAAAAAATTGTAATCTGGAAAAAACAATTGTCCCTAAAAAAAGACACATATTTGGTATTGCTGCATGTGTAGTGATACTAATACTATACAACTATATCATTACGCATCCCACATGGTGAATGTTGCAAAAAATAAACAAATAGTATGTGTGTATATACATATATATACTGTATATTAAGTCATTTATTTCCCAAAATAAAAACAGCTCCAAAAAATAAAACCTCACAACGCTTTGTAATCAGAAAAACAGGAAAATGAAAAAGTGATGGGTCAATGGATCTCACATAAAATGACCGAAAAAAAAGTAGATTTCTTTTGCTAAATTAGTTAAAAAAAAATAATGCTGCAACCTATGTACCCCCTTAATTGTATCTACCCACACAATAAATGTCGAAGTTAGTTATTCTTTGTTCATCCTGCCTTACAAAACAATAAAGTGAAATATGATTAAAAAGTCATATGCACTCCAAAATGGTGCCAATGGTAGTAAATGTACTAGATATAATATATGTCACATACTAATGCAACTAACACAGCAAATGTTAGGGAATCGGGACCAGCCACGTTTAAGGAGAACTGTAAATAACTATATTTAATGCTTGGATGGCTTATTTTCTATCCATGGATTGTGCTCTGCATCACTTTCAAGTTTAATCATCACCTGCCCTAGCATATACTTTAATTCTCACACACTTACATGACAATTGAAGCATATGCAGTCTGCATTCTTTACTCGTTTCTGTGGTAAAAAAAAAAGTTATAAATCCTAATCTACCAGCAGGAAACAGTAAAAGTAACACTTGTGAATTATATCTTCAGTATAATAATGCACAGAGAATATTTATATAATCACAAAACATCGGAAACTAGCTAAACAGTACTCTCAAAGTAAATATGATATACGATGACAGCACTTGTGACATTCTCTGTACATTTGCCATCAACTGTTTCTTTTGATGATTTTTAAACTTGTGTAATATATTTTATTGTATATTTAAATTTGTATATGTGTGACATAGAAATATGAGCTGTACTAAGGCAGAGAAAAGGAGAGGGTTCGGCACCACCTATATATTAAGGTTCTGTGCTACACCACCCAAAAATCAATGAGTCAAAAGACTAGAGCAAGAAATGGTACAGAAAAGACACTCCCAAACCTATAATATTCAACACAACCTGCCTACAAAAATAGTGAAATATTTTATGTGGTCATAGTGAACAAAAGAATATTAAAAACCATTTAAAACGAGGCAAAAAAGGGGAGATTTTTTGCACCCAGATCTCCAAAGTGAAATATACAATAATATAAGTACAAGGCAAAGAGATAACCAACCAAAACATTGCAGATGAAAAAGCAAAAGACTAAATGGCAGTGTATAGTGGCTATAATATAATTTTCACTAGGCACTGCTCCTAATAGCCAGTTTCCTACTCCACACTGATGAGGGGCAAATGCCCCGAAACAGCTGTCTGTGGATGGATACCATGTTTTGGCATAGGTGGTTTTCCTTTATTGGATGCTGCCCTTCCCGTGGTTGTTCCTTCCCGGTGGAAGACCTGGCTATTCTTTGCTTGCGTTGAGAAACACGTGATGGTGTCTCTGCGGCTTTTCTACATGCATTATAATATACCAACAGATCACAAAGATACACTATAATATGAATGAACTATAAGGGTATGTTTCCACGTTCAGGAAACGCTGCATGTTTGACACTGCGCAGAGCCGCAGCGTCAAACACGCAGTATCCAGATGTTACAGCATAGTGGAGGGGATTTTATGAAATCCCATCTCCACTATGCGTGGTAACATGCATCCGGTGGCCCTGCGATTCCGGACATGTGGCGCATATTTTAAGATCGCAGCATGTCCGTTTACCTTGTGGCGATGCTGCGCCGCCGCAAGGTAAAACACAGGGCCCTATGTGTGGGGTGCGATGATTCCGGATGTGTGCAATGAACACATCCGGCATCATCACGTCACAGAAAGGGGCGGAGCGGGTTTGCTGCTCTGTCCAAACAGCTGGCCATCCTGAACGTGGACACATACCCTAAGACACACACCAGATCAAAACAGTCATATCACCTGTATGGTTTTTACTCAAGGAGAATACAAAAGAAGGGATATGCTCATAAGGGATGAAAAATCTCTGAGATGGACCAAGCCGTTTTGTGCAAAATATATAGAGGATTATTCAGTGTTAACAAAGAAATGGATGCAGGAAAAAACAGATCTTTGCACTGTGTTAGCCAATAGATAGAAACATATTAAAATTTGAGAGTCTTCGGCGGTTGATACATTTACTGCACATTTCTTGAGCATGCTTGGGGGTCCTCCGAGTATTTTTTAGTGCTCGGAGATTTAGTTTTTTGCGCCGCAGCTGAATGATTTACATCTGATAGCCAGCATAAGTACATGTGGGTGTTGCCTAGCAACCAGGCAACCCCACATGTACTTATGCTGGCTAACAGATAGAAATCATTCAGCTGTGGCAAAAAAAAACTAAATCTCCGAGCACTAAAAATACTCGGAGGACCCCCAAGCATGCTCGAGAAATCTCGAGTAACGAGTATATTCGCTCATCACTAGTGACTATTCAAATTTTGTGTTACACTACGCCTGATCAAGAGACCTGAGTAGCCGTGAAGCTGCTATTTATTACCATCTTTTCTGTTAGCTATTAAAAAGTATCAACCACTGAGGATTCTCAAGTTTTAATATTTTTCAAATAAATTGGCAAATCATTGCAATCATTTATTAAGTGTAATATCCTTTTGATAAAAAATTCAGGTCAGTATATGTATTAATTGTGCAATGAAAAATACCTATTTAGCTTTAATGCAACTATTACAATTGTATTTGATTTTAATGAATTGGAATAAAAGAACTAAAAGTAAAAATTATGGTTTAATTATCAGATAATGAAACGCTTTTTTTTCAATGGTTTGAATGTATTTTAGAATTGGGTATTTGATAGCCTAATTATATTTTTTTTTAACGGTTAAAAATAATTTGTCTGCACTTCGAGACCTGCTTCTTTTCACTGTATTCAATATATTTCAGGACTTCTTCCATATGCTTGTAGCAATCTAAGCATTCTGTTTTAGAATTACGTGCTTGCTTATATTCTGCTGAATGACCTAAATTCTTTAAAGTGTTAGATCCAAGCACAACTAATTTGGTATCTACATGAGCCCTTATACCTACAGGTGAAGTTTAGTTAATCAAAGGCAGATCACACAGATGAGAAAAGTACCCTTCTCCATCATAGCCTTTAATGTGTCAATTCTAATGTGAATGCTTGTGGTACAATCATAGTTAACAGACAACGAGAGGCAGGCCTGCAGATCATTAGTCCGTACCCTGCAGCTCTTTGTGATCTGAGAATTTCAGGCTTAGAATAATTTTTATAGGATTACAAGACAAAGTAACAATAGTATTCAATTTTCTCTATTGGGCCATTACAAACCCATGTTTAGAAGAGAGTGTAAGTGTTTAGGAATTATTTTCAAACCATTTACACACTGTTATAGCTCAAATTATAGTTCACAGCCTGATGTGACCGATGATGGGTAAACTCCAGATATTAAAAAAAAAAAAAAACTACAGCACATCTGACTCCTATTAGGACCATAGCAGAGTTAATTATTCTGGCTCTGCACTTTTTGAAAAAAAAATAAAGGTTGAAAATATTAACTGCTGGTTCTGCTTTTGTATTTAATAAAGATTTGCAAATGCAAAATATTTTTCTCATATACATTATATTGTAATAAAAAAAGTTTTATTAAAAAAATGACTACACCTTGTAAATGAATGTGAGGAAAATGACCATTTGTTGTGATGGACAGAAAATAAAAATAAAAAAATATGCAGAAAATAAACTTTTTCCACCGGTTTTAGCGTTTGCAATTTCTGTGCCACATTTGAACCCAATCTAATAGTAGATTGTTATAAAAATAAAATATATTGCAGCTCATAGGAAAAAATGAAGTTTGTAGTAATTTATATTTATTTAGATTACGGAAACCAGAAAAATGTTTTTCCCTGCTAGAGACCCAAACAACTACCGAATAGCAAAAGTAAAAGGATCCAATCAAAGTAAAATGTATTTATTTTTTCTTGCTTATATCACAATTAATTTCACAGACAGCATCATTCATCACTGTCCCCATTAGGGACAATAAGTCTCTGTGTGTGACAGAAAACTGGAGAACCCAGAAGAAAGCCATGCAAACTACTTGCAGACATTGTCCTTATAGGAATTTGGATAGCGAAACATCCCACACATGTGCATAAGGAGAACTCACTTTGATGTCCTCTGTGTGACACGAATGGCCGCCTGGGAAGAAGCGCTACTGTAAGTGCTAATCCCGGCGCCTGGTGCTGAAGCCGGCTTTCATGATTCTGCCAGCAAGCAGAGGAGAATGATGAGCATTATATTAAAGTCCGAACGATAGCAGGTGGTGGCTTTTGGGACTGTTATCCCATCATCTGACACCTGCTGTCGCTAATAACAGTGACAGTAGGTGGGGAGCATGGGGGTATTCCACAGCCGCCGGCTGCCATCATTTTGGAAATAAATGAATAAAAAACCCGACATAGGTTCTCTTCTATTTTATTCAACCAACCAGCAAAACTAACAGCTGGGGGCTGCTACCCCCAGCTGTTAGCTTCTGCAAAGTTGGTTATTAAGAATAGAGGGGTCCCCACACTGTTTTTTTAATTATTTAAATAAATACCGAATATACTCATGTATAAGCTGAGATTTTCAGCACATCTTTTTGTGCTGAAAACCCCCTTCCTGGCTTATACATGAGTTATTGTCCAGAAAGCCTGCGGGGGAAGACATCATACTCACCCTCCTGGTGCCATCGCTGCTCGGTCCCTGCATCTCTCTCCCTTCATCTGCATTCCCATAGGGGTGGAGCGCGTATTCATTACCTTAATGAGCAGTACCACATGACAGCTGAGCACAAGAAGAACTGCCGAGCCGGGACAACGGAGATGCAGGGACAGAGATTTAGTGAGGAGCCGAGCCATCCATACCGGGGGAGCCGAGTCATGCATACAGATGGGACCAGGAGAGCTATGCATACAGACGGGACCAGGGGAGCCGAGCCATGCATACAGATGGGACCAGGGGAGCCGAGCCATGCATACAGATGACACCGTGGGAGCCATGTGCAGCACCCCAGGTAGCCAGTTGCTGCAGTGATGTTGCCTTCCCTTAAGGGAGGGTGATGTCATGCTTGGAGGCAAGGGAGATTCTGTCTATCAGGTAAGGCACTCACATTCAACACATCTGCATTTAGGCCAGGAGGGGGAGCTCAGGCACATATTCAGGTGGTTTCCCTTAGCTATAAGCTTCCTGGTCTGGAGGAGGAGTGAGAACAGTCTCATAGCCATGGGGGCCGAGCAGCCATGAGGGAGATGCTACCCCTGGAAAGAGTGAGAAGCAGAAGGAGAGTTAAATTGTGGAGGAGCTTAGAGGAAAGAAGCACAGAGGAGGAAAGGGCTCAGGAGGGGAACAGTGGAAGGACACCCTCAGAGTCAGAGCGCAGAAGCCGGGAACTGGGAGCCCGAGGTCACGTTGTTCTCCAGGACGCGCGACAGAACCGGAGGGGAAAGCACTATATCTCAATTGCCTGTAACAAGTCTGGGGTGAAGCAGTGACCTTAAGAGCTGAGTCATTTAAGAGATCCTATAAACAGGCTCAAACTGCCTATAGTACAGACATCTGTCTTAGGACAGGAGAGAGGGGACTTGCACTGAGCTTCAAGCAGCAGGGACCTAACCAACTAAATGGCGCTAGCAGGAAAGGCTTACAGACCTCACCTGGTAAAGGGATCTCTTATTGCCTCCAACCCAGCCGGACCACAGCTACCCTGCACTTGGTACCCTTGGTACTACTACTGCTACCATCAGTAAACCAGGTAAAAGACTGCAAACTCTGTGTCCTCCACTTATTCGTCGGCATACACCATCTTTGCCACACACCTTGGGAAGCCCTGGGGATCCCGCTTCACCTGTGGGAAGCATCACCATATTGCTGCATACCATCACCTCAGAGGACCCCTTTAAGCAGCGTCGGTTCTCACTAACCGAACTCCACAGGTGGCATCAAGAACAATAGACTTTATTCACAAATCCCCTTTAAGACCTTTCCCATTAATTGGGCACCCAGGGCCATGGACTGGGTCGCAGCCACTGTGACATCCCCTTTAAGACCGGACCCGGTACTGAGTACCCCAAGGCCCAGGCAGGGCGATCCACAGGCATTCAACAGGGGGAGCCACACATAGCAGGACAGGACAGTGCGAGCCACACACAGCAGGACAGGATGGAGGGGAGCCACTCATAGCAGTACAGGACAGAGGCAACCACGCATAGCAAAGTACGGATGAGGGGACAATGCATTATTCTCTAATCAATATACTTACCCAGTTTTCCATGGCAAAATTATGTGCCTCGGCTTATACTCGGGTCAGCTTATACTCGAGTACATACGGTAATTTTAAAAAAATGGCATGGGGTCCCCCACAATTTTTGACAAGCAGCTTTGCTAAAGCTCACAGCTGGGGGCTGGTATTCTCAGGCTGGTAAGGGGCCATTGATGTAGGCCCACAGCCTAAAAACAGCAGCCCGAAGATGCCCAGAAAAGGTGTTTCTATTAGCCACCACCTGCTGTCATTCAGACTTTAATATAACACTCATCATTCTCCTCTGCTCGCTGGCAGAGCAGGGTACAATGATGACAGCCGTCTTCAGCACCAGCCACCAGGAACAGCGCTTACTGTAGTGCTTCTTCCCATATGACTGTCCGTGTGGTACTGATGTGGCGCACGGGTGACACAAGGTTGACTGCAGAATTTTTATTTTAGACTGGACAGTGTAGTCCTCCTTACAGTATTATGGCCACCACATAGTCCTCCATAAAGTATTATGGGTACCACATAGTGCTCCACATAGTATTATGTGCACCACAAAGTGTTTCATACAGTATTACGGGACCCCATATATTGCTCCATTCAGTGCAATGAGCCCCATATATTGTTCTATACAGTATAATGAGCCCATATATTGCTCCATACAGTATAATGGGCTCCATATATTGCTCCATACAGAATAATGGACCCAATTTAGCACTCCATACAGAATAATGGACCCCTTATATGCTCCATGGAGAATATTGGGCCCCATACAATGCTCCATGCAGACTAATGGGCCCCATATATTGGTCCATACAGAATAATGGACCCCATAAATACTCCATAGAGAATAATGGACCTCATATAATGTCCATATAGGGACAACATATCATGTGGGGAGAAGACAAGCAACAGAGGGAATTACAAGATTCCCATGTGGTAGGCCCTCCCCCACAAACCAGGCCTTTCATCTGACTGGTAACACTCTTAATATCTGCTTATATCTGTTGTACTTCACTTGTATTTGGATATCTGACCATTGTATATGTGTAACCATTGTGTATACAGTGTATTATTTAGTGTGCCCTTAAGGTGATTAAATATATAATTTAACCTTTAGCAGCTCTTTTATCTAGATCCATGAATCCACAAGTCTGTTATTCGGTTTACTTTCCCATGCTACCGGAGCTGGATTCTGGCCTAATATAACCCTGTTAATGGACCAGGCATATATCGAACAAGGAATTGATGGCAGTCCTACTTGGCTGATAAGGTTCTGTTTCACTTGTGCTAGTGAAATGGGCCTCTGAGACTTGTCAGGGTTGAGGTGAGTGTGGTGTCACATCAGTGACTGCATGGGCCACATCCTCTCATGCCCTGTGCCTCCCTGGGCCCATGTGGACAGGGGCGTGCCTGTATAAAATTGTACCAATTTGAAGTTACGTGTCCCCAGGGGATGCAGAATGTGGGTAGACATTACCACATGATCCCGCTGATGTAATATTGATGTCAGGTGGGGTGGCAAGGTGCTGATTCTTCACAAATAGGCCTCATATAATGCCCCAAACAGAATAACGGGCCCCATATTATTCTCCATACCGAATAATAGACCCCATATAGTGCTCCATACAGAGTAATGGACCCAATATATTGCTCCACATAGAATAATTAGAATAATGGGCCCCATATAATGCTTCATACAGAATAATGAGCACTTCTCATCGCTGAGGGCATGCTGCAGTGACGTCATCGTGCCCTGAGGCCAGTTATCAAAATTGTTCAAAACACAGTCAGCGTAGGGTTTAGCAATATAATTTACAAGTTGCTGAATGGCAAATCGACCCTAACTAAAGATTCTAAGATAAAATATAACTTTTATTAGGGCGCATGCGTGGGCCTCGGCAGTGACCGATATGTTGCGCTGAGCTCCGCTGCCCGATAGACCCTAATCAACCCCATTCAGCGACCGGAGCGCGGTAAATGCCCTAATACCGGATCCCCCTCACCCTTCAGAGAGAAGAAGCTAACGATGCCGAAGAAAGGAAGTGTGGCACAGGCAGCCAGCCGCACTATTACCGACCTTTTTATGAGTGGCAACTCTTCCAAGATGGCCGCTGCGACTGTCCCATCTTCAGTGTCTGCAACATATACCGATAGCGATGCAGAGCAAGAAGAAAACACCCCGAATATGGAGGCTGTAATATCCACAGCAGCGCTCACAAAGTCCCTGCAAGAGACTTTCCGGGCAGAACTTACCTCCGCTATGCATAATATGCCACCCAGCTACAAGACATCATGCAGCGCACAAACAGCTTGGAGGAGAAAATGGATGAGGTGACAGATGCATTGGAGGAAGACCAGGAGACTCTCAAACTCCATACAGACCGCATCACCGACCTTGAAGTCAGATGCGAAGACTATGAGAATAGGTCCCGTAGAAGTAACTTACGGATATGTGGACTTCCTGAACATATAGTCGCCCTTAAGGACATTGCAATGGCCCTCTTTACAGCTCTGCTGCCTGACCTGGACCCGAACTTGCTCCATATCACCAGAATACACAGGGCCCTGGGTAAGCCTCGTTCTAATGACATGCCTCATGATGTGATATTAAAACTGCATTATGAGGAGACGCGTGACCAGATCCTGTTAGCAGCCAGGGAAAACCCTGTCCTACCTGGCTTGCCAGATTCTGTACATATCCACGCTGACATTGTGGCCACCACCCTTGCCAGGAGGAGATCTCTTAGGCCGATTACGGCTTTCCTCCAGGCGGCTCAAGTTAAATACCGGTGGGGCTTCCCATTCGCCCTTAATTTCACATTCAAATCCCAAATGTTGCACCCCGCTTCAACTTTTCATCTGGGCCCCCCCCTTGGTTGGTATCCTCCTTTATCCTGGTCCGTTTGGTATTTCTAACATGGCTCATATATTTAGTTTGGTGCTATCTTATTTGTACATATGATGGATCTGTGATCATGGATCTGTCACACATGTTTTTTATGGGCCATGGTGGTGTGCTCATGGCTTTATTTGAGACCGTGGCCATTTCTACTTCATCTTGTTATGGTTGCACACTGGTCTGAACAGGATTTATATTAGCCACAAAATTAGCGGTGGCATAGGTTCATGTATATTTCATGTTCTCTATAGGAGGTCCCTCCCATTTGTACTTTTAGGCACATTTGTATTGCTCCATATGTTTGTGGGGACTATTGTATATTTGTATTGACATATTTACTGTATTTATCCTCATCATTTTATCAGTGTATATATAGTGCCTTTAGGGGCTCCTATGAGTGGGGTGCGATTGTTCTGTTTTTACTTATGTTTTATGTGTTTTTTGCTGTTTTGGTGTACCCAATACAATTTCATATATTGTTAAAAATTGGTGTAGTGTGCAGGCTTTACGGTAGTGTCTGTTCTCTTCCGTACACATGTTCACCTGCCAGACTCTGGAGGAGGCGACACAGGCTCTGACTAAAGCGGGGATCCCGGTCTCTGCTTATGCCCCTTCACTCCCCCAAAGAAAACCCAGGCCTGTCAGAGAATGGAAGAAGAACACCCCCAGAACAAGGAGCCAAAATACCCGGGTCACCTGACTTTCCTACCCAAAAGGTATCCCCTGAAGAAGTCATGCGGCTAGAGAACTGCCCTACTCTCCTTCGGATAATCTCCAATCATTAAGCTTTGAATCCGACTAAGTATATAAACAATCTGTGCTTGGTCTATTTATAACAGACCTAACCATCCAATCTACGTCATTCATACCCCCCACCATCCCTCTTCCTTTATACCTTACCCCCCTCCCCGCCTCAGACCCGTACCTCCCTTTCCCCCCTCTTCCCCCCCTCCCCCCTTTCTCTCCCTCCATTCCCTTCCCTCCTACCCACCTCCTCTCCCTCTTTTCCCTATATCCCTCCCTCTATTTCCCTCCCCCCTTTCCCTCTTTCCCCCCTCACCTCCTCCCCTATTCCCCATCTCCCCCCCTTTTTTTTTCTTTTCTCTCTTCTCTCTCCATCTACCCTCTTGGTTAGTCTCCCACTCCTCTGGGGTTGGGATCCTCGGGGTTATAACATGCTGCCCAAATCTGGTGACACCTGGTATACTACCTAATATGGGAACCCAGATCGCCATATGTTTCGGGCTTGATGCCCTTATGAAAATTTTATTTGTATTAGTTGTCCATGTCTCCCCCCTGTTTGTCTCTTTCCCATTGTTCTACCATAGAGATTGTCATTTTGTGAGTAGGCTAACCAGGCAAGGTTTTGGGGTGTATACTAGTCCACCACTCATTAGCAGTAATTATTTAATCCACCATGTGTAGAGTCATCTCTCACAACGTGCGAGGATTCAACTCGCCTCTAAAACGCAGAAAGGCCTTTCTTGATTATATGAAGCATAAAACTGATATAATCTGCCTTCAAAAGACCCACTTTACCAACTCCTCACATCCCAAATACTTTGATGCTCCCTACTCGCAGTGTTTCCTCTCGTCTTGGGACCGCAATACGAGAGGCGTAGCCATTTTTATTAAAAACAACTTCCCATTCCAACATGTCAGTACATACTCTGACCCTGAGGGCAGGTGTGTCATTCTACTTGGTACCCTACAGGGCCTAAGCATATGCATTGTTAACAGCTACCTACCAGCTGCCACTCAAACCCTGTCTTCCACCTGATCTTAACAAAACTAGCCTCACTTTCATACCACCACCTCATTTGGTGTGGAGACTTTAATCTTACCACTAACCCAGCACTTGATAGTAGCTCACAAAAGCGATCTGACATAACAAAAACTGATAGGAAAAAAATCCTCCGGATGATGAAGGATAACTGTATAGTAGATGTTTGGAGGGAACTGAATGGATCCCAGAGGGGTTATACTTATTTGTCCCCTGCTCAAAAATCCTATTCCAGGATTGACCTACACTTAACCTCCACCAAAACACTCCCTTCAGCCCTATTTTCCAGACATATTGTTTCATCCTGGTCAGATCATGATGCTGTTTTGTCAGTGTTTAAATTTACTACCTCTTCCTCCAGACTGTTCAAATGGAGATTGAATGAATCCCTTCTAACAGATCCCACCATCCTATCTAACATCAAAGAGGATTTAAAACTATATTTTCAAACTAACAACACCAACGATGTTACACCCGGGATTGTGTGGATGGCACATAAAAAATTTATAACAGGCTCGTTAATCAAAATTGCCTCTACCAAAAAAAGACAAAGAACAGAACTACAACTACGGTTAGAAAATAAGCTTTCTAAACTAGAACAGGCTAACCAAACTGTTACATCACTCTATTTAGTCAAACAGATCCGCGATATTAAATTACAATTAAACACTATTCTTACAAATAGATCTGAAAGAGCATTAACATGGACTAAATCAACCTTCTACAAACACGCCAATAAACCAAATAGCTTCCTAGCACGCAAACTCAGAAGTAGAGAGCTCCTAAATAACGTCTCCTGTATCAAAGATCCAGCGGTCCAAATTTCCGCACACCCGGAAGTTATATATAATACATTCCAAAAATATTACCAAAGCCTTTACTCTCCCCCACAGCCCCCACCCCCTCAGCATCTTCAAGCCTTTTTTTAAAATTTGACACCTCCCAAGGTGCCGACTGTTAACATCGATCAACTCCAACAAACAATCACCACGGATGAAATAAGGGCAACGATCAAAACTTAAAAAAAAAATAAGGCCCCCGGTCCTGAAGGGCTTACGGCATTATATTACAAAAAGTTTGACGATATAATTATACCTCATATTCAAAACTTCTGTAATAGTCTGTTGAGTGGGACCCAAATGCCACCTGAATTCTATACTGCCCATGTGACAGTAATTCCGAAACCAAAGAAAGACCATCTATATCCCAAAAATTACAGGCCCATTTCATTACTGAACGTGGACTTAAAAATATTTACATCCATCATTGCAGCCAGGCTCAATAAAATATTACCTTCATTGGTCCACCGGGACCAAGTGGGATTTATTCCTAAAAGGCAAGGCCCCGATAACATTAGGAGAAATCTTAACCTAGTACACTCAGCAAATTACCACAAGCAATCCCTCCTCTTACTCGCACTCGACATAGAGAAGGCCTTTGATTCAGTCTCCTGGTCCTACTTATTTGAAGTCCTATCTAAATTCGGTATTCCCCGTAGTATTGTTTGAAGCCTTCAATTACTATATGACAGCCCCACGGCTTATCTAAAATTACCATCTAATCGACCTATCCCTATCAATATTCAACGAGGTACAAGACAGGGCTGCCCGCTTTCACCAGCTCTATTCGCTCTAGCCATGGAACCTCTGGCGGAAGCCATCCGAGCCAACCCTAATATTCGCGGTCCCGCAGGCGAGGGGAAACAATATAAATCTAGCCTTTTTGTAGATGACCTACTTCTGACTATTGTCAACCCTGTCACCACACTCCCAAATTTATTTGCAGTCCTTCGTGAGTTTGAACTGATCTCTGGCCAAGATTAACGTTGACAAATCCGAGGCCTTATTTATCAATACCCCAAAAGACGCACAAGATAACATTGTTTCTCAATTTAAATTTACTAAAAAAGAGCAATACCTAACCTATCTTGGGGTTAACCTTACTCCTCATAGGTCGACCCTATTTAAATGGAACTACACTCCACTTTTAAGAAACCTCAGGTCTGATCTTGCTAGGTGGTCCTGTATGATTATCTTGGCTTGGTAGACTGCACGCCATTAAGATGGTCTCCCTGCCACGATTCTTGTACCTATTCCATTCCCTACCTATCCCTCTACCCTCCAAGGTGCTTCAAGAAATCCATGGCGTGATTACAAAATTCCTATGGCAGGGGAAAAAACCTAGAATTCGGCAAAAAACTATGTTCATAAGTAGAAAATTAGGATTGTCACTGCCCAACTTTGCATTATATTGCAAGTCAGCCCAACTAGCCCAATTATCCAATTCTTGTGCAGACAAAAATGATGTACCTAGGTGGGTTAGACTTGAATCTTCTTTCCTGACCCCATATACATTATCTGGCCTTCTCTGGTCTACACAGAAGCTCCCGAGGGGTCTCCATACAATAGCTCCTTTCACAGCCCACTCCCTGATGCTTTGGAGGAAGGAGAGGTTCAAACATTGTCTACAATCCAAATCCTCCCTAATGACTAACCTCTTTCATAATCCCGCATTTCCACCGGGGATGGACCCTCGTCCTTTCTCCTGGTGGCTGTCTAATGGTATAACCACCCTGAAACACCTCTGCACGCCTTTTAATATTTTATTTACTATACAACAATTTAAGCAAAAGTATGCACCACCAACTATAGAAACATTATGAATATGCCAAATTTTCCATTTTGCTGAACAGGCCCTGCGACGTAGGATCCCTATCCAACCTACCGGTTATGAACAGAAATGTTTAGATTACCCCTTGGGTAGAGGAACTATTTCACTAATTTATTCATCTTTAAACAATACATTAGGTGACGAAAAGCTTAAATTTATGACACAGTGGGAGAGTGATCTGAATATGGATATGTCCATAGAAGACTGGCGGAGGTGTTGCTGTGCACTTTCCAGGGGTAGTTACCAAACCTCTCTTGTTGAGACATCCATTAAGCTATTAGACAGGACATATCAAGTTCCGAGCAAACTTCATGTTGTTTTTCCAAACATCTCAAATCAATGTTTTAGAGGTTGTGGGGCCTTGGGAGACATAAAGCACATATGGTGGGAATGCCCGGTCGTCTCAGTTTTGTGGCAAAAGACCCAATCCATAGTAGAGGGTCTATTCGGCAAAAAGTTCCATCTTGATCCAACTGTATTCCTCTTAGGAACTAAATATCCTGGTTTTTCTAACAAATTCCATAACCTGGTCAACCAGCTTTGTATGGCTACGAAACTACACATCGCAACGAGATGGAAAGCTCCTCCCCTCTCAATATCAATGGTCATGGACAAGATGAACACCTTTATGCTATATGAACGAATACAGGCTACAAGGAATGATTCATGGGACATCTTTTACCAGACCTGGAAACCCTGGATTGAAAGGGACCCTAATATTAACCTTGGCCAAGTTCTAACATTATCTCTGTGAGGACTTGAATACACATGCCTCAATAGAAATCCTCGGACTCTCCCTTCCGCCCCATTTTTCCTCATCACTACAGCACGGTGAATAGATCTCTCAGTTACTCCCCCACTTCCCTCTTGTATCTCTAACCTCTTGTCTACGTCTTATTATGTCATTGTTTATATTGTTAAAGTTGTACTAGTTTTGTTTTACCTACACATGTCCTCCCCTGCGTGGGAATTTGTTACAGAAAAAATTTTCTTGAATCAGTTTGCATTTTGGAAAATAAAAATTTATTGAAACTAAAATATAACTTTTATTAAAGTATAACAATAATAATGAAATTGTGCTAATTTAAAAACGCAGAGTCCATATTAGATAGTAAAGTCCCAACTTACTATAATAGCCATCAGGGTGTACGGAAAATATTCAGGCCCCTTTACATTTTTCACTCTTTGCTTCATTGAAGCCATTTGGTAAATTCAAAAACATTCGTTTTCATCTCATTAATGGACACTCTGCACCCCATCTTGACTGAAAAAAACAGAAATGTAGTAACTTTTGCAAATGTATTAAAAAGGAAAAACTGAAATATTACATGGCCATAAGTATTCAGACCCTTTGCTCAGTATTGAGTAGAAGCACCCTTTTGAGCTAGTACAGCCACAAGTCTTCTTGGGAATTATGCAACAAGTTTTTCACACTTGGATTTGGGGATCTTCTGCCATTCTTCCTTGCAGATCCTCCCCAGTTCTGTCAGGTTGGATGGTGAACGTTGGTGGACATTTTTTTCAGGTC
Source organism: Ranitomeya variabilis (assembly GCF_051348905.1). Taxonomy (NCBI): domain Eukaryota; kingdom Metazoa; phylum Chordata; class Amphibia; order Anura; family Dendrobatidae; genus Ranitomeya; species Ranitomeya variabilis. Next base: position 494,207,988 of record NC_135235.1, read on the forward strand.
TCTCCAGAGATGGTCAATTAGGTTTAGGTGAGGGCTCTTTCTGGACCAGTCAAGAATGGTCACAGAGTTGTTCTGAAGCCACTCCTTTGCTATTTTAGCTGTGCGCTTAGGGTCATTGTCTTGTTGGAAGATGAACCTTCGGCCAAGCCTGAGGTCCAAAGCACTCTGGAAGAGGTTTTCATCCAGGATATCTCTTGGCTGCATTCATGTTTCCTTTAAAGACAACCAGCTGTCCTATCCCTACAGCTGAAAAACACCCCCAAAGCATGATGCTGCCACCACCATGTTTCACTGTTTGGATTGTATTGGGCAGGTGATGAGCAGAGTTTGTTTTTCTCCACACATACAGTACCACTTAGAATTATAACCAAAAAGGTCTATCTTCATCTCATCAGACTAGAGAATCTTAATTCTCATAGTCTGGGAGTCCTTCATGTGTTTTTTAGCAAACTCTATGCGAGCTTTCATATGTCTCGCACTGAGGAGAGGCTTCCGTGGGCCACTTTGACACAAAGGCCCGACTGGTGGAGGGCTGCAGTGATAGTTGACTTTGTGGAACTTTCTCCCAGCTCCCTACTGCATCCCTGTAGCTCAGCCACACTGATCTTGGGGTTCTTCTTTACCTCGCTCATCAATGCTCTTCTCCCATGATTGCTCAGTTTGGCTGGACGGCCTGGTCAAGGAAGCCTTCTGGTGGTCCCAAACTTCTTCCATTTAAGGATTATGGAGGCCACTGTGCTCTTAGGAACCTTTACTGCAGAAATTCTGTTGTAATCTTGGCCAGATCTGTGCCTTGCCACAATTATGTCTTTGAGCGCCTTGGCCAGTTCCTTTGACCTCATGATTCTCATTTGGCCTGACATGCACTGTGAGCTGTGAGGTCTTATATAGACAGGTGCGCGCCTTTCCAAATCAAGTCCTATCAGTTTAATTAAACACAGCTGGACTCCAATGAAGGACTAGAACCATCTCAAGGAAGATCACAAGGAAATGGACACCATGTGATTTAAATATGAGTGTCTGAGCAAAGGGTCTGAATACATATGAGAATGTTATATTTCAGTTTCTCTTTTTTATTAAATTTGCATAAATTTCTACATTTTGTTTTTTTTTCAGTCAAGATGGGGTGCAGAGTGTACATTAATGTAAAAAAAAATAACTTTTTTGAATTTACCAAATGACTGCAATGAAAGAAAGAGTTAAACATTTAAAGGGGTCTGAATACTTTCCGTACCCACTGTAATTCCTCCTCTCATAATGAAATTGCTGCTCCAATTTCAAATGTCTGTTGGTATTAATCGAGGGTAAGTATTATTCAATTATTCCCACTTATTTTCCTTTTTAGTTGTTTTTTTTAAGTTTTTTTAAGCAATCTCCCATGGGGTAACATTCAATCCTTCCCCTTGCAATATTCTTAGTGACTAATTTCTCTGGCTGATTAGGCATAGGGGAGGTAAATATTATTCAATATTTTCCCATATGAGGCCTATCAACAGTAACCGGACATTAAGTTGTTAATGTCAGTGGTGTTTTAGCCATGGTGGCCGAGGACCACTCTATGACATATGTCACCAATATTGACTAACTGCTCTAAAATATTAAACAGCTGCCTCCCTGACATGTTTCACCATTGCTGGCTTCTTCAGGGAAATGAGGCTGCATTCCTCATAGTAACTCTACTAGTAGGTTGGCATTATTTGGCGCATATGGCTTCCATCCACATTTCAGTACCTTCAGTGTCTTCGGGGGTTCCTGGAGAGGAACAATTTTCTTCTTCATTTTCATCGGTATGGGATGGGGTTCAAGATCATAAATAAGATCATGGTGGAATAAAAACATATGGCTGATAACATACGATTGTCAGGTCCAGGGTGTGAATGATTTAGTATGGCTGTCAACCAAAAATATTAAACAGACATTAGGTTCTAGATTTATTGGTCATTATAAGGTGGTAGCTGTAATCAACCCTGTAGCTTCCTCTGACTCTCAAGATCCACAATGTTTTCAACAGGTCTTTGCTCAAAAAATGTGTTGCTCCTGTATAACCGTTACCTTTACCACTGCCACTGGTTATGGTTAATGACAATTTAGAATTCCAGGTAGCGAATATCATTGATTCCCATATGTTTCGCTGCTCTGTACAGTACCTGGTACATTGTAAGGGGTATGGTCCAGAGGAGATGATGTGGGTGCCGGCATCTGAGGTTAATGCCAGTAGGTTGAAACAGTACTTTCATTTGGCCCATCTGGATAAACCTGGTCCTGATGGTCTTGTTACCCATGGTAGAAGGAAGGGTACTGTTACAGTGAGTCAAGTCCTTCTGGCAGATATGGGGTAAGAAGATCACTACATCTTGTGAATCGAAGTTCTTCCATTTAGCCTGTGTGTTTGTGGAGCGCCCCCACCGTCGCAGGGCCGAGGGGTACCCGGTACTGGGCCTCTCTGTCTCGGTTCTAGGATTGTCACGGTGGCTAGACCCGGTCCGTGACCCTGCTAAGGGGCGTCCAATGAAAGTCGAGAGTGATGATGTGTGGTGCAAGGTGCGATGAATAACGAGGACACAGGGTTGCAGTCTCTTTACCTCTTTACTGAAGGCTTCAGGATCCTCAATCCAGAGCACGGTTAACAGGGCTGATTGAGACCGGCCGGTCTGATGGCACCTCCAGAGTTCCCTTTGCAGGTGGAAATCTGTGCCTTCCTTCTAGCGCTTGTGTGTTGTAGTCCTTCCCTGCTGAGCACCACGGGATAGTCCTCACAACTGTTTTGTCTGTTTCTGATGTTCCCTCACAACTGATTCTGATGTTCTTCTCCGTCCCCCAGATGATATGGCTAGGACGCACCTATATGATGGGTAGGCCTGGAGTTCTTCCGGGACCCTAGAGTCGCCCCTCTCCCACTGTTGCCCCCTATGTCTGCTTAGGTGATTTAGGTGAGACAGCCCTCCTATAACTGACTGTCCTGCCGTTGGTTTGAATTAGGGCTTGGAGCCAGTACTTCCTCGGCGTTTCCGGCCACCGGCTACACGCCTCAGTAGGATGTTGCCTCGATCTTACAGCACGACTCCAACTGGTGTTTTCTCCTTGTTGCTTTGATCTCGTTTCTCACTCTTCACAATAAACCTCGCTTCTTGTCCTTTCTTGGGGTACCGCCGCAATGAAGTGCAGGCGCGGTCCTGTAACGTTCTTTCTGTTCGCTAGGCCTCTTTCAGGATCCCACCCCTGACAGGGACCCCCTTGAACCTTCCCCTGCAACACCCTCTGCCACAGGATGTTGCCTGTTTCCAACCCAGTCAGCTTTCTGTCTAACTTCCTATCTAACCCCCAGTTTTACCAGATTGTGAGGAGTGGCCTAATACATAGCACCCTTAGCTCCCCCTGGAGGCCAGACTGTGAAGTGTATTGGTGTCTCTGATACCTGGTCAGGTGAACTCCTTCAGTGCCATCAGATGTACCATCACCCCGTTAGTGGCGGAGCAACAGTACTGCAACGACCAGGACTCTGGGGCACTGCACTCCCCCCCGGTTAAATCCAGTACTCCCGGACTGGGAAGAAATCAACAATACATGTCAGCAAAAAGACATACAATTTTTGAAATGCAATAACAAGTAATGAGTAATAAGAACAGTGCTTCCCTTTATGGGAGGTGAGGACTCTTAAACATTACAAACATGGTTAAATATTTTAAATAACAGACTATAAATAACTTCTATTACCCAACCGGGTATTCTACTAAGTGCAATTACTGAACAATAATTTAACTTTGCCTCTAAGGACATATAAGCTGAATCCACTAAAGGCTTACTCATAAAACACTACAATGCTAATCAACTTTTCTTCATTTTTCCAACTTTACATTCGCAGGACCGCCTGTCTATCTGCCCCAGGCCTACTGCCTCTCGCTCTTTTGCAGGACCGCCTAGTTCCTCATCTGGGCCTACTGCCTTTCTCTTTCTATATACAGTATAGGACTTATCAACCTTCTCTCAGCACAAGATTACTGAGCCATCTCTGTATGGCTCCTAGGAGGACTCGCCATCCAACCCCGTACGGGTTCACTTCCTTGTCCTCAACCTCTAACAGCATTATCAAACATTTTCTTACAATTAAATAACTAGCTAACTACATGCTACTTCTACATATGAACATTATTACTACTTCTCTTAAGGCAACATTATACTTTAAGTGCTATTGGTGAACGTTCCCTTTAAGAGGGAACCAAGTCTCTTGGAGGTAGCGCAAGTTCTTAAGCTGCAAGTTCGTGTAAGGCAGGGACTCCTGTACTGTTTCCAGGAACAGATTCTTCGCAAAGAGTACTTTTTCTTGTAAAACCAGTAGGGGGCACCTTTAAGAAGGTGAAAACTATTTACAATAAGTTTGTAATCATGCAGTGTTCATGATCCAGCAGTTCTTTTCAACAGTGATAAACAGGAAACAAAACAAAAAGGCAAAAATAGGGATCCCGGGTAAACTAAGGGATCCCTTTAAGAGTTAACCCTAGTCGGGTTGTAGCAGCAGAAACACATGGAGAGACAAACAGTTAACTATATACAGTATGTCGAGCTGTAGGGCTTCATAGTAAGTTGCAAGACATCAGCCGATAGTGGACGTCTCCTGACTGTGGAGGCTTCAGTCCCTGGTCCCCGGCTGATGCGGTGTCAATGTCAGTGGTTCGTCTCTCAGGTGCAGTCAGGTCACCCGGTGTCTGGATTTGAAGGCTAACCCTGGCTGCAAGCTCAGTAGCAGCAACAAGGCGCACGGTGGCGATAGTAGCAAGATCTGTCAAGTCCGGATCGGTCATGCTCGGGGCAACAGGTGACACCTCTACAGGCCCACAACGTTGGACGTTCTGAGCGCACCATCCTTGTGCACTCCGGTGACGAGTGTAGGTCACCTGGTCCCCCCTCTGTAACAATGGGTCACCATATCAATTGCGGAAGGGAGTCTTCACATTGTAACTGGTAAAGAAGATGTCAGTCGGTACTCCCGGTTCCTGTATGGAGCCACAACCCCGCTTTGGGTGAAAGGCCAGCACAGTTCCCCGCTTTACCACATCTTTCCTGCCGTGCGCAGGCTTTGGGTGTTGCAATTTTGGTGGGTCAATTTGTTCTATCTCTTTTTGGTTTTTCCAGTGTAGGATCAAACATTGTTTATACTGTTCCCAAGTGAGCACAGCAAGGGTGAGGCCCTCCTCCCGGGCTCCATCTGGCCCAATCCGGGGGGTGTCCCACTGGAAGATCACTCCCTCTGAGCTCACATCTAAGGGTTCCCCCATCTTGGTCGGTAGCGGAGGCACCAGCTTCTCCATCGTGTCGGGGGTTAGCACCACCAGCTCCGGTGAGAGGAACCGGTCACTGTTGGGGTGGGGAGCGGTCACGGGAGCGGTTGGTGGGGCAGGAGCACTTTCCATACCTGCATCTGATGTGGTTCCACCGGTGCCGATCCGCTCCACTGACGAGGACACTGGAGTCGGCAGCAGCTCGGACCGTGGTTCTTCCAAGGCGTCCCCCCCACACAGCTCCGCCCTCTGCGGCTTTGCATCTGCTGGCTCCATTGTCTGGGTAGGTGGAGTCGGCTCCTCCGCCAGCGGCTCCAAGGAGTTTGGATCCTTCAGCTGCGGTGGATTCGGGTCTGTCTCCGGTCGATGGAGATAATCCGGGATCTCTGCGTTGTCGCTCAGGCACTCGCTGGTCACCTTCGCTGTCTCGAGGTCGATAGCTGCACATGCACCTGGCTCCGCCATTTCGTGGGGGTCGGACTTCTTCTTGTCCGAGTTCCCGCGGTTGCACACAAGGGGGTGGTTCTTCTCTGCTTCAGGGCAGATCGTCAATTTGCAGCAATAATCGGAGGGGGCAGTCGCCGTTTCTGGCGCCACTTTGGTAGTCTCCTCCCATGGCACTCCCTTCTTCTTCCCCTGCACTGCAATGGCGGCAATTTTGGCGGGAACTTTTGGCGGCAAGTGGCAATACACAGTCTTTGCAATAAGTCACAGTCCAAGCACAATAAATCACAGTTCCAAGGCACACATGACCTGATTCTTCAGGCTTAAGTAGATCCTGTTCGTGACGCCAAGTTGGAGCGCCCCCACCATCGCAGGGCCGAGGGGTACACGGTACCGGGCCTCTCTGTCTCGGTTCTAGGATTGTCACGGTGGCTAGACCCGGTCCGTGACCCTGCTAAGGGGCGTCCAATGAAAGTCGAGAGTGATGATGTGTGGTGCAAGGTGCGATGAATAACGAGGACACAGGGTTGCAGTCTCTTTACCTCTTTACTGAAGGCTTCAGGATCCTCAATCCAGAGCATGGTTAACAGGGCTGTCTGAGACCAGCCGGTCCGATGGCACCTCCAGAGTTCCCTTTGCAGGTGGAAATCTGTGCCTTCCTTCTAGCGCTTGTGTGTTGTACTCCTTCCCTGCTGAGCACCACGGGATAGTCCTCACAACTGTTGTGTCTGTTTCTGATGTTCCCTCACAACTGATTCTGATGTTCTTCTCCGTCCCCCAGATGATATGGCTAGGACGCACCCATATGACGGGTAGGCCTGGAGTTCTTCCGGGACCCTAGAGTCGCCCCTCTCCCACTGTTGCCCCCTATGTCTGCTTAGGTGATTTAGGTGAGACAGCCCACCTATAACTGACTGTCCTGCCGTTGGTTTGAAGTAGGGCTTGGAGCCAGTACTTCCTCGGCGTTTCCAGCCACCGGCTACGTGCCTCAGTAGGATGTTGCCTCGATCTTACAACACGACTCCTACTGGTGTTTTCTCCTTGTTGCCTTGATCTCGTTTCTCACTCTTCACAATAAACCTCGCTTCTTGTCCTTTCTTGGGGTACCGCCGCAATGAAGTGCAGGTGCGGTCCCGTAACGTTCTTTCTGTTCACTAGGCCTCTGTCAGGATCCCACCCCTGACAGGGACCCCCCTGAATCTTCCCCTGCAACACCCTCTGCCACAGGATGTTGCCTGGTTCCAACCCAGTCAGCTTTCTGTCTAACTTCCTATCTAACCCCCAGTTTTACCAGATTGTGAGGAGTGGCCTAATACATAGCACCCTTAGCTCCCCCTGGAGGCCAGACTGTGAAGTATATTGGTGTCTGTGATACCTGGTCAGGTGAACTCCTTCAGTGCCATCAGATGTACCATCACCCCCCTTAGTGGCGGAGCAACAGTACTGCAACGACCAGGACTCTGGGGCGCTGCACTTGTGCTTCATATTCAATGGATTTTGTTTCCTTTGGTGCTGAAGAGGTTAACAACTCTTTCTTTGCTGGTTGGAAACTTTCACCTTCATCTCACAGCTGTTCCTGAGCTAGTCATTTCCTCTCGCTATAAAATCTGTCCAGACCTTCTCTTCCTTGCCAGAGAAAGTATTCCTTCCTAGCTCCTTGGAGTTGTGCTGAGTTGGAAGTCGATGTTGCTTCTGGAAATTGTTGCATGCTGTTTTTGAGTGTATGCATTCCTTATTGTCCTATTCCCATTTGGTTTGTACATTCATATCCTTCCCTATATACCGCTCTTTTTTTGGGTGAGTGTTTTGTATGTCAGTTGCTTTCTGTTATCCCTGTTTGCTTTAAGGATTTATACACCAGCATTTCTGACCCATGCCTCTTGTTGTGGGGGAGTAGACAGTTTGAACAGAATGTCTTGTGGCTAGTGTTGAGCGATACCATCCGATACTTGAAAGTATCGGTATCGGATAGTATCGGCCGATACCCGAAAAGTATCGGATATTGCCGATACCGATACCCGATACCAATATAAGTCAATGGGACACCAAGTATCAGAAGGTATCCTGTATGGTTCCCAGGGTCTGAAGGAGAGGAAACTCTCCTTCAGGCCCTGGGATCCATATTAATGTGTAAAATAAAGAATAAAAATAAAAAATATTGATATACTCACATCTCCGACGCAGCCTGGACCTTACCAATGTAACCGACAGCTTCTAAGGTCTTTCAAGCGCTCATTCTTAGGAACGGAAGCTGCCGGTTTCATCGGTAAGGTCCAGGCTGCGTCGGAGAGGTGAGTATATCAATATTTTTTATTTTTATTCTTTATTTTACACATTCATATCGATCCCGATACCGATTCCCGATATCACAAAAGTATCGGATCTCGGTATCGGAATTCCGATACCGCAAATATCGGCCGATACCCGATACTTGCGGTATCGGAATGCTCAACACTACTTGTGGCCCAAACCTCCTCAACTTAAGATGTATCTTTGGGAGCAAGGATAGTTAGGGATGGTGCAGGGCTCCTTTCCTTAATTACATACAGTCACAGCGTAACATAGGTATTAAGAATATATGACTAGTGATGACCGAATTCATTCGGCACTATTCGTTACTAGCACAAATAGTACGGTGTTCGTGCATTTCGTTACTCAGTGAGTAATTAGGTATATTCGAGTATATATTTGAGGAACCCTCCCAGCATGTTCGTGTTTTGTTTGCAAGCAATGAACATGCTGGGCTGGCTTGCCAATCTCAGTAATGCAGGCGCCATCTTTGGTGTGATTTATAAGGACAATTTAAAGGCTGCAAGAGCTATCTTGCGCACATTGCAGCCAGAAAGGAAAGCATAGTTTCAGCGTAGTGAGAGTGAAAGGAGCATAGGGAGAGTGATAGTAGGTTATAGTGACGTTATTCCAAACAGCTCTTTTAAAAGCTGAAGATTGTGAAGAGATTACTTGTTTGTTAGGTGGGGAGTAGGGAGAGATTTAAAAGGCAGGTGTCTGGGTGTTCTCATCATTGCAACTGCATGCTGCAGATCTGTGGTATTTTCCACTGTGTTGTTTAGTAGGTAGTATTAGGAACAAACTGTGGGATAAGGGTGAAATAGGAAGGGTTTCATCCACTACCAAAATATAAAAATCAGCTATTTGTAAAGGGAAATAATATTAGGTAGTACCAGCATATACAAAACCAATATTTGGGGAACTGCATAATATTCCTGTGTAGCAGCCTATAATTTTTTTTTCCGCAAAATAATATTCCTCAGTGGCAGCATATAGTAACATTAATTTTAAAATCTAATTGCTAAATAATATTTCTTGTCTATTGCTTAAAATACCTAATATTTGTCTAGCAGATGTGCAACTGGCGAAGTCTGAGTAGAGATAATAATAGCACGTGACAAGATAGCAGGGGGAAAATTCTTCATTACTCTGCATTTGGAGTCAGCAAGACGATTGAAAAAAAAATCACAATTTTCTATTGGTTTAAAAAATTTGGTATCTTTATCTAGCAGTTGTGCGACTGGCTCAATCCAATTAGAGATACTCTTACGTGACAATTTAGCAGGGGCAAAAATCTTAATTACTCCGCATTTAGAGTGTGTCAGCAAGACAATTGAAAAAATCAGAATTTTCTATTGTTTTAAGAAAAAGTGTTTCTGTATCTAGCAATTGTGCAACTGGTGCAATCCGGGTATAGACAATCGTACGTGACAATTTAGCAGGGTGAATAATCTCCATTACTCCGCATTTGGAGTGTGTCAGCATGACGACTGAAAAAAAATCATAATTTTCTATTGTTTTAAAAAACAGTGTTTCTTTATCTACCAGCTGTGTGACTGGGTAGAGATAATCTTAAGTGAGAATTTAGCAGGGGCACTAATTTTCTTTACTCTGTATTTGGAGTGTGTCAGCAAGACGATTTAAAAAAAGATTTAAAAAATTATAATTTTCTATTGGTTTAAAAAATAGCATTTCTTTATCTAGCAGTTGTGCAACTGGCACAAAACCTGCAGAGATACGCAAACGTGACTATTTGCCTGTAATTTACATCAGTCAGCTGTTGCCATGTATAATCAAGGTGTGATTTCCCCCAAAAAAGCCACACATTGCTAGATACAGTAAATTTGTACATAAGACTTTTGTAAGGATACTTGTTAAAAATAAAGCCAGTAATTTTTGTTTCATAAGCATAACACATACAATATGAGAAAGGGTGACTTTAAGGGACGTGGATGAGGTGGTGCCCACCAAGGCCATGTGACAGATCCAAAGGTGACTGTATCTCGTTCTAGGTTCCTTTCAAAATTTGGTCAATGCGCTACACCAATAACAAACCCAGACAAGTGCGAGTATGCTATAGGTTTGATGGCAGACAAATGCTGCAGTGTGTTGACAAGGAGCACAATGAAGTCTTCCATATGGTACAGTCTCAGTAGCCAAGAGGCTGGACCTCTGAATCCTCAACCTGGTCCTTCCTCCCACCATCAAGAGACGCAGGAGACATATGACCATAACACTGGCCACTCTGAGGAACTAGTCTCGTTCCCTTGTAATTTGTCAGGCCTCTCAATGTGCACTATTATAGAGGGTCACGAGGAGTTGGACTGAAGTGATGCCCAAACATTTGAGCACCCACGGCCAGGAGAAAGCCACGTTGGGGAAAATCAATTGATGTTTGAAGAGGTGGAGGATAATCATGAGGCACAGTTGCCATCAAGTTAGCCTCAAATCGCAACTCAGGAGGATCAGATTGAGGAATTGGAAGATGACATGGTCAATGATGAGGCCACTGATCCAACCTGGCATGGTGGCAGCAGTGCAGAGAGGGATGGATCCATAGCAAGAAAATAGGCAAGAAGAGGTAGTGGTTTGCCTAAAGGTAGAACTCAGTCAACTGTTCCACAGAGCCCCACCACTCCGCTGGATAAGAGGCCAAGGATGCATTGTTCCCCTGTATAACAGTTTTTTCTGAAAGTGCTTCAGATTAAACAACTGAAATTTGCAGCATCTTCTAAACCAAGCTAAAAAGAGGCAAGAACACTGCCAACCTGAGCACCACAAGCATGCAAACGCACATGGCAGCCAAGCACCCAATTAGGTGGGAGGAATGCCTGAGTAAAAAATCTGCATCTCAGGGTGAAACCACTGCCCCTTCCCCTGCGTTATGGCTTTCTCAATCTGCTGTCCATGAAGCAGACACTGATGCCTCCTGCCCACAGCCAGCTGTTATGCACACACAACAGTCAGCAACCATGTCCACTTCATTGTCCTAGCTCAGCTCAGCGTTCAGTTGTCCTTGCCCAAGACATTTACTAGAAAGCAGAAATATCCAGCCACCAACCAACAGGCCCAAATGCTAAACACCCACATTGCCAGATTACTAGCCCTGGAAATGTTGCCATTTTGACTTGTGGGAACTGAGTATTTCTGTTACCTCTTGGCTGTGGCAGCACCACTATACTCGATTCCCAGCCGAAAGGATTTTTCCTGGATGCACATGTTACACAATATCAGCCGTGCCCTGGCCAGCGCATTCACAGGGAAGGTCCACCTAACCACAGATATGTGGACAAGTTCTTGTGGACAGGTATGATACGTTTTCATGACGGCACACTGGGTTAACCTGTTGGAGTCTGGGACAGAGTCAGAGGCTGGGACATCACATATCTTACCCACACCAGGAATAGCAGGCCCAACTTCCATCAGTGTATCAGTCTCTTCGCATTCCACTTCCTGTCTCTCCTCCTCATCCTTAGCGGATCTAGTCTCTCCATTAATCCCCAGCTGGGAAATCTGCAGCACTGCCTTGGCAAAGCGGCAGCATGCTCTGCTGAAGCTCATCTGTTTAGGTGACAAAGCTCACAACGAAGCCGAGCTATTGAAAGGGATAAAAGAACAGAACAATCAGTGACTCACTATGCTGATCCTCCAACCAGGTCTGGTTGTGTGAGATAATGGGTGTAACTTGATGGCGGCTTTAAAGCTCAGTAAGCTGGTACATGTTTCATGTAAGGCCCACGTGATGAACTTGGTTGTACAGCAGTTTTTAAAAACATACCCTGACTTGCCTGACCTACTTGCCAAGGTACGCCGCATCAGTGCACATTTATGTAAGTCATCTCAGGCTTTCGCCGGGCTAGCTTTGCTGCAGCAGTGCATTAATTTGCCTTGTCACCAACTGATTTGTGACCTGCCCACATGCTGGAATTCGACCTTCCATATGTTGTAAAGGCTTAGTGAGCAGCAGAGGGCAGTCTCTGAATTCCAGCTTCCCAATGCCGGTAACAGTAACACTCAGCTCCCACACATAACAACTGCCGAGTGGTTGTGAAATGCTGACCTATGTGAGGTTCTTCCAAAGTTTGAGTACTGCATGAAGATGGTGAGCACTGATGATGCTATTATGAGCGCAACCATCTCACTGCTCTGTCTAAGAAAACATTTGCTGCAGAATCTGAAAGAGGAAGCTTTAAATGCTGCCGAGCAGGTGGCTATGGTGCAAGATTGTACAGTGGCTGATAACACACAGACCAGCCTCATGCAGTATTCTCAGACCACATTGGCTGGTGATGAGGAACAGGAGGAGGTGGAAGAGGAGGAGGAGCAGGAACAGGATATTTGCTGTGCGCTACAGAGGGGAATCCCAATCACAGCTTATGCCTGTCCATCATGGATGGCCTTAAGAAGAGGAGGAGGAGGCTATGCATCATGAGGAGGAGAGGATGGTTAGTGTTCTTCCTGGTGAGGACACTGAACGTTTGACTCTTTGAAGTCTGCCATACATGGCAGAGTTCATGTCCAGATGCCTTTCCCAAGACCCTTACATGAAAGACATTTTGTACACCATGAAATACTGGTTGTGCACGTTTCTTGACTCACGGTACAAGTAGAAATTTGCTTCTCTAATGTCGGAACAGACTTGCCATTTTCAGTGCATGCATGCCAGAGGGCCATAGTGGAAGACTTGCTCAAAAGATTACCCTCAGACAACACTGGTGGCAGAGGTACCAGCTCTTTTCACCCACAAGGATTACAGGGGAGGGACACAAACACCAGTTGCAACTCGGGGGGGGGGGGGTGATTTCTACCAACTGGGCCATTTTCATGAGATCGTCTCATCAGCAAGGGCTATCTGTGTGTAACTATGAAGAGGAGGGAGAAGTTGACCAAGATGGTGAAGGACTACTTAAGTGATCATACCAGCATCCTTCCTGATTCTTTAGTGCCCTTTAACTATTGGTTGTCCAAGCTGAACACTTGGCCCCACCTCTCCTTGTACGCCTTGTTAGTGCTGCCATGCCCTTCGGTGAGTGTGTTGTCTGATTTTGTTTTAATTTCCGCAGCTGAAATCATAACAATAATCAATGGTAAATGCAGACACGCAGACTTTAATAAAATTGAACAAGAGCTAAATTTCCTCTAACTTTGTAAGCCCTATGGATGACAGCAATATTATGTAAATGCAGGCCACATGGGTAATTTTGGAAGTTGTCTTAACATCCATCCCCTACCATCAGGAAATCAACTCCTCCTCCTGCTTCTGCAATATGCACTTAGTGTTCATCTATGTATGCCACACATGGGTATTATTTTGTACTTTTTGAACGCTTTGCACAATGGTGAAACTTGTTCTCTATATCTATACCTCTTGTAATAACTGCTAAGTGTATTGTGATGTCCCCATCACGGCATCTTTCAGCTGGTCTGAGGGAGACACTTTGGCTAATTTTTTTAAACCTTTGCACATTGTGCAGTGGTGAAACTTGTAATCCCTACCTCTACCCATTGTAATAACTGCAAAATGTTTTATGAGGTTCCCTTCAAGGTCTCTTTCAGCAAGTATGACACAGCCCCTTTGGGGTAATATTTGGAAACTTTGTACATTGTGCAATGATCAAATTTCTCCTCCCAATCTCTATATATTCTATTATTATATATTTTTTTTATTGTGTTGCCCTTCTCATAGTCTCTTTAATCCTTTCGCGCCCAGGCTTGTTTTTTGCCTTCTTGACCAGGCCAATTTTTACAATTTTGACCACTGTCATTTTATGAGGTCATAACTCTGGAACGATTCAACAAATCCCAGTGATTCTGACAAAGTTTTCTCATGATATACTGTACTTCATGTTAGAGGTAAAACTTCTTTGATATGACTTGCGATTATTTGCGAAAACACAGAAATTTGGTGAAAATCTTGAAAATTTTGTAATTTTCAAATTTTTATTTTTATGCCCTTAAATCAGAGAGTCATATCACACAAAATCTAATATATAATTGCCTAGAATACTACTTCCTGCAATTTGTGCCAACTTCCGTGGCTTTGTCCGGAGCTAATGTCCGGAGATAATGTCCGGAGATAATGTCCGGAGCTAATGTCCGGAGCTAATGTCCGGAGATAAGTGACGTCACCAGTGTCCTACACCCAGGCAGAGTACAGGGGCCCCAGGCAGCATATGGGGCCCCAGGCAGAGCACAGTGGTCCCAGGCAGAGCACAGTGGCCCCAGGCAGAGCACAGGGGCCCCAGGCAGCATATGGGGCCCCAGGCAGAGCACAGTGGTCCCAGGCAGAGCACAGGGGCCCCAGGCAGCCTATGGGGCCCCAGGCAGAGCACAGTGGCCCCAGGCAGAGCACAGGGGCCCCAGGCAGCATATGGGGCCCCAGGCAGAGCACAGGGGCCCCAGGCAGCATATAGGGCCCCAGGCAGAGCACAGTGGCCCCAGGCAGAGCACAGGGGCCCCAGGCAGAACATGGGGCCCCAGGCAGAGCACAGGGGCCCCAGGCAGAGCACAGGGGCCCCAGGCAGCATATGGGGCCTCAGGCAGAGCACAGGGGCCCCAGGCAGCATATGGGGCCCCAGGCAGAGCACAGTGGCCCCAGGCAGAGCACAGGGGCCCCAGGCAGAACATGGGGCCCCAGGCAGAGCACAGGGGCCCCAGGCAGAGCACAGGGGCCCCAGGCAGCATATAGGGCCCCAGGCAGAGCACAGGGGCCCCAGGCAGCATATGGGGCCCCAGGCAGAGCACAGTGGCCCCAGGCAGAGCACAGGGGCCCCAGGCAGAACATGGGGCCCCAGGCAGAGCACAGGGGCCCCAGGCAGAGCACAGGGGCCCCAGGCAGCATATGGGGCCCCAGGCAGAGCACAGTGGCCCCAGGCAGCATATGGGGCCCCTGGCAGAGCACAGTGGCCCCAGGCAGAGCACAGGGGCCCCAGGCAGCATATGGTGCCCCAGGCAGAGCACAGTGGTCCCAGGCAGAGCACAGGGGCCCCAGGCAGCTTATGGGGCCCCAGGCAGAGCACAGTGGCCCCAGGCAGAACATGGGGCCCCAGGCAGAGCACAGTGGCCCCAGGCAGAGCACAGGGGCCCCAGGCAGAACATGGGGCCCCAGGCAGAGCACAGTGGCCCCAGGCAGAGCACAGGGGCCCCAAGCAGCATATGGGGCCCCAGGCAGAGCACAGGGGCCCCAGGCAGCATATGGGGCCCCAGGCAGAGCACAGTGGCCCCAGGCAGAGCACAGGGGCCCCAGGCAGAACATGGGGCCCCAGGCAGAGCACAGGGGCCCCAGGCAGCATATGGGGCCCCAGGCAGAGCACAGGGGCCCCAGGCAGAGCACAGGGGCCCCAGGCAGCATATGGGGCCCCAGGCAGAGCACAGGGGCCCCAGGCAGCATATGGGGCCCCAGGCAGAGCACAGTGGCCCCAGGCAGCATATGGGGCCCCAGGCAGCGCACAGTGGCCCCAGGCAAAGCACAGGGGCCCCAGGCAGCATATGGTGCCCCTGGCAGAGCACAGCGGTCCCAGGCAGAGCACAGGGGCCCCAGGCAGCTTATGGGGCCCCAGGCAGAGCACAGTGGCCCCAGGCAGAACATGGGGCCCCAGGCAGAGCACAGTGGCCCCAGGCAGAGCACAGGGGCCCCAGGCAGAACATGGGGCCCCAGGCAGAGCACAGGGGCCCCAGGCAGAGCACAGGGGCCCCAGGCAGCATATGGGGCCTCAGGCAGAGCACAGGGGCCCCAGGCAGCATATGGGGCCCCAGGCAGAGCACAGTGGCCCCAGGCAGAGCACAGGGGCCCCAGGCAGCATATGGGGCCCCAGGCAGAGCACAGTGGTCCCAGGCAGAGCACAGGGGCCCCAGGCAGCCTATGGGGCCCCAGGCAGAGCACAGTGGCCCCAGGCAGAACATGGGGCCCCAGGCAGAGCACAGGGGCCCCAGGCAGAGCACAGGGGCCCCAGGCAGCATATGGGGCCCCAGGCAGAGCACAGTGGTCCCAGGTAGAGCACAGGGGCCCCAGGCAGCCTATGGGGCCCCAGGCAGAGCACAGGGGCCCAAGGCAGCATATGGGGCCCCAGGCAGAGCACAGGGGCCCCAGGCAGCATATGGGGCCCCAGGCAGAGCACAGTGGCCCCAGGCAGAGCACAGGGGCCCCAGGCAGAACATGGGGCCCCAGGCAGAGCACAGGGGCCCCAGGCAGAGCACAGGGGCCCCAGGCAGCATATGGGGCCCCAGGCAGAGCACAGGGGCCCCAGGCAGCATATGGGGCCCCAGGCAGAGCACAGCGATATTTTGGACCACTGTGCGGTGTTTCAGACCCCCTGTGTGATGTCTGGGGCCCTGTTCTTAAGTATATTAAAGATTAAAGTAACGTATATTAAAGTATATTATAGATCAAATTTGACACGTTTATGAGCACCATTGAGTGATATACTCAAGAATGACATAATTTTTCAACATTTTATGGTTTCAAACTGTAAACACTCAGAGTTTTTTTTACTTCAACCAGAAAACCTTAACGGATCATAAAAAACTTGACTGTTCAGGATATGATAAGTCATAGTATTCTGAATCTTTAACTTATAAAGATACCTTTACATGGGGTGATTATTGGTTCCAGAGAGGCTTTCGGCCGATAATCGTACACATGGCTGGTGACAGGACAATACAATATAAACGTTCAAAGGTAAACACTGATAACATTAAAATCTAATATATAATTGCCTAGAATACTACTTCCTGCAATTTGTGCCAACTTCCGTGGCTTTGTCCGGAGCTAATGTCCGGAGCTAATGTCCGGAGCTAATGTCCGGAGCTAAGTGACGTCACCAGTGTCCTACACCCAGGCAGAGCACAGGGGCCCCAGGCAGCATATGGGGCCCCAGGCAGAGCACAGTGGCCCCAGGCAGAGCACAGGGGCCCCAGGCAGCATATGGGGCCCCAGGCAGAGCACAGTGGTCCCAGGCAGAGCACAGGGGCCCCAGGCAGCCTATGGGGCCCCAGGCAGAGCACAGTGGCCCCAGGCAGAGCACAGGGGCCCCAGGCAGAGCACAGGGGCCCCAGGCAGAGCACAGGGGCCCCAGGCAGCATATGGGGCCCCAGGCAGAGCACAGTGGTCCCAGGTAGAGCACAGGGGCCCCAGGCAGCCTATGGGGCCCCAGGCAGAGCACAGGGGCTCCAGGCAGCATATGGGGCCCCAGGCAGAGCACAGTGGCCCCAGGCAGAGCACAGGGGCCCCAGGCAGCATATGGGGCCCCAGGCAGAGCACAGTGGCCCCAGGCAGAGCACAGGGGCCCCAGGCAGAACATGGGGCCCCAGGCAGAGCACAGGGGCCCCAGGCAGAGCACAGGGGCCCCAGGCAGCATATGGGGCCCCAGGCAGAGCACAGGGGCCCCAGGCAGCATATGGGGCCCCAGGCAGAGCACAGTGGCCCCAGGCAGAGCACAGGGGCCCCAGGCAGCATATGGGGCCCCAGGCAGAGCACAGTGGTCCCAGGCAGAGCACAGGGGTCCCAGGCAGCCTATGGGGCCCCAGGCAGAGCACAGTGGCCCCAGGCAGAACATGGGGCCCCAGGCAGAGCACAGGGGCCCCAGGCAGAGCACAGGGGCCCCAGGCAGCATATGGGGCCCCAGGCAGCATATGGGGCCCCAGGCAGAGCACAGTGGTCCCAGGTAGAGCACAGGGGCACCAGGCAGCCTATGGGGCCCCAGGCAGAGCACAGGGGCCCCAGGCAGCATATTGGGCCCCAGGCAGAGCACAGGGGCCCCAGGCAGCATATGGGGCCCCAGGCAGAGCACAGTGGCCCCAGGCAGAGCACAGGGGCCCCAGGCAGAACATGGGGCCCCAGGCAGAGCACAGGGGCCCCAGGCAGAGCACAGGGGCCCCAGGCAGCATATGGGGCCCCAGGCAGAGCACAGGGGCCCCAGGCAGCATATGGGGCCCCAGGCAGAGCACAGTGGCCCCAGGCAGAGCACAGGGGCCCCAGGCAGAACATGGGGCCCCAGGCAGAGCACAGGGGCCCCAGGCAGAGCACAGGGGCCCCAGGCAGCATATGGGGCCCCAGGCAGAGCACAGGGGCCCCAGGCAGCATATGGGGCCCCAGGCAGAGCACAGCGATATTTTGGACCACTGTGCGGTGTTTCAGACCCCCTGTGTGATGTCTGGGGCCCTGTTCTTAAGTATATTAAAGATTAAAGTAACGTATATTAAAGTATATTATAGATCAAATTTGACACGTTTATGAGCACCATTGAGTGATATACTCAAGAATGACATAATTTTTCAACATTTTATGGTTTCAAACTGTAAACACTCAGAGTTTTTTTTACTTCAACCAGAAAACCTTAACGGTTCATAAAAAACTTGACTGTTCAGGATATGATAAAAGTCATAGTATTCTGAATCTTTAACTTATAAAGATACCTTTACATGGGGTGATTATTGGTTCCAGAGAGGCTTTCGGCCGATAATCGTACACATGGCTGGTGACAGGACAATACAATATAAACGTTCAAAGGTAAACACTGATAACATTAAAATCTAATATATAATTGCCTAGAATACTACTTCCGGCAATTTGTGCCAACTTCCGTGGCTTTGTCCGGAGATAATGTCCGGAGATAAGTGACGTCACCAGCGTCACCTCAGGGTGGACAAAGATATATGCCTTCGTGGTGCGCGGCACTTTTCTGATTGGTTGCCGCCTGCCGCGAGCGACCAATCAGAAATGTGCCGTACTGTCAAGAATTGTCAAGAGCTGGTGAGTGCAGCCATTTTTTGTTCTTTCTTACTATTATTTATTAATTGTATTATTCTTACATTTGAATAAATAAAGTATATATGGATTCTAGACTCCCGATTCTTTAGAATCGGGCTGCCATCTAGTCTAATATATAATTGCCTAGAATACTACTTCCGGCAATTTGTGCCAACTTCCGTGGCTTTGTCCGGAGATAATGTCCGGAGATAAGTGACGTCACCAGCGTCCTACACCCGCTCAGGGTGGACAAAGATATATGCCTTCGTGGTGCGCGGCACTTTTCTGATTGGTTGCCGCCTGCCGCGAGCGACCAATCAGAAATGTGCCGTACTGTCAAGAATTGTCAAGAGCTGGTGAGTGCAGCCATTTTTTGTTCTTTCTTACTATTATTTATTAATTGTATTATTCTTACATTTGAATAAATAAAGTATATATGGATTCTAGACTCCCGATTCTTTAGAATCGGGCTGCCATCTAGTAGTTAATAAATAACATTTCCCACATGTCTACTTTACATCAGCACAAAAATGCCAGAAAAGGAACCCCCCCAAGTGACCCCAGTTTGAAAATTATACCTCTTTAGGAATTTATCTACAAGTGTAGTGATGATTCTGACTCCATAAGTGTTTTCCAGAAAATGGTAGCATTCAATGTTGCTGATTGAGAAATGCAAACTGCCGTTGTAGTGACCAGTACACTGCAGTGACCAGTAAGTTGCAGTCACCAGTACTTTATTCCCAGCCCGTGCTTCTGGATACATGCACCCATAAATCAGGTGGGCTCTCATCACTACAGAAATGCCAAACATGTGGATGATATATGTGGTTTAGGTGCACTGTGGGGCTCAGAAGGGAAGGAGGCATTTGAATTTGAGAGTGCAGAATTTATTTTAGAGGGGTGAGTAGACATAACGCTTTTCAAGAGTGAGTGCTTGCTTTTTTTGTGGATTGAGTGGAAGCTTTTATTGGGAACATTTGGGATCACAGTTATCCAGCACTCTACGCTGAGCACTTACTTTGGGGTTTCTATCTAAATCTCTGAGTGACGTGACAGATGAAACCCCGATCTATTCACTATAATGAGGCAGCAGAGTTACACTTGACTCCTTCTGGCCTCTGTTCAGCAGTGTCCATCTTTTCAGATGTACACAAAACCGGCTGACTGTGCTTTTATGTATGACTAAAAAGATGAACACCGCCAGATCACAGGTCTTATGGCATTTACAGTGCCTCCATCTACCTCATCATAGGTAATATTTCGCCGGGGGTTCCGTCTGAATCAGGTATTTCAGAGATTTACACGGAAACCCCGGTGTAATCGCTCAGCTCAGTGCATGGGATAAATGTGTTCTGAGCCTTACTGCGATCTTTGGAAGGAAGAATTAAAAGATCAATAGCATGTGAAGAATTGGTTTTATTTATTTTTTACAGTGTTCGTCATGCGGTATAAGTGATTTTTTATGTTTGGTTGCTGTCACACACTAAAAGACGCTTTTTATTGGAAAAACACATTTTTGCATCACCATATTTTAAGAGCTATAATTTTCCCATATTTCGTCCGACAGAGTAATGTGAAGGCTTGCTTTTTATGGGTCGAGCTGACGTGTTTATTGGTACCATTTTCAGGCACATGACATTTTTTGATTGTTTTCTATTCTCATTTTTGGAAGACAGAATGATCAAACACCAGGAATTCAGGATTTTTGTTTTCTTTTTTTTTATGACGTTCCGTGTGTAATAAAATTAATAAGGTAGCTTTATTCTTCGGGTCAGTATGATTACAGCGATACGACATTTTTATTTTTTTTACATTTTGTTGCTTTCTCACAAAAAAAACTATTTTATAGATAAAATAATTGTTTTTGCATCGATTTATTCTGAAAGCTATAACTTTTTATTTTTCCACTATTGGAGCTGTATGGTGTTAGGGTTGGCGGAACGCACCGAATATATATTTATTAGAAGTAGTTGGTGCGTTCGCAACCCGGGATCCACCGTGCAGGAAAGAACCTGCTGCTAGATATGGCGGTACAATATAGTAGTATAAACGAACTTTGTTACTTCACAGAGTCTGTTAGTAAAGAGAATGCTGTACCCTGTTAGTTTCACAGGGGAACACAGCTACTTAGTAGAGCAGATGGTGGTCATGCAGTCAAATGCAAACACGCAGCTCCTCTCCGGTGGAGCCGGAATTCTAATGGCTATACGCCAGTCCTGAATCCACTCACATGAAACTCCTTGCCGGAGGTGCCAGAATTCTAGGGGCTTATTTCAGCCGGGTCCCTGAATACATACACACACACACACACACACACACACACATGACCACACTGGTGCTGAGCTCATACATAAATTGACACTAGCGCATGGCCGTGCGGTCATGAGAACCTTTTATAGCTGCAGCAACTTCAGGACCTTCCAAGAAGGACCAATGGAAGACTTCCACAGAACTAGATCAGGTACATGACCTTTCTGGAGGACCAATGGAAGTTGCTGCAGCACCCGAGCATGTGACCCTTGATCTCCATTGAGGGATCTTAACCTGGGCATGCTCAGTGTGTGCAAAGCAGGACTTAATCCCAGAAAAGCCTGCTCACCGCGGACCAGTGCAGGGTACAATAACAGAGCCTAGAGAGGAAGCAGCAACCCTTTGCACAGTACCAGATTCAGTGAGACACTGGGACCGACGTCTCCGCTGAGCAGGCTCCACTGCGGCTGATGCAGAATGGGAGACCGCAGCAGACCTGGCTCGAAATTCCCCCTGTGCTGTGGCGGGAATTCGACTCCTAACATTACCCCCCCCTAGGGACCCCCTCCCTGAGCCTCGCTACGCTCAAAAGCTGCAATGAGCAGCGGAGCCCGAATGTGCTCCACAGGTTAACAGGTTCTGTCCTCTGGGCCGTGACCCTTCCAGTCCACCAGATAAAATTTCTTGCCACGTACCACCTTGCACCCCACGATAGCATTCACCTCAAACTCATCCGTGGATGAACCCGACGTCCCGGCAGGTGACTCGGAAAACCGGGACAAATGGACGGGCTTTAAGAGAGAAACATGGAAAGTTTCGGTGATACCAAGGCACAGAGGAATGGCCAAACGGTACACCACAGGGTTGACCTGTTCCAGAACCTTGAATGGACCAATGTAGCGAGGCGCAAACTTAGTGGACTCAACTCGCAGTCTGATATTACGGGCGGAGAGCAACACTAAGTTGCCAGGAGCAAAGGTCGGAGTGGCGCGCCTGTGTGTATCAGCAGAAACCCTCATTCTCTCCTTGGAGGCCCGGATGGCATCCTGTGTGCGGTCCCAAATGTCACGTGCCTCCACTGCCCAGTCTGCCACCCTAGAATCGGTGGAAGACACGGGCATGGGCACAGGGACACACGGATGCTGGCCATAATTAAGGAGAAAAGGAGTCTGCCCAGTGGCATCGGCTACGGCGTTGTTCAAGGCAAATTCCGCCCAAGGTAGCAAAGATGCCCAGTCATCCTGCCTAGCAGAGACAAAATGTCGCAAGTATGTTACCACAATCTGGTTGGTTCCTCTCTACCAACCCATTAGTCTCGGGATGATATGAAGAGGAGAGATTCAACTCTATGCTAAGTAAACGGCAGAGCTCTCTTCAAAACCGAGATGCAAACTGGGGACACCAGTCGCTGACAATTTTATCAGGCATTCCATGTAAACGGAAAATATGCTTAATAAATAATGCCGCCAAGGCCTGTGCAGAAGGTAACCGTGGAAGCGGCACCAAGTGCACTATCTTAGAGAAATGATCGGTGACAACCCAGATGACGGAGCAGCTACGAGACTTGGGTAAGCCCACCACGAAGTCCATCCCGACCATCTCCCAGGGCCTGTCTGCCACCAGCAGGGGGTAAAGCAACCCAGCAGGCCGTTGCCGAGGAGACCGATTCTGGGCACAGGAAACGCACGCCCGAATATAGTCCTGTCATGATCTCAATGGCAAGAGAACATAGCATAAGCATATATAGGAACTAGCTCTTGGAAGATGGGAACTGAGCTGACCATGAACTAAACCTAACGCACAACTAGCAGTGGCCGGGTAGCATGCCTACGTTGATTCTAGATGCCCAGCACCAGCCGGAGGACTAAATAAAACTAGCAGAGGAAAATATTAGTCCTAGCTCACCTCTAGAGAAATACCCCGAAAGGAGACAGAGGCCCCCCACATGTATTGGCGGTGAGTTGAGATGAAATAACAAACGTAGTATGAAAATAGGTTTAGCAAATTTGAGGTCCACTTACTACATAGCAGAAGACAGAAAGGACACTTTCATGGTCAGCTGAAAACCCTATCAAAAACACCATCCAGAAATTACTTTAAAACTCTGGCATTAACTCATAACACCAGAGTGGCAATTCCTGTTCACAAGAGCTTTCCAGACACAGTAACGAAACTACAGCTGTGAACTGGAACAAAAATGCAAAAACAAACATGGACAAGAGTCCAACTTATCTAGTAGTTGTCTAGGAGCAGGAACAAGCACAGAGAGGCTTCTGATAACATTGTTGACCGGCAAGCAACTAACAGAGCAGCAAGGTTATATAGCGACTCCCACATCTTGATGGGAACAGGTGAACAGAGAAGATGAAGACACCAGTTCAATTCCACCAGTAGCCACCGGGGGAGCCCAGAATCCAAATTCACAACAGTACCCCCCCCTCAAGGAGGGGGCACCGAACCCTCACCAGAACCACCAGGGCGATCAGGATGGGCCCTATGAAAGGCACGAACCAGATCGGAGGCATGAACATCAGATGCATTCACCCAAGAATTATCCTCCTGGCCATATCCCTTCCACTTGACCAGATACTGGAGTCTCCGTCTGGAAACACGAGAGTCTAAGATTTTCTCCACAATGTACTCCAACTCACCCTCAACCAACACCGGAGCAGGAGGCTCAACGGAAGGCACAACCGGTACCTCATACCTGCGCAATAATGACCGATGAAAAACGTTATGAATAGAAAAGGATGCAGGGAGGTCCAAACGGAAGGAAACAGGGTTAAGAATCTCCAATATCTTATACGGGCCGATAAACCGAGGCTTAAACTTAGGAGAAGAGACCCTCATAGGGACAAAACGAGAAGACAACCACACCAAATCCCCAACAGAAAGCCGAGGACCAACACGACGGTGGCGGTTGGCAAAAAGCTGAGTCTTCTCCTGGGACAACCTCAAATTGTCCACCACCTGCCCCCAGATCTGATGCAATCTCTCCACCACAGCATCCACTCCAGGACAATCCGAAGATTCCACCTGACCAGAGGAAAATCGAGGATGAAACCCCGAATTACAGAAAAACGGGGACACCAAAGTGGCAGAGCTGGCCCGATTATTGAGAGCGAACTCCGCCAATGGCAAAAAAGCAACCCAATCATCCTGGTCAGCAGACACAAAACACCTCAGATATGTCTCCAGGGTCTGATTAATCCGCTCGGTCTGGCCATTCGTCTGAGGATGGAAAGCGGACGAAAAAGATAAATCTATGCCCATCCTAGCACAGAATGCCCGCCAAAATCTAGACACGAATTGGGTCCCTCTGTCAGAAACGATATTCTCAGGAATACCATGCAAACGAACAACATTTTGAAAAAACAGAGGAACCAACTCGGAAGAAGAAGGTAACTTGGGCAGAGGAACCAAATGGACCATCTTAGAAAAACGGTCACACACCACCCAGATGACAGACATCTTCTGAGAAACAGGCAGATCTGAAATAAAATCCATCGAGATGTGCGTCCAAGGCCTCTTAGGAATAGACAAGGGCAACAACAATCCGCTAGCCCGAGAACAACAAGGCTTGGCCCGAGCACAAACGTCACAAGACTGCACAAAGCCTCGCACATCTCGTGACAGGGAAGGCCACCAGAAGGACCTTGCCACCAAATCCCTGGTACCAAAAATGCCAGGATGACCTGCCAACGCAGAAGAATGAACCTCAGAGATGACTCTACTGGTCCAATCATCAGGAACAAACAGTTTATCAGGTGGGCAACGATCAGGTCTATCCGCCTGAAACTCCTGCAAGGCCCGCCGCAGGTCTGGAGAAACGGCTGACAATACCACTCCATCCTTAAGGATACCTGTGGGCTCAGAGTTACCAGGCGAGTCAGGCTCAAAACTCCTAGAAAGGGCATCCGCCTTAACATTCTTAGAACCCGGTAGGTATGACACCACAAAATTAAACCGAGAGAAAAATAATGACCAGCGCGCCTGTCTAGGATTCAGGCGCCTGGCGGTCTCAAGATAAATCAAATTTTTGTGGTCAGTCAATACCACCACCTGATGTCTGGCCCCCTCAAGCCAATGGCGCCACTCCTCAAAAGCCCACTTCATGGCCAAAAGCTCCCGATTCCCAACATCATAATTCCGCTCAGCGGGCGAAAATTTACGGGAAAAGAAGGCACAAGGCCTCATCACGGAGCAGTCAGAACTTTTCTGCGACAACACTGCCCCAGCTCCGATCTCAGAAGCGTCGACCTCAACCTGAAAAGGTAGAGCAACATCAGGCTGACGCAACACAGGGGCAGAGGAAAAACGGCGCTTAAGCTCCCGAAAGGCCTCCACAGCATCAGGGGACCAATCAGCAACATCAGCACCCTTCTTAGTCAAATCGGTCAATGGTTTAGCAATATCCGAAAAACCAGCAATAAATCGACGATAAAAGTTAGCAAAGCCCAAAAATTTCTGAAGACTCTTAAGAGAAGAGGGCTGCGTCCAATCACAAATAGCTTGAACCTTGACAGGATCCATTTCAATGGAAGAGGGGGAAAAAATATATCCCAAAAAGGAAATCCTCTGTACCCCAAAAACACACTTAGAACCCTTCACACACAAAGAATTAGACCGCAAAACCTGAAAAACCCTCCTGACTTGCTGGACATGAGAGTCCCAGTCATCTGAAAAAATCAGAATATCATCCAGATACACAATCATAAATTTATCCAAATAATCGCGAAAAATATCATGCATAAAGGACTGGAAAACTGACGGAGCATTAGAAAGACCAAAAGGCATCACTAAATACTCAAAGTGGCCCTCGGGCGTATTAAATGCGGTTTTCCACTCATCCCCCTGCCTGATTCGCACCAAATTATACGCCCCACGAAGGTCAATCTTAGAGAACCACTTGGCCCCCTTTATGCGAGCAAACAAATCAGTCAGCAACGGCAATGGGTATTGATATTTAACAGTGATTTTATTCAAAAGCCGATAATCAATACATGGTCTCAAAGAGCCGTCTTTTTTTGACACAAAGAAAAAACCGGCTCCTAAGGGAGATGACGATGGACGAATATGTCCCTTTTCCAAAGACTCCTTTATATATTCTCGCATAGCAGCATGTTCAGGCACAGACAGATTAAATAAACGACCCTTTGGGTATTTACTACCCGGGATTAAATCTATGGCACAATCGCCCTCTCGGTGCGGAGGTAACGAACCAAGCTTGGATTCTTCAAAGACGTCACGATAGTCAGACAGGAACTCAGGAATTTCAGAGGGAATGGATGATGAGATGGAAACCACAGGTACATCCCCATGAGCCCCCTTACATCCCCAGCTCAACACAGACATAGCTCTCCAGTCGAGGACTGGGTTGTGAGATTGCAGCCAAGGCAATCCTAGCACCAAATCATCATGTAGATTATACAGCACCAGAAAGCGAATAATCTCCTGGTGATCCGGATTAATACGCATAGTTACTTGTGTCCAGTATTGTGGATTATTATTAGCCAATGGGGTGGAGTCAATCCCCTTCAGAGGAATAGGAGTCTCCAAAGGCTCTAAATCATACCCACAGCGTTTGGCAAAGGACCAATCCATAAGACTCAAAGCGGCGCCAGAGTCGACATAGGCGTCCGTGGTAATAGATGACAAAGAGCAAATCAGGGTCACAGATAGAATAAATTTAGACGGTAAGGTGCAAATGGAAACAGATTTACCAAGCTTTTTAGTGCGCTTAGAGCATGCTGATATAACATGAGTAGAATCACCACAATAGAAACACAACCCATTTTTCCGTCTAAAATTCTGCCGCTCGCTTCGGGACAGAATTCTATCACACTGCATACTCTCTGGCGACTTCTCAGTGGACACCGCCAGATGGTGCACTGGTTTGCGCTCCCGCAAACGCCTATCGATCTGAATAGCCATTGTCATGGACTCATTCAGACCCGCAGGCACAGGGAACCCCACCATAACATCCTTAATGGCATCAGAGAGACCCTCTCTGAAAGTCGCCGCCAGGGCGCACTCATTCCACTGAGTAAGCACAGACCATTTACGGAATCTTTGGCAGTAAATTTCCGCTTCATCTTGCCCCTGAGATAGGGACATCAAAGTTTTTTCTGCCTGAAGCTCCAAATGAGGTTCGTCATAAAGCAACCCCAAGGCCAGAAAAAACGCATCCACATTGAGCAACGCAGGATCCCCTGGTGTCAATGAAAAAGCCCAGTCTTGAGGGTCGCCCCGGAGCAAGGAAATCACAATCCTGACCTGCTGTGCAGGGTCTCCGGCAGAGCGAGATTTCAGGGACAAAAATAATTTGCAATTATTTCGAAAATTCTGAAACCCGGATCTATTCCCCGAGAAAAATTCCGGCAAAGGAATTCTCGGCTCAGATACAGGTGCATGACAAACAAAATCTTGCAAATTTTGTACCTTCGTGGCGAGATTATTCAAACCTGCAGTTACACTCTGAAGATCCATTACAAACAGGTGGACACAGAGCCATTCAAGGGTTAAGAGGAGGTAAGAAGCAGCTAGACAGCAATTAAGGGCTAGGCAGCAAAACTCTGAGGGGAAAAAAAAAAAAAAAATTTCCCTTCAACACTTCTTTTTCTCCTGCTTCAGCCCAAACAATTAACACTTTGATGGCCGGTCAAACTGTCATGATCTCAATGGCAAGAGAACATAGCATAAGCATATATAGGAACTAGCTCTTGGAAGATGGGAACTGAGCTGACCATGAACTAAACCTAACGCACAACTAGCAGTGGCCGGGTAGCATGCCTACGTTGATTCTAGATGCCCAGCACCAGCCGGAGGACTAAATAAAACTAGCAGAGGAAAATATTAGTCCTAGCTCACCTCTAGAGAAATACCCCGAAAGGAGACAGAGGCTCCCCACATGTATTGGCGGTGAGTTGAGATGAAATAACAAACGTAGTATGAAAATAGGTTTAGCAAATTTGAGGTCCACTTACTACATAGCAGAAGACAGAAAGGACACTTTCATGGTCAGCTGAAAACCCTATCAAAAACACCATCCAGAAATTACTTTAAAACTCTGGCATTAACTCATAACACCAGAGTGGCAATTCCTGTTCACAAGAGCTTTCCAGACACAGTAACGAAACTACAGCTGTGAACTGGAACAAAAATGCAAAAACAAACATGGACAAGAGTCCAACTTATCTAGTAGTTGTCTAGGAGCAGGAACAAGCACAGAGAGGCTTCTGATAACATTGTTGACCGGCAAGCAACTAACAGAGCAGCAAGGTTATATAGCGACTCCCACATCTTGATGGGAACAGGTGAACAGAGAAGATGAAGACACCAGTTCAATTCCACCAGTAGCCACCGGGGGAGCCCAGAATCCAAATTCACAACATAGTCCCCGACGTCACGGGCCATATGCGGCCACCAGTACGTCCTCGCCAAAAGCTCAGATGTCCTTTTGGTCCCAAAATGCCCACCCACTCTGGACGAGTGAGCCCAAGAGAGAACCTCCGGTCACAAATTCGCTGGCACGAAAGTCTTGCCCGGGGGCACGGACTCTAGCGAAACCGGAGCCACAGTTCTCAGGCTCTCAGAAGGGACAATAAGCCGAGGCTCCTCCTCCTCCTCAGATGACACTACGGAACGGGAGAGAGCGTCGGCACGAATGTTCTTCTCCCCCGAGAGAAAGTGGAGAGTAAAATGAAACCGGGAGAAGAACAGGGACCATCTAGCCTGTCGAGAATTCAGCCGCTGGGCCGTCTGTAGATATACCAAGTTCTTGTGGTCAGTGAATACCTGGAAGGGAAAGTGAGCTCCCTCCAAGAGATGTATCCTCTCTGAGAAAGCCAACTTCATGGCTAGCAACTCCCTGTCCCCGATGGAATAATTCCTCTCCGCCGGTGTGAAGGTCTTGGAGAAGAAGAAGCAAGGATGCTTCCGACCTTGAGCATCCTTTTGGAAAAGGACTGCTCCAGCACCAACAGATGAGGCATCCACCTCCATGATAAATGGCTTATCTACATCGGGGCGATGTAGAATGGGAGCGCTAGCGAAGTGTGACTTAATCGAGAGAAAGGCCTTGGAGACATCCTCGGACCACAACTTGGGATTTGCTCCCTTCTTGGTGAGGGCAACCAAGAGCGCTACCAAAGTTGAGAAGTGTGGAATGAACTGGCAATAGTAATTAATGAACCCCATAAAGCGCTGCACCGCTTTAAGTGAATGGGGTTCCTGCCAGTCCATCACAGCCTGTAGCTTGGCAGGATCCATAGCCAAACCCTGGGCAGAGTTGATAAATCCAAGGAAAGGCAAGGACTCCTGCTCAAACACACACTTCTCCAACTCGGTGTAGAGGGAGTTTGCCCGTAAGAGGTCGAAGACTTTGCGAACATCTCTCCGATGGGAGTCAATATCTGGAGAGTAGATGAGAATATCATCCAAATAGACTACGACCGAGGTGGTGAGCATATCCCAGAAGATGTCATTCACAAAGTCTTGGAAAATGGCTGAGGCATTACAGAGCCCGAAGGGCATCACCAGATATTCATAGTGCCCATCCCTGGTGTTAAAAGACATCTTCCATTCGTCCCCCTCACGGATACGAATCAGGTTGTAAGCACCCCGCAGATCTAGTTTAGTAAATACCCTTGCTCCCCGTAGCCTATCAAAAAGCTCAGATATCAGGGGTAATGGGTACTTGTTCTTAACGGTGATGGCGTTAAGACCCCTGTAGTCTATGCATGGACGTAATTCTCCACTCTTCTTCTGCACAAAGAAGATCCCAGCCCCTGCAGTTGACACTGACTTTCTAATGAATCCTCTTGCCAGATTCTCTTGAATGTACTGAGACATTGCCTCTGTCTCCGGGAGAGATAACGGATAGACTCGACCCCGGGGAGGCTCAGCACCAGGCAAGAGGTCAATAGGACAGTCATAGGGGCGGTGAGGCGGAAGAGTCTCCACATCCCTTTTGGAGAACACGTCCGCATAGGACCAATAGTGCTTGGGGAGAGAGGAAAGATCTGTGGGTAACTCTGTTGTAGCAACCTGAACGCACTCCCTCTGACATCTACCCTCACAGGATTTACTCCATCCCGGAATTTTCCCTGAGGACCACTATATATGAGGAGAATGATAGCGTAGCCATGGTATCCCCAACAGGACCTCATCAATTCCCTCAGGAAGGACTAATAGAGAGATAATCTCCTGATGTGATGGGGACACAGAAAGAGTGAAAGGAATGGTTTGGTGTGTAATCTGTAAGGGTAGTGTCGACCCATTTACCACTCGAACGGTTACTGGTTTGGCGAGCATCACCAGGGGTATAGCGTGTCGCTGGGCGAAAGCGGATGACATAAAATGACCCTCCGCCCCAGAGTCCATGCATAGCTCTACCATAAGAGTGGATGGGCCTTTGGTAATTGTCCCCTTGAAGGACAACTTAGAGGCAAACATCGCCATGTCTAGTGTACCTCCTCCAACTGCCACTAGACGTTGACGTTTCCCCGACCGCTGAGGACACTTGGAGGCAAGATGTCCTGACTGCTGGCAAACATGACAGACCTTAAGTGCAAGAGCGGACCAGAGCTCGGACCCCGCTTGTGACACCTCTATGGCCTCACGTGACTCGGGCACTTTTTCTTTATTTATTTTGTGATTTCAAACTGTCCACTTAAGCCCCCGTCTCACTAAGCGAGATCGCTAGCGAGATCGCTGCTGAATCACAAGTTTTGTGACGCAACAGCGACCTCAGTAGCGATCTCGCTATGTGTGACACGTAGCAGCGACCAGGCCCCTGCTGTGAGATCGCTGGTCGTGTCGAAATGGCCTGGACCTTTTTTTGATCGTTGAGGTCCCGCTGGGTAGCACACATCGCTGTGTTTGACACCTTACCAACGACCTCGTTGACGACTCAGACACTGAATCGTCATAATAGCTCCCATGTGACATCGTTGTACAGGTCGTTACAGGTCGCTGGTGAGATGTCAAACAGCGAGATCGCAGCAGCGATCGTTGGGAAGATCTCACTGTTTGACATCTCACCAGCGACCACATAGCGACGCAGCAACGATCCCTGACAGGTCGTATCGTTGTCGGGATCGCTTTAGCGTCGCTAAGTGAGACGGGGCCTTTAGGAAGCAACAATGTTTGACAATCAATTTAACATGCTGTTGTGCAAATGGAATAGACAACAGATGGAGATTATTGGCAATTATCAAGACAGACTCAATAAAGGAGTGATTCTGCAGATGGGGACCACAGACCTCATCTCAGTACCAATGCTTTCTGGCTGATGTTTAGGTCACTTTTGAATGTTGGTTGTGCTTTCACAATCGTGGTAGTATGAGACAGACTCTACAACCCACACAAGTGGCTCAGATAGTGCAGCTCATCCAGGATGGCACATCAATGTGAGCTGTGGAAAGAAGGTTTGCTGTGTCCAGAGGCTGGAGGAGCTACCAGGAGACCAGCCAGTACACCAGGAGACATGGAGGGGGCCATGGGAGGGCAGCAACAAAGCAGCAGGACTGCTACCTCAGCCTTTGTGCAAGAAGGAACAGGAGGAGTACTGCCAGAGCCCCGCAAAATGACCTCCAGCAGGCCACAAATGTGCATGTGTCTGCACAAACGATTAAAAACCGACTCCATGAGGATGGTCTGAGTGCACTAGTCCATGTTAAATTGATTGTCAAACATTTTTGCTTCCTAAGTGGACAGTTTGATTTCACAGAAGTTTAATTTACTTGGAGTTATATTCTGTTGTTTACGTATTCCTTATATTTTTTTGAGCAGTGTATATACACACCTATACTATGTGCATATTTGTATTCTATCTATTCTATTCTAACCTATTCTATTCTATACTCTATAGGTCATCTGCTGGCTTTTAATCTATCTATATATCTATCTATCTATCTATCTAGTATATACCGGTATATATATGTTTTGAAGATTATTTGGTTTTGAAACGATGTGTACAGTTGTATTTTACAATGCGATTTTAACTTGAGCTTTTACATACCGAGAGCTGCTGTATGTAAAACCACATGTTAAAATCGAATTGCATATGCATGTCATATGGATGTTCCGAGGAAAAATCGCATGGAAATCGCATGACACTCGCATGACACTCGCATAGCACTTGTCCATTTTTTCAGTCTGGAAATCAGACTTTTTTTTCTGTATTTCTATTTATCTTGCGGAGACGCAAGTCTTCGCAAGATAAATTTCACCCGTACAATGTATTGCAGAGGTGCCAAACTGCATTCCTCAAGGGCCGCCAACAGGTCATGTTTTCAGGATTTCCTTAGCATTCCACAAGGTGCTGGAATCATTCTGTGCAGGTGATTAAATTATCACCTGTGCAATACAAGGAAATCCTGAAAACATGACCTGTTGGCGGCCCTCGAGGAATGCAGTTTGACACCTCTGATGTATTGGATGAGGTGAATCTGCACAGTTTAATGAACACATGTGGATTCACCTGCGTTCAATAGCCAGCAGCCCTTTGAACGCAGCAGACATGTGCTGTGTCCAAAGCGCTGCAAATTATTTGAACGTGTGCACCTATGCTAAGGATGCCAGGAAACAAGTGTCGAACAACTTCAGTATTGTCAATCATGCTCATTTAGAGGACTGAAAGCGCAAGTAAATACAACTGAAATGTTTCTGTGCGATGGTGCAATATGTGAGCATTTGGGTCGACACTTTACATTTTTCCCAGGGCCCCACTTTGTATAAAACCGGCCCATATCTACTCTTAATGTAATGGCTTGTGGTTGTCATCACCCCCATCTTCATCTTCCTCATCTACTGCTTTTCATACACTTCCTCTTTTACCTCCATTGCATGGTCAGTTCTCCTTTTCAGTGCCCAAGGAATGCGTATTCAGTATACAGTATTTTGTAGGAAATTGTAGTCCCATATGTCGAAGTTAACCACAATAGATACCACACCATCTACATTGTAAAGCCGATTGCTTGCACTCAAGCACAATAAAAGATACCTAACCGCCATTATTTATTGTATCAAAATCCCGCCCCTGCCAGGTTAGGGCACAAAATTCAAAATTTTTTCTACAACAAAATTTATTGTCATTTTTTCAGCAATTTTTCAATACAAAAACTCATTCTCTTTCTAAATTTATATGAAATTACAGTGACTGCATCTGGGTTTAATTTTCCCAAGAGCACCCGGATCAGGTGTGTGAGAAAGGGTAAAGTTGTTGAAAATAATCAAACCAAAATTCTTTGAATGTCATAAGCAATTCATCCTAAGAAAATGTACTAAATTTTTCCAAAATTGTTCAGAGATTTTTTGGTTTGTGGAATTAGCATATTAGAACCAAAATATGTGTTTCCTAATCAGCTATGCGTTTACGCAGTGAACGGTTCTGACCGAGAGAACCCTTTCCACTCCTTGCAAAGCCAACACTTCCTAGTGCATGCAGCCCCTATGTAGAGCAGGTCAGAAAGGGCAAAATTGTTTAAATTATCAAACCACAATTCTTGGAATGTTATTTTAATGTATATCGGCTCTCAAAGTGTTATGATTAGATAGTTTATTATATTTCTTGGGTTTTGCACGTCTCTTCCTGATTGCCTGGTGCGATGGCAATCAGGGTAATGGTAGTTGGAGTTGATGACAGATGTGAATTGTCAAAAACCTATTAATAGCGGTCACTTTACTGCTATTCACAGACACCGGAGAAGTCAGGGAATGTGGACTACATCGGACATGTGTGGCAACATTTTGGGTAATAAATTGGTAAATGAGGGACTGTTTATTGTCTTTACTTCTGTCTTTCAAGTATCATTTTCTGGACTACTTCACATTCATTTGATTACTTCGGACTTGCATTATTTTTAATCGGTGAACGAGGGATAGCGTGGGAGGAGTATTTATTAAAATAAAGTGTTTTTTTCTATGTGTGTGTGTTTTTATTTTTTATTGCCAGGTTAGTAATGGGGGTGTCTGATAGATATCTCTCCATTACTAACCTCTGGGGTTGATGGCAGCTGCAGCTGAGATTTTTGACAAAACACAGCTGTCATTAACCCCAACTACCATTACCCCAATTGCCACAGCACCAGGGCAATCGTGAAGAGATGGACAAAGCGCAAGAATTGGCACATCTCATGTGATGCTCCAATTTTGAGGTAGCTGCGAGCTTTTATTTTTAAGCTAAGAAGGGTCCAATTACCATGGACCTTCCCTGCCTAATAATATAAGCCCGCAGCTGTCTGCTTTACTGTTTATTGACTAACTGCCATAAAACATGCAGGGTGAGGACTCAAGCATGGCGCTCGAGCAGTCACGATACTTGATGGAGTAATGACGGTACCAGTGCACCATTATGTTTGATTGAGTATCAAGCAATGGAGAGTACGCTCGCTCATCACTAGTCATGTCAAATCCAGTCAGGAATGGAGAGTTCAAACAGAGTGAGTAAAAAAGGAAGGGTCAATAACGGGAGACAAAATACATACGACCAGGCTAATTGACTAGGAACCAACACCTTCCACCATTTGTCAGGCAACAAATGGTGGGAGGAGCTGCCTCATAGATAACCTGCTTGCATGGGATAGGCCAGGGAAACTAATCTTTGTACGGCACAGCAGGGTTATATTCCTGCAGGAACTGGCTATGTCCCTATAACCAGATGGAAACAGCAGAGAGATGCAGCAGGGCTGAGGAGTTGTGCAAATTATCATGACATGGTGAATACAGTGTTGCTACTACTTGCACTACAGCCTCCCACATCCATACTGACAGATTACGTAGAATGTTTGTTACTTTTTACATTTCCCTGTCCATTGCCATTTTGTTTTTTAACATATATTTTAAAATGATGCACAAATGAACTTAAAATAGATGTCTTAAATCTGCTAGTTTGTCAACAAAATTACAAAGGGCAATATTGGGTTTGAGAATCACAGACACTGCAGAAGTGCAAAAAAAATACAGCTAGGCTATGTGCACACGTTGCGAATTTTCGGATTTTGCTGCGGATCCGCTGCGAATTTGACGCTGTGGATATGCAGCTGTTTTCCATTCATTGTACAGTACCATGTAAATGTATGGAAAACAAAATCTGTAGTGCACATGCTGCGGAAAAAAATGCGTGGAAACGCAGCATTGTTTTTTTCTGGAGCATGTCAGTTCTTTGTGTGGATTCTGCAGCGGTTTACACCTGCTCCTCAATAGGAATACGCAGGTGTAATCCGCACAAAAACCGCAGTAAATCTGCGTCAAATCTGCGGGTAATCCGCAGTGCGGTTTTCCTGCGGATTTTGCAAAAACATTGCGAAAAAATCTGCACACCAATCCGCAACGTGTGCACATAGCCTTATGCTCTACTATATTTCCACTTCGCTTAGACATAGAGCAGACTTCTTGAGTCACAGTCACAAACACAGTGTCAATGTAAATTGTAGTACAGATAGCAAAGCTCCTTGCCCATGGGTCCATTTGCAGCATGATGCGACTGTTGTCTGATAAACTCTTACCAGTCGGCGGTCATTTGAATGCCTGTATACAGAAGCAGACCAAAGTCAATGATGAGCACTCAGAGATCGATGCTAGATCACTCAGTGCACATAGGCTGCCATTGTTCTCGGCAGTATGAGTCCTGTTTATACAGGATGATACGTCACTGAGAACGCTGATCTTTTATGCTGCACGAAAGATTTGCTCATTTATTGGGTGATTGGCAACCTAAGTCACAGCAAGATAATTGTGAAACGGGTGTTTTTAACAATATTTGTTGACGATTATCTTGTAGTGTAAATGTCCTTTACTACTGAATGATTTTCACCAGAGTTTTGAAACAGGTTTTCATCAGTATTTTGCCAGTGTATCAGTTTTATAGTTTTTATCAGTGTTTTATCACTTTTTTCTCATATGCAAAAGATCAATGATTAAGCTTTCCTAGCTTCTCCTAACAAAGCTTTTCAAAGACCCAGAGAGTTAAAAAGGCTATTCTGATCTATAACTAGAATCAAAACTGATCATGTCTCAGTCTGTTTGTTTTTATGGATGGACATTCAGTTACCATAAAAAAAACAGAGTCCCATATGTGACGTACAGGAAAATAGATGTGCTAAATAGCCTTACATTTTGACACAAGTGGACTTCATTTTAAGTAGTAATTTTAGTCTAGCTTCTCTATAATCCAAGGGAAAGTCACTGTCAGAATGTGTGACCCCAAGTAAGTGGAGCAACCCTTCAAATTGTTTATCAGTGTAGTATGATATGCATCTTCTGATCTAATGAAACCATTGACATTGGACCAAACTTGTCATCAGCTCTTAACTGCTTAGTAGAGAAAAGTGCAGTGTTAAAGATGTCATATTCTTTATGCTCCTAAGCGTTTTGAAGCATTTATACTCTACTAGATGGTAGCCCGATTCTAACGCATCGGGTATTCTAGAATATGTATGTAGTTTATTTATAAAGATTTTAGAATAATGCATTGAATACACAGGATTCGGCGAACCGCGACCAATTAGCGAAGCGTGGTTCAAATCCCGTGCCAATTCGCGACCGGACTGCGCCTGTCGCTGATTGTTCACGGCCGGCCATGTAGTATATAGCACAGCCACGTAGTATATAACAGCCCACGTAGTAAATAGCACAGCCACATAGTATATAGCACAGCCCACGGAGTATATAGCACAGCCACATAGAATATAACACAGCCCACGGAGTATATAGCACAGCCCATGGAGTGTATAACAGCCCACATAGCATATAACACAGCCACGTAGTTTATAACAGCCCACAGAGCATATAACTTGGCTCACGTAGTATATAACAGCCCATGCACGCAGTATATAACACAGCCCACGTAGTGTACAACACAGCCCACATAGTGTATAACACAGCCCACCTAGTATATAGCACAGCCACATAGTATATAGCACAGCCCACGGAGTATATAGCACAGTCACATAGTATATAACACAGCCCACAGAGTATATAGCACAGCCCATGGAGTGTATAACATCCCACATAGAATATAACACAACCACGTAGTTTATAACAGCCCACAGAGCATATAACACAGCTCACATAGTATATAACAGCCCATGCACGCAGTATATAACACAGCCCACGTAGTGTATAACACAGCCCGCATAGTGTATAACACAACCCACGTATTATATAATAGCCCACGTAGTGCATAACACAGCCCACGTAGTATATAGCACAGCCCACATAGTATATAGCACAGCCCATGTAGTATATAACAGCCCATGTAGTGTATAACACAGCCATGTAGTATATAGCACAGCCATGTAGTGTATAGCACAGCCATGTAGAATATAGCACAGCCCACGTAGTATATGGCACAGCCCATGTAGTATATGGCACAGCCTATGTAGTATATTTCACAGCCCACGTAGTATATTGCACAGCCATGTAGTATATTGCACAGCCCATGTAGTATATAGCACAGCCCACGTAGTATATGGCACAACCCACGTAGTATATTGCACAGCCCATGTAGTATATTGCACAGCCCACGTAGTATATTGCACAGCCCACATAGCAATGTGGGCACCATATCCCTCTTTTAAAAAAAGAATTAAAATAAAAAATAGTTATATACTCACCTTCCGTTGGCCCCAGATCCAGGCGAAGCGTTTACCGATGCTCCTCAGGCGCTCCGGTCCCGAGAGTGCATTGCGGTCTCGCACAAGTATATAACTAAGTAAGTATATAACTATTTTTTATTTTTTTAATTATTTTGAACATTAGATCTTTTTACTATTGATGCTGCATAGGCCACATCAATAGTAAAAAGTTGGTCGCACAGGGTTAATAGCAGCGATAACGGAGTGCGTTACCCGCCGCATACTGCGGTCCGTTAACGCTGCCATTAACCCTGTGTGAGCGCTGACTGGAGGGGAGTATTGAACGGGCACTGACTGCAGGGAGTAAGGAGCGGCCATTTTGCCGCCGGACTGTGCCCGTCGCTGATTGGTCGTGGCTGTTTTGCCATGACCAATCAGCGACTTGGGATTTCAGTGACAGACAGAGGCCGCGACCAATGAAAATCTGTGAGAGACAGACAAACAGACAGAAAGATGGAAGTGACCCTTAGACAATTATATAGTAGATATGTTTATCAGTGTTCATGAGTACACTTTCAATGGCTTAGATGTATTTTCAACACTTCACTTATCAAACTAACTTAAAAAAATACAGAAAGTATTATATAAACCATGTGTAGTACCAAGCAACGATAAATGTAAATAGATCTGAATATATGGACTCCTTGATCAAACTTTTGCAGGTAATATAATATGACATTTCTAACAACTAGTCTCAGTTTAAACACAAAGGGTTTCTTTTGATATCTACAAATGGCCTCCATTTGAATCCACCAACCTTGTTCTGCTTTTATGGTCTAAGCACCATCATTATCTAAGTACATTTTGGTCTTCTTTCAAAGATGTATTTTATCAAAGAAATGAAGCAAATACACTAACTTGATTTGGTGCACATTCAACTAAATTAGTAAAATATGGCATATACCGTATATACTCGAGTATAAGCCGAGATTTTCAGCCCAAATTTTTGGGCTGAAAGTGCCCCTCTCGGCTTATACTCGAGTCATGATCGGTGGTGGGGTCGGCGGGTGAGCACTGTCATATACTTACCTAGTCCCGGCGATCCTGACGCTCCCCCTGCCTGTCACACTGTGTTCGGTGCCGCAGCCTCTTCCCCTGAGCGGTCACGTGGGACCGCTCATTAGAGAAATGACTAGGCGGCTCCACCTCCCATAGGGGCGGAGCCGCCTATTCATTTCTCTAATGAAGCGGTGCCGGTGACCGCTGACAGAGGAAGAGGCTGCGGCACCGAAGACAGGCAGGGGGAAGGAGCGGGACGCCGGGAGCAGGTAAATATTCACCTGTCCTCGTTCCACACGCCGGGTGTCGCGCCATCTTCCCGGCGTCTCTCTCTCCGCACTGACTGTTCAGGCAGAGGGCGCGATGACGCATATAGTGTGCGCGCCGCCCTCTGCCTGATCAGTCAGTGCGGAGAGACGCCGGGAAGATGGCGCCGAGGAGCTGCAAGACAGGTGAGTATGTGGTTTGTTTTTTTTATTGCAGCAGCAGCAGCGATGGGGCAATAATGGACGGTGCAGAGCACTATATGGCACAGCTATGGGGCAATGGTGCAGAGCACTATATGGCACAGCTATGGGGCAATAATGGACGGTGCAGAGCACTATATGGCACAGCTATGGGGCAATAATGGACGGTGCAGAGCACTATATGGCACAGCTATGGGGCAACGGTGCAGAGCACTATATATATATATGGCACAGCTATGGGGCAACGGTGCAGAGCACTATATGGCAGAGCTATGGGGCAATGGTGCAGAGCACTATATGGCACAGCTATGGGGCAACGGTGCAGAGCATTGTATATATGGCACAGCTTTATGTGGAGTATCTATGGGGCAATGGTGCAGAGCATTGTATATATGGCACAGCTTTATGTGGAGCATCTATGGGGCCATAATGAACGGTATGGAGCATCTATTTTTAATTTTGAAATTCACCGGTAGCTGCTGCATTTTCCACCCTAGGCTTATACTCGAGTCAATAAGTTTTCCCAGTTTTTTGTGGCAAAATTAGGGGGGTCGGCTTATACTCGGGTCGGCTTATACTCGAGTATATACGGTATGTTAGAAAAAAAATCAAAATCAGTTTTTCGCATTTGGCTAGTGTCATGAATTGGGGATGATTGGCTGCCCCCGGTTCATCAGGGATTTATTTATATCCCATTTCCCAGTTCCAGTTTAGAACTTGCAGCTCTCTGGCACCCCCCTTACCCTCATGTTATGGTTCTCAATGGCAAGAGAACATAGCCCAGCATACATAGGAACTAGCTCTTGGAAGGATGGAAACTTAAACTGACCATGAACTAAACCTGCCGCACAACTAACAGTAGCCGGGTAGCGTAGCCTGCGTTTTATCCCTAGACGCCCAGCGCCGGCCGGAGGACTAACTAATCCTGGCAGAGGAAAATATAGTCCTGGCTCACCTCTAGAGAAATTTCCCCGAAAGGCAGACAGAGGCCCCCACATATATTGGCGGTGATTTAAGATGAAAATGACAAACGTAGTATGAAAATAGGTTTAGCAAAATCGAGGTCCGCTTACTAGATAGCAGGAAGACAGAAAGGGTACTTTCATGGTCAGCTGAAAACCCTATCAATACACCATCCTGAAATTACTTTAAGACTCTAGTATTAACTCATAACATCAGAGTGGCAATTTCAGATCACAAGAGCTTTCCAGACACAGAAACGAAACTGCAGCTGTGAACTGGAACAAAATGCAAAAAACAAACAAGGACAAAAGTCTGACTTAGCTGGAAGTTGTCTGGTAGCAGGAACATGCACAGAAAGGCTTCTGATTACAATGTTGACCGGCATGGAAGTGACAGAGGAGCAAGGTTAAATAGCGACTCCCACATCCTGATGGGAACAGGTGAACAGAGGGGATGATGCACACAAGTTCAATTCCACCAGTGGCCACCGGGGGAGCCCAAAATCCAATTTCACAACAGTACCCCCCCCTCAAGGAGGGGGCACCGAACCCTCACCAGAACCACCAGGGCGATCAGGATGAGCCCTATGAAAGGCACGGACCAGATCGGAGGCATGAACATCAGAGGCAGTCACCCAAGAATTATCCTCCTGACCGTATCCCTTCCATTTGACCAGATACTGGAGTTTCCGTCTGGAAACACGGGAGTCCAAGATTTTTTCCACAACGTACTCCAACTCGCCCTCAACCAACACCGGAGCAGGAGGCTCAACGGAAGGCACAACCGGTACCTCATACCGGCGCAACAATGACCGATGAAAAACATTATGAATAGAAAAAGATGCAGGGAGGTCCAAACGGAAGGACACAGGGTTAAGAATCTCCAATATCTTGTACGGGCCGATGAACCGAGGCTTAAACTTAGGAGAAGAAACCCTCATAGGGACAAAACGAGAAGACAACCACACCAAGTCCCCGACACAAAGCCGAGGACCAACCCGACGCCGGCGGTTGGCAAAAAGCTGAGTCTTCTCCTGGGACAACTTCAAATTGTCCACCACCTGCCCCCAAATCTGATGCAACCTCTCCACCACAGCATCCACTCCAGGACAATCCGAAGATTCCACCTGACCGGAGGAAAATCGAGGATGAAACCCCGAATTACAGAAAAAAGGAGACACCAAGGTGGCAGAGCTGGCCCGATTATTGAGGGCAAACTCCGCTAAAGGCAAAAAAGCAACCCAATCATCCTGATCTGCAGACACAAAACACCTCAAATATGTCTCCAAAGTCTGATTCGTCCGCTCGGTCTGGCCATTAGTCTGAGGATGGAAAGCAGACGAGAAAGACAAATCTATGCCCATCCTAGCACAGAATGCCCGCCAAAATCTAGACACGAATTGGGTTCCTCTGTCAGAAACGATATTCTCCGGAATACCATGCAAACGAACCACATTTTGAAAAAACAGAGGAACCAACTCGGAAGAAGAAGGCAACTTAGGCAGGGGAACCAAATGGACCATCTTAGAGAAACGGTCACACACCACCCAGATGACAGACATCTTCTGAGAAACAGGAAGATCCGAACTAAAATCCATCGAGATGTGCGTCCAAGGCCTCTTCGGGATAGGCAAGGGCAACAACAATCCACTAGCCCGAGAACAACAAGGCTTGGCCCGAGCACAAACGTCACAAGACTGCACAAAGCCTCGTACATCTCGTGACAGGGAAGGCCACCAGAAGGACCTTGCCACCAAATCCCTGGTACCAAAGATTCCAGGATGACCTGCCAACGCAGAAGAATGAACCTCAGAAATGACTTTACTGGTCCAATCATCAGGAACAAACAGTCTACCAGGTGGGCAACGATCAGGTCTATCCGCCTGAAAATCCTGCAAGGCCCGCCGCAGGTCTGGAGAAACGGCAGACAATATCACTCCATCCTTAAGGATACCTGTAGGTTCAGAATTACCAGGGGAGTCAGGCTCAAAACTCCTAGAAAGGGCATCCGCCTTAACATTCTTAGAACCCGGTAGGTATGACACCACAAAATTAAACCGAGAGAAAAACAACGACCAGCGCGCCTGTCTAGGATTCAGGCGTCTGGCGGACTCAAGATAAATTAAATTTTTGTGGTCGGTCAATACCACCACCTGATGTCTAGCCCCCTCAAGCCAATGACGCCACTCCTCAAAAGCCCACTTCATGGCCAAAAGCTCCCGATTCCCAATATCATAATTCCGCTCGGCGGGCGAAAATTTACGAGAAAAAAAAGCACAAGGTTTCATCACGGAGCAGTCGGAACTTCTTTGCGACAAAACCGCCCCAGCTCCGATTTCAGAAGCGTCGACCTCAACCTGAAAAGGAAGAGCAACATCAGGCTGACGCAACACAGGGGCGGAAGAAAAGCGGCGCTTAAGCTCCCGAAAGGCCTCCACAGCAGCAGGGGACCAATCAGCAACATCAGCACCATTCTTAGTCAAATCAGTCAATGGTTTAACAACATCAGAAAAACCAGCAATAAATCGACGATAAAAGTTAGCAAAGCCCAAAAATTTCTGAAGACTCTTAAGAGAAGAGGGATGCGTCCAATCACAAATAGCCCGAACCTTGACAGGATCCATCTCGATGGAAGAGGGGGAAAAAATGTATCCCAAGAAGGAAATCTTTTGAACCCCAAAAACGCACTTAGAACCCTTCACACACAAGGAATTAGACCGCAAAACCTGAAAAACCCTCCTGACCTGCTGGACATGAGAGTCCCAGTCATCCGAAAAAATCAGAATATCATCCAGATACACGATCATAAATTTATCCAAATAATCACGGAAAATGTCATGCATAAAGGAATGAAAGACTGAAGGGGCATTTGAAAGGCCAAAAGGCATCACCAAATACTCAAAGTGGCCCTCGGGCGTATT
Organism: Ranitomeya variabilis; assembly: GCF_051348905.1. NCBI lineage: Eukaryota > Metazoa > Chordata > Amphibia > Anura > Dendrobatidae > Ranitomeya > Ranitomeya variabilis. The sequence goes on from NC_135235.1 coordinate 494,250,983, forward strand.
AAATGCGGTTTTCCACTCATCCCCCTGCTTAATTCGCACCAAATTATACGCCCCACGGAGATCTATCTTAGAGAACCACTTGGCCCCCTTTATGCGAGCAAACAAATCAGTCAGCAGTGGCAACGGATATTGATATTTAACCGTGATTTTATTCAAAAGCCGATAATCAATACACGGCCTCAAAGAGCCATCTTTCTTAGACACAAAGAAAAAACCGGCTCCTAAGGGAGATGACGAAGGACGAATATGTCCCTTTTCCAAGGACTCCTTTATATATTCTCGCATAGCAGCATGTTCAGGCACAGACAGATTAAATAAACGACCCTTAGGGTATTTACTACCCGGAATCAAATCTATGGCACAATCGCACTCCCGGTGCGGAGGTAATGAACCAAGCTTAGGTTCTTCAAAAACGTCACGATAGTCAGACAAGAATTCAGGAATCTCAGAGGGAATAGATGACGAAATGGAAACCAAAGGTACGTCCCCATGCATCCCCTTACATCCCCAGCTTAACACAGACATAGCGTTCCAGTCGAGGACTGGGTTATGAGATTGCAGCCATGGCAATCCAAGCACCAACACATCATGTAGATTATACAGCACAAGAAAGCGAATAATCTCCTGATGATCCGGATTAATTCGCATAGTTACTTGTGTCCAGTATTGTGGTTTATTACTAGCCAATGGGGTGGAGTCAATCCCCTTCAGAGGTATAGGAGTTTCAAGAGGCTCTAAATCATACCCACAGCGTTTGGCAAAGGACCAATCCATAAGACTCAAAGCGGCGCCAGAGTCGACATAGGCATCCGCGGTAATAGATGATAAAGAACAAATCAGGGTCACAGATAGAATAAACTTAGACTGAAAAGTGCCAATTGAAACTGACTTATCAAGCTTCTTAGTACGCTTAGAGCATGCTGATATAACATGAGTTGAATCACCACAATAAAAGCACAACCCATTTTTTCGTCTAAAATTCTGCCGTTCGCTTCTGGACAGAATTCTATCACATTGCATATTCTCTGGCGTCTTCTCAGTAGACACCGCCAAATGGTGCACAGATTTGCGCTCCCGCAGACGTCTATCGATCTGGATAGCCATTGTCATGGACTCATTCAGACCCGCAGGCACAGGGAACCCCACCATAACATCCTTAACGGCATCAGAGAGACCCTCTCTGAAATTCGCCGCCAGGGCGCACTCATTCCACTGAGTAAGCACAGACCATTTACGGAATTTTTGGCAGTATATTTCAACTTCATCTTGCCCCTGAGATAGGGACATCAAGGCTTTTTCCGCCTGAAGCTCTAAATGAGGTTCCTCATAAAGCAACCCCAAGGCCAGAAAAAACGCATCCACATTGAGCAACGCAGGATCCCCTGGAGCCAATGCAAAAGCCCAATCTTGAGGGTCGCCCCGGAGCAAGGAAATCACAATCCTGACCTGCTGAGCAGGATCTCCAGCAGAGCGAGATTTCAGGGACAAAAACAACTTGCAATTATTTTTGAAATTTTGAAAGCAAGATCTATTCCCCGAGAAAAATTCAGGCAAAGGAACTCTAGGTTCAGATATAGGAACATGAACAACAAAATCTTGTAAATTTTGAACTTTCGTGGTGAGATTATTCAAACCTGCAGCTAAACTCTGAATATCCATTTTAAACAGGTGAACACAGAGCCATTCCAGGATTAGAAGGAGAGAGAGAGAGGAAGGCTGCAATATAGGCAGACTTGCAAGTGATTCAATTGAAAGCACACTCAGAACTGAAGGAAAAAAAAAAATAAAAATTTTTTCAGCAGACTTCTTTTTTCTCTCCTTTCTCTGCCAATTAATTTAACCCTTTGTGGGCCGGTCAAACTGTTATGGTTCTCAATGGCAAGAGAACATAGCCCAGCATACATAGGAACTAGCTCTTGGAAGGATGGAAACTTAAACTGACCATGAACTAAACCTGCCGCACAACTAACAGTAGCCGGGTAGCGTAGCCTGCGTTTTATCCCTAGACGCCCAGCGCCGGCCGGAGGACTAACTAATCCTGGCAGAGGAAAATATAGTCCTGGCTCACCTCTAGAGAAATTTCCCCGAAAGGCAGACAGAGGCCCCCACATATATTGGCGGTGATTTAAGATGAAAATGACAAACGTAGTATGAAAATAGGTTTAGCAAAATCGAGGTCCGCTTACTAGATAGCAGGAAGACAGAAAGGGTACTTTCATGGTCAGCTGAAAACCCTATCAATACACCATCCTGAAATTACTTTAAGACTCTAGTATTAACTCATAACATCAGAGTGGCAATTTCAGATCACAAGAGCTTTCCAGACACAGAAACGAAACTGCAGCTGTGAACTGGAACAAAATGCAAAAAACAAACAAGGACAAAAGTCCGACTTAGCTGGAAGTTGTCTGGTAGCAGGAACATGCACAGAAAGGCTTCTGATTACAATGTTGACCGGCATGGAAGTGACAGAGGAGCAAGGTTAAATAGCGACTCCCACATCCTGATGGGAACAGGTGAACAGAGGGGATGATGCACACAAGTTCAATTCCACCAGTGGCCACCGGGGGAGCCCAAAATCCAATTTCACAACACCCTCAGGTCAGTCAGGGAACTGCATCTAGGGTAATTAGTCACCAGAAAGGCTGCCTTGCTATGTACTGGCTATTGGGCACACTGCAGTGAGGGCGATATAACTACTCCCCCATGCCGTCCATCGCTGCCAGTTCCCCCAAAAGCTCAGGACACTTCGCTGCCACCAGTTCCTATTACTTATGATTAAAAGCGGGTCAGGAGCCAACCAAATCAGTAGCGATGACTTAATTTGGTGGACTTAGGGGTACTTTTTAGAGCAAGGAAAACGAAACTAGCAAATATTATAACTTTTACTCCAAAAAGAAATAGGCAGTGTTTACAAAAGTATAAAAAGATATTACAAAATGAGACAAATACAATATGTACACAACAATTACAAAATAAAAGGAATTAAAGATCAAAAGCACTTACAATTCTCTCAGACAATGCTAAGCCTGGTGGGGTTGTGGAAGGGGAACCATCCCCCAAATCATCAGGTAGATTGCACAGCCTCTTCCCACTGATTCCCCAGGCAAAACACCCATCCTAAAATGAGGTTCAATATTTTATACCCTCTGGTCATGGCATCACTGAGGGGCTGGATACACCCTCCTTGGAAAGTTATGAAAAACCTTCTATTAAACATAGCTTTTGGTGGGAAGCTCGTACAGGGATGACAAAAGGATTACATATCTTCTCACGAGATAAGCTTACATTTAAGTCTAAACATGGGGTAGCTGTGTGACCCGGTTAAAATGAACACTGTAATAGACAAAGAGATGGCCATGAGGCTCTAGGCTGCTTTCAACCAGTTCAGAGCCATAAAACTAACCAGCGAGGGCTGCTAGCACACTGGTTTCACATTACAGCTGTACAGCAGGGGAGAGGGAGAAGTGGACTCACACACACATGCAGCTGTGAGGAGGGGAGAAAGCTGCTAGGGGGATCAGGGCTGGTGCCTGTTAGTACAAAGCCAAGGAGATGTAGCAGAGCTGTGTACGTGTGCATATTCATGGCAGCTAGATTTAAATAGTTACATTGAATGGAAAAAGACCTAGGTACATAAATTTCAACCTTTCTCCACCAATTATACAGGGTTGGCTATTTATATGGATACACCTAAATAAAATGGGAACGGTTGGTGATATCAACTTCCTGTTTGTGGCACATTAGTATATAAGAGGGGGAAAACATTTCAAGATGGGTGGTGACCATGATGGCCATCTTGAAGTTGGCCATTTTGGATCCAACTTTATTTTTTCAATGGAAAGAGGGTCATGTTACACATCAAACTTATTGAGAATTTCACACAAAAAAAACCAATGATGTGCTTGGTTTTAACGTAACTTTATTATTTCATGAGTTATTTACAAGTTTCTCTTTGTTTACAGCCATTGACATGTCGCAGAGGTTAACACGTGAGGAGTGGATAGAAATTGTGTGGATGTCTGGTGAACGCAGTACCCGGGTCATTGCAGCAGATTTCAATGCAAGACACCCTACGAGACCACCCATCTCCCATGCTACAATTAGCAAACTGCGTGACAAATTTTGTGAAACAGGGTCAGTGTTGGATTGGCCAAAATGTGGACACAAGAAAATTGTCACTAATGAAGAAACATCTGTGGTTGTCCTAGCTTCATTCAGCAAGAGCCCACAGCGTAGCACTCGCCGCATGTCACTGGAGAGTGGCATCAGTCGAACATCCCTTCGGCAGATATTAGCTACTCACTAATGGCATTCTTACAAAATCCTGCTGCTGCAGCATCTCAACTAGGATGACCCAGATCGGCATGCTGAATTTGAAATAAGATATGCTCCAAACAATTATAAAAATTAGATCATGAGCGTTTGGCACGTGTTTGATGAGGGGAGGGGGTTTGCAGAGCTCAGAGGTGTTTTTGTAAGCACAGCAGTCATTTTTTTCCCTAAATTTATGTGTGCAAATTGCAGCAAGCTAAACAGGGTGCAGGAAACACGCACAATGTCCTGACACAATGGCTTATGTCAATGGCTGCTGAAATCACATGTCCCTCTGCATATAAATAGAGGACATCTTGTTTTAACGCCATTTTGACACTGATACAGCGCATAGAGGCTTCTCCTGATGCTGCCACTGTTTGCATCAAGATTTCAGCTATTTAGTTAGGCAGTTGTATATTAGTCAGATAGTGTAGCTAGATAGTGTCCAGTGTGGCTGTAAAATTTACCTTCTGGATTTTTTTTGGCGGGAGGGCATAGCTGAGGTTCTCAGACAAAGCTGGCAGGGCACATGTCTTACAAGTGTGTTGTGCACTGTGTGTAGTGCTTCATGCACGAGTATAGCATTCTAAATAATATTATTTCAGTGGATAAATGTGGAAAAGCCTGCTGTATCCCACATTGTAGCTAGTTAGATAGGTGGTTACATATCAGTCAGACACTGTAGGTAGCTAGTGTCCAATGTAGCTGTTAAATTTACATTCCAGCACTTTTTTCTTTTTTGTCCATACTGAGGTGCACAAACAAATCCAGCAGGGCACGTGTTGTTGTTCTTGTAGCTAGTGAAAAAATATTAAACAGCCTGCTGTATCCCACCTTGTATTTTAGTGCTGTGGTGAAATAAAACTGTCTGCAGACCTAAGTCACATTAAAAAAAGTTATAGTTTTTTCTGTTGCTAAATGTGAAACATCCTGCTGCATCCCATGTAGTCATTTTTTGTTGTTGATATGAACCTGTCTGCAGACCTATGGCATATTAAAAAAATTATAATTTTTTGGTTGCAAAAAGTTAGACAACCCGCTGTATCACACTTTGTCATTTGTTTGTGTTGAAATTAAACTGTAGAGGCCTGACCCAGAGGCCACAAGCAAATCTTCTGCTATTAACGTCATGCATAGTGTTGAGCATTCCGATACTGCAAATATCGGGTATCGGCCGATATTCGCTGTATCGGAATTCCGATACCGAGTTCCGATATTTTTGTGATATCGGAAATCGGAATCGGAAGTTCCCAGTGTATGGTTCCCAGGGTCTGGCGGAAAGGAGACTCTCCTTTAGGCCCTGGGATCCATATTCATGTAAAAAATAAAGAATAAAAATAAAAAATATGGATATACTCACCCCTCCGGCGGACCCTGGACCTTAGCGGTGTAACCGGCAGCCTCCTTTCCTAAGAATGCAGTGAGTGTACAGGACCTGCGATGACGTCACGGTCTTGTGATTGGTCGCATGACCGCTCATGTGACCGCTCACATGACCGCGACGTCATCGAAGGTCCTTCACTCACTGCATTCTTAGGAACGGAGGCTGCCGGTTACACCGCTAAGGCTACGTTCACACTAGCGTTGTGCGCCGTTGCGTCGGCGACGCAACGCACAACGCACGCAAAAACGCGTCAAAACGCACGCAAAAACGCTGCGTTTTGCGACGCATGCGTCGGTTTTTGCCGAAAATCGGACGCAAGAAAAATGCAACTTGTTGCGTTTTCTTGGTCCGACGCTTGCGGCAAAAAAGACGCATGTGTCGCACAACGCAACAAAAAAAACGCATGCGTCCCCCATGTTAAGTATAGGGGCGCATGACGCATGCGTTGCCGCTGCGTCGCCGACGCAAACCCGACGCACATTAGCTTAACGCTAATGTGAACGTAGCCTAAGGTCCAGGGTCCGCCGGAGGGGTGAGTATATCCATATTTTTTATTTTTATTCTTTATTTTTTACATGAATATGGATCCCAGGGCCTGAAGAAGAGTTTCCTCTCCTTCAGACCCTGGGAACCATCCAGGATACCTTCCGATATTTGTGTCCCATTGACTTGTATTGGTATCGGGTATCGGTATCGGCGATATCCGATATTTTTTGGATATCGGCCGATCCAATCCGATACCGATACTTTAAAATATCGGACGGTATCGCTCAACACTAGTCATGCAGTAAGGGACCAGACTTGAAAAATAGTTTAAAAAAGAATATCCCAAAGACATAGGACCAAAAAATATTGGACCACAAGAAACTTCAAATAAAAATGCCTTTATTTATACAAATGGCAATTAGTAGTACTACATATTAAAAACAAATGCCTGTGCACGGATAAACAATTTAATAAAAGATTGATAAAAAGAATATATAGGTATGATGGACCAGGACATATAAAGATGAGTCAATCAATCATATTATATGATCTAGGTATAAAATAAAAAAAATATAAAATATATAAAAAATAGATCCAAAAATTTATGAATAAAATGTGAAAAAGATAAATATAATAGCTACACATAGGAGTGCGATGTGTGGAAAAAGTGCCACCAGTATGGGAGAAAAAAATTCAAAGTGTCATAGACACAAAGAAAAACCAGTGCACTATGCCGGGAATTTGACGGGCCTTAAAGGTATATGCCATGGATATTGATCCCATTTGTGCACTTTTTGTTCTTTGAAACTGTTTATCATTATGGATATTGATCCCATATCTGATATCTGTGGTATTTTCATGATGAAGGAGTCTGTGAACTCTGAAACGTGTTGAATAAAGCCACAATCTATAGGCATACGTCTGGACTTTCACTTATTCAGCAGCGCAGAGTAAATCCACGTCTATCCAATTTTTTTACTTCGGTTGGTCATCATTGGACCTGTGGATCTGCTGCAGCGAATATAATCATAAGACATAAACTGGCTTTTTCTGGTGTGCACAATCCTATTGTGTCCTTCCATCTGAATCTCGGATAAGACCCTATTTTGCGCTATTTCTCCAACAATATCTAGTGAAATGCACCCTGGCAGACAGAGATTTTGTCAAGGAACTGGTGATGTTGTCTGTTACATGCTGGTGTAGCGTAGGCACAGCTTTATTAGAAAAATAATTGTGACTGGGTAATTGGTACTGGGGGACTGCGATGGCCATCAGCTGTCAGAAGCCATGGGTATCCACCAGGCTGAAAAGCAGCATTTCCGTAGCCAACAAATTGGAGATGGTGGAGTTCAACCTTTTAGCTTTGTCATACGCACAGTAGTAGAAAAAAATCTTTTCTGTGACCACAACTGCGGAACCATGGGCTGGCTGCAGTGCTGTGAGACGGAGGAGTACGGTGAACTAAACAAATTGCTGGACTGTGAGAGAGGTGCAGGCGGAGATGTTATAGTGGATTGAAAAACTTGTGGTGTCGTCATTCTCTGAGATCGGTCAAAAACAGCAGGCATGTCTGCTTCCGTTACAACTGAAGGTGGCCTCTCAGTCAGCGTGACTTGATTGGGTAAAGAACCTGAATTTCTATGGTCAAAGACCTGTGTCTCAATAGTTGGCATGGTAACAGAGGAGGAGGAGGAAGCAGCAGATGCGATTGATGGGGTGGATGATGGTGGTTGATATCTGCTGGTCTGCATTTTTGCCCAGTGGGATTCCCACATTAAAGCATGTTGATTGCGCATGTGAAGGTTCATACATGTAGTAGTCAAATTATTGCAATTTTTACTTCGACTTGAGTTTTTTTGCAAAGTTGGCAGATTGCGTGAGTTGGCTCATCCATTGCAGTGTCAAAAAAGGCCCAGGCTAGGCAACCTTGCCACCCCTGCGAGCTGCAGACCCACGGATGCTGCTGGTCAGAGAAACAGTTGTGGCTGAGGATGCATCGGTCATCGTGGCTGCATCACTACTTGTCTGCGATGGATCTAACACCTCATCATCATCCTCTGTGTTATGACATTCCTGGCCATTGGAGTCACTCTCCTCTTCTTCTTGCCCTGACAGCATATTACAGTCTATGTGAGCCTTAGATATCTGAGTCTCATCGGGATCATCTCCCCCTAAGGGTTAACATCTGATGATGAGGGTCAGGATGATATTGGGATCATACTTCTTCCTGCCCCAGATCCAAGCTAAAAACATTTTGGGTCTCGATGCTGATTTCTTCATCTTGACTCTGCAAAGCTTTTGCGTACACTTCTGATGAACATGGCATAGAATGTGTGAACAGCTCTTCAGAATCACCCATTTGTGGTTCCACGCAGTTAGTTTAACATTCGGATAGTTGGGACATGGGGAGAAGCAATAGGAATTTGGGTGCCACATCTGTGGACTGTACTGGGTGTGATGTTGAGGTGGAGGAAGAGTAGAGGCCACTTGAAGCTCCACTTGCCATCCACTCGAGTACATGCTTTTTCTGGGCATCATCGACAAGGCGTACCGCTGTGCATCTACCAAAAAAGGTAGTGGTGTAGCCTGTCCAGTAATATAAGTTGTCAGTTGTCTTTGCATAGGACGTGATGTTGCTTCTCTAGTGCTTTCACCAACATTACTAAAAGAAAGAACCTGGCACTCAACTTAATGCTTGTGAGATTTTAATCGTAGTAGCCAAAACGTTAAAATCTCACAAGCATTAAGTTGAGTGCCAGGTTCTTTCTTTTAGTATCACATGGTGTGGGAACCTACCTGGGCACCATCAGTAGTAGTGCACACGGCTTTATCTTTGAAATTGCATTCACCAACATTACCACCTACTCCACGTACACCTTGAACACCAAGCCTAATTCCCCTTCCACAATGGCCTCACTTTTTCCTAGTCATGTTGCTCAGATACTGTGGTAGGAGCACAGTATTAACAACCAAAAATTAGATGTTAAACTCTGCACCCTTTGCAAACAGCTGAATTTCAGTGACAGTAAATTCAAAGTTGAAATATAGTGTGCTGTATCAAGTTAGTGACAGAAAAGAGATATTTTTTTGGACCAAAGCTTAGGTTTTGAGATTTTAAGAGTCCCTCCTTCATATATGGAACAAGATGTTTCTGATGATGTGTCACACACCACATGGCCAGCTAAGATTGTTCAATGTTACAACGACATTTCCCAGTGAATGCATTTGTATTGGTTGAAAGCAATGCTAAAGATGAAAAACGCATCAAAACGCTACGTGTGAACATAGCCAAAATGGTGGAGGAACATTTTTGTTTTTGGTTAATTATTTTGCCTTATATATAATTCATTACCCTGGAAAGGATGTTCATTAACATATTTCCCAGGAAAATCTATTTTCGCTTCATTTTTGTGTGTTTTTGGCTGCACCTGTAGAAATGGCGCAATACTCTGACAACATTACTCAAAGCTGTGACCTGGGAGTCAAAAATGCTTCCAGGGGCATTCCTCATGAAGATCCTATGTCATCTAAGCACTGTTTCCATCATTGTCAGATATTTTTAGACTTTAAAAGGACTCCCGAGGGGATCGTGGTAAAAATGCTCAGGTTTCCCATAGACTTTCATTGGGCTCGTTGTTCAGGCAGAGTACCCGAGTATTAGAAATTGCTCGACCTGAGCAACAAGCACCCGAGCATTTTAGTGCTTTAGTGCTTAATTTTATAAACTTGTCCTCCTCTGTATTGATTACTCTGCAGAGTTTAATATCATGTGCTAAACTATCTGACTAATAAACAACCACCAAACTAACTACCTTAAATCTAGCAATAAACAGTCCCAGCATCAGGAGCAGCCTCTGTTTTGTTACAGTGTCAAAATGGCGCTAAAACAAAATGTCCACTCTTGATATGGAGAAGGACATGTAATTTCAGCAGCCAATGACACAAGCCATTGTGTCAGTACATTGTGGATGTTTCCTCTGCCCCGATTGGCTAGCCGCAATGTGCACACATAAAGTTAGAAGAGAAAACATTCAGTTTACAAGCATGCCGCTCCTCTGAGCTCTCCCCACCCCTCCTCTCATCAAACACATGCCCCATAAACCCCATTATCAAAGCCAAAGTGCTGAAAATACGTTAGTGGCAAAGCAAATATTTTTCTGCACTTTTTACTGAATGTTTCCGATTTTTTCTGATTTTATAAAATTTTGCTCGTGTTTACGATAGGGTTGAGCGAAACAGATCGGCACTTTTCAAAAGTCGCCGACTTTTAGCAAAGTCGGGTTTCGTGAAACCCGACCCGATCCCACTCTGGGATCGGGTCGGCGGTACACGATCTGTAATCCAAAGTCGGGTTTCGTTTTTGTTTTGTTTTTTTATATATATATATATATATATATATATATATATATATATATACATATATATATATATATATACATATATATATATATACTCGCTCCACATATGTCCTACAATAGTCAATTGGGCACTTCACAGTATCATACACAACCCGTCCCACCTATCCTCAAGTGAGAGACAAAGAAGCGATCCCATAAATAAAATCAATATTTATTGATATAGATTAAAAGAATTCACAAAAAAGTTAAAAAAGCAAAATAACCGTAGGGGACACCATAACACCAGGCAATACATAAATACAAATGGTTAGCTACTCCAAGACAGCACTTCAATTTATCAATAAATGCCTAGTGACATCATACAGCAAAAGAAGGGGGTGGCCGACTAGTACAACTCATTCCTTGCACTTATGTGCTTTAAATTACAGCCTAAGTTAACTTTAGCAAAATAGCTTAATGTATGAACAAATCCTCATCCAGGAATATCTAGAGAATGTCTAAAGACCACCTTTATAAAGCCGCCTAGGAAAACTATACACATCCATTCATAACTATATCAAGTTAATTCAGCATGTTACCTCGTGATAATGGCGTCCCCTCACCCCGACGCGCGTTTCGCCTCCTGCTTCTTCCGGGGGCGTCGCGGTGATGCACCCCCTGCTGGATGTCCTCATATGACCTGGAGCGTGGGAAAAAGTTTCCAGGCTGCAGTTCATGAGGACATCCAGCAGGGGGCGCATCACCGCGACTGAAGGTAACTATAGGTCATTGACCTACATTTCCTTCATTCGCCGGGGCTTACAGGCACGAGCACAGCTGCATTAGCAGGGCTCCTGCCTGTAAAATAGTTTAACCCCTTCAGATGGATTACCTCGTGGGACGTGACAGTTCATCAGAGGGTATGTATATTGTGGGTTTAATATTTTGCCAAGCGAGGGTCTTCAAATGGATTGAGAGAGCAATAAAATATTAAAACAACCGGTGTGTTTATTTCATTAAAATACTTTTTAATCATGTGTGTGTGTGTTTTTTAACCCTTTCAAACAATTGGATTAATAATGGATAGGTGTCATAATTGAAGCCTCTCCATTATTAATCTGGCTTAATGTCACCTTACAATAGCAAGGTGGCATTAACCCTTCATTACCCCATATCCCACCGCTACACGGGAGTGGGAAGAGAGTGGCCAAGTGCCAGAATAGGCACATCTTACAGATGTGCCTTTTCTGGGGTGGCTGGGGGCAGATGTTTTTAGCCACGGGGGGGCCAATAACCATGGACCCTCTCCTGGCTATTAATATCTGCCGTCAGTCACTGGCTTTACCGCTCTGGTGGAGAAAATTGCGCAGGAGCCCACACCAATTTTTTCCGCGATTTAACCCTTAAATTTAATAGCTACAGCGCCAAAATTTTGCACATACACACTACTAACATTAGTAGTGTGGAATATGCAAAAAAAAGGGGGATATGAGATGGTTTACTGTATGTAAACCATGTCTCATATCATGTCGGGTTTAGGCAGGAGAAATGAAAAGCCGGCAATTGAATTACCGGCTTTTCAACATTATCGCGCTGAAGCAAATATTAAAAAAGTATGCTTCCCCATTGAAATGCATTGGGTTTCATGTTTTGGCCGATCCCCGACCCCGACTTTTCAATAAGATCGGCCGATTTCACTCGACCCGACTTTTGAGAAAGTCGGGTTTCGTGAAACCCGACTCGATCTCAAAAAATGAAAAGTCGCTCAACCCTAGTTTACGATAATGAATCCAAATGTGCCACATTCGTGCTGAAATTATGTTTAGCGATCATTTTTCCAACAAATTCGTTCATCACTAATGATGCGTACAATATAATGTACTTAATCTGCATCTTTATCATACATAAGTTTCACTAATAACTGTATTATCAATCCATTTTACAGTCACACAGAAATGGATGGAAACAAAGCGCTGTAGAGTTCTGAAGTGACCAGCAATGTGTCCGGATCTAAATCCCATTGAACAGCTGTGGAGAGATATTAAAATTGCGGTTGAGAGAAGGCACCTTTCAAATGAGAGACATGGAGCAGTTTGCAGAAGAGAGTGGTACAAAATTCCAGTTGAGACATGTTAGAAGCTTGTTGATGGTTATAGGAAGCAACTGATTGCAGCTATTTATTCCAAAGGATGGGCAAACAAGTTAATAGTTGAAGGTGCAAATAATTTTGCCCATTTTTGTAATTTTTTTAATTTTGTGTGAAATTATGTCCAATTTCCCTTTTTTCCTCTGCTTTTTTTTTGTGTTGTTCCAATGCACACAAAGGAAATAAACGTGTGTATAACAAAACATAAGTAATAATTTTCTGGGGGAAATACTTCATTTTCTGGTTGCCAATACTTTAGGTCATGACTGTATATTCTCTGATTTCATTTATTTTGCCCACTCTTTGATTGGAATTCATATACAGAAATCTTAAGTAAACTATTAAATTGTTTCTAAGGCTCTTTGAGCTACTTATAATTTATAATATAATTGATTTACAATTTGTTTCTGTGTCATATAAAAAAGAACAAAACCCTTTATAAAATCTCAATAATAAAAAATTCCTTAACAAGAATAAATATTTTTGAATAAAAACACCCAAACCATGTGTATTCAATAGCACATGTAGCAATAATTCATATACAATATTTGAATAAATGTTATCAGTTGGTGAGTCTCTATTTTATTCATACAACTGCAGTAGGATGTAGCTGTAAAGTATGATTACTATTCAACATTGCTTATTGGACAATTTTTGAATCACAATGAAGTGGTTTATCAACCGGTGACTGTGGTGGATCCCACCCTTTGGGTCCCTTTCCACTTGCGAGGAAAACGGATGCGTGCAATCCGATTAAAAATCGGATTGCACTCTGACCAATGTTATTTAATAGGTGGCTTTTCATTTGCGATTTTTTTCTCAGCCGAAATCGGACTGAGAAAAATCTGGATCGGCTGAGAAAAAAATCGCAGCATGCTGCGTATTGCTGCGATTCTCGGACGAGACTCGCCAATGCAAGTCAATGGGTGCGAGAAAAAAATCGCACAGCACTCGCAACATGCGAGTTCTGTCCGATTATTACGCACCAGTGTCCTTTGAAAAGCCGGCAATTCAGTGCGGTGTACAGTAAAATCACACTGACAGGTTAGAATAGAGAAGATATATACACATAGAATAGGTATATATACATATATATATGTCAGTGAGACACCTATATATGTATATTTATATTTAATGCAGCGCTAGATAGCTTAAAAGCCTCTAATTCAATTGCCGGCTTTTTCCTTCTCCTTCACAAACCCGACATGATATCAGACATGGTTTACATACAGTAAACCATCTCATATCCCTTTTTTTATTACATATTCCTCTTCACTAATGTAACAAGTGTCTGTGTGCACAATTTGGGGGATCTACCTATTAAATTAAAGGGTTAAATTGCGGAAAAACTTGGCGTGGGCTCCCGCGCAATTTTCTCCGCCAGAGTGGTAAAGCCAGTGACTGAGGGCAGATATTAATAGCCAGGAGAGGGTCCATGGTTATTGGCCCCCCCATAGCTAAAAACATCTGCCCCCAGCCACCCCAGAAAAGGCACATCTGGAAGATGCGCCAATTCTGGCACTTGGCCACTCTCTTCCCACTCCCTGTAGCGGTGGGATATGGGGTAATGAAGGGTTAATGCCACCTTGCTATTGGAAGGTGACATTAAGCCAGATTAATAATGGAGAGGCGTCAATTATGACACCTATCCATTATTAATCCAATTGTTGGAAAGGGTTAAAAAACACACACACACATGATTGAAAAGTATTTTAATGAAATAAACACAGCGGTTGTTTTAATAATTTATTGCTCTCTCATTCCATTTTCATACCCTCGCTTGGCAAAACAATAAACACACAAGATACATACCCTCTCTGATGAACTGTCACGTCCCACGAAGTAATCCATCTGAAGGGGTTAACTAATATTACAGGCAGAGCTGCGATAATCCACTCGCTCGTACCTGTAATCCCCGGGTGCTGAAAGGAAAGCAGTGATCTGTACTTACATTCAGTCGCGGTGATGCGCCCCTGCTGGATGTTCTCATGAACTGCAGCCTGGGAACTTTTTCCCACGCTCCAGGTCATATGAGGACATCCACCAGGGGGCGCATCACCGCGATTGAAGGTAACTATAGGTCATTGACCTACATTTCCTTCAGTCGCGTTGATGCGCCCCCTGGTGGATGTCCTCATATGACCTGGAGCGTGGGAAAAAGTTCCCAGGCTGCAGTTCATGAGAACATCCAGCAGGGGCGCATCACCGCGACTGAATGTAAGTACAGATCACTGCTTTCCTTTCAGCACCCGGGGGATTACAGGTACGAGCGAGTGGATTATCGCAGCTCTGCCTGTAATATTAGTTAACCCCTTCAGATGGATTACATCGTTGGACCTGACAGTACATCAGAAGGTATGTATCTTGTGTGTTTATTGTTTTGCCAAGCGAGGGTATGAAAATGGAATGAGAGAGCAATAAATTATTAAAACAACCGCTGTGTTTATTTCATTAAAATACTTTTTAATCACGTGTGTGTGTGTTTTTACCCTTTCCAACAATTGGATTAATAATGGATAGGTGACATAATTGACGCCTCTCCATCATTAATCTGGCTTAATGTCACCTTACAATAGCAAGGTGACATTAACCCTTCATTACCCCATATCCCACCGCTACACGGGAGTGGGAAGAGAGTGGCCAAGTGCCAGAATAGGCGCATCTTCCAGATGTGCCTTTTCTGGGGTGGCTGGGGGCAGATGTTTTTAGCCACGGGGGGGCCAATAACCATGGACCCTCTCCTGGCTATTAATATCTGCCCTCAGTCACTGGCTTTACCACTCTGGCGGAGAAAATTGCGCGGGAGCCCACGCCAATTTTTTCCGCCATTTAACCCTTTATTTTAGCAGCTACAGCGGCCAAATTTTGCACATACACACTACTAACATTAGTAGTGTGGAATATGCAAAAAAAATGGGGATATGAGAAGGTTTACTGTATGTAAACCATGTCTCATATCCTGTCGGGTTTGTGAAGGAGAAGGAAAAAGCCGGCAATTGAATTAGAGGCTTTTATGCTATCTAGCGCTGCATTAAATATAAATATACATATATAGGTGTCTCACTGACATATATATATGTATATACACACATTCTATGTGCATATATCTACTCTATTCTAACCTGTCAGTGTGATTTTACTGTACACAGCGCTGAATTGCCGGCTTTTCAAAGGACACTGGTGCGTAAAAATCGGACAGCAATACGGATGTCATACTGATGTCATACGGATGGTGCGATTAAAAAATCGCATGGCACTCGCATAACACTCGCATGACACTCGCATGACAATCGCATACGTTCCATCCGTTTTTTCGGTCCAGATTACGGACCGTTTTTTATCTCGCAAGTGGAAAGGGACCCTTTGTAAAAGCTGACAATGCAGGGAAAACGTGCATCAGGAATGTGACTCCTGTTGTGCTAGTCAGGGACAGAATAATGAAGGATATGTAGTTTATAATAGCCTCCAAATGCTAGCTTAATACTGCCCAAAGCTCATCAGCTGCAGTGGATATTGAGCAGTGTTAGGCTACTTTCACACACAGCATATTTGCTGCGTATTTTTACGCGCGCGTATTTTGCTGCTGCTTTACCTGCGTTTTTTTACGCAGGCAAAAAACGCAGCTGCTTTCACACACAGCGTTTTTTGCTGCGTTTTTTGCAGCTGCGTTTTTTTCAGCATTGTGTACTGAAAATAAAGTTTGTTTGAAAAAAAAAAAAAGGGGGAAAAAAAAAAGAGTCATTGAGGTCATTTCCTGTCTTTATGACTCAGAATACAATACACACTGGAGTTAACATCATGTCGATTCTGCCAGCTGCAATGGCCTTGAGCCAAAGACGCCTCAGCAAGCGGAACAGACATCAGCTGGGGTTTACTAACCCCACTGTCACTAACCCCAGGTTACTAGGGCAGGCGTCAGTCAGACGCCCCCCCTCGTAACCCTGTACGGTAAGGGTATGTTCACACGATCCTGATTTCAATCCTTTTTTTTCAGGACAAAAACCGCAGCTCTTGGCAGAAAACGCAGGTGCGTTTTTGGTGCGTTTTTGGTGCGTTTTTTGATGCGGTTTTTAGTGCGGTTTTTTATGCAGTTTTCTCTGCAGATTGTCTGTGTTTGACACAAATAAAGCTTTAACTGCAGTGGGGGAAAAAAAAAAAAGAAATGATGTCATTTCCTTGTCCAACCCTTTTCTTCTTCCATCCTCCATTTTGGGACTAAACACCAAAATGAGTGGACGTGTTTTGAATGACAGCGCTCCGCAGAGTGCTGAGCGTAGGCCAGATCACAGCCCGTGGATCCAGCTCTATCCAGCTATTTAAGTCTACGTTCACATTTGCGGTCTGCGCCGCAGCGTCGGGCGCCGCATGCGTCATGCGCCCCTATATTTAACATGGGGGCGCATGGACATGCGTCGCACTTGCGTTTTGCGCCGGCCGCATGCGTCACTGCAGCGCACGCATCCGGCCGCAGAGGACGCAGCAAGTTGCATTTTTGCTGCGTCCAAAATCAATCAAAAAAAGGACGCATGTGGCGCACAACGCAAATGTGAACATAGCCCAAGTGCCACGTATTTAAGTGCCACGTATTTCAGTGCCACGTATTTCAGTGCCACGTATTTCAGTGCCACGTGCCACGTATTTCAGTGCCACGTATTTCAGTGTCACGTGCCACGTATTTCAGTGCCACGTGCCACGTATTTCAGTGCCACGTGCCACGTATTTCAGTGCCACGTATTTCAGTGCCACGTGCCACGTATTTAAGTGCCACGTGCCACGTATTTAAGTGCCACGTGCCACGTATTTAAGTGCCACGTATCACGTATTTCAGTGCCACGTATTTCAGTGCCACGTATCAAAGTGCCACGTGCCACGTATCAAAGTGCCACGTGCCACATATTTCAGTGCCACGTATCAAAGTGCCACGTGCCACGTATCAAAGTGCCACGTATCAAAGTGCCACGTGCCACGTATTTAAGTGACACGTGCCACGTATTTAAGTGACACGTGCCACATATTTCAGTGCCACGTATCAAAGTGCCATGTGCCACGTATTTAAGTGACACGTGCCACGTATCAAAGTGCCACGTGCCACATATTTCAGTGCCACATATTTCAGTGCCACGTGCCACGTATCAAAGTGCCACGTATCAAAGTGACTGAGCGCCGGCCCTAAAGTGAAAGTGAAAGCAGAGCGGTGACGTCACCGCTGTGCTGTTAAGGCCGGAGCTCAGTCAGTGTCAGGAAGCAGAGGCTGGGGGACGCGCAGGTGAGTATGTACTGTTTGTTTTTTTTACTTTTACGCTGGTAACCAGGGTAAACATCGGGTTACTAAGCGCGGCCCTGCGCTTAGCAACCCGATGTTTACCCTGGTTACCCGGGGGCCTCGGCATCCTTGGTCGCTGGAGAGCGGTCTGTGTGACAGCTCTCCAGCGATCAAACAGCGACGCTGCAGCGATCGGCATCGTTGTCGCTATCGCTGCAGTGTCGCTACACACACACACACACACCCCTTCACTGGGGGGCGGGGGCTTCCCTCTTCCTGTCCGACGTCACGTCCGGTCCTGGGTGTCAACCCCTCCGTACAAAGACGCCGACACCCAGGACAAAGGCGCTGTGTGTGCACGTTAATATGGGGCCCTAGGGGGATACGCAGACACGCCGCTGCGTAAAGAATTGACATGTCAATTCTTTTTACGCCGGCGTGTTTGCAGACAAAAGCGCCGCGTTTTTTTGCGGTGTGTCTGAACGGCAAAGTGAATTTCTCATTCACTTTGCCGGCAGACGAAAATGACATTGCGCATTTTTGAAAAGCGCCCGCAAAATAGCGCTCAAAAATGCGCTATGTCTGAAAGTAGCCTTAGACTAGTGTCACATCCGCAACAGGTCTATTTGCTTCAGTGGCAAGTATAGGAAAGAGCTCCGCAGAGGCGGGACATGCTAATTTGTGATAGACATATGGGACACTGACAAGGATCCCACTAGCAGATACACTTCCTATCATTTGATCTATTTGTTTATAGTGTTTATGCACTTTGCACTTCAAGACGATCTTGTCACATTCTCTAATTGTAGACAAAGTATCAATGAGAATTACTTGCCTCTAGCTTTAGTCGAATCAGAGTCGGGGATTAGATCTGCAAGCCAGCATTTGCTGTGTCAATTGCCATCTACAACAGAGTGACATCAATCAGTGTGATTTTTATATTTATTAAATCTGGTAGCATTTAAACACATCATAATATAATAATACCTCAGGTTAGCCAATTACCCTAATTTATAAGAGATTATAATTTAATGATACCCTGCACACTGCACATCGGGTTTAATGGTGGTCCTAGACCAGCACAAGGTCAATACTTAATTATGTCCATTACATTGAGGCCTATTGAATAACATCATTTTTTAATTTATACAAGTCATATTTTAAATGAATTAATTAAAGGTATATTTTAATGTATTCATTCACACACCTTTCCCTCTTTCCCTTTCCTTTATTACTGTCTGTATAGTGGTGTACACTTGTGTGAATTGCACAATAATTAGCGATTTTGCTAATCTAATTAAAAGTTCAAGCAAAGTTGATGGACTTTATAGAAATCTCATGCCTGCTATCTTTATTGTTATGATGTGTAAAATAAACCATCCTGCATTTTTAAACCTGCAACATGTCAATTTCTCTTGTAGGTACCTTGAGTTTTTTGTGCAAATTTTCCCAATAAAATTGCATCAGATGGGCAGGTAGAAAAATACGCATTGTTTGTTTCTCCTGACTGATTTGGAAAACTCCTGCTTTTTTAGAAAATCGCAGCATGTCACTTCTTTCAGCGTTTTTGCAAGGTTTTTTTTTCACCCATCAAAAGCAATGAGTAAGTGCAAAAACGCAGCAAAAACCGTTGCCATCAGTTTTTGATGTGTTCTTAGTTGCAAAAAAGCAGGAAAACTCATTTATTTTTGTGATTTTCTCAAGTTTAAAGCAAAACATCTTGGTCTCCTCACCTGAGAATGGCAGTTAGGATTAGTACAATTTAACCACTTAGCGATCGCTGATACGCATTAAAATGGTGGCTGCTAAGGTTACTTATTCCCTCATCGATGTTTTAAAACAGCAATGGGGAATAAGGCTGTAGCGCCCCCAGAGTCAGAAAATCTCTGGGGTCTCAGCTTCTGGGGTTAACCGAGATTCCGGAGAACATGATCAGGGCCAGATTTTCTGGTGTCCGATTACGTGATCGCCATTATTCAGTGAATAGTGGCGATCACAAAAAAAATGTGTGCCAGCTGTTTCAATGATTTCTCTCTCTCTTCTGACATGATCTACAGAGGAGAGAGAAACACTTATGATGACATATTCAATATGACGACCTAAAGTTATCAAATTCTGTGTCATACCTGTGGGTTCAAAAAGCTAGCTATACCCCTAGATAAAAATCCGTGATGGGTGTGGTTTCCAAAATGGGGTCACTTGTGGGGGGTTTCCACTGTTTAGATATATCAGTAGCTCTTCAAATGCAACATGGCGTCCACTAATTATTCCAGCAAATTTTACATTCAAAAAGTCAAATGGTGCTCCTTCCCTCCCGAGCTCTGCCGTGCACCCAAACAGTAGATTTCCACCACAAATAAGGCATCAGCATATTCAGGAGAAATTGAAGAACACATTTTGGGGTCCATTTTTTCTTTTTGCCCTTGTGAAAATAAAGTTTGCGTCTAAAATACATTTTGTGAAAAAAGTTAAATGTTTTCCTTCCACATTGCTTCGGTTCCTGTGAAGCCACTGAAGAATGTGGTTTTGAGCACCTTGAAAGGTGCAGTTTTTAGAATAATGAAAACTTTGGGTATTTTCTGCCATATAGACCCCACAAAGTCACTTCAAATGTGATGTGGTACAAAAAAAAATGGTTTTGTAAATTTTGTTGGAAAAATGAGAAATCGCTGGTCAACTTTTGACCCTTCTAACTCCCTAAGGCTAGGTTCACATTTGTGGTTGAGTCCGCAGCCGCAAACGCAATGCAAAAAGGCATGCAAATGCATTATAATGCTGCATTTTTTATCCACATCAACTTACAATTGGCGAATAAAAAACACAATGTTTGCACGCGTTTGCATGCATTTTTGCATGTGTTCGCATTTTTCATGTGCATGCATTTGATAGGAAAAGTATTTTCAAGAAGAATTTCCTTGAAACAAGCCATGTCAAATGGGCGTGGCTCATGGAATTTCTCTATATAAACCCGTGCACAGATGGAATCCTCACATTTTGCTCCTGTATCCTGTGTTAAGATGGATCTTCGCATGGAGAGTTTCTATCGAAATCTGGATTTGGATGTCAACTTGTTTCTTTCCTTTGCATTTGCTTGTGAGCAAGAACGGAAAAGAGAAAAACAGAGAAGACGGCATCAGCACTTTTGGCAGCACCCGATTCTTGAACTGCTACAGAGCTGTGGAACCTACCACTCCTTATTCAATGAGCTCCGTGAAAACCCAGAGAAATATTTCACGTACACAAAGATGTGTAAAGACAGCTTTATGGAATTGCTGGACTGTGAACAAGGAGCCATCAGCAGACAGGACACTCAGCTCTGTAGTATTATTATTATTATTATTATAATTTATTATTATAACGCCATTTATTCCATGGCGCTTTACGTGTGAGGAGGGGTATACATAATAAAAACAGGTACAATAATTTTGAACAATACAAGTCACAACTGGTACAGGAGGAGAGAGGACCCTGCCTGCGAGGGCTCACAATCTACAAGGGATGGGTGAGGATACAGTAGGTGAGGATAGAGCTGGTCGTGCAGTGGTTTGGTCGATTGGTGGTTACTGCAGGTTGTAGAGCGATTCCTACCTAGGAACGTCTGCTGGTGACACTAAGGTACGTAATATTTAAACATTAACGCTGGTCATAATTATTACTGTTCTGCAATATACTTAATATTTTTCCCATTTTTTTGTTTTGTTATACTGTCCTAAATATTATTGTTATAAAATAAATGTTCTTTTTATTTCTTTCTTTCTCTGTTTTGCAAAACCCCAGTCATAAATTATTGTTCTGATTTCTTCTTTTCTTTTTCTTTTCGGCTACCGGAGAGAGCCTATCATCGCTCCATTTCCAGTTTCGGATAGGAATTTCTCCGTGTGGAATTTATTCCCCTACCCACCACCAAAATCTGGCAGCAAACTGCAGACCAATTTTTTGAACTTTATAATTTCCCCAACTGTTTGGGAGCAGTGGATGGAAAACATATCAGGTTTACCAAACTGGCTGGAACTAGATCTGAGTGCTTTAATTATAAAAAATATTTTTCCATAGTGCTCATGGCGATGGCAGCTGTGGACTGTAGGTTTGTCGCCATGGACATTGGATCTTTTGGCCATGGTAATGACTCCCAGACATTTAAAAACTCGGACATGGGCCAACGGTTGTATGGGAATCATTTTGATTTCCCCATGCCACAACCTCTTACCAACACTGAAGGCCCGCCAATGCCATTTGTTTTGGTTGGGGATGAGGCCTTTCAGATGTGTGGAAACCTCCTGAAACCATACTCCAGTTGGGACTTGAACCACACAAAAGGATTTTTAATTACAGACTGACCAGGGCACGAAGAAATGTTGAGTGTGCCTTTGGTATCCTTGTCTCAAAATGGTGCATTTTAGGGACAGCCATTAATCTGAAATTGAGACCGTAGATGAGGTGGTCAAGGCGTGTGTGGTTCTGCACAACTATATTATGGCTAAACAGCAACCCAACATTGAACTTGATGAACCTGTTTGTACCCAATTGCCAGATTACAATCATAACCCTCTCAGGAGAATAGTTGAAGTTGCCCAAATGAGGGATACATTTTTTTCCTACTTTGTTTCTGAGAGTGGACGTCTGTCCTGGCAAGATGACATGGTTTAATATTCTTGTAATCTTGTGTATTGTTATGTACCTGTAATTATTAAAATTTACTTTAATGTTTGCTGACAATAAAACACCTCTAGTTAAACATCTGTTCCAAGTGCCCTCTATATTAGAATAATTTTATTTAAACTTTAATAAGGTGATCCCTGGTTCACAACAACAGTTTTTATAAAATCCACTCACTGTATCATGCAGATTACATGAGACAGGGATTGTATTATAACCAAATTTGGTTATGTAACCCATGCTTTACACTACACCTCTTCTCCCTGAGGTCAGTGCTATGGTAGGTGACATTGGATTAGCTCCATCGTCTCTTCAGTCTGCATTTCTATATATTAATGCAGACTGAAGAAATGATGAAGCTAATCCACCTCATATCTTTACTCACCTGCCCGTGTGTCAGAACTAGTGCACTCAGGATGCAGAAAACACTGCATCCTGAGTGCACTAGTGCTTACACCTGGGCAGGTGAGCATTGTTGACCCCTGACCTTTTTTGCTGTATTAATATATATTTTTGGAGGATTTACAGTCCTCTTTGTGTTTTTTTGCACCTCATAGTTCCACTACACGCACAAGAAGCAAAGCTGCTATACAAAGCAAATAAAAAAGAGGAGCAGTAGATTGTGTGTCGTGTATCTATGAGGTGGCAAAACCACAGTGTGTGTACACAGCGACATGTGTGTTGACGGCGCATGGTGTGTGTTGCCAGCGATGAAAGAGACAAAGATCAAGCAATGATTGGGAAAAACAACATGAACTTATTTACAAAAAAATTTAACTTTTATGAACCGATGAGGGGGAAATGTTATGGGCCTGGGGAGTGTGGAGCTGGGAGGATTGGCCACGGGTGGATGATGAAGGGGTTCCAGGGGAAGGGGTAACTAAACTTGTGGTGTCTGGGAGGTCAAGGATGGACGGAGACACATTAGGAGTGGAAGCATGGGACGGGAGAGACACATTGGAAGGGGGAGAAAAATGGACAACACAGACACATTGGCAGATGAGGGTGAAGGTAGTACAACACTTCTACTGCCTTTAGTCCTTTTTGCTTCCTGTCCAGTTTTATGCAACATCCTCCTTTTTTTATGTCTCCTTGAGAGGGTGGGAGTGGTAGGGTCAGCAGGGCGTGTATGAACTGGACCTGGCCTGGTGGTGGCGGCGGACAGCCGTGCAGGTTCTTCTGGCGGCCTAGTGGTGGTGGTGGTGGACAACCATGCAGGTTCTTCAGGCACCTACTGGTGGTGGCAGTGGGCAGCCATGCAGGATCTTCTGGTGGCCTACTGATGGTGGCAGTGGTCAGCCATGCAGGAGCAGGACTCGGCATGGCGGTGGTGGTGGAGTGGATTGCAGCAGCACCCGGCATGGTGGTGGCAGTGTAGTGGTGTGCGGCAGGACTGGGCGTGGTGGTGGCCATACAGTGGTATGCAGCAGAACTCGGTATTGATGTTAAGTGTGTAATTGGTGGCACAGATGGAAATTGTTATGACCCCAATGGCGAGGGTCTCAGAGGAACGTGGAAGTCTGCAGAATACAAAAATCCAGCTCATAGGGCAGTGGTAACTGGGTTGACCATATATCTACTCCTAACGCCAACACTAGAAGTAGCCGGGGATCATTCCTACGTTGATTCTAGATGACACGCGCCAGCCGGAGAATCTAGCTACCCCTAGTAGAGGAAAACAAAGACCTTTCTTGCCTCCAGAGAAGGGGACCCCAAAGCTGGATAGAAGCCCCCCACAAATAATGACGGTGAGGTAAGAGGAAATGACAAACACAGAAATGAACCAGGTTTAGCACAGAGAGGCCCGCTTACTGATAGCAGAATAAAGAAAGGTAACTTATATGGTCAACAAAAACCCTATCAAAATCCACACTGGAAATTCAAGAACCCCCGAACCGTCTAACGGTCCGGGGGGAGAACACCAGCCCCCTAGAGCTTCCAGCAAAGGTCAGGATATAGATTTGGAACAAGCTGGACAAAAATACAAAACCAAAACAAATAGCAAAAAGCAAAAGGCAGACTTAGCTGATATAACTGGAACCAGGATCAGTAGACAAGAGCACAGCAGACTAGCTCTGATAACTACGTTGCCAGGCATTGAACTGAAGGTCCAGGGAGCTTATATAGCAACACCCCTAACTAACGACCCAGGTGCGGATAAAAGGAATGACAGAAAAACCAGAGTCAAAAAACTAGTAACCACTAGAGGGAGCAAAAAGCAAATTCACAACAGGAAATACCACTTGTGCCTGGTGGAAGTACCGAGTCTGCTGCATAGCCTGAACGTAAGCAGCATTGCAGTCCTGCATCACGTTGAGCTAGAGTTCAGGCGTAAGGTGTTCCGACATGTCCTGCTCTATCTTGTTAAAAAAATGGTGTGCTGGTCTCTGGAGGTTGGCTTCCACACAGTTAAGGCTTTGGTTGACATCCTGGAAAAGTGTGTTAATATGGGTCAGACCACTTTCCAGTCTATCTCCCAGAGCCTTTAAGCCATTCTGGAAGACCGAGCTCAAGTGAATAAACTCGGGCATGAGTGACCTGTCTGAGGCCTTCTGCTACTGGCGGGAAGAGCCCAAAACAAAAAGAGGCAGAGGACTGGGACAGGGGAACGCCTGAAGGACCTGCCTGTTCTCCAGCCTGTGACGCTGGCCCACTTGCTGCTTTGCTGGTGGATGGCTGGGACTATTCCGTAGCAGTTCGATGAAGGACCGCTCCAGAGGATGATCCAGGTTTGAGGGTGCTGCTACAGGTTCTGTGAAAAGAAAAAGCTAAACATTGCTACCAAAAAATAACAATTGTAAAAGCGCCGATTCCCGTGGAATAGAAAAATTCAGATTAGTGAATACAACACAATGGAATACAACACAAAAATAATTATGTTCTCTGAGCAAGGACAGGACTCAGGAAAGCCAGCAGCCGGTGGTACTTGTATTTCCCTATCCTTGCTGCAGCACCACTGCGAACTTGAATCTCCTGTCTCAGGTCCTTGTTGAAGCGATCCTTCATCACCACAGGGTTTTGACTTTAATCACTGTGAATAGGGAAAAAAATTGTTAAACAATGCACTTTAGGCCGGGATCACAGTTCGGTTGTGTGTGATGCGAGAAACTCGCAGAAGTTTATCGTATCACACACGGCTGTATGATCCCAGCCTTCAGGTTCACTGCTACATCAGACCACACAGCAATACTTATGGAAAGCCTTTCTGACTCATGACGTGGCATTGTCCCAGTCATCCATCAGCGCTTGGGCCACCTCATTCCACAGCTGCCAAATCACCACAGCGTCCGAGTGCTGCTGCTCCCGTTTTTTCCACAACGGAACTCGCTCCTGTACCAAGGTGATGAGGAGGTCATTGTCTATAAAATCCTCCTCCCATTGTGGGACTTAGAAACAAAAAAAAACATTGATGTTGGGAAGATAAAACACTTAAAACAAAAACAGTCAAAAACAAAAAAAAGTCAAGAGTCACAAAAAACAGTCAAGAATAAATAAAAACAGTCAAGAGTACCAATAACAGTCAAGAATAAATAAAAACAGTCAAGAATACTTACACGCCGTCTTGCCACCAGAGCTTGGCCCTGAGTCTGCTGCTCCTGCTCATCTGCACTAGAAGGGTTCTATAAAGAAAAATAAATATTTTACCACATGTGTAATAGTGACAGTGAATACTTACCAATCAGCAGCAAATGTACTCATTCTCCTGTCAACTCTGTGAGCTCTGATCTTCAGTGGAGGACATGATGAGACATGCTGCAAGAGAGACAGAAGTTATTACAGACTGCAAGGAGAAAAACAGACAGGCAGACATATAGCTTGTATACTTACAATTTGATACAGTCTTCCAAACTTGATGCTGCAATGCTTGTATCGCTTCCAGAGTCTTGAGAGTAATGGACTTCCACTGCCCACCCCTTATTTCATAAGGTTTGTTTGGGGGGTGGCTTAAAACAAGATCCTAGACATGTTTACTCATAAAAACGCATGCGTACGCAAACGCAAGCAAACACAAGTCCTTGCGTATGCATGCGTTCCCATAGACTGTAATTGAAGAAATTGACACGTCACTCCTCTTCATATGTATAAGAATTCCGGTGCCTGAGACAAGGGTCACCACTCCCTTATCATATAATAAAAAAAGGAATGTCCCGGCACTCAAAATAGTACTATTTAGACAAAAGTAATTTTATTGAAGAAACACGTTGTTGCACTCATTGATAGGGAGATATCTGATTACACCAAGCAAATAGCTAGAGGGGACTTCAGTTTACGACCCAATCTTAAACTGGTCGATCAAACAGCGTTAAGGGCATTGATCGAGGATAAAGAGATAGTGGTTAAACCTGCTGACAAAGGGGGGGCCATTGTGGTCATGGATTTTTCATCATACAAGGAAGAGATTCGTTCTCAACTAACTAACTCAGAGATTTATCAACCTTTACCAAATAACCCCACCTTTGCCATTCAGCAACAAATTGCGGTAACGCTAGATAGAGCATTACAAGCACAAATTATAGATACAAAAACAAAGGAGTACTTGACAAAAAGCTATCCACTAATCCCTATTTTCTATATTTTACCGAAAATCCACAAAAGACTCGATAAACCTCCAGGAAGACCCATTGTGGCTTCCACAGACTCGGTCCTTTCCCCCCTGTCAATCCTACTGGAAAGGATTTTAACACCCCTCATTAAAAATACTCCCTCATTTTTGCTAGATACGGGTTCTTTTTTGCAGCTTATTCAAAACTTTGGTACATTACCGCAGGGTACCCTACTGGCCACCTTTGACGTTAACAATTTGTATACGTCTATCCAGCACTCTAAAGGCATTGAGGCAATGAAGGCATTACTGGAGGAATCCCGTATGCAATCTAATGTGACGGATTTTCTTATGGAACTTCTGGAAATTGTCCTCACAAAATTTTTTTTTATGTTTGAGGACCAATTTTATCTTCAATTACAGGGAACAGCGATGGGGTCCAATGTGGCACCACCATATGCGAATTGTTTTATGTCTCGTTTCGAGTTGGACAACATCTATCCTAATAGGCTCTACCAAGCACACTGCCTATTATGGCGTCGTTATATTGACGATGTGTTTTGCCTATGGCAAGGCACGAGCGAGAGTCTATTACAATTTTTGGATGACATTAACTCTATCTGGCCAGAGTTGAAATTTACGCTCAATTTTAATCAACATGAGATAAATTTTCTAGACACTAAAGTTCTGCAAGGGGAGGATGGCAACTTAACCCTAGATCTTTATACTAAAGACACTGATCGTAACAATTTATTGCTTTTCCAGAGTTGTCATCCCAAGGCTGTAAAGAGGTCAGTACCAATCTCACAATTCGAAAGGGTCAGGAGGATAGTGAGTAATCCTCAAATACGTACACAACGTTTAGAAGAAATGAAGGACAAGTTCCTACAGAGAGGCTATCCTCCACAACTCCTTCATCAGGCCCAAGATACTGAGAATAGACCTCCAAGGTTAAATGCCTCCCAACGTGTGGCTTTGTACATACGTTTCATCCATTTATGTACAGGGTACATAGAAAAATTCGCAAACATTGGCACATTTTGCAAGAGAGTTTTCCTGACTTTCCAGAATTCCAAGCACCATTTTTACCCTGCTTTAGGAGACCGAAGAACCTTAAGAATAAGATTATCAGAGCAGATATAGGCTCAGCCCTGATTAGCTCTAGACAAACTTTTCTGTCCACCCAACGCAAGGGAACGTATCCTTGCCTACAATGTGCGCAATGCGCAAATGTTCTTAAGGGTCCCAAAATATCTCACCCTCAGACAGGAGCTGACATTCCAATTAATGGCTTCTTTACCTGCGACTCTAAATTGGTCGTTTATGCAATCAAGTGTCCCTGCGGTAAGATCTATGTGGGTGAAACCACACAGGCGATCAAAGATCGCATCTCCCACCATAAATCTGACATTCGCTGCAAAAAGAATCATCTTCCAATACCATATCATTTTAATACAGTAGGGCATTCAATAGCTCAGTTGAGATTTTTGGTTTTGGAACAAATTTCCATGAACAGGAGAGGCGGAGATATAACTAAGAAATTATTAACAAGAGACGCATTTTGGATTCATTTTCTACAGAGTATGGAACCACGGGGTCTTAATAGAGACTTTGATGTTATTAGCTTATTTTAAAATCCATTATGACAGTTTGCCTCATTTGCCATATGTTCATGTATCATTTTAACATTTATGTAGGATATGCCGCTACCATTTGTATACTGTGCCTATTCCATTTATTGATTTGGTTTCTTCTTGATGTCTCCTAGGTTACCTTATGATATTCCTCCCCCTTTTCTTTTCTCCCTTCCTGCTCTTCGGGACATTATACTCACCTAAAGCTCCAGCGAAGAGGACCGCCTCCTGCACGGCCCTTCCTTTCCTTCTGCTTCTGGGCATCTGTTTGCGTTCCACAAGAGCGTTTCACTGAGCACTTCCGCTGGACCGAGAAACACCGTGACGCACTTCCGGTAAAAAATAGATCAATGGCTACATTGGTCTGTGCTAAAAACTAAGGAAAATGTGAAATATGTGAAATAGGAAATAGCATACTGGCTTATGAACTTTATGAACAAACACATGAGATTTTTAGCACAAGATTTGTAAACGTTGTGAGCCCATTCACCAAAACGTCAAGGTAATCTCAGATCGAATGGGTAACTACACTGACTGGTGTGAACACTTACTTGTGGTATCTGAGCTGACTGCCTAATGTGAACACTTACCTATGGCTAATAACAGGATAAAGCCTACTTATATAGGAGGCTCAGAACCAACTGTGTTGAGATGTGATTAAAACCTGGAGAAGGGCGGGATGTTCAAGTCAGAAAATAGTATATAGTAAATAGATCAACTGACCGAACAATATATATATGTATATAAATAATTTGTAGCCAAAAAAATTCAAATACAAAAATAGATCAATGGCTACATTGGTCTGTGCTAAAAACTAAGGAAAATGTGAAATATGTGAAATAGGAAATAGCATACTGGCTTATGAACTTTATGAACAAACACATGAGATTTTTAGCACAAGATTTGCAAACGTTGTGAGCCCATTCACCAAAACGTCAAGGTAATCTCAGATCGAATGGGTAACTACACTGACTGGTGTGAACACTTACTTGTGGTATCTGAGCTGACTGCCTAATGTGAACACTTACCTATGGCTAATAACAGGATAAAGCCTACTTATATAGGAGGCTCAGAACCAACCGTGTTGAGATGTGATTAAAACCTGGAGAAGGGCGGGATGTTCAAGTCAGAAAATAGTATATAGTAAATAGATCAACTGACCGAACAATATATATATGTATATAAATAATTTGTAGCCAAAAAAATTCAAATACAAAAATAGATCAATGGCTACATTGGTCTGTGCTAAAAACTAAGGAAAATGTGAAATATGTGAAATAGGAAATAGCATACTGGCTTATGAACTTTATGAACAAACACATGAGATTTTTAGCACAAGATTTGCAAACGTTGTGAGCCCATTCACCAAAACGTCAAGGTAATCTCAGATCGAATGGGTAACTACACTGACTGGTGTGAACACTTACTTGTGGTATCTGAGCTGACTGCCTAATGTGAACACTTACCTATGGCTAATAACAGGATAAAGCCTACTTATATAGGAGGCTCAGAACCAACTGTGTTGAGATGTGATTAAAACCTGGAGAAGGGCGGGATGTTCAAGTCAGAAAATAGTATATAGTAAATAGATCAACTGACCGAACAATATATATATGTATATAAATAATTTGTAGCCAAAAAAATTCAAATACAAAAATAGATCAATGGCTACATTGGTCTGTGCTAAAAACTAAGGAAAATGTGAAATATGTGAAATAGGAAATAGCATACTGGCTTATGAACTTTATGAACAAACACATGAGATTTTTAGCACAAGATTTGCAAACGTTGTGAGCCCATTCACCAAAACGTCAAGGTAATCTCAGATCGAATGGGTAACTACACTGACTGGTGTGAACACTTACTTGTGGTATCTGAGCTGACTGCCTAATGTGAACACTTACCTATGGCTAATAACAGGATAAAGCCTACTTATATAGGAGGCTCAGAACCAACTGTGTTGAGATGTGATTAAAACCTGGAGAAGGGCGGGATGTTCAAGTCAGAAAATAGTATATAGTAAATAGATCAACTGACCGAACAATATATATATGTATATAAATAATTTGTAGCCAAAAAAATTCAAATACAAAAATAGATCAATGGCTACATTGGTCTGTGCTAAAAACTAAGGAAAATGTGAAATATGAGAAATAGGAAATAGCATACTGGCTTATGAACTTTATGAACAAACACATGAGATTTTTAGCACAAGATTTGCAAACGTTGTGAGCCCATTCACCAAAACGTCAAGGTAATCTCAGATCGAATGGGTAACTACACTGACTGGTGTGAACACTTACCTATGGTATCTGAGCTGACTGCCTAATGTGAACACTTACCTATGGCTAATAACAGGATAAAGCCTACTTATATAGGAGGCTCAGAACCAACTGTGTTGAGATGTGATTAAAACCTGGAGAAGGGCGGGATGTTCAAGTCAGAAAATAGTATATAGTAAATAGATCAACTGACCGAACAATATATATATGTATATAAATAATTTGTAGCCAAAAAAATTCAAATACAAAAATAGATCAATGGCTACATTGGTCTGTGCTAAAAACTAAGGAAAATGTGAAATATGTGAAATAGGAAATAGCATAATGGCTTATGAACTTTATGAACAAACACATGAGATTTTTAGCACAAGATTTGCAAACGTTGTGAGCCCATTCACCAAAACGTCAAGGTAATCTCAGATCGAATGGGTAACTACACTGACTGGTGTGAACACTTACTTGTGGTATCTGAGCTGACTGCCTAATGTGAACACTTACCTATGGCTAATAACAGGATAAAGCCTACTTATATAGGAGGCTCAGAACCAACTGTGTTGAGATGTGATTAAAACCTGGAGAAGGGCGGGATGTTCAAGTCAGAAAATAGTATATAGTAAATAGATCAACTGACCGAACAATATATATATGTATATATATAATTTGTAGCCAAAAAAATTCAAATACAAAAATAGATCAATGGCTACATTGGTCTGTGCTAAAAACTAAGGAAAATGTGAAATATGTGAAATAGGAAATAGCATACTGGCTTATGAACTTTATGAACAAACACATGAGATTTTTAGCACAAGATTTGCAAACGTTGTGAGCCCATTCACCAAAACGTCAAGGTAATCTCAGATCGAATGGGTAACTACACTGACTGGTGTGAACACTTACTTGTGGTATCTGAGCTGACTGCCTAATGTGAACACTTACCTATGGCTAATAACAGGATAAAGCCTACTTATATAGGAGGCTCAGAACCAACTGTGTTGAGATGTGATTAAAACCTGGAGAAGGGCGGGATGTTCAAGTCAGAAAATAGTATATAGTAAATAGATCAACTGACCGAACAATATATATATGTATATAAATAATTTGTAGCCAAAAAAATTCAAATACAAAAATAGATCAATGGCTACATTGGTCTGTGCTAAAAACTAAGGAAAATGTGAAATATGTGAAATAGGAAATAGCATAATGGCTTATGAACTTTATGAACAAACACATGAGATTTTTAGCACAAGATTTGCAAACGTTGTGAGCCCATTCACCAAAACGTCAAGGTAATCTCAGATCGAATGGGTAACTACACTGACTGGTGTGAACACTTACTTGTGGTATCTGAGCTGACTGCCTAATGTGAACACTTACCTATGGCTAATAACAGGATAAAGCCTACTTATATAGGAGGCTCAGAACCAACCGTGTTGAGATGTGATTAAAACCTGGAGAAGGGCGGGATGTTCAAGTCAGAAAATAGTATATAGTAAATAGATCAACTGACCGAACAATATATATATGTATATAAATAATTTGTAGCCAAAAAAATTCAAATACAAAAATAGATCAATGGCTACATTGGTCTGTGCTAAAAACTAAGGAAAATGTGAAATATGTGAAATAGGAAATAGCATACTGGCTTATGAACTTTATGAACAAACACATGAGATTTTTAGCACAAGATTTGCAAACGTTGTGAGCCCATTCACCAAAACGTCAAGGTAATCTCAGATCGAATGGGTAACTACACTGACTGGTGTGAACACTTACTTGTGGTATCTGAGCTGACTGCCTAATGTGAACACTTACCTATGGCTAATAACAGGATAAAGCCTACTTATATAGGAGGCTCAGAACCAACTGTGTTGAGATGTGATTAAAACCTGGAGAAGGGCGGGATGTTCAAGTCAGAAAATAGTATATAGTAAATAGATCAACTGACCGAACAATATATATATGTATATATATAATTTGTAGCCAAAAAAATTCAAATACAAAAATAGATCAATGGCTACATTGGTCTGTGCTAAAAACTAAGGAAAATGTGAAATATGTGAAATAGGAAATAGCATACTGGCTTATGAACTTTATGAACAAACACATGAGATTTTTAGCACAAGATTTGCAAACGTTGTGAGCCCATTCACCAAAACGTCAAGGTAATCTCAGATCGAATGGGTAACTACACTGACTGGTGTGAACACTTACTTGTGGTATCTGAGCTGACTGCCTAATGTGAACACTTACCTATGGCTAATAACAGGATAAAGCCTACTTATATAGGAGGCTCAGAACCAACTGTGTTGAGATGTGATTAAAACCTGGAGAAGGGCGGGATGTTCAAGTCAGAAAATAGTATATAGTAAATAGATCAACTGACCGAACAATATATATATGTATATAAATAATTTGTAGCCAAAAAAATTCAAATACAAAAATAGATCAATGGCTACATTGGTCTGTGCTAAAAACTAAGGAAAATGTGAAATATGTGAAATAGGAAATAGCATACTGGCTTATGAACTTTATGAACAAACACATGAGATTTTTAGCACAAGATTTGCAAACGTTGTGAGCCCATTCACCAAAACGTCAAGGTAATCTCAGATCGAATGGGTAACTACACTGACTGGTGTGAACACTTACTTGTGGTATCTGAGCTGACTGCCTAATGTGAACACTTACCTATGGCTAATAACAGGATAAAGCCTACTTATATAGGAGGCTCAGAACCAACTGTGTTGAGATGTGATTAAAACCTGGAGAAGGGCGGGATGTTCAAGTCAGAAAATAGTATATAGTAAATAGATCAACTGACCGAACAATATATATATGTATATAAATAATTTGTAGCCAAAAAAATTCAAATACAAAAATAGATCAATGGCTACATTGGTCTGTGCTAAAAACTAAGGAAAATGTGAAATATGTGAAATAGGAAATAGCATAATGGCTTATGAACTTTATGAACAAACACATGAGATTTTTAGCACAAGATTTGCAAACGTTGTGAGCCCATTCACCAAAACGTCAAGGTAATCTCAGATCGAATGGGTAACTACACTGACTGGTGTGAACACTTACTTGTGGTATCTGAGCTGACTGCCTAATGTGAACACTTACCTATGGCTAATAACAGGATAAAGCCTACTTATATAGGAGGCTCAGAACCAACTGTGTTGAGATGTGATTAAAACCTGGAGAAGGGCGGGATGTTCAAGTCAGAAAATAGTATATAGTAAATAGATCAACTGACCGAACAATATATATATGTATATAAATAATTTGTAGCCAAAAAAATTCAAATACAAAAATAGATCAATGGCTACATTGGTCTGTGCTAAAAACTAAGGAAAATGTGAAATATGTGAAATAGGAAATAGCATACTGGCTTATGAACTTTATGAACAAACACATGAGATTTTTAGCACAAGATTTGCAAACGTTGTGAGCCCATTCACCAAAACGTCAAGGTAATCTCAGATCGAATGGGTAACTACACTGACTGGTGTGAACACTTACTTGTGGTATCTGAGCTGACTGCCTAATGTGAACACTTACCTATGGCTAATAACAGGATAAAGCCTACTTATATAGGAGGCTCAGAACCAACTGTGTTGAGATGTGATTAAAACCTGGAGAAGGGCGGGATGTTCAAGTCAGAAAATAGTATATAGTAAATAGATCAACTGACCGAACAATATATATATGTATATAAATAATTTGTAGCCAAAAAAATTCAAATACAAAAATAGATCAATGGCTACATTGGTCTGTGCTAAAAACTAAGGAAAATGTGAAATATGTGAAATAGGAAATAGCATAATGGCTTATGAACTTTATGAACAAACACATGAGATTTTTAGCACAAGATTTGCAAACGTTGTGAGCCCATTCACCAAAACGTCAAGGTAATCTCAGATCGAATGGGTAACTACACTGACTGGTGTGAACACTTACTTGTGGTATCTGAGCTGACTGCCTAATGTGAACACTTACCTATGGCTAATAACAGGATAAAGCCTACTTATATAGGAGGCTCAGAACCAACTGTGTTGAGATGTGATTAAAACCTGGAGAAGGGCGGGATGTTCAAGTCAGAAAATAGTATATAGTAAATAGATCAACTGACCGAACAATATATATATGTATATAAATAATTTGTAGCCAAAAAAATTCAAATACAAAAATAGATCAATGGCTACATTGGTCTGTGCTAAAAACTAAGGAAAATGTGAAATATGTGAAATAGGAAATAGCATACTGGCTTATGAACTTTATGAACAAACACATGAGATTTTTAGCACAAGATTTGCAAACGTTGTGAGCCCATTCACCAAAACGTCAAGGTAATCTCAGATCGAATGGGTAACTACACTGACTGGTGTGAACACTTACTTGTGGTATCTGAGCTGACTGCCTAATGTGAACACTTACCTATGGCTAATAACAGGATAAAGCCTACTTATATAGGAGGCTCAGAACCAACTGTGTTGAGATGTGATTAAAACCTGGAGAAGGGCGGGATGTTCAAGTCAGAAAATAGTATATAGTAAATAGATCAACTGACCGAACAATATATACTGACTTGAACATCCCGCCCTTCTCCAGGTTTTAATCACATCTCAACACAGTTGGTTCTGAGCCTCCTATATAAGTAGGCTTTATCCTGTTATTAGCCATAGGTAAGTGTTCACATTAGGCAGTCAGCTCAGATACCACAAGTAAGTGTTCACACCAGTCAGTGTAGTTACCCATTCGATCTGAGATTACCTTGACGTTTTGGTGAATGGGCTCACAACGTTTGCAAATCTTGTGCTAAAAATCTCATGTGTTTGTTCATAAAGTTCATAAGCCAGTATGCTATTTCCTATTTCACATATTTCACATTTTCCTTAGTTTTTAGCACAGACCAATGTAGCCATTGATCTATTTTTGTATTTGAATTTTTTTGGCTACAAATTATTTATATACATATATATATTGTTCGGTCAGTTGATCTATTTACTATATACTATTTTCTGACTTGAACATCCCGCCCTTCTCCAGGTTTTAATCACATCTCAACACAGTTGGTTCTGAGCCTCCTATATAAGTAGGCTTTATCCTGTTATTAGCCATAGGTAAGTGTTCACATTAGGCAGTCAGCTCAGATACCACAAGTAAGTGTTCACACCAGTCAGTGTAGTTACCCATTCGATCTGAGATTACCTTGACGTTTTGGTGAATGGGCTCACAACGTTTGCAAATCTTGTGCTAAAAATCTCATGTGTTTGTTCATAAAGTTCATAAGCCAGTATGCTATTTCCTATTTCACATATTTCACATTTTCCTTAGTTTTTAGCACAGACCAATGTAGCCATTGATCTATTTTTGTATTTGAATTTTTTTGGCTACAAATATTTATATACATATATATATTGTTCGGTCAGTTGATCTATTTACTATATACTATTTTCTGACTTGAACATCCCGCCCTTCTCCAGGTTTTAATCACATCTCAACACAGTTGGTTCTGAGCCTCCTATATAAGTAGGCTTTATCCTGTTATTAGCCATAGGTAAGTGTTCACATTAGGCAGTCAGCTCAGATACCACAAGTAAGTGTTCACACCAGTCAGTGTAGTTACCCATTCGATCTGAGATTACCTTGACGTTTTGGTGAATGGGCTCACAACGTTTGCAAATCTTGTGCTAAAAATCTCATGTGTTTGTTCATAAAGTTCATAAGCCAGTATGCTATTTCCTATTTCACATATTTCACATTTTCCTTAGTTTTTAGCACAGACCAATGTAGCCATTGATCTATTTTTGTATTTGAATTTTTTTGGCTACAAATATTTATATACATATATATATTGTTCGGTCAGTTGATCTATTTACTATATACTATTTTCTGACTTGAACATCCCGCCCTTCTCCAGGTTTTAATCACATCTCAACACAGTTGGTTCTGAGCCTCCTATATAAGTAGGCTTTATCCTGTTATTAGCCATAGGTAAGTGTTCACATTAGGCAGTCAGCTCAGATACCACAAGTAAGTGTTCACACCAGTCAGTGTAGTTACCCATTCGATCTGAGATTACCTTGACGTTTTGGTGAATGGGCTTACAACGTTTGCAAATCTTGTGCTAAAAATCTCATGTGTTTGTTCATAAAGTTCATAAGCCAGTATGCTATTTCCTATTTCACATATTTCACATTTTCCTTAGTTTTTAGCACAGACCAATGTAGCCATTGATCTATTTTTGTATTTGAATTTTTTTGGCTACAAATTATTTATATACATATATATATTGTTCGGTCAGTTGATCTATTTACTATATACTATTTTCTGACTTGAACATCCCGCCCTTCTCCAGGTTTTAATCACATCTCAACACAGTTGGTTCTGAGCCTCCTATATAAGTAGGCTTTATCCTGTTATTAGCCATAGGTAAGTGTTCACATTAGGCAGTCAGCTCAGATACCACAAGTAAGTGTTCACACCAGTCAGTGTAGTTACCCATTCGATCTGAGATTACCTTGACGTTTTGGTGAATGGGCTCACAACGTTTGCAAATCTTGTGCTAAAAATCTCATGTGTTTGTTCATAAAGTTCATAAGCCAGTATGCTATTTCCTATTTCACATATTTCACATTTTCCTTAGTTTTTAGCACAGACCAATGTAGCCATTGATCTATTTTTGTATTTGAATTTTTTTGGCTACAAATTATTTATATACATATATATATTGTTCGGTCAGTTGATCTATGCACTTCCGGTTAAGACGCGCCGTAGTATACAGGGCTCTGCACAAAATGATGTTTATTGTGTGCGCTGCACAGGGCCGGACTGCGTTCCATGTGCGGTCCAGTGACGCTCTCCGCGTCACATAGGCGTCGTCACTCACTCACCTGATCTTCCGGTCTAGCCACTACATTAAGAAGGAGCCGTCCTTAGTAAGTTCATGGCGTCCATCCACCATTTGCTGCACCTTACACGCAGAAGCGTCGGATCCCACTACTATGTCCATTACTGGTAAGAATCTTCACTTATATACCAGGGATTTTGTATCCACTGATATTCAGCGTTCAGATTATACATGAGGGCTTCTCGATGTATCACCATTTGTCTGGTATCTCACCTCTAGGACTTTAACATGGATGGCCCCTCCTTGCCCATAGCAACTTATAGGACTTCACATATGAGCACATACGCTTTATAGTTCCTTGGTAAGATAACCAGTCTATTTTTATTTCCTTTATTTTTCTTTGTTCTTTTACTTTTTTTCTTCCTTGGTTTCTGTTTTTACTTGGTTTTTTTTGATAATTTTTTCTATACTAGGAGACATCTCTTTCACTTAATATGTCCTCATTGAAAAGAGTTATAATAACTATGTGACCAGATTATCTTGTATGGACCCACTTTGAAGAGATTCTTACATGAATATCAGTCCTATGTGGAATTTTTTCTGCAGCTAGTCACCCATCAGTCGCCATATTGTTATTAGACTAGCCCAATAATATTTTTTCTGTTTCATTTCTTTCCTTTTTTTCTTTAATTAAAGAATTTTTCTATACTAAAACGATGTGTATCTACAATATCATGGATTATGCATTATCTGGTAATTAATGGACGTGGATTATGATTTGTACATACTTTGTAGTTATTTAATTTTTTTCTTTGTTCTGTTTATGTACTCCAGTCTGACGAAGGTCAATGTAAAGACCGAAACGTTACAACGAATTTCTGGAACGTGTTTTTTCAATAAAATTACTTTTGTCTAAATAGTACTATTTTGAGTGCCGGGACATCCCATAGACTGTAATGCGTTGTTTTGACGCACTCCTTCTGCAAGTGTCTGTGTGCATATGGCAGTGGAAATTTGCAGCCACAAAAATTCTCAAATGATTCATCAGCCATGCCCAACCGCACACTGCGAAAATACGCATGCGTAAGCAAACACAGGCTAACGCATGCAAACGCATGCACATGCGTCTAAAATGGAAAAGATAGGAAATCAAGACGCATGCAGATGTATGCATCCAAAACTCTGCAAACACAACCGCAAATGTGAAACCAGCCTAACAAAAAAAATTATGTTTCCAAAAATACAAAAATATTCTGATTTAAAGTAGACATGTGCGGAATGTTATTTATTAAATATTTTGTGTTACATAACTTTCTGATTTGAAGGCATAAAAATTAAAATTTTGAAAATTGTAAAATTTTCAAAATATTTGACAAATTTCAGGTTTTTTTTTCACAAATGAATACAACTAATATTGAAAATGTTTTGCCACTATCATACAAGTACAATATGTCACGAAAAAACATCAGAATCATTGGGATACGTTGACGTGTTCCAGAGTTATAACCTCATAAAGTGACACTGATCAGAATTGTAAAATTTAACTTGGTAATTAAGGTAAAAAATGCCTTTTGTCATTAAGGGGTTAAATAAAATAGTGATGTCTTAAAGTAAACATTCCCTGAGCAATTCAAAGGTTAACCAATGTGTAAAACTAAACATTGCCTGTCGAATGTGTGAAATTGAAGAACTCAATGGGCCTGACCAACTCAATGGGCCTGACCAACTCAATGGCCCTGACCAATGTGTGAAAGTAAACAGTTGCAGACATACAAAATGCCCTGTCAGTGTTTTAAGTAAACTATCCCATACCAATTCAACTATCCCCGTTTTTGTTACATTTGTAATTATGTCTTTTTTCATGAACTCATTAACTTTTTTATTCGGAATGGTCACTATTTTGTCAGTCATAAAAATATTTTTCCACTAAATAATTTGATAAATTTGCCCTTTTTTCAAAAAAGGTTTTGTAGTTCCACACATGTCTTGCAATGGTGGCCTAATACCTTGCATTGCATTGTTCATGCTTGTATGGTGGAATCAAAACTAAACTTTGGGATCATAAAAAAGCAGCAAAAAACATAGCAAAAACACAGGTAGAAAAGCAGCAAAAAGCCAGTAACACCTGTTTTTTGTCTGCAGCTTTTTTACTGCAAAGAGATCAAGTTTTGGCTGCAGAAAAAAACAACGTGTGAACACGGATGCAAAAATCACTCTTAGGCCGGGGTCAGACTAGCGTATGGCATACGATATGAGAGCAATCGCACTGTGTGCAGAATCACGCAGTGTAGGGAGAGTTGCTGCTGAGATAGGGAGAGATTTTCAATTTTATTAGTTAGTGTGGGTGTACCATCTGTAATACACAAATTCATCTCAACCAACAGTCCTTCTGAGGACTAATCAAGTTGTATATCTATATATATCAGTGCTAGGCAGGCAGGCAGTGTATGTGGGTATATAGACATCACTGATAGGCAGGCAGTGTATGTGGCAGACTTCATTGCATATAGCAAGAGGATCCATTCCAGTACTGTCTGCTGCTGCCTATTACAGATATTTATATACATAGACCCAGGTATCAGCGGCCAGAAATAATTTTTTTGTTCTCTTAATCCTGATTATTTTCTTTAAAAGCAATCCAGAGCACACCGTTTTTCAGCTCCATTTGCTGGTTGGCACTGCAGATTACAGCCAGATCCTTTGTATATTGCAGCCTAAAAATCCAGCTATTTTTTTAGTGGTTTGTCCGACAAACGGATCACATCTCAGTGCTTTGAAAATTCTGCCATTTCTGGCCTACTGTTAAATTTTGTTGTAGTGTCTTAGATAAGACACCAGTTTCCAGAAAAAAAATTGTTACCCAAGTCCAGATTTTTTACACTGGGGTTTGTCCGCCATACGGATCGCATATCAGTGTGCTCAAAATTGTGCCATTTTGGGGGGCGTGGCCTAGCTGCAGATGGAGTAGGTCACACAGTGTGGGAGCTCCATGACCAGGAACCTTAAAGTGGCTCATATCTTCTTCCCGGCGGACTCTCTGTCTCCTATAATACCAGCATCGCTCCCTGGTGCGACGGTGAGTGTATGGGGAAATCCAGAGCCAGCACACGCGACCCGTCCAGGCGGATTATAGATTTCTTTGCGGCCTCCCCCCGGCTGCTGCAGGATCCCAAGATGGCGCCGTCTTCACCCAGAGCTTCCCGCTCCTCACAACGCAACGCTCAGGCGTCGCTTTTGGGCGCTTCATCACTCCCGGGCGGTGCGGTTTCCGACGCTGCAGCGTCGCATTCTCCCGACGCTCCGGTGACTGCTGCTTTACTTAAAGATCTGCTTGGGGATCTCAGGGCCTCCATTCAGGAAGACATCTGCACCATGCTGGCAGAACTGAAAGGAGAGGTGGTGGAGCTGGGGAACCGCACGGATCGTTTGGAGCGTAAGATGGTGGAGCTGATCTCATCTCATAATGAATTATGGGACGCTCAAGAGTCTCTGCAAGATCTGCTCACTAAAACCCACGCCAAAACCATGGATTTGGAAGATAGGTCCAGAAGGAACAATGTTAAACTTAGAGGCATTGGAGAATCTGTACTTCTGGGAGACTTGAGAGTTTTCTTGCAGGATTTTATCGCGGCTGCTCTCCCTCACTTTGCCTCAAAGGACATTATAATTGATCGCATACACCGGATTCCTAAACCGACTGGTCTTGGGCCTTCGGTCCCAAGAGATGTGCTCGCCGCAAACACTTCTACAAAATGAAAGAGAACTTTCTCCAGGCTCTGAGGAAAAATCCTGCTTTACCTGAAAGATTTGCCTCTATCACCGTCTTCCTGGACCTCTCTCCGGGCACCCTGGCTCTCTGTAAAGCTTTTGGTCCCTACACTGCTGTTCTCAGGGAAAAAGGCATTCCGTATCGTTGGGGATTTCCCACTAAGCTTCTCATCCGCAAAGATGGATCCATCACCACCTGCCTGACCCCGTCCCACGCGGCGTCTGCATTGGCGGGATGGGGCTTGTCGGCTCCTGGTCCTCCAGTCTCGAGGGGTCCCTCTGGGTCTGGGAATGGCCGTAATCCCAAGGCCCATGTTGCATCGGACTGGGAGGTCGCTTGAAGAATGTTACCACCTTTGGTTCCTGGCTATTTTCCGCAATATTTTGGTACTTTTTTTTCCTCTCTTGAGGTTTTTCTTTTTTTGATTTCATATGTTGTGCTGGTCTCCTTGTGGGAGTTTTTGCAGCACTTCAATTTTTTTGCCCCATAGGTGAACTGATTTTTCTGATTTTCACCTTCTGGACTCAGGATTTGCCTGAATGGACCTTGATGTCCTAATTTTTGTGTTGTTTGTTCTGTTTGTCCTTACCTCCCCCCTCCCACCCACCCGGTTCCCCCCCCCCCCCCACGCATGTTCTGGTCCGCAGTTCTCATGTTGTTTCTTCTTGTGCATACTTCATTGGTGCTCATTATGGGCTAAGTCTATTTATACTGTCTTACCATGAGTGTTTCGCTGTATTCCATTAATGTAAATGGTCTCAACTCCCCGGGCAAGAGGTCGATTGTCTGGAGGCATCTGGGTAAATCTCGTCGGGACATTATATGTCTTCAAGAAACGCATTTATTGGAATGTGATAATGTTAGAATGTACTCAGGTTTATATCCACATCAATTCTTTGCAAATGGTCCGTCAAAGAAGGGGGGAGTAGCGATTTTCTTTAGCAAAGCCAATGCCTTCCAACTGATCTGTTCCATTGTGGATCTGATGGGTAGGTTCATTGTAATCCTTTGTCTGATCAATAATGCCGCCTATACCATTGCTTCAGTTTATGCTCCTAATGCCGGTCAACTTAAATTTTTAGAGGGTTTTTTTCAAATTTTACAGGACATCCAACATGGTCACAAACTAATTGCTGGAGATTTTAATGTGCCAATGTCTAAAGTGCTGGATTGCTCTGTCGCTTCCCTGTCAAGGAAGGAGGCAGGGCCGTTAATCAACTCATATAAGCTTCATGACATATGGAGGTATCTGCATTGTGGCGAGAGAGATTACACGTTCATGTCTCCCAGACACGGTTCCTATAGTAGGATTGACTATGTGCTGGTGAATGATGTGGCTCTCCCTCACTGCATCTCGGCAGATATTGGTAATATCACATGGTCAGATCATGCCCCGGTGTCCCTTGTTCTAAAGGACCCCCTTGCTATTAG
Organism: Ranitomeya variabilis; assembly: GCF_051348905.1. NCBI lineage: Eukaryota > Metazoa > Chordata > Amphibia > Anura > Dendrobatidae > Ranitomeya > Ranitomeya variabilis. Next base: position 494,294,087 of record NC_135235.1, read on the forward strand.
ACCCCCCGCACACTGGTGTCTCAGTACCCATCTTCTTACCGATCAACTAAATTCCCAGTATATGGAAAGGGCCTTACAAGAGTTCTTCTCCTCCAATGATACCCCGGACGTACGGGACGATACCCTTTGGTTTGCTCACAAGGTGGTTGCTAGGGGTTGCTTTATTAAAATGGCTGCAACAGCTAAGAGGAAATATAATTCGACCCTTCAGTCGGCCCTAGACGAACTAGCCCGTCTTGAGTCTGCCCATAAGATGTCCCCTAGCCCGGCGCTCTTTTCTGACCTTTCTAAAGCTCGCATACATGTTCGCCAATTACTTCTACATAAAGCTGAGAATACCCTGAGGAAAACTAAAGCCAGATTCTATGCAATGGGGGATCGAGCGGGCGCTGTTCTCGCTAGGCGCGTTAGGAGGAGAGAGGCTCAATCCAAGATTCCATTCCTGTTTGGGTCTGACGGTTCTCGTGTTTACAATCCCATCCATATTGCTGAGGAGTTTGCTTCGTATTACTCCTCTCTCTATGATCTTGGTTCTGACCCGGGAGTCCCTCAGCCCTCGCCAAGGCTAATCATGGCGTTCTTGGAGAAAGCTAATCTTCCTTTGGTCAATGCGGAGCAGCTTTCCTTTCTGAACTCTCCTATTGTTGAATCTGAGCTTTCCCAAATTGTCAGTGACTCTAATAAATGTTCTTCTCCAGGCCCGGACGGTTTTCCTTTTCTCCACTATGCGCAATTCCTCTCTGTCCTCTCCCCTTTTCTCCTTCGTTTATTTAACAACTGGGCGTCTGTTGGCAGCATCAGGGCGGAGGGGTTGGAGGCCTCCATTGCGACCCTCCCTAAACCGGGGAAACCCACAACATCTCCGGGAAAGTTTTGCCCCATAGCCCTCCTGAATTGCGACGTTAAAATCTATGCTAAAATCTGGGCCAATAGATTGATAGCGGTGCTCCCTAGCCTTATACACCCCGACCAAGTTGGGTTTGTCCCTGGCAGGCAAACCAGAGATGGCACAAGATGACTAATTGATCTCCTGGATGTGGTGGAGAGGGAGGGTCTCCCCAGTGTTTTCCTGTCTCTCGATGCCGAAAAGGCGTTTGACAGGGTGCACTGGGGATATATCGAGCTCACGCTCGGAAAATTTGGGCTTACAGGACTGATTTCCAAGGCCATTATGGCTCTATACTCTAATCCCTGTGCGTCGGTTTGCTCGGGCGGCTTTAAATCTCGGACATTCCCGATTTTGAACGGGACCCATCAGGGCTGTCCCCTCTCCCCCCTTATTTTTGCTCTGATCATGGAGCCTATGGCTGCCTTAATTAGACAGTGTCCTGATATTAAGGGGGTGCGGGTTGGGGAGACTGAACATAAAATTGGACTTTACGCTGACTAGTGCTAGTACCTCGGCTTGAACTTCACTGAACGCGATCACTTCAATTTTATCCCAATTTTCCGCGGTATCATATTATAAACTTAATCTGACTAAATCCATTATTTTCCCCCTTTTTCTTCCGGTTGATCTCCAAATTCAAATTCAATCTAAATTTGCGTTTATTTGGGCCCCTATGGGGTTTTCCTACCTGGGCGTCTGGATAACTAGATTGGATAGCATCGTTCGTTCTAATTGCGAGGAAACTATCACCGAAATTAGGAGGGGCATCGATTAGCTATCGAGCTCTTCGCTCTCGTGGATGGCCCGTATACAAACCGTTAAAATGCTATTTCTCCCCAAAATTATCTATTTATTTCGGTGTCTTCCCCTTTCCATACCTTCCAAATTTATTTCGGCTTTCCAATCAATCATAGATCGGTTTATTTGGAATAACAAGCCACACTGGATTAAGCGCCAAATCATGTCCCTTCCGTACTCTATGGGTGGTTTGGGTGTTCCCTCGATTCAGTTTTACTATAGGGCGGCGATCTTAGAGCCTCTTAAGCTATGGTGGGAGGGGAACTCGCGGTTACCCTGGGAGCTCATTGAATCTCATTTTGCCCCCAGAAATTCTCTCAAATTACTTCTGGAGCTTTGGTTGCTCCAGGTCTCTCCTCGTGGCCCTACTCTTCGCTCTATCAAGACTGCCTCTAAAATATGGTTGTCTGTTTGCTCTTCCCAATTCCTATTTATGTATGACTATGTCTCCCTACGGGCCCTGGAGTGTGCTATTGGGCACACCTCTCTCTCCTCCTGGGAAATGCGGGGGGTGCGCCGGGTGGCTGACCTGTTTGGCTCGGATGGCTTATTGTCGTTTGAGGTCCTTGCGGGTAGATTTCCTCTCTCTGGCAGAGATTTCTTTCAATATCTACAACTCCGCAGCTTTCTCAGGTCGCGTCGGCTATTTGGTGCCCCCCCGCCTCTGTCGGAGGACCCAGCACACCGGTTCTTTAGACGGCCACTCTCGTGCCCCATGGCGTTTCTATTATCTATAAGGCCCTCATATCCCATGATATTCCTGCTAAGCTTCCTTTTATGATTTCCTGGGAGTCCTCTCTTGGTTTTGATGCATCCCTAGAGGACTGGCACTTTGCGATGGTACACCCTTCTAAGTATTCCTCGTGTATAGGCCACTTGGAGCAGTCTAAAAAGATCCAGCTGCAGTGGTACCTCACCCCTGCACGCTTGGCCAGGTTTGGTCCCTCTGCTTCCCCTCTCTGCTGGAGGGGGTGCGGGGCTATTGGTTCCGGTTCCCATATATGGTGGTCCTGTCCACAGGTTCAGGTCTTCTGGCGTCAAGTTGAGACTCTAATCGCGGAGGTCATCCAGGTTCCCTTTGTTTTAAGCGGGTGTCTGGCTGTATTGGGTGTCTCTCTCGCGGGGTTCCCCTCCCCTCTCCTTCCGATAATCTCTAATATTTTGATCGCTGCCAGACAATGTATAGCGAGTCATTGGAAATCCTCAGATATCCCATCTATGGCTGCTTTGATTTCCAAGATTAACCTTCATTTTACCTATGAAGCAATTATGGCACAGAGTCTCTCCAAGAAAAATAAGGTACTCTCCTAGTGGGATCCTTGGGTTTCCTCAGTTCACATTCCTCCGTCCGCCCTTGCTCTCATTTAGTATCTTTTGTAAGCGGTGATTTGTGTTAAGGCCCCATCACACACAGCGACGCTGCAGCGATACAGACAACGATGCTGATCGCTGCAGCGTCGCTGTTTTGTCGCTGTGTGGTTGCTGGGGAGCTGTCACACAGACAGCTCTCTCCAGCGACCAACGATCAGGGGAACGACTTCGGCATCGTTGAAACTGTCTTCAACAATGCCGAAGTCCCCCTGCAGCACCCGGGTAACCAGGGTAAACATCGGGTTACTAAGCGCAGGGCCACGCTTAGTAACCCGATGTTTACCCTGGTTACCAAAAAAAACAAACAGTACATACTCACCATCTGATGTCCGTCAGGTCCCTTGCCGTCTGCTTCCTGCTCTGACTGAGCTGCCGTACAGTGAGAGCAGAGCGCAGCGGTGACGTCACTGCTGTGCTGTGCTCTCACTGTACGGCCGGATCTCAGTCAGAGCAGGAAGCGGACGGCAAGGGACCTGACGGACATCAGATGGTGAGTATGTACTGTTTGTTTTTTTTTACATTTACGCTGGTAACCAGGGTAAACATCGGGTTACTAAGCGCGGCCCTGCGCTTAGTAACCCGATGTTTACCCTGGTTACCAGTGAAGACATCGCTGGATCGGTGTCACACACACCGATTCAGCGATGTCAGCGGGACCTCAATGATCAAAAAACGGCCCAGGCCATTCCGACACGACCAGCGATCTTGCAGCAGGGGCCTGATCGCTGGTACGTGTCACACATAGCGAGATCGCTACTGAGGTCGCTGTTGCGTCACAAAACTTGTGACTCAGCAGCGATCTCGCTAGCGATCTCGCTATGTGTGACGGGGCCTTTATAGTTAATTTCGTATTCTATGCTGAAATTGCTGTGATCCTAGAACAATGTGTATTGTTCCCCCTCCCCCTTGTTCCTTTTTCCCTCTTTGTTCCTCCTGCGGGAGATTTTTGTATGTACCTATTTCTTTATTGCTAATAAAAAGTTAATTGGTTAAAAAAAAAAAATTGTGCCATTTCAGGTCTCCATTGAATTTTTTTGGCTGCGTCTTAGCCTAGTTTTTGACACCAGTTTGCTGTAAAAAAAGGACAAGCCAGATATTTTAAGGTGGGGTATCTCCGTCACATGGACCACATATCAGTGTGTTCACAATTGTGCCATTTCAGGCATCCATTGAATTTTTTTTGCTGTGTATTTGCCAAGCTATTGATATTAGTTTGCTGCCAAAAATGAAAAAGGACAAGCCAGATATTTTAAAGTGGGATATCTAAGTCACACGCATCACATATCAGTGTGCTTAAAATTGTGCCATTTCAGGCCTCCATTGCATTTGAATTTTTTTGCTGTGTCTTAGTCTAGTTATTGACACCAGTTTGCTGCAAAAAAATACAGGCCAGATATTTTAAGGTGGGGTATCTCTGTCCCATGGATCACATATCAGTGTGTTCAAAATTGTGCAATTTCAGGCCTCCATTGAATTTTGTTTGCTGTGTATTTGCCAAGTTATTGATACTAGTTTGCTGCCAAAATTAAAAAAGAACAGGCCAGATATTTTAAAGTGGGGTATCTCCATCACACGCATCACATATCAATGTGCTCAAAATTGTGCCATTTCAGGCCTCCATTGCAGTTTTTTGCTGTGTCTTAGTCTAGTTATTGATACTAGTTTGCTGCCAAAAAAAAGGACAGGCCAGATATTTTAAAGTGAGGTATCTTCGTCACACACATCACATATCAGTGTGCTCAAAATTGTGTCATTTCAGGCCTCCATTGAATTTTTTTGCTGTGCCTTAGCCTAGTTATTGACACCAGTTTGTTGAAAAATAAATTGTTACCTACAGGCCAGATATTTTAAACTGTGGTTTTCCCACACATGGATCACATATAAGTTCACTCCAAATTCAGCCATTTGTAGTGAATGTGGAAAATATTGTACTCCATTTAAAATGGGCAAGGTGCACAGCAAGAGACGGGGAAGTGGATGTGATGGTGATAGTGCATGCAGAGGCTGAGGCAAGCTGAAAAAAAAAAAAAAAAAAAAGGCCAATGGGTCACAAATATGCAGTAGTACCACTAGGTCACAGCAGATATCACAGGAAATAAATTCCCATAAACATACAACCTGGTGAGTTGATGCCCCACGCGTATCGCCCGGCGAACCAGGCTTCGTCAGGGAAAATCATCTTCCCTGACGAAGCCTGGTTCGCCCTCAGGTATTTTTTTCTTCGGCTCGCCCTCAGGTATTATTTCCTTTTGGGACTATCTAATGTGCCTAATATATATATATTTTTGTTTGCTTAGGCATCATTTTTTGACATTTTTCGGGGCACTGTCTCTATTTTATATATACAGGTCTGCGCTACACCCCATGAGCCATTAGGTTTTGGGTCACGTTATTACACTGTGCTATGGTCCATTTTTCCTGTGTGTTTCTGATGGTGCTTATATGTTTTTAATTATGTTTTTATTGTTTGTGATGTGTTTTTTGAGCTATTAATTAAACAGTTTGTATTTTATACATATTGTCGTTTATTGTTTGTAGGTGTGCGAATCACTGCAGTGATGCTTTCTCTTTTTCTTTGGGAAGATCTGTGGCTGACACCATTGAACCTACAGCCAGGCATGGTCGTGTGTGACAATGGCTGGGTTGTGGTGGTGGCTCTGAGGTGAGGCAAGCTCAAACACGTACCATGTCTGGACCATGTGCTTAACCTCGTTGTTCAACAGTTTCTCAAAACCTACCTGGAGCTGTCGGATCTGCTTGTCAAAGTATGATGCCTGTGTGCCCATTTTAGAAAGTCATCTACAGCTTCCGCCGCCCTTGCTGTGCTTCAGCAGCCTTTGCAGCTTCCGGCTCACTGACTGTTGTGTGATGTCCCCATCCATTGGAACTCTACACTGCAGATGTTTAGGATTTGTGAGCAGAAGAGGGCAGTTGTTGACTACCAGCATCAGCAAGGCTTTCGGTATTCAGTTCAGACTCCACATATAAGACATGAGGAGTGGACATGGATGTCAGACATACTGTGTTAGGGTTGGCGGAACGCACCGAGTATATATATGATTTATAATAGGTGCGTTCGCAACCAGGGTCCACCCTGCAGGAGAAAGCCTGCTGCTAGCAATTGGCAGCACTATATGGCAGTATTAGCGAACTCTGTTACTTCACAGAATCGTTAAGATAGGGAAACGCTGTGCCCTGTTAACCTCACAGAGGATCACAGCTACCTAACAGAGCAGAAAGCAAACAGTGGTCATGCAGTCAGCCTGGCACACGAACAACTCCTCTCCGGTGAAGCCGGAATTCTAGTGGCTATATGCCAACCCTGAATTCATGTACACAAATCTCCTCACCGGAGGTGCCGGTATTCTAGGGGCTTATTTCAGCCAACCCTGATGACATGCAGACATGACCACAAAGTAGCAAAGCTCATGACATAGGTTGATACTAGCGCATGGCCGTGGGGCCATGTGAACCTTTTATATCTGTAGCAGACAAGGACTTTCCTAGTGGTCCAATAGGAGCCGCTACAGGACCTAAGCGTGTGACCCCAGACCTCCAATTGAAGGTCGACCCTTGGGCATGCTCAGTAGAGGAAAAGCAGGACTTAGTCCCAGGAGCATCTGCCCGCCGAAGAATAGTGCTAGTTACAATGGCTGAGCCTGGAAGATCAGTAGTAACCAAGCGCACATTATCTGCCTGAGCCAGACGCTGAGAACGACATCTCCGCTGAGCAGGTTCCACTGCGGCTGGAGGAGAATGGGAGACTGCAGCGGACATGGTTCGAGATTCCTCCTGTGCAGCAGCGGGAACTCGATACCTAACATACTATATGTACCATCCTCCAAAACTTTGAGGACTCCACCAAGATGGTGAGTGGAGATGACGCCATAAATATCATCAGCATCCCCCTTCTCTGTGTTTTGAAATGCTCTCTGCTCACAATCAAAGAGGATGCATTGCAGGCGGAGGACAATAAGATGGAGCAAGGAGCCATACAGGATGATTACAGACAGTCCAGCCTCATCTCATCCCAACATGGATTGGGTGACAGTGAGGAAGAGGAGGAGGAAGAACAGGAGCTAGACGGTACTACCTGCACAACTGTCATACCATCTGTTCATCCTGGATGAGGAGAGCATGGTCAGTTGTCCTCTTGGTGAGGACATGAAAGTCTTGCCTGTTAGCAGACTGGCACGTATGGCTGAGTTTATGTTAAGCTGCCTTTCCCATGACCCACGCGTTCTCTAAATTTTGGGTGACAGTCATTATTGGTTGATAAAACTTCTAGACCCACCCTACAAGGAGAACTTTCTATCTCTTATTCCAGACGCAGACAGGTCTACTAAAATGGAGCAGTACCAGTAGCAGATGGCCCTTGTTGCGGAATTATAAAAATAATCCCATCTGAAAACGTTGGGGACAGAGGTCACAGTTCGTTGGACAACCAAGGAGTACAGGCAAGAGAGACACAACTCCAATCCAGCAGAGGCATAGGAACACTGGCAAAGTTCTGGGAGAGTTTTCTCAGACCCTCCCATCGCACTGGCCCTGGGGTGGGGGTACTCTCACAAGGAGTGCAACGATTTGCAAGATGCTGAGGGAGTACCTTGCTGACCGTACTAATGTCCTCTATAATTCCTCTGTCCCTTTTAATTATTTGGTATCCAAGCTGGACACGTGGCGTGAACTGGCTCTCTCCATCTTGGAGGTCCTGGCCTGCCCTGCCGCTAGCGTTTTTTCAGAGCTGGTTTTTAGTGCTGCTGGTGGAATTATAACTGATAAGCTCATCCGCCTGTCAACTGAAAATGCTGAAAGGCTGACTCATAAAAAAACAAGGGGTGGATTGGGCCAGACTTCTCTACACCACTGAATGATAGCAGCATAACGTAAACTCAAATCCAGCGGGTTTTTTTTGGGGAGTTCTAGTCCCATGCACCTCTGCACAAACACACATTGGTATACCATGATTTTGGCTATTTGATGTTATCCTCTTCCTTCTCCTCATCTTCATCATCCACAACCACTATATCACCAGGGTGACCGTGGTCCGTGATTCAACACCCACATAATTTTTTTAAAGGGCGTTTATGATGCCCAATAACAAAAAATTTTGTACAGTATGTTCATTTATACCCCCAGGGGTAGATGTTTGTCAGCCCATACACTTAGTGTATGGGCATTAAAAGTATAGGAGACCCACTCCTTTATAATGGTAACATTTTTTATGTGGCCCACCTCCACGTCTAGTTAAACAAATTTTTTTCAGCCATTACATGCACTGTATAGGCAAACAGTATTGGAGACCCACTTCCTAATAAAGGGAAAATTGTTTTATGAGGCCCTCCCCCACGTCTCTTCCAAGGGGTATTGGGGTGCACCAAAATTTGTGGCAGCTCTGGAATTCACTGCAAGGGCAAACAGTATGGTCACCCCACCCCCTTTTGGGCCTCCGTCCCCTGTTGGGACCCTAGCTATGGAGTGGGCTGCTTTCCCCACAAAACCTTCCATCCACTGGTATCTCTTGTCCAGTGTGACAAGTTCATTGGCATTCTGGGGATCATCCTTTGCCACCCAAAACTGTAATGACCTCAGCAGGGAGTGCAAAAACTGGTCCATTACCACCCCTTCTACCGTCTGTGCAGGCATACAGGATTCTGGCTGCAGCCATTTGTGAACCAGGTGCAACAGGTCAAACATTTGGGAGTGCAGTGGTTTGTCCTGGTGATATGCCCAACGGTGAACCTGCTTGTGCCCTGAGGGTCATTGTTATGCCCAAGTGTGCAAGAATCTCCACTTTTAACTTGCCATACTATTTAGCATCCTGCCAAGCTAAATCATAGTGTGCTTTCTGGGGTTCCCCAGTCAAGTATGGTGCCAGTTCCTCTGCCCACTGCTCTGGCAGGAGTTTTTCCCTCTCGGCGACCCTTTCAAACAGAATCAGGAAAGCCTCGACATTGCAATTGTCCATTGTACATTCTTCAGCCTCAACACTGCAATTCTCCACTACAGATTCTTCAGGCTCAACACTGCAATTCTCAAATGCAGGTTCTTCAGCCTCAAAACTGCAATTCTCCATTGCCGGGTCTTCAGCCTCAAAACTGTAATTTGCCAATGCCAGGCCTTCAGCCTCAAAACTGCAATTTGCCAATGCTGGATCTTCAGCCTTAAAACTGCAATTTGTTAAATGCCGAGTATTCAGCCTCCACACCTCAATTCCGCACTGCTGGGTCTTCAGCCTTAACACTGCAATTCGCCAATGTCGGGTCTTCAGGTTCAAAACTGCAATTCGCCAATGCTGGGTTTTTAGCCTCAAAACTGCAATTCGCCACTGCCAGGTCTTCGGCCTCAAAACGGCAATTTGCCAATGCTGTTTCTTCAGCCTCATAACTGCAATTCGCCAATGCTGGGTCTTCAGCTTCAAAACTGTAATTCGCCAATGCGGGGTCTTCAGGTTCAAAACTGCAATCCGCCAATGCTGGGTTTTTAGCCTCAAAACTGCAATTCGCCACTGCCAGGTCTTCGGCCTCAACACTGCAATTCGCCAATGTCAGGTTTTCAGTATCAAAACTGCAATTTGTCAATGACAGGTTTTCAGCCTCAAAACTGCAATTCGCCAATACTGGGTCTTCAGCCTCAACACTGCAATTCACCACTGCCGGGTCTTCAGCCTCAACACTGCAATTTGCCACTGCCAGGTCTTCAGCCACAACACTGTAATTCAGTGCATAGGCAAACAGTATGGTAGTGCCAACTTCCTAATAATGGGAACATTGCTTTCAGGTGGCCCTCCTATACGTTTGCTCAAAGGGTTATGGTGGTGCATCCAAACTTGGGGCAGGTGTTGCATTCGCTACATAGGCAAACAGTATGGGAGTACCAACTTTGAAATAATGGGAACATTGCTTTCAGGTGGCCATCCTGTACCTCTGTTCAAAGGGTTATTGGGGTGCGTCTAAATTTGGGGCAGGGCAGGCCTTGCATTCTCTTTATGGTCAAACAGTATGGGAGTATCAACTTCCTAATAATGGAACATTGCTTTCAGGTGGCCATCCTGTACGTCTGTTCAAAGGGTTATTTTAATGCGTCCATATTTGGGGCAGGTGTTGCATTCACTGCATAGGCACAAAGTATGGGAGTATCAACTTCCTAATAATTGGAACATTGCTTTCAGGAGACCCTCCTGTACATCTCTTCAAAGGGTTATTGGGGTGCGTACACATTTTGGGCAGCCCTGCCACTCACTGCATATGCAATAACAGTATAGGAGACCCACTGTTTAATAATAGGAACAACAAAGCATAGCAGGCTGATGGCTCTCTAAGAATAGTTAGGGCTTACTGCTGGCTCTATAAAAAATAGAGAAGGCTGCCTCATGACCCTATAAAAACAGGCTTTGTGACTTTCAGAGTCCTCCTTCATAAATGAAACAGGATGTGTCTGATGATATGTCACACACAACATGGCAACATAAGGGTGTAAAATATGAAAATTACATTTCCCAGTGAATGCATTTGTCTTTGCTGAAAGCAATGCTAAAGTTGAGAAACACATCAAAGACACTACATGTAAACATAGCCCAAGATGTGGAGGAGCATTTTTGTTTTTGGCTATTTATTTTGTGTTATATACAAGTCATTACCCTGGAAAGGATGCTACTTAACATATTTCCCATGAAAATCCATTTTTGTTTTGTTTTTGAATGTTTTATGGTGAGTCTGTAAAAGTGGCGTAAGACTCTGACAACATTGCTCACAGCAGTGTCCAGGAGTCTTCCCCATGATGTTCCCATGTCATTTGGGCACTGATCCCATCGATCTCCCCAATTTATAGTCACTCTATAGTCCTCCCCGGGGTCTGGGGTAAAAATGCTAGAGTTTCCCATAGCTTTACATTGGGCTCGTTGCTCTAGAGCAATCCAATATGCTTGATCAGAGCAACGAGCACCTGAGCATTTTTGTGCTCGCCCATCACTACTTGGCATGCAAAAAATAAGCTTTCACCCAGCCCCAGATCCCGAAAAATAGACATGCTACGGGTCTTGGAAAATGATGCCATTTTTTTTTTAATCAAAGTTTGGATTTTTTCTTTCACCACTTAAATAAAAAAGAACCTATACATGTTTGGTATCCACAAACTCATCATGACCTGGAGAATCATAATGGCAGGTCAGTTTTAGCATTTGGTAAACATGGTAAAAAAAACCCGACAATTGTGAGATTGCACTTTTTTTTAACAATTTCATCGCACTTGTATATTTTTCCCATTTACCAGTACACGATATGGTAAAACAAATTACTTTGTACAACTCGTCCCACAAAAAACAAGCCCTAACATGGCCATATTGACAGAAAAATAAAAATGTTATGGCTCTCGGAAGCAGGGGAGCAAAAAACAAATGCAAAAATGAAAATGGGTTGCAGAGTAAAGGGTTAAGTGTCATACAGGTGTAATTTTTTTCTTCTTTAAATAAACTCATGAATGGTATTGTGTTTCTTTGGATCACAGAAATTAATCTCAAACACCTGTGATTATTAGTTTACCAGGTGAATCCAATTAAATGAAATCTCCTTAAGAAGGATGTTGCACATTATTAAGCAAGCCATATGTTTCAGGAAATATGGGAAAGAAAAAGGATCACTCTGCAGTTAAAAAACATTAAATTGTGTAATGCTTTGGAACAGATATGAAAACATTGGACATTTTACAAAAATCTAATCGTGATCATTGTTCTGTGAAGAGATTTGTAGCTGATACAGAGCACTAATGGGTTCGTGCAGATAAAGGCATAATGAGAAAGGTTTCTACCAGGCAAATTCATCAGAATAAGAGAGCAGCTGCTAAAATACAATTACAAAGCAGCAAACAGGTATTTGAATCTGCTGGTGCCTCTGGATCCCTGCTGTTATGCTAGAGTAGCTACTCACTACTAATAATAGGTAAAGCGAAAAAAAAACTGCAACAGACCCTGCTGGTTCTTAGTGGTTTCTACGTGAGCTGAGATAGCCCTAACCACAAACTAGAACATGGCAACTTTCATCTATGCTACCTGAAAGGCCGTCGAGCGCTTCACGTTCCTGTTTAAACACTGGAGGGCAGAGCTGAGTGTGGATTACCTATAAAAAGGAAAGTTTGCTGAAAAAGGAAAGATCCAAGAGTGAGTAAAATAAACCATGAAATACAAAATAAAGTATAACTTATATACTAATAAATAATATGCAGCCTACTTCCTAAAACTAAAGTAAACTAAACTAAAGCAAAGAACTAACCCCTTGCTGGAATTTCACTGACTGGATATAAACTACATCAGAATGGCTGCACATCCAAAAGAGAATCACCTCACCAGTAGGAAATACCAGCAGGTGGAAGAATATAAAGCTGCATCCGAAAGGTGATAGGGAAGACAAATTAAAACACCCGTGTAATCATAAACATACTACAGCAAGTATAATAGTACCTAAACACTTGCATAAACCTACTGTTGGCCCACCCCTAAACAGTGCTCACAGACCGAAATGGTTGCAGTGGGCCCAGGCATACATGAAGACTACATTTAAAACAGTCTTGTTTACTGTGCTGTGAATAACAGCTGTGCAACCCTGGATGGTCCTGATGGATGGCGCATTGGATAGATGGTGGATGGTCACCATGTCCCAACGAGACTGAAATGTCAGCAAGAAGATGGCAGAGTCATGTTTTGGGCCGGAATTATGGGAAGAGAGATGGTAGGCCTCTTTGGGGTCATTGAAGTTGTGAAAAGACCTTGGCAAAGTATATAGCATTTCTGACTGACCACCGTCTGCCATGGTACGAAAAAAATAACAGTACCATGCTTCAAAGAATACCTCTGAGTCATTGACTGCTATTGGCATAAAAAGAGAGAAAGTCATGGAATGGCTACCATCGTCCCCTGACCTCAACTTTATTAAGATCCTTTGGAGCATCCTTAAGTAAGAGATCTAAGAGAGTGGGTGGCAGTTCACATCAAACAGGAGCTGTGGGAAGCTTTTCTGACATCCTGCAAAGAAATTCAAGTAAACATTATCCAAAAACTCACAAGTACAATGGATGCAAGAATTGTGAAGGTGATATCAAAGAAGGGTTCTATGTTAACATGTAACTTGCCCAGTTAAAGTATTTTTGATTGAAAATGCTTTTGATTTCAGTAAATGTGACCTCTTAATCCTGCAAAATAAAATAAATGACCATTTTCAGTTCTTAACAACCTATAAACTGTTTGGAAACTCTGAAAACTGTGCATAATAATTTGGAACAATTAATGTTATTTTTTTAGTTTTGAAAAAAAAAAATACTGTTATCATTGTGAAATTTGTCCAATAAAATTTGATTTACTCTCCAACAGTTGAAGAGTTGAACATTATGCTGACTTATTTGCATTGACCATTTAGGCAAATCAGAGAAACAGAGCAGTTGCATAATAATTTGCATCTCAGTGTACTGGTGGTTTATAGTGATATAGTCCCAGAATTGTAACAGAATTTCAGCAATACAGTTCAGAGCCTGCCATAACAATACTGTCATTTGAATAGCATAGGTTTTCATTGTGTTTGTATTGAGTGGTGGAAGGACTCACAATGTCCAAAACCATACACATTGGTAGACATTTGTTCATGCTTTTCAACAGATAGACAGTAATAAACAAATAATAAAACGAAACAGTGTCCAATGATTTGCTATATAATAATTTTTATTAACCCCTTCATGACCTTGCCGTTTTTTGCAATTCTGACCAGTGTCCCTTTATGAGGTAATAACTCAGGAACGCTTCAACGGATCCTAGCGATTCTGAGATTGTTTTTTCGAGACATATTGGGCTTCATGTTAGTGGTAAATTTAGGTCGATAATTTCTGAGTTTATTTGTGAAAAAAACGGAAATTTGGCAAAAATTTTGAAAATTTCGCAATTTTCACATTTTGAATTTTTATTCTGTTAAACCAGAGAGTTATGTGACACAAAATAGTTAATAAATAACATTTCCCACATGTCTACTTTACATCAGCACAATTTTGGAAACAAATTTTTTTTTTGCTAGGAAGTTATAAGGGTTAAAATTTGACCAGTGATTTCTCATTTTTACAACAAAATTTACAAAACCATTTTTTTTAGGGACCACCTCACATTTGAAGTCAGTTTGAGGGTTCTATATGGCTGAAAATACCCAAAAGTGACACCATTCTAAAAACTGCACCCCTCAATGTGCTCAAAACCACATTCAAGAAGTTTATTAACCCTTCAGGTGTTTCACAGCAGCAGAAGCAACATGGAAGTAAAAAATGAACATTTAACTTTTTAGTCACAAAAATGATATTTTAGCGAAATTTTTTTTATTTTCCCAAGGGTAAAAGGAGAAACTGGACCACGGACGTTGTTGTCCAATTTGTCCTGAGTACGCTGATACCTCATATGTGGGGGTAAACCACTGTTTGGGCGCACGGCAGGGCTCGGAAGGGAAGGAGCGCCATTTGACTTTTTCAATGAAAAATTGGCTCCAATCTTTAGCGGACACCATGTCGCGTTTGGAGAGCCCCCGTGTGCCTAAACATTGGAGCTCCCCCACAAGTGACCCCATTTTGGAAACTAGACCCCCCAAGGAACTCATCTAGAAGCATAGTGAGCACTTTAAACCCCCAGGTGCTTCACAAATTGATCCGTAAAAATGAAAAAGTACTTTTTTTTTCACAAAAAAATTATTTTAGCCTCAATTTTTTCATTTTCACATGGGCAACAGGATAAAATGGATCCTAAATTTTGTTGGGCAATTTCTCCTGAGTACACCAATACCTCACATGTGGGGGTAAACCACTGTTTGGGCACATGGTAAGGCTCGGAAGGGAAGGAGCGCCATTTGACTTTTTGAATGAAAAATTATCTCCATCGTTAGCGGACACCATGTCGCGTTTGGAAAGCCCCTGTGTGCCTAAACATTGGAGCTCCTCCACAAGTGACCCCATTTTGGAAACTAGACCCCCCAAGGAACTCATCTAGAGGCATAGTGAGCACTTTAAACCCCCAGGTGCTTCACAAATTGATCCGCAAAAATGAAAAAGTACTTTTTTTTTCACACAAAATTTCTTTTAGCCTCAATTCTTTCATTTTCACATGGGCAACAGGATAAAATGGATCCTAAAATTTGTTGGGCAATTTCTCCTGAGTATGCCGATACCTCATATGTGGGGGTAAACCACTGTTTGGGTGCACGGCAAGGCTCGGAAGGGGAGGCGTGCCATTTGACTTTTTGAATGGAAAATTAGCTCCAATCGTTAGCGGACACCATGTCGCGTTTGGAGAGCCCCTGTGTGCCTAAACATTTGAGCTCCCCTACAAGTGACCCCATTTTGGAAACTAGACCCCCCAAGGAACTTATCTAGATGCATAGTGAGCACTTATAACCCCCAGGTGCTTCACAGAAGTTTATAACGCAGAGCCATGAAAATAAAAAAATAATTTTTCTTTCCTCAAAAATGATTTTTAGCCCAGAATTTTTTATTTTCCCAAGGGTAATAGGAGAAATTGGACCCCAAATGTTGTTGTCCAGTTTGTCCTGAGTACGATGATACCCCATATGTGGGGGTAAACCACTGTTTGGGCGCACGGCAGGGCTCGGAAGGGAAGGCACGCCATTTGGCTTTTTGAATGGAAAATTAGCTCCAATCATTAGCGGACACCATGTCGCGTTTGGAGAGCCCCTGTGTGCCTAAACATTGGAGCTCCCACACAAGTGACCCCATTTTGGAAACTAGACCTCCCAAGGAACTAATCTAGATGTGTGGTGAGCACTTTGAACCCCCAAGTGCTTCACAGAAGTTTATAACGCAGAGCCATGAAAATAAAAAATAATTTTTCTTTTCTCAAAAATGATTTTTTAGCCCACAATTTTTTATTTTCCCAAGGGTAATAGGAGAAATTGGACCCCAAAAGTTGTTTTCCAGTTTCTCCTGAGTACGATGATACCCCATATGTGGGGGTAAACCACTGTTTTGGCACACGTCGGGGTTCGGAAGGGAAGTAGTGACGTTTTGAAATGCAGACTTTGATGGAATGCTCTGCGGGCGTCAGGTTGCGTTTGCAGAGCCCCTGATGTGCCTAAACAGTAGGAACTCCCCACAATTGACTCCATTTTGGAAACTAGACCCCCAAGGGAACTTATCTAGATGTGTGGTGAGCACTTTGAACCCCCAAGTGCTTCACAGAAGTTTATAACGCAGAGCCGTGAAAATAATAAAGGTGTTTCCTTTCCTCAAAAATATTTTTTTAGCCCAGAATTTTTTATTTTTGCAAGAGTAACAGGAGAAATTGGACACCAAAAGTTGTTGTCCAGTTTCTCCTGAGTACGCTGATACCCCATATGTGGGGGTAAACCACTGTTTGGGTACATGCCGGGGCTCGGAAGGGAAGTAGTGACGTTTTGGAATGCAGACTTTGATGGAATGGTCTGCGGGCATCATGTTACGTTTGCAGAGCCCCTGATATGCCTAAACAGTAGAAACCCCCCACAAGTGACCCCATTTTGGAAACTAGACCCCCCAAGGAACTTATCTAGATGTGTGGTGAGCACGTTCAACCCCCAAGTGCTTCACAGAAGTTTACAACGCAGAGCCGTGAAAATAAAAAATCATTTTTCTTTCCTCAAAAAAGATGTTTTAGCAAGCAATTTTTTATTTTCACAAGGGTAACAGGAGAATTTGGACCACAATATTTGTTGCCCAGTTTGTCCTGAGTACGCTGATACCCCATATGTGGGGGTAAACCACTGTTTGGGCACACGTCAGGGCTCGGAAGGGAAGTAGTGACATTTGAAATGCAGACTTTGATGGAATGGTCTGCGGGCGTCACATTGCATTTGCAGAGCCCCTGATGTGCCTAAACAGTAGAAACACCCCACAAGTGACCCCATTTTGGAAACTAGACCCCGAAGGAACTTATCTAGATGTGTGGTGAGCACTTTCAACCCCCAAGTGCTTCACAGAAGTTTATAACGCAGAGCCGTGAAAATAAAAAATAATTGTTCTTTCCTCAAAAATTATGTTTTAGCAAGTAATTTTTTATTTTTGCAAGGGTAACAGGAGAAATTGGACCCCAACAGTTGTTGCCCAGTTTGTCCTGAGTACGCTGGTACCCCAAATGTGGGGGTAAACCACTGTTTGGGCGCACGTCGGGGCTTGGAAGGGCGGGAGCACCATTTGACTTTTTGAACGCAAGATTGGCTGGAATCAATGGTGGCGCCATGTTGCGTTTGGAGACCCCTGATGTGCCTAAACAGTGGAAACCCCTCAATTCTAACTTCAACACTAACCCCAACACACCCCTAATCCTAATCCCAACTGTAGCCATAACCCTAATCACAACCCTAACCCCAACACACCCCTAACCACAACCCTAACCGCAACACAACCGTAACCCTAATTCCAACCCTAATCCTAACCCTTATCCCAACAGTAACCCTAATCCCAACCCT
This sequence comes from Ranitomeya variabilis, assembly GCF_051348905.1. Lineage (NCBI taxonomy): Eukaryota > Metazoa > Chordata > Amphibia > Anura > Dendrobatidae > Ranitomeya > Ranitomeya variabilis. Next base: position 494,311,619 of record NC_135235.1, read on the forward strand.
AACCACAACTGTAACCCCAACACACCCCTAACCCTATCCGTAACCCTAACCACAAGCCTATTCTTAACCCTATTTCCAACCCTAGCCCTAATTCCAACCCTAACCCTAAGGGTATGTGCCCACGTTGCGGATTCGTGTGAGATTTTTCCGCACGATTTTTGAAAAATCTGCAGGTAAAAGGCACTGCGTTTTGCCTGCGGATTTACAGCAGATTTCCAGTGTTTTTTTGTGCGGATTTCACCTGCAGATTCCTATTGAGGAACAGGTGTAAAACGCTGCGGAATCCGCACAAAGAATTGACATGCTGCGGAAAATACAATGCAGCGTTTCTGCACGGAATTTTCCGCACCATGGGCACAGCAGATTTGGTTTTCCTTAGGTGTACATGGTACTGTAAACCTGATGGAAAACTGCTTCGAATTCGCAGCGGCCAATCCGCTGCCGATCCGCTGCGGATCCGCGGCCGATCCGCGGCCGATCCGCTGCGGATCCGCGGCCGAGCCGCTCTGTGTGCACATGCCATAACCCTACCCCTAACCCTAACCCTACCCGTAACCCTAACCCTACCCCTAACCCTACCCCTAGTTCTAACCCTAACCCTAGTGGAAAAAGAAAAAAAAATATTTTCTTTATTTTATTATTGTCCCTACCTATGGGGGTGATAAAGGGGGGGGTTTATTTATTATTTTTTTATTTTGATCGCTGTGGTAGAACCTACCACAGCGATCAAAATGTACCTGTAACGAATCTGCCAGCCTGCAGATTCGGCGGGCGTACTGAGCATGCGCCCGCCATCTTGGAAGATGGCGGCGCCCAGGGAGAAGACGGACCGACTTTGGGAGGATCGGTAAGTATGAGGGGGTGGTGGGGGGGTGGATCGGAGCACAGGGGGGGGGATCGGAGGACGGGGGGAGCGGACAGGAGCACGGGGGAGCGGGCAGGAGGACGGGGGAGCGGGCAGGAGGACGGAGAGGACCGGGCCACATAACGGACGACTGGGGAGGAGATCAGGGGCGGTGGGGGGGGCCAGTACATGATTTCCAGCCATGGCAGATGCTATTGCAGCATCGGCCATGGCTGGATTGCAATATTTCACCATTTTCATAGGTGAAATATTGCAAATTGCTCTGATTGGCTGTTGCACTTTCAACAGCCAATCAGAGCGATCGTAGCCACGTGGGGGCAAAGCCACCCCCCCCTAGGCTGAAGTACAACTCCCCCTCTCCCTGCAGATCGGGTAAAATAGGAATTAACCCTTTCACCCGATCTGCAGGGATGCGATCATTCCATGACGCCGCATAGGCGTCATGGGTCGGGAAGAGAATGTTCAACAACGTGGGGTAGAGTGGGAGACAAAATACCAAAGAGGGGGCACTGAAACAGGGAACAACACAAATTACAAAGTAATGTGGTAACATGCAAAAAATATATAAAGAAATAGATGACAAAATGAATATAGCCAAAACAATCACCAGCCGCATATATATAAATACCACAAATGAGAGGAAAATTATGGTTTAACAGATTTGTTCACATAGAGAGGTAAATACCAGATAAACATAAATAAAGTGCCAGTGCAGAAATAAAAATGGCCGAACCAGACAAATCATAATCAAAAAGGAGGTAGGTAATATGTGCTGCAGACTTAAATAAGTCCCCAGTATGGCCAAATGGTATTTTCCTGTTTGAGACTATAGGAGACGTCCCCTGGATGCGTTTCTCACTCTGCCCCACGTTGTTGCACATTCTTTAACAAATATTATTATATAGCAAATCATTGGACACTGTTTTGTTTTTTTCTTTATTACTTCAATTTATGAGTTGTCCATTTGGTGTACATATAGTGGTGATGGTAAAAAAAAACACCTTTTTTTCTTGATTTATATGTATACCTTGCTTTGAGAGTTTTGTCTTTAATAATTAGACAGTGTAAAGTGTGGCCAATTTTGCAATATATGGCCAGACCATTGGGTCTCCTGATTTGAACTAACTGCCTCATATATGCCTATTATTCAAAGTCAGGAGACCAGGTGGTTGAACCGGGTTTTTCTAATCAAACCCAAGTCTGCATTCACGAATATGTGAAACTGACCTTAGTCCAGGCAGTATGAAGATGTGCCATAGGTAGCACCATAGGCATATACTGTGTGATGGATTTGGTGCATTTTGAAGTTAGTTTGCTTTTTGTAGACTATTGTTTTGCAAGAAAAAACTAGTGCATGTGCAGCGCCCCAGAGTCCTGGTCGTTGCAGTACTGAAGCTCTGCCGCTAAGGGGGAGCTATGGTACGTCTGATGGCACTGAAGGAGTTCATCTGACCAGGTATCACAGACACCAATACATTTCACAGTCGGGCCTCCAGGGGGAGCTAAGGGTGCTATTTATTAGGCCACTCCTCACCACTGTGGGTAAACTGGGGGTCAGGCAGGAAGTTAGTTGAGAAAGCTGACTGGGTTGGACCAGACAACACCTGGTGGCAGAGGGTGTTGTGGGGGAAGATTCGGTAGGGTCCCTGTCAGGTTTGGGACCCTGACAGAGGCCTGGCTACAAGAAGGAACGTCACGGGACCGTGCCTGCTCAGCATAGCGGCGGTGCCCTAAGAAAGGAAGAGAAGCGAGATATATTGTGCTGAGTGAGAAACGAGATCAAAGCAAGGAGGAGAATACCAGTAGGCGCTGTAAGACCGAGGCAACATCCTACTGAGGCGCACAACCGGCGGCCGGAACGCCGAGGAAGTATTACTATATTCAGCTTCAGGCAATACTTCAAACCAACGGCAGGACAGTCAGTCAAAGGCGGGCTGTCTCATCTAAATCACCTATGCAGTCTTGGGGGGCAACTTGTGGAGAGGGGCGACTCTAGGGTCCCGGAAGAGCTCCGAGCCTACCCGTCATACGGGTGCCGTCCTAACCGTAACATCAGGGAGGGACGGAGGATTAGCAGAACATCATCTAATCGAGTTGTGAGGGAACTTAAGAAACGGACACAACAGTTGTGGGGACTTTCCGTAAGCACAGCAGGGAAGGACCGCAACACATAGCGCTAGCAGGTAGGCACAGATTTCCACCTGCAAGGAGAACTCTGGAGGTGCCATTGGACCGGCCGGACTTGCGGAGCCTGGTGAACCGTATTCCGGACTGAGGACTCAGAGATCTTCAGTAAAGAGGTAAAGAGACTGCAACCTGGTGTCCTCGTTATTTACTGCACCGCACCACCACCACCAACCGCATCCATTATTCACTGTACGCCCCTCGGCAGGGTCACGGACCGGGCCTAGCCACCGTGACAACCCCAGAACAGAGACTCAGGGGCCCGGTACCGGGTACCCCTCGGCCCTGCGGCAGTGGGGGCGCTACACATGTCAATAATAAATTAATCAAAAATTTCAAGTCTACTTGGTTGCCCTGAAAAAAGAACCCAAAAATCCCAGACTTTAGATGAAGACTGGGCTGTGGGTACTGGAAGGGCACCGGGTCCAGAACTGGAGGGGCCACGTCTATTATTGCAGGGGGGAAGGAAATTGAGAGCAGAGGAGACCCATGACCTGCAGAGAAGGGGTGTGATGAGTCAGAGAAGTGTAAGCAGGAAAAAAGATGGACTTGCTGCAGAAGACCAGAGCGAGTGAGGACCATTGCTGGACTGTTGGTAGGGATAGACCACAGAGTAGAGATCCTGGATGAGTGTGGCGCGAACTCTCAACTATCGACGGGTGTGCAGAGAAATGCACGTCAAGTGGAGGGTCACAGAGGACTCCACTCTCTTGCACCACAGATGAATGGACTAGGGGCTCAGCGGGCAAAACCGGTGACCGCCCACCAGAAGTAGGACAGTTTGTTAGGCGGGGAAGCTGGAAAACTCAGCACCAGCCTCAACTACACAGCCATCAGACTCTGAGAGAGAAATGGACAACCGAGTCATGATACGTGAAACTGATAAATAGACTGTTATTCTGAATTACTTTTATCCTGCTTAACACTCAGCCCTTTAACTGTATTTCCCTTGTTTTTCTAATATAATGAATATTATAATCTATTCTAATATAGTGAATAATTGTTTAACTCTTGCTCTGCTCGTCTGTGTCGCTGTATCCGTGTACCTGTGTTGCAAACAAATATGTTCAAGTGGAACTGAATACTACACGAATATTACAAAAGTTCGCACTGGCCAAAATGTGGATATTTTGCAATTCGCTTACATGCAGAATCAGCAAAAATCAACACAATAAAGTGCTGTAAAAAAGGTTAAACATTTTTAAAAATACTCATACTCCCCTTGCTATTCACGTTTCCAGCTCCTCACTTACACCAGTCCAGTCCTTGGTGCATCTTTTTTATCTTTACTGCCACGAGCGCTGAATCCCCAGGAAACTGGACCTTTTGGCACACATTGCAATGTCAAAATGTTGTAACCTTTTGCCCATTTGTGCAGTACCGTCTCGGGCCACAGCAGAGCTGGAAGTTGCAGCCTAGTGTGAAGAGGAGAGTAATTTCTATGCGATTCAAATTTCCCAGGAAAATCTCCACAAGAAGATTAAATCAAACCGTGCCTGATCCTCATCACTAATTGCTGTAAAAGTTTAATAGATACATCTAAAATGCTTTGCACTAAAGAATGCCAATAATACAGACACAACCACCTTAGTAAATGTGGACCATTTAATCAATAAATATACACAAAAAAGATATTGTGTAAGAAATGTATACACCATCCATGTAAAGCAAAATTATTTTATATTAAATACAACATGAGCTCTTCTGCAAACAATTTACTCCAGCAATATTATTTTTTCGTACATTGGTCCCTCAGTCATGATTAAATTCTATTCAATGTGAACATATGTAAATTTGTTGAATTTGTCTGAACTGCTCATGCCAAGACTCTGACTAAGCTGCAAAAAAGAGTTCAGACTTATTGTATTTTTGCATTTTCATTTTCTTTATATTGTTTTTGATAATAGAGAATTATACACAGTATAATAATTAACTGTTCTAAACTCTGCTCTCATTAACACTGTTGCTTTTATTTATAACTAGCTGAAGAGCCCGGCGTTGCCCGGGTATAGTAACTAACTGTGGTTAGTTATGACAAATTGCAATGATTATATTGCACATAAAAACATTTCACATCATATACTCAACACTACAGATTTGCAACAAAAATTAACTAAACTATTACCTAAATATTGTTAGTATTTTATTTTCAACTTATTCAAGAGCCTTTAGGATAAACAACATTTTTCATTTTTCCTTCCCTTGCAAAGATGAACAGATTTTTGGCAGTTCCAACTCTTGAACAGGCCATGTAAAGTTGACCATCAGAAAAGCATGGAGATTGCAAATCGATCCCAACTACTTTCAAGGACTGTCCCTGAGCCTTGTTAATGGACATTGCAAAAGCCAGTCGAAGTAGAATCTGGAGGCTTTTAAAATCAAAAGGCAAATCAGATGGAATGAGAAGAATTCTTGGAATGAAAAGGTCCTCTTCTTTGGCACACCCTGTTGCTGAGCTGTGTATCTAATCCTATCCTGTGTGATACTGTCTGCTGAGCCATGTATCTAATCCTATCCTGTGTGATACAGTCTGCTGAGCTGTGTATCTAATCCTCTCCTGCGTGATACAGTCTGTTGAGCTGTGTATCTAATCCTATCCTGTGCGTTACTGTCTGCTGTGCCATGTATGTAATCCTATCCTGTGCGATACAGTCTGCTGAGCCATGTATCTAATCCTATCGTGTGTGATACTGTCTGCTGAGCTGTGTATTTAATCCTATCCTGTGCGTTACTGTCTGCTGTGCCATGTATGTAATCCTATCCTGTGTGATACTGTCTGCTGAGCCATGTATCTAATCCTATCCTGTGTGATACTGTCTGCTGAGCCATGTATCTAATCCTATCGTGTGTGATACTGTCTGCTGAGCTGTGTATTTAATCCTATCCTGTGTGATACTTCTGCTGAGCTGTGTATCTACAGTAATCCTATCCTGTGGGATAGTGACTGCTGAGTTGTTTATCTAATCCTATCCTGTGTGATACTCTATGCTGAGCTGTGTATCTAATCCTATCCTGTGTGATATGGATCTCTGAGTGCCATGTGTGTGCATGTCTGTGTACCATGTGTGTGCATGTTTGCATAGTGTGTGTGTGTGTGTGTATGTCTGCGTATTGTGTGTGTTTTAAATTCATTTAATTTCCTTATTTCATGTTTCAGCAGTGTACAATAACAAATTATATTATGGTACTGTGTTAGCCTGAAATATCGATGTTAATGCTTTTGCGCTCAATGATAACAAAAGTATTCTAGGAGTGAAAACTTTATTGGCTAACCAGAATATAATATATGTTTGCTATCTATCTATCTATCTATCTATCTATCTATCTATCTATCTATCTATCTATCTATCTATCTCATATCTTTCTACCATTTCTACCATCTATCTATATCTTTATATGATTGCTTTATAGGCTCAATCAGTAGTGTACAATCACATATGGTGTATTGATATGTTCAGTAAAAAATGCATAACAAATTATAGGGTAGATTTTTTCTTTTTACCCCTCATGGAAATTGTAAATTTGGTGCTAAAACAGTATTTTAGTGGAAAAAATGTAATTTTTTGTTTTCATATCTAAATGTTATAAAGTCTCATGAATCACCTGTAGGTTAAAAATGCTTAGCACACCCCGAGATTAATTCCTTGAGGGCTCTAGTTTCCAAAATGGGGTCACTTGCGACATGACATTCACAATCTATCCCAAAAGTCAAAAGTTCTCTTTTCTTTACGAGCCCTGCCATGTGCTAAAAACAGAATTTTTTAACCACATACAGTACAGACCAAAAGTTTGGACACTTAAAGATTTTTCTGTATTTTCATGACTATGAAAACTGTAAATGTACACTGAAGGTATCAAAACTATGAATTTTGAAGTATTTGAGGAGTGCTGTTTTTAAAATTGTATAGATTTTGGGGAGTTTCTAATATATAGGCAATGCAAAGTACATTTAAATCTGAATAGGTCCCTAAAGAAACAGGTTTTGGACATTTCTTGAAAAAATGGGAAATCACTACTAAACCATTAACCCTTCTAACTTCCTAACAAAATAAACTTACATTTGAAAAACTATGCAGATGTGTAAAGTGCGGGAAATGTATTGTGTTAAGTATTAATTATTTTGTACAGAATGACTAACTAGTTTAAGGATATAAAGATTAAAAGTTTGAAAAATGCAAATTTTTCAGAATTTTTGCCAAAATTCTGATATGTTTTGCCATTATTGGTGAAAATATCGTCTTACATTTACCAATAACATAAAGTACAATGTGTCATGATAAAACTATCTCAGATTCACTGGGATTCAATGAAGCGTTCCAGAGTTATTCCCACATGAATTGACACTGGTCAGATTTAAAATGTGGCCTAGTCATTAAGGGTCAAATTGGCTAGGTCACTAAGGGACTATACTTTATTTGTCCATTTTCTCTTATCACCCATTGAGAAAATGAAAACAAACAATATTTAAGTGTGTCATTTTTTTTTCATTTCCACTAAATTCTGTGAAGCACATGAGGGTTAATTATATTCGTCACACCCCTAAATGAATTCCTTAAGGAGTGTAGTTTCTAAAATGGGGTCACTTTGTTTGGTTTTCTACTATTATGCCACATTCATATCTCTGCAAGTGGAACTGAAACTGTGATATGGCATAAACAATCTACTCCAGACAAAATTGAGCTACAAAAGTCATCTAGCACACCTTCCCTTCTGTGCTATGACATGCGCCAAACCAGTATATTCCCACCACATATGGACCATCACAATGTTTAGCAGAAAGTGTGTGACAGATTTTTGGTGCATTTTGTCTCATTCATGTGAAAATGAAAAAATTGATGTTATATCAACAGCTTAGTTGAATGACTGTAATTTTCCATTATTTAAATCCACTTTGACTTTGCAATAATTCTTGTGAAGCACCTGAAAAATTAAAGAAAACATCTTGAATGCAGTTTTTGAATACTTTGTGGAGTGCAGCAATAAACTCCACAACCTACTTACCGTATATACTCGAGTATAAGCCAACCCGAGTATAAACCAACCCCCCTAATTTTGCCACAAAAAACTGGGAAAACTTATTGACTCGAGTATAAGCCTAGGGTGGAAAACGCAGCAGCTACCGGTAAATTTCAAAAATAAAAATAGATGCTCCATACCGTTCATTATGGCCCCATAGCTGTGCCATATAGTGCTCTGCACCGTTCATAATTGCCCCATAGCTGTGCCATATAGTGCTCTGCACCGTTCATAATTGCCCCATAGGTGTGCCATATAGTGCTCTGCACCATTATTGTCCCATAGCTGTGCCATATAGTGCTCTGCACCATTATTGCCCCATAGCTGTGCCATATAGTGCTCTGCACCATTCATTATTGCCCCATAGCTGTGCCATATAGTGCTCTGCACCGTCCATTATTGCCCCATAGCTGTGCCATACAGTGCTCTGCACCATAATTGCCCCATAGCTGTGCCATATAGTGCTCTGCACCATTATTGCCCCATAGCTGTGCCATATAGTGCTCTGCACCGTCCATTATTGCCCCATAGCTGTGCTGCTGCTGCTGCAATAAAAATAATAAAACACATACTCACCCGTCTTGCTTGCAGCTCCTCAGCGTCCCGTCCCGGTGTCTCTCCGCACTGACTGATCAGGCAGAGGGCAGCGCGCACACTATATGCGTCATCGCGCCCTCTGACCTGAACAGTCAGTGCGGAGAGACTCCGGGAAGATGGAGACAGCGCCCGGCGTGTGGAACGAGGACAGGTGAATATGTAATACTTACCTGCTCCCGGCGTCCCGCTCCTTCCCCCGGACAGCTGGTCTCCGGGTGCCGCAGCCTCTTCCTCTGTCAGCGGTCACCGGCACCGCTGATTAGAGAAATGAATTATGCAGCTCCGCCCCTATGGGAGGTGGAGCAGCCTATTCATTTCTCTAATGAGCGGTCCCACGTGACCACTGAACAGGGGAAGAGCTGCTGCACCCGGAGACCGTGTGACGGGCAGCGGGAGAGTCAGGATCGCCGGGACTAGGTAAGTATGCCTCGGGCGCCCTCTCCCCCTCACCCGCCGACCGTGACTCGAGTATAAGCCGAGGGGCACTTTCAGCCCAAAAATTTACTCGAGTATATACGGTATATGTAGGTCTTTGAAATGTAAATCCAATAACACCTTTATATCCACTATCAATTGCTGCATTCCCAAGAAATTAGTGTTTTAATGCATATGAAGTATTAAGAGCTCGGTGGATAACAGAGGACTTCTCAAACTTCTGCTTCCCTAGGTTTCCCACTCAGTACAAGCCTCTATAGCTTGATTCATAGCTAACTGTCTGTATGACCTCAGGTGCCAGGCAAAAAATCACACAGTTATCAATCAAAAGTGAATGGTGTTGGGTGAGCAAATCACCTTGCCAGACAGTGGCTTGTTAAGTGCACTGACAGGTACCAAGCACTTAACACCTCATTAGCATATGAATTAAAGCACTAATTGCTGAGGAGTGCAGCATCAGATATAAAGGTTCTCAGGACTGGTAGTTGTGGAACCATAGTGCCACGAACCAAGGAGAACCTGTAGGGGTGTAACAAAGTGACCTCCTGGTTCTTCACTAGAGCCCCTGATGGTGTGGTTAGACCTGAGCCACAAGTGGACGCCAGGTACTACTCCAGAAAATCGGACAAACAACCTCACTCAGAGACTGTATTCAGATTGCATCAAAAAAGTGTGAAGTATTTATTAACACCACAGTGATCAATGGGGTTCTGAGGAAACGTTTCGACCCTTAGGGTCTTTATCAAACCTCACACAGGGTTTCCAAGGTAGATGGAAGGTACGAGAGGTCCGGAACGGCACGGACAGGGGACAGAGTCCCTAGAGGCACTGTGGGTCCAGCAGAAGGAGAAAAGGCGGTAGTGACACTACTGATACTCCAGCATTCTTAGGTCCCTTTCTTGGGTGGGAATCATCTGGCAAAATTTGGATTCTTTATGTGGATCTAACAAAGTGGCAATCCAGTAGTCAGCATTATTCCTATTCATAACTATACGGGGATCATGTTGCAGATAGTGCATCAAGAAGGCACTCATTTATCAGGTTCTACCATGACGTCCAAGCCCATGCTGTGTTGGTGGCTTGGTAACAATGAGGCTCGTTTCCTCCATCCCCTCCCGCCAACCACGAACAACAGAGAGAGGAGGATTAGCAGGGTATTCAAAGTCTGCTCCAGCATATAGATAACTGGAAGAGTGATGCTGATGATGGTGTCGTCAGCGCTAACCATCTTAGCAGCCATTTTAAAACTGTGCAGAAGGGAGCAGAAGTCCTTAATTTGTGCCCACTCTGTAAACGTGATATGAACCACGTCCATACTGCTTTGGCCCAGGCTATACGACATGACAAACTGTGTCAGGGCTCGATGCTGCTGCCACAGTCGCTGTAACCTGTGCAGAGTGCAGTTCCACCATGTCAACATATCACATAACAACCTGGTAACTGGCATGGACAAAGACGTCTGTATCGATGCAAGTCGATGAGCAGAGTGGTGCGAACAGCAGAAATGAGCACACAGCTTATGTGCTTTATGGAGCAGCTCACCCAGGCCAGGATAGTGGCTGAGAAAATGCTGTATCACCAGGTTGAGGACATGAACCATGCAAAGCACGTGTGCGAGCTTGCCTCACAATAGGGCGGCCACCAGTTTCACACCGTTATTGCACATGGCCTTCCCTGGATTCAGGTTCAGTGGAAACAGCTAACTCAGCCTGGAGAGCTGTCCACAACTCTTCAGCCATATGACTGCGATCTCCAAGGCATATCAATTTTAACGCTGCCTCATTGCGGTGAGCCTTTGGCTGCACAGTATAGAGGTGGTGGGGCTTCGCTCTGCACTGTTGAAACATGTGTCTCGTTAAGGCAGAGGTTGAGGGCACAGGTGCATGCCCTAGAAGAGATAGGGGAGGCAGAAACAGTGGAGGAAGTGTTAAATGTAGAGGTTTGTCATGCAAACCTTTGGGATTCCAAGACTTGCGGAGCAGCGCCTGTCCCCCCAGCCACCAGAGTCAACCAGTGCCCAGTCAGTGAGATGTAACACCCTAGGCTATGCTTACTCATCCAAGTGTTTGTGGTGAAATGCACCCTGGCAGACAGAAATTTTGTGAAGGAACGGGTGATGTCTGTGACATGGTAGTGTAGCGCAGGCACAGCTTTCTTAGAAGAGTAATGGCGACTGGGTAATTAGTACTGGGGGACTGTGACAGCCATCAGGTTTTGGAAACCGTCTGTATCCACCAGGTGGAAAAGCAGCATTTCCGTGGTCAACAAATTGGAGATGGTGGAGTTCAACCTCTTAGCTTTGTCACGCATAGGAGGAAACAATCTTTTCCGTGACCACAACTGAGGGACCATGGGCTGGCTGAACTGCTGTGAGAGGGCGGAGTATGGTGAACTGAACAAACTGCTGGACAGTGAGAGAGGTGCAGGCAGAGATGTTTCTGTGGACTGAGAAACTTGTGGTGCGATCATTCTCTGAGATCATTCAAAAACAGCAGGCATGTCCGCTTCCATTACAGCTGAAGGCGTGACTATGGTCGATAAAGAACCTGAGGTTCTGTGGTCGAAGACCTGTGTCTCAATAGTTGGCACAGTAACAAAGTAGGAGGAAGAAGCAGGAGATGCGATTGATGGGGCGGCTGATGGTTGTTGAGGTCTGCTGGTCCGCATTTTTGCACAGAGGGATTCCCACAGTAAAGCATGTTGATTGCACATGTGAAGGTTCATACATGTAGCAGTCAAATTATTGCACTTATTACCTCGACTCGTTTTTTTTTGCAAAGTTGGCAGATTACGTGATTCTACAAACTATTTTAAAGTCAGGTCCCTTACTGTATGACGTTAATAACAGAAGAATTGTTTGTGGCCTCTTGGTAAGGCCTCTGTAACACACTAGTTGCTACAAACTATTTTAAAGTCAGATCCCCTAGTGTATGACACTAGGAATAGAAAAATTTTGTGGCCTATGGATGAGGCCTCTATAACACACTAGATGCTACAAACTATTTTAAAGTCAGGTTCCTTAATGTATGATATTAATGACAGAAGACTTTTTTGTGGCAAATGAATCAGGCCTCTATAACACACTAGAATTGTCGGGGTCGTAAACGACAATATAACCTCATTCACCAGTCATTCCAAATTAAAGTATGAGCCGAGCATTTGGTACCGGGTAAGAATGACTCAGACAAGGTGCTGATTCAATCTCAATTGAATGCCCGTGCATCTACTCATGTCTGCAACAGTCACACCAACTGGCTTTATTCTAAAATACACAATACTATATTGAGTGTTAGGGGAAGGCGTGCATTAGGCGGGGTTTAAGCTAGCATTCAGTCTTTCTGATTTGTTCTGACGTCTTCTGGTGGATCCTCCTTTTCTTCACATTCCTTAAGTTTCGATTTCCAAAGAAATGACTTAACCCTTCGGTCACTAACCTGAAACGAAACTGAACACTGGCAACCATCTTTAAATACAATTACATATGCATTAGCTAGCAGATAGGAAAAACTTATTGTTTCACAGTATAAGAGTATAAAGATATATAAAAGTACAGAAAGATATATAAGAAATATATTTTCACCTTGACAATCCCCCCTAAACACTAAGTTTTTCCCTTAAAGAAAGATCCTTCGAGACTGTCCATGTGATGGGAAAAGGGGAGGTGGATTTCTTCATCCAGACACCTCAGAAACTTTCCCCTAGTGAGAGGCCTCCAGGCAGCTGAACCCTTCACTAACCTCACATGGAGTTCTCCCACTGTCCCTAAACTAAATCTCTTAGCATCATCTGAGAATGGGGGATTTTGTCTATTCTCTTGAGAGGAATATACTTCGGGATCTCCCCTGGATCAGTACCATTGTACTCTGGTGGGTCTACTTCTTGATTGAGGAAGGTGTCAGTCGGAGTTGCTTTGGCAATAACCTTTTTATACAAAGAATAACACAACAGAAAATTATCGATCCAATTATAAGGAGGGCAATTAGTACTAAACAAACTTATTGAAGGAATCTCTTGATCCCACCTAACCAACTGGAGAAGAAAGATGTGTCTGCTCCAGCATACATGACACGTCGTCTTATTGTCCTAATTTGTTCAACTTCTTTAGAAACCTTCAGGTCTTTCGGATCTACATTTCGCCATTCAGGTCTGGCTGTCTATATTTCGTCTCGTATGTCTTTGGTCATACCGTCAATGAATGTATTTACCAATACTCTAACATCAAGTGGGTTTATGGGACTGTACTCCATGTCTTCCCATTTCAGCTGTAACCGTCCAAAGTATAGCTCTACACTCTCTCCTTTGTCACATTTGTAGAAAATCTTAATTTGCGTCCTAGCACGTCACCTGTTTTTGTGCACACTAACTACCTAGGCCTGCCCAGGTGCACTTATACGTCCATCATATGGTCATTATTTGTCTGTAGAATGAGAAAGGTTGGTTCTCAGGGTCAGCCAAATGTTTTTGCGTAGCTAGCTAGTCAGAGGGCCTCCAGGGATAATACTCCTGTATCTGTCTTACCCTACCTGATGTGGTTGGTTCTCTGGTGGTGGGGAGTGACATGACATGCTGGTCTACAGCTCCTTCCCAAAAGGATTACTGTCAGCCTACTCCTAAAAGTTAATGTCCCCACTATCCGCCAACCACAATCCTGTGTCAGCTTCTTATATCACTGCATGTGATCTTGTCTGGACAGGATTCAGTGTAATTCTCTTAGGTCGGGTTGCAGCACGGGTCATACAAGTGTTAGGGCCCAAGTCCTCAACTATATCCTGAAAGGCATCACAGCTATAATTAACAAATCTTTGTTCACTGTAATATATATATATTTGATCCATTCAACATTTTTATTAATCTGCACCTGTGGGATTATAGAAGCAAAGCCGGCATAAATCTGGTTCTGGGCTTTAAACTGGTCAGGCACCCCCCTTGGCACTCCAATGGCATCGATATATACTAGTGGATCTTCTTCATAACTCATATGGAGCTGATCAAAACTTCTCCTCTTTCTGGTAGGTTCATCAGGTATCTTTGGTGTACATATATTGTGTATGTTTAATTAGCAAATCAGTATCTAGAGAACTGTTCTCTTTGCAGAAACTTGTCTTGAAGATCCCTACTGGTGTACCTGTGGTGTCGTGGGAATTATAGCAGGTGTAATTGTCAGCTAATACGGTTACTTCTCCTGGGACCTTTAGTTTAGGTTCCTTATGAATCAGTGGGACGTAATCTGGGCAATCAGTGGACTTCAAACCTTTCAACAGATTCATGACACAGGCAGTGGTGTCATCAGGGAAAAGCAATGCATGTGTGTATAGATGTGTATTCGCAGCAGCACAAGCAATACATCCTACAAAGATATTCTGGACTCTTACATTGTATCTCACCCATTCTAACCACAGGTTTTTCCTTGGGGCTGTTTGTGTTTCTATGGAGAAAACCTCTTGCCAACTGAGAGCTGGAATGGGTATCACTTCATTAACTACATTTTGCAAACGCTCACCTGGGCTTGTTTTAGGTGTACTGGTAACAGGGGTCATGGTTGGTCTGAAGCTAATATCCCGGAGCTGTATATGGCCTAAATTCCCATGGTATCCACTACTAAATACATAATTATAATGCCTTCCCAGTACAAATGTCTGCAGGTCAGCAGATTAGGGGCTTTCAAGATTTAGGAGGAGGGGGTGACAGCTTCTACCCCATTTACAGCCCCTAAGTGGTTGCAGAAGGGCTGTTAGATGCATTCTCTCACGAAGACTCCTACCCGTCCCATACTTAGGGAACATAGCTTCGCTAGGTTTATATCCCCAATCTTTCCCTGTACTCCAGGCAGCATCTGTCCAATAATGACAGTTATTGTTGTCATTTCTGGTAACACATATATAAAACTGGATGGTCCCCTCTACCACCCGTTCAGTCTCGGGGCACTTGACTACATTACAGAAATCAAATCGCCAGATATTCACCGGGGCTGTCAGGTTTACCCAGAGTATAGTGGGGCCAGAATTCTTATCTACAATAGGGGCCGAAGAGGTAGGGGCGAGGATGGCCCCCATTTCTAGGATCAAAAACAACAGCAACATTTCCTTTCAGTCACTACTGTGACTAAACACTGGTTCGGTCTCTTTTACAATGTGAGGCGTGGATCCAGGTGCTCTTTTCTTCAAGTTTTACTGCAGTGGGGGTGACCAGGATCACCGTGTGAAGTCCTTAAAATCTCGGATGGAGACAATCTCTGCCCACAAACTTTTTCACATACACCAGGTCTCCTGGCACAAAGGGATGTTGTCCAGGAACCTTGTCTGGGTCTGGAAGAGAACTGAAGACAGTTAAATGCACTTTGACAAGGTGTCCATGTAAGGCCTGCACATAGCTAGTCAAGTCCTGGTACTTGGGCTACAACTGTTGTGGAAAGAAACATTCAAGATTGGGGCTCCTGCCAAACAGAATCTCATACGGTGACAGTCCTGTCTTCCTGTTTGGGGTATATCTTACTGAAAACAAAGCTAGAGGAAGGCATTCTGTCCATGGTTTACCAGTCTCTACCATTGCCTTTTGGATTTTAAGCTTAAAAATTCCATTTAGTCTCTCCACTCTTCCACTACTCTGCGGATGGTATGGAGTATGCAATGCTTGACTTACCCCCAGTGCTGCCATTACCTCTGACATGATCTCTCCAGTAAAATGGGAACTCCGATCGCTGTCAATGACTTCAGGAACTCCATACCTGCATGTGATCTCAGCCATCAGTTTCTTCGCCGTTGTCCTAGCCGTAGCTTTGGCAACTGGGTAGGCTTCTGGCCAACCTGAAAATAAATCAATGCAGACCAACACATACTCATACGTCCCTACCCTGGGTAACTGAATTTAATCAATCTGCAGTCTCTGGAATTGGTTAAAGGGGCCGGGGAGTGTGTTTGGATGGGGTTTTCACTGTCCTACCCTGATTATGTGTGGCACATATCATGCAGCTCTGTACCTGCCTTTCTGCGCAGGTGGAAAACCCGGGGGCAATCCATTGTTTCTGTAGGGTGTCACACATGGCCGTCTTCGAGTGGTGCACATTCCCGTGCAGAACCTGTGCCATCATTGGGTACAGTACCTGTGATAGGCAGACCTTTTCACCCCTCCCCCATAGTCCGGTAACGGTATCAGAGCAAGCCCCTATCCTTTGCCACCTATTTGTCTCCTCCTTACTTGCCTGTTCTTGTAACCGGGCTAAGATGTCTTTCAACACAAGTGGAGATGGTGGGGTGTCTAGGTGATGTACTTGAGAGGCTACAGGAGTGCTTGCTGCTTTCTTGGCAGCCTGGTCTGCCAGTGTGTTACCCTTCGTCCGTCCATCAGTGCCTTTGCTATGTGCCTTTACCTTTATGATGCCTGTTTGGGTGGGAAGCTGTAGTGCATTCATAAGTTGCTGGACTGCCTCAGCACGTTTAAAGGGGTGGCCATTTGCTGTCAGGAAAGCCCTGGCTCTCCAGATAGGCCCATAACCGTGTGTAATGCCAAAAGCATACCTGGAATCAGTGTAGATATTTACAGTCTTACCTTCTGCTAGTTTGCTCTGCTTCTTGTGCAGACATATGAGCTGGCATTGACTCTGCCTTGATTATCTCATGTTCTGAGACCACAGCATATCTGGTACAGTAGCATGCTCGGTCATCTTGGTGACGGGATCCATCTACAAAAAGCTCAAAATCAGCATTAGAATAGGCACACTAGAGACCGGCCGTTTCCTGAGACATCAATTCTAGACAATCATATGGTTTGGAAACCTAATCTTGTTCCTCTGGATCCATTTTAGAAAGAAAAAGAGTGTCCTTTTTCATGTCACCTACTCCTCCCCCCTTTGGATCCATAGGAACTAGGAGAAGAGTAGCGGGGATTAGGACAGTGCACCTTTTCAAAGTCACATTAGTAGGCATGAGAATAGCACACTGAAATCGCAGCTGTCTAGCCATGGACATGTGGCTAGGTTGTACTTGATTAAGGATACTATATACATCGTGTGGGGTGTGGACCATCAGTGGATAATCCAAAACAATCTCTGAAGATTTGTGTAGCAACAGCTGGACAGACAACACAGCCCGAACACAGAAGGGGCTTCCCTCTTGCCACCGTATCCAAGCGGCCACTATAATAAGCAACAGGTCTCTGTTTGTCTCCATGAAGCTGAATCAGCACACCTGTAGCATGTCCTGCATAGGTGAGCTCTGTCTGCAAGGCAGTCTGCAATACTGTGCAGCAGTGCTCGGGTGTCTTGTAATCAGTATCTAGGGCCTGCAGTGTGTAGCACTATATCACAGGGCAAATTCCCTCTTTGGGTGGACATAGCATCTCCTGGACGCAAGGGGCCATGAGCGGCAAGGTAGGCCTGACACTCTTGGGCTATGACTGGGCTTCCCTTTTCTAGCTATCTGTTGGGCCAAACAACCTCTATATGACAGGGTAGAATTAGCTGGGTTCACTTATAGCTCCTACCTGGTGGGTAAGTATGTCCCCATACCCCACTGAGAAGAGAACCTGGGATCCCTGAGGTGTGATGTAGCAACGTGAATGACAGGGAAACAAACTTCAGATTCCTGGAGAGTCTAGCTGAAAATTGACATAAGGCAGCTGGGAGGGAGTTAGATTCCTATACAGGGTTAAAGGCGTATTGGAGTGTGAAGCTGGACTCACATGTACAAGGGAGGGGGGCAGAAACCGGAGTCTGTTACATTGAGATAAGAAACACTGTGACCTCGCAGCTGCAGCGATGGGGGCCAGTGAGCGAGCAAGAATTATTACAGCTAGTGACTTAATCCTTGTCTTTCCTGCTGGGCTAAATTCTTTTGAAAACTCTTTACTATTTTCAATATATCATCCGGAGTGGAAATCTCAATATCGGGTCTACTACAAAAAGGTATGAATGGGCTTTTTATTACAATGGGAATCCCAGATCTTCAAACACTACCATAAGACACCCATAGAACTGCTCGGCAGTCCAGGATATATTGGTGCCTTTTACCAATCTTTCAATTACTTACAAGTTTTCATCTAAGACTAGGCAGGTCTATTCCACTTTCAATTTCATACAGTACTTATTGCTTTAAACATAAATCTCTGTGTGTACTGTACCAAGGACAGAGAAAACTTAGAATGCAATACATGGCCCCCCCCCCTCCCCCGTAGCCCACAGCGCCGAGGGGAAAAATTGCAAGCAGATCGCGCAGGGATTCAATCAGCCCCTCCCATCTAGTAACACGGAGATAAGAACTTCCACTGCATTCTTCAGCGCTGAAGGGAGAGCAAGAGCCCAACTCTATACCCCCCTTTCTCCAGCACGTAGCGCAGATAAGGAGAAAGAAGAAGAAGAACTGACAAATAAATCTCGCAGCGGTCTGCTCAGCCCCTCCCCTACACTACATAGCACTGATACAAAGCTCCGTATCCTCTACAAAGTCACAAATTACAGCAGTTTTCAGACCTAATTTCTACAAAACTTTCCTATAATCCTCCGTGGTCTGGGCGGAGCCCCAAGGACGGTCCGTACACACACACGCGGCAGGTCTCCACCCAGGTTGGATTCTGCACAACACAAACAGGACACACCTACACTTCTGGAGATCTCTTTCCGCCGCCATTACAGGGTGGTGGCTGGGACTACATTTTCATCATCAGTGGCACGGCGGCCATTTTACAATCTGTAAGATCACAGTTCACAGGCATTTTATAACCAAACACGGGCTCTACATTATCTGATCCTCCCCTCCATCAACCTATTCTCATCCTTTGTTCTTTAAGCCTCGCGCAACTCGCAGATAAGCTTCTTGACTGTCTCTTGCCCTCCCGTGACCATTGTCTTGACTTCCACGACATCCTCATCTAACTTGTGGGGCACGGACTTCTACTTTAAGATACGCAGCTTGGCTCCCAGGATACTATGGCCTCCTGCAGTAGGCCACTGGCAGCGATCTTCAACACTGGGTTCCACAATACGGAATCTCGCTCAACGTATTAGAAAAAGAAGAGCCTCGCGCTCAATATTTTCTGTCCCTAACCTGAACACCAGTGATTAACAGACTATCCTGCCACGATATCCCAAACAGTCGGGAGGCAGCCTCCTAATGAGACCCCTCCACAAAAATTCTGGTGGTCCCGTACGGAGCGTCTTAATTACCTGTTTCTGGTGGTCCCGTTCCGGGACGTCTTAATTACCTATTTCTGGTGGCTCCATACGGGGCGTCTTAATTACCTATTTGTACTCAAAATTCTGGTGGTCCCTGACTTGGGACGTCTTAATTACCGGTTAGTACAATATCACAGAGGCTGCGTCTCCTATCCCTTTCTCTAAGCTGCCCCACAATCTACAACTAGCTCAATCTTTCACTCCACTTCACTACTAGACAATAGTCACGGGTAGGATGGTTGAATGGAGTACAATGACCGGTAAAGGAGGTGTGGTGTACAGAGGTCGCACAGGATGCGACGTCTCTCAGTTGCTGGTTCAGAGCGTGGCACAGGATCACGTTTGATCTCACCACTCGATCATTCACCTCCCGGACCCAAGGAGACTACAGACAAACCAATAACGGCTGAGACACTAGCAAGTGTGACATATACAGTGTACATGATCGCCACTTACCGTGTACGGAGGGTGATCAGTCCTCGAGGTCAGCCACTACGGGTATCATCCACAGACATCCAGGCATGGGTCCAGAGGGTCTCGGATCGCTGGCCACGCCCCACATTGGGCGCCAAATTGTCGGGGTCGTAAATGACAATATAACCTCATTCACCAGTCATTCCAAATTAAAGTATGAGCCGAGCATTTGGTACCGGGTAAGAATGACTCAGACAAGGTGCTGATTCAATCTCAATTGAATGCCCGTGCATCTACTCATGTCTGCAACGGTCACACCAACTGGCTTTATTCTAAAATACACAATACTATATTGAGTGTTAGGGGAAGGCGTGCATTAGGCGGGGTTTAAGCTAGCATTCAGTCTTTCTGATTTGTTCTGACGTCTTCTGGTGGATCCTCCTTTTCTTCACATTCCTTAAGTTTCGATTTCCAAAGAAATGACTTAACCCTTCGGTCACTAACCTGAAACGAAACTGAACACCGGCAACCATCTTTAAATACAATTACATATGCATTAGCTAGCAGATAGGAAAAACTTATTGTTTCACAGTATAAGAGTATAAAGATATATAAAAGTACAGAAAGATATATAAGAAATATATTTTCACCTTGACAGAATAACTAGATGCTACATACTATTTTAAAGTCAGGTCCCATACTGTCATGTTCTCAATGGCAAGAGAACATAGCATCAGCATATATAGGAACTAGCTCTTGGAAGATGGGAACTGAGCTGACCATGAACTAAACCTAACACACAACTAGCAGTGGCCGGGTAGCATGCCTACGTTGATTCTAGATGCCCAGCACCAGCCGGAGGACTAAATAATGCTAGCAGAGGGAAATATTAGTCCTAGCTCACCTCTAGAGAAATACCCCGAAAGGAGACAGAGGCCCCCCACATGTATTGGCGGTGAATCAAGATGAAATAACAAACGTAGTATGAAAATAGGTTTAGCAAATTTGAGGTCCACTTACTACATAGCAGAAGACAGAAAGGGCACTTTCATGGTCAGCTGAAAACCCTATCAAAACACCATCCAGAAATTACTTTAAAACTCTGGCATTAACTCATAACACCAGAGTGGCAATTCCTGTTCACAAGAGCTTTCCAGACACAGTAACGAAACCACAGCTGTGAACTGGAACAAAAATGCAAAAACAAACATGGACAAGAGTCCAACTTATCTAGTAGTTGTCTAGGAGCAGGAACAAGCACAGAGAGGCTTCTGATAACATTGTTGACCGGCAAGCAACTAACAGAGCAGCAAGGTTATATAGCGACTCCCACATCTTGATGGGAACAGGTGAACAGAGAAGATGAAAACACCAGTTCAATTCCACCAGTAGCCACCGGGGGAGCCCAGAATCCAAATTCACAACAGTACCCCCCCCTCAAGGAGGGGGCACCGAACCCTCACCAGAACCACCAGGGCGATCAGGATGGGCCCTATGAAAGGCACGAACCAGATCAGAGGCATGAACATCAGATGCATTCACCCAAGAATTATCCTCCTGGCCGTATCCCTTCCACTTGACCAGATACTGGAGTCTCCGTCTGGAAACACGAGAGTCTAAGATTTTCTCCACAACGTACTCCAACTCACCCTCAACCAACACCGGAGCAGGAGGCTCAACGGAAGGCACAACCGGTACCTCATACCTGCGCAATAATGACCGATGAAAAACGTTATGAATAGAAAAGGATGCAGGGAGGTCCAAATGGAAGGAAACAGGGTTAAGAATCTCCAATATCTTATACGGGCCGATGAACCGAGGCTTAAACTTAGGAGAAGAGACCCTCATAGGGACAAAACGAGAAGACAACCACACCAAATCCCCTACACAAAGCCGAGGACCAACACGACGGTGGCGGTTGGCAAAAAGCTGAGTCTTCTCCTGGGACAACCTCAAATTGTCCACCACCTGCCCCCAGATCTGATGCAATCTCTCCACCACAGCATCCACTCCAGGACAATCCGAAGATTCCACCTGACCAGAGGAAAATCGAGGATGAAACCCCGAATTACAGAAAAATGGGGACACCAAAGTGGCAGAGCTGGCCCGATTATTGAGAGCGAACTCTGCCAATGGCAAAAAAGCAACCCAATCATCCTGGTCAGCAGACACAAAACACCTCAGATATGTCTCCAGGGTCTGATTAGTCCGCTCGGTCTGGCCATTCGTCTGAGGATGGAAAGCGGACGAAAAAGACAAATCTATGCCCATCCTAGCACAGAATGCCCGCCAAAATCTAGACACGAATTGGGTCCCTCTGTCAGAAATGATATTCTCAGGAATACCATGCAAACGAACAACATTTTGAAAAAACAGAGGAACCAACTCGGAAGAAGAAGGCAACTTGGGCAGAGGAACCAAATGGACCATCTTAGAGAAACGGTCACACACCACCCAGATGACAGACATCTTCTGAGAAACAGGCAGATCTGAAATAAAATCCATCGAGATGTGCGTCCAAGGCCTCTTAGGAATAGGCAAGGGCAACAATAATCCACTAGCCCGAGAGCAACAAGGCTTGGCCCGAGCACAAACGTCACAAGACTGCACAAAACCTCGCACATCTCGTGACAGGGAAGGCCACCAGAAGGACCTTGCCACCAAATCCCTGGTACCAAAAATGCCAGGATGACCTGCCAACGCAGAAGAATGAACCTCAGAGATGACTCTACTGGTCCAATCATCAGGAACAAACAGTTTATCAGGTGGGCAACGATCCGGTCTATCCGCCTGAAACTCCTGCAAGGCCCGCCGCAGGTCTGGAGAAACGGCTGACAATACCACTCCATCCTTAAGGATACCTGTGGGCTCAGAGTTACCAGGCGAGTCAGGCTCAAAACTCCTAGAAAGGGCATCCGCCTTAACATTCTTAGAACCCGGTAGGTATGACACCACAAAATTAAACCGAGAGAAAAATAATGACCAGCGCGCCTGTCTAGGATTCAGGCGCCTGGCGGTCTCAAGATAAATCAAGTTTTTGTGGTCAGTCAATACCACCACCTGATGTCTGGCCCCCTCAAGCCAATGGCGCCACTCCTCAAAAGCCCACTTCATGGCCAAAAGCTCCCGATTCCCAACATCATAATTCCGCTCAGCGGGCGAAAATTTACGGGAAAAGAAGGCACAAGGCCTCATCACGGAGCAGTCAGAACTTTTCTGCGACAACACTGCCCCAGCTCCGATCTCAGAAGCGTCGACCTCAACCTGGAAAGGTAGAGCAACATCAGGCTGACGCAACACAGGGGCAGAGGAAAAACGGCGCTTAAGCTCCCGAAAGGCCTCCACAGCGTCAGGGGACCAATCAGCAACATCAGCACCCTTCTTAGTCAAATCGGTCAATGGCTTAGCAATATCCGAAAAACCAGCAATAAATCGACGATAAAAGTTAGCAAAGCCCAAAAATTTCTGAAGACTCTTAAGAGAAGAGGGCTGCGTCCAATCACAAATAGCTTGAACCTTGACAGGATCCATTTCAATGGAAGAGGGAGAAAAAATATATCCCAAAAAGGAAATCCTCTGTACCCCAAAAACACACTTAGAACCCTTCACACACAAAGAATTAGACCGCAAAACCTGGAAAACCCTCCTGACTTGCTGGACATGAGAGTCCCAGTCATCCGAAAAAATCAGAATATCATCCAGATACACAATCATAAATTTATCCAAATAATCGCGAAAAATATCATGCATAAAGGACTGGAAAACTGACGGAGCATTTGAAAGACCAAAAGGCATCACTAAATACTCAAAGTGGCCCTCGGGCGTATTAAATGCGGTTTTCCACTCATCCCCCTGCCTGATTCGCACCAAATTATACGCCCCACGAAGGTCAATCTTAGAGAACCACTTGGCCCCCTTTATGCGAGCAAACAAATCAGTCAGCAACGGCAATGGGTATTGATATTTTACAGTGATTTTATTCAAAAGCCGATAATCGATACATGGTCTCAAAGAGCCGTTTTTTTTTGACACAAAGAAAAAACCGGCTCCTAAGGGAGATGACGATGGATGAATATGTCCCTTTTCCAAGGACTCCTTTATATATTCTCGCATAGCAGCATGTTCAGGCACAGACAGATTAAATAAACGACCCTTTGGGTATTTACTACCCGGGATTAAATCTATGGCACAATCGCACTCTCGGTGCGGAGGTAATGAACCAAGCTTGGATTCTTCAAAGACGTCACGATAGTCAGACAGGAACTCAGGAATTTCAGAGGGAATAGATGATGAAATGGAAACCACAGGTACATCCCCATGAGCCCCCTTACATCCCCAGCTCAACACAGACATAGCTCTCCAGTCGAGGACTGGGTTGTGAGATTGCAGCCAAGGCAATCCTAGCACCAAATCATCATGTAGATTATACAGCACCAGAAAGCGAATAATCTCCTGGTGATCCGGATTAATACGCATAGTTACTTGTGTCCAGTATTGTGGTTTATTATTAGCCAATGGGGTGGAGTCAATCCCCTTCAGAGGAATAAGAGTCTCCAAAGGCTCTAAATCATACCCACAACGTTTGGCAAAGGACCAATCCATAAGACTCAAAGCGGCGCCAGAGTCGACATATGCGTCCGTGGTAATAGATGACAAAGAGCAAATCAGGGTCACAGATAGAATAAACTTAGACGGTAAGGTGCAAATGGAAACAGATTTATCAAGCTTTTTAGTGCGCTTAGAGCATGCTGATATAACATGAGTAGAATCACCACAATAGAAACACAACCCATTTTTCCGTCTAAAATTCTGCCGCTCGCTTCGGGACAGAATTCTATCACACTGCATACTCTCTGGCGACTTCTCAGTGGACACCGCCAGATGGTGCACTGGTTTGCGCTCCCGCAAACGCCTATCGATCTGAATAGCCATTGTCATGGACTCATTCAGACTCGCAGGCACAGGGAACCCCACCATAACATCCTTAATGGCATCAGAGAGACCCTCTCTGAAAGTCGCCGCCAGGGCGCACTCATTCCACTGAGTAAGCACAGACCATTTACGGAATCTTTGACAGTAAATTTCCGCTTCATCTTGCCCCTGAGATAGGGACATCAAAGTTTTTTCTGCCTGAAGCTCCAAATGAGGTTCGTCATAAAGCAAC
Source organism: Ranitomeya variabilis (assembly GCF_051348905.1). Classification (NCBI taxonomy): domain Eukaryota; kingdom Metazoa; phylum Chordata; class Amphibia; order Anura; family Dendrobatidae; genus Ranitomeya; species Ranitomeya variabilis. Next base: position 494,336,459 of record NC_135235.1, read on the forward strand.
CCCAAGGCCAGAAAAAACGCATCCACATTGAGCAACGCAGGATCCCCTGGTGTCAATGAAAAAGCCCAGTCTTGAGGGTCGCCCCGGAGCAAGGAAATCACAATCCTGACCTGCTGTGCAGGGTCTCCGGCAGAGCGAAATTTCAGGGACAAAAATAATTTGCAATTATTTCGAAAATTCTGAAACCCAGATCTATTCCCCGAGAAAAATTCCGGCAAAGGAATTCTCGGCTCAGATATAGGTGCATGACAAACCAAGTCTTGCAAATTTTGTACCTTCGTGGCGAGATTATTCAAACCTGCAGTTACACTCTGAAGATCCATTACAAACAGGTGGACACAGAGCCATTCAAAGATTAGAAGGAGAAAAAAAAAAAAAATTCTCAGCAGACTTCTTATTTCTCTCCTTTCTCAGCCAAGGATTTTAACCCTTTAGCTGGCCGGTCAAACTGTCATGTTCTCAATGGCAAGAGAACATAGCATCAGCATATATAGGAACTAGCTCTTGGAAGATGGGAACTGAGCTGACCATGAACTAAACCTAACACACAACTAGCAGTGGCCGGGTAGCATGCCTACGTTGATTCTAGATGCCCAGCACCAGCCGGAGGACTAAATAATGCTAGCAGAGGGAAATATTAGTCCTAGCTCACCTCTAGAGAAATACCCCGAAAGGAGACAGAGGCCCCCCACATGTATTGGCGGTGAATCAAGATGAAATAACAAACGTAGTATGAAAATAGGTTTAGCAAATTTGAGGTCCACTTACTACATAGCAGAAGACAGAAAGGGCACTTTCATGGTCAGCTGAAAACCCTATCAAAACACCATCCAGAAATTACTTTAAAACTCTGGCATTAACTCATAACACCAGAGTGGCAATTCCTGTTCACAAGAGCTTTCCAGACACAGTAACGAAACCACAGCTGTGAACTGGAACAAAAATGCAAAAACAAACATGGACAAGAGTCCAACTTATCTAGTAGTTGTCTAGGAGCAGGAACAAGCACAGAGAGGCTTCTGATAACATTGTTGACCGGCAAGCAACTAACAGAGCAGCAAGGTTATATAGCGACTCCCACATCTTGATGGGAACAGGTGAACAGAGAAGATGAAAACACCAGTTCAATTCCACCAGTAGCCACCGGGGGAGCCCAGAATCCAAATTCACAACACCATACTGTATGACGTTAATAACAAAAGACTTTTTGTGGCCTCTAGATCAGGCCTCTTTAACACACTAGATGCTGCAAGCTACTTTAAAGTCAGGTCCCTTATTGTATGACATTAATAACAGAAGAATTTTCTGTGGACTTTGGATCAAGCCTCTACAGCTTAAATTCAACCCAACCAAATGACAAAGTGTGATATGGCGGGTTGTCTAAATTTTTGCAAGTGAAAAATTATAATTTTTTTTAAGGTGCCTTAGGTCTGCAGACAGGTTCATATCACCGCCACAAAATGACAACATGGGATATAGCAGGCGGATTCACATTTAGCAACAGAAAAAATTATAACTTTTTTAATAATGTGCCTTAGGTCTTCAGACAGTTTTATACCATCACAAGGTGGGATACAGCAGGCTGTTTAATATTTTTTCACTCTCTACATGTGAATTAGAATTTTTTTATGCATTAGACTGCTATACTCATGCATGGATCACAATAGAAGCAGTACACAACACGTGCCCTGATGGCTTTCTTTGTGGAGCTCAGTAATGTCCAAAATAGACATTAATAACAGAAGACTTTTTGTAGCCTATGGATCAGGCTTCTATAACACACTAGATGCTACAAACTTTTTTAACCCCTTACTGCCATCGGACATACTATTACGCCGATTGCAGTATCCCCCTCTTTGATGTGGGCTCCGGTGTTAAGCCCACCTCAAAGCTGGGACATGTCAGCTGTTTTGAACAGCTGACATGTGCCCACAAAAGCCGTAGGTGGAATGGCGATCCGTCCGCGGCTATTAACTAGCTAAATGCTGCTGTTAATCTCTGACAGTGGCATTTAACAAGCGCTTCCGGCCATCGGGCTGGAAATACGAACACCAGTGACCCCCTTCACATGATTGGGGGTCATCGGTGTGTCGGCATGACAACCAGAGGTATCCTTGAGACCACTATCGCTGTTGATGCTGGATTGCTGTTAGCGCCACCCTGTGGTCGGCGCTCATAACAAGTCTGCAATTCAGCTACATAGAGGCGATCTGAGAATCGCCTCTATGTAGCAGAGCCAATCAAGTTGTGGAAGCATGTCAAAAGTAAAAAAAATGTTTTTAAAAATATGAAAAAATTAAATAAATATCAAAGTTCAAATCACCCCTTTTGCCCAATTCAAAATAAAACAATAAAAATAAAATCAAACATAGACATACTTGGTATCGCCACATTCAGAATCACCCAATCTATCAATAAAAAAAGGATCAACCTGATCACTAGACGGTGTAGCGAGAAAAAAATAAAAATGCAAGAATCATTTTTTCTGGTTGCCGCGTCATTACATTATAATGCAATAATGGGCGATCAAAAGATCATATCTGCACAAAAATGGTATAATTAAAAACATCAGCTTAGCATGCAAAAAATAAGCCCTCACTCACTCAAATGAAGACGCTATGGGTATCGGAAAATTGCACAATTTTTTTTTAAAGCAAAGTTTGGATTTTTTTTCACCACTTAGATAAAAAAAGATTTAAAAGATACCAGTAAATTAAATACTCATGTAAATGGTGACTCATCAATCAATTTGTAAGAAGGAGGACATGGAGTTAGAAAGTACCAAGAAAGAAACAAAATTTTATTTAAAAATACATAGCTATATAATAGATATTAATTACATGGGTCACATGTGTACAGATAAGTGAAAGAATCTAGACATGTTTGGTATCTATGGACTCACAATGACCTGGATAATCATAATGGCAGGTCAGTTTTAGCATTTAGTGAACCTAGCAAAAAAGTCAAACAAAAAACAAGTGTGGGATTGCACTTTTTTGAAATTTCACCGCACTTTAAATTTTTTTCCTATTTTCTGTTACCCAACATGGTAAAACCAATGGTAGCATTCAAAAGTACAATTCATCCCACAACAATTAAGCCCTCACATGGCCAAATTGATGGAAAAATAAAAAAGATATGGCTCTGGGAAGGAGGGGAGCGAAAAACAAAAACGCAAAACCGAAAAAAGCACTGGTCATTCAGGGGTTAAAGTCAGGTACCTTACTGTATGACGTTAATAACAGAAGAATTTTTGTGACCTCTAGATCAGGCCTCTATAATACACTAGATGCTACAAACTATTTTAAAGTCAGGTCCCCTACTGTATGACACTAATAACAGAAGACTTTTTTGTGGCCTCTGGATCAGACCTCTATAGCTTAATTTCAACCCAAATAAATGGCAAAGTGTGATACAGCGGGTTGTCTAACTTTTTGCAACTGAAAAATTATAATTTTTTTTTAATGTGCCTTAGGTCTGCAGACAGGTTCATATCACCGCCACAAACTGACAATGTGGGATACATCAGGCTGTTTCACATTTAGCAACAGAAAAAATTATGACTTTTTTTTAATGTGCCTTAGGTCTGCAGACAGTTTTATATCACCACAGCACTAAATGACAAATTGGGATACAGCAGGCTGTTTAATATTTTTTTACTCGCTACATGTGAATTAGAATGCTACAAACTTTTTTAACCCCTTACTGCCATCGGACATACTATTACGCCAATCACAGTATCCCCCTCTTTGATGTGGGAGGTAAATGTGGGAGGTAAATGCTGGAAGGTAAATTTACCAGCCACGCTGGACAGTAGCTCACTACACTGTCTGACTGATATACAACCACTTATCTAACTAGCTAAAATGTGGGATACAGAAGGATTTTTCACATTTAGCTACTGAAAACATATTATTTAGAATGCTATACTCGTGCATAGAGCACTATAGAAGCAGTGTACAACACATTTGTAGGACATTTGCCCTGCTGGCTTTGTCTGTGGACCTCAGTAATGGCCCAAAAAAATTAAAATTCCGGAAGGTAAATTTAACAGCCACCCTGGACACTATCTAGCTACACTATCTGATTGATATACAACTGCCTAACTAACGAGCTAAAATCTTGCTATTAACGGTAGCAGCGTCAGGAGCAGCCTCTCAGCACTGTTACAGTGTCAAAATGGCGCTAAAATAAAATGTCCACTATTTATTTGGAGCAGGACATGTGATTTCAGTAGCCAATGATACATGCCGTAGTGTCAGGACATTTTGGGTGTTTCCTGCGCCCTGATTGGCTAGCCGCAATGTGCACACATAAAGTTAGGAAAAAAAGTGACTGCTGTGCTTAAAAGCCTCTGATTTCTACAAACCCCCTCCCCTCATCAAACATGTGCCAAATGCTCATGATACACCACCATTATCATTGCTAAAGTGCTGAAAATATTTTTGTGGTAACGCAAATATTTTCCTGCACTTTTACCAAATGTTACCGATTTTTACCGATTTTATATCATTTTGCTCCGAACACAAATCCAAATGTGCCATATTCATGCTAAATTTATGTTTGACGATCATTGTCCGAACAAATTCGCTCATCACTAGTAACAGGACAAAATGAACCACAAAGTTTGTTTTTTAATTTCTCTTGTGTATGTCGATACCCCATTTGTGGGGGAAATCTACTGTTTGGGTGCATGGCAGGGCTAACTAGCTAAAATCTTACTTTTAATACTGGCAGCGTCAGGAGAAGCCTATTTGCTCTGTTACAAGGTCAAAATGGCACTAAAACAAAATGTCCACTATATATATATATATAAAAATACTGTTTACAAGAACACCACACCTCTGTGCTTTGCATCACCATTGTTGTTGATAAAGTGCTGAAAACAAGTTGTAAGTATAGTTTAATTAAGAATATTAAAGGAGACTCGAAGTACTCTTGTGAATGATAGAAATTAAAACTCCTAACATACATATCCATTATAATCCTTTGTTTACAATTAGGCAGCATAGAATGCCTGATATTTGTTCTGTAACATTACAAATTGTCAAAGTGAGCACTTCATAACTGACATTACCAAAAAGAGCAATTATTTGTGTTATTTGTGTAAGTCTGGGTTATTGTTAAAAATTCTCTGGTTCCTTGTAAGGAAGTATTTTGGAATATTGACCAAATCTTGTTCTATTGGTTAATGATTGCAATTATTTGAATGGCTGTTGACAATGTATCTTCTTACTCTGGGACCAGACAACCAAGCAAGAAAGGGGACGTAATGAAAGTAATAATAATTAATAATCTATACTAATATAAACACTATACCCATATGAAATATGTAAAAAATAATATTGATAAAATCTTATTATAAAAAATCCATGAGTCAAATCGAGTGGGAACCGCTCAACAGTAGATAAACCAAAAACTCGGATAAGGTTTTAATAAGGAATTAATGAAACATATGTATTAGAATACCCAATATTGTATGAACAGGGAAAGGACAATAATGTTGAATATTAAAAAGTGCTTAGATTAAATTAGATGTGATTGCCAAGAGAATTTAGAAACAAAGAGAGAGGGGAGCGCACATGAATGGTATCAGCAGGGAAAAGAATGCAGAAAGGTCATAGACCTTCTCACCGCAGACGGTTATGCTGGCAAGCATAACAATGTGGAGTGGCTCAGAAGGATTCTTAGTCCTGTGGGGCAGATGAACGGCAGCTCCCAGACCTCGGCAGAGTGGTATCAAGAAGGAACAGGACGATGATGGATGACTGAAGTCCGGAGATGTGGCGCCGTGCAGGAGACTCCGAGTACTGCTTCCCACGTGATCAAGGACCTGCCGATCACGTGGTGGGAGGTCCTGGAGCAGCAAAGGGCATTTTGGCTTGTCAGTTGCAGCTCCCACCGTGATCCCTCAAGGAGGGAGCAGTAATGAAATTTGAAAAAAGTAAAGCGGTCTGGATGGAGTGCTGATGACAGAGGCCACCGGAGCACAGGTTAGGGATTTAAAGATTTTCAGCACTCCATTCAGACCGTTTTTCTTTTTTCAATTTGCCAAGAGAATTGCCACTCTTAAAAAGTGGCAGCACATCATAAATATAAAAAAATAAATGTGACAAAACAAATGTGAATGAATAAAACAATAAGGGACCACACAAGAATTACAACATATGTGGGGATTAAAATAACAATAAAAATGAGTATCATCCAATATAATAAAATTCATGAATAAATATTAACCCAGCCCCACATAAATACCCTTATATAATGCCACACAAAAGCAAGTAATATACACATATAGAATGCAACTAACTGTTTGTCACCCAATGGAGATAGTAACAATTGCATATAAATTACATGGACCAAATATATATATGAAAAAGAATATCAAGCCGAGAATTAAATATATAATATAACTGCAGTGCAATGGATATAAATGCACCACAGAAAATCCACTGGTATACCTGGGACCAAGAGCACAATGTTAAGATCCAAAGAATTATATATACAGAAATGCCCTTCAAAAGTGTGGTAGAGAGAGGGTTTACTGTAAGTAAATGTGGCGGTGGTCCCGGAAAAGAGGTGCGTGAGTTTCGGAAGAAACTTCGTCAGGGAATGAAGCACCTCTGGACCGGATGGTGTTTATATGCAAAAAGAAAAAGGGAGTACAAACACGTCAATGTATAAAAAGTATATTATTTATTAATTATCAATATAATAGTAAAATACCACATACATAATTATTAAAAGGCTATTCCAAAGACAAAGAAGTATATAATGTGAAGGACACAGAACAGAAAGAGGTCCGACACAATTGCGTATATCACAGGACTGGGAGCTCAGAGATCATAGTATATATATCATATCATATTGCTATCCAACCACCGTAAATCAAAGTAAAAGAATGCGTCAGGCACATGGAGACGCCAGCAGCGAAAGGATCCCGGACCCCAGTGGCGTATGTGTACAGGCCCAGATGAATGCATGGAAAAAATTGAAAATCTCAAATTCAACAGCAATAAATATTGTAATAAATGAATACTAAATGAATTTACTAAATAACTGGGAATATTAATATGAAGGGGATGAATAGATAAAAACAGAAAAATTGAATATATGCGTAGAATAATAGCGATACTATACCAGTAGAATACTATATTGAAATACTTCAAGAAACATATAAAAGTGATGATGAATAATACTGTATATGTAACTAACACATAATAGTGATAATGGATAATGAGTGAATCAAAGGAAAAATAATAGAAATGGGTGATAAGTGAAACCAGAGTGAAATATAATAAGTGCAAAATGCTGTGAAATATATAGTATATATATATATATATATATATATATATATATATATATATATATATATATATATATATATATATATATATATATATACACTATGTTCCCAATTATTATGCAAATAATATTTCCTCATATTTTCTCTAAATTACCTATCTGAATTGCAGTCATTGTTATTTTCCAGTCATCTACTATTCTAGTATAATTGCAATGTTTTGGAACAAACTGCCTATGAAAACAGTATCTTTTTTTAAAAAATAAACACTCAAAATACATGTTCAAAATTATTATGCACAGCAGAGTTTTCAACCTTTTTTTTTATTTTGAACAAAAAAAATGGTCAATTGTGAAGTTATAAGCATTATCAGCTTATTACAAAATGAAATCAAACAGTTTTCAAGTGAAAACTTTATTCTAGGTGATGTTATAATTGCACGTAGGACCCCTTGTTCAAAAGAAGCTTCTGAACTCTCTCGTCCATTGAATTTGTCAGTTTTTGGATGGTTTCTGCTTCAATTGTTTTGCATGTGGACAGAATACCCTCCCAGAGCTGTTGCTTAGATGTGAACTGCCTCCCGCCATCATAGACACTCCTTTTGATGATGCTCCAGAGGTTCTCAATGGGGTTGAGGTCAGGGGAAGATGGTGGCCATACCATAAGTTTGTCCTCTTTTATGCCCATAGCAGCCAGAGATGCAGATGTGTTTTTTGCAGCACGAGACGGTGCATTATCATGCATGAAAATGATCTTGCTGCGGAAAGCACGGTTCTTCCTCTTGAACCATGGCAGGAAGTGTTGTTTTAGAAACTCCACATAGATTATGGAGTTCATCTTTACCCCTTCAGGGATCATAAAGGGGCCGACAATCTCTCTCCCCATGATTCCAGCCCAAAACATTACTCCACCTCCTCCTTGTTGGCGCCTTAGCCATGTTTTCATGGGGTGTCCATCCTCCACTCCATCCATCTGGACCATCGAGCGTTGCATGGCACTCATCGGTGAACAAAACAGTTTGGAAGTCAGTCTTCATGTATCGTTTGGCCCACTGGAGCCGTTTCGGCTTGTTGCAGTGGATAGAGGTGGTCGACAGGATGGCTTACGCACAGCTGCAAACCTCTGAAGGACCCTGCATCTTGTTGTTCTGGGGACGTTGGAGGCACCAGCAGCTTCAAAAACTTGTCTGCTGCTATGACAAGGCATTTTTGCAGCTGCTCTTTTAACCTTACGCAATTGCCTGTTGGAAAGAGTCCTCAATTTTTCAGCTACATACTTCTTGATTGTGCGATGATCACGATGAAGTGTCTTGGCAATGTTGATTGTAGTTATGCCTTGACCTAAATACTCCACAATTTGTTGCTTTTCAGCAGCCGACACATCCTTTTTCTTTCCCATTTTGGCAAAAAATGTAGGCTGCTTAATAATGTGGAACAACCTTCTTAAGTAGTCTTGCCTTTATTTGGACACACCTGTTATGACCCCAATGGCAGAGGGTCTCAGGAATAATGCTAAGTCAGTAAATTCAGAAAACCAGCTCATAGGGCAGTGGTAACTGGGCTGACCATATAACTAATCCTAGCACCACAAATACCAGCAGCCGGGGAACGTTCCTACGTTGATCCTAGACGTCTCGTGCCAGCCGGAGAGCTAACTACCCCTAGAAGGGAAAAGAAAGACCTTTCTTGCCTCCAGAGGAAATACCCCAAAAAGTTGGATAGAAGCCCCCCACAAATAATAACGGTGAGGTAAGAGGAAAAGACAAACATAAGAATGAGCTAGGAATTTAGCAAAGAGAGGCCCACTAGCTAATAGCAGAATATAGAAAGATAACTTATATGGTCAGCAAAAAATCCTATCAAAAATATCCACACTGGAAATTCAAGAACCCCTGAACCGTCTAACGGCCCGGGGGGAGAACACCAGCCCCCTAGAGCTACCAGCAAGGTCAGGAAACACATTTAGTACAAGCTGGACAAAAAATGATAGCAAACAAATAACACAAAAAACAAAGAAGCAAGACTTAGCTTAATTTAGTACGAACCAGGACCAGCAAACAGAATGTGTCTGATAACACCGATGCCAGGCACTAGACTAAGGTTCCAGGAGGTTTATATAGCAACACCCCTGAAGTAACGACCCAGCTGGGTGCAGACAGAGGGAAGGAAATCCCAGAGTCATATCACTAGTAACCACTAGAGGGAGCCAAAAAAGTCTAATTCACAACAGTACCCCCCCCTTAAGGAGGGGTCACCGAACCCTCACCAAGACCACCAGGGCGATCAGGATGAGCAGCGTGAAAGGCACGAACCAAATCGGCCGCATGCACATCAGAGGCAACCACCCAGGAATTATCCTCCTGACCATAACCCTTCCACTTGACCAAATACTGAAGCCTCCGCCTGGAGAGACGAGAATCCAAGATCTTCTCCACCACGTACTCCAACTGGCCCTCAACCAACACCGGAGCAGGAGGCTCAGCAGAAGGAACCACAGGCACAACGTAGCGTCGTAACAAAGACCTATGGAACACGTTGTGAATGGCAAACGAAACTGGAAGATCCAAGCGAAAGGACACAGGATTAAGGATTTCCAATATTTTGTAAGGACCGATGAAGCGAGGCTTAAATTTAGGAGAGGAGACCTTCATAGGAACAAATCGAGAAGACAGCCACACCAAATCCCCAACACGAAGTCGGGGACCCACACCGCGGCGGCGGTTGGCAAAACGCTGAGCCTTCTCCTGTGACAACTTCAAGTTGTCCACCACATGATTCCAGATCTGCTGCAACCTATCCACCACAGAATCTACTCCAGGACAGTCAGAAGGCTCCACATGTCCCGAGGAAAAACGAGGATGGAAACCAGAGTTGCAGAAAAATGGCGAAACCAAAGTAGCGGAACTAGCCCGATTATTTAGGGCAAACTCAGCCAACGGCAAGAAGGTCACCCAATCATCCTGATCTGCCGAAACAAAACACCTCAAGTAAGCTTCCAGAGTCTGATTAGTTCGCTCAGTTTGTCCATTAGTCTGAGGATGAAAGGCAGACGAGAACGATAAATCAATGCCCATCCTAGCACAAAAGGATCGCCAGAACCTGGAAACAAACTGGGATCCTCTGTCAGACACAATATTCTCAGGAATGCCGTGTAAACGAACCACATTCTGAAGGAACACAGGAACCAGATCGGAAGAGGAAGGCAGCTTAGGCAAAGGCACCAAATGGACCATTTTAGAAAAGCGATCACATACCACCCAGATGACAGACATACCCCGAGACACCGGGAGATCAGAAATGAAATCCATGGAAATATGTGTCCAAAGCCTCTTCGGGACAGGCAAGGGCAAGAGCAACCCGCTGGCACGGGAACAGCAAGGCTTAGCTCGAGCACAAGTCCCACAGGACTGCACAAATGACCGTACATCCCATGACAAGGAAGGCCACCAAAATGACCTAGCCACCAGATCTCTGGTGCCAAAAATTCCCGGATGACCTGCCAACACCGAGGAATGAACCTCGGAAATGACTCTGCTGGTCCACTTATCAGGAACAAACAGTCTGTCAGGTGGACAAGAGTCAGGTCTACCAGCTTGAAATCTCTGCAACACACGTCGCAAATCAGGAGAAATGGCTGACAAAATAACTCCTTCTTTAAGAATACCAACAGGTTCTGTGACTCCAGGAGAGTCAGGCACAAAGCTCCTTGAAAGAGCATCAGCTTTCACATTCTTTGAACCTGGTAAATACGAGACCACAAAGTCAAAACGGGAGAAAAACAATGACCAGCGGGCCTGTCTAGGATTCAAGCGTTTAGCAGACTCGAGATACATCAAATTTTTGTGATCAGTCAAGACCACCACACGATGCTTAGCACCCTCGAGCCAATGACGCCACTCCTCAAATGCCCACTTCCTGGCCAGTAATTCCCGATTGCCCACATCATAATTCCGCTCAGCAGGCGAAAACTTCCTAGAGAAGAAAGCACATGGTCTCATTACCGAGCAACCAGGGCCTCTCTGTGACAAAACGGCCCCTGCCCCAATCTCAGAAGCATCCACCTCGACCTGAAAGGGAAGTGAGACATCAGGCTGGCACAAAACAGGCGCCGAATTAAACTGGCACTTCAACTCCTGGAACGCCTCCACGGCTGCAGGAGCCCAGTTAGCAACATCAGAACCTTTCTTGGTCATATCCGTCAAAGGTTTAACAACGCTAGAAAAATTAGCGATAAAACAACGGTAGAAGTTAGCAAAACCCAAGAACTTCTGAAGACTCTTAACCGACGTGGGTTGAGTCCACTCATGAATAGCTCGGACCTTGACTGGGTCCATCTCCACAGCAGAAGGGGAAAAAATAAACCCCAAAAAGGGAACTTTCTGTACTCCAAAGAGACACTTTGAGCCTTTAACAAACAAGGCATTCTCACGCAAAACCTGAAACACCATCCTGACCTGCTCCACATGTGAGTCCCAATCTTCAGAGAAAACCAGAATATCGTCCAGATAAACAATCATAAATTTATCCAGATACTTCCGGAAAATATCATGCATAAAGGACTGAAATACTGAGGGAGCATTAGAAAGCCCAAAAGGCATCACCAAGTACTCAAAATGACCTTCGGGCGTATTAAATGCAGTCTTCCATTCATCACCTTGCTTAATGCGCACAAGGTTGTATGCACCACGAAGATCTATCTTGGTGAACCACTTGGCACCCTTAATCCGGGCAAACAAGTCCGACAAGAGAGGCAAAGGATACTGAAATTTTACAGTGATTTTATTCAGTAGCCGATAGTCAATACAAGGTCTCAAAGATCCGTCCTTCTTAGCCACAAAAAAGAATCCCGCACCAAGAGGGGAAGAGGATGGACGGATATGCCCCTTCTCCAGAGACTCCTTGATATATGAACGCATTGCGGCATGCTCAGGTACTGACAGATTAAATAATCTTCCCTTAGGAAATTTACTACCTGGAATCAAATCTATGGCGCAGTCACAGTCCCTATGAGGAGGCAGAGCACTGGATCTGGACTCACTGAATACATCCTGATAATCATACAAATACTCAGGAACTTCCGAAGGAGTAGAGGAAGCAATAGACACCGGCGGGGAATCAGCATGAATTCCCTGACAGCCCCAACTTGACACAGACATTGCCTTCCAATCCAGGACTGGATTGTGGGTCTGTAACCATGGCAGACCCAAAACGACCAAATCATGCATTTTATGCAGAACAAGAAAACGAATCACCTCCCGATGTTCAGGAGTCATGCACATGGTCACCTGTGTCCAAAACTGCGGTTTATTTTCCGCCAATGGCGTAGCATCAATACCTCTAAGAGGAATAGGATTTACTAACGGTTCAAGAACAAAACCACAGCGCTTGGCAAATGACAGATCCATAAGACTCAGGGCGGCACCTGAATCCACAAACGCCATAACAGGGTAATGTTAGAGCAAATTAATGTCACAGACAAAATAAATTTAGGTTGCAAATTACCAATGGCGACAGGACTAACAACCCTTGTTAGGCGTTTAGAGCATGCTGATATAACATGTGTAGAATCACCACAGTAAAAACACAACCCATTCTGACGTCTATGATTTTTCCGTTCATTTCTAGTCTGAATTCTATCACATTGCATTAAATCAGGTGTTTGTTCAGACAACACCACCAGAGGATTAGCGGTTTTGCGCTCCCGCAAACGCCGGTCAATTTGAATAGCAAGCGCCATAGAATCATTCAGACTTGTAGGAATGGGGAAACCCACCATCACATTCTTAAGGGCTTCAGAAAGGCCATTTCTGAAATTTGCGGCCAGAGCACACTCATTCCACTGAGTAAGCACGGACCATTTCCGAAATTTTTGGCAATACACTTCAGCTTCATCCTGACCCTGAGAAATAGCCAACAAGGCTTTTTCTGCCTGAATTTCAAGATTGGGTTCCTCATAAAGCAATCCGAGCGCCAGAAAAAACGCATCAATATTCGCCAATGCCGGATCTCCTGGCGCTAGCGAGAAAGCCCAATCCTGAGGGTCGCCCCGTAAAAAAGAAATAACAATTTTAACTTGCTGAGCAGAATCTCCAGATGAACGGGGTCTCAGAGAAAGAAACAATTTACAATTATTCTTGAAATTCCTAAACCTAAATCGATCTCCAGAAAACAATTCCGGAATAGGTATTTTAGGTTCAGACATAGGACTACTGGTAACAAAATCTTGTATACCCTGCACACGAGCTGCCAGCTGGTCAACACTTGTAATCAAGGTCTGCACATTCATGTCTGCAGCAAGCACACGCCACTCAAAGGTAAAGGGGAGGAAGAGAAGGAAGGAAAAAAAAAAACTCAGAATTTCCTTTCTTATTATCCCACTTCTGCAATGCTTTAAACATTCAATATTGGCCTGGCATACTGTTATGACCCCAATGGCAGAGGGTCTCAGGAATAATGCTAAGTCAGTAAATTCAGAAAACCAGCTCATAGGGCAGTGGTAACTGGGCTGACCATATAACTAATCCTAGCACCACAAATACCAGCAGCCGGGGAACGTTCCTTCGTTGATCCTAGACGTCTCGCGCCAGCCGGAGAGCTAACTACCCCTAGAAGGGAAAAGAAAGACCTTTCTTGCCTCCAGAGGAAATACCCCAAAAAGTTGGATAGAAGCCCCCCACAAATAATAACGGTGAGGTAAGAGGAAAAGACAAACATAAGAATGAGCTAGGAATTTAGCAAAGAGAGGCCCACTAGCTAATAGCAGAATATAGAAAGATAACTTATATGGTCAGCAAAAAATCCTATCAAAAATATCCACACTGGAAATTCAAGAACCCCCGAACCGTCTAACGGCCCGGGGGGAGAACACCAGCCCCCTAGAGCTACCAGCAAGGTCAGGAATCACATTTAGTACAAGCTGGACAAAAAATGATAGCAAACAAATAACCCAAAAAACAAAGAAGCAAGACTTAGCTTAATTTAGTACTAACCAGGACCAGCAAACAGAATGTGTCTGATAACACCGATGCCAGGCACTAGACTAAGGTTCCAGGAGGTTTATATAACAACACCCCTGAAGTAACGACCCAGCTGGGTGCAGACAGAGGGAAGGAAATCCCAGAGTCATATCACTAGTAACCACTAGAGGGAGCCAAAAAAGTCTAATTCACAACACACACCTGCCAAACTAGTTTGCACAGGTATCTGCAATTGCTTTCAGTGATATAAAGAGCCCTGACACACATCACCATCAATGAGTTTAAATGACAAACAAAAAAATTCTAACCTTATCATTCCTAAACTCTATGTGCATAATAATTTGGAACACAGTGTATACAGGGGTTGGACAAAATAATGGAAACACCTAACGTTTTGGCATCATAATGTTCGAACATGTGATAAACATGCAAATTGTAACATATGGTAATGTTTTGTAGTTGATTATTTGTGTTATGTGATATGTGTATGTAAATTAACTGTTTGTTTTGCATAATTGTAAGAACATTGATGAGAACCTGATACCAATGGCAGACCTCTCAGATTTTCAAAGAGGTCAAATTGTTGGTGCTCGTATGGCAGGCGCTAGTGTAACAGAAAGTACCCAAATGCTTGGCGTCTCAAGAGGTACTGTCTCCAAAGTAATGACTGTGTTTGAAAGAGAAGGAAAAACGTCAGCAGAAAAGCACAGGTCTGGCCAAAAGTCAAAGTTGACTGAGAGAGACCGTCGGACTCTAAAGCGAATTGTGAGAGAGGATCGCAAGACCGCGGCTCCAAAAATCACTGCTGAGCTCAATAAACATCAACAGAACCCAGTTTCCATGAAAACTGTTCATCGGGTGTTGCACAAATCTGGATTCCACAGAAGAGATGCAATTAGAAAACCGCTCCTCTCAATGACAAATGTTTCCAAGCATTTAGAGTGGTGTAGAAACTTCCAGAATTGGTCCTTCGAGCAGTGCAAACATGTGATATTCTCAGATTCTCAGACGAATCATCGCTTACCCTATTTCCGACCTCCAGCCAAGTGTACGTTTGGAGACAGCCGAAAGAAGCATTCCATACAGATTGCCTTCTCCCAACCGTAAAACATGGCGGAGGTTCTGTGATGATCTGGGGTGCTATTTCGTGGAGATCCGCCAGGCCAGTGATATCCCTTCGTGGAAGAATTAACAGCTGAGATTATTTAGGCATTTTGGGTGACCAAGTGCATCCAATGGTTCAAGCACTGTTCCCGGAGGGGAACGCCATCTTTCAGGATGATAATGCACCAATTCATACAGCTAGAATCGTTAATGCATGGCACGAGGATCATTCTAATGAAGTTGAGCATCTCATCTGGCCCCCACAATCCCCAGACCTCAACATTCCTGAGCATTTATGGTCGATTTTAGAGATTCAAGTTAGATGTTGATTTCCGCCACCATCGTCGCTCAAAGAACTGGAGGGTGTTTTAACTGTAGAATGGGCTAAAATTCCTTTGGAAACAATTCACACCTTGAATGAATCCATACCTTGGAGAATTGAGGCTGTAATCACCCCAAAAGGTGGACCTACACCATATTAAACTAACTTTTGTTGATGTTTCCAGGTGTTTCCATTATTTTGTCCAACCCCTATATATATACTAGATGGTGGCCCGATTCTAATGTATCGGGTATTCTAGAATATGTAGGTAGTATATAGCACAGGCCACGTATTATATTGCACAGTCACGTAGTATATAACACAACCGACGTAGTATATAACATAGCTACGTAGTATATAACAGAGCCACGTAGTATATAACAGAGCCACGTAGTATATAACAGCGCATGTAGTATATAGCACAGCCACGTAGTGTATTGCACAGCCACGTAGTATATTGCACAGTCACGTAGTATATTGCACAGCCACATAGTATATTGCACAGCCACGTAGTATATAACACAGAGCACGTAGTATATAGCACAGCCACATAGTATATTGCACAGTCACATAGTATATTGCACAGCCACGTAGTATATTGCACAGCCACGTAGTATATAACACAGAGCACGTAGTATATAGCACAGCCACATAGTATATTGCACAGTCATGTAGCATATAGCACAGCCACATAGTGTATTGCACAGCCATGTAGTATATTGCACAGCCACGTAGTATATTGCACAGCCACATAGTATATAGCACAGATCATGTAGTATATTGCACAGCCATGTAGTATATTGCACAGAGCACGTAGTATATAGCATAGCCACATAGTATTGCACAGTCACGTTGTATATTGCACAGCTACATAGTAAATTGCATAGCCATGTAGCATATAACACAGAGAGGTAGCATATAACACTGGGCATGGAGTATATAACACAGGTTACGTAGTATAAAGCACAGCGATTTAGTATATTCCCCAGCTACACAGTGTATAGCACAGAGATGTAGTATATAACAGAGCCCACGCAGTATGTAACACAGCTCACGTAGTATATAGCAATGTGGGCACTATATGCATGGTAACAAAAGAATAAAAATAAAAAATAAACATATACTCACCTTCCGAAGGCCCCTTAAAGTCCTGGAGCCTGTGTGCGGTGCACACGGCAGCTTCCATTCCCAGGGTTGCTATGCGCTTAGGACCTGTGATGACGTCGCGGTCACATGACTGTGATGTCATGGCAAGTCCTTCTCTCATAGCATCCTTGGCACCGGAACCTGCCGCTTGCACTGCTGAGGACAGCGGGCCACGCCGGAAGGTGAGAATAACCTGTTTTTATAATTATTATTATTATTTTTAACATTAGATCTTTTTACTATTGATGCTGCATAGGCAGCATCAATAGTAAAAAGTTGTTCACACAGGGTTAATAGCAGCGTTAACGGAGTGTGTTACCCACGGCATAACAGTCTGTAAACGCTGCCATTAACCCTGTGTGAGTGCTAACTGGAGGGGAGAATGGACGGGACGCTGAGTGCAGGGCTGTAAGCAGCGGCCATTTCGCTGATGGACTGTGCCTGTCACTGATTGGTCGTGGGCATTTTGGTCGCGGGCTTTTTGCCGGGACCAATCAGCGACTTGGATTTCCGTGACAGACAGAGGTCACGACCAATGAATATCCGTGACAGACAGACAGACAGACGGAAGTGACCCTTAGACAATTATATATTTACATATATATACATATAAGAGTATAAAGATTAAACAATGCAATAAACATGCATAAGGTCAAAAAGTGACAACACAACAGTGCATAGTGTAAATGATTAAATTTATTAAAAGTAAGTGATACAATGTAATAGTGTAGTGGTTGAAGAGAGAAAATAAAGATAAAGGGGAGGGGAGGGAAACAAGGGGAGGAAAAAAGTAGAAAAACAAACAACCAAAGGAGGTGAAAGAAAAATAATAATCAATAGGAAAAATAAAATGATGAAAATTAATAAGAAATGAATAATAAATGATAAAGATAAAAAAGAAAAAATACAAATACTACATGCAAATGCAGTATGATGCAATACTGAAAATCAAATGGATGATAAAAAATAAATAAAAAGAAATAATAAAGATAAAAATAAATACGAAATAATGACAAGTCAACTTATGAGTCCATATGGGCATTAGAAGCCCATCAATTAATAAATATACTGTACAAAAAATTGATAAAAAATGAAAAATTGTATTGAGATTCCTTCTTCGTTTCTTGTTTATTCATCTGTGCATTGAATGAAGCTGATTCACCAATCAAAACAATCACAGAAGAGCAGATCGGTCAACAAAGAAATAAATTGATAACTAAGTAGATAAAAATAAAATATTAGTAATATTAATAATATATATAAATAATAAAAAGCAACACATAAAAATATAAAAGACATAAAAATGTATAAAACCGATTCAGAGGTGAAAACATCAGGATATGCAACATCAAGATAAAAAACAGGTGATTACAAAATGGGTACAAAGGATAGATTTTCATTGAGACCATGTGGTGACACTGTATTAAGTGTCCAAATCCACTTGGTCTTAAGTTGGGCCAATGGGCTACTAATTCTGCCTCCTCTGATGGTGGGATGAATCATATCAATTCCAATGACTTTCAGTTGGGAATAGTGATGAGCGAGTGTACTCGTTGCTCGGGTTTTCCCGAGCATGCTAGGGTGACCTCTGAGTATTTGTTAGTGTTTGGAAATGTAGTTTTCATCACGGCAGCTGAATGATTTACAGCTATTAGCTGGGCTGAGTACATGTGGGGGTTGCCTGGTTGCTAGGTAATCCCCACATGTAGTCAAGCTGTCTATCAGCTGTAAATCATGCTGCTGAGGAGATGAAAACTTAATCTCTGAGCAGTCATAAATACTCGGAGATCACCTGAACGTGCTCGGGAAAACCTGAGCAACTAGTACACTCACTCATCACTAGTTGGGATGGATCACAATTGTGATAAAGTTTAAAATGTCTTGGTAATGTCTTTAATGTGGATACATCTGAAATTCCATTAGCTGCAATAATTCCCAACACATGTTTCCGTACTCTAACTTTCAACTGCCTAGTAGTCAAACCCACATAAATAAGAGAGCATGGACAGGTAGCATAATATATCACTGATTTGGAAACACATGTAATGGAATGTGTAATTTCAAACGTTCGAGTAATATCTGAATTTGAAAAAAATATGTGTCTTAGAGATATTAGGACATGCTACACATTGTCCTTATGGTTTACAGCCCCAAACGGTTCCTGTGTGGGAAAGAAATGTTGTTACTGGTTCACCTACATAATGGCTTCTGACCAAACTATCACCTAAATTTGGAGATCTTGTAAAAGTAATGGGAGTGATGAGTGTTGAAAGAAGTAACTCATATGGAATCAATATATTTATTGATATTCTCCAAATAGTTACCACACCCTGAATTGGTTTTATACATTTTTATGTATTTTATAATTTTATGTGTTGTTTTTTATTATTGATATATATTATTAACCCCTTTCTGCCTCCCAAAAATCATAATAAAAAGCGATCAAAAAATTTCATGTGCCCAAAAATGGTACCAATAAAAACGTCAACTTGTCCCACAAAAAACAAGACCTCACATGACTCTGTGGACCAAAATATGGAAAAATTATAGCTCTCAAAATGATGAAAACACTATTTTTTTGCAATAAAAAGCATCTTTTAGTGTGACAGCTGCCACACAAAAACCCGCTATAAAAACCCGCTATAAATAGTAAATCAAACTCCCCTTCATCACCCCCTTAGTTATGGAAAAATAATAAAATAAAAAAAAGTATTTATTTCTATTTTCCCATTAGGGTTAGGGCTAAAGTTAGGGTTGAGTGTCATGATCTCCATGGCCAGAGAACTAGCATAAGCCTCAATAGGAACAAGCTCTTGGAAGATGTAACTGTACTGACCATGAACTAAACCTACCGCATCATCTAGAAGTAGCCAGGTAGCATGTCCTACTTTTTATCCCTATATGCCCAGCGCCGGCCGGAGAACTAAATAATGCTAGCAGAGGGAAATATAAGACCTGACTCACCTCTAGAGAAATGCCCAAAAAGGAGACAGAAGCCCCCCACATATATTGGCGGTGATATGAGATGAAACAACAAACGCAGCAGGAAAATAGTTTTAGCAAATTTGAGGTCCGCTTTCTAGATAGCAGAAGACAGAAAGCATACTTTCATGGTCAGTAGAAAACCCTAACAAAACACATCCAGAAATTACTTTAGGACTCTGGCATTAACTCATAATACCAGAGTGGCAATTCCTGATCAACAAGAGCTTTCCAGACACAGTAACGAAACTGCAGCTGTGAACTGGAACCAAAATACAAAAACAAAACATGGACGAATGTCCAACTTATCTAGTAGATGTCTGGGAGCAGGAACAAGCACAGAGAGGCTTCTGATAACATTGTTGACCGGCAAGCATCTAACAGAGAAGCCAGGTTATATAGCGACACCCAGATCTAATCAGAACAGGTGAACAGGGAAGATGATGTCACAAGTTCAATTCCACAGTAGCCACCGGGGGAGCCCAGAATCCAAATTCACAACAGTACCCCCCCCTCAAGGAGGGGGCACCGAACCCTCACCAGAACCACCAGGGCGATCAGGATGGGCCCTATGAAAGGCACGAACCAGATCAGAGGCATGAACATCAGATGCAGTGACCCAAGAATTATCCTCCTGGCCGTATCCCTTCCACTTGACCAGATACTGGAGTCTCCGTCTGGAAACACGGGAGTCTAGGATTTTTTCCACAACGTACTCCAACTCACCCTCAACCAACACCGGAGCAGGAGGCTCAACGGAAGGCACAACCGGTGCCTCATACCTGCGCAATAACGACCGATGAAAAACGTTATGAATAGAAAAGGATGCAGGGAGGTCCAAACGGAAGGAAACAGGGTTAAGAATCTCCAATATTTTATACGGACCGATGAACCGAGGCTTAAACTTAGGAGATGAGACCCTCATAGGGACAAAACGAGAAGACAACCACACCAAATCTCCAACACAAAGCCGAGGACCAACACGACGGTGACGGTTGGCAAAAAGCTGAGTCTTCTCCTGGGACAACTTTAAATTGTCCATCACCTGCCCCCAGATATGATGCAATCTCTCCACCACCGCATCCACTCCAGGACAATCCGAGGATTCCATCTGACCGGAGGAAAATCGAGGGTGGAACCCCGAATTACAGAAAAACGGGGACACCAAAGTGGCAGAGCTGGCCCGATTATTGAGGGCGAACTCCGCCAATGGCAAAAAAGCAACCCAATCATCCTGGTCAGCAGACACAAAACACCTCAGATATGTCTCCAGGGTCTGATTAGTCCGCTCGGTCTGGCCATTAGTCTGAGGGTGAAAAGCAGACGAAAAAGACAAATCTATGCCCATCCTAGCACAGAATGCCCGCCAAAATCTAGACACAAATTGGGTTCCTCTGTCAGAAACGATATTCTCAGGAATACCATGCAAACGAACAACATTTTGAAAAAACAGGGGCACCAACTCGGAAGAAGAAGGCAATTTGGGCAGGGGAACCAAATGGACCATCTTAGAAAAACGGTCACACACCACCCAGATGACAGACATCTTCTGAGAAACAGGCAGATCTGAAATAAAATCCATCGAGATGTGTGTCCAAGGCCTCTTAGGAATAGGCAAGGGCAACAATAATCCACTAGCCCGAGAACAACAAGGCTTGGCCCGAGCACAAACGTCACAAGACTGCACAAAGCCTCGCACATCTCGTGACAGGGAAGGCCACCAGAAGGATCTTGCCACCAAATCCCTGGTACCAAAAATTCCAGGATGACCTGCCAATGCAGAAGAATGTACCTCAGAGATGACTCTACTGGTCCAATCATCAGGAACAAACAACCTATCAGGCGGACAACGATCCGGTCTATCCGCCTGAAACTCCTGCAAGGCCCGCCGCAGGTCTGGAGAAACGGCTGACAAGATAACTCCCTCCTTAAGAATACCTGTGGGGTCAGAGTTGCCGGGTGAATCAGGCTCAAAACTCCTAGAAAGGGCATCCGCCTTAACATTCTTAGAACCCGGTAGGTACGATACCACAAAATTAAACCGAGAGAAAAATAATGACCAGCGCGCCTGTCTAGGATTCAGGCGCCTGGCGGTCTCAAGATAGATCAAATTTTTGTGGTCAGTCAATACCACCACCTGATGTCTGGCCCCCTCGAGCCAATGGCGCCACTCCTCAAACGCCCACTTCATGGCCAAAAGCTCCCGATTCCCAACATCATAATTCCGCTCAGCGGGCGAAAATTTACGGGAAAAGAAGGCACAAGGCCTCATCACGGCGCAGTCAGAACTTTTCTGCGACAACACTGCCCCAGCCCCGATCTCAGAAGCGTCGACCTCAACCTGAAAAGGAAGAGTCACATCAGGCTGACGCAACACAGGGGCAGAAGAAAAACGGCGCTTAAGCTCCTGAAAGGCCTCCACAGCATCAGGGGACCAATTAGCAACATCAGCACCCTGTCTAGTCAAATCGGTCAATGGCTTAACGACATCCGAAAAACCAGAAATAAATCGACGATAAAAGTTGGCAAAGCCCAAAAATTTCTGAAGACTTTTAAGAGAAGAGGGCTGCGTCCAATCACAAATAGCTTGAACCTTGACAGGATCCATCTCAATGGAAGAGGGAGAAAAAATATATCCCAAAAAGGAAATTCTCTGAACCCCAAAAACGCACTTAGAACCCTTGACACACAGAGAATTAGACCGCAAAACCTGAAAAACCCTCTTAACTTGCCGGACATGAGAGTCCCAATCATCCGAAAAAATCAGAATATCATCCAGATACACTATCATAAATTTATCCAAAAAATCGCGGAAAATATCATGCATAAAGGACTGGAAGACTGAAGGGGCATTAGAAAGACCAAAAGGCATCACCAAATACTCAAAGTGGCCCTCGGGCGTATTAAATGCGGTTTTCCACTCACCCCCTGCCTGATCCGCACCAAATTATACGCCCCACGGAGATCAATCT
Source organism: Ranitomeya variabilis (assembly GCF_051348905.1). Lineage (NCBI taxonomy): Eukaryota > Metazoa > Chordata > Amphibia > Anura > Dendrobatidae > Ranitomeya > Ranitomeya variabilis. Next base: position 494,359,264 of record NC_135235.1, read on the forward strand.
TAGAGAACCACTTGGCCCCCTTTATGCGAGCAAACAAATCAGTCAGCAACGGCAATGGGTATTGATATTTAACCGTGATTTTATTCAAAAGCCGATAATCAATACATGGTCTCAAAGAGCCGTCTTTTTTTGACACAAAGAAAAAACCGGCTCCTAAGGGAGATGACGATGGACGAATATGTCCCTTTTCCAAGGACTCCTTTATATATTCTCGCATAGCAGTATGTTCAGGCACAGACAGATTAAATAAACGACCCTTTGGGTATTTACTACCCGGAATTAAATCTATAGCACAATCGCACTCACGGTGCGGAGGTAGCGAACCCAGCTTGGGTTCTTCAAAGACGTCACGATAATCAGACAGGAACTCAGGGATTTCAGAGGGAATAGATGATGAAATGGACACCAAAGGTACGTCCCCATGAGTCCCCTTACATCCCCAGCTCAACACAGACATAGCTCTCCAGTCAAGGACTGGGTTGTGAGACTGCAGCCATGGCAATCCTAGCACCAAATCATCATGTAGATTATACAGCACCAGAAAACGAATAGTCTCCTGGTGATCCGGATTAATACACATAGTCACTTGTGTCCAGTATTGTGGTTTATTATTAGCCAATGGGGTGGAGTCAATCCCCTTCAGAGGAATAAGAGTCTCCAAAGGCTCTAAATCATACCCACAACGATTGGCAAAGGACCAATCCATAAGACTCAAAGCGGCGCCAGAGTCGATATAGGCGTCCGTAGTAATAGATGACAAAGAGCAAATCAGGGTCACAGACAAAATAAATTTAGACTGTAAAGTGCCAATGGGAACGGATTTATCAAGCTTTTTAGTAAGCTTAGAGCATGCTGATATAACATGAGTAGAATCCCCACAATAGAAACACAACCCATTTTTCCGTCTAAAATTCTGCCGCTCGCTTCTGGACAGAATTCTATCACACTGCATGTTTTCTGGCGTCTTCTCAGTGGACACCGCCAGATGGTGCACTGGTTTGCGCTCCCGCAGACGCCTATCGATCTGAATGGCCATTGTCATGGACTCATTCAGACTTGCAGGCACAGGGAACCCCACCATAACATCCTTAATGGCATCAGAAAGACCCTCTCTGAAAGTAGCCGCCAAGGCACACTCATTCCACTGAGTAAGCACAGACCATTTACGGAATCTTTGGCAGTAAATTTCAGCTTCATCTTGCCCCTGCGATAGGGACATCAAAGTTTTTTCTGCCTGAAGTTCCAAATGAGGTTCCTCATAAAGCAAGCCCAAGGCCAGAAAAAACGCATCCACATTGCGCAACGCAGGATCCCCTGGTGCCAATGCAAAAGCCCAATCTTGAGGGTCGCCGCGGAGCAAGGAAATCACAATCCCAACCTGCTGTGCAGGGTCTCCAGCAGAACGAGATTTCAGGGACAAAAATAACTTACAATTATTTCTAAAATTCTGAAAGCTAGATCTATTCCCTGAGAAGAATTCCGGCAAAGGAATTCTCGGCTCTGATACCGGAGCATGAACAACAAAATCTTGCAAACTTTGTACTTTCGTGGCGAGATTATTCAAACCTGCAGTTACACTCTGTAGATCCATTATAGACAGGTGAACATAGAGCCATTCAAAGATTAGAAGGAGAGAGAAAAAAAAGAAAGACTGCAGCATAGACAGACTGGCAAGTGATCCAATTAAGAGCACACTAACTACTAGAGAAAAAAAAAAAAAAAAAAAAAAAAAATTTTCAGCAGACTTCTTATTTCTCTCCTTTCTCAGCCATGGATTTTAACCCTTTAGGAGGCCGGTCAAACTGTCATGATCTCCATGGCCAGAGAACTAGCATAAGCCTCAATAGGAACAAGCTCTTGGAAGATGTAACTGTACTGACCATGAACTAAACCTACCGCATCATCTAGAAGTAGCCAGGTAGCATGTCCTACTTTTTATCCCTATATGCCCAGCGCCGGCCGGAGAACTAAATAATGCTAGCAGAGGGAAATATAAGACCTGACTCACCTCTAGAGAAATGCCCAAAAAGGAGACAGAAGCCCCCCACATATATTGGCGGTGATATGAGATGAAACAACAAACGCAGCAGGAAAATAGTTTTAGCAAATTTGAGGTCCGCTTTCTAGATAGCAGAAGACAGAAAGCATACTTTCATGGTCAGTAGAAAACCCTAACAAAACACATCCAGAAATTACTTTAGGACTCTGGCATTAACTCATAATACCAGAGTGGCAATTCCTGATCAACAAGAGCTTTCCAGACACAGTAACGAAACTGCAGCTGTGAACTGGAACCAAAATACAAAAACAAAACATGGACGAATGTCCAACTTATCTAGTAGATGTCTGGGAGCAGGAACAAGCACAGAGAGGCTTCTGATAACATTGTTGACCGGCAAGCATCTAACAGAGAAGCCAGGTTATATAGCGACACCCAGATCTAATCAGAACAGGTGAACAGGGAAGATGATGTCACAAGTTCAATTCCACAGTAGCCACCGGGGGAGCCCAGAATCCAAATTCACAACAGTTGAGGCTACAGTTAGGGTTAGGGCTAAAGTTAGGTTTAGGGTTGGGGCTAAAGTTGGGATTATGGTTGGGGCAAAAGTTAGGATTGGGGCTAAAGTTAGGGTTAGGGTTGAGGCTAAAGATAGGGTTAGGATTGGGGCTAAAGTTAGGGTTAGGGTTTGGATTACATTTATGATTGGGATTAGGGTTGGGATTAGGGTTAGGGGTGTGTCAGGGTTAGGAGTGTGGTTAGGGTTATGATTGGGATTAGGGTTAGGGGTGTGTAGGGGCATGGTTGGGGTTGGGATTAGTGTTAGGGGTGTGTTCGGCTTAAGGGTGTGGTTAGGGTTATGGTTAGGGTTGGGATTAGGGTTAGGAGTATGTTCGGGTTAGGGTTTCTCCTGTTACCCTTGGGAGAATAAAAATTTTATATTTTCATGGCTCTGTGTTATAAACTTTAGTGAAATACTTTGGGGTTCAAATTTCTCACAACACATCTTTTATATAGTTTCCAAAATGGTGTCACTTGTAGGGGGTTTCCACTGTTTAGGCATATCAGGGGCTCTGCAAACACGACATGGCATCCTATCTCAATTCCAGTCAATTTTGCATTGAAAAGTCAAATGGTGCTCCTTCCCTTCCGAGCTCTGCCATGCACCCAAACAGTGGTTTACCCCCACAATATGGGGTATCAGCGTACTCAGGACAAATTGCAAAACAACTTTTGTGGTCCAATTTCTCCTGCTACCCTTGGTAAAATAAAACAAATTGGATCTGAAGTACATTTTTTTGTGAAAAAAGTTAAATATTCATTTTTTTAAAACATTCCAAAAGTTCCTGTGAAGTACCTGAAGGGTTAATAAAATTGTTGAATATGGTTTTGAGCACCTTGAGGGGTGCAGTGTTTAGAATGGTGTCACTTTTGGGTATTCTCTATCACATAGACCCCTCAAAGTGATTTCAAATGTGATGTGCTTGCTAAAAAAAATGGTGTTGTAAAATTGAGAAATTGCTGGTCAACTTTTTACCCTTATAACTTCCTAACAAAAAAAAATTTGGTTCCAAAATTGTGCTGATGTAAAATAGACGTGTGGGAATTGTTACTTATTAAGTATTTTGTTTTACATACAGTACAGACCAAAAGTTTGGACACACTTCCCCATTTAAAGGTTTTTCTGTATTTTCATGACTATGAAAATTGTACATTCACACTGAAGTCATCAAAACTATGAATTAACACATGTGGAATTATATACTTAACAAAAAAGTGTGAAACAACTGAAATTATGTCTCATATTCTAGGTTCTTCAAAGTAGCCACCTTTTGCTTTGATGACTGCTTTTCACACTCTTGGCATTCTCTTGATGAACTTCAAGAGCAAGTCACCGGGAATGGTTTTCACTTCACAGGTGTGCCCTGTCAGGTTTAATAAGTGGGATTTCTTGCCTTATAAATGGGCTTGGGACCATCAGTTGTGTTTCACACTTTCTTGTTAAGTATATAATTCCACATGTGTTAATTCATAGTTTTGGTGTCTTCGGTGTGAATGTACGATTTTCATAGTCATGAAAATACAGAAAAATCTTTAAATGAGAAGGTGCGTCCAAACTTTTGGTCTGTACTGTATCTCTGTGATTTAAGGGCATGAAAATTTAAATTTGATAAATTGCAAAATTTTCAAACTTTCGCAACATTTCCATTTTTTTCACAAATAAACGCAAGTAATTTCAAGGAAATTTTACAACTAACAGGAAGTACAATATGTTACAAAAAAACAGTGTCAGAATCATCAGGATTCATGCAAGCGTTCCAGAGTTATAACCTCATAAAGGGACAGTGGTCAGAATTGTAAAAATTGGCCCGGTCATTCACATGCAAACCACCCTTGGGTGTTAAGGGGTTAATATTACTAATATTTTATTTTTATCGGTCGAAACATGTCATCCATAAGGGATTGAATGCATGCAATATTACAACTGAAGAAATCTGGAACTTTTTAATGGATAAATAAAAGGTATATTTTACGCTACCATTGGACTGATCGCTGGAGAAACAAAAAGTTATATATATATATATATATATATATATACTTTAAACTATAAATTTCACAGCATTTTGCACTTATTATATTTCACTGTGGTTTCACTTATCATTCATTTATATTATTTTTCCTTTGATTCACTTATTAGTGTTGAGCGATACCTTCCGATATTCGAAAGTATCGGTATCGGATTGGATCGGCCGATATCTGCAAAATATCGGATCTCGCCGATACCGATACCCAATACCAATGCAAGTCAATGGGAGCAAATTATCGGAATTAAAATAAACCCTTTATTTCCTTGTAGGTAGTGTTGAGCATTCCGATACCGCAAGTATCGGGTATCGGCCGATACTTGTGGTATCGGAATTCCGATACCGAGATCCGATGCTTTTGTGGTATCGGGAATCGGTATCGGGATCGATATTAATGTGTAAAATAAAGAATAAAAATAAAAAATATTAATATACTCACCCTCAGACGTGCCCTGGTTTTAACCGCCAGCCTCCGTTCATAAGAATGAGCGCTTGAAAGTCCTTAGATGACACCGCGGCCTGTGATTGGTCGCGGAGTGGTCACGTGACCGCAACGCGACCAATCAAAAGCCGCGATGTCATCTAAGGTCTTTCAAGCGCTCATTCTTAGGAACGAAGGCTGGCGGTTACAACCAGGGCGCGTCAGAGGGTGAGTATATCAATATTTTTTATTTTTATTCTTTATTTTACACATTAATATGGATCCCAGGGCCTGAAGGGGAGTTTCCTCTCCTTCAGACCCTGGGAACCATCAGGATACCTTCCGATACTTGGTGTCCCATTGACTTGTATTGGTATCGGGTATCGGTATCGGCGATATCCGATACTTTTCGGGTATCGGCCGATACTATCCGATACCGATACTTTCAAGTATCGGACAGTATCGCTCAACACTACTTGTAGGTTCATTCTACATGAAGGAAAACAACTAAGAATAATGTAGGATGTATTGGTGGAGGTGGCGGAGACATTAAAGGCATATAGGTTTAGCCCAATCAAATAAGCAGGAATTTTAATTATTTTTTTAAGACGTTCGGAGTTACAAAGATATTGACTATGTTAAGATTTTTTTTATTTTGTCAGATATTGATGTTTCACTACTTCAATGCCCTTCACCTTCTTTTTTACTTCTCCCACACTTTCTTCTTCATCATCCTCAGCAGCAGCATCTTTGACATCAACTTCTTCACCTTATTCATCTTCTTCATCTTCTACCTATTATTTTTTTGTTACATTCTTCATATTCTTTTTATTAAACTATTATTCTTCTTCATATTCTACTTCATCATATTCTTATTTGTGACAGGCATTCCTGTAGTTGTTATCTATAAAAGTTTGAAGATTACACCTTCCGTTCTGCCTGTCACAAAAGAGTTACAACAGGATTTTTCCGCGTTCTGTTTGGACTGCAGCAGCAGGCTTTATCCAGGGGCACCATGAGGAGGAACAGACTCACCCCCATACACTGCTTAGTCTCCTTCTGCTTATAATTTAGATAATATCTTTTGCTCATATTTTTAGTCTCATGCTTAATGTTCTTCTGCTCTTTGTTCTGCAGCTTCTTGTTCTTCTGCTTCTCGGTCTTCCGGGTCGTCGTCTCCAGGGTCATCATCTCCAGGGTCGTCGTCGTCATCGGGTGGTCTTCAGGGTTGTTGTCTCCAGGGTCGTCATCTCAGGGGTTGTCGTCTCTGGTGTCGTCGTCATCTTAGGGGTGGTCTTCAGGGTCGTCGTCTTTAGGGTCTTGAACTTGGAAATGTAGCAGAAGCTACAAGAAGGCTGAGAAAATGCCGAGAACCAGCTGATGGAATTGGAACTCGGATGGCTACCCGAAGGTCCAAGAGCCAATGGAACTACCGAGGACCAGCTGACGTTACTGGAACCCGGTTACTAAGCAGGAGGTACCCGTGCCTGAAAGCACTACCAAGGATTACCTGACGTTGGTGGAACTCGGATACCCAGATGGAGGCACCTAAGCCAAAGGCTCTGCCCGGAACCAGCGGACATACTGGAACCAAGATGGAGAACAGAAGGTACAAGAGCAAAAGACATTGCCGAGAACCAGCTGACGGAACTGGAACCCGGATGGGTAGCCAAAGGTACAAGAGCCAATGGAACTACCGAGGACCAGCTGACGTTACTGGAACCCGGTTACTAAGCAGGAGGTACCCGTGCCTGAAAGCACTACTAAGGACCACCTGACATTGGTGGAACTCAGATACCCAGAAGGAGGCACCTAAGCCAAAGGCTCTGCCCGGAACCAGTTGACGGTACTGGAACCAGGATGGGGACATATTCAAGATTGTCATCATAGAGCCCCAACTAGCGGTGTTGGAGCAAAGGGTCAGCAGGGGGAGCAGAGTGTAGGCCGAAGCCTGCACAGGAGGCAGCTTAGTGTCTGTTGTGTCTGCGTGGCGTTTGCAGGACACGTTGCTGGCTACACAGCAGGGGAACAGCTGGCGTTACTGAACCCCACTGACACATTGACGGGTGTTTTTCTCTGTGCAGCCAGCACTTCCGGGCACCAACTGGCGGTGTTGAAGCCCAGGGACAGCAGGAGGAGCAGAGGAGCAAAGTGTAGGCCGAAGCCTGCACTGGAGGCAGCTTTGTGTCTGCGTGGCGTTTGCAGGACACGTTGCCGGCTACACAGCAGGGGAACAGCTGGCGTTACTGAACCCCACTGACACATTGACGGGTGTTTTTCTCTGTGCAGCTAGCACTTCCGGGCACCAACTGGTGGTGTTAGAGCCCAGGGTCAGCAGGAGGAGCAGAGTGTAGGCCAAAGCCTGCACTGGAGCAAGTTGAAAGGGAACGCTTGAACCCCCAAGGCGTTAGTAACTGGAAGAGCCGTCTTGTGCAGCAGTAATGCTGCACAAGGAAAAGGTGGCTCTTTTAATTATGTTCCATGCACACGCTGAATGAAACACTTAGAAAATTTTTCCCCTCATACCGTGAATACCGTGAGACGAAGCACAGCTGTCAAACATACCCCCTTGGTGCTTGGCGATGCCTCCTGAGTTGCTTTTTTGTGTTCCGGAGTCTGCGCTGTTGTGTTATCCCTTGGCCATGTGCTGTTACTGCGCAAGGTCATGAATCCCAGCCCTGCAGTGTCTTCTGATTTATTTACACTGCGGGGCTGGGATTCATGGCCTTGTGCAGTAAATATCGGCACCTGTCACTCATGCCCTTACTCCTGCTTCAGACTGTGCGGCGTCAGCTGATCCCTTATTGCATGCCACGGCCGAGAAGCCGCACAGTCTGAAGAAGGCGGAAGGAGATGAGTGAGAGGCGAAGATATGCACAGCGCATTCCCATGAATCCCAGCCCCGCTGTGGGAATAAAGAAGACACTGAGGCGTGTGATCTTGGGCAGCGCATCCGCACAGGCGCAGCCAGCCTGACTACAAATGATGTCAGAAGATGGGCAGCGCTAACTGCGGATGGCCAAGGGATAACATTACAGCGCAGGCTCTGGGACAGATTCAAACAACGCTAAGGAGGTGGCGCATGGCGGCAAGGGGGTTGCTGCGTGTCATTACGAAGGAAAGTCACATCTCCGGGACGGTTGAACTGTATCAGGGGAAACATTTTATAAGTGTTTAGTTCAGCGTGTGCAAGGAGTAAAACTAAAAGCCACCTTGTCCAAATGCAGCATTAGTGCTGCACAAGGTGGCTCTTTTAGTTACAAACACCTGGGGGGCAGGTTCCCTTAAATTTTTGTTGTAGTGTCTGCGTAGCGTTTGCAGGACACGTTGCCGGCTACACAGCAGGGGCACAGCTGGCGTTACTGAACCCCACTGACACATTGACGGGTGTTTTTCTCTGTGCAGCCAGCACTCCCAGGCAACAACTGGCGGTGTTGAAGCCCAGGGACAGCAGGAGGCGCAGAGGAGCAGAGTGTAGGCCGAAGCCTGCACTGGAGGCATTTGAATGTCTGTTAGTGTGCCAGCGTGGCGGTCGCATGACACGTTGCCGGATACACAGCAGGGGAGCAGCAGGCGTTACTGAACCCCACTAACACATTGGCGAGGTGTTTGGCTCTGTGCAAAAAGCACTTCCGGGCAGCAACCAGCAGTGTTGGAGCCCAGGGACAGCAGGAGGAGCAGAGTGTAGGCCGAAGCCTGCACTGGAGGCCTTTGAATGTCTGTTAGTGTGCCAGCGTGGCGGTCGCATGACACGTTGCCGGATACACAGCAGGGGAGCAGCAGGCATTACTGAACCCCACTAACACATTGGCGAGGTGTTTGGATCTGTGCAAAAAGCACTTCCGGGCAGCAACCAGCGGTGTTGGAGCCCAGGGACAGCAGGAGGAGCAGAGTGTAGGCCGAAGCCTGCACTGGAGGCATTTGAATGTCTGTTAGTGTGCCAGCGTGGCGGTCGCATGACACGTTGCCGGATACACAGCAGGGGAGCAGCAGGCGTTACTGAACCCCACTAACACATTGGCGAGGTGTTTGGCTCTGTGCAAACAGCACTTCCGGGCAGCAACCAGCGGTTTTGGAGCCCAGGGACAGCAGGAGGAGCAGAGTGTAGGCCGAAGCCTGCACTGGAGGCATTTGAATGTCTGTTAGTGTGCCAGCGTGGCTTTTGCTGGACACGTTGCCGGCTACACAGCAGGGGAACAGCTGACATTACTGAACCCCAATAACAGAGGAGCGACTGTTGACTGTGCAGACAGCACTTCCAGGCACCAACTGACAGTGTTAGAGCCCAGGGACAGCAGGAGGAGCAGATTTGAGGTATTGCCGCACACACAGCTGGGGAACAGCTGACGTTACTGAACCCCAATAACAGAGGAGCGACTGTTGACTGTGCGGACAGCACTTCCAGGCACCAACTAGCGGTGTTAGAGCCCAGGGACAGCAGGAGGAGCTGAGTGTAGGCCGAGGCCTAATTGGATCAAGTTAAAAGTGAACCTTTAACCCCCCCATGCGTTAGCAACTGAAAGAGCCAACAACTTGTGCAGCACTAATGGTGCACAAGGACAAGGTGGTTCTTTTAATTATGCTCCTTGCACACGGTGAACTAAACACTTACAAAATGTGTCCCCTGATACCGTGATACCGTCCCACAGGTGTTACTTTCCATCGTGATGAGACGCAGCACAGCCGGCATTCACACCCCCATGACGCCGGGCGCCGCCTCATCAGCGTTGCTTAAATCTGTCACGGAGCACGCACTGTTATATTAAACCTTGGCCATGCGCAGTTAGCGCTGCCCGTCTTCTAACATCATTTGGTGTCATAGTAACTGTGCCTGTGCGGCCGCACCGCCCGAGAAACCACCTCGCAGTGTCTTCTGATTTAGTCCCACTGCAGGGCTGGGATTCCTGGGCATGCGCAGTGCATATCTTCGCCTCTCACTACTCTCCATCCGCCTTCTTCAGAGTGTGCGGCGTCACGGCCGTGGCATGCGAATTGGGATCAGCTGACGCCACACTGTCTGTAGAAGGCGGAGGGAGAAGAGGGAGAGGCGAAGATATGCACTGTGCATGCCCAGGAATCCCAGCTCCACAGTGTAACAAAATCAGAAGACACTGTGGGGCGTGACAGTGCATGCCCAAGGTTAAACATAACAGCGCAGGCTCCAGGACAGATGCAAACAACGCTGAGGAGGCGGCGCTCGGCACCATGGGGGTATGAATGCCGGCTGTACTACGTCTCATAGCAAAGGAAAGTCCCACCTACGGGATGGTTTCACGGTATGAGAGGACACATATTTTAAGTGTTAAGTGCAGCGTGTGCAAGAAGCAGAACTAAAGGAGCCACCTGTTCCTTGTGCAGCATTTGTGCTACACAAGGTGGCTCTTTCAATTACAGACGCCTGGGGGGGGGACAGATTCCCTTTAATTGCTGTTGTAGTGCCAGCGTGGCGGTCGCTGGACACATTGCCGGATACACAGCAGGGGGTCAGCGGACGTTACTGAAACCCAATAACACTGGGTCATGTGTTGTCTGTGCAGCCGGCACTTCTGGGCAGCAACTGGCGGTGTTGGAGCCCAGGGATTAAAGTTCAGGTGGTTGAAACATGAACACAGCTGGAGACCTGGATACTGTTGGCAACCAATTATTTAATCAGTAAGAGGAGTGGCAAATTCCTGTGAGATCCAGGCCTTGTTCATTTTCAAAAAAGTAAGCCGGTCAACGTTATCGGATGATAGTCGCATGCGACGGTCTGTTAGTACACCACCTGCAGCACTAAAGACGCGTTCCGATAATACACTGGCAGCAGGGCAAGCCAGCACCTCCAATGCATTCTGGCTAAGCTCTGGCCATGTATCCAGCTTAGAGACCCAAAACTTGAAGGGGGAAGAGCCGTCTGGGAGTATGCTGAATAATGAGACATGCAAGACATGTAGTCTGTCACCATCTGACAGAAACATGGCCTCCTGCTGACTGGATCCATCACCGTCAGTGATGGTGTAGACATTTGTGGCGGGCACACAAAACTTTGCCACTGTTGGATCAGACTGGTCTTGGCTTGTGCTGGGCCACTACTTCTGCTACCTCTTTGTGCAGAGATTCCTTCACTGCCTCTACGCACAGAGCTGCTTTGTAAAGCACTAGCAGTAGCAGGCGCAGCACTTCTCCCGATTGGACTGGAGAAGATGATGGACTGCACCAGTGTGTCTTGGTAGAGCCGCATTTTACACTCCCGCTGCAACGGTGGTATGAGGGTTTGCAAATTGTCCCTGTAGCGCGGGTCGAGGAGGGTGTACACCCAATAATCAGCCGTGGTAAGAATGTGGGCGATGCGGCGGTCGTTTCTCAGGCACTGCAGCATGAACTCAACCATGTGCTGCAGACTGCCAACTGGCCAAGAAACGCTGTCCCCTGCTTGAGGCGTGATGTCTGCCTGCTCTGCATCACCCCACCCTCGCTCTACTTACTGACTACTGGAGATTTGTGTAACTCCCTCCTCTGGAAAGATGTCTTCCTCCTCCATTGACTCCTCCTCATCCTCCTCACAAAAGCTCCCCTGCCTATTCCTTTGTGAGGAACCACAGACTGTCCAGAATCCGATGGCATTTCTGACTCCTCATCCTCAACCTCTTCCACCACCTCATCCCTTAGCGCTTGCAGGGTTCTTTCAAGCAGGCAGATAAGGAGGACAGTCATGCTGACTAGTGCATCATCTGCACTCACCATCTGCGTGGATTCATCAAAGGCCCGCAAAACCTGGCAGATGTCCTTCATAGTGGCCCACTCAGTGGTTGTGAAGTCTGAACGGCGCGCACTGCGACTTTTTTGCGCCTGATGCAGCTGGTACTCCATTACAATCTTCAGAAAAGGAATGGAACTAGGACCACATGAATCACAGCATGCAGACTTTCAATCACATCTCTCCATGCGGGTGCAGACGGCATGGAACAACTGGGTTTATGGTGCTCAGCTATGCATTCAAGAATTGCAGTGCATCATTCCAAAAGTTAATTGTAAAAAAAATAGCGGCACTCACCAGTTGGCTGATCCACAATGTTTAATCCATGTGCAGGTTAATACAAACACATCTTGTAAAGTGCAGAGGGTGCGGGGAGTGCAGAGGGACGACGGCCGTTTCGTGCGATTAGCACTTCTACGGGTCCAGGGCCCGGATTAAACATTGTGGATCAGCCAACTGGTGAGTGCCGCTATTTTTCTTACAATTAACTTTTGGAATGAGGTACTCCATTACTGCTGGCTGCTGCTCACACAACCGCTCCAACATATGTAACGTGGAATTCCACCTGATGGGGAGGTCACATATGATGCGATGTTCCGGAAGACGGAATTGGTGCTGCAGACTTGCAATGCGCGATCTGGCCATGCTGGAACGCCGCAAGTGAGCACACTCAAGGAGGACCTTGTGCAGCAGTGCATCAAGATCCGGATAGTCCCTCAGAAAACTCTGCACCACCAAATTGAGCACATGTGCCAGACATGGGATGTGAGTGAGGTTGCCAAGGGCCAGAGCTGCCACCAGATTTCGGCCATTGTCACACACTACCATGCCTGTCTGGAAATTCGCTGGCGCAAACCACTTGTCGCTCTCAGAATTGATGGCATTCCAGATCTCCTGCGCTGTGTGGCTTTGATTCCTGGAAGAAATTAATTTAAGTATGGCCTGTTGACGTTTGGCCACAGCTGTGCTCATATCGGTTGTAACAGGTAAGCATTCACGGGTCAAGGTGGAGGTAGACCGTGACGGCTCCTGCAGCGATGATTCTGAGGAACTGGAGTATGAGGCGGAGTCAATGTGCACAGACTGGATTCCTGCAATCCTTGGCGTTGGCAGTACACGTACAGCGCCACTCGCCATGTCTGTACCCGGCTCCACAATATTGACCCAATGGGCAGTGAGGGAAAGGTATCGTCCCTTTCCATGGTGACTGGTCCACGCATCGGTGGTGAGGTGGACCTTGCTACTAACGGCGTTTAGTAGGGCATGTTTGATGTTTGCCTCCGCATGCTTTTGCAGGGCAGGGATGGTTTACCTGCTGAAATAAAAGCGGCTGGGCACATTGTATTGTGGGACTGCCAATCCCATCAAGTTACAGAAGCTGTCAGTCTCCACCAACCTGAATGAGAGCATTTCCAGTGACAGAAGTTTGGCAATGCCTGCATTCAGAGCCTGTGCTCATGGGTGGTTTGCCGAGAATGCCCACCTTTTCTCCCATACCTGTGCTACTGATGGCTGTAGACTGGGCAGGGAGTGGGAGGATGACTGGGAACGTGGTGCTGTGGGTGGAATTACACTGGGTCTCTGGACAACAGTGCCAGAGGTTCTTCCATGGCGATCCTGTGAGGAAGCCGAACCAGCAGTGTGTGAGCTGGAGGAAGAGGCAACAACACAAGCTGAAGAGGTGGTAGGTGCCGCTGTAGGTTGGCCTAGGTCTTCAGTGTGTTTTTGTAACTCCACCGCGTGCTTGGTCCGCACATGTTTCCACATATTTGAGGTATTGAGGTTGCTGACATTTCTCCCTCTTTTGACTTTCTGATGACACACCTTGCATTTGACAAAGCAAATGTCATCTGCAACTGTGTCAAAAAAGGACCAGGCACTGCAACTCTTGGGAGCGCCCGCTTTGGCTTTTGGAAGAGGTATGCTCCTAACGGGTGCCGAAGTGGAGGCTCCAGGCGCCGCAGTCTTCCCCCTCCCTCTCCCACCCGTTCGGGGAATCTCTTCCTCAGAGCTGCTCCCACCACCTTCCTCTTCCTCACGCCATGATGGGTCAAGGACCTCATCATCTACGCTACCCTCTGCCACCATCTGCTTCTCCTGGGTAGTCTCGGCAGCACAGTACACACCAGAAACTGGCACCTGAGTCTCATCATCTGATGCGTACTGAGAAGTTGTAACCGGAGGCACTGGCCCACCCGCCTCTTCTGATTCAGAGAGACAAAGCTGTTGGGCATCACTGCATACAGCCTCTTCTTCTGATTCTCTAATGCTGCTTGGCTGGCCCCCTTTTTCCAAGCCAAGAGATTCAGAGAACAGAAGTAGAGATGGCTCCTGTCCTGGGCTCTCTGACTGCCTGGGCAATTTGGCAGGTGGTGAAGAGACAGATGGTTGCTCTTCAGTGCTCTGTGCCTGAGAGGATGTGGCACTAATTGAAGTCGATGCGTTAGCTGCCATCCATCCGACAACGGCTTCAATTTGTTCATCCCGCAGCAGCGAGGTACGGCGAGCTCCGACAAAGCTGCGCATGAAGGTCTGCTCCCTGCTGAAACTGGGGGATGAGGAGTCACCGGTGCCCGCAGCTGGCACAGAATCCCCACGTCCTCTCCCTGCTCCACGCCCATGCGCCTTACTCCCTGCCTTCTTCATCGTGATAGACTGAGTGATAAAGATAGGCAGAAAAGTACTAATGGCTTAGTGTGCTTATTCCTGAACAGCTGCTAACAGGTATAAGAAACACTTATTTTATGGAGTGTGGACTAGACTTTATTATGAGCTTATGTGGCCTACACAACAGTAAAATGGAGTGTTTGGTGAACTTTGGGTTTGTTTCGCAGAACAGACACTTCAAAGTGAGTGCATTACTCACACACAGACTGTGCAGACAGCCGTGAACGGCGCTGCAAGGCCACGAAAAGCTCCTCTATCTAATCCCATATAGTGTTTTTCCACAATCTAGCTGGATACTTATGGAAAGACACTAATAGGATATTATTGAAAAAAGGTGCAGCTGGCTGCACTAATTGCAAAAAAAAAAAAGGATTTAGCAGTATGAGGCAGTGACGCACTCTGAGCTGAACACAACCGGCTGTGGCTGCGGACAGACTGCAGAGTGAGCTGCACTCACACAGTCCATGCAGACAGCCGCGAACGGCGCTGCAAGGCCAAACAAAGCTCCTCTATCTAATCCTATATAGTGTTTTTCCACAATCTAGCGGGATACGTATGGAAACACACTAATAGGATATTGTTGAAAAAAGGTGCAGCTGGCTGCACTAATTGCAAAAAAAAAAAAAGGATTTAGCAGTATGAGGCAGTGACGCACTCTGAGCTGAACACAACCGGCTGTGGCTGTGGACAGACTGCAGAGTGAGCTGCACTCACACAGACCGTGCAGACAGCCGCAAACGGCGCTGCAAGGCCAAACAAAGCTACTCTATCTAATCCTATATAGTGATTTTCCACAATCTAGCAGGATACAGATGGAAAGCCACTAATATAGGATATATTTTGAAAAAATGTGCAGCTGGCTGCACTAATTGCAGGAAAAAAAAAAAAGGATTTAGCAGTATGAGGCAGTGAAGCACCCTGAGCTGACCAAAACCGGCTGTGGCTATGGACAGACAGCAGAGTGAGCTGCACTCACACACAGACCTTGCAGACAGCTGTGAACAGCGCTGCAAGGCAAAAGCAAGGTGAACACACAGCGGTTGCTGATTTAGCCTGGATTAAGCACAATGAAGCAAATCGCAATCTCTAAACTGGCCCTCAGTCAGAACACAGCGTCCTGTCCCTGACTTAATTCACAGTGAGAACAAAATGGCGGCGGCAACTTTTAAAGGGCATCGTGACATCATTTCAGCAGCCAATCACAGCCATGCCAGTAGTTACCTGCCCACCATGCAGAACAGGATGTGCCCACACTTCAAATCATTCCTCATTGGCTGATTCATAAAAAAAACGGAAGTTTGCATGATGGGAATTTCCGATTCCGGTTTCCGATACACTGAAAGTATCGGAACTCGGTATCGGAATTCCGATACCGCGAATATCGGCCGATATGCTCAACACTATTTATTATTAGTGTTGAGCATTCCGATACCGCAAGTATCGGGTATCGGCCGATACTTAGCGGTATCGGAATTCCGATACCGAGATCCGATACTTGCCGCGTATTAGATACCGGAATCGGAAGTTCCCAGGATTCAAACTGCACAAATTTGAACGAATTCAGCCAATGAGAATGATTCCAAGTGTGGGCACATCCTGTTCAGCATGGAGGGCATGAAACTACTGGCAAGGCTGTGATTGGCTGCTGAAATGATGTCATGCTGCAGTTTAAAAGTCGCTGGCGCCATTTTGCGCTCACTCTGCTGTGAATTCAGTTAGTGACAGGACGCTGTTTGCTGACTGAGGGTCTGTTTAGAGATAGCGATTTGCTTCATTGTTCTTTTCCAAGGCTAATTTAGCAACCGCTGTGTTCACCTACTAATCACCTTGCTTTTGCCTTGCAGTGCTGTTTTCACAGCGATCTGCAACGTCTGTGTGTGTGTGTGAGTGCAGCCCACTCTCTAGTCTATGTGCAGTCATAGGCCATAGCTGGTTGTATTCAGTTCAGGGAGGGTGGTTCATTGCCTCATACTGTTCTAATTTTTTTTTTTTTTTCAAGTAGTGTAGTCTGCTGCTCATTTTTTCTAATAATTCCTATTAGTGACTTTCCACCCGTATCCAGCTAACTTGTGGAAAAACACTACATAGGATAAAGTAGAGGAGGTTTTTTGGGCCTTGCAGCGCCGTTTACGGCTGTCTGCACGGTCTCCGTGTGACTGCAGCTCGCCCTGTAGTCTGTGAGCAGCCATAGCCTGGTTGTATCCAGCTCAGGGTTCTTCACTGCGTCATAACGTAAAATCAATTTTCCTTTTGTTTTAAGTAGTGCAGGCTGCTGCACATTTTTTCAAAAAATTCCTATTAGTGTCTTTCCACCCGTATCCAGCTAACTTGTGGAAAAACACTACATAGGATAAAGTAGAGGAGGGTTTTTGGGCCTTGCAGCGCCGTTTACGGCTGTCTGCATGGTCTCCGTGTGACTGCAGCTCACCCTGTAGTCTGTGAGCAGCCATAGCCTGGTTGTATACAGCTCAGGGTTCTTCACTGCGTCATACCGTAAAATCAATTTTCTTTTTGTTTTAAGTAGTGCAGGCTGCTGCACATTTTTTCAAAAAATTCCTATTAGTGTCTTTCCACCCGTATCCAGCTAACTTGTGGAAAAACACTACATAGGATAAAGTAGAGGAGGGTTTTTGGGCCTTGCAGCGCCGTTTACAGCTGTCTGCACGGTCTCTGTGTGACTGCAGCTCGCCCTGTAGTCTGTGAGCAGCAATAGCCTGGTTGTATCCAGCTCAGGGTTCTTCACTGCGTCATACCGTAAAATCAATTTTCCTTTTGTTTTAAGTAGTGCAGGCTGCTGCACATTTTTTCAAAAAATTCCTATTAGTGTCTTTCCACCCGTATCCAGCTAACTTGTGGAAAAACACTACATAGGATAAAGTAGAGGAGGGTTTTTGGGCCTTGCAGCGCCGTTTACAGCTGTCTGCACGGTCTCCGTGTGACTGCAGCTCTCTCTGTTGTCAGTTCAGCCCCAAAAAAATAAATAAATAATAAAGTTCACCAAACACACCACTTTACATTTGTGTAGGCCACATTAGCTCATATTAAAGTCTAGTCCACACTTTAGAAAATTAGTGTTTCTTATACCTGTTAGGAGCTCCTCAGGAATAAGCACACAAAGCCGTTAGTACTTTTCTGCTTATCTTTATCAGTCAACCAAGATGAAGAAGGCAGGGAGTAAGGCACGTGGGCGTGGGCGCGGAGCAGGGAGAGGATGTGGGGATTCTGTGCCTGCTGTGGGCACCGGTGACTCCTCAGCACCCAGTTTCACCAGGGAACAGTCCTTCATGCGCAGCTTTGTCGCAGAGCGCCGTACACCGCTGCTGCGTGAAGACCAAATTGAAGCCGTTGTCGGATGGATGGCAGCTAACGCATCGACTTCAATTAGTGCCACATCCTCTCAGACACAGAGCACTGGAGAGCAGCCATCTGTCTCTTCACCAACTGCCAAATTGCCCAGGCAGACAGAGAGCCCAGGACAGGAGCCATCTCTACTTATGTTCTCTGAATCTCTTGGCTTGGAAACAGGGGGCCAGCCAAGCAGCATTGGAGAAATGGAAGAAGAGGCAGGGTGCAGTGATGCCCAACCGCTTTTTCTCTCTTCCTCTGAAGAGGCGGGTAGGCCAGTGCCTCCGGTCACCACATCGCAGGACGCATCCGCTGATGACACTCAGGTGCCACTTTCTGGTGCGTGCTCTGCTGCTGAGACTACCCAGGAGGAGCAGTTGGTGGCAGAGGGTAGTGTAGATGATGAGATCCTTGACCCATCTTGGCGTGAGGGACAGGAAGGTGGTGGGAGCAGCTCTGAGGAAGAGATTCCCCGAACGGGCCAAAGAGGGAGAGGGAGGGGGAAGACTGCGGATCCTGCAGCCTCCACTTTGGCACCCGTTCGGAGCATGTCTGTTCCAAAAGCCAAAAAGGGCGCTCCCAAGACTTGCAGTGCCTGGTCCTTTTTTGACACAATTGCAGATGAAATTTGCTATGTCAAATGCAAGGTGTGTCATCACAAAGTCAAAAGAGGTCGAAATGTCAGTAACCTCAATACCTCCAACATGTAGAAACATGTGCGCACCAGGCACGCGGCGGAGTTAGAAAAACACACTGAAGAGCTAGGCCAACCAACAGCAGCAGCTACCACCTCTTCAGCTCGTGTTGCCTCTTCCTCCAGCTCACACACAGCTGGTTCGGCTTCCTCCCAGGATCGCCGTGGAAGAACCTCTGGCCCTGTTGTCCAGAGACCCACTGTAATTCCACCCACAGCACCACGTTCCCAGTCATCCACACACTCCCAGCCCAGTCTACAGCCATCGGTAGTACAGGCATGGGAGAAAAGGCAGCCTTTCTCGTCAAACCACCCACGAGCACAGGCTCTGACTGCAGGCATTGCCAAACTTCTGTCACTGGAAATGCTGTCATTCAGGCTGGTGGAGACTGACAGCTTCCGTGACTTGATGTCATTGGCAGTCCCACAGTACAATGTGCCCAGCCGCATTTACTTCAGCAGGCAAGCTGTCCCTGCCCTGCACAAGCATGTGGAGGGACACATAAAACATGCACTACTGAACGCCGTCAGTAGCAAGGTCCACCTCACCACCGATGCGTGGACCAGTCAACATGGACAGGGGCGATACCTTTCCTTCACTGCCCATTGGGTTAATGTTGTTGAGCCGGGTACAGATCGTGCGAGTGGCGCAAGACGTGTCCTGCCCACTCCAAGGATTGCAGGAATCCATTCTGTACGCATTGACTCCTCCTCTTACACCAGTTCCTCAGAATCATCGCTGCAGGAGCCGTCACAGTCCACCTCCACATGGACCCGTGATGAACGTTTACCTGTTACGACCGACATGAGCACAGCCGTGGCCAAACGTCAACAGGCCGTCTTGAAATTAATTTCTTTGGGGAATCAAAGCCACACAGCGCAGGAGCTCTGGAATGCCATCAAGCAGGAGAGCGATGTGTGGTTTGTGCCAGCGAATCTCCAGCCAGGCATGGTAGTGTGCGATAATGACCGAAATCTGGTGGCAGCTCTGGGCCTCGGCAACCTCACTCACATCCCATGTCTGGCACATGTGCTCAATTTGGTCGTGCAGAGTTTTTTGAGGGACTATCCGGATCTTGATGCACTGCTGCACAAGGTCCGCCTAGAGTGTGCTCACTTGCGGCGTTCCAGCACGGCAAAATCGCGCATTGCGGCTCTGCAGCGCCGACACCACCTGCCGGAACATCGCATCATATGTGACCTACCTACGAGGTGGAATTCCACGTTACATATGTTGGAGCGATTGTGTGAGCAGCAGCAAGCTGTAATAGAGTACTAGCTGCATCAGGCGCAAAGAAGTCGCACTCCGCGCCGTTCAGACTTCACAACCACAGAGTGGGCCACTATGAAGGATGTCTGCCAGGTTTTGCATCCCTTCGATTATTCCCCGTGGATGGCGAGTGCAGATGATGCACTAGTCAGCATGACTGTCCCCCTTATCTGCCTGCTTGAAAAATCACTGCAAGCGCTAAGGGATGATGTTGTGGAAGAGGTGGAGGATGAGGATTCACCATTTCCATCATCTTCTGGACAGTCAGCGCCACGTGGTTCCTCACAAACGCGTAGGCAGGGGACACTTTGTGAGGAGGATGAGGAGGAGTCAATGGAGGAGGAAGACATCCATCCAGAGGAGGGAGTTACACAATTGTCCAGTACTCAGTGTGTACAGCGAGGGTGGGGTGATGACGAGCGGGCAGAGATCACGCCTCAAGCAGGTGACAGCGTTTCTTGGCCAGTTGGCAGTCTGCAGCACATGGTGGATTACATGCTGCAGTGCCTGAGAAACGACCGCCGCATCGCCCACATTCTCATCATGTCTGATTATTGGGTGTTCACCCTCCTCGATCCTCGCTACCGGGACAACGTAGAAAGCCTCATCACACCGTTGAACCGGGAGCGAAAAATGCGGGAGTACCAAGACACACTGGTGAATTCCATCATCTTCTCCAGTCCAAGTGAGAGAAGTGCTGCTAGTGCATTACAAAGCAGCTCAGTGCGTCCAGGCAGTGGAGGAGGCTCTGCACAAAGAGGGAGCAGAAGCAGTGCCTCTGCCCAAGGCAAGACCAGTATGGCCCAACTGTGGCAGTTTTTTGTGCCCGCCACAAAAGTCTACACCATCACAGACGGCTCCAGTCAGCAGGAGGCAACGGTTCCATCAGATGGTGACAGACTACATGTCTTGCCCTCTTGCTGTACTCCCAGACGGCTCTTCCCCTTTCAAGTTTTGGGTCTCAAAGCTGGATACATGGCCAGAGCTAAGCCAGTATGCATTGGAGGTGCTGGCTTGCCCTGCGGCTAGTGTATTATCGGAACGCGTCTTTAGTGCTGCAGGTGGTGTACTAACTGACCGTCGCATGCGACTATCCTCCGATAACGTTGACCGGCTTACTTTCCTGAAAATGAACAAGGCCTGGATCTCGCAGGAATTTGCC
This sequence comes from Ranitomeya variabilis, assembly GCF_051348905.1. Taxonomy (NCBI): domain Eukaryota; kingdom Metazoa; phylum Chordata; class Amphibia; order Anura; family Dendrobatidae; genus Ranitomeya; species Ranitomeya variabilis. The sequence goes on from NC_135235.1 coordinate 494,380,143, forward strand.
ACTCCTCTTCCTGATTAAATAATTAGGTGACTGTCTACAGTATCCAGGTCTCCTGTTGTGTTCATCTTTCTACCACCTGAACTTAAATTCCTGGGCTCCAACACCGCCAGTTGAGGCTCAGAAGTGCCTTCTGCACAGTCAAAACATACGACCCAGTGTTATTGGGTTTCAGTAACGTCAGCTGATCCCCAGCTGTGTAGCCGGCAATGTGTCCTGCGACCGCCACGCTGACACAACAACTGAAATGTAAGGGAACCTGTCCCCCCCCCCAAGGCGTTTGTTACTGAAAGAGCCACCTTGTGCAGCAGTAATGCTGCACAAGGAAAAGGTAGCTATTTTTGTTTAGCTCCTTGCACACGCAGAACTTAACACTTATAAAATGTGTCCCGGAGGTGGGACTTTCCTTCGTAATGTGACGCAGCACAGCCGTCATTCTTACCCCCCCCCCCCCCCGGCGCAGTGCGCCGGCTCCTCAGCGTTGTTTGATTCTGTCTCGAAGCCTGCGCTGTTATGTTATCCCTTGGCCAGGCACACTTAGCGCTGCCCCTCTTCTGACATCATTTGTTGTCAGGCTGACTGCGCCTGTGCGGCTGCGCTGGCTGAGATCCCGCCTCGCAGTGTCTTCTGATGTAATCCCACTGGGGGCATGAGATCCATGGACATGCGCAGTGCATATCTGAACCTCCGCCTCTCACTCATCTCCCTACGCTTCTTCAGACTGTGCGCTGTCAGCTGATCCCTAATAGCATGCCACGGCCGTGACGCCGCACAGTCTGAAGAAGCCGGAGGGAGGGGAGTGAGAGGCGAGGATATGCACTGCGCATGGCCACGGATCCCAGGCCCGCGGTGGGATTACATTAGATGACACTGCGAGGCGGGCTCTCGGCCAGCGCGGCCGCACAGGCGCAGCCAGCCTGACACCAAATGATGTCAGAAGATGGGCAGCACTAAGTGTGCCTGGCCAAGGGATAACATAACAGCGCAGGCTCCGGGACGGAATCAAACAACGCTGAGGACCCTGGGCACAGCGCCAAGGGGGTAGGAATGACAGCTGTGCTGCGTCATATTACGAAGGAAAGTCCCACTTCCGGGACGGTCTCACGGTATCAGGGGACACATTTTATAAGTGTTTAGTTCTGTGTTTGCAAGGAGCATAATGAAAAGAGCCACCTTTTCCTTTTGCATCCTTTGTGCTGCACAAGCTGGCTCTTTCAGCTACAAATGCCTTGGGGGGGGTCAAAGGTTCCCTTTAGACTTTCTCCAATCAGGCTTCGGCCTACACTGTGTTCCTCTGCTAATCCTGCTGTCCCTGCGCTCCAACATCGCTAGTTGTTGTCTGGAAGTGCAGTCCGCACAGTCAACAGTCGCTCCTCTGTTATTGGGGTTCAGTAACGTCAGCTGTTCCCCAGCTGTGTGTGTGGCAATCCCTCCTATCTCCTCCACCTCCTCCTCCTGCTGTCCCTGGGCTCCAACACCGCTAGTTGCTGTCCAGAAGTGCTGTCCGCACAGTCCCACCAGTCGCTCCTCTGTTATTGGGGTTCAGTAACGTCAGCTGTTCTCCAGCTGTGTGTGTGGCAATCCCTCCTATCTCCTCCACCTCCTCCTCCTGCTGTTCCTGGGCTCCAACACCGCTAGTTGCTGTCCAGAAGTGCTGTCCGCACAGTCCCACCAGTCGCTCCTCTGTTATTGGGGTTCAGTAACGTCAGCTGTTCCCCAGCTGTGTGTGTGGCAATCCCTCCTATCTCCTCCACCTCCTCCTCCTGCTGTCCCTGGGCTCCAACACCGCTAGTTGCTGTCCAGAAGTGCTGTCCGCACAGTCCCACCAGTCGCTCCTCTGTTATTGGGGTTCAGTAACGTCAGCTGTTCCCCAGCTGTATGTGTGGCAATCCCTCCTATCTCCTCCACCTCCTCCTCCTGCTGTCCATGGGCTCCAACACCGCTAATTGCTGTCCAGAAGTGCTGTCCGCACAGTCCCACCAGTTGCTCCTCTGTTATTGGGGTTCAGTAACGTCAGCTGTTCCCCAGCTGTGTGTGTGGCAATCCCTCCTATCTCCTCCACCTCCTCCTCCTGCTGTCCCTGGGCTCCAACACCGCTAGTTGCTGTCCAGAAGTGCTGTCCGCACAGTCCCACCAGTCGCTCCTCTGTTATTGGGGTTCAGTAACGTCAGCTGTTCCCCAGCTGTGTGTGTGGCAATCCCTCCTATCTCCTCCACCTCCTCCTCCTGCTGTCCCTGGGCTACAACACCGCTAGTTGCTGTCCAGAAGTGCTGTCCACACAGTCCCACCAGTCGCTCCTCTGTTATTGGGGTTCAGTAACGTCAGCTGTTCCCCAGCTGTGTGTGTGGCAATCCCTCCTATCTCCTCCACCTCCTCCTCCTGCTGTCTCTGGGCTACAACACCGCTAGTTGCTGTCCAGAAGTGCTGTCCGCACAGTCCCACCAGTCGCTCCTCTGTTATTGGGGTTCAGTAACGTCAGCTGTTCCCCAGCTGTGTGTGTGGCAATCCCTCCTATCTCCTCCACCTCCTCCTCCTGCTGTCTCTGGGCTACAACACCGCTAGTTGCTGTCCAGAAGTGCTGTCCGCACAGTCCCACCAGTCGCTCCTCTGTTATTGGGGTTCAGAAACGTCAGCTGTTCCCCAGCTGTGTGTGTGGCAATCCCTCCTATCTCCTCCACCTCCTCCTCCTGCTGTCCCTGGGCTCCAACACCGCTAGTTGCTGTCCATTAGTGCTGTCCGCACAGTTTCACCAGTTGCTCATCTGTTATTGGGGTTCAGTAACGTCAGCTGTTCCCCAGCTGTGTGTGTGGCAATCCCTCCTATCTCCTCCACCTCCTCCTCCTGCTGTCCCTGGGCTCCAACACCGCTAGTTGCTGTCCAGAAGTGCTGTCTGCACAGTCCCACCAGTCGCTCCTCTGTTATTGGGGTTCAGTAACGTCAGCTGTTCCCCAGCTGTGTGTGTGGCAATCCCTCCTATCTCCTCCACCTCCTCCTCCTGCTGTCCCTGGGCTCCAACACCGCTAGTTGCTGTCCAGAAGTGCTGTCCGCACAGTCCCACCAGTCGTTCCTCTGTTATTGGGGTTCAGTAACGTCAGCTGTTCCCCAGCTGTGTGTGTGGCAATCCCTCCTATCTCCTCCACCTCCTCCTCCTGCTGTCCCTGGGCTCCAACACCGCTAGTTGCTGTCCAGAAGTGCTGTCCGCACAGAGCCAAACACCTCGCCAATGTGTTAGTGGGGTTCAGTAATGCCTGCTGCTCCCCTGCTGTGTATACGGCAACGTGTCATGCGACCGCCATGCAGGCACAACAACTGAAATGTAAGGGAACCTGCCCCCCCCCAGGCGTTTGTTACTGAAAGAGCCACCTTGTGCAGCAGTAATGATGCAAAAGGAAAACGTGCCTCTTTTCTTGGTGCTCCTTGCACATGCTGAACCTAACACTTTTGAAATGTGTCCCCTCACACCGTTAAACCGTCCGGTCGGTGGAACTTTCCTTTGTCATGTGACGCAGCACAGCCGTCATTCTTACCCCCTTGGCGCCGTGCGCCGCCTCCTGAGCGTTGTTTGAATCTGTCCCAGATCCTGCGCTCTTATGTTTGCCCTTGGCCATGCACACATTTTGCGCTGCCCGTCTTCTGACATCATTTGGTGTCAGGCTGGCTGCGCCTGTGCGGCCGCGCTGGCTGAGATCCCGCCTCGCAGTGACTTCTGATGTAATCACTCTGCGGACCGGTGATCCATGGGCATGAGCAGTGCATATCTGAACCTCCGCCTCTCACTCATCTCCCTACGCCTTCTTCAGACTGTGCAACGTGAGCTGATCCATAATAGCATGCCACGGCCGTGACGCCGCACAGTCTGAAGAAGCCGTAGGGAGGGGAGTGAGAGGCAAGGATATGCACTGCTCATGCCCATGGATCACCGGTCCACAGAGTGATTACATTAGATGACACAGCGAGGCGGGATCTTGGCAAGTGCGGCCGCACAGGCGCAGCCAGCCCGACACCAAATGATGTCAGAAGACGGGCAGCGCAAAATGTGTGCATGGCCAAAAGCTAACATAACAGCGCAGGATCCGGGACAGATTCAAACAATGCTCAGGAGGCGGCGCACGGCGCCAAGGGGGTAAGAATGACGGCTGGGCTGCGTCACATGACAAAGGAAAGTTCCACCAACCGGACGGTTTAACGGTGTGAGGGGACACATTTCAAAAGTGTCAAGTTCAGCGTTTGCAAGAACCATAATTAAAAGAGCTACATTTACCTTTTCCAGCATTAGTGCTGTACAAGATGGCTCTTTCAGCTACAAACGCCTGGGGGGGGGTTAAAGGTTCCCTTTCAACTTGCTCCAGTGCAGGATTCGGCCTACACTCTGCTCCTCCTGCTGACCCTGGGCTCTAACAACGCCAGTTGGCGCCCAGATGTGCTGGCTGCACAGAGCCAAACACCTCGCCAATGTGTCAGTTGGGTTCAGCACCGCCAGCTGTTTCCCTGCTGTGTAGCCGGCATCGTGTCCTGCAACAGCAACGCAGACACAAAGCTGCCACCAGTGCAGGCTTCGTCCTACACTCCGCTCCCTCTACTCCTCCTGCTGACCCTGGGCTCTAACAATGCCAGTTGGGGCCCAGATGTGCTAGCTGCACAGAGAAAAACACTAGCCAATGTGTCAGTGGGGTTCAGCACCGCCAGCTGTTCCCTTGCTGTGTAGCCGGCAACGTGTCCTGCAAACGCCACGCAGACACAAGAACTGAAATTGAAGGGAACCTGTCCCCCTCCCCCCAGGCGTTTGGATGTATAACAGCCACCTCGTACAGCAGTAATGCTGCATTTATACAAGGTGGCACATTAAGTTACTCTCCTTGCACACGCCGAACGCAACACGTCTAAAATGTGTCCCCCGAGACCATTAAACCGTCCCTAAGGTGTGACTTTCCTTTGTAATGTCACGCTGCAACCCCCTTGGTAGCGCTGCCCGTCTTCTGGCATCATTGTTTGGCTGGCTGTGTCTCTGCTGCCGCCCTGCACCACACAACGCCCCTCGGTGTCTTATTTATTTTGACTGCGAGGGTGTGATTGATGGGCATGAGCAGTGCATATGTTCGCCTGTCCCTCATCTCCTTCCGCCTTCTTCAGACTGTGCGGCTTCATGGCTGTGGCATGCGATAAGGGATCAGCTGACGCCACACAGTCTGAAGCAGGTGTAAGGACTCGAGTGTGAGAGGCGAACATATGTACTGCGCCAGGCCATGAATCCCAGCCCCGCAGTGTTTTAACAATGTTAAGACACTGCGGGGCTGGGATTCATGGGCATCGCGAACCGCACCGGCCGACATCAAATGATGTCAGAGGACGGGCAGCGCTAACAGCGCAAGGCCAAGGGATAACACGACAGCGCAGACTTCTGTGCATCAAAATGCGATGCTCAGGAGCCCGCGCCCAGCACCAAGGTGGTTTTTTTAACAGCTGTGCTGCGTCTCATTAAGAAGGAAACTCCCGCCTCCAACACAGTTTGACTGTATAAAGGGCTAAATGTTGTACGTGTTTCATTCAGCTTGTGCAAGGAACAAAATTTAAAGAGCAACCTTTCACTTGTGCAGTACTACTGCTGCATAAGGTGTGGCTCTTCTAGTTTGTAACCCCTGAGGGGGGGTTAAAGGTTACCTTTAAAATTGGTTCAATTAGGCTTCGGCCTACACTCTGCTCCTCCCGCAGAGCCTGGGCTCTAACATCGCCAGTCGGGGCCCGGAAGTGCTGGCTGCAGAGAGCCAAACACATCGCCAAAGTGTCAGTGGGGTTCAGCACCGCCAGCTGTTCCCCTGCTGTGTAGCCGGCGACGTGTCCTGAAAACGCCACGCAGACACAAGAACTGAAATTGAAGGGAACCTGTCCCCCTCCCCCCAGGCGTTTGGATGTATAACAGCCAACTTGTACAGCAGTAATGCTGCATTTGTACAAGGTGGCACATTAAGTTACTCTCCTTGCACACGCCGAACGCAACACGTCTAAAATGTGTCCCCCGAGACCATTAAACCGTCCCTGAGGTGTGACTTTCCTTTGTAATGTCACGCTGCAACCCCCTTGGTAGCGCTGCCCGTCTTCTGGCATCATTGTTTGGCTGGCTGCGCCTCTGCTGCCGCCCTGCCCCACACAACGCCCCTCGGTGTCTTATTTATTTTGACTGCGAGGGTGTGATTGATGGGCATGAGCAGTGCATATGTTCGCCTGTCCCTCATCTCCTTCCGCCTTCTTCAGACTGTGCGGCTTCATGGCCGTGGCATGCGATAAGGGATCAGCTGACGCCGCACAGTCTGAAGCAGGTGTAAGGACCCGAGTGTGAGAGGCGAACATATGTACTGCGCCAGGCCATGAATCCCAGCCCCGCAGTGTTTTAACAATGTAAAGACACTGCGGGGCTGGGATTCATGGGCGTCGCGAACCGCACCGGCCGACATTAAATGATGTCAGAAGATGGGCAGCGCTAACAGCGCAAGGCCAAGGGATAACACGACAGCACAGACTCCTGTGTAGCAAATAACGACGCTCAGGAGGCCGCGCCCAGCACCAAGGTGGGATTTTTGACAGCTGTGCTGCGTCTCATTACGAAGGGAACTCACGCCTCCAAAACAGTTTGACTGCTTAAGGGCCTAAATGTTATACGTGTTTCTTTCTGCGTGTGCAAGGAGCAAAATTAAAAGAGCAACCTTAGACTTGTGCAGCATTACTGCTGCCCAAGCTGTGGCTCTTGTAGTTTGTAACCCCTGAGGGGGGTTAAAGGTTACCTTTGAAATCGGTTCAATTAGGCTTCGGCCTACACTCTGCTCCACCTGCAGAGCCCGGGCTCCAACACCGCTAGTTGCTGTCCGGAAGTGCTGGCTGCACAGAGCAAAACACCCACCACTCTGTCAGTGGGGTTCAGCACCGCCAGCTGTTCCCCTGCTGTGTAGCCGGCAACGTGTCCTGCAACAGCCACGCAGACACAACAGACCCAAAGCTACCGCCAGTGCAGGCTTTGGCCTACACTCTGCTCCCCCTGCTGACCCTTTGCTCCAACACTGCTAGTTGGTGCTCTAGGAAGACAAGCTTGAATAGGTCCCCATCCTGGTTCCAGCACTGTCAGCTGGTACCGGGCAGAGCCTTTGGCTTAGGTGCCTCCTTCTGGGTATCCGAGTTCCACCAACGTCAGGTGGTCCTTGGTAGTGCTTTCAGGCACGGGTACCTCCTGCTTAGTAACCGGGTTCCAGTAACGTCAGCTGGTCCTCGGTAGTTCCATTGGCTCTTGGACCTTCGGCTACCCATCCGGGTTCCAGTACCGTCAACTGGTTCTCGGCAGTGTCTTTTGCTCTTGTACCTTCTGCTCCCCATCCTGGTTCCAGTACCGTCAGCTGGTTCCGGGCAGAGCCTTTGGCTTAGGTGCCTCCCTCTGGGTATCCGAGTTCCACCAACGTCAGGTGGTCCTTGGTAGTGCTTTCAGGCACGGGTACCTCCTGCTTAGTAACCGGGTTCCAGTAACGTCAGCTGGTCCTCGGTAGTTCCATTGGCTCTTGGACCTTCGGGTAGCCATCCGAGTTCCAGTTCCATCAGCTGTTTCTCGGCATTTTCTCAGCCTTCTTGTACCTTCTGCTACATTTCCAAGTTCAAGAGACTAAAGACGATGACCCGGAAGACCACCCCTAAGATGACGACGACACCAGAGACGACAACCACTGAGATGACGACGACCCTGGAGACGATGACCCTGAAGACCACCCCGATGACGACAACCCCGGAGACGACGACCCTGGAGACGACGACGACCTGGAAGACCGAGAAGCAGAAGAACAAGAGGCTGCAGAACAAAGAGCAGAAGAACATTAAGCATAAGACTAAAAATCAGAGCAAAAGATATTATCTAAATTGTAAGCAGAAGAAGACTAAGCAGTGTATGGGGGTGAGTCCGTTCCTCCTCGTGGTGCCCCTGGATAAAGCCTGATGCTGCAGGCCAAACTGAACGCGGACAAATGTAACTCTTTTGTGACAGGCAGAACGGAAGGTGTAATCTTCAAACTTTTATAGATAACAACTACGGGAATGCCTGTCACAAATAAGAATATGATGAAGAAGTTGAATATGAAGAAGATAATAGTAAAATAAAAAGAATATGAACAATGTAACAAAAAAAATAATAGGTAGAAAATGAAGAAGAAGATGAATAAGGTGAAGAAATTGATGTCAAAGAAGCTGATGATGAGGATAATGAAGAAGAAAGTGTGGGAGAAGTAAAAAAGAAGGTGAAGGGCGTGGAAGTAGTGAAACATCAATATCTGACAAAATTAAAAAAAAATTAACATAGTCAAAATCTTTCTAACGCCGAACGTCATAAAAAAAAATAAAATTCCTGCTATTCTATTTGATTGGGCTAAACCTCTGCCTTTAATGTCTCCGCCACCTCCCCCAATACATCCTACATTATTCTTAGTTGTTTTCCTTCATGTAGAATGAACCTACAAGGAAAGAAAGGGTTTATTTTAATTCCGATATTTTCGTCCCATTGACTTGCATTGGGATCGGGTATCGGTATCAGATTAGATCCGATACTTTGACGGTATCGGCCGATACTTTCCGATACCAATACTTTCCGATATCGGAAGGTATCGCTCGACACTATTTATTATCCATTGTCATTATTATGTGTTATTTACATACATTATTCATCACTTTTATGTTTCTTGATGTATTTCAATATAGTATTCTATTGGTACATTATCGCTATAATTCTGTGCACATATTTAATTTTTCTGTTTTTATCTTTTCGTCCCCTTCATATTAATATTCCCAATTATTTAGTAAATTAATTTAGTATTCATTTATTTCAATATTTATTGCTGTTGAATTTGAGATTTTCAATTTTTTCCATGCACTCATCTGGGCCTGTGCCCATGCGCTGCTGGGGGTCAGGGATCCTTCCACCGCTGGGGTCTCCATGTGCCTGACTCATTGGGTCAGCTGATTCTGATGTGGTTGGTCACATGATGTTGTGCATCGAGGGTTTTCCGGAATGCTCCTGACCGCGCATGCGCCAATCAACATCCTGATTGAGTTCATTGGTCAGTTACTGCATATAAAGACCATCCGGTCGAGAGGTGCATCACTCCCTGACAAAGGTTCTTCCGAACCGCGTGTTGGGGCTTGCTCCGCACCTCTTTTTCAGGACCACCGCCACATTTACTGTCAGATAAACCCTCTCTCCTCCACACTTTTGCTGGGCATTTCTGCACATATAATTCTTTGGACCATAAGATTGTGCTCATGGTCCCAGGTATAGCAGGGGATTTTCTGTGGTGCGTTTATATCCAATGCACTGCAGTTATATTATATATTTTATCACGGCTTGATATGCTTTTTCATATATACCGTATATACTCGAGTATAAGCCGACCCCCCTAATTTTGCCACAAAAAAACAGGGAAAACTTAATGACTCGAGTATAAGCCTAGGGTGGGAAATGCAGCAGCTACCGGTAAATGTCAAAAGTAAAAATAGATACCAATAAAAGTAAAATTAATTGAGACATTAGTAGGTTAAGTGTTTTTGAATATCCATATTGAATCAGGAGCCCCATATAATGCTCCATAAAGTTTATGATGGCCCCATAAGATGCTCCATATTAAAATATGCCCCATATAATCCTGCTTAAAGGTTAATAATGGCCTCACAAGATGCTCCATTGACACATTTGCCCCCATATAATGCTGCACAAATGTTGATTATGGCCCCATAAGATGCTCCAGAGATATTTACCCCATATAGTGCTGCACAAGCGTTATGGCCCCATAAGATGCTCCATAAAGATAGTTGCCCCATGCAGTGCTGCACAAACGTTGATTATGGCCCCATAAGATGCTCCATACAGACACCTGCCCCATATAATGCTGCACAAACGTTATTTATGGCCCCATAAGATGCTCCATAGAGATATTTGCCCCCATATAGTGCTGCACACATGTTATGACCCCATAAGATGCTCCATACAGACACTTACCCTATATAGTGCTGCACAAACTTTGATTATGGACCCATACAGACACATGCCCCATATAGTGCTACACAAACGTTATGGCCCTATAAGATGCTCCATACAGACACTTGCCCCATTTGCTGTTGCTGCGATAAAAAAAAAAAACACATAGTCACCTCTCCGTCGCTCAGGCCCCGTCACATCCAATATTCACCTGACTTCGTTCCAGCGCCGCTCCATCTTCAGCATCTTCTGCACTGACATTCAGGCAGAGGGCGCGCACTAACCACGTCACTGCGCCCTCTGACCTGAGCATCACTGCAGAAGCCGCTGAAGACGGAGCGGTGGCTGGAACGGGGATCAGGTGAATATCGCGCAGTGCAGCGCTCCCCCTCTCCACGATACTCACCTGCTCCTGGCGCAGTGCAGTCCCTGCTTCCCCGACGCTGCTGCTTCTTCCTGTACTGAGCGGTCACCGTTACCGCTCATTACAGTAATGAATATGCAGCTCCACCCCTATGGGAGGTAGAGCCACATATTCATTACTGTAATGAGCGGTACCATGTGACCGCTCAGTACAGGAAGAAGCTGGGCCGCCGGGGAGCCAGGGACATGCATACACACTGCACCAGGAGTAGGTGAGTATAATTGAACAGCCCTCGCTCCCCCTCCCCTGCCGACCCCTGGGTATGACTCGAGTATAAGCCGAGAGGGGGACTTTCAGACCAAAAAAATGGGCTGAAAATCTTGGCTTATACTCAAGTATATACGGTATATTTGGTCCATTATATGCAATTGTTACTATCTCCATTGGGTGACATATAGTTAGTTGCATTCTATATGTATATATTACTTACTTTTGTGTGGCATTATATAAGGGTATCTATGTGGGACTGGGTCAATATTTATTCATGAATTTTTTCATATTGGATGATTACTCTTTCTTATTGTTATTTTAATCCCCACATACGGTGTAATTCTTGTGTGGTCTCTGATTGTTTTATTCATTCACATTTGTTTTGTCACATTTTGTTTTTTTATATTTTTATATTTATGGTGTGCAGGCACCTTTTAAGAGTGCCAATTCTCTTGCCAATCACCACTAATAAAGGCAATTTGTTCTATTCAATATTACTGTCCTTTCCCTGTTCATACAATATTGGGTATTCTAATACTTATTTCTTCTTAAAACCTTATCCAAGTTTTTTGTTACTATGGAACAAATAAAGTTTATGTTACTAAAAAAAAAGAAAATTAAAGGAGTCTGTGTCATTCTTAAGTTATAAGACTTTTCTGGGTGTCTGTGTTTTCTTACAATGTGACTATGGGGTTAGTAATGGGGCGTCTTATTGACACCTCTCCATTACTAACCTCTGGGCTTGTTGTCACAATGACAATACAAATGTGACATCAACCCCACAACCATCACCTCACTTGCCACTGCTACAGTACAAGTGGGAAGATGTTTTCAGCCTGGGGGGGCCAGTATCCATGGCCCCTTCCTATGCTAAAAATATCAGCCCGCAGCTGTCTGCATAGCCTTGGTTGGTTATTAATTATAGGGGGACCCTATGTAATTTTTTTAGGGTCCCCCATTTTAATAGCCAGTAAAAGCTAATTATACAGTTGTAAGCTGATATTAATAGCGTAAGGAGCTCCATGGGTATTACCCCCTGCCCAGGCTATAAACTTCTGCCCCAAGCCGTCGGCTTTCCTTCTGCTGGTTACAAAAATTGCACGGGAGCCCATACCATTTTTTCTGAAAAATAATTTTTATTAATTAAATACATGCACAATAATTTGCACACACACTGTACTAATTGTATTTGTCACTGACACCTATATACAGTATCTACCTATTCCATTTGTATTTACTCTATGTAAACCATTTCTTCTATCCTCTTGGCTCTTGCAGTGATTTTACAGGACACGGCAGATGAATTACCGGCTTTTCTTCTATCTATCTATCTATCTATCTATCTATCTATCTATCTATCTATGCAATAGACACTCATATTTAAGTCACATTCTGATCATTTCCTTGAGATGGTGCTACTCCTTCATTGTCTACTCCTTCATTGGAGGCCAGCTGGGTTTAATTAAACTGACAGGACTTGATTTGGAAAGGTACACACCTGTCTATATAAGACCTTACAACTCATAGTGCATGTCAGACCAAATGAGAATCATGAGGTCAAAGGAACTGGCCAGGGAGCTCAGAAACAGAATTGTGGCAAGGCACAGATCTGGCGAAGGTTACAACAGAATTTCTGCAGTACTCATGGTTCCTAAGAGCACAGTGGCCTCCATAATCCTTAAATGGAAAAAGTTTGGGACCACAAGAAGTCTTTCTAGACCTAGCTGTCCAGCCAAACTGAGCAATCGTGGGAGAAGAGCCTTGGTGAGAGAGGGAAAGAACCCCAAGATCACTGTGGCTGAGCTCCAGAGATGCAGTAGGGAGATGGGAGAAAATTTCACAAAGTCAACTATCACTCCACCACCTCCCCAGTCGGGCCTTTATGGCAGAGTGGCCCTACGGAAGCCTCTCCTTAGTGCAAGACATATGAAAGCCTGCATAGAGTTTGCTAAAAAAAACACACGAAGGACTCCCCGACTATGAGAAATAAGATTCTCTGGTCTGATGAGATGAAGATAGACCTTTTTGGTGATAATTCTAAGTGGTATGTGTGGAGAAAACCAGGCACTGCTCATCACCTGCCCAATACAATCCCAATAGTAAAACATGGTGGTGGCAGCATCGTGCTATGGGGGTGTTATCCAGCTGCAGGGACAGGACGACCGGTTGTCATTGAAGGAAACATGAATTCGGCCAAGTACAGAGATATCCTGGATGAAAACCTCTTCCAGAGTACTCTGGACCTCAGACTTGGCTGGAGGTTCACCTTCCAACAAGACGATGACCATAAACACACATCTAAAATAGCAAAGGAGTGGCTACAGAACAACTCTGTGACCATTCTTGACTGGCCCCGGCAGAGCCCTGACCTAAACCCAATTGAGCATCTCTGGAGAGACCTGAAAATGGCTGTCCACCAACGTTCACCATCCAACCTGATGGATCTTGAGAGGATCTGCAAGGAAGAATGGCAGAGGTCCCCAAATCTGTGAGAAAACTTGTTACATCATTCCCAAGAAAACTCATGGCTGTACTAAAAAGGGTGCTTCTACTCAGTACTGAGCAAAGGGTCTGAATATTTATGACCATGTGATATTTCAGTTTTTCTTTTTCAATAAATTTGCATTTGCTTTTTTCAGTCAATATGGGGTGCACAGTGTATAATAATGAGAAAAAAACTAACTTTTTTTGAATTTACCAAATTGCTGCAATGAAACAAAGAGTGGAAAATGTAAAAGGGTCTGAATACTTTCCATATCCACTGTATACATATGTGTGTGTGTTGTGATGAATATTTCCTTTGAAAACGATGTGTAAATGACAGAGAATTGCTGTATGTAAAAATCATGTTAAAATCGCACTGCACTCGGATGTAAATCGGATGCTATGTGTGAAAAATCAGATTGTACTCGCATGACTCTCGCATGACACTCGCATGACACTCATGCGACTCTGGCAGGAAGACTCGGAACGATATTTCATACGTTAAGTGTGACCCCAGCCGTATGCTCATTATAGCTTTTTACCGAGATAATGAGGGGGGGAGGCTAGGAGAGGGGTTGACTTCAATTAAATTGAAGGATTGAAAATCTGTTCTCGACAATCTGGATACTTGTTGTAAGGTGTAGAGCGGGGGGGGACTTTGATATTGAATCAGATAATACATATTTGTAGATATTGTATTTTGACATCTTGCCTAATTAGTTCATGCATGTAGTCTTCCTTATCATTTCAGTAATCTGTATTACTTTATTTAGCTATTCTGTGTCGCCTCAAGACAACTTCTAATCTATTAGAAAATGTATTCAGGCTTGCAGTAATATAATAGTGCATGGTTTACTAATATACATACTAGTGACCAATATTATTATCATTGGTCCTCATGATTCAAGTAATGCATTTATCTATGTGTGACATATGCATATCTGTCTATTGTTTTCGGTGTATTTAATAATTTTTATTATACATGACCCTAATTAATTATTACATGAATTATTTTTCCCCTGCTTGGGATTGTGCTCTCTATTTTTCATTGTATATCCATTTTTTTACCGTCCTTAATACTAAATAAGGATTATATATTTTTTATTCCTTTTCATATGTTACTTATGGACCTTATGGTTGGCATCTGTATAATTGTCGATACACCGATCTGTCAATTTGGCATTATATTGTCCATTAATGAATTGTTATGATATTATACTATTTAGGTACAATCTAACAGTGAATGAGTCTATTGCTTCACTGATGTAGTCTTTTCTTTTGTTTAATCTGATTTAACATTATAAACTAAATGTTATGTTCTAATCTGTTAAATAGGCATTATCATTTCATCAAACTTTACATAAATCAATATCATTTAATATGCAAATACAAGGAACTATAATGTATTTTACTTGAGAAAAAATCATCTTTCTCCACTTCAGCAGTATTTTCCTCTTTCTCCCCTCCTGCAATGGAAGGGGTAGGAGGACTCAACCCTGCAAAATGGCTGTACAATTTTCTGAAGTATGGCAAGCACCAAACCTCAGTAACCCTGTCTGAATAACTCCTAGGAAATCATTGGTGCTATAAAGAACAACCATGCTCTGACAGTTTGGGCAGACTGTGTTAAACTTCTGGTAGCTTAATGAAAAATGCTAGTAGTGGGAATAGAAGAGAACGCGGCAACACTCACCGGACCTGTGATCAAGACTTTTCCTTTTATTGAAGCAAATGTGAACACATCTTCACGGCACGGGGGAGACAGAAGACAAAAGAGGTGAGCGGGGAGAGGACAACGGCCATTTCACGCCAACACCGGCGCTTCTACGGGTCCACACAGAGGAAATGACGCCGGGAGAAATAAGTGGAAAACCACCGCCTCCTCCAGACGTCAGTCCCAATCAGTGCGAGCAGCAAACAGGTGCAAATTAAAATACAATTAAAAACATGGATATCAGCATAAACAGAGAAAAACGAGAATGATATCATACATTTACATCTGAAGCAACGAAATCTAATGGAAAAATAATTATACAAATATAAATAGTCATTTCAAACAGCACTGAGACCATCAAATAGTCATTTTAAATAACACTGAGACCGGTATCGATACGGGATATCCGAAAACCCGTTATCATTCCTTATTCCTCTATCTTAACTGTTCCATTTGTCTATCTATCTAACAGACAAAGAGACAACAACAAAAAGTGGGCACCTACTATCAAGGCAGATGCGCCACTAATTAATAACAATAAGAGTAGCAATACTACAGCGGTTATCAATACTCTAACGATACTCCTCACAGGAAGACAGACATATCGATTTTCTCATTAAGACCGGCTGGTCCTATCACCCGTGTCTTCATAACCCATATGGCCTCTCGTTGTAACAATATCTTCTGCAAGTCTCATCCTTGTTTAGGCAACACAACCCTCTCAATACCTGCAAAGGTCAGTATATCGGGATTACCCTCATGACATTCTCTAACGTGCTGAATCAGTCTGGGAACACCTTTCCCTGAATTAATGGATTTATAATGTTCCCTAAAGCGCATATATAGTTTACCTATTGTTTTCCCGATGTAAAATCTCCTGCAGGGACAGAAGACCACGTATACGACATAATCTGTCTTGCAGGTAATCAATTGTTTAACACTATATGAACAAGGGCCAATATTCAAAACGGAATCCTGAATGTGGAACCGGCAATACCGACATTGTCCACACCGGTGATTCCCTTTAGGGGTCATCTGTTCCAACCAAGTAAATTTTTCATTGTCTATACGGTTCCGGACTAACACATCTCTCATTCTTTTCTCTCGTCTGTTAGAAATAAGAGGTCCGCCCACGGCTTTGCTGGCCAAATCTCTATCTCTTTCCAGCACATGCCAGTGTTTTCTTGTTATCGATCTAATGTCTCTATCCATAGAGCTATATTGAAAACAAAAGGTAAAACGCCGTGGGAGAGTCTCAATAGAGTGTACGGGGTAGGAGTGAGTATTGACCTGTTCTATGGCATTCGATAGAATGTCCTCAGGATAGCCTCTATTGCGAAACCGTTGGCACAATTCTTTTGATTGTTGATCAAAACCTCTATGTGTTATTGACCCTCTTTGTCCTCAACAATTGGCTATAGGGCAATGATCTTTTAATATGAGGGTGATGGAAGCTATCGAAGTGTAGGAGTGAATTGACGGAAGTGGGTTTTCGGAAGACAGACGTACACAGCTTGTCCTCCTGAATATTAATGGCTACATCCAAAAATTCCAATCTTTCACCACCAAAATTGGAAGTGAAAGACATGCCCATAGTGTTTTTTGTGTTAAAAAAAAAAATCGACAAACTGAATAAATTCGCCCTCAGTCCCATCCCAAATCAAGAACACGTCATCGACGTATCTTAGATATACTCTAATATGTTTCAAAAAGGTATTTAAATTGGAGTACACATAGTCCTCTTCGAACACTGCCATGAACAAGTTAGCAAAAGTACATGCAGCCGGGGTCCCCATGGCAGTGCCAGTGGTCTGTCTGTACCAAGTGTCGAGGAAAGTGAAGACATTGTGAGTGAGGATAAAATGAAGACTCTCACAAACAAAATCCACATAGCCCAGACCCTTGTCAGTGGTCTCTAGAATGCGTCTGATAGAACGGATACCCAGCTCCTGCGGGAATATTGGTATACAGACTGACCACATCTATGGATGCCAAGGAGAACCCCGGCTGCCAATTTACATTCTGTATATGTTTCAGAAAAGAATTTGTGTCCTTGATGTATGAGGGAATATCTTTTAAGAGAGGGCATAGAAGCCAATCAATATATTGGGAGAGGGGCTCAGTGAGCGACCCTATCCCCGACACAATAGGTCTCCCAGGGGGCAGCGTGGCAGATTTGTGAATTTTGGGGAGATAATAACAATGAGGTTTTGTGGGAAATTGGGGAAGTAACCATTCTGCTTTTCTTTGTGTAATAATTTTATTCTCCACTGCTCTCCTCAAGAAGGAGCACAGTTCCCCTTTAAATTTTTGTGTACAGTCTCCCTTCAATTTAAGATAGGTGGTAGTATCTGATAACTGCCGAGGGGCTTCCACTATATATGCCTCTCTTAATATTAGTACGACCTTAGCCACTTTATCGGCCGGACGTATTATGACATCCGTCCAGCCGGCCATATCTTTTAATGCCTCTCTTTCAGCTATAGTCAAATTGGCAGGTGCTTTTTTGTACAATAGAGCTTCCATGTCCTTTAGTACAAGTGTCTCAAATAAATCTACCATATTCCCGGGAGAGATAGAGGGCATATATGTGGAGTGGACTCCACCAAGAAAAGGACCATCAACAGTAGATATAGAACCCCCATTATTAATTGAGGTATTGGCAATGTCCAGGAGGAGCATGGCATCCTCCCGCACATCAGCCAAGACCTCCTCTTTATCACCAGACATAAACCCGAGAGGTCCCACATGGCATGGTTGTTCGCCCTCATTGACTACATGATCAACCCCATTAGAGGAAAAAGATTTGTATAGGTGAATTTTTCTAATAGCCTTGAACAAGTCAATCTGAAAAGTGGGAAAATCAAAAGTCTCAGGTATACAAAAATTCAAGCCTTTCGAGAGTAATGTCAGATGTACAGGATCCAGTTCACGTCGAGTCAAATTGACAACACAGTCATCAGGATTTAAATTAGATGCCGCTTCTATCTCCAAGAGACGAACTTCCTTTTGTTCTGCCATCTTGGAACGGTGTTTACGTTTACTTCTCCGGGTTTTCCTCCTAAAGGGAGTGAAGAGGTGGAGGGGATCTCTGATGTTATGTGCTCAGAGGAATCAACATTATTAGTACCACCTTCACTGAGGCTGGAATCTGACTCAGTAGTTAAGTAGTCTTTCCTGACGCCATAACTGCGTCTTCGAAACTTGCGTTTAGTCTGTCTGAAACCCCCTTCCTGGGTTCGTGTCTCCTTGTTCTCTCTGTTTTTAATTTGAGTTTTGTTCCAGGTAAACACTTTCCTGGAGTCATAATCGTTTTTATCCCATAAAAACTTATCCCGTTTTTTTTATTTAATGTCAACCTGCATCAGAGTAAGTTTAGTGTCCAATTTTTTATTAAAAGCCGTCCATTGGCTCTCCGTCAGTCTACTCTTAAGTTCGGATTGTGTTTTTAATATCTCAGCATTCACGGTTTCATAATTCTGCATATTTCATTTCAAGACCAAATGTAATAAATCCTGGGAGCATCCAATCATAATATTCTCCCATTCCAATTTCAGGGCAGCGTCATAGTTAAAGTGCGACATTTCTTTCCAGACGCGTAGTCCCCTTGGGACACGTCCATTGTCCACATACGATTGCAAAGAGTTATTGGTCCAAAACAACCTAATCTCCCTTTCGGAGAGATTAGTTAATTTAAATTCCAAAGATTTCGTGCTCAGCATCTGCACCTCATCCACACGCTCACACTCATTATAATAATTACCCCCGTCTCCCCCGTGCCGTGAAGATGTGTTCACATTTGGTTCAATAAAAGGAAAAGTCTTGATCACAGGTCCAGTGAGTGTTGCCGCGTTCTCTTCTATTCCCGCTGCATGTTTCTTCTTTCATTCCAGACACGAGCACCTGCCAAGAGTGTCGGGTTCAAGTATTGATCACTGAACTTACACCTGATCTCACTGTTGGGCTGTGCTGCCATATTTTTTTCTTTTTTGTTTTGAAAAATGCTAGTAGCTAAAGGGGTTATCCAGGATTTTAAAAAAATGTTTAAAAGCAAGAAATGTGCTGAAATAAAATTAAAAAAAGACCCAAATATTCCATATGACCGCTGCAGCCAATGACTGGCCTCAGTACCAATGCCTGTATGCGTGGTACAAGCCCACTGGTCCAGTGATTGATTGCAATTGCAATGGTCATATAAAAAGACTAATGGGGAGCAAGGGAGCCATGTTGCTGGAACATCCTCAAAAACTTTCCTTGCATCTCCTTGTCATCTCTTGAGCTCTTTGTGAGGCAGACAGGGTGGTAGTCGTGGCAACAAGCTGTAGTGTTCCTACACCACAAATGAATTGTAATGTCCCTTCTGTTGTATGTGCAACGTGCACATGAGAACACTCGCATTAGTTGCCAGGGTCCCCTCTGCTTCTGGCGTTCCGGCTTCAGATCCACAGGTCTCAAAAACAATTCTGGATTCAATGATCTGTCTTAACTACTGATGAGCGAACGCACTCGCCACAACTCTTTACTCGCCCGATTATCACGGTTCTCGTCATACTCGGCGAGCACCGAGCATTTCCGGGATTACTCGGCGGGAACAGGGGTCTCCACCAAGCATGTTTGGCGGACTTTAGAGACCCAATCACGCTGCAGGCATTGTCTGCCAGGTCATGAAATGCCGCAGCCATCTTTGTTGTGGTCGTGCAGTGATTGGCTTGGCCACAGAGCATCATCACGAGTATAAGGGATCTGGCGCCGCCCTGCTCGCCGCATTCAGCTCCGGATTCAGCGAGTGTAGGGAGAGCTGCTGCTGAGATAGGGTCAGAATCGTGGTTTTAATAGATAGTGTAGGTCTGCAACTGTTCAGTCCACAACTCCTGAGAAACCAACAGTCCCTTTTAGGGCTAATTCGTGGGCCCAAGATTGCAGCACTAGGTAGGCAGGGCACAGCATATCCACATCAGTGCAAGGCCTGCAGGCACTATATGTGCATACATAGCTCCCACTGCATCCCTCCCAAAGTTCCATAACTGTCTGCTGCTGCTTATTTACTATATACCTAGCTGCAGTTTTCTTTTTTTTTTTTTTTTCCAAAAATTCACAAAAACAAACAAAAAAAATTTATACAATCTATTATGTCAGATTGAGGCCTGGTGTATCTGTTAAAAAATCATAGTTTGTCAGGCATACGTTGCATAGTTCTGTGTGCTAGCCTTGTTCTACTTTTTTTTTAATAAATTCACCCAAAAGCCAAAAGAAAAAATTTATACAGTCTGTTATGTCAGGCTGAGGGCTGGTGTTTCTGTTTAAGAAAAATTTTATTTCCGCAGGCATACGTAGCATAGTTCTGTGTGATAGCCTTGTGCCACCGTTTTGGTTTTTTTAATTCAGCCAAAAGCAAAAATATTTTTAATACAGTCTGTTATGTCAGACTGAGGGCTGGTGTTTCTGGTTTTGTAAAATCGTATTTCCGCAAGGCATACTCAGCATAGTTCTATCTGTTAGCCTCGTTCCACTCTTTTTTTTATTTTAAAAATTCTACAAAACCCTAAAAAAAAGTTAATACAGTCTGTTATGTCAGGCTGAGGGCTGGTGTTTCTGTTTTTGAAAAACCATATTTCCGCAGGCATACGTAGCATAGTTCTGTGTGATAGCCTTGTGCCACAGGTTTTGTTTTTTTTTTATTCAGCCAAAGAGAAAATTTTTTTTTTAATGCAGTCTGTTATGTTAGGCTGAGGGCTGATGTTTCTGTTTTTGAAAAATCGTATTTCTGCAGGCATACGCAGCATAGTTCTATCTGCTAGCCTTGTTCCACTCTTTTTTTTTTATTCTAAAGATTTTCCAAAACCCCCCAAAAAGTTAATATACTCTGTTATGTCAGGCTGAGGCCTGTTGTACCTGTGGTGGAAAAATCATAGCTGGACAAGCATAAGTTCAATAGTTCTGTCTGCTATCTTTGTTCTTTTTTTTATTTTTATCTTACAAATTCTACAAAACCCTAAAAAAAATTAATACAGTCTGTTATGTCAGGCTGAGGCCTGTTGTATTTGTTTTGGAAAAATAGTAGCTTGACAGGCATACTTTTTATAGTTCTGTCTGCTATCCTTGTTCCACTCTTTTTTATTTTAAAAATTCTACAAAACCCCCCAAAAAGTTTATAAGTCTGTTATGTCAGGCTGAGGCCTGTTCTATCTGTGTTGGAAAAATCATAGCTTGACAGGCATAAGTTTCATGGTTCTGTCTGCTAGCCTTGTTCCTTTTTTTTTTTATCTTACAAATTCTACAAAACCCTAAAAAAAGTTAATACAGTCTGTTATGTCAAGCTGAGGCCTGTTGTATCTGTGGTGGAAAAATCATAGCTTGACAGGCATAAGTTTCAAAGTTCTGTCTGCTAGCCTTGTTCCACTCTTTTTTTTTTATTTAAAAAATTCTACAAAACCCTAAAAGGAATTTAATACAGTCTGTTATGTCAGGCTGAGGACTGCTGTATCTGTGTTGGAAAAATCGTAGCTTGACAGGCATAAGTTTCATAGCTCTGTCTGCAAGCCTTATTCCACTTTTTTTTTATTTAAAAAATTCAACAAAACCATTAAAACATTTTTATACAGTCTGTTATGTCAGGCTGAGGCCTGGTGTTTGTGTTTGAAAAATCGTAGCTTTGCAGGCATACTGATCAGATATAATTTAACTCCAAATAAATACATTTGTGTTGAGCTTTTGAAATAGTGCAGTAGTCCATTTAAAATGGGCAAGGCAAGGGGCAAGGGATGGGGAAGTGGACGTGATGCTGATGGTGCATGCAGAGGACGAGGTCGTGGCCAAGGTGAAAGTGGGCCACAACAAAGACCTACATCTTCTCGCTCAACCTTCCTGTCCCAGTTTCTAGGGGACCGCAGCACACCACTATTGAAGCCAGAGCAGTTTGAAACGGTTGTTGGTTGGATAGTGGATAATGCTTCCAGTCATTTAGCCACCACCACCACCACCTTGTCTTCCACACGGTCTAGTCTGAGTATCCGTGAGTGTGGCCTCACCCTGATCCGCCTTCCTCCCACCATGCCGAGTGCCCTGAGACAACTGATCCCACACTTGGACACTCTGAAGAGCTGTTCAGTTTTCCATTTCAAGATTCTGGACTCTCGGCCGGTCAACTTGAAGTGGGGACAGATGAGATCGCATGTAGCGATGCCCAAAGCTTTGACCAGTCCAGGTCACATGAAGGCGATGGTGGGAAAGTCTCACAAGAGGTGGACGATGATGAGACACAATTGCCAGAAAGTCAGGAGGAGGAGCAGGGTGCGGATGTGGAAGACAAGGTTGTGGATGACATAGTGACTGACCCAACCTGGCAGGAGGACATGCAGAGCGAGGACAGCAGCACACATGGGGAAGGAGGCATATCACCCCAACAGTCAGGAAGAAGCAGTGTGGTGGCCAGACAGAAGGTGTGCATCCATTCCCCGAAACACCAACATGAGGGAAGTTGCCATTCCAACGGTTAGATCTTCCCGAGTCTGGTTATTTTTTAAATACTTTGCCGACAACCACAAACAGGCCATTTGCAGCATGTGCCATGCCCGCATCAGCTGGGGTAGCAAAACTACCAGCCTGACCACCACCAGCATGATAAGGCACATGGCAGCAAAGCATCCGACTTTGTGGGCCGAACCCCAGGCTCCAGGAACACTGTCTGCAGGTGACACCATTGATTCTTCCACTGTTTTGCATAGAAGCCAATCTCCAGCCCACCATGCATGTGAAGGTGCCTCTAGCCCTGCATCTGTTGTTGCCCACTGTCAAGCAGCACCATCATCAAGCCCGGGCGCGTCCTTGTCCCAGCACAGCCTTCAATTGTCTATACCCCAGTCATTGGAACGCAAGCGTAAATACCCAGCCAACACCCCACAGGCCACAGTCCTAAATTATAACAATTCTCTTATGCTTGCACTCGAAATGTTGCCTTTTAGGCTCATTGAGATGGAAGCTTTCCGCAACCTGATGGCGGCGGCTGTCCCACAGTACTCGGTCCCCAGTCACCACTATTTCTCCCGGTGTGCCGTACTGGCATTACACGAGCATGTGTCCCACAACATTACCCGTGCCATCAAAAATGCTGTTACAGGGAAAGTCCACCTAATCACAGACACGTGGACAAGTGCTTGTGGCCAGGGATGGGACATCTCACTGACGGCACACTGGGTTAACATAGTGGAAGCCGGGACCCAGTCTGTTGTGAATTAGACTTTTTTGGCTCCCTCTTGTGGTTACTAGTGATATGACTCTGGGATTTCCTTCCCTCAGTTTGCACCCAGCTGGGTCGTTACTTCAGGGGAGTTGCTATATAAACCTCCTGGAACCTTAGTCCAGTGCCTGGCATCGGTGTTATCAGACACATTCTGTTTGCTCCTGTTTGCTGGTCCTGGTTCGTGCTAAATTAAGCTAAGTCTTGCTTCTTTGTTTTTTGGGTTATTTGTTTGCTATCATTTTTTTCCAGCTTGTACTAAATGTGATTCCTGACCTTGCTGGAAGCTCTAGGGGGCTGGTGTTCTCCCCCCGGGCCGTTAGACGGTTCGGGGGTTCTTGAATTTCCAGTGTGGATATTTTTGATAGGATTTTTGCTGACCATATAAGTTATCTTTCTATATTCTGCTATTAGCTAGTGGGCCTCACTTTGCTAAAAACCTAGCTCATTCTTATGTTTGTCTTTTCCTCTTACCTCACCGTTATTATTTGTGGGGGGCTTCTATCCAACTTTTTGGGGTATTTCCTCTGGAGGCAAGAAAGGTCTTTCTTTTCCCTTCTAGGGGTAGTTAGCTCTCCGGCTGGCGCGAGACGTCTAGGACCAACGTAGGAACGTTCCCCGGCTACTGGTATTTGTGGTGCTAGGATTAGTTATATGGTCAGCCCAGTTACCACTGCCCTATGAGCTGGTTTTCTGTATTTACAGACTTAGCATCATTCCTGAGACCCTCTGCCATTGGGGTCATAACAGTATGCCAGGCCAACATTGAATGTTTAAAGCATTGCAGAAGTGGGATAATAAGAAAGGAAATTCTGAGTTTTTTTTTTTTTTCTTTCCTTCTCTTCCTCCCCTTTACCTTTGAGTGGCTTGTGCTTGCTGCAGACATGAATGTCCAGACCTTGATTACAAGTGTTGACCAGCTGGCAGCTCGTGTGCAGGGTATACAAGATTTTGTTACCAGTAGTCCTATGTCTGAACCTAAAATACCTATTCCGGAATTGTTTTCTGGAGACTGATTTAGGTTTAGGAATTTCCAGAATAATTGTAAATTGTTTCTTTCTCTGAGACCCCGTTCATCTGGAGATTCAGCTCAGCAAGTTAAAATTGTTATTTCTTTTTTGCAGGGCGACCCTCAGGATTGGGCTTTCTCGCTAGCGCCAGGAGATCCGGCATTGGCGAATATTGATGCGTTTTTTCTGGCGCTCAGATTGCTTTATGAGGAACCCAATCTTGAAATTCAGGCAGAAAAAGCCTTGCTGGCTATTTCTCAGGGTCAGGATGAAGCTGAAGTGTATTGCCAAAAATTTCGGAAATGGTCCGTGCTTACTCAGTGGAATGAGTGTGCTCTGGCCGCAAATTTCAGAAATGGCCTTTCTGAAGCCATTAAGAATGTGATGGTGGGTTTCCCCATTCCTACAAGTCTGAATGATTCTATGGCACTTGCTATTCAAATTGACCGGCGTTTGCGGGAGCGCAAAACCGCTAATCCTCTGGTGGTGTTGTCTGAACAAACACCTGATTTAATGCAATGTGATAGAATTCAGACTAGAAATGAACGGAAAAATCATAGACATCAGAATGGGTTGTGTTTTTACTGTGGTGATTCTACACATGTTATATCAGCATGCTCTAAACGCCTAACAAGGGTTGTTAGTCCTGTCGCCATTGGTAATTTGCAACCTAAATTTATTTTGTCTGTGACTTTAATTTGCTCTTTGTCTTCTTGCCCTGTTAGGGCGTTTGTGGATTCAGGTGCTGCCCTGAGTCTTATGGATCTGTTATTTGCCAAGCGCTGTGGTTTTGTTCTTGAACCGTTAGTAAATCCTATTCCTCTTAGAGGTATTGATGCTACGCCATTGGCGGAAAATAAACCGCAGTTTTGGACGCAGGTGACCATGTGCATGACTCCTGAACATCGGGATGTGATTCGTTTTCTTGTTCTGCATAAAATGCATGATTTGGTCGTTTTGGGTCTGCCATGGTTACAGACCTACAATCCAGTCCTGGATTGGAAGGCAATGTCTGTGTCAAGTTGGGGCTGTCAGGGAATTCATGATGATTCCCCGCCGGTGTCTATTGCTTCCTCTACTCCTTCGGAAGTTCCTGAGTATTTGTCTGATTATCAGGATGTATTCAGTGAGTCCAGATCCAGTGCTCTGCCTCCTCATAGGGACTGTGACTGCGCCATAGATTTGATTCCAGGTAGTAAATTTCCTAAGGGAAGATTATTTAATCTGTCAGTACCTGAGCATGCCGCAATACGTTCATATATCAAGGAGTCTCTGGAGAAGGGGCATATCCGTCCATCCTCTTCCCCTCTTGGTGCGGGATTCTTTTTTGTGGCCAAGAAGGACGGATCTTTGAGACCTTGTATTGACTATCGGCTACTGAATAAAATCACTGTAAAATTTCAGTATCCTTTGCCTCTCTTGTCGGACTTGTTTGCCCGGATTAAGGGTGCCAAGTGGTTCACCAAGATAGATCTTCGTGGTGCGTACAACCATGTGCGCCTTAAGCAAGGTGATGAATGGAAGACTGCATTTAATACGCCCGAAGGTCATTTTGAGTACTTGGTGATGCCTTTTGGGCTTTCTAATGCTCCCTCAGTATTTCAGTCCTTTATGCATGATATTTTCCGGAAGTATCTGGATAAATTTATGATTGTTTATCTGGACGATATTCTGGTTTTCTCTGAAGATTGGGACTCACATGTGGAGCAGGTCAGGATGGTGTTTCAGGTTTTGCGTGAGAATGCCTTGTTTGTTAAAGGCTCAAAGTGTCTCTTTGGAGTACAGAAAGTTCCCTTTTTGGGGTTTATTTTTTCCCCTTCTGCTGTGGAGATGGACCCAGTCAAGGTCTGAGCTATTCATGAGTGGACTCAACCCACGTCAGTTAAGAGTCTTCAGAAGTTCTTGGGTTTTGCTAACTTCTACCGTCTTTTTATCGCTAATTTTTCTAGCGTTGTTAAACCTTTGATGGATATGACCAAGAAAGGTTCTGATGTTGCTAACTGGGCTCCTGCAGCCGTGGAGGCGTTCCAGGAGTAGAAGCGCCGGTTTACTTAGGCGCCTGTTTTGTGCCAGCCTGATGTCTCACTTCCCTTTCAGGTCGAGGTGGATGCTTCTGAGATTGGGGCAGGGGCCGTTTTGTCACAGAGAGGCCCTGGTTGCTCGGTAATGAGACCATGTGC
Organism: Ranitomeya variabilis; assembly: GCF_051348905.1. Taxonomy (NCBI): domain Eukaryota; kingdom Metazoa; phylum Chordata; class Amphibia; order Anura; family Dendrobatidae; genus Ranitomeya; species Ranitomeya variabilis. Next base: position 494,406,392 of record NC_135235.1, read on the forward strand.
TTTCTTCTCAAGGAAGTTTTCGCCTGCTGAGCGGAATTATGATGTTGGCAATCGGGAATTACTGGCCATGAAGTGGGCATTTGAGGAGTGGCGTCATTGGCTCGAGGATGCTAATCATCGTGTGGTGGTCTTGACTGATCACAAAAATTTGATGTATCTCGAGTCTGCTAAACGCTTGAATCCTAGACAGGCCCGCTGGTCATTGTTTTTCTCCCGTTTTGACTTTGTGGTCTCGTATTTACCAGGTTCAAAGAATGTGAAAGCTGATGCTCTTTCAAGGAGCTTTGTGCCTGACTCTCCTGGAGTCACAGAACCTGTTGGTATTCTTAAAGAAGGAGTTATTTTGTCAGCCATTTCTCCTGATTTGCGACGTGTGTTGCAGAGATTTCAAGCTGGTAGACCTGACTCTTGTCCACCTGACAGACTGTTTGTTCCTGATAAGTGGACCAGCAGAGTCATTTCCGAGGTTCATTCCTCGGTGTTGGCAGGTCATCCGGGAATTTTTGGCACCAGAGATCTGGTGGCTAGGTCATTTTGGTGGCCTTCCTTGTCACGGGATGTACGGTCATTTGTGCAGTCCTGTGGGACTTGTGCTCGAGCTAAGCCTTGCTGTTCCCGTGCCAGCGGGTTGCTCTTGCCCTTGCCTGTCCCGAAGAGGCCTTGGACACATATTTCCATGGATTTCATTTCTGATTTCCCGGTGTCTCGGGGTATGTCTGTCATCTGGGTGGTATGTGATCGCTTTTCAAAAATGGTCCATTTGGTGCCTTTGCCTAAGCTGCCTTCCTCTTCCGATCTGGTTCCTGTGTTCCTTCAGAATGTGGTTCGTTTACACGGCATTCCTGAGAATATTGTGTCTGACAGAGGATCCCAGTTTGTTTCCAGGTTCTGGCGATCCTTTTGTGCTAGGATGGGCATTGATTTATCGTTCTCGTCTGCCTTTCATCCTCAGACTAATGGACAAACTGAGCGAACTAATCAGACTCTGGAGGCTTACTTGAGGTGTTTTGTTTCGGCAGATCAGGATGATTGGGTGACCTTCTTGCCGTTGGCTGAGTTTGCCCTAAATAATCGGGCTAGTTCCGCTACTTTGGTTTCGCCATTTTTCTGCAACTCTGGTTTCCATCCTCATTTTTCCTCGGGACATGTGGAGCCTTCTGACTGTCCTGGAGTAGATTCTGTGGTGGATAGGTTGCAGCAGATCTGGAATCATGTGGTGGACAACTTAAAATTGTCACAGGAGAAGGCTCAGCATTTTGCCAACCGCCGCCGCGGTGTGGGTCCCCGACTTCGTGTTGGGGATTTGGTGTGGCTGTCTTCTCGATTTGTTCCTATGAAGGTCTCCTCTCCTAAATTTAAGCCTCGCTTCATCGGTCCTTACAAGATATTGGAAATCCTTAATCCAGTGTCCTTTCGCTTGGATCTTCCGGTTTCGTTTGCCATTCACAACATGTTCCATAGGTCTTTGTTACGACGCTACGTTGTGCCTGTGGTTCCTTCTGCTGAGCCTCCTGCTCCGGTGTTGGTTGAGGGCGAGTTGGAGTACGTGGTGGAGAAGATCTTGGATTCTCGTCTCTCCAGGCGGAGGCTTCAGTATTTGGTCAAGTGGAAGGGTTATGGTCAGGAGGATAATTCCTGGGTGGTTGCCTCTGATGTGCATGCGGCCGATTTAGTTCGTGCCTTTCACGCTGCTCATCCTGATCGCCCTGGTGGTCTTGGTGAGGGTTCGGTGACCCCTCCTTAAGGGGGGGGTACTGTTGTGAATTAGACTTTTTTGGCTCCCTCTTGTGGTTACTAGTGATATGACTCTGGGATTTCCTTCCCTCAGTTTGCACCCAGCTGGGTCGTTACTTCAGGGGAGTTGCTATATAAACCTCCTGGAACCTTAGTCCAGTGCCTGGCATCGGTGTTATCAGACACATTCTGTTTGCTCCTGTTTGCTGGTCCCGGTTCGTGCTAAATTAAGCTAAGTCTTGCTTCTTTGTTTTTTGGGTTATTTGTTTGCTATCATTTTTGTCCAGCTTGTACTAAATGTGATTCCTGACCTTGCTGGAAGCTCTAGGGGGCTGGTGTTCTCCCCCCGGGCCGTTAGACGGTTCGGGGGTTCTTGAATTTCCAGTGTGGATATTTTTGATAGGATTTTTGCTGACCATATAAGTTATCTTTCTATATTCTGCTATTAGCTAGTGGGCCTCACTTTGCTAAAAACCTAGCTCATTCTTATGTTTGTCTTTTCCTCTTACCTCACCGTTATTATTTGTGGGGGGCTTCTATCCAACTTTTTGGGGTATTTCCTCTGGAGGCAAGAAAGGTCTTTCTTTTCCCTTCTAGGGGTAGTTAGCTCTCCGGCTGGCGCGAGACATCTAGGACCAACGTAGGAACGTTCCCCGGCTGCTGGTATTTGTGGTGCTAGGATTAGTTATATGGTCAGCCCAGTTACCACTGCCCTATGAGCTGGTTTTCTGTATTTACAGACTTAGCATCATTCCTGAGACCCTCTGCCATTGGGGTCATAACACCAGTCGGAACTTGGGATGGAACACACCCTCCCCATGCCAAGGATAGCTGGCCCTACGTCAATCAGGGTTGCCCCCACAGTCTACAGCTCCTGCACCTCCTCCTCCTCTTCAGCCTCCATCTCTGAAATCAACACATCAGTCAGAAGCTGGAAGCACTGCAGCACTGCCTCAGCCAAGCGGCAACAGGCTGTGCTGAAGCTAATCTGCATAGGTGATAAACCGCACAATGCAGAAGAGTTGTGGACAGAGCTGAAAGAGCGGTCAAATATTTGGATGACACCGCTGAACCTACAGGCAGGAATGGTCATGTGTGACAATGGGCGGAACCTGGTGGTGGCCCTGAGGCAAGATGAGCTCACACACGTACCTTGCTTGGCGCATTTGCTTAACCTCGTGGTTCAACATTTTCTGAAATGCTACCCGGAGCTGCCAAATCTGCTAGTGAAAGTACGCCGTCTGTCTGCCCATTTTAGAAAGTCAGCTACAGCTTCAGCCGCCGTTGCAGTGCTTCAGCAGCGTTTGCAGTTTCCGGCTCACCGACTGGTGTGTGATGTCCCCACGCGCTGGAACTCTATGCTGCATATGTTGGAAAGGATTTGTGAGCAGAAGACTGCCAACATCAACAAGGCCATCGATATTTAGTTCAGACTCCACACATAAGACTTCAGGAGTGGACATGGATGTCAGACATCCTACAAAACTTTAAGGATTGCACCAAGATGGTGAGCGGCGATGATGCCAAAATTAGCATCACCATCCCGCTTCTCAGCATTCTGAAAATCTCTGTACTCACAATTAAAGAGGATACATTGCAAGCAGAGCATAAGGACATGGATCAAGGAAAATTCCCATGTGAGAACGCTGGCAGCAGATGTCAGAGAATGAGAGAATGTTGTACAACCAAGGAGTCCAAGCGAGAGAGACAGAACTACAATCCAGCTCAGGCAGGGGAACAATTGCAAAGTTTTGGGACAGTTTTCTCAGACCCTCCCATCATGCTGGCACAGAGGCAAGGGGTGCTGTCATAAGAAGTGCAATGTTTGTGAAGATAGTGAGGGAGTACTTTGTGGATTGTACAAACATCCTCCGGGATTCCTCTGTGCCTTTTAATTATTGGGTATCCAAGCTGGACACGTGGCATGAACTGGCTCTCTATGCCTTGGAGGTCCTGGCCTGCCCTGCTGCTAGCGTTCTGTCTGAGAGGTTTTTTAGTGCAGCTGGTGGAATTATAACAGATAAGCGCATCCGCCTCTCAACTGAAAATGTTCACTCTTATAAAAATGAACAAGGGCTGGATTGGGAAAGACTTCTGTACACCACCCAGTGAAAACAGCGAAACATAACCTCTAATATATTCTCTTTTTTGGGAGATGTATTCTCATGCACCTCTTCACAACCACACATGGGTATATGCTTCCAGATTTGGTCTGTTTGTTGCTATCCTCCTCCTTATCTTCATCCTCATCATCCACAACCAGTAGAACACCAGCGTGAACAGATTCCGTGAAGCCAAAGTCACAATTTTATTTGTGCAAGGGTGTTTTTCAGATACCCATTACTAATTGGAAACCCAAACAATTGTAACTCCCACAGGGGGAAATGTCATAAGAAATAGATGTATGTCTGTTATTCCCATTTATTCTTATATTTTCCATTTTCCCTATCTCTGGAAAGTCATCTAATGACGTAGTGTATACCTCTACGATAGAAAATAATTCAAAGACTTTTATATTATATTTTTACTAGATGGTGGCCCGATTCTAACGTATCGGGTATTCTAGAATATGTAGGTAGTATGTAGCACAGGCTACGTACTATATTGCAGAGTGACGTAGTATATAACACAACCGACGTAGTATATAACATAGCTACGTAGTATATAACAGAGCTACGTAGTATGTAACACAGCGTACATAGTATATAGCAGAGTTACGTAGTATATAACACAGCCACATAGTGTATTGCACAGATATGTAGTATATTGGTCAGCCACGTAGTATATAGCAGAGCCACATAGTATATAATATAGCCACGTAGTATATTGTAGAGCCACGTAGTATATTGCACAGGCACATAGTATATTGCACAGCCATGTAAAATACAACACAGTCACGTAGTGTATTGCACAGCTACGTAGTGTATTGCACAGCTATGTAGTATATTGGTCAGCGACGTAGTATAGAGCAGAGCCACGTAGTATATAACATAGCCACGTAGTATATTGTAGAGGCATGTAGTATATTGCATAACTACGCAGTATATTGCACAGTAAACGTAGTATATAACAGAACCGACACAGCCACATAGTATATTGCACAGATACGTAGTATATAACACAGAGCACATAGTATATTGTACTGCCACATAGTATATTGGACAGCCACGTAGTATATTGGAGAGTCACCTTGTATATTTCACAGTCACATAGTATATAGCACAGAGATGTAGTGTATAACACAGCCCACGCAGTGTGTAACACAGACCATGTAGTATATAGCAATGTGGCCACTATATCCATGGTTAAAAAAGACTGAAAATAAAAAATAAACATATACTCACCTTCCGAAGGCCCCTTGAAGTCCTGGCGCCTGTGTACAGTGCACGCAGCAGCTTCTGGTCCCAGGGTTGGTATGAGCGCAGGACCTGTGATGACATCCCGGTCACATGACCGTGACATCATGGCAGGTCCTTCTCGCATAGCATCCTTAGCACCGGAACCTGCTGCTCGCACTGCCGAGGACAGCACGCGATGTCGGAAGGTGAGAATAACCTTTTTTTATTATTATTATTATTATTATTATTTGTAACATTAGATCTTTTTACTATTGATGCTACGTAGGCAGCATCAGTAGTAAAAAGTTGGTCACACAGGGTTAATAGCTGCATTAACGGAGTGCGTTACACCGCGGCATAACAGCAGTCCGTTAACGCTGCCATTAACCCTGTGTGAGGACTGACTGGAGGGGATAATGGAGCGGGCACTGACTGCAGGGAGGAAGGGGCAGCCATTTTGCTGCCGGACTATGACTGTCGCTGATTGGTCGTGGCTGTTTTGCTATGACCAATCAGTGACTTGGATTTCCATGACAGACAGAGGCCGCTACCAATGAATATCCATGACAGACAGACAGAAGGACAGACAGAAGTGACCCTTAGACAATTACAGTGGGGCAAAAAAGTATTTGGTCAGTCAGCAATAGTGCAAGTTCCACCACTTAAAAAGATGAGAGGCGTCTGTAATTTACATCATAGGTAGACCTCAACTATGGGAGACAAACTGAGAAAAAAAAATCCAGAAAATCACATTGTTTTTTTTATCATTTTATTTGCATTTTATGGTGGAAAATAAGTATTTGGTCAGAAACAAAATTTCAACTCAATACTTTGTAATACATCCTTTGTTGGCAATGACAGAGGTCAAATGTTTTCTGTAAGTCTTCACAAGGTTGCCACACACTGTTGTTGGTATGTTGGCCCATTCCTCCATGCAGATCTCCTCTAGAGCAGTGATGTTTTTGGCTTTTCGCTTGGCAACACGGACTTTCAACTCCCTCCAAAGGTTTTCTATAGGGTTGAGATCTGGAGACTGGCTAGGCCACTCCAGGACCTTGAAATGCTTCTTACGAAGCCACTCCTTCGTTGCCCTGGCGGTGTGCTTTGGATCATTGTCATGTTGAAAGACCCAGCCACGTTTCATCTTCAATGCCCTTGCTGATGGAAGGAGGTTTGCACTCAAAATCTCACGATACATGGCCCCATTCATTCTTTCATGTACCCGGATCAGTCGTCCTGGCCCCTTTGCAGAGAAACAGCCCCAAAGCATGATGTTTCCACCACCATGCTTTACAGTAGGTATGGTGTTTGATGGATGCAACTCAGTATTCTTTTTCCTCCAAACACGACAAGTTGTGTTTCTACCAAACAGTTCCAGTTTGGTTTCATCAGACCATAGGACATTCTCCCAAAACTCCTCTGGATCATCCAAATGCTCTCTAGCAAACTTCAGACGGGCCCGGACATGTACTGGCTTAAGCAGTGGGACACGTCTGGCACTGCAGGATCTGAGTCCATGGTGGCGTAGTGTGTTACTTATGGTAGGCCTTGTTACATTGGTCCCAGCTGTCTGCAGTTCATTCACTAGGTCCCCCCGCGTGGTTCTGGGATTTTTGCTAACCGTTCTTGTGATCATTCTGACCCCACGGGGTGGGATTTTGCGTGGAGCCCCAGATCGAGGGAGATTATCAGTGGTCTTGTATGTCTTCCATTTTCTAATTATTGCTCCCACTGTTGATTTCTTCACTCCAAGCTGGTTGGCTATTGCAGATTCAGTCTTCCCAGCCTGGTGCAGGGCTACAATTTTGTTTCTGGTGTCCTTTGACAGCTCTTTGGTCTTCACCATAGTGGAGTTTGGAGTCAGACTGTTTGAGGGTGTGCACAGGTGTCTTTTTATACTGATAACAAGTTTAAACAGGTGCCATTACGACAGGTAATGAGTGGAGGAAAGAGGAGACTCTTAAAGAAGAAGTTACAGGTCTGTGAGAGCCAGAAATCTTGATTGTTTGTTTCTGACCAAATACTTATTTTCCACCATAAAATGCAAATAAAATGATAAAAAAACAGACAATGTGATTTTCTGGATTTTTTTTTCTCAGTTTGTCTCCCATAGTTGAGGTCTACCTATGATGTAAATTACAGACGCCTCATCTTTTTAACCCTTATCCGGCTGAATAGGTACAATTGTAACTATTCCGTTTTAAAATTGCAATAACTTTTTTTTGAAAAGACGTAGAGGGCTGAAATTTCGTGACATCTCTACATTTTTGGTCCAGAATATATTGGCCAAATTTCAATAAAATATCTCCACCCGCTTCCGAGATAAGGGGTCGAGATCTTTTTGCATCCATAACAAGCTGCATAGGTACAAATGTACCTCATATATTTTGAATGAAGATAATGCAAGGGAAAAAGCATAAATTTTTTTTTAATGATAATGCTATTTAACTATTATAAACAAGTAAAAAACTGTTCATTTACATTATAAAAGAAAATGTAAGAAACTTTTTTTTATTGATTTTCTTTGCAAGTAATGCATGTTGGCTTTGCTACAGAGTGTTCATCGCAAATGGGTTTCACACAAACCACACAAGACTTTCTAGTCTTGCGTTGTTTTCGCCTCAGGTCTCTGCAGACATAGCAACTACCAACAACAGGGGAGGGTCCACGACTACCATGAGGTATGTTGGGGCCAGCTGCTGGCTGCGATGCTACCACAATGCATCGTCCAAGCACCATTTCTACTGCACCTCGAAGAAAATGGTTTCTCATTATCATTTTGTTTGTACTACGATCTTCAATTGCAATCATACACAGCTGATTTGCGAGATCTTTCAGGAACTTTCTTCGTTGATCCTTTGCCCTGAAGCTTGGATTGTGTTCTCTGTAGATGATGTAGGATGCTAACCCACTGACATCAATCATATTGTAGAAAAATGCCAAAGTCCAACGTGATGTTCGTCGTTTCACAGTGTACTCTCCCAACATTTTATCCATAACATCAACGCCACCTTTTGTTATGTTGTAGTATTTTATTATCTCTGGCTTGGCTGCTAGTGTCTCTTCAACTTCTCCCGTCATGTGCATAGATGATAGAAGCACGACTGATTTGTTCTTCTTTGGTACATATGAACAGACTGTTGCATCATGATTGTAGGCAAAATTTGTCGAGTTTACAGGCCTTTCTTTGGCAGGCTGCATGTTGTTAGGTAGGAACCTTTTGTTTTTTCTCACTGTACCAACTAGTGTCATGTTCCAGGAGTTCAATACCTTAGCTAGTTCCATGGTTGTAAAGAAGTTATCGGTGGTGACATTTCTTCCAGAGCCTTTATACGAGCTCACTAGGTCCAATACTGTTCGTTCTCCAATGTTTACTTGTCGAGGACCATCAGTTGGTTTCCCAGTGTAGAGCTGACCTTGTAAAGGGTAGGCATTTGATGAGTCACAAGCCCAGAAAATCTTTATGCCATATTTAGCTGGTTTTGAAGGTATATACTGGGTAAATTTAGTATGACCTCTAAATGGAAATAATTGCTCGTCGACGGTGATACAATGATATGACTTGTAGGCTCTCTCCAGATTACTGTTCAGCATTGTCCAGATGTCCCGTATTGGTGCAGCTTTATCTGTTTGCACACGTTCTGCACGTGTATTTTCGTTGTCAAACCTGATAAATCTGAGTATCATCTTGAAGCGGTCACGAGACATGGCTGCACGTATAAGAGGCAGAGCAGCAACATTCCACATTTCCTCCAGATTCTCTTTGTTGGCTCTGTGCACACCAGCAGCAATCAGTATGCCCAAAAATGCATGAAGTTCAGTTTCAGTAAATTGCTTGAATGTTTTTTGTGGTGGCCGTTTGGAAGAATCAGGAAAACGTTGTACCAGTTCGTTGTTGTAAGCATCACAAACTCTCTTGGCCTTTCGATTCGTTTCCCGTAATATGATGTCACACATCTCGGGAGTCATGATGGACTTGAATAGCTCTTTTGCTGTATATAGGTTGCTGATTGCTGCAGGGCCACCTCTTTGTCGTAGGACATTACGAGATTTTGTTTGTGCATTTGGCAGTGGATTACTGCACCATTGAGTTTCATCCTTAGCAGTCCAAATGTCGCCTGCACTTTGAGGCACAGAATCATCCTCAACACTTTCGTCTGATTCGTATTCATTTTCATGCTCTATGACCATTTCTTGTTCAATGTCTGAATCTTCTTCAGTAACATCCACTTGTGGTACATAGTTTTCATCATCAGATGCAACATATGGTTCATCCTCATGCTCAGAATCAGATTCTTCTAGCATTCGCATTATTTCGTCAGACGTAAATCTGTAAATATGAAAAAATGTAAAATAAATAATTTTCCGAAATACTACATTATTGGCTTTTCACAAAATTATACTAACCTGCAAACACGTTTTCTTGGATTATGGCGGAAACTAGATCCAGCATTACTATCACTCATGATGACTTGCTAGATGAATTTTGGCTTCGTATTTTGTGCTGAATATAAATAAAACATCGTAAAACAATATGTAGATACTAATTATTATCCATTTTTCGTATAAAAATTATACCTATAGTGATAAGTTTCATACAAAATATATGTAAGCCAAGTCCAGGCTGAAAGACAATTTGACTGTTCTGTCCCCACATAATGAGAATAAAGGTATAACTGGCTGTTAGATGCTGTGAGACTTTCCTACCTTCGTTTCCAAGAAATTGAAGACTTCACAAGCCTAGAAATGTGTGCTCACAGCAATGAGATGAACAGCAAAATGGCTAATGAGAGGAGGGAGGCAGGAAGACAAGTAGAAGCCACTCCCAGTTTGAATTAACTTAATTGACAGCAACATAAGTGACCAGTAACAACACTGAACAATAGATATCAGCATAACATTTGTAGCTGAATGAACTTTAGTTTCTGAAACCAAGTAAAGTCTTCCCACAGTGGAGGTATATGTGAAGGTACAATTGTACCTATGCAGCCTGTTAAGGTTGTAAAATTATGCAGCCTGACAAGGGTTAAGTGGTGGAACTTGCACTATTGCTGACTGACCAAATACGTTTTTGCCCCACTGTATATAGTAGATTAATAGCCCTGTCTTTGAGCTGTTGCTAGGGACAAACATATCTCGTTGGACACATTCTGGCTTCAAATCCATGAACCTGTGTTCGCCCCTCCTTTTTGTTATTTGCTTTAATCGGTAGATTCACATTTTTTTATGTATTTGTTTTATTTCATTATGATTTAGCTTTATGTCTCCTCATTCTCCACCACTAGATCACCAGGCTTAACGTCTTCTGTGCTGCTACAGGCAGTCCAATTTTTGGGTGTTTATGATCCCCATGAAAAATGTTTAAACAAATTCTCCCCCCATGGGCAAATGCTTGTCAGGCCATGCACTCCATTACAAGTCTCAGAGACCCACATGTTGTGAATTCTGCTCTTGGGCTCCCTCCGGTGGTTATAAGTGGTAGCGCTGCTCTCTTCGATCGCAGCATTTCATCAGGTGTGTCCACTTAATGCAATCCACTGGGCTATTTAGTTTTGTTTCACCCTTTAGTCAGTGCCAGTTGTCCATTGTTCCTGGAGGATTCACATCTCTGTCTGGTCTCTCCTGCTTTGCTGTTTATTTCAACAAAGATAAGTTCTGGCTTTGTTTTTGCAGTCCACATGCTGTGGACTTATAGTTCAGTGCATTTCTTTGTTTTGTCTTGTCCAGCTTGGTCTGTATAAGAACTTGCTCTTCCAAGCTAGTATCTCTGGAGATGCAGATATACCCTCCATACCTTTAGTTAGATGTTTAGATTTTGTATTTTATGTGGTGGATATTATATAGTGTTTTAATACTGACCGCATAGTACTCTGTTGTGAATTCCGTTCTTGGGCTCCCTCCGGTGGTTGTAAATGGCACTTTTGTGAATTCTGCCCTTGGGCTCCCTCCGGTGGTTTTAAGTGGAACTGCTGCTCCTTGGGTTTAGCATTAGCAGCTGCTTCCACTGATCGTCTCTCCTGGCTCTGCTATTTAGCCTGGCTCTGGTCTTCAGCCAGTGCCAGCTGTCAATGTTTCTTGGTTGGATTCAGATCTCTCCTTGGATTTCTCTGATAGCCTGTCCATTTCAGCAAAGATAAGTCCTTGCTTGTTCTTTTGGTTGTCCACTTGCTGTGGACTTAATCGTTCAGCTCATGTTATGTTTTTTCTTGTCCAGCTTGTCAGTATGATATATTCAGCTTAGCTGGAAGCTCTGGGGAAGCAGATTTTTGTAAACTCTGTGGATTTTTTTAGCTTTTAATACTGACCGCACAGTATTCTTTCTTGTTCTGTCTATCTAGTTAGACGTGGCCTCCTTTGCTAAATCCTGTTTTCATTCTGTGTATGTCATTTCCCTCTCCACTCACAGTCAATATTTGTGGGGGGCTATCTTTCCTTTGGGGATTTTCTCTGAGGCAAGATAGCTTTCTGTTTCCATCTTTAGGGGTAGTTAGTTCTCAGGCTGTAACGAGGTGTCTAGGGAGTGACAGGAACATCCCACGGCTACTTCTAGTGTTGGTGTTAGGATCAGGAACTGCGGTCAGTACAGATACCACCTCCTCAGAGCTCGTCCCATGTTGCTCCTTAACAACCAGGTCATAACAATACAGCTGGCCCACAATGTGTTGAATGCATCTCAAAAGAGGGAAAAAAAAAGTTCTGAGCCATATTTTTTTTTTAATGCTCCATCTGTGTTTCAGTCCTTTATGCATGATATCTTCCGGAATTATCTTGATAAATTCATGATTGTATTTTTGGATGATATTTTGATTTTTTCCGATGATTGGGAGTCTCATGTGAAACAGGTCATTATGGTATTTCAGATCCTGCGTGCTAATGCTTTGTTTGTGAAAGGGTCTAAGTGCCTTTTTGGAGTTCAGAAGGTTTCTTTTTTGGATTTCATTTTTTCTCCCTCGGCTATAGAAATGGATCCTGTTAAGGTCCAGGCCATTCATGATTGGATTCAACCCACATCTGTGAAGAGCCTTCAGAAATTTTTGGGCTTTGCTAATTTTTATCGCCGTTTCATTGCTAACTTTTCCAGTGTGGTTAAGCCCCTGACCGATTTGACGAAGAAAGGCGCTGATGTGATAAATTGGTCCTCTGCGGCTGTTGAGGCCTTTCAGGAGCTTAAACGTCGATTTACTTCTGCCCCTGTGTTGCGTCAGCCGGATGTTTCTCTTCCTTTTCAGGTTGAGATTGATGCTTCTGAGATTGGGGCAGGGGCCGTTTTGTCTCAGAGAAGTTCTGATGGTTCTTTGATGAAACCGTGTGCCTTCTTCTCCAGAAAGTTTTCGCCTGCGGAGCGTAATTATGATGTCGGCAATCGGGAGATGTTGGCTATGAAGTGGGCATTTGAGGAGTGGCGACATTGGCTTGAGGGAGCCAAGCATCGCGTTGTGGTCTTGACCGATCATAAGAATCTGATTTACCTCGAGTCTGCCAAGCGGTTGAATCCTAGACAAGCTCGATGGTCCCTGTTTTTCTCCCGTTTTGATTTTGTGGTCTCGTATCTTCCGGGATCTAAGAATGTGAAGGCTGATGCCCTCTCTAGGAGTTTTTTGCCTGATTCTCTGGGAGTCCTTGAGCCGGTTGGTATTCTCAAGGAGGGGGTGATTCTTTCTGCCATCTCCCCTGATTTACGGCGGGTGCTTCGGGAATTTCAGGCTGATAAACCTGACTGCTGTCCAGTGGGGAAACTGTTTGTTCCTGATAGATGGACTAGTAAGGTAATTTCTGAGGTTCATTGTTCGGTGTTGGCTGGTCATCCTGGGATTTTTGGTACCAGAGATTTGGTTGCTAGGTCCTTTTGGTGGCCTTCCTTGTCGCGGGATGTGCGTTCTTTTGTGCAGTCCTGTGGGACTTGTGCTCGGGCCAAGCCTTGCTCTTCCCGCGCTAGTGGGTTGCTTTTGCCTTTGCCGGTCCCTGAGAGGCCCTGGACGCATATTTCCATGGACTTTATTTCGGATCTTCCTGTTTCCCAGAAGATGTCTGTTATCTGGGTGGTTTGTGACCGGTTTTCTAAGATGGTCCATTTGGTACCTTTGCCTAAGTTGCCTTCCTCCTCTGATTTGGTTCCATTGTTTTTTCAGCATGTGGTTCGTTTGCATGGCATTCCGGAGAATATTGTGTCTGACAGAGGTTCCCAGTTTGTTTCTAGGTTGGCGGTCCTTTTGTGCTAGAATGGGCATTGATTTGTCTTTTTCTTCAGCATTTCATCCTCAGACAAATGGCCAAACTGAGCGAACCAATCAGACCTTGGAAACCTATTTGAGATGCTTTGTGTCTGCTGATCAGGATGATGATTGGGTGACCTTCTTGCCGTTGGCCGAGTTTGCCCTCAATAATCGGGCTAGTTCGGCTACTTTGGTTTCGCATTTTTTTTGTAATTTTGGTTTTCATCCTTGTTTTTCTTTAGGGCAGGTTGAGCCTTCTGACTGTCCTGGTGTGGATTCTGTGGTGGACAGGTTACAGCAGATTTGGACTCATGTGGTGGACAATTTGACATTGTCTCAGGAAAAGGCTCAACGTTTTGCTAACCGTCGTCGGTGTGTTGGTCCCCGGCTTCGTGTTGGGGATTTAGTCTGGTTATCTTCTCGTCATGTTCCTATGAAGGTTTCGTCCCCTAAGTTCAAGCCTCGCTTTATTGGTCCTTATAAGATTTCTGAGATTATCAATCCGGTATCTTTTCGTTTGGCCCTTCCAGCTTCTTTTTCCATCCATAATGTTTTCCATAGATCTTTGTTGCGGAGATATGTGGTGCCCGTTGTTCCCTCTGTTGATCCTCCTGCTCCGGTGTTGGTTGAGGGGGGAGTTGGAATATGTGGTGGAGAAGATTTTGGATTCTCGTTTTTCGAGGCGGAAGCTTCAGTATCTGGTCAAGTGGAAGGGTTATGGCCAGGAGGATAATTCTTGGGTTGTTGCCTCCGATGTCCATGCTGCCGATTTGGTTTGTGCTTTTCACTTGGCTCGTCCTGATCGGCCTGGGGGCTCTGGTGAGGGTTCGGTGACCCCTCCTCAAGGGGGGGGTACTGTTGTGAATTCCGTTCTTGGGCTCCCTCCGGTGGTTGTAAATGGCACTTTTGTGAATTCTGCCCTTGGCCTCCGGTGGTTTTAAGTGGAACTGCTGCTCCTTGGGTTTAGCATTAGCAGCTGCTTCCACTGATCGTCCCTCCTGGCTCTGCTATTTAGCCTGGCTCTGGTCTTCAGCCAGTGCCAGCTGTCAATGTTTCTTGGTTGGATTCAGATCTCTCCTTGGATTTCTCTGATAGCCTGTCCATTTCAGCAAAGATAAGTCCTTGCTTGTTCTTTTGGTTGTCCACTTGCTGTGCACTTAATCGTTCAGCTCATGTTATGTTTTTTCTTGTCCAGCTTGTCAGTATGATATATTCAGCTTAGCTGGAAGCTCTGGGGAAGCAGATTTTTGTAAACTCTGTGTGGTTTTTTTTAGCTTTTAATACTGACCGCACAGTATTCTTTCCTGTTCTGTCTATCTAGTTAGACGTGGCCTCCTTTGCTAAATCCTGTTTTCATTCTGTGTATGTCATTTCCCTCTCCACTCACAGTCAATATTTGTGGGGGGCTATCTTTCCTTTGGGGATTTTCTCTGAGGCAAGATAGCTTTCTGTTTCCATCTTTAGGGGTAGTTAGTTCTCAGGCTGTGACGAGGTGTCTAGGGAGTGACAGGAACATCCCACGGCTACTTCTAGTGTTGGTGTTATGATCAGGAACTGCGGTCAGTACAGATACCACCTCCTCAGAGTTCGTCCCATGTTGCTCCTTAACCACCAGGTCATAACAGTACTCTGCCCTATCCTTTCTATCTAGCTAGAATGGCCTCCTTTGCTAAATCCTGATTTCAGTCTGTGTATGTTAATTCCCTCTCCTCTCACAGTCAATATTTGTGGGGGGCTGTCTATCCTTTGGGGATTTTCTCTGAGGCAAGATAGTTTTTCCGTTTCTTTCTCTAGGGGTATTTAGTCCTCCGGCTGTGTCGAGGTGTCTAGGGAGTGACAGGAACATCCCATGGCTACTTCTAGTTGCGGTGTTAAGTTCAGGGTCCGCGGTCAGTACAGGTACCACCTTCTCCAGAGTACGTCTCATGCTGCTCCTAGGCCACCAGATCATAACACCCACACCCCTAAATTGGGCCTACTTCTTAACTTGGTTTCCTGCAATTTCTCTTCCTTGCCTGCCACTAGATGACCAGGGTTAATGTGCCCTGTACTATTATAGGCCACCAAATTTTGGGCAAGGGAGTTGTGATGGCACGATTTCATTTATTAAAAAAAATACCCCCCCATTGGGGAATGGTTTGTCAGCTCATGCACTTCATTACAAGTCTCACAGACCCACACCCCTACAATGGGCATACTTCTTTACTCGGTTTCCTGCAACGTCTCTTTCTTATCTCCGACTACATGACCTGGGTGGACGTGTTCTGTACTGTTATAGGCTGGTGAATGTTGGGCAAGAGGGGCTGAGATGGCAATAGTATATTTTTTAAAAAAGGTACCCCCCATTGGGGAATTGTTTGTCAGCTCATGCACTCCATTACAAGTCTCAGAGACCCACACCCCTACATTGGGCCTACTTCTTAACTTGGTTTCCTGCAATGTCTCTTCCTTACCTGCCACTAGATCACCAGGGATAATGTGCTCTGTACTTTTATAGGCCACTGAATTTTGTGCAAGAGGGTAGTGATGGCACTAGTTTATTAAAAAAGATAATCCCCATTAGGGAATTGTTTGTCAGCTCATGCACTCCATTACAAGTCTCAGAGACCCACACCCCTACATTGGGCCTTCTTCTTAACTCATTTCTCCTTAACTCTATGTGATTTTATATGTGATTTTTTATTTGAACATTGAGAAATGGATTTGGTGGGGGAAGAACGCACTTTTCTGACATTTGAGAAAAACTTTTGGAACCATGCCTTGTTAAACGTCCACAATCTTGCAATGTACGATCTTTGCCTACAGTTTAACAGTTCACTGAATGCTTTTCTTTTCAATCAGAAGACGATTTCAAAGAGTCAACATTATTTTCTTTATCTCATACAATAACAGTCGAAAAAAAATATCATTATCTTCAAGTGTTTCTGTTGAGAAAACACACACTTTGCATGGAGGTGTAATTAATTTTGTTGGTGTGGAAATGCCATTTACTTTTATATGTTGGAAATCTTGCACTGAAGCCCCATTAATAATCACATGGGTAGATTAAGTTAGACCTTTAATGTCTATCATTGGTGACTTGTGGATGTACAAAATGCATATTGTGAAGTGGATTTTCATGGGCTCATCCAGTATGCGGGTTCCAAGGCATAATGGGGTGCATATGACTATGCAGCAGGGTAGATATTGCTGTCACTGTGTAAACAAAGGAGTACGGGAGTACAAAATGCATATTATGAAGTGGATTTTCATGGGCCCATCCAGTATGTGGGCTCCAAGGCATAATGGGGTACATATGATTGACTATGCAGGGGGCTGGCCTTGCCGCCAATGTGTAAAACAAAGGAGTATGGGAGTAAAAAATGCATATTATGAAGTGGATTTTCATGGTCCCATCCAGTATGTGGGTTCCAAGGCTTAATGGGGTGCATATGACTGACTATGCAGCAGAGCAGACATTTCTGCCACTGTGTAAAACAAAGGAGTACGGGAGTACAAAATGAATATTGTGAAGTGGATTTTCATGGTCCCATCCAGTATGTGGGTTCCAAGGCTTAATGGGGTGCATATGACTGACTATGCAGCAGAGCAGACATTTCTGCCACTGTGTAAAACAAAGGAGTACGGGAGTACAAAATGAATATTGTGAAGTGGATTTTCATGGGCAAATTCAGTATGTGGGTTCCAAGGCGTAATGGGGTGCATATGACTGACTATGCCGCAGGGCTGGCCTTGCTGACAATGTGTAAAACAAAGGAGTATGGGAGTACAAAATGAATATTGTGAAGTGGATTTTCATGGGCCAATTCAGTATGTGGGTTCAAAGGCGTAATAGGGTGCACATGAATTGGTAGCAGGGCAGGCCTTGCATTCAATGCAATATTTTTTCAGGAGGCCCTCCTGGATATCTTATGAAAGGAGTATTGTGGTAAGTCATAATTCTTGGCAACCCATCCACTCATAGCATAGGCTACAACAGTTTAGGAGACCCACAGTCTAATAATGGCCCTTTAAGAAGATTAATACCGCCTGATGCACCAGTACAAATAGGCTCTGTAAATTTAAGAGTCACTCCTTCATAAATGAAGCAAAATGGGTCTGCTTATGTGTCACACACCACATGGCCAGCTAGGGTTGTTAAATGTTACAATGACATTTCCCAGTGAATGCATTTGTAGTAGTTGAAAGCAATGTTAAAGTTGAAAAACACTTCAAAAACGTTGCGTCTGAACTAAGCTAAAGTGGTGGAGGAAATTTTCCGTCTGGGGTTAATTATTTGGCCTTACAGGCAAGTCATTAACCTGCAAAGGATGTACCTTAACATATTTCCCAGCAAAATGCGTTTTGGTTTCATTTTAGTGTGTTTTTTTGTGGCTCCGGGAAAAATGGCATTAATCTCGGAAAAAAATTGTTTACAGCTGTGAACTAGGAGTCAGGAATGCTTCAAGGGGCAATCCCCATGATGTCCCCGTGTCATTTGAGCAGTGTTTCCATCATTTTCAGACGTTTTTAGACCTTAAAAGGACACCCGGGGGGATCGTGGTAAAAATACTCGGGTCTCCCATAGACTTACATTGGGCTTGTTGCTCGGGCCTAGTACCCGAGTATTCCAATCTGTTCGACCCGAGCAACAATCACCCGAACAATTTAGTGTTCGCTCATCACTAGTCTTAACAGTTCACCTTTACTCATCAACAGGGTTTGCATTAGGCTGGTTTCACACTTGCGATCGGAGCAGCTGCGGAGGGCTGCGGACTTCCTCCGTGAAGCCCCGCCCTCCGCCGCTAGCTCCGCCTACTTCTGCATGCCGCCCGCATGCGGCCTGTGTACCTATATTTAACATTAGGTACGCAGGTCGTGCCACAGTATGCGGAGGCTGCCGCATGCGTCGTTTGGACGCTGCGACGACCAGCGTAGGACGCAGCCTGTAGCATTTTTTTTTTTTATCTGCAGCGTCCAAACGACGCATGCGGCAGCCTCCGCATACTGCGGCACGACCTGCGTACCTAATGTTAAATATAGGTACACAGGCCGCATGCGGGCGGCATGCTGAAGTAGGCGGAGCTAGCGGCGGAGGGCGGGGCTTCACGGAGGAAGTCCGCAGCCCTCCGCAGCTGCTCTGATCGCAAGTGTGAAACCAGCCTTACAGGTGCGGCACAGTGCGTACATAGTGACATTTCTAAGGGCTCGCCCTGCCTTCCTGGCAATCGCTGCTTTTCCTGGACAATCCCTGTCCTGTCCTGGCAATCACTGCTCTTCCTGGGCAATCCCAGTCCCGTCCTGACAATCACTGTGCTTCCTGGACAATCCCTGTCCCATGACGTCCGTTGTCATGGTTCTCAATGGCAAGAGACCGTAGTAAAGCATACAAAAGGACTAGCTCTTGGAAGATGGGAACTCGAGCTGACTGTGAGCTAAACCTACCGCACAACTAACAGTGGCCGGGTAGCGTGCCTACGTTTTATCCCTAGACGCCCAGCGCCAGCCGGAGGACTGCCTGACCCTAGCAGAGGAAAATACAGACCTGGCTTACCTCTAGAGAAATTTTCCCCAAAAGGCAGACAGTAGCCCCCACATATATTGTCGGTGATTTTAGAGGAAATTGACATACGAAGTATGAAGATAGGTTTAGCAAATTGAGGTCCGCTTACTAGATAGTAGGAAGACAGAAAAGGGAACTTCACAGTCAGCTGAAAACCCTTTTCAAAACACCATCCTGAAATTACTTTAAGACTCTAATATCAACTCATGACACTAGAGTGGCAATTTCAGCTCACAAGAGCTTCCAGCCTCAGAAATATTCAAACACAGAGAACTGGAACAAAAATGCAAAACAAACTTAGGACTACAAGTCCAACTTAGCTGATAGTAGTCTAGGAGCAGGAACATGCAACAGAAAGGCTTCTGGTAACATTGTTGGCCGGCATAGAAATGACTGAGGAGCAAGGTTAAATAGAAAACTCCCACATCCTGATGGAAACAGGTGAACAGAGGAGATGAAGCACACAAGTTCAGTACCACCAGTGACCACCGGGGGAGCCCAGAAACCAAATTCACAACAGTACCCCCCCCTCAAGGAGGGGGCACCGAACCCTCACCAGAACCACCAGGGCGATCAGGATGAGCCCTATGAAAGGCACGGACCAAATCGGAGGCATGAACATCAGAGGCTGTCACCCAAGAATTATCCTCCTGACCGTAGCCCTTCCACTTGACCAGATACTGAAGTCTCCATCTGGAAACACGGGAGTCCAAGATCTTCTCGACAACGTACTCCAACTCACCCTCAACCAACACCGGAGCAGGAGGCTCAACGGAAGGCACAACCGGTACCTCATACCTGCGCAACAATGACCGATGGAAGACATTATGAATAGAAAAAGATGCAGGGAGGTCCAAACGAAAGGACACAGGGTTAAGAATCTCCAATATCTTGTACGGGCCGATAAACCGAGGCTTAAACTTAGGAGAAGAAACCTTCATAGGGACAAAACGAGAAGACAACCACACCAAGTCCCCAACACAAAGACGAGGACCAACACGACGACGGCGGTTGGCAAACTGCTGAGTCTTCTCCTGGGACAACTTCAAATTGTCCACCACATGCCCCCAAATCTGATGCAACCTCTCCACCACAGCATCCACTCCAGGACAATCCGAAGACTCCACCTGACCGGAAGAGAAACGAGGATGAAACCCCGAATTACAGAAGAAAGGAGAAACCAAGGTGGCAGAACTAGCCCGATTATTGAGGGCAAACTCCGCCAAGGGCAAAAAGGCAACCCAATCATCCTGATCCGCAGACACAAAACACCTCAAATAAGTCTCCAAGGTCTGATTAGTTCGCTCGGTCTGGCCATTAGTCTGAGGATGGAAAGCAGACGAAAAAGACAAATCAATGCCCATCCTAGCACAGAATGCTCGCCAAAATCTAGACACGAATTGAGTTCCCCTGTCAGAAACGATATTCTCCGGAATACCATGCAAGCGAACCACATTTTGAAAAAACAGAGGAACCAGCTCGGATGAGGAAGGCAATTTAGGCAAGGGGACCAAATGGACCATCTTAGAGAAACGGTCACACACCACCCAGATGACAGACATCTTCTGAGAAACAGGGAGATCAGAAATAAAATCCATGGAGATGTGAGTCCAAGGCCTCTTCGGAATAGGCAAAGATAACAACAATCCACTAGCCCGAGAACAACAAGGCTTGGCCCGAGCACAAACATCACAAGACTGCACAAAACCTTGCACATCTCGTGACAGGGAAGGCCACCAGAAGGACCTAGCAACCAAATCCCTGGTACCAAAGATTCCAGGATGACCAGCTAACGCAGAAGAATGGACCTCCGAGATGACTCTACTGGTCCAATCATCCGGAACAAACAGTCTACCAGGCGGGCAACGATCAGGTCTATCCGCCTGAAACTCCTGCAAGACCCGTCGCAAGTCTGGGGAAACAGCAGATAATATCACTCCATCCTTAAGGATACCTGTAGGTTCAGAATTACCAGGGGAATCAGGCTCAAAACTCCTAGAAAGGGCATCCGCCTTCACATTTTTAGAACCCGGTAGGTAAGAAACCACAAAATTAAACCGAGAGAAAAATAACGACCAGCGCGCCTGTCTAGGATTCAGGCGCCTGGCAGACTCAAGATAAATCAAATTCTTGTGGTCGGTCAATACCACCACCTGATGTCTAGCCCCCTCAAGCCAATGACGCCACTCCTCAAAAGCCCACTTCATAGCCAAGAGCTCCCGATTACCAATATCATAATTTCGCTCAGCGGGCGAAAACGTACGAGAAAAGAACGCGCAAGGTCTCATCACGGAGCAGTCGGAACTTTTCTGTGACAAAACCGCCCCAGCTCCGATTTCTGAAGCGTCGACCTCAACCTGAAAAGGAAGAGTAACATCAGGCTGACGCAATACAGGGGCGGAAGAAAAGCGGCGCTTAAGCTCCCGAAAGGCCTCCACAGCAGCAGGGGACCAATCAGCAACATCCGCACCCTTCTTAGTCAAATCAGTCAACGGCTTAGCAACATCAGAAAAACCAGTTATAAATCGACGATAAAAATTAGCAAAGCCCAAAAACTTCTGAAGGCTCTTAAGAGAAGAGGGTTGCGTCCAATCACAAATAGCCTGAACCTTGACAGGGTCCATCTCAATGGAGGAGGGGGAAAAAATGTACCCCAAAAACGAAATCTTTTGAACCCCAAAAACACACTTAGAACCCTTTACACACAAGGAATTAGAGCGCAAAACCTGAAAAACCCTCCTGACCTGTTGGACATGAGAGTCCCAGTCATCCGAAAAAATCAAAATATCATCCAGATACACAATCATAAATTTATCCAAATATTCACGGAAAATGTCATGCATAAAGGACTGAAAGACTGAAGGGGCATTTGAAAGACCAAAAGGCATTACTAAATACTCAAAATGGCCCTCAGGCGTATTAAATGCGGTTTTCCACTCATCCCCCTGCTTAATTCGCACTAAATTATACGCCCCACGAAGATCAATCTTAGAGAACCACTTGGCCCCCTTTATTCGAGCAAACAATCAGTAAGCAGTGGCAAAGGATACTGATATTTAACCGTGATTTTATTCAAAAGCCGATAATCAATACACGGCCTCAAAGAGCCATCTTTTTTAGATACAAAGAAAAAACCGGCTCCTAAGGGAGATGACGAAGGACGAATATGTCCCTTTTCCAAGGACTCCTTAATATATTCCCGCATAGCAGCATGTTCAGGCACAGATAGATTAAATAAACGACCCTTTGGAAACTTACTGCCCGGAATCAGATCTATAGTACAATCGCAATCTCTGTGCGGAGGTAGTGAACCAAGTTTAGGCTCCTCAAAAACGTCACGATAATCAGATAAAAATTCCGGAATCTCAGAGGGAATAGATGACGAAATGGAAACCAAAGGTACGTCCCCATGAGTCCCCTGACATCCCCAGCTTAACACAGACATTGCTTTCCAGTCGAGGACTGGGTTATGAGATTGCAGCCATGGCAATCCAAGCACCAACACATCATGTAGATTATACAACACAAGGAAGCGAATAATCTCCTGGTGATCCGGATTAATACGCATAGTTACTTGTGTCCAGTATTGTGGTTTATTACTAGCCAATGGCGTGGAGTCAATACCCTTCAGAGGTATAGGAACTTCCAGAGGCTCTAAACTAAACCCACAGCGTTTGGCAAAGGACCAATCCATAAGACTCAAAGCGGCGCCAGAGTCGACATAGGCGTCCGCGGTAATAGACGATAAAGAGAAAATCAGGGTCACAGATAGAATAAACTTAGACTGTAAAGTGCCAATTGAAACAGACTTATCGACCTTCTTAGTACGTTTAGAGCATGCTGATATAACATGAGTTGAATCACCACAATAGAAGCACAACCCATTTTTTCGCCTAAAATTCTGTCGTTCGCTTCTGGACAGAATTCTATCACATTGCATAATCTCTGGCGCCTTCTCAGTAGACATCGCCAAATGGTGCACAGGTTTGCGCTCCCGCAAACGCCGATCAATCTGAATGGCCATTGTCATGGACTCATTCAGACCTGTAGGCACAGGGAACCCCACCATAACATCTTTAATGGCATCAGAGAGACCTTCTCTGAAATTCGCCGCCAGGGCGCACTCATTCCACTGAGTAAGCACAGACCACTTACGAAATTTTTGGCAGTATATTTCAGCCTCATCTTGCCCCTGAGACAGGGCCATCAAGGCTTTTTCAGCCTGAATCTCTAAATGAGGTTCCTCATAAAGCAACCCCAATGCCAGGAAAAACGCATCCACATTGAGCAACGCAGGATCCCCTGGTGCCAAAGCAAATGCCCAATCCTGAGGGTCGCCCCGGAGCAAGGAAATTACAATCCTGACCTGCTGTGCAGGATCTCCAGCGGAGCGAGATCTCAGAGACAAAAATAATTTACAATTATGTTTGAAATTCTGGAAGCGAGATCTATCCCCGGAGAAAAATTCAGGTAAAGGAATTCTAGGTTCAGATATAGGAGCATGAATTACAAAATCCTGTAAACTTTGAACCTTCATAGCGAGATTATTCAAACCTGTAGCTAAACTCTGCTGATCCATCTTATCAGGTGAAATCAGAACCATTCAAGGATTAGAAGGAGAGAGAGACGAAGGCTGCAGTAAGCAGAGATGCAAAAAATCAACTAATGAGCAAACTCAGGAAAAAAAAAAAAAAAAATTCTCTGCAGACTTCTTTTCTCTCCTTTCTTCTGCCAATTATTTTAACCCTTGGCCGGCCAAACTGTCATGGTTCTCAATGGCAAGAGACCGTAGTAAAGCATACAAAAGGACTAGCTCTTGGAAGATGGGAACTCGAGCTGACTGTGAGCTAAACCTACCGCACAACTAACAGTGGCCGGGTAGCGTGCCTACGTTTTATCCCTAGACGCCCAGCGCCAGCCGGAGGACTGCCTGACCCTAGCAGAGGAAAATACAGACCTGGCTTACCTCTAGAGAAATTTTCCCCAAAAGGCAGACAGTAGCCCCCACATATATTGTCGGTGATTTTAGAGGAAATTGACATACGAAGTATGAAGATAGGTTTAGCAAATTGAGGTCCGCTTACTAGATAGTAGGAAGACAGAAAAGGGAACTTCACAGTCAGCTGAAAACCCTTTTCAAAACACCATCCTGAAATTACTTTAAGACTCTAATATCAACTCATGACACTAGAGTGGCAATTTCAGCTCACAAGAGCTTCCAGCCTCAGAAATATTCAAACACAGAGAACTGGAACAAAAATGCAAAACAAACTTAGGACTACAAGTCCAACTTAGCTGATAGTAGTCTAGGAGCAGGAACATGCAACAGAAAGGCTTCTGGTAACATTGTTGGCCGGCATAGAAATGACTGAGGAGCAAGGTTAAATAGAAAACTCCCACATCCTGATGGAAACAGGTGAACAGAGGAGATGAAGCACACAAGTTCAGTACCACCAGTGACCACCGGGGGAGCCCAGAAACCAAATTCACAACAGTCCGTGCCTTTAGGCCCACCAGCTTTCTCCCATTCTCCTTGTTCAATTTCAACAGTGAAAGGTAAAAAGGCTCGCCGTCTCAGTTTCGCCTAGACCCGGCTGTAGGCCCCAGATCCTTCTTAGAAATGTTTACCATTTAAGTTGGTGACCACCTGTATACCACTCAGCCTGGGGTCTCTTCTTGCCTCAGCAACTTCACCCCCACAGCTATCTTTCTGCCTTCTTTCCCTGCTGCAACACTACACCTTGCCCTGGGCATGGCTGCTCGGGCTCTGCTCACTAACCAGGAAGTATCTTCACTATATTCCACTGTTCTGTACTACACCCATCTGTAACTCCTCCCAGCCTGGAAAACCCCTTAAACTAACTATACTCATCCTAATACTCTCATATCCTTCTCTATGGTCCGCCACTATTCTATGCCCACTATTGGCCTATGCTATCCCTAATCCTTTACACAACACATTTCAAGTACATACACATTACAGCCACATTACATGAATACATAAACAGGCATAAACACTATGGAACCGCATACATTCAATGTGAATATTGTTGAAAGAGAGGGAGGCATATGACGGCCTCTGTCACCTCCTTATACCTTAACCTGTGTGTTTCTGATAATTGCCCACGACATTGTTGTGCTCATCTCCAGAGCCAAGAGGCATCACACTGGATCCTGTCTTTTCTTTGCCTTGTGAGAAAAGTATACAGCAAAGTTGTTGAGAGTCACTCACCAATTAGATGTGTCTTTACAAGCTAATCTGTCAGCCTATCAGATAATAAAGCTAGGTGATGAGGAAACACAAGACGCACTGGAATGTAGAGAAATTCAGGGGCTGACATATCATTGGTGCACACGGTCCCAAGAGGCACAAGGACCCAATTCCAGTTCCAAACTGAGACAACTGAAATATTTCATCCAGTGATATCTAGGATGTGGTATTTTAGTGTTCCCTTTATTTTTTTGAGTAGTGTATATACATAAATATATACAGTACAGACCAAAAGTTTGGACACACCTTCTCATTTAAAGATTTTTCTGTATTTTAATGACTATGAAAATTGTACATTCACACTGAAGGTATCAAAACTATGAATTAACACATGTGGAATTATATACTTAGCAAAAAAGTGTGAAACAACTAAAAATATGTCTTATATTCTAGGTTCTTCAAAGTAGCCACCTTTTGATTTGATAACTGCTTGCACACTCTTGCCATTCTCTTGATGAGCTTCAAGAGGTAGTCACCGGCAATGGTCTTCCAACAATCTGGAAGGAGTTCCCAGAGATGCTTAGCACCTGTTGGCCCTTTTGCCTTCAATCTGCAGTCCAGCTCACCCCAAACCATTTCAATTGGGTTCAGGTCTGGTGACTGTGGAGGCCAGGTCATCTGGTGTAGCACCCCATCACTCTCCTTCTTGGTCAAATAGCCTTTACACAGCCTGGAGGTGTGTTTGGGGTCATTGTCCTGTTGAAAAATAAATGATGGTCCATCTACACGCAAACCGGATGGAATAGCATGCCGCTGCAAGATGCTGTGGTAGCCATGCTGGTTCAGTATGCCTTCAATTTTGAATAAATCCCCTACAGTGTCACCAGCAAAGCACCCCCACACCATCACACCTCCTCCTCCATGCTTCATGGTGGGAACCAGGCATGTAGAGTCCATCCGTTTACCTTTTCTGTGTCGCACAAAGACATGGTGGCTGGAACCAAAGATCTCAAATTTGGACTCATCAGACCAAAGCACAGATTTCCATAGGTCTAATGTCCATTCCTTGTTCTGTAGCCCAAACAAGTCTCTTCTGCTTGTTGCCTGTCCTTAGCAGTGGTTTCCTAGCAGCTATTTTACCATGAAGGCCTGCTGCACAAAGTCTCCTCTTAACAGTTGTTGTAGAGATGTGTCTGCTGCTAGAACTCTGTGTGGCATTGACCTGGTCTCTAATCTGAGCTGCTGTTAACCTGCAATTTCTGAGACTGGTGACTCAGATAAACTTATCCTCAGAGGCAGAGGTGACTCTTGGTCTTCCTTTTCTTGGGTGGTCCTCATGTGAGCCAGTTTCTTTGTAGCGCTTGATGGTTTTTGCCACTGCACTTGGGGACACATTCAAAGTTTTCCCAATTTTTCAGACTGACTGACTTTTATTTATTAACCCCTTAACGACCGCCGATACGCCTTTTAACGGCGGCAGTTTAGGATACTTAAACCACAGCGCCGTTAATTAACGGCCCTGGGGAAAAAGTGAATAGCGCCCCCCATGATTAGGGGGTTTTTTTACCGACCCCCGAGTTGTGATCGCCGGTAATTAACCATTTACCAGCGGTTGCAAAAAAAAAACAAAAACGCGATTTGCCATTTCATTTCTCTGTCCTCCGATGTGATCGCACATCGGAGGACAGAGAAATGGGGTCCCTGATCACCCCCGATAGCCGCCCGATACTCACCTGTCTCCCCCGGTGCTCCTCGTGGCTCCCGATGGGCGCTGCCATCTTCTTCCGGCCAAAAAATGGCGGGTGCATGCGCCGTGCGCCCGCCGGCCGACACTCAAGAGATCTTTGGGGTCTCGGCTGCCAGGGGTAGCCGAGACCCCAAAGAACATGATCGGGGTCGGTTTTTACCGACCCCTGTTTTGCGAACGCCGGTAATTAACTGTTTACCGGCGACCACAAAAAAATAAAATAAAGCGATGAGTAATTATCTGTCCTCTGATGTGATCGCACATCAGACGACAGAGAAATAGGGGGATTCGGGGACCCTATCATACTTACCGGTATCCCTGGGTCCTCCTGTGTCCTCTCCTGGCCGCCGGCTTCTTCCTTCGGTAAGAAAATGGTGGGCACATGCGCAGTGCGCCCGCCATGATCTGCCGACCAGCAGCTAGAGAAGTTCGGGCTAAATTTAGGGTTAGGGCTAGGGTTAGGGTTAGGATTAGGGTTAGGGTTAGGGCTAGGGTTAGGCCTAAATTTAGGGTTAGGGTTGGGGCTAAATTTAGGGTTAGGGCTAAATTTAGGGTTAGGTTGGGGCTAAATTTAGGGTTAGGGTTGGGGCTAAATTTAGGGTTAGGGCTAGGGTTAGGGTTGGGGCTAAAGTTAGGGTTGGGGCTAAAGTTAGGGCTAGGGTTGGGGCCAAAGTTAGGACTAGGGTTGCGGCAAAAGTTAGGGTTAGAGTTGGGATTAGGATTAGGGTTTGAATTAGGGTTGGCATTAGGGTTACGTTTGGGATTAGGGTTAGGTTTGGGATTAGGGTTAAGGTTATGGTTGGGATTAGGGGTGTATTGGGATTAGGGTTAGGTTTGAGGTTAGGGTTGAGATTAGGATTAGGGATGTGTTGGATTTAGGGTTCTGATTAGGGTTATGGTTGTTTTAGGGTTAGGGTTGTGATTATCGTTAGGGTTGTGATTAGGAATATGGATCGGGTTGGCATTAGGGTTAGGGGTGTGTTGGGGTTAGGGTTGGAGTTAGAAATGGGGGGTTTCCACTGTTTAGGTACATCAGGGGGTCTCTAAACGCCACAGCTCTCCCATGTGCCCAAACAGTGGTTTACCCCCACATATGGGGCATCAGCGTACTCGGGATAAATTGGACAACAACTATTGGGGTCCAATTTCTCCTGGTACCCTTGTGAAAATAAAAACTTGGGGGCTAAAAAATATTTTTTGTGTGAAAAATTTTTTATTATTATTTTCACAACTCTGCATTATAAACTTCTGTGAAGCACTTGGGCATTCAAAGTTCTCACCACACATCTAGATAAGTTCCTTGGGGGGTCTAGTTTCCAAAATAGGGTCACTTGTGGGAGGTTTCCACTGTTTAGGAACATCAGGGGCTCTGCAAACGCAACATAATGTCCGCAGACCATTCTATCAAAGTCTGCATTCCAAAACGGCGCTCTTTCCCTTCCAAGCTCTGTCATGCACCCAAACAGTGGTCCCCCCCACACATGGGGTATCAGTGTACTCAGAACAAATTGGACAACCACTTTTGGGGTCCAATTTCTTTTGTACCCTTGTGGAAATAAAAACTTGGGGGCTAAAATATCTTTTGGTGGAAAAAAAAATATTTTTTATTTTCTCGACTCTGCATTATAAACTCATGTGAAGCACTTGGGCATTCAAAGTTCTCTCCACACATCTAGATAAATTCCTTGGGGGGTCTAGTTTCCAAAATGGGGTCACTTGTGGGGAGTTTATACTGTTTAAGTACATCAGGGGCTCTGCAAAAGCAACATAATGCCCGCAGACCTTTCTATCACAGTCTGCATTCCAAAACGGCACTTCTTCCTTTCCGAGCTCTGCCATGCGCCCAACCAGTGGTTTACCCTCACATATGGGGTATCAGCCTACTCAGCATAAATTGCACAATAAATTTTGGGGTCCAATTCCTCCTGTTACCCTTGTGAAAGTAAAAATTTGGAGGTGAAAAGATCATTTTTGTGGAAAAAATATGATTTTTTTTATTTTCATGGCTCTACATTATAAACTTCTGTGAAGCAGTTGGGGGTTCATAGTGCTCACCACACATCTAGATAAGCTCTTTCGGGGCGCTAGTTTCCAAAATGGGGTCACTTCTGGGGGGTTTCTACTGCTTAGGTACATCAGGAGCTCTGCAAATGCAACATGACGCCCGCAGACCATCCCATCAAATTCTGCATTCCAAGCAGCGCTCCTTCCCTTCCGAGCCCCGATGGGTGCCCAAACAGTGTCCCCCCACATATGGGGTATCAGCGTACTCAGGACAAACTGGTCTACATATTTTGGGGTCCAATGTCTCCTGTTACCCTTGAGAAAATAAGAAATTGCAGGCTAAAAAATCATTTTTGAGGAACAAAAAAAGGATTTTTTATTTTAACGGCTCTACTTTATAAATTTCTGTGAAGCACTTGGGGGTTTAAAGTGCTCACCACAAATCTAGATAAGTTCGTTAAGGGGTCTAGTTTCCAAAATGGGGTCACTTGTGGGGGGTTTCTACTGTTTAGGCAAATCAGGGGCTCTCCAAACGCGACATGGTGTCCGATCTCAATTCCAGCCAATTCTACATTGAAAAAGTAAAACGGCACTCCTTCTCTTCCAAGCTCTGCGATGCGCCCAAACAGTGGTTTACCCCCACATATGGGGTATCAACGTACTCAGGAGAAATTGCACAACAACTTTTGTGGTATAATTTCTCCTGTTACCCTTGTGAAAATTAGAATTTGTAGGTGAAAAGATCATTTTTGTGTAAACAAATGCGATTTTTTATTTTCACGGCTCTACTTTATAAACTTCTGTGAAGCACTTGGGGGTTCATAATGCTCACCACACATCTAGATAAGCTCTTTCGGGGGTCTAGTTTCCAAAATGGGGTCACTTGTGGGGGGTTTCTACTGTTTAGGCAAATCAGGGGCTCTCCAAACGCGACATGGTGTCCGATCTCAATTCCAGCCAATTCTACATTGAAAAAGTAAAACAGCACTCCTTCTCTTTCAAGCCCTGTGGTGCGCCCAAACAGTGGTTTACCCCCACATATGGGGTATCGACGTACTGAGGAGAAATTTCACAACAACTTTTGTGGTCTAATTTCTTCTGTTACCCTTGTGAAAATAAAAATTCGGGGGCAAAAAATCATTTTTGTAGAAAAAATGCGACTTTTTATTTTCACGCCTCTACGTTATAAACTTCTGTGAAGTACCTGGGGGTTTAAAGTGCTCACCACACATCTAGTTAAGTTCCTTAAGGGGTCTAGTTTCCAAAATGGTGTCACTTGTTGGGAGTTTCCACTGTTTAGGCACATCAGGGGCTCTCCAAACGTGACATGGCGTCCGATCTCAATTCCAGCCAATTCTACATTGAAAAAGTAAAACGGCACTCCTTCTCTTCCAAGCTCTGCGATGCCCCCAAACAGTGGTTTACCCCCACATATGGGGTATCAACGTACTCAGGAGAAATTGCACAACAACTTTTGTGGTATAATTTCTCCTGTTACCCTTGTGAAAATTAGAATTTGTAGGTGAAAAGATCATTTTTGTGTAAACAAATGCGATTTTTTATTTTCACGGCTCTACTTTATAAACTTCTGTGAAGCACTTGGGGGTTCATAATGCTCACCACACATCTAGATAAGCTCTATCGGGGGTCTAGTTTCCAAAACGGGGTCACTTGTGGGGGGTTTCTACTGCTTAGGTACATCAGGAGCTCTGCAAATGCAACATGACGCCCGCAGACCATCCCATCAAAGTCTGCATTCCAAGCAGCGCTCCTTCTCTTCCGAGCCCCGATGGGTGCCCAAACAGTCCCCCCCCCCACATATGGGATATCAGCGTACTCAGGACAAACTGGTCTACATATTTTGGGGTCCAATGTCTCCTGTTACCCTTGAGAAAATAAAAAATTGCAGGCTAAAAAATCATTTTTGAGGAAAAAAAAAAGGATTTTTTATTTTCACGGCTCTACTTTATAAACTTCTGTGAAGCACTTGGGGGCTCAAAGTGCTCACCACACATCTAGATAAGTTCCTTAAGGGGTCTAGTTTCCAAAATGGTGTCACTTGTGGAGCGTTTTCACTGTTTAGGCACATCAGGGGCTCTCTAAACGTGACATGGCATCCGATCTCAATTCCAGCCAATTCTGCATTGAAAAATTCAAACGGCACTCCTTCTCTTCCAAGCTCTGCGGTGCGCCCAAACAGTGGTTTACCCCCACATATGGGGTATCGGCGTATTCAGGAGAAATTGCAAAACAACATTTATGGTTAAATTTCTGTTTTCACATGGTTCTGAAGTTAAAGGGAACCTATCACCTTAATTTGGCGGGACCAGTTTTGGGTCATATGGGCGGGGTTTTCGGGTGTTTGATTCACCCTTTCCTTACCTGCTGGCTGCATGCTGGCTGCAATATTGGATTAAAGTTCATTCTCTGTCCTCCATAGTACACGCCAGCGCAAGGCAATATTACCTTGCGCTGGCGTGTACTCCGGAGGACAGAGAATGAACTTCAATCCAATATTGCAGCCAGCATGCAGCCAGCGGGTAAGGAAAGGGTGAATCAAACACCCGAAAACCCCGCCCATATGACCCAAAACTGGTCCCGCCAAATTCAGGTGATAGGTTCCCTTTAAATGTTTGCAAAAAAAAGTTAAATGTTAATTTTTGCCTTCCACATTGTTTCAGTTCCTGTGAAGCACGTAAAGGGTTAATAAGCTTCTTGAATGCGGTTTTCAGCACCTTGAGGGGTGCAGTTTTTAGAATGGTGTCACACTTGGTTATTTTCTATCATATAGACCCCTCAAAATGACTTCAAATGTGATATGGTCCCTAAAAAAAAAAATGGTGTTGTGAAAATGAGAAATTGCTGGTCAAATTTTAACCCTTATAACTCCCTGACAAAAAAAAAATTGTTTCCAAAATTGTGCTGATGTAAAGTAGACATTTGGGAAATGTTATTTATTAACTATTTTTTGTGACACATCTCTCTGATTTAAGGGCATAAAAATACAAATTTTGAAAATTGTAAAATTTTTAAAATTTTCACCATATTTCTGTTTTTTTCATAAATAATCGCAAATAATATCGAAGAAATGTTACCACTAACATGAAGTACAATATGTCACAAAAAAACAGTCTCAGAATCAGCAGGATATGTTGAAGCGTTCCAGAGTTATAACCTCATAAAGTGACAGTGGTCAGAATTGTAAAAATTGGCTCGGTCATTAAGTACCAAATTGGCTCTGTCACTAAGGGGTTAAAGTAATGATGACAACTTGTTTTTCTTTACTTAGCTGCTTTTTTCTTGCCATGATACAAATTCTAACAGTCGATTCAGTAGGACTATCAGCTGTGTATCCACCAGACTTCTACACAACACAACTGATGGTCCCAACCCCATTTATAAGGCAAGAAATCCCACTTATTAAACCTGACAGGGCACACCTGTGAAGTGAAAACCATACCCGGTGACTACCTCTTGAAGCTCATCAAGAGAATGCCAAGAGTGTGCAAAGCCCATGCAAAGTGTGCAAAGGCCATTTTATGTTTGTGTGTATTGCCCTTTCACTATCTCCATCTACCTCCCACCCCCTGAAGATGGCTGGACCATCACTGTAAATACATCATTGTAAATACACACCTGTACTTTGTATCTCCCCCACCTCATTGTAGATTGTAAGCTCTCACGAGCAGGGTCGTCTTATTTTGCCTTATTATTATATTGTTACCTATGATTGTTGTTTGAAACTGTTAACCTGTAAAGCGCTGCGGAATATGTTGGCTCTATATAAATAAAGATTATTATTATTATTATTATTATTATTATTATAGCAGTCATCAAAGCAAAAGGTGGCTACTTTGAAGAACCTATAATTCCACATGGGTTAATTCATAGTTTTGATGCCTTCAGTGTGAATGTAAAGTTTTCATAGTCATGAAAATACAGAAAAATCTTTAAATGAGAAGGGGTGTCCAAACTTTTGGTCTGTACTGTACATTGGGCTTGTTGCTCGGGTCGAGCAACCGATCATTCCAATTTGCTCGACTCGAGCAACAAGCACCTGAGCATTTTAGTGCTCACCCATCACTAGTGAAAACACTATATTCTAAACCAACCGATTACAACAATTTTTTGCTTTGGAAAATGTTTCATGCATATGTTACACAATATCTTTTTGATATGGAAAGGATGAGAACAATGGGACAAAAAATTTGGCTACATGCCACATGACACTTTTTAGGAATGCAGTACCAAATGTTAATTTTGAGATGGAAAGTATTAGAGAAGGTTGGTGGAGATTATGTAGAAATGATTAATGTAAGAATACTGCTGGGTGAGGTATTTGAATCCACACATTGAAAACACTCAGCCTTGAAGGATTCAACAATGTTTGCAATTTCAAAGCTTTTTTTTTTACTATTTTTATGAACTTGTTTTATTGTGCTTTCCTCAATAACAAATCTTTTGTAAGAAATGTAAAGAAGAGACATAAGTCAAAATAGAATTTTAATTGGAAGCTGATTCCATTTTTTATTTCCTTATCTGTTAAAGAAATTTTCTATTGAACATGTTTTATGATGTATTACATTAAATTTGTTGCTGTTTTAACTTATTACATTATCCTTCATTGGCGAGGGCACTATGTTTCACATTGTGATGGGTATAAGTAACGCTATGGGGAGGTACTGTACATGCTTGAAGAATAGGATGGAGTTCTCAAATTGCCACAAGAGTGCAGGTGCTAGCCTCCAGCTCTCCAGTGTCTCAAGCATGCTGCTTGAACAAACAAGGACTGGAATAAGAAGATGAATTTTTGCATATTAATGTAGTGGGGTCGGGTTAGCCATCCTAACCCCCCAAGCATGTCCCGGTTTCAAGTATATATATATATATATATATATATATATATATATATATATATATATATATATTGTAGCATTTCACCCGCTACGGGTCTAGGGGACACTTGCTTAGGTGCGGCATATGACACTCAGGAGACACGTTTCCTTAAAGTTCACAGGGTTTATTGCTCCATAAACCACATAGCGACAGGAACAACAGGTAAACAGTCTTATGTCAGACAGATGATTCCTCAATGTCCATAATAGAGCTCCGCTCTCTCATGTCTGTGGGCACACAGACTGTGCTATGACCAGCACGTAGGCTCTCCAGCCTAAAGATGGTCTCTGTGTGTTGTTCAGGACGTCTGTCCCCACGTGGAACCGTCCAACACACAGGCCACTCTGCAGTGTCCAGCCAGGACACATGGAAGTGTGTCCACCCTGACACACACCCACACTCCCCCTATGTGCTACACGCACCTCTTTACATAGGTGTAACCACACCCAGGTACCTGTCACATGGCTAGTCAGGTGAGCGTGACATCCCCACAGGTCCTCACACACAAAACCATCTTAAGTGTTCAGACACGCCTCTTTGGGTGGGTTTGTAGGTGACTGAACCCACCCATCTCTCCAATCACCTGGAACAGTGGCGTATCTAGGGGGGGGGGCAGCCGGGGCATGTCCACCAGCAAGGGAGAATCCTAAAAGTGTTCAGTGCATTAGTTGTGAGAATTCAGAAGCTGCAATGTCAGGATTCAGCTCTGCAGTTTCCAGTCGTCGTCACATGGACACTTCACTCATATGCGACTTTCATACTCATGGTCCTGTAACAACGAGCTTCTCTTCTGCTTCTCTCAGTTTTTCACTGAACATTGGGAGCTTAAGGGAGAGGAGCTCATCGGTACATGACTAAGTGTGCAAATCACATACGTTCTGGGGGGGGGGCGCCAAACTGAATTCTTGCCCCGGGTGCCAGAAACCCTAGATACACCTCTGACCTGAAAGCCTTCCTAATGTAAACAAATCCATCAGCAGTAGATCTGCTTGAGCAAAACATACCCAGGCTTCCATCACAGGGCCACCCATCTCTGCGATACATACCTCCTTTAATCACATGACCAGTCGCTATGCCACAATATATACTGTATATATATCTATATATACTCTAAACTGGGACATGCTTATGTATGTATATATATATGTACATATTGTGATGCAGCGGTAAGACCATACACAGTGAAACGGCAGTGACCCAAACAAGTTCAAACAAAAGTTCTTTTATTGTGTAAAGGCCCCGTCTCACATAGCGAGATCGCTAGCGAGATCGCTGCTGAGTCACAAGTTTTGTGACGCAACAGCGACCTCCATAGCGATCTCGCTATGTGTGACACGTACCAGCGATCAGGCCCCTGCTGTGAGATCGCTGGTCGTGTCGGAATGGCCTGGACCTTTTTTTGGTCGTTGAGGCCCCGCTGACATCGCTGAATCGGTGTGTGTGACACCGATCCAGCGATGTCTTCACTGGTAACCAGGGTAAACATCGGGTTACTAAGCGCAGGGCCGCGCTTAGTAACCCGATGTTTACCCTGGTTACCAGCGTAAATGTAAAAAAAAAAAAAAACAATACATACTCGCCTTCTGATGTCCGTCAGGTCCCTTGGCGTCTGCTTCCTGCTCTCACTGAGATCCGGCCGTACAGTGAGAAGTGAGAGCACAGCGGTGACGTCACCGCTGCGCTCTGCTCTCACTGTACGGCCGGATCTCAGTCAGAGCAGGAAGCAGACGGCAAGGGACCTGGACACCGAAAGGCGAGTATGTACTGTTTGTTTTTTTTGGTAACCAGGGTAAACATCGGGTTACTAAGCGCGGCCCTGCGCTTAGTAACCCGATGTTTACCCTGGTTACCCGGGTGCTGCAGGGGGACTTCGGCATCGTTGAAGACAGTTTCAACGATGCCGAAGTCGTTCCCCTGATCGTTGGTCGCTGGAGAGAGCTGTCTGTGTGACAGCTCCCCAGCGACCACACAGCGACTTACCAACGATCACGGCCAGGTCGTATCGCTGGTCGTGATCGTTGGTAAATCGCTTAGTGAGACGGGGCCTTTACTTTACACAGTCAATAGAGAATACGGCTTCTTCATACAGTCCATTAATAATGCATGGCTATATGACGCAGTCAATACACAGGCCGAACTTCCCTCTGTCCAGTTTCCCTGGGTGATCGCACGCCGGTAACAAGTCTCTGTACTTACTCAGCGCACTGCACTCTTTATCCTCTGGAGTGCAGCCGGGTACACGTAAGACAGCCCAAGACGCAGGGTGTCAGTCTATCTGGTTCCTTTAGCCTCTGTGTTGCTCCACACAGAGAGAGCTCTGCAGACAACTGCCCTGTCTGCTTCCAAGAACACACTGACACACCTCCCCCACTACTCCAGGGCTTTTTAATCAGTCACTGCTTCACTAATCTATTTACAGCCACACCTGTGTCTGTAGTACGCCCTCATGGCCTCACTACGCTTCCATGCACATTCTGCAGAGCACATACAGCGCCCCTTAGCTGTAACAGGGGTCACTGCCTCACAATATACATACAGTAAGTCTATGGAAAACTCGAGCATTTTTGCGGCGGCACCCCCGGCGGTCTGCAGAGTGACAAGAAATTGCGGAAATTGATGGGAACAGTGCTCAACTGACATAGGAACAGCATGGAGAGGACCCCTGAAAGCATTTCTGACTCCCAGGTAATTGCTGTGAACAATATTGTCAGAGTCTTACGCCACTTTTACAGACTCACAATAAAATATACAAAAATGAAACCGAAATGGATTTTCCTGGGAAATATGTTAAGGAACATCCTTTCCAGGGTAATGACTTGTATATAAGGCAAAATAAATAACAAAAATGCTCCTCCATACCTTGGGCTATGTGCTCAGGTAGCGTTTTTGATGCTTTCTTCAACTTTAGCATTGCTTTCAACCAAGACAAATGCATTCACAGGGAAATGTAATTTTAACATTATACAACCTTAACTGGCCATGTGGTGTGTGACCTATCACCTGTTTCATTTATGAATGAGGGACTCTGAAAGTCACAAAGTCTATTTTTATAGGGCCATCAGGCAGCTTTTACTATTCTTAAAGGGCCAGCAGTTAGCCCTCTGTTGTGAATTCTGCTTTTGGGCTCCCTCCGGTGGTTGTAGGTGGTAATGCAGTTGTCCCTGGGTTGCAGTCCTGGTCAGGTGTATCTGCTGATTGCAGTTCTGACTGGGGTATTTAGGCGTGCAGGATTCATTAGCCCTTGCCAGTTGTCCATGGTTGTTGGGAGGTTTTGGTCCTGGTTTGGTTCCTTCTGCCTTCTGCCAAATCAGCAAAGATAAGTGTCTGGTTTTGTTTCTGTGGCACACATGCTGTGTGCTTAATAATTCTGTGCTATTCATTTTTTTTGTCCAGCTTAGATTGTGTCAGTATTTTCTCAGTCTTGTTGGATTCTCTGGAGTGGCAGATATACATTCCATGTCTTTAGTTAGATTGTGGAACTTTTTGTATTATCTGCTGTGGATATTTTTGGAAGGGTTTTAATACTGACCGCTTAGTATTCTGTCCTGTCTTTCCCTATTTAGCTAGAGTGGCCTCTTTTGCTGAATCCTGTTTTCTGCCTGCGTGTGTCTTTCCTCTCCTACTCACAGTCAATATTCGTGGGGGGCTGCCTATCCTTTGGGGTTCTGCTCTGAGGCAAGATAGTATTCCTATTTCCATCTATAGGGGTATTTAGTCCTCCAGCTGTGTCGAGGTGTCTAGGGTTTGTTAGGCACACCCCACGGCTACTTCTAGTTGCGGTGTTAGTTCAGGTTTTGCGGTCAGTACAGTTTCCACCTACTCCAGAGAAAGTTCATGCGGCTCCAAAGTCACCGGATCATAACAGTACAACTGGCCAACTATGAATTAAATGCATCTCAGAAGAAGGGAAGAAAGGTGTTGTCATTTTTTTCTGCAGTTTGCTTTGCCTTTTTTTCCCTCTTTTTCTCTGGGTGGCTAAAGAGTCTTGTGTTAGCATGGATGTTCAGGAATTAGCTTCTCATGTAGACCAGCTTGCTGCTAGGGTACAGGGAATTTCTGATTATATTGTTCAGACTCCTGTTTTAGAGCCGAAGATTCCTACTCCTGATTTGTTTTTTGGTGACAGGTCCAAATTTTTGAGTTTTAAAAACAACTGTAAACTGTTTTTTGCTTTGAGACCTCGATCCTCTGGGGATTCCATTCAGGAGGTTAAAATCGTAATTTCCCTGCTGCGTGGTGATCCACAGGATTGGGCATTTTCCCTGGAATCTGGGAATCCGGCTTTGCTTAATGTAGATTCCTTTTTTCAGGCTTTAGGACTATTACATGATGAACCTAATTCTGTGGATCAAGCGGAGAAGACCTTGTTGGCCCTATCTCAGGGTCAAGAGGCGGCAGAATTGTATTGTCAGAAATTTAGAAAATGGTCTGTGTTGACTAAATGGAATGATGATGCTTTGGCCGCAATTTTCAGAAAGGGTCTTTTTGAATCCGTTAAAGATGTTATGGTGGGGTTTCCCACGCCTGTCGGTCTGAGTGATTCTATGTCTTTGGCCATTCAGATTGATCGGCACTTGCGGGAGCGCAGAACTGTGCGCGCTGTGGCGTTGTCCTCAGAGCAGAGTCCTGAGCCAATGCAGTGTGATAGGATTCTGTCTAGGACAGAACGACAAGGACTCAGACGTCAGAATAGGTTGTGTTATTATTGTGGCGACGCTTCTCATGTCATTTCAGTCTGCCCTAAGCGGACAAAGAGGATCGCTAGTTCATTTACCATCAGTACTGTACAACCTAAATTTCTGTTATCGGTGTCCTTGATCTGCTCATTGTCATCATTTTCTGTCTTGGCGTTTGTGGATTCAGGCGCCGCTTTGAACTTAATGGACCTTGAGTTTGCCAGGCGTTGTGGTTTCTGTTATGGACCTGGTGGTTAGGAGCACCCGGAATGACCTGATGGTTAAACTAGAAATAAGGACAAGCTCTGGGGAAGTGGGAACTCTGCTGACCGCAAACCCTACTCCTATCACACACACTAGAAATAGCCGTGGAGCGTACCTAACTCTCCCTAGATGCCTCTTCACAGCCTAAGAGCTAACTACCCCTAAAGATAGAAATAGAAGCCTTACCTTGTCTCAGAGAAATTCCCCAAAGGAAAAAGCAGCCCCCCACATATATTGACTGTGAGTTAAGAGGAAAGTCACAAACACAGGAATGAAACAGGTTTTAGCAAAGGAGGCCAGTCTTCACTAAATAGTCAGAGGATAGAAAAGGGAACTATGCGGTCAGCACAAAAAACTACAAAAACCACGCAGAGTATGCAAAAAGACCTCCACACCGACTCACGGTGTGGAGGTGCAACTCTGCACCCCCAGAGCTTCCAGCTAGCAACGAAATATCATGGTAGCAAGCTGGACTAGAAATTAGCAGTACAAGAAATATATTCAGGAAGCAGTAACAACAAATGAACTAGCAGGGACTTAGCTTCTGCTGGAGTAGACAGGTCATCAGAGAAGTCCAAGAGAGATCTGAACCAATACTGAGACATTGACAGCTGGCATGAAGTAACGATCTGAGTGGAGTTAAATAGGGAAGCCAGCATAGCAATAAATGAGGGCAGCTGAGAAAGCCAACCTCAAGGACCAGCAGTTCCACTCAAAGCCACCAGAGGGAGTCCAAGGACAGAACTCACCAAAGTACCATTCATGGCCACAGGAGGGAGTCCGAGAACGGAATTCACAACAGGTTTCCCCTTGCAGCCTTTGCAGAACCTTATTTCTTTAAGGGGCATTGATGCTACACCTTTGGCTAAAAATAAGCCCCAGTTTTGGACACAGGTGACCATGCGCATGGCGCCAGCCCATCAGGAGGATTGTCGATTTCTGGTATTGCATAATTTACATGATGCTATCGTGCTGGGTTTTCCGTGGTTGCAGGTACATAATCCTGTATTGGATTGGAAGTCTATGTCTGTGACTAGTTGGGGTTGTCAGGGGGTTCATAATGATGTTCCTTTAATGTCCATCTCCTCTTCTTCCTCTTCCGAAATTCCAGAGTTTTTGTCTGATTTTCAGGATGTATTCGATGAGCCCAAGTCCAGTTCTCTTCCACCGCACAGGGACTGTGATTGTGCGATTGATTTGATTCCAGGCTGTAAGTTTCCTAAGGGCCAACTCTTCAACCTGTCTGTGCCTGAACATACCGCTATGCGGAGTTATGTTAAGGAGTCTTTGGAGAAAGGGCATATTCGGCCATCTTCTACACCGATGGGAGCGGGATTTTTTTTGTTGCTAAGAAGTATGGTTCCTTGAGACCCTGTATTGATTATCGCCTCTTGAATAAGATCACGGTCAAGTTTCAATTCCCTGTACCCTTGCTTTCCGATTTGTTTGCTAGGATTAAGGGGCTAGTTGGTTTACTAAGATTGACCTTCGGGGGGTGTATAATCTTGTTCGTATTAAGCAGGGTGATGAATGGAAAACTGCGTTCACTACGCCCGAAGGCCATTTTGAATACCTTGTGATGCCGTTCGGGCTCACTAATGCTCCATCTGTTTTTCAATCTTTCATGCATGATATCTTCCAGACTTATATTGGTAAATTCTTGATTGTATATTTGGACGATATTTTGATTTTTTCTGATGATTGGGAGTCTCATGTGGAACAGGTCAGGATGGTATTTCAGATCCTTCGTGACAATGCTTTGTTTGTGAAGGGGTCTAAGTGTCTCCTTGGGGTGCAGAAGGTTTCTTTTTTGGGTTTTATTTTTTCTCCTTCATCTATTGAGATGGATCCGGTTAAGATTCAGACCATTCATGATTGGATTCAACCCACGTCCGTAAAGAGCCTTCAGAAATTTTGGGGTTTTGCTAATTTTCATCGCCGTTTCATTGCTAACTTTTCCAGCGTGGTTAAACCCTTGACCGATTTGACGAAGAAAGGCGCTGATGTGGCGAATTGGTCCTCTGTGGCTGTTCTGCCTTTCAGGAGCTTAAACGTCGATTTACTTCTGCTCCGGTGTTGCGCCAACCAGATGTTTCTCTTTCAGGTTGAGATTGACGCTTCTGAGATTGGCGCAGGGGCCGTTTTGTCCCAGAGGGATCCTGTTGGTTCCTTGATGAAACCGTGTGCATTCTTTTCCCGTAAATCTTTGCCTGCTGAACGCAATTATGATGTCGGCAATCGGGAGTTGTTGGCTATGAAGTGGGCGTTTGAGGAGTGGCGACATTGGCTTGAGGGAGCTAAGCACCGTATTGTGGTCTTGACCGATCATAAGAATTTGATTTACCTCGAGTCTGCCAAACGGCTGACTCCTAGACAGGCTCGATGGTCCTTGTTTTTTTCCCGTTTTGATTTTGTGGTCTCGTATCTTCCGGGATCTAAGAATATTAAGGCTGATGCCCTTTCTAGGAGTTTTTGCCTGATTCTCCTGAGGTTCTTGAACCGGTTGGCATTCTGAAAGAAGGGGTGGTTCTTTGTGCTATTTCCCCGATTTACGACGGGTTCTTCAGGAATTTCAGGCTGACAGACCTGATCGCTGTCCAGTGGGGAAACTGTTTTTTCCTGACAGATGGACTAGTAGAGTGATTTCTGAGGTTCACTGTTCTGTGTTGGCTGGTCATCCTGGTATTTTTGGTACCAGAGACTTGGTTGGTAGGTCCTTTTGGTGGCCTTCTTGATCATGTGATGTGCGTTCTTTTGTGCAGTCCTGTGCGACTTGTGCGCGGGCCAAGCCTTGTTGTTCCCGTGCTATTGGGTTGCTTTTGCCATTGCCGGTCCCTGAGAGGCCCTGGACGCATATTTATATGGATTTTGTTTCTGATCTTCCGGTTTCCCAGAGGATGTCGGTTATCTGGGTTGTTTGTGACCAGTTTTCTAAGATGGTTCATTTGGTGCCTTTGCCTAAATTGCCTTCCTCTTCAGATTTGGTTTCGTTGTTTTTTCAGCATGTTGTTCATTTGCATGGTATTTCGGAGAATATTGTGTCTGACAGAGGTTCCCAGTTTGTTTCTAGGTTTTGGCGGGCCTTTTGTGCTAGGCTGGGCATTGATTTATCTTTTTCCTCTGCATTTCATCCTCAGACAAATGGCCAAACCGAGCAAACTAATCAGACCTTGGAGACTTATTTGAGATGCTTTGTGTCTTCTG
Organism: Ranitomeya variabilis; assembly: GCF_051348905.1. Taxonomy (NCBI): domain Eukaryota; kingdom Metazoa; phylum Chordata; class Amphibia; order Anura; family Dendrobatidae; genus Ranitomeya; species Ranitomeya variabilis. Next base: position 494,448,221 of record NC_135235.1, read on the forward strand.
ATCAGCATGATTGGGTGTCCTTTTTGCCATTGGCCGAGTTTGCCCTTAATAATTGGGCTAGTTCGGCTACTTTGGTTTCGCCTTTTTTTTGTAATTTTGGTTTTCATCCTTGTTTTTCTTCTGGGCAGGTTGAGCCTTCTGACTGTCCTGGTGTGGATTCTGTGGTTGACAGGTTGCAGCAGATTTGGGCTCATGTGGTGGACAATTTGGTGTTGTCTCAGGAGGAGGCTCAACGTTTTGCTAACCGTCGTCGGTGTGTTGGTTCCCGGCTTCAGGTTGGGGATCTGGTCTGGTTGTCTTCCCTTCATGTTCCTATGAAGGTTTCTTCTCCTAAGTTTAAGCCTCGGTTTATTGGTCCTTATAGGATTTCTGGGATTATTAATCCGGTGTCTTTTCGATTGGCGCTTCCGGCCTCTTTGCTATCCATAATGTCTTCCATAGATCTTTATTGCGGAAATATGTGGTACCTGTTGTTCCCTCTGTTGATCCTCCGGCCCCTGTGTTGGTTGATGGAGAGTTGGAGTATGTGGTTGAGAAGATTTTGGATTCTCATTTTTCAAGGCGGAGGCTTCAGTATCTTGTCAAATGGAAGGGTTATGGCCAGGAGGATAATTCTTGGGTTTTTGCCTCTGATGTCCATGCTGCTGATTTGGTTCATTTGGTTCATGCTTTTCATCTGGCTCATCCTGATCGGCCTGGGGGCTCTGGTGAGGGTTCGGTGACCCCTCCTCAAGGGGGGGGTACTGTTGTGAATTCTGCTTTTGGGCTCCCTCCGGTGGTTGTAGGTGGTAATGCAGTTTTCCCTGGGTTGCAGTCCTGGTCAGGTGTATCTGCAGTTCTGACTGGGGTATTTAGGCATGCAGGATTTATTAGTCCTTGCCAGTTGTCCATGGTTGTTGGGAGGTTTTGGTCCTGGTTTGGTTCCTTCTGCCTTCTGCCAAATCAGCAAAGATAAGTGTATGGTTTTGTTTCTGTGGCACACATGCTGTGTGCTTAATAATTCTGTGCTATTCATTGTTTTTTGTCCAGCTTAGATTGTGTCAGTATTTTCTCAGTCTTGTTGGATTCTCTGGAGTGGCAGATATACATTCCATGTCTTTAGTTAGATTGTGGAACTTTTTGTATTATCTGCTGTGGATATTTTTGGAAGGGTTTTAATACAGACCGCTTAGTATTCTGTCCTGTCTTTCCCTATTTAGCTAGAGTGGCCTCTTTTGCTGAATCCTGTTTTCTGCCTGCGTGTGTCTTTCCTCTCCTACTCACAGTCAATATTCGTGGGGGGCTGCCTATCCTTTGGGGTTCTGCTCTGAGGCAAGGTAGTATTCCTATTTCCATCTATAGGGGTATTTAGTCCTCCGGCTGTGTCGAGGTGCCTAGGGTTTGTTAGGCACACCCCACGGCTACTTCTAGTTGCGGTGTTAGTTCAGGTTTTGCGGTCAGTACAGTTTCCACCTACTCCAGAGAAAGTTCATGCGGCTCCAAAGTCACCGGATCATAACAGCCCTCACTATTCCCAGAGAGCCATCAGCCGGCTACGCTTTGCTGCTGCCATTATTAAACAGTGGGTCTTCTATACTATTAGGGTATGTGTCCACGTTCAGGAAATGCTGCGTTTTTGACGCAGCATTGAGCAGCATGCATAAAAAACGCAGCGTCCAGATGTTACAGCATAGTGGAGGGGATTTCATGAAATCCTGTCTCCACTATGCAGTAAAAGATGCATGCGGCACACCCGAGAAAACTCACATGCGGCGCGTCTTTTAAGAACGCAGCATGTCCTTACATAGCAGAAAAAACTCAAAGACAATGCAGGTGACCTGCCAGTGACCTCAGGTGCAGATTTGGTCAGGATTTTACCTGCATAAAATCCTGACCAAATCCTGAAGCAATCCTGAACGTGGACACATACCCTTATTGCGTATGCAGTGAGTGGCAGGGCTGCCCAAAACTTGGATGCACCCCAATACCCCTTTGAAGAGACGTACAAGAGGTCTTCCTGAAAATAGTGTTCCCATTATTAGGAAGTGGGTGTCCCATAGTGTTTTCCTATGCAGTGAATGCAAGGGCTGCCAAAAATGTGGAGGAACTCCAATGCCCCTTGGAAAATACGTAGAGGTCAGAGGGCCTCCTGAAAAAATGTTCCCATTATTAGGAAGTAGGTCTCCCATAATGTTTTCCTATGCAGTGAAGCAATGGCTGCCAAAAATTTGGAGGAAATCCAATGCCCCTTGGAAGAGAAGTAGAGTTCAGAGAGCCTCCGGAAAAAATGTTCCCATTATTAGGAAATGGGTCTCCCAAAGTGTTTTCCTATGCAGTGAATGCAAGGGCTGCCAAAAATTTGGAGGAAATCCAATGCCCCTTGGAAGAAACGTAGAGGTCAGCGGGCCTTCTGAAAGCAATGTTCCTATTATTAGGAAGTGGGTCTCTCATAGTGTTTGCCTATGCAGTGAAGCAATAGCTGCCAAAAATTTTGAGGAACTCCAATGCCCCTTGGAAGAGTTGTAGAGGTCAGAGGGTCTCCTGAAATAAATTATCCCATTATTAGGAAGTGGGTCTCCCATAGTGTTTGTCTATGCAGTGAAGCAATGGCTGCCAAAAATTTGGAGGAACTCCAATGCCCCTTGGAAGAGACGTACAGGTCAGAGGGCCTCCTGAAAACAATGTTGTCATTATTAGGAAGTGGGTCTCCCATAGTGTTTGCCTATTCAGTGAATGCAAAGGCTGCTAAAAATTAGGAGGCACTCCAATGCCCCTTTGAAGAGACGTGGAGGAGGGCCTCATAAAAAAATGTTCCCATTAGAAAAGAGCGGGTCTCCTATACTTGTAATGCCCATGCACTAAGTGTATGGGTTAACAAACATTTACCTCTCTCTAAAAAATTGTTTTTACGGGCATCATAAACACCCTTTAAAAAAATGATGTTGGTGTTGCATCATGGACCATGGTCACCCTGGTGATCTGGTGTAGGATGAGGATGAGGAGAAGGAGGAGGACAACAGCAAATAGCCAAAATCAGGAAGTGTATACACCATGTGTGGGTGTGAAGACGTGCATGGGAATAGACCTCCCAAAAAAGAGACTGAATTTGAGGTCATGTTATGCTGCTATCATTCGGTGGTGCTGAGAAGTCTGGACCAATCCAGCCCTTGTTCATTTTTATAAGAGTCAGCCTGTCATCATTTTCAGTTGGCAGGCGGATGTGCTTATCAATTATAATTCCACCAGTGGCACTAAAAGCCTGCTCTGACAAAGCACTAGATGCAGGGCAAGCCAGGTCCTTCAAGGGTTAGAAAGCCAGTTCAGACCATGTGACCAGCTTGGATACCCAATAATTATGAGGCACAGAGGAATCACGAAGGATGCTGGTACGGTCAGCAAGGTACTCCCTCAGCATCTTCCCAAACTTTGCACTCCTTGTGAGAGTACCCCACGCCTCAGGGCCTGTGCGATGTGAGGGACTGAGAAAACACTCCCAGAACTTTGACTGTTCCCCTGCCTCTGTTGGATTGAAGTTGTGTCTCTCTCACCTGTACTCTTTGGCTGTCCAACAAACTGTGATCTCTGTCGCCAGCGTTTTCAGATGGTAATTTTTTGTAATAATTCCGAAACACGTGCCGTCTGGTACTGCCCCATTTTAGTAGACCTGTCCACCTCAGGAATAATAGATATAAAGTTCTCCTTGTAGCGTGGGTCTAGAAGTGTCACCAACCAGTAATGACTGTCACCCAAAATTTTGAGAACTCGAGGGTCATGAGAAAGGCAGCGTAACATACTCAGCCATGTGTGCCAGACTGCTAACAGACAAAACTTCCGTGTCCTCACCAAGAGGACAAATGACCATGCTCTCCTTCTCCTCCTCTCTGTCCTCAGGCCATCCATGCTGAACAGACGGTATGACAGTTGTGCAGGTAGTACCATCTATAGCACATGAAACCAGCTCCTGTTCTTCCTTCTCCTCCTCCTCTTCCTCATTGTCACCCAGTCCACTTTGGGATGACATGAGACTGGGCTGTGTGTAATCACCCTGTATGTTCCTTGCTCCATCTCATCGTGCTCTGCCTGCAATGCATCCTCTTTCATTGTGAGCAGAGAGCGCTTCAGAACACAGAGAAGCAGAATGGTGATGCTAATTATGGCATCATCACTGCTCACCATCTTCACGGAGTCCTCAGTTTTGGAGGATGGTACATATGTCTGACATCCATGTCCATTCCTGAGTTCTTATGTGTGGAGTCTGAACTGTATAGCAATGGCCTTGTTGATGCTGGAAGCCAACAACTGCCCTCTTTTGCTCACAAATCCTTTCTAACATCTGCAGTGTAGAGTACCAATGCGTGGGGATATCACACAACAGTCAGTGAGCGTGAAGCTGCAACGCACAGCAAGTGCGGTGGAAGCTGTAACTGACTTACTAAAATGGGCACACAGGCGGCGTACTTTGACAAGGAAATCTGGCAGCTCCGGCTAGGTTTTGAGAAACTGCTGAACCATGAGGTTAAGTACATGGGCCAGGCAATGTGCGTTTGTGAGCTCGCCTAACCTCAGTGCCGCCACCAGGTTCCGGCCATTGTCACACACGACCATGCCTGGCTGTAGGTTCAGCGACGTCAGCCACAGATCTGCCTGCTCTTTCAGAGCTGTTGACAACTCTTCAGCATTGTGCAGTTTGTCACCTAAGCATATTAGCTTCAGCACAGCCTATTGCCGCTTGGCTGAGGCAGTGCTGCAGTGCTTCCAGGTTGTGACTGATGTGGTCATTTTGGAGATGGATGCTGAAGATGAGGAGGAGGAAGTGCAGGAGCTGTAGGCTGTGGGGGCAAGCCTGATTGACCTAGGGCCCGCAATCCTTGGCGTCGGGAGGATGTTTCCATTGAAAAGGTCTGACTGGGTCCCGGCTTCCACTATGTTAACCCAATGTGCATTGAGCGAGATGTACCATCCCTGCCCACAAACACTTGTCCACGTGTCCGTGGTTAGGTGGACTTTCCCTGTAACTGCACTGTTGAGGGCATGGCTAATGTTGTGGGACACGTGCTTGTGTAATGTGAAGACAGCACATGGGAGAAATAGTGGCGGCTGGGGACCGAGTACCGAGGGATGGCCACTACATCAGATTGCGGGAAGCTTCCTTCTCCATGAGCCTAAAAGGTAACATTCTGAGCGGAAGCAGTCGCGAAATGTGGGAACTTAGTAGTGTGGCCCTGTGGGTCATTGGCTGTGTATTTTAACTTGCATTCCAAGGTCTGGGATATGCACAACTGAACGCTGTGCTGGGACAAGGATGTGGACATGCTTGTTGATGGTGCTAGTTGAATGTGTGCAACGACAGGTGCAGGGTAGGTGGCATTTTTGCATGCACCATGGACAAGGGATTGGCTTGCACGCACAACAGAAGAAGAAGCAGTTGTTTCACCAGGGCCGAACTGGCCATCTGGCAATTCTGGCAAATGCCAGAAGGGCCTGTCTGGTCATGGGCTGTCTTGTCTAATACGTTGTTAACAGAATCGGTGTTCTCAAAACACCCATACTGTTAAGAGTTGTGATGGAGCACAAAGTTGCTGACTCCGTTCCTTACCCCAGCAGGCCACAGGTATCATTGGAGATATTGGTCTTGTAGAAAATCTTCCTTTCCTTCATCCAAGGTAATATTAGTAATTTATCCCATCTGGTTCATGGGGATGGGAACAACATAGGCCTGTGTAATTTCAAATGCCAGGGCTGAATTTCAGCCCCAGTCCATAACTGGGTATCACCCCCAGACACTGTTTCTGGACCCTGGGGTTCGGCCTACAAAGTCGGGTGCTTTGCTGCCATGTGCCTGATCATGCTGGTGTTGGTAAGGCTGGTGGTTTTGCTAGCCCTACTGTTGCTGGCCTGGCAAATGGTGCAAATGGCCTTTTTGGGGTTATTGGCAGAGTCTTAAAAAAACAAAAAGACCTAACAGTTGGACTGGCAACTTCTGTCATGTTGGTGTTACAGAGAACGGATGCCCATCTTCTGTCTAAGGCATCCACACTGCTACTTCCTGCCTGTTGGGGTGCTATGCCTCCCTCCCTCTGTGTGCTGCTGTCCTCGCTCTGCATGTCCTCCTGCCAGCTTGGGTCAGTTATGATATCACCCACCACATCGACTTTCACTTCCTCCTGACTTTCTGGCAATTGTGTATCATCATCGTCCACTTCTTGTGACACTTTCCCTCTGTCGCCTTCATGTGACCGTGGCTGCTCAAATATTTGGGCATCGCTACATGTGATCTCCTCTTTCCCCACCTCAAGTAGACCGGGTGAGAGGTCCAAATCTATAAATGTAAAAGTGAACAGCTCTTCGGATTGTCCAAGTGTGGGATCAGTTTTCTCCGAGCACTTGGCATGGTGGGAGGAAGGAGGATCAGGGTGAGGAATATGCAGTGCAGACTCACGGCTACTGAGACTTGACCATGTGGAAGACATAATGGTGGTGGTGGTAAAGTGAATGGAAGCATTATCCGATATGCAATCAACAACCTTTTGACACTGCTCTAGGTTCAATAGTGGCGTGCTGCAGTCCCTTAGTAATTCGTACAGGAAGGTCTGGCGTGAAGACGTTGGTGTTTGTTATGGCACAATTTCAGCTTGCCCATGGCCTCGGCCTCTGCATGCACAATCAACATCACCATCACGTCCAGTTCCCCTTCCCTTGCCACTTGCCTTGCCAATTTTAAATAGAGTAAAATATTTTCCATGTTCACTACAAATGGTTGAATTTTGAGCGAATTTTTATGTGATCCATGTGACGGACAAACCACAGTTTTACATAGCTGGCCTGTAGGTAACTGTTTTTACTAGGGTCAGGGCCGTATTTGCCACTAGGCACTTGAGGGCACGTGCCTAGGGTGGGGCCATGCAGGGGGGCGGCACCTGAGCAGGTGTGTGTGCTCTTTTTTTTTTTTTTTTATGCAAAGTCCGGTCCGGCCGGGGGTCACCTTAAGGCTTAAGCCCCTCCCCCCTCGCCGCCCCCCCGACGCTGCCTCCTTGCCCATACACACTATGATTGATGCATACTCACCTCACCTGCTCCAGCGACGCCTGGTCTGCTCTCAGTGACCGCACCCTCGCTGTGTGAGCGGTCACATGGTACCGCTGATTAAGGTCATGACCTTAAATCAGCGGTACCACCTGACCGCTCATACAGGACGACGAGGGTGCTGCGCCGGGACACAGCACAGAGGTGGAGGATCCCGTTCTTCTGCGCGCCGTGCGCGGTGTGAGGTGACACAGCCAGGTGAGTATGATGACAGCCAGGGACGGGGGGAACCGGGGAGGATGAAGGAGGAGGATCGAGGAGCCCGGCAGGCGGCAGCCACAAGATAGATGGGGAGCGGTGGGGCAGGCTGCCGATGAGCCACGCATGGGGGATGGGAGATGACGAGCCAGAGCCACCAATGCCACCATGCATGCATGCATACAGGGGGGGATGGGAGATGAGCCACACATACAGGGGGGGATGGGAGATAAGCCAGAGCCACCATGCATACAGGGAAGGAGGGGGAGATGAGCCATGCACACAGGGGGGGTGAATATGAGCCATGCATACGGGGGGGTGAATATGAGCCATGCATACAGGGGGGGGTGAATATGAGCCATGCATACAGGGGGGGTGAATACGAGCCATGCATACAGGGGGGTGAATATGAGCCATGCATACAGGGGGGGTGAATATGAGCCATGCATACGGGGGGGTGTATATGAGCCATGCATACGGGGGGTGTATATGAGCCATGCATACGGGGGGGTGTATATGAGCCATGCATACAGGGGGGGTGTATATGAGCCATGCATACGGGGGGGTGTATATGAGCCATGCATACGGGGGGGTGAATATGAGCCATGCATACGGGGGGGGTGAATATGAGCCATGCATACGGGGGGGGTGAATATGAGCCACGCATACAGGGGGGGAGTGTGAGCCATGCATACAGGGGGGGAATATGAGCCATGAATACAGGAGGGGGGTCATTATACAGTATCATGGAGAACTGTGTGGCCATTATACAGTATTGAGCATCATGTGTGGCCATTGTACAGTATTGAGCATCATGTGTGGCCATTATACAATATGGAGCATCATGTGTGGCCGTTATACAGTATGGAGCATCATGTGTGGTTGTTATACAGTATGGAGCATCATGTGTGGCTGTTATACAGTATGGAGCATTATGTGTGGCCATTATACAGTATGGAGCATCATGTGTGGCCGTTATACAGTATGGAGCATCATGTGTGGCCGTTATACAGTATGGAGCATCATGTGTGGCCGTTATACAGTATGGAGCATCATGTGTGGCCGTTATACAGTATGGAGCATCATGTGTGGCCGTTATACAGTATGGAGCATCATGTGTGGCCGTTATACAGTATGGAGCATCATGTGTGGCCGTTATACAGTATGGAGCATCATGTGTGGCCGTTATACAGTATGGAGCACTGTGGCCATATTTTTTCGTTTATAATTATTGTATATAAAACAGTGTGATCAGCAGTGCTAAATGGCTGTGGTTGGGACGTGGATATGGGTGTGACTAGTTGTGAAATGGGTGTGGTCAGAGGCGTGGCCTAAAATTTGCCACGGCGCGCTACGCGCGCCGCACACTTTCTGTCTCCTTCCCTTCTTCAAAAGTTGGGAGGTATGGTACCGCATTTGCAAAATCATAAGTGCCGCAAATCCCATAGGGAATGAATGAGGTCGAACGCAGTGTTGCCGGAAGTGATCCGTTACGCGGCACATGCAGAAAAACTGCCGGATTTGCTGCAAAAGGCGACTTTCACATCAGCGATTCTTGCTAAAGTCACTGCTGATAGTGTCATACTCACCAAAGGGGTGGGGGTGCAGCACTAAAAGTGCCTAGGGCAGCAGAAACCCTAAATACGGCCCTGACTAGGGTTGAGCGAAACGGGTCAGCCTTTTTCAGAAGTCGCCGACTTTTGGCAAAGTCGGGTTTCATGAAACCCGACCCCTGTGTGGGGTCGGCCATGAGGTCAGCGATCTTCTGAATCTGGTATCGGAATTCCGATACCGAGTTCCGATATGTTTGCGATATCGGAAATCGGTATCGGAATCCACATTTAAGTGTAAAATAAAGAATTAAAATAAAAAATATTGATATACTCACCTCTCCGACGCAGCCTGGACATCGCCGCTGGTAACCGGCATCTTCCGTTCCTAAGAATGGCGCTTGAAAGACCTTTCGATGACGTCACGGCTTGTGATTGGTCGCGGCCGCCCACGTGACCGCTCAGCGACCAATCACAAGCCGTGACGTCATCCCTCAGGTCCTAAATTCCTCATTCTAGGAATTTAGGACATGAGAATTACGTCACGGCTTGTGATTGGTCGCTGAGCGGTCACGTGGGCGGCAGCGACCAATCACAAGCCATGACGTCATCAAAAGGTCCTTCACGCGCTCATTCTTAAGAAGGAAGGCTGCCGGAAAGAAGCCGAGGGTGAGTATATTCCTATTAGGTATATACTCACCCTCGGACGTGCCCTGCTTCTTTCTGGCAGCCTTCCTTCTTAAGAATGAGCGCGTGAAGGACCTTTCGATGACGTCACGGCTTGTGATTGGTCGCTGCCGCCCACGTGACCGCTCAGCGACCAATCACAAGCCGTGACGTAATTCTTATGTCCTAAATTCCTAGAATGAGGAATTTAGGACCTGAGGGATGACGTCACGGCTTGTGATTGGTCGCTGAGCGGTCACGTGGGCCGCCGCGACCAATCACAAGCCGTGATGTCATCGAAAGGTCTTTCAAGCGCCATTCTTAGGAACGGAAGATGCCGGTTACCAGCGGCGATGTCCAGGCTGCGTCGGAGAGGTGAGTATATCAATATTTTTTATTTTAATTCTTTATTTTACACTTAAATATGGATCCCAAGGCCTGAAGGAGAGTTTCCTCTCCTTCAGACCCTGGGAACCATAGTATCCCATTGCACTGCATTGGGTTTCGTGTTTCGGCCGACCCCGACCCCGACTTTTTTATAGGATCGGCCGATTTCACTCGACCCGACTTTTGAGAAAGTCGGGTTTCGTGAAACCCGACCCGATCCTATAAAAATAAAAGTCGCTCAACCCTAGTTTTTACCAGCAAACTGTTTCGATAACTTCGCTAACACACTGCAAAAATATTTAATAGGAGGCCAGAATTTTCAGAATTTGGAGCGCACTTTTTATCTCTGATCCGTGTGATGGACAAACCACAGTTTTAAATAGCTGGCCTGTAGTTATAGTAAAAAGTGAGAGCAGCACAGAAAAAACAAATTCTGGGTGCAAAGCCCCTCAGGCATTTACCAAACCTTATAATGAGAGTCCAAAAAGTCAGAGGCAGCACACCATTGCAAATGAGTTCAAAAAGTGTTCTGGTTTAATAGCCCATCATGGCGACGTTGCAGCTCATGGAGAGCCTTTCTCAAGCCTGTATGTAGCTATTTTTAACAGCAAACTGTTTCAATAACTTTGCTAACACACTGCAACAAAATTTAATGGGAGGCCAGAAATGGCAGAATTTGGAGCGCACTTTTTATCTGTGATCTGTGTGTGATGAACAAATCACAGTTTTAAAAAGCTGACCTGTAGGTAACTATTTTTACCAACAAACTGTTTCATTAAGTTCGCTAAGCTAACACAGTGCAACAAAATGTAAAGGGAAGCCAGAAATGGCAGAATTTGGAGCGCACTTTTTATCTCTGATCCGTGTGTGATGGACAACCAACAGTTAATAGCTGGTATGTAAAAAAATTATTCCTGGCCCCTGCAGCAGCAGACAGACTATATGCATTACAGTCTACCACATACACTGACGGTCTGCCTGCCTGCAGCTTTATTAGTCCTCAGAAGGACTGTTAGTTGAGATGGATATGTTTAGAATATATGGTATACCCACACTAAGTAAGAACCAAGAAAATCTCTCCCTAGCTCAACAGCAACTCTCCCTACACTGCCTGATTCCAGAGTAGACTGTGACGAGCATGGCGGCTCCAGGTCTGATATAGATCTGATGATGATGTGCGGCCAGCCAATCACTGTAATGCCACAACCAACATGGCTGAGGCATTACAGTGTGTGGCAGACAATCCCTGCATGTTCATTGGCTTTGTAAAGAGCACCAAACATACAGGGCGTGGACCTGAGCTCCCACCGAGCAACCGCAGAAATACTCGGTGAGCTCCGAGCATCTCGAGCAGTGAGATGCTCGGGCAAGTAACGAATAGTAGTGGCGAGCATGCTCTCTCATCACTAGTTTTCACCTTTACTGTAGCATGTATTTTGATTCCAACATCTAGGACATGTATAGATGTGGAATTATATTTTAACTAAAATTTTACCAACGGATATTATTTTTTGAGAAAATGTTCAAACTTCTGAGGCTCCTTTTTTGTAACCTTACCCAGTACAAAAATGTAATCTACTTACCTGTGACAGAGTTCAACCTATTTGAGTACAGTCATGTGACCTCAAATTAAGACATAAAAATGTTAGCAAGACTTGCTGCTGTAGAGGGACCCTATTGTAGTAACCTTCAGCTGCAACTAACAATTAGAACCAAATATAAAAAAGTTTTGTGCATGAATAGTATCAAGCGCAAACAGGAACAATTCAATGTTTTCTTTTGATAGCACTGCATAATTTCATACTCTATGCTTAAGGGCCCCCATGCCTTCAGAATAGAAAATGTTAATGTAAATGATGGAAAATGTCAAATCTATTATGTTAATTGATGGTACAATCAGGTAGAAATTTGCTAGTCGTAGGAATGGGAGTAGAGGTAAATTCTTAATTATTGTAGATGAGAAGTACAAAATTGCTACAGGATGATGATCATATGTTAATGCTTTATTCATATTTTCTGAAATTTGGCGGGACATAATAAAGTCCAATTCCTGCAATGATTAATGTGAGACTACTGTATCTTGATGTCTCTTGCTTCTATAGGCTGTAAACACTCAGCCCTGAGAGGTTAACCAGGGTCTACAATTTCAGAGCATTTCTTTTAAAGGGAACCTGTCACCCCGTTTTTTCAGGATGAGATAAAAATACCATTAAATAGGGCCTGAGCTGTGCTGGACAATAGTGTATTTTGTGTACCCTGATTCCCCACCTATGCTGCCGAAATACCTTACCAAAGTCGCCGTTTTCGCCTGCCAATCAAGGTAGTCTGGTCAAATGGGCGTGGTGAAATCGCGGCGGAAATTTTCCTGAAGCCGAGTTCGCATATCGGCTTCAGGAAAATGGCCGCAGCGATCTCCATCTGCGCACGCGCGGCATCCCGCGGCCATTTTCCTGAAGCCCCGGACAGCAGAGCGCTCCATCTGCGCACGCGCAGCCTCAGGAAGATGGCTGCCGCCAGCGATAAAGCAGTGAATAGCGCAGATCGCGCTCTTTTTCTTCAGCTGCACAGTGCATTCCGCTGTTGGGCATGCGCAAACCACTACGCCACTAACGGAAAGATAAGCAAGATCTGGGGGAGAAGAAGCGATTTCACCACGCCCATTTGACCAGACCACCTTGATTGACAGGCGAAAACTACGACTTTGGTAAGGTATTTCGGCAGCATAGGTGGGAAATCAGGGTACACAAAATACACTATTGTCCAGCACAGCTCAGGCCCTATTTAATGGTATTTTTATCTCATACTGAAAAAACGGGGTGACAGGTTCCCTTTAACTATCTCTAAGAAGTTTATTTGATACAAATTAGTTCACTAGCAAATATATAAGAAATGTAAAGAATGTAAAGAGACATAACCTGGAATGAAATATTAGTTGGAAACTGATATTTTTTATCATTTTGGACATTGAACATACAAGTTGTAATGCTCGCGCCCTGACTGGGTGGTGCAAGTGAGGATTGTGGCCCCACTGTGCCACAAACCAGACTACCCTAGAGGGGCGTGACTAAGCAGCAACCCTGGTGTTCACTGGAGCCTCTAGTGGTGAGGTCAGGCTTGTGTGGCAGGTACCTACCAGGTACCACTCCAGGGCTGTGTCTGGCTGTAGCAGCTGATCCCACTGGGGAATGGAACACTAGGAACAGGTGCGGTCAAGTACAGACGGGCACGACTGGTACTCTCGCGGGCAGGACTGCCACTCTGGCAGGCAGGTGGGCATGGTTGGCACTCTGGCAGGCAGGAACCGCTAACTCTCTGGCAGGCAGGTGGGCATGGCTGGCACTCTGGCAGGCAGGTGGGCATAGAGGACACTCTGGCAGGCAGGCGGGCACGACTGGCACTCTGGCAGGCAGGTGGACATGGATGACACTCTGGCAGGCAGGCGGGCACGACTGGCACTCTGGCAGGCAGGCAAGCACAGCTGGCACTCTGACAGGCAGGTGGGCATGGCTGGCTCTCTGGCAGACAGGTGGGCACAGCTGGCACTCTGACAGGCAGGTGGGCACGGAACAGACTGGAGGAATCGGGACTGTAATGGGTAGGGCAGGAACACAGGCAGGTACAAGAAGTTAAAGGGAACAGATAGGAACCAGTTCAGACTGGAGAGACAAAGAGCTACAGGGTGTAGGGCGAGAGCAGAGCCGCAGGATGCAGAGAGCAGAGCAGAACCACAGGACACGGAGAGCAGAGCAGAACCGCAGGATGCAGAGAGCAGAGCAGAACTGCAAGATGTAGAGAGCAGAGGAGAGCTGCAGGACGCAGAAAGCAGATCAGAGCCGCAGGATGCAATTAGCAGATCTGAACTGCAGGACACGGAGAGCAGAGCAGAACCGCAAAATGCAGAGAGTAGAGCAGATCCGCAGGATGCAGAAAGCAGAGTAAAGCCACAGAATGCAGAGAGCAGAGCAGAGCCATAGGATGCGGAGAGCAGAGCAGAGCCGAGGGATGCGGAGAGCAGAGCAGAGCCGCAAGATGCGGGGAGTAGACCAGAGCAGAGCTGCAGGTTGCACAGAGAAGAGCTGCGGAATGCGGAGAGCAGAGCAAAGGGAGTAGACACCAGGATACACACAGCTGAGTAGAGAAGGCAACAAACAAGGATACAAAGAGGTACAGGTATAGGCTGGAGTTCAGACAGGGACAGACATGGGAACAAGTTCAGGACACAGATTCAGGCCTGGGTATACAGCCCCCACAGTCGCAGAAATGAGACACAAAGAATACAGATATGGGCCTGGGTATGCAGCCCCCATGGCAGCAGAGACAAGACAGGACCTGGCAGCTCAGAAGCTGAAAGTAGACTGAGAGAGTTTGTTGCTCAGGCATCTCCCTGTGGGCGGAGATGCCTAAAGTTTCCAATACCTCTTAGCAATAGGCTGGGGACATATTAGTAGAGTGCACACTGTCTCTATAAGACTCAGGAAGTGCCAGGACCGCCACGCTAATCATACAGCCAAGCGCCAGGAAGTATGCAGCAAGCAAGGACATGAGGTTCACAGCAAGGAGCCAGCAGAGGACAAAACTCAGCATTGCCCTGAGTGGTGAGTAAGTGTAATAATTATAGGGGATAACTCAGGAGACTCTTTGCATGGAACAAGACAACTACAGGACACAGTTTTATAAGTGGTAAAGTCTATATTATCACACAGTGATTCAAACAGGTGCAGAGAGAAACTCAAATCCACAACACTTGGTGTAAATATTAAACACAGCTTAGCAGTCTATAGGAAACTTCAGAGGAAAATGCAATCACGCAGGAATGGGTAATAGTCTCAGGTTTTTGCAGAGCAGCAACAGCTTACATGTCCAGCAAATGCAGATAGAAGTAAACACACGCATCAGATGAAGGATGATTACTGGAAACTGGTGCATGCAGCAGGAACTCAGAGCAGAGTAGCAGGATCACCACACAGGTTCACAGGAGCAGGTATATAGCCAGGGAGTCATCAGGGTCTGCAGCTGGATACAAGGCAGAATACTCTAGCACAGACTGAAGGCTGGGGTGGAGTTTTATAGCAGGAAGACAGTGCACATGAGACCAAAGACGCCATCTTGGAAAAGGGCAGAAATGCACAAAAGGTAATAAAAAAAGTTCAGAGTCCTGACATAACTCCCTCCTTAGAAGCGGCCTCAGGACGATCCTGGACCTGGTTTCTCAGGGAATCTCTGATGAAAACGAGAAATCTTCTGTTGGGCATTCCTCAGGGGGATATCCCTGCCATCTTATCAGATATTGGAGCCGATTCCTGTGAATCCTGGAATCAACAATTTCCTCCACCACAAATTGTTCTTGCCCATCAATCACCACAGGCTGTGGAGGTGGCACAACACGTCCCTGGAAGGTATTAGGAGATACAGGCTTTAGTAAAGATACATGAAAAACTGGATGTACCTTCATAGTCCTAGGCAGCTTCAGCCGGCAGGCCACAGAGCTCACAATACCGTTGATCTTGAAAGGGCTAATGAATTTCTGTCCAAGTTTTTGTGAAGGAACGTTTAACTTCAGATTCTTAGTTGCTAACCACATGGAATCTCCTACCTTGAACATGGGTGCAGGTTTACGGAATCTATCAGCCAATCTCTTATAACGTTCTTGAGCTGTGGTCAGGGATTCCTTCAGAACCTCCAGATTTTGCCTCATCGCAGTCAGCCTTTCCTCCACTGCCAGAACCGGAGAATTAATTGGACACCTAGGTAAGATACATGGATGATAGCCCAGATTGGCAAAGAAAGGTGTAAATTTAGTGGAGGCGCTCTGAGAATTGTTACATGAAAATTCGGCTAACGGCAGCAACTCCAACCAATCATCCTGGAGATGGCTGACATAGCATCTTAGATATTGTTCCTGCGTCTGGTTGGTACGCTCGGTCTGACCATTTGTCTGGGGATGGTAAGCGGAAGAGAGACAGACATTAATGTTGAGTGCAGAGCAAAACCCCTTCCAGAATCTTGAAGTGAACTGTACTCCACGGTCAGAGATGATCTCATCCGGAACCCCATGCAACCAAAAGACATTCTGTATAACCAAGTTCACTGTATCTTTAGCTGAGGGGAGGCCGGTGCACGGAACAAATGAGCAGCTTTAGTCAGGCGATCAAATACCACCATGATTGTCAGATATTTCCATAAGGCGAAATACAAAAAGAAAGTGGCACTCACCCAGAAGTTGCTGAAACAATGATTCGTCCTTTATTGAACTTTACATGGAGAGGCGGCTGGTGAATAACGAGGGTGCAGGGAGTGAACAGAGGACTACGGCCGTTTCACGCTTGTGCGCTTCTACGGGTCCATGTGCACAGCTAAAAAACGTAATTTCCTTTATAGGGGGCAGACGTGGATATGTGAAACACAGGTGAGGTTATCAACAACGATATCTAAAATATGCATAAAGATACATAAAAGCTGTACATTTCTAACATTAACCAGTACAAAACAAATAAATAATTAGGATTTTAACAAATATTATTTGAATATATCATCAAATCCCTCTTCAGAGAAAAATCGCCATGTCTAACTTGTCATTTAGACCTAACGGCCCTTGTGCGTTCGTTTTAATAATCCACCTTGCTTCCCGTTGGAGTAATAATTTATTGTGGTCACCACCTTGCGGGGGATACTTGACCACCTCCAAACCTGCAAAACGCAAGGTATCTGGGTCCGAATTATGGACATCCCGCATATGTTTAATTAGGCGGGGGCAACCTTTACCTGTGGAAATCGAGCTATGGTGTTCTCTAAATCTGTGGACAAGGGGGCGGATAGTTTTTCCTATATAAAAGAAAAAGCACGGGCAGAAAATAATATAAACCACAAATTTTGTCTTACAAGTAATAAACTGGCTAATTTTGTGATTAATTCCCCTGATGCGTATTGGATTATTTAGATATCTCAGATGACAAAAATTGCAGCTCCCACATTTGTAATTCCCTAATGGTATATGTTTCTGCATCCAATTGCTGTTAACAGGTAATACACGATTCCTTACCAAAAGATCACCCAAATTCTTAGTGCGTTTATATGCGAACCGCGGGTGATTAGCTGCAGTTTCTGCCAGATCTTTGTCATTTTGGAGTATGTGCCAGTTTTTATTAATGGCTGAGTGAATTATCTTGTCCACTGGACTATGGGCAAAAGTAAACACAAATTTTTGATGGTTATTAGTGTCCCCACCTAATTGCTTCCCTTTACTGCGATGTTTCAAGAGATCACTTTGTTTTAGTTGCCCCACTCTCTCTTCTGCTGACGCTAGAATACTAGACGGATAATTTCTTTCCAGAAAATTTGTTTTTAACATAGATATTTGTTCTTTTAAAACTCCATCATCATTATTTAATTTCCTGTATCGCACCATCTGGCTATAAGGTATACTCCTTTTTGTATGAGCCGGGTGTGCGCTATTAAAATGGAGTAAGCTGTTTGTCGCCGTTAATTTCTTATGTACCCGTGTATTTAACTTTCCGTTCACAACATCGATTTTTACGTCTAGGAAGTCTAACGAATCACCCCCAAAAGTGGCGGTAAATTGCATATTTTCATCATTCACATTATTGAGATGGGTTACAAACGCATCAAAGATGTCCTGCGAACCATCCCAAACAATGAAGATGTCATCCGCAAATCTTAAATAATTACGTATGTGTTTCAGAAAGGGATTATGAGTTGACTTTATAAATTTCTCCTCAAAGGCAGCAAGGAACAAATTAGCAAAGACACATGCAACGGGCGTACCCATTGCAGTGCCTGCGCATTGCAAGAACCACTTATCCAAAAATTTAAACGCATTGTGCGTAAGTACAAACTGAAGGCCTTCCATGATAAAGGTAATGAAGTCCCGATCTTTACCGGTGTGAGTTAAAATAGTATATATTGCATCTATACCCTTGGCCTGTGGTATTCTCGTATATAAGCTGACAATGTCAATAGATGTTAACGAGAAAGATGGTTGCCAATCGATAGACTGCAAAACGGACACAAATTCTCCTGAATCCTTAACGAAAGAAGGAATTTTCCGCAGCAGGGGTTTGAGTAGCCAATCAAGAAATTTGGACAAGGGTTCAGTAAGTGAGTTTGTGGAGTTTATACATTTGGGCTTGTTTCGAGATTTACCGAGCACGGACGTTTCCCACGTTTATTGGATCTTATTCCCTTGCTAATATGGACATTGTTCAGGAGAATGAGATGGATGCGGCATCTAGCACGTTAATGGAGCCTGGTTTATTGGCTGGTAGAGAGGGTGCGGAGGAATTCTTTATGGACTGTAACCATAAAGATGAATTAACTTTAATCAGTACAAAGACTTTAGAAATGAAAATTCAAAACCTAGCAGAGAAGGAAATTAGGCTTTATTGGACTATTAAATCTCTCAAATCATATGTGGACTGTGAACGCGTACCGAGAGGGTTACGGGTGTATAAAGACATTTCTCAATTCACGGAAGACCCCTCTTTTAAGGAAGCATGGGAAGCTATACATCTTCAATGCTCACGTAACCTGTTAGCGCTGGTAATAGCACAAAACGAAAAAGAATATATAGCTTTATGTGAGCAGTTAAATAAATCCAAAATCGAATTAGCTACACGAGTTGCGGATGAATATAACAAACAGTTCCTCAAGAAATTAGAAAAGAAATTAATAATAATTCAGATGGATACAAAACAAAAGAAAAAGGAGAAATTTTTGCGAGATAAGAATGACTTTTCAACTGGACAAATATTCTCTTGGAATAAAAATAAAAGAAAGAATTTCCAAAGGAATAGTTTTTCTAAAAGAACTAATAAATATAGATCCTCACGAGATGGTTGGATTACAGACTCGGATTCAAGTGGAATGGACGATGCAGAGACTAATGTGCCTGTTGCTTCCAATACACACAACGTCCCTTTAGAAAAAAGACCCGACGGGGAGGTCGCAAACACAAACGCGCGCAAGAAACGCAAGCAGGTGTCGTGGAGGAGTTAAATGAAAATAACCGTATGCAAATTGTCAACTTATCCAATAAAACATTGTCCAAAGAGCAGACTAAAGTACTTTCCATGGGGTTAAATTTTTGTATCCCGACCGAATTCAGCCTAACTGACTTTAAAATAGACTTATTTAAAGCTACCAGAAAATTGCATTTAAAAAATTTTTTTTCTAATATTAAAAAAGAGGGAAAAGAAAAAATCTCAAGTGTGGCATCTATTGACTTACCAGCAACAATAGGTCCTCTGGGCTTCATAGCTTCTGCAGCACCAGATTTAAATAACATTCAGGATGCACGACTTCTTGCCAGTCTCAGCGAGGAAGGTTTTGACACGGACGATACATCACCGGAGGATACAAATAGAATGGTTCCTGAACCGTTTAGGGGTGGGATCAAGTCCACCTTTATGCCCCCCATTAATCCTGGCAATCATATTGACTTATTTTATGATCTAGTGGTCAAAGACGTTGAAGCAATTGTATATCAAAGACCCTCTAAGAATCTCTCAGGTGGCGAAGAACGAGCTATATATGAAATGCAGCAGTGGGATGATGTGGTCATAAGAAAGGCAGACAAGGGAGGTAATATAGTTTTATTGGAAAAAAATTATTACATTCAGGAGGCTTTGTCGCAGCTTAATGATCGCAGTACATATGTACAACTTGACCATAATCCCACAAATAAATTTAAAGAAAAGTTGAGATCTTTGCTTAATAAGTACGTGGCAAAGGGTACATTAACTAAAAACAAAGCAGAAAAACTTTTTCCAATTTCTCCCACCATACCGTATTGGTACAGTCTGCCCAAGATTCACAAAAACGCCACTGCACCGCCGGGACGCCCGATCATATCGGGGATTGGATCACTTACTGAACCCTTGTCCAAATTTCTTGATTGGCTACTCAAACCCCTGCTGCGGAAAATTCCTTCTTTCGTTAAGGATTCAGGAGAATTTGTGTCCGTTTTGCAGTCTATCGATTGGCAACCATCTTTCTCGTTAACATCTATTGACATTGTCAGCTTATAGACGAGAATACCACAGGCCAAGGGTATAGATGCAATATATACTATTTTAACTCACACCGGTAAAGATCGGGACTTCATTACCTTTATCATGGAAGGCCTTCAGTTTGTACTTACGCACAATGCGTTTAAATTTTTGGATAAGTGGTTCTTGCAATGCGCAGGCACTGCAATGGGTACGCCCGTTGCATGTGTCTTTGCTAATTTGTTCCTTGCTGCCTTTGAGGAGAAATTTATAAAGTCAACTCATAATCCCTTTCTGAAACACATACGTAATTATTTAAGATTTGCGGATGACATCTTCATTGTTTGGGATGGTTCGCAGGACATCTTTGATGCGTTTGTAACCCATCTCAATAATGTGAATGATGAAAATATGCAATTTACCGCCACTTTTGGGGGTGATTCGTTAGACTTCCTAGACGTAAAAATCGATGTTGTGAACGGAAAGTTAAATACACGGGTACATAAGAAATTAACGGCGACAAACAGCTTACTCCATTTTAATAGCGCACACCCGGCTCATACAAAAAGGAGTATACCTTATAGCCAGATGGTGCGATACAGGAAATTAAATAATGATGATGGAGTTTTAAAAGAACAAATATCTATGTTAAAAACAAATTTTCTGGAAAGAAATTATCCGTCTAGTATTCTAGCGTCAGCAGAAGAGAGAGTGGGGCAACTAAAACAAAGTGATCTCTTGAAACATCGCAGTAAAGGGAAGCAATTAGGTGGGGACACTAATAACCATCAAAAATTTGTGTTTACTTTTGCCCATAGTCCAGTGGACAAGATAATTCACTCAGCCATTAATAAAAACTGGCACATACTCCAAAATGACAAAGATCTGGCAGAAACTGCAGCTAATCACCCGCTTTTCGCATATAAACGCACTAAGAATTTGGGTGATCTTTTGGTAAGGAATCGTGTATTACCTGTTAACAGCAATTGGATGCAGAAACATATACCATTAGGGAATTACAAATGTGGGAGCTGCAATTTTTGTCATCTGAGATATCTAAATAATCCAATACGCATCGGGGGAATTAATCACAAAATTAGCCAGTTTATTACTTGTAAGACAAAATTTGTGGTTTATATTATTTTCTGCCCGTGCTTTTTCTTTTATATAGGAAAAACTATCCGCCCCCTTGTCCACAGATTTAGAGAACACCATAGCTCGATTTCCACAGGTAAAGGTTGCCCCCGCCTAATTAAACATATGCGGGATGTCCATAATTCGGACCCAGATACCTTGCGTTTTGCAGGTTTGGAGGTGGTCAAGTATCCCCCGCAAGGTGGTGACCACAATAAATTATTACTCCAACGGGAAGCAAGGTGGATTATTAAAACGAACGCACAAGGGCCGTTAGGTCTAAATGACAAGTTAGACATGGCGATTTTTCTCTGAAGAGGGATTTGATGATATATTCAAATAATATTTGTTAAAATCCTAATTATTTATTTGTTTTGTACTGGTTAATGTTAGAAATGTACAGCTTTTATGTATCTTTATGCATATTTTAGATATCGTTGTTGATAACCTCACCTGTGTTTCACATATCCACGTCTGCCCCCTATAAAGGAAATGACGTTTTTTAGCTGTGCACATGGACCCGTAGAAGCGCACAAGCGTGAAACGGCCGTAGTCCTCTGTTCACTCCCCGCACCCTCGTTATTCACCAGCCGCCTCTCCATGTAAAGTTCAATAAAGGACGAATCATTGTTTCAGCAACTTCTGGGTGAGTGCCACTTTCTTTTTGTATTTCGCCTTATGGAAATATCTGACAGTTTCTTCTGGTTGAGCACAACCCACAGCTGATCTTTCTGCATGCTAGAGAGTCCGCTACCATTCCCGGTCAGTTGAAGCAAGTATGGACTAGTGGGTATACGCCAAGTGCCGGTCTTCTTGATTTTTTCCACCATGATTGTATTCATGCCCAACGATGTAGGCAACTCCACAATAAAGACCATTGATATAGACCCCCAAGGGCGGGACAGAACAGGTAATGGTTGTAGAAGACCCGTAGGTGCCACATGTGGAGTCTTGTAACGAGCACATACCTCGACAGAAAGAACATAGTCCTTGGTATCCTTCAGGCAAGTTGGCCACCAGAAGAATCGGCTCAGGAACTCTTGTGACTTCTGTACCCCCGTGACCAGACAACTTGGAGTCATGTACCAACTTGAGGATCTGCAGATGGATGACCTCAGGGACGTAGATACGTCGATCTCTGAACCACATGCCACCCTTAAAGACAAGATTAATATCCACAGGTGGGTTGGCCAGAAATACATCACCGTCATAGGCCTCCCTGCACTCCTTCCACAAGTCCTGATCATGGATAACTCTGATGAAATTGGCATCAGATAGAATGGTCTTGGACGGGGCTCCAGGTACAGAATCCGCAGCATGGATTCGGGATAAAGCATCAGCCTTCCCATTACGAGAACCTGGATGGTACAAGATAACAAAGTTAAATTGATTTAAAAATAAGTTCCAATGAGCCTGACGAAGAGAAAGACATCTAGCGGATCTAAGGAACTCTAAATTGCGATGGTCAGTTAGCACTATGATCTGTTCTGCAGCTCCTTGCAGATGATGCCTCCATTCTTTGAAAGCCGCAATAATATCCAGCAATTCCTTGTCTCCCACGTCGTAATTCTTCACTGCTGAGGTTAGTCTACGGGAAAAGAAAGCACAAGGATGTAGCAGACCCTTCTCTCCAGTTCTTTGGGAGAGAATAGCTCCCAAAGCATTATCAGAAGCGTCCACCTCCACAATGAAAGAAAGTGTTGGATCTGGGTGTATCAACAGCGGTGCTGATGTGAAACAGATCTTAAGCCGATCAAAAGCTTCTTGAGCCTGTGATGACCACTTAAAAGGCTTTTCTTTCTTTGTCAAGGAAGTAATAGGTCGGACAATATCAGAAAAATTTCAAATGAAGCGTCTGTAGAAATTTGCAAAACCAATAAAACGTTGGACCTCCTTAACGTTCTCAGGTACCGGCCAGTCAAGGATAGCCTGAATCTTACCTTACCAGATTCCATGTTCAGCCCCTGGGGAGAGATGATATAACCTAAGAACTGTATCTCAGAATGATGGAACTCGCATTTCTCCGGCTTAATATACAGATGGTTCTCTTTCAGACGTCTTAAAACAGTTTTGACATGTTCTTGATGTTCCTGTAGAGAGATTAGTATATCGTCCAAATAGATCACCACAAACTGGTCCAACAAATCTTTGAAAATGTCATTAGCAAGTAGTGTTGAGCGATACCTTCCGATACTCCAAGGTATCGGTATCGGATGTGTTATGACCCCAATGGCGAGGGTCTCAGAGGAACGTGGAAGTCTGCAGAATACAAAAATCCAGCTCATAGGGCAGTGGTAACTGGGTTTACCATATATCTACTCCTAACGCCAACACTAGAAGTAGCCGGGGATCATTCCTACGTTGATTCTAGATGACACGCGCCAGCCGGAGAATCTAGCTACCCCTAGTAGAGGAAATCAAAGACCTTTCTTGCCTCCAGAGAAGGGGACCCCAAAGCTGGATAGAAGCCCCCCACAAATAATGACGGTGAGGTAAGAGGAAATGACAAACACAGAAATGAACCAGGTTTAGCACAGAGAGGCCCGCTTACTGATAGCAGAATAAAGAAAGGTAACTTATATGGTCAACAAAAACCCTATCAAAATCCACACTGGAAATTCAAGAACCCCCGAACCGTCTAACGGTCCGGGGGGAGAACACCAGCCCCCTAGAGCTTCCTGCAAAGGTCAGGATGTAGATTTGGAACAAGCTGGACAAAAATACAAAACCAAAACAAATAGCAAAAAGCAAAAGGCAGACTTAGCTGATATAACTGGAACCAGGATCAGTAGACAAGAGCACAGCAGACTAGCTCTGATAACTACGTTGCCAGGCATAGAACTGAAGGTCCAGGGAGCTAATATAGCAACACCCCTAACTAACGACCCAGGTGCGGATAAAAGGAGTGACAGAAAAACCAGAGTCAAAAAAAACTAGTAACCACTAGAGGGAGCAAAAAGCAAATACACAACACGGATGATATCGGCCGATATCCGAAAAATATCGGATATCGCCGACACCGAAACCCGATACCAATGCAAGTCAATGGGACACAAGTATCGGAAGGTATCCTGGATGGTTCCCAGGGTCTGAAGGAGAGGAAACTCTCCTTCAGGCCCTGGGATCCATATTGATGTAAAAAATAAAGAATTAAAATAAAAAATATGGATATACTCACCCCTCTGGTGGCCCCTGGACCTTACCGATGTAACCGGCAGCCTCCGTTCCTAAGAATGAGGAGTGAAGAACCTTCGATGACGTCGCGGCTTGTGATTGGCCTCGTGACCGCTCATGTGACTGCTCACGCGACCAATCACAAGCCGCGACGTCATCGCAGGTCCTAACCTCACTGCATTCTTAGGAACGGAGGCTGCCGGTTACATCGGTAAGGTCCAGGGGCCGCCGGACAGGTGAGTATATCCATATTTTTTATTTTAATTCTTTATTTTTTACATGAATATGGATCCCAGGGCCTGAAGGAGAGTCTCCTCTCCTCCAGACCCTGGGAACCATACACTGGGAACTTCCGATTCCGATTTCAAAGATGTCAGATTCATCATCACAGTTGTCATACTCCCCTACTGCTGCTAGCACCTTGTTAGGCCGTCTAGGACACTTAGGACAATTGATCAAGAAGTGATCAGACTGGCCGCAGTCTAGGAGACTTCAGAGGAAAATGCAATCATGCAGAAATGGGTAATAGTCTCAGGTTTTTGCAGAGCAGCAACAGCTTACATGTCCAGCAAATGCAGATAGAAGTAAACACACACAGCAGATGAAGGATGATTACTGGAAACTGGTGCATGCAGCAGGAACTCAGAGCAGAGTGGCAGGATCACCACACAGGTTTACAGGAGCAGGTATATAGCCAGGGAGTTATCAGGGTCTGGAGCTGGATACAAGACAGAATACTCTAGCACAGACTGAAGGCTGGGGTGGAGTTTTATAGCAGGAAGACACAGTGCACATGAGACCAAAGACGCCATCTTGGAAAAGGGCAGTAATGCACAAAAGGTAATAAAAAAATGTTCAGAGTCCTGACAGTAAGATGGGAGATGAGAAGCCATGCAGTGATGCCTGCTGGGATGTTACACAGGTGCTTCTCACAAAATTATAATATAATAAAAAAGTTAATGTATTTCAGTTCTTCAATACAAAAAGTGAAACTCGTATATTATGTAGAGTCATTACAAACAGAGTGATCTATTTCAAGTGTTTATTTCTGTTAATGTTGATGACTATGGCTTACAGCCAATGAAAACCCAAAAGCCATTATCTCACTAAATTAAAATATTTAGCAAAAAAAACTGCAATGGCTTCCTAAGCATTTTAAAAAGATCCCTTAGTCTGTTTCAGTAGTCTTATGGATGTGCCAATTCTGGGACAGCTAATGTTTTTAGTATGGGAGGGGGCCAATATCTATGGCTTTTCCTAGGCTATTAATAGCCCACAGCTGTCTGCCTAATCTTTGCTGGTTACTAATTATAGGGGGACCCTACATATTTTTTTGGGGTGAGTCCCCAATTTTAATAACCAGGAAAGGCTAAGTATACAGCTGTGAGCTGATATTAATAGCCTGGGAAGATCCATGAGTATTACCCCCTTCCCAGGCTATAAACATCTGCCCCAGTTGTCCACTTTCCCTCTGTTGGTTACTAAAATGTTGGGAGATCCCTCACCATTTTTTTTTCAGAAAATAATTTAGTAAGTTAAAAGAAACATGTACAGTAAGCTACACAAGCACTGTGCTAATTATATGTGTGATTGGCATCTTTATATCTACCTATTCTCTATATGTATATACAAGTGCTTCTCACTAAATTAAAATATCATCAAAAAGTTAATTAATTTTAGTTCTTCAATACAAAAAGTCAAACTCATATATTATTTAGAGTCATTACAAAAAGAGTGATCTATGTCAAGTGTTTATTTCTGTTAATGTTGATGATTATGGCGTACAGCCAATGAAAACCAAAAAGTTAAATCTCAGCAAATTAGAATAATTAACAAAAAACACTTACAAAGGCTTCCTAAGCATTTAAAAAGCTCCCTTAGTCTGTTTCAGTAGGCTCCACAATCATGGGGAAGACTGCTGACTTGACAAATGTGCAGAAGGCAGTCGATGACACACTCCACAAGGAGGGTAAGCCACAAAAGATCATTGCTAAAGAAGATGGCTGTTCAGAGAGTGCTGTATCCACGCATATTAATGGAAAGTTGAGTGGAAGGAAAAAGTGAGGTAGAAAAAGGTGCACAAGCAGCAGGGATAACTAAAGCCTTGAAAGGATTGTTAAGAAAAGGCCATTAAAAAATTTGGGGGAGATTCTCAAGGAGTGGACTGCTGCTGGAGTCATTGCTTCAGTAGCCACCACACACAGACATATTGCATTCCTTGTGTCAAGCAACTCATGACTAATAGACAATGCCAGAAGCATCTTACCTGGGTCAAGGAGAAAAAGAACTGGACTGTTGCTCAGTAGTCCAAGGTGTTGTTTTCAGATGAAAGTAAATTTTGCATTTCATTTGGAACTCAAGGTCCCAGAGTCTGGAGGAAGAGTGGAGAGGCACAAAATCCAAGGTGCTTGAGGTCTAGTGTGCAGTTTCCACAATCAGTAATGGTTTAGGTAGCCATGTCATTTGCTGGTGTAGGTCCACTGTGTTTTATCAAGACCAAAGTCAGCGCAGCCGTCCACCAGGAACATTTAGAGCACTTTATGCTTTCCTCTGCTGAAAAGCTTTTTGGAAATAGAAATTTAATTCTCCAGTTGGACTTGGTACCTGTCGACACTGCCAAAAGTACTGAGACCTGGTTTAAAAACAACAGTATCACTGTGCTTGATTGGCCAGCAAACTCGCCTGAACTTGTCAAGAGGAATATGAGAGACACCAGACCCAACAATGCAGACGAGCTGAAGACTGCTATAATAGCAACCTGCGCTTCCATAACACCTCAGCAGTGCCACAGGCTGATATCCTCCGTGCCACGCCCCATTGATGCATTAATTGATGCAAAAGAAGCCCCAACCAAGTATTGAGTGTATTTATTGAATATACATTTCAGTAGGCCAACATTTCAGATTTTAAAATCATTTTTCAAGCTGGTGTTGTAAAGTATTCTAATTTGCTGACATAATGACTTTTGGGTTTTCATTGGCTGTAAGCCATAATCATCACATCAATAGAATAAACACTTGAAATAGATCACTCTGTTTGTAATGACTCTATATAATATATGAGTTTCACTTTTAGTATTGAAGAACTGAAATAAATTAACTTTTTGATGATATTCTAATTTGGTGAGAAGCACCTGTATATTGTAAGTAGCGTTACAATGCTGCCTGGCCACTTTAAAGTGATTGTATTTTATGTATTGGTGTAACCTGTGTTTCTATTCTAACTAGTTGTCCTTTATTGGACATATCCTTCTGTATCACATGTTGATGGGTATAAGTCACAATAAGGGAAATTACTATTTAAGTAGCTAATCCAAATAACATTAAAAGGGTTGTCCGGTATACAATGGAAAGTCTGCATTCACTCTATGTGACTGCAGGCTTTTGAATCCCCCAGTGCATGCATTGTGCACTCCGAGATTTTGACAGTTTCTGAGCTGAGAATGGCAGTAATGTATGTGTTTATGCATACACCCTGGCAGAAGTCATCTAGTGGGGTTGTGGCCTCACTACATAAAAGTGTACAGAAATAATAGAATTCTTAGTTTTTTTTACATAGTACTGACATATTCTGTAACAATTTACAATTCGGAGAGGACATATAAAACCAGAATAAGACATCTATAATATAAAGCTGGGAGTGTCACTCAGTCCAAAGCCTTTATAGACTGCGCAAGCGTGACACGCCTGTGCAGTCTGGACCCCACAGAGTTATGCTGCTGGGGATAAGGATTGTGGCCCAGGAGATCGCGGTATGCATAAGCACTGAACGCATACCGCGATCTCTGGCTCCGCAAACAGAGCACCCTGTGAGAAACGCAGCGGCCTGGGAGGAGGGAAGTGTGTTGGCTGAATGTGGGTGGTGACTGTGTGCATGTCTATGTATGGGGTCTGCATGTCTGTGTGTGGGTCTGCGGGACTGTGTGCAGAGTCGGTGGGACTGGGTGTGGGGTCGGCAGGGCTGTGTGGGGGTCAGCAGGGTTGTGTGCAGAGTCAGCGGGGCTGTGTGCGGGGTCTGCGGGCCTGTGTGTGGAGTCAGCGGGGCTGTGTGTGGGGTCGTCGGGGCTGTGTGCGGGGTCGGCAGGGGTCTGTAGAGCTGTGTGCGGAGTCAGCAGGCTGTGTGCGGGGTCGGCAGGGCTGTTTGCGAGGTCGGCGGGGCTGTGTGCGGGGTCAGCGGGGGACTGTGGGGCTGTGTGCGGAGTCGGCGGGGCTGTGGGGGGTCTCCGGGGGTCTGCCAAGGCTGTGCGGGGGGTCAGTGGGGCTGTCCAGGGGTCTGCAGAGGGGTCTGCTGGGCTGTCCGGGGGTCTGCGAGGCTGACAGGGGTCTGCCGGGCTGTGTGAGCGTGTGTGTGTCTCTGTGCAGGCATCATCTGATGGGACTACAAGTCTCATCCAGCTATGCGTGCTACAGTGACAGTGATTGACAAATTAGTCAATGATGGGACAGTAGTAATCCCATCATCTGGCTAATGTGTTGAATGTAAAAAAATAAAAATAAAAAACCATACAGTGCATATATAGTTCATACTCATCATCTACACTTAATCCCCGAAGCCCTCGCTCACCTGAAAAAAAATTAACATAATAAACCAACAATATACTCCCTGTGTCCGTCGTAATCCAATTAAAACAATTGTCCCTTGACGATCTCCCGTGGAGAGCTGTAACATCAGCTGATGCGACCACTCACCAGGGGCTCTGGGATACAATGACGAAAGGTATCCTTCCGCACTGCATCCCTCCACCGCTGTGAGTACATTATAATTCATACTGTCACTTGTGGCACAGCTGCGTGGGAAAATTCCCAAACAGCATTGCCATAAAGCGAGAGAATGAACTAAAGTAACCTCTTCAGTGATGCACTGCAGGAGTCATTGTCTCCTGTCAGTGTGTCACTGAAGGCCTATAGAGCGGTCACATCTCCTGTCGTCATAGCTCTATAGGGGAGATCATCATGGGACAATCGTATTAATTGGACTACATCGGACAGAGAGTATACGGTTGGTTTATTATTTTTTATTTTTTGCAGGCGATAGAGGGCATCGCAGGAATTAGGCGTGGTTCTAAGTATGGTGAAATTAAGAATATTAAAATACTTTTTTCTGGCTGTGTCTTTTTTGTTAAATCTTTCACTACTATCGGATTAGTAATGGATAGGTGTTGTATTGATGCCTCTCCATTACTGACGGGGCTCAATGTCACCTTACAATGCAAAGGTGATGTTAACCCCTTATTACCCCATATGCCACCACTACAGGGCAGTGGGAAGAGAGAGGCTAAGTGTCGGAATTGGTGCATCATACAGATGCGCCATTTCTGGGGCGGCTGGGAGCTGGTATTTGTAGCCAGGGGGGCCAATATCCATGGCCCCTTCCTAGGCTATGAATATCAGCCTGCAGCTGTCTGCATAGACATTCTGGCTATAAAATATAGGGGGAACCAAGTCATTCTTTTGGGGGGTCCCCCTATTTTAAAAGCCAGTAAAGGCTATGCAGATAGCTTCGGGCTGATATTCATAGCCTGGGAAAGGGGCCATGGTTATTACCCCCTTCCCAGGCTACAAATATTGGCCCCCGGCTGTTGACTTTCCCCCTCTGGAGCAGAAAATTGAGCTGGAGCCCATACCAATTTTTCCCATTTTTTTTTTCAAAATCAAACATATTGTTCACTAATAAACATCGGCCTTGCTATTATAAATCTATGGATATATCTATAGATATATCTATGGATATATCTATAGATATATCTATCTATCTATACACTCCCTGACTGAAGTTACGTCGCTTATCCATGTTATGTAAATAAAAGCTTATAACCTGATGTTAAATTCATCCATTGTTGTATAAATTATTCTTTTGAAAGCTGAAACCCTCCGAAATGTGGTTTAGGTTAAGAAAATAAATTGGCATCAATGCAGAAATATTGATCAGTTAATGGACACAGAATGGTCAGATTTTGGAAGACAAAAGTTGTCACCTGGTCATATAATGCACCCAATCCTATTTTACATCCTCACCTGTGCTCAGTAAATGATCGGTTAATTAGTGTGTTTGTATAAAAAGAAACCCAGCACCCCAGACTTCACTTGAACTTCAACTTGAGCTCTGACAACATGCCAAAAATCCACCCTACGACCAAAGCCTGGAATATCAAGAGGCTGAAGACCAGATCCACTGCAGAGGTGGCTGGTACCTTTAATGTTTCTCAGCGTCAAGCCCAAGGAATTAAAAAAAGATTTGAAGAGACTGGGGATGTGTTTGACAAGCCCAGGTCCCCGCAAGACAACTGCTCAGGAGGAACGTTTGTTGATTAGAAAATCCAAAGCAAGCCCCTCTTCCACTGCAGCAGAGCTCCAAAAGGCCTGGTCACATCAAGACCCTGTGTCAACTAGAACAGTTTGTAGGATTCTGTCTAGAAATGGCCTCCATGATCGAATCAGTGCCCAGAAGCCAGCACTAAACAAAAGGCAAATAAAAAACCGTGTGGTATTTGCAAAGTCCCACAGCCTGCTAAACAGATGGACGCTAGAAAAGTGGCAGAAGGTGGATTTCTCTGATGAATCTTCAGTAGAATTACACCACAGCCACCACAAATACTGCAGGAGACCTACTGGAGCCTGTATGGATCCAAAATTCACCCAGAAAACAGATAAATTTGGTTGTGGAAAGATCATGGTCTGGGGTTACATTCAGTATGGGGGTGTGCGAAGCATTTGCAAGGTGGAAGGCAATATCAATAGCACAAAATATCAAGAAGTATTAGCTACCTCTTTATTCCAAATCATAAAAGGGGTCAAATTCTGCAGCAGGATGGTGCTCCATCTCATACATCCATCTCTACAACAAAGTACCTCCAGGCAAAAAAGATCAAGGTGCTCAAGGACTGGCCAGCCCAGTCACCAGACATGAACATCATTGAGCATGTTTGGGGTAGGACGAAAGAGGAAACTTGGAAGACAAAACCAAAGAATCTAGATGAACTCTGGGAGGCATGTAAGACTGTATTATTTGCTATTTCTGATGACTTCATTAATAAATTGTATGAATCATTGTTGAACCACCTGAATGCAGTCTTTCAAGCTCATGGAAGTCACACAAAATATTAAATATTACTCTAATAGCACCACAACTTCATTCACCAATGTTATGCAACATATATTTGTATTTTAACCCCTTAGTGACAGAGCCAATTTGGTACTTAATGACCGAGCCAATTTTTACAATTCTGACCAGTGTCACTTTATGAGGTTATAACTCTGGAACGCTTTATCGGATCCCGCTGATTCTGAGATTGTTTTTTCGTGACATGTTGTACTTCAAGTTAGTGGTAACATTTCTTCGATATTACTTGCGATTATTTATGAAAAAAATGGAAATATGGCGAAAATTTTTAAAATTTTGCAATTTTCAAAATTTGTATTTTTATGCCCTTAAATCAGAGAGATATGTCACAAAAAATAGTTAATAAATAACATTTCTCACATGTCTACTTTACATCAGCACAATTTTGGAAACAATTTTTTTTTTTGTTAGGGAGTTATAAGGGTTAAAAGTTGACCAGCAATTTCTCATTTTTACAACACCATGTTTTTTTTAGGGACCACATCACCTTTGAAGTGATTTTGAGGGGTCTATATGATAGAAAATAACCAAGTGTGACACCATTCTAAAAACTGCACCCCTCAAGCTGCTCAAAACCACATTCAAGAAGTTTATTAACCCTTTACGTACTTCACAGGAACTAAAACAATGTGGAAGAAAAAAATGAACATTTTACTTTTTTTTGCAAACATTTTACTTCAGAACCATTTTTTTTAATTTTCACAAGTGTAAAAACAGAAATTTAACCACAAATTTTGTTGTGCAATTTTTCCTGAGTACACCGATACCCCATATGTGGAGGTAAACCACTGTTTGGGCGCACCGCAGAGCTTGGAAGTGAAGGAGCACCGTTTGACTGTTTCAATGCAGAATTGGCTGGAATTGATATCGGACGCCATGTCGCGTTTGGAGAGCCCCTAATGTGCCTAAACAGTGGAAACCCCCCACAAGTGACACCATTTTGGAAACTAGACCCCCCAAGGAACTTATCTAGATGTGTGGTGAGCACTTTGAACCCCCAAGTGCTTCACAGAAGTTTATAACGTAGAGCCGTGAAAATAAAAAATCGCATTTGTTTTCACAAAAATGATTTTTTCGCCCACAAATTCTTATTTTCACAAGGGTAACAGGAGAAATTAGACAACAAAAGTTGTTGTGCAATTTCTCCTGAGTACGTCGATACCCCATATGTGGAGGTAAACCACTGTTTGGGCGCACCGCAGAGCTTGGAAGTGAAGGAGCACCGTTTGACTTTTTCAATGCAGAATTGGCTGGAATTGAGATCGGATGCCATGTCGCGTTTGGAGAGTCCCTGATGTGCCTAAACAGTGGAAACCCCCCACAAGTGATACCATTTTGGAAACTAGACCCCTTAAGGAACTTATCTAGATGTGTGGTGAGCACTTTGAACCCCCAAGTGCTTCACAGAAGTTTATAACGTAGAGCCGTGAAAATAAAAAATCTCATTTTTTCTACAAAAATGATCTTTTTGCCCCCAAATTTTTATTTTCACAAGGGTAACAGGAGAAATTAGACCACAAAAGTTGTTGTGCAATTTCTCCTGAGTACGTCGATACCCCATATATGGGGGTAAACCACTGTTTGGGCGCACCGCAGAGCTTGGAAGAGAAGGAGTGTCGTTTTACTTTTTCAATGTAGAATTGGCTGGAATTGAGATCGGACGCCATGTCACGTTTGGAGAGCCGCTGACAGGGGCGTAACTACCGCGGTCGCAGGGGTCGCAATTGCGACGGGGCCCGCAGTGCTTAGGGGCCCACCCAGTCCAGCAGACTGGGCGGGCTCCTAAGAACTCTAAGCTACAAAATGGGCCGCGGGCCCTTTAAATAATTCTTCCTTACAGGCCCTGCTGCGCGTGCACTCGCGATCACGGGTGGGACTGCACTTGACCCGCAGCAGAGCCCCTCCACCGCAGAGAGCCGCACACCACTACTATAGCTGCCACTGCTCTGTGCGCACAGGACCTGTGATGAGGTCACAGGAGGGGAGGAGTTGGAGTCACATGATCAAGGGCTTCCGTGTAGTGCAGGACAGTAGTGCAGTGCTGTTTGTCATCATGCTGGAGGAGGGTAAGCTTTTGTGTGAGGTCAGGAGGGGTTTGGGTGGATGTAGCAGAGCAGTGTGTGTATGAGGTGTACAGAGCGGAGCCGTGTGTGTATGAAGTGTACGGAGCGGAGCCGGGTGTGTATGAGGTGTACGGAGCGGAGCCGGGTGTGTATGAGGTGTACGGAGCGGAGCCAGGTGTGTATGAGGTGTACGGAGCAGAGCCGGGTGTGCATGAGGTGTACGGAGCGGAGCCGGGTGTGTATGAGGTGTACAGAGCAGAGCCGGGTGTGCATGAGGTGTACGGAGCAGAGCCGGGTGTGCATGAGGTGTACGGAGCAGAGCCGGGTGTGCATGAGGTGTACGGAGCAGAGCTGGGTGTGTACGAGGTGTACGGAGCAGAGCCGGGTGTGTACGAGGTGTACGGAGCGGAGCCGGGTGTGTACGAGGTGTACGGAGCGGAGCCGGGTGTGTACGAGGTGTACGGAGCGGAGCCGGGTGTGTACGAGGTGTACGGAGCGGAGCCGGGTGTGTACGAGGTGTACGGAGCGGAGCCGGGTGTGTACGAGGTGTACGGAGCGGAGCCGTGTGTGTACGAGGTGTACGGAGCGGAGCCGTGTGTGTACAAGGTGTACGGAGCGGAGCCGTGTGTGTACGAGGTGTACGGAGCGGAGCCGTGTGTGTACGAGGTGTACGGAGCGGAGCCGTGTGTGTACGAGGTGTACGGAGCGGAGCCGTGTGTGTACGAGGTGTACGGAGCGGAGCCGTGTGTGTACGAGGTGTACGGAGCGGAGTCGGGGGTGTACGGAGCGGAGTCGGGTGTGTACGGAGCGGAGTCGGGTGTGTACGGAGCGGAGTCGGGTGTGTACGAGGTGTCGCATCTCTGCTTCAGGAAAATGGCTGCCGCGATCTCCATCTGGGCACGCGCGGCATCCTGCGGCCATTTTCCTGAAGCCGCGGCCAGCAGAGCGCCGCTTCTGCGCACGCGCGGCCAAAGGAAGATGGCCGCCCCCACCGATCACCAATGAAATGTCGCACATCACGCTATTTTCACTCCCCTGTGCAGTGGATTCGGGACCTTGGGCATGCGCACACCACTACGCCACCAACGGAAAACTAAGCAAGATCTGGGGGAAGACACCACGCCCATCTGACCAGACCAGCCTGATTGACAGGCGAAAACGACTACTTTGGTAACGTATTTCGGCAGCATAGGTGGGGAATCGGGGTCCACAAAATACACTATTGCAATGCACAGCTCAGGCCCTATTTAACAGTATTTTTATCTCATACGGAAAAAACGGGGTGACAGGTGCCCTTTAAGAGAAAGCCAAAATAAACCCGGGACAGAAGGCGAGAGCAGGGGGGAGGTGCGGGACAGAGCCGCTTTAGGCTAGTTTCACACTAGCGTTAACTGCAATACGTCGCAAATGCGTCGTTTTGCCGAAAATACGCATCCAGCAAAAGTTCTTGCTGGATACGTTTTTTCGTCATAGACTAACATTAGCGACGCATTTGCGACGCATTGCCAAACGTCGCGTCCGTTTTGCGACGCTTGGGCGTGTGGTAGCGGACCGTCGGGAGAAAAAAACCTTACATGTAACGTTTTTTGCTCCCGACGGTCCACTTTTTCCGACCGTGCATGCGCGGCCGGAACTCCGCCCCCACCTCCCCGCACTTCCCCGCACCTCACAATGGGGCAGCGGATGCGTGGGAAAAATGCATCCGCTGCCCCCGTTGTGCGGCGGAGACCACACTAGCGTCGGGAACGTCGGCCCGACGCACAGCGACGGGTTGTTCCCGACGCTAGTGTGAAACTAGCCTTAGTCAGGAGAAGCTGAGGAGCTGCAGCCGGTTTACATCAGCCACCCCTGTACCAGAGAGGAGATTGTGAGTTGTGTATATGAGCTGGTATCTCTGGTGTGTGTGTGGTATCTGTAGTGTGTGTGTGATATCTGTAGTATGATGTGTGTGTGTGTGATATCTGTAGTGTGTGTGTGTGTGTGATATCTGTAGTGTGTGTATGTGTGTGTGTGTGTGATATCTGTAGTGTGTGTGTGTGTGTGTGATATCTGTAGTGTGAGTGTGTGTTATCTGTAGTGTGTGTGTGTGTGTGATATCTGTAGTATGATGTGTGTGTGTGTGATATCTGTAGTATGTCTGTGTGTGTGTGTGATATCTGTAGTGTGTGTGATAACTGTAGTATGTGTGTGATATCTGTAATATGATGTGTGTGTGATATCTGTAGTGTGTGTAATAACTGGTGTGTGTGTGTGTGTGTGTGTGTGTGTGTGTGTGTGTGTGTGTGTGTGATATCTGTAGTATGATGTGTGTGTGTGATATCTGTAGTGTGTGTGTGATATCTGTAGTATGTGTGTGTGTGAGGCAGCGGCGTAACTACTACGGTCGCAGCTGCAAGCGGCTCTGGCAGGTCAGGGGGCCGTGAGTCCCCTTGAGCCTGTCTCCCTTATGCTTGTGTCCCCATGTGCCAGTCTCCCTTGCCCATTAGTCCCTGTGTGTCCCCATGTGCCTGTCTCCCTTGTCCCCTTATGCTTGTGTCCCTTGTCCCCGTGTGCCAGTCTCCCTTGCCCATTAGTCCCTGTGTGTCCCCTTGAGCCTGTCTCCCTTATGCTTGTGTCCCCGTGTGCCAGTCTCCCTTGCCCATTAGTCCCTGTGTGTCCCCATGTGCCTGTCTCCTATGTCCCCTTGTGCTTGTGTCAGTCTCCTTTGTCCCCTTGTGCTTGTGTCAGTCTCCTTTGCCCACTAGTCCCTGTGTGTCAGTCTCCCTTTCCCACTTGTCCCTGTGTGTCCCCTTGTGCTTGTATCCCTTGTCCCCTTGTGTCAGTCTCTTGCTCACTAGTCCCTATGTGTCCCCTTGTGCCTGTCTCCCTTGTCCCCTTGTGCTTGTCCCTTGTCCCCGTGTGTCAGTCTCCCTTGCCCACTAGACCCCTTGTATCCTTCTCCCCTGCCTCCTAGCCCCCATGTGTCCCCTAGTGCCTGTCTTCCTTGCCCCCTTGTTCCCTCTCCTCTGCCCCCTCGTCACCATTTGCTCGTGTCTTTGTCACTGCCCCTGTATGGAGGGGCTGCATTATACTATGAGGGGGGCTGCATTGTATTCTATGGGGCTTACATTGAATTTTATGGCGGGGGGGGCCCCATTTGGAAGTTCGCACCGGGGCCCATAACTTTGTAGTTACGCCACTGGCCGCTGATGTGCCTAAACAGTAGAGACCCCCCACATATGACACCATTTTGGAAACTAGACCCCTTAAGGAACTTATCTAGATGTGTGGTGAGCACTTTAAACCCCCAGGTGCTTCACAGAAGTTTATAACGTAGAGCCGTGAAAATAAAAAAATCGCATTTTTTCTACAAAAATGATCTTTTTGCCTCCAAATTTTTATTTTACCAAGGGTAACAGGAGAAAATGGACCCCAGAAGCTGTTGTACAATTTGTCTTGAGTACGCCGACACCCCATATGTGGGGGTAAACCACTGTTTGGGCGCATGGCTGAGCTCGGAAGCAAAGGAGCGCCATTTGACTTTTCAATGCAAAATTGACTGGAATTGAGATCGGACGCCATGTCGCGTTTGGAGAGCCCCTGATGTGCCTAAACAGCAGAAACCCCCCAAAAGTGACCCCATTTTGGAAACTAGACCCCCCATAAAACTTATCTAGATGTGTAGTGAGAACTTTGAATTCCCAAGTGCATCACAGAAGTTTATAATGCAGAGTCGTGAAAATAAAAAATATATATTTTTTAACAATAAAGATTTTTTAGCCCCCAAGTTTTTATTTTCACAAGGGTAACAAGAGAAATTGGACCCCAAAAGTTGTTGTCCAATTTGTCCTGAGTATGCTGGTACCCCATATGTGGGGGTAAACCACTGTTTGGGCGCACGGCAGAGCTCGGAAGGGAAGGAGCGCCATTTTGGAATGCAGACTTTGATAGAATTGTCTGCGGGCGTTATGTTGCGTTTGCAGACCCCTAATGTACCTAAACAGTAGAAACCCCCAACAAGTGACCCCATTTTGGAAAATAGACCCCCCAAGGAACTTATCTAGATATGTGGTGAGAACTTTGAATGCCCAAGTGCTTCACAGAAGTTTATAATGCAGAGTAGTGAAAATAAAAAATATTTTTTTTCCCACAAAAAAGATTTTTTTAGCCCCCAAATTTTTATTTTCACAAGGGTAACAAGAGAAATTGGACCCCAAAGGTTGTTGCCAAATTTGTCCTGAGTATGCTGGTACCCCATATGTGGGGGTAAACCACTGTTTGGGCGCACGGCAGAGCTCGGAAGGGAAGGAGTGCCATTTTGGAATGCAGACTTTGATAGAATTGTCTGCGGGCGTTATGTTGCCTTTGCAGACCCCTAATGTACCTAAACAGTAGAAACCCCCAACAAGTGACCCCATTTTGGAAAATAGACCCCATAAGGAACTTATCTAGATATGTGGTGAGAACATTGAATGCCCAAGTGCTTCACAGAAGTTTATAATGCAGAGTAGTGAAAATAAAAAATATTTTTTTTCCCACAAAAAAGATTTTTTAGCCCCCAAATTTTTATTTTCACAAGGGTAACAAGAGAAATTGGACCCCAAAAGTTGTTGTCCAATTTGTCCTGAGTATGCTGGTACCCCATATGTGGGGGTAAACCACTGTTTGGGCGCACGGCAGAGCTCGGAAGGGAAGGAGTGCCATTTTGGAATGCAGACTTTGATAGAATTGTCTGCGGGCGTTATGTTGCGTTTGCAGACCCCTAATGTACCTAAACAGTAGAAACCCCCACAAGTGACCAAATTTTGGAAACTAGACCCCCTAAGGAACTTATCTAGATATGTGGTGAGAACTTTGAAAGCTCAAGTGCTTCACAGAAATTTATAATGCAGAGTAGTGAAAATAAAAAAATATATTTTTTTCCAACAAAAAAGATTTTTAGCCCCCAAGTTTTTATTTTCACAAGGGTAACAGGAGAAATTGGACCCCAAAAGTTGTTGTCCAATTTATCCCGAGTACGCTGATGCCCCATATGTGGGGGTAAACCACTGTTTGGGCGCACGGCAGAGCTCAGAAGGGAGGGAGTACCATTTGACTTTTTTAGCGCAAAATTGGCTGTCGTGTTTGGAGACCCCCTGATGTACCTAAACAGTGGAAACCCCCCAATTCTAACTCCAACCCTAGCCCCAACACAGCCCTAACCCTAATCTCAACCCGATCCATAATCCTAATCACAACCCTAACGATAATCACAACCCTAACCCCAAAACAGCCCTAATCTCAACCCTAACCATAACCCTAATCAAAACCCTAAATCCAACACACCCCTAACCCTAATCCCAACCCTAACCCTAATCCCAACCCTAATCCCAAACGTAACACTAATCCCAACCCTAATCCAAACCCTAACCCTAATCCCAACTCTAACCCTAACTTTAGCCCCAACCCTAACTTTAGCCCCAACCCTAACCATAACTTTAGCCCCCGTCGTCA
This sequence comes from Ranitomeya variabilis, assembly GCF_051348905.1. Lineage (NCBI taxonomy): Eukaryota > Metazoa > Chordata > Amphibia > Anura > Dendrobatidae > Ranitomeya > Ranitomeya variabilis. The sequence continues at coordinate 494,487,050 of NC_135235.1, forward strand.
CAAAAAAAGTTCAATGTAACCTTTTTTTTGTACGTCGCGTCCGCCATTTCGGCGGATGCGTGGCCGTAACTCTGCCCCCTCCTCCCCAGGACATAGACTGGGCAGCGGATGCGTTGAAAAACTGCATCCGCTGCCCACGTTGTGCACAATTTTCACAACGTGCGTCGGTACATCGGGCCGACGCATTGCGACCGCCCCGTACCGACGCAAGTGTGAAAGAAGCCTAAGGCTACTTTCACACTAGCGTCGTACTCGGCCCATCGCAGTGTGTCGGGCCGACGTACCGACGCTAGCGTTGTAAGCGCCGCACAACGGGTGCAGCGGATGCTGTTTTTTCAACGCATCCGCTGCCCCATTGTGAGGTGCGGGGAGGCGGGGGCGGAGTTCCGGCCACGCATGCGCGGTCGGAAATGGCGGACACGTCGCACAAAAAAGTTACATGTAGTTTTTTTTGTGTCGACGGTCCGCCGAAGCACGACGCATCCGTCGCACGACGGATGCAAAATGTGGCAATCCGTCGCAATGCGTCGCTAATGCAAGCCAATGGAGAAAAAACGCATCCTGCAAGCACTTTTGCAGGATGCATTTTTTCTCCAACGACGCATTGCGACGGAAGCCAAAAAACGCTAGTGTGAAAGTAGCCTAACCCTAGCCCTAACCCTAACCCTAAATTTAGCCCCAACCCTAACTCTAACCCTAACCCTAACTCTAACCCTAACCCTAACTCTAACCCTAACTCTAACCCTAACCCTAACCCTAACCCTAACTCTAACCCTAACCCTAACTCTAACCCTAACCCTAACCCTAATTTTAGCTCCAACTTGTCTTCTCCTGCCGGCCGGCAGATGGCAGCAGATGGCAGGCGCACTGCGCATGCGCCCGCCATGATGAAAAAGCCGGCTGGCAGGAGAAGACAGAAGAGGACCCAGGGACCCCGGGTGAGTATGATAGCGTCTCCGAATCCCCCTATTTCTCTGTCCTCTGATGTGCGATCACATCAGAGGACAGAGAAATAACTGATCGCTTTTTTTTTTTTTTTTTTTTTTTTTTTGCGGTCGCCGGTAAACTGTTAATTACCGGCGATCGCAAAGCAGGGGTCGGTGCAAACCGACCCCGATCATGTTCTTTGGGGTCTCGGCTACCCCCGGCAGCCGAGACCCCAAAGAACATCCGGGTGCCGGGCGGCGGGCGCACTGCGCATGCGCCCGCCATTTTTTCCCGGAAAAAAGATGGCGGCGCCCATCGGGAGCCACGAGGAGCACCGGGGGAGATAGGTGAGTATTGGGGGGCTATTGGGGGCCATCGGGGACCACATTTCTCTGTCCTCCGATGTGCGATCACATCGGAGGACAGAGAAATTAAACGGCAAATCGCGTTTTTTTTTTTTTTGTTGCGACCGCCGGTAAACGGTTAATTACCGGCGATCGCAACTCGGGGGTCGGTAAAAACCCCCCGAATCATGTTCTCTGGGGTCTCGGCTACCCTCGGCAACCGAGACCCCAGAGAAAATCCGACTCTGGGGGGCGCTATTCACTTTTTCCACAGCGCCGTTAATTAACGGCGCTGTGGATTAAGTACCCTTAGCGGCCGCCGTTAAAAGGCGTATCGGCGGTCGTTAAGGGGTTAAGTTAATTATTTGTTTGAATATCACATTACTTTCTGTGGACGGCAAAACTTTTGTCTTGCCAAAATCTGACCATTCTGTTTCCATTAACTGATCAATATTTCTGCATTAATGCCAATTTATTTTCTTAACCTAAACCACATTTCGGAGGGTTTCAGCTTTCAAAAGAATAATTTATACAACCAAAGGATGAACTTAACGTCAGGTTATAAGCTTTTATTTACATAACATGAATAAGCGACATAACTTCTGTCAGGGAGTGTAGATATATCTGTCTATTCTAAAGATAGATATATCTATAGATACATAGATATATCTATCTATATATCTATCTAACTATCCATACATCTATCTATATCTATCCATAGATATATCTATCTATAGATATATCTATAGATAGATATATGAATAGACATATCTATGTATCTTTCTTTCTATCTCATTCCTTCTATCTATCTATCTATCTATCTATAGATCTATCTATCTCATTCCTTCAATCTATCTATCTATCCCATATCTATCAAGCTATCTATAATAAATAGAAAAATAGAGCAGCACATTCAGCATGGAAAGAATCTGGGTGCAAAAGAGCTTCCACAGGCATATACCAAACCTTGCATGTAGTAGTCCAAAAAAGGAAGCAGCAGTGGTGTGCTGCTTCCTTTTTTGGACTACTATCTAGCGATAGATAGATAGATAGATAGATAGATAGATAGATAGATAGATAGATAGATAGATAGATAGATAGAATGAGATAGATAGATAGATAGATAGATAGATAGATAGATAGATAGATAGATAGAAGGAATGAGACAGATAGATAGATCTATAGATACATAGATCTATACATAGATTGATAGATATTATCTATGGATCTATCTATCCCATATCTATCTATCTATCTATCTATCTATTTATCTTCTTATCTATCTGTCTATCTATCTATCTGTGTGTAATCAAGTGTGGGTTGGAAAAAAGTAAAAGAGGAGGATGGACAAGAAATTACATCAAAAATCTTTTTTTTGTTCAATAATAGATCTTTATCTAGCTTTCAAAAACACATACAAAAACACAAAAAAAACGCATCAAATCGGCACAAAAATGCATAAAAAATGCACGAAAAATGCGCGGATTTTTACCTGCATTTTCTGCCAAGAGATGTGGATTCAGTGTGGAAAAATCCACAGGCTAATCCGCAACAGGTGCACATACCCTATAAGTTCCTGTTCGTGCGGGAGCCCCTGGAGCGGCTGCTGTCTGCCTACAGGAAGAAGTTCGGGGAGATCAAGGAGTACCAGCAGCAGTACAGCCTGGAGATGTGCACTGGTACCGCCAGCAGCCTCCCGCCGCATCCAAGGAGGATGACGTCACCTTCTCCGAGTTCCTGTGGTACCAGCTGGATGAGGATGAGGAGAAGATGATCGAGCACTGGATGCCCATCTACCAGCTGTGCCAGCCCTGCACCGTGCAATACGACTTCATCTGAACCTACGAGCTGCTGTGGGAGAACGCTAACCAGGTGCTGGATGCCATCGGCACACATGACAAGATGGAGGAGCACAAAACAGGATGAGGGTGCAGGATGGGGGCTGCAGATGACAGGAAGGGGACACAAGATGTTAGCAGCACATGACACGATTGGGGCACAGGATGGAAGCAGCACATACCAGGATGGAGACCATATACCAATATAAATGCTCGCCACCTGGGCGTAGAACAGGTTCAATAGCTAATATATATATATAGAGAGAGAGAGAATTAGAGCAGCACAAAGAAAGAGTCCGGGTGCAGAGCCCCTCAGGAAAATAACAAACCTCCATTATAAAAAAGTGTTATTGCTCGATCTCAATTTCCAACAAAACAAAAAGAAAAAAGAAAAAACACCTTGCCAATCTATCTGAATGGGACAAGCCATGGATCATAATATTTGATTATATTTACATTTTTCAAAAAAGGAAAACATAATTGGCACTAACCCAAGCAAAAAGAAAAAGATTCCAGCTAAAGCATATAAGAGACACCGCAAAGAGTAACTCGTAAAAGAACTAATTATAATTCACATTTAATCTGCCATAGTAATTCCATAGTTTTAAGCATTGCAACCCAATCACAACACCACCTCAAAGGGGTGTGGGGTGTTTAATCAATGATACGAAATTTAAAATATTTTCCAGTGTGGTCCTGTTCTGCAAAATATTATTCAAGTTTCTTTTTTCTAATAGTGTGTCTGAAGTGATTCACATGGGAATAAAAGTCCCATGCGATCTCACCCACATAACACACGTCATGGATGTGGGACACGTCATGGATGTGATTAACAAGGCTATACACCTGTTTTATCATTACCAATTGTTGTCTAAATGCTTATTTTAAATCCCTTTTTTATCTATATCTATGCACTGCACTTTATGTGATGAATAATTGCTGTATCACTGTCAGCACCCTATGCATGTCAATTATAATGTAAATACATGCTCTTACAATGATGATTAATGCAAATGATTATAATTATGTATAGTCTTTATATACCTGGCACTTTCACATGTTCACTGCTTGAGAAAGGTTCCTGTTGGGACCGAAACGTCCCCTTCTGGGCTGATTAAATAGCTCTTTTTCACTACAAAACGGTGTGCTGCCTCCAATATTTCTTTATATATATATATATATATATCAGTAACACACATATATATCTATTTATATTGAACTGAAAGATAGAATAAAAACCGGTAATTCATCTGCTGGCTTCTGTAAAATCACTGCAGGAGCCGACAGGATAGAAGAGATGGATTACATACAGTAAATACATATAGGTAGATATATTGATGTCAGTGACAAATACAATTAGTACAGTGTGTGTGCAACTTACTGGATATGTATTTAATTAATAAACGATTATTTATTGGTTTCAAAACCAGCAAAGGGAAAGCTAGCAACTGGGGGCAGATGTTTAGAGCCTGGGAAGGGGGTAATACCCATGGAGCTTCCCAGGCTATTAATATCAGCTCACAGCTGTATACTTAGCCTTTACTGGCTATTAAAATGGGAGACCCCCCAAAAAAAATTACTTGGGGTTCCCCCATAATTAATAACCCGCAAAGGCTATACACACAACTGTGGGCTGATCTTAATAGCCTAGGAAGGGGCCATGGATATTGACCCCCTTGCTAAAAAACATCAGCACTCAGCTGCCCCAGAAAAGGCGCATCTCTAAGATGTGCCAATTCCGGCACTTAGCATCGCTCTTCCCACTTGCCCTGTAGCAGTGGCAAGTGGGGTAATAGTTGTGGGTTTGATGTCACCTTTGTATTGTAAGGTGACTTTAAGCCCGGCTTAGTAATGAAGAGGTGTCAGTAAGACACCTATCCATTACTAATTCTATAGTTGGTACATGGTAAATATACAGCCAGAGGAAAGTATTTTAATGAAATAAAGCACAACACAGTTTAACCCAGGCATGTCAAACACGCATCCCGAGAGCCGCATGAGGCCCTTTACAGGCATATCTGCGGCCCTCACAAAAGTCTCAAACTTTGTCTCTAAACACAAAGTTTGAGACTTTTGTGCAGGCCGCAGATGCTCAAAACTTCACGATCAGCACTTCCGGCTCTTCATTCATTGGCCCATATCCCTGCATATGACCTGCTTACGTGATCAGCAGCCGACCAACTAGCTCCGTGTAAATCCATGACGCGTGTACTTTTGTCGGCTGCTGATCACGTAAGCAGGTCATATGCAGGGATATGGGCCAATGAATGACGAACCGGAAGTGCTGATCGTGAGTTTTGTACATCTGCGGCTCGCGTGGCTGCTGATCACCTAAGTCAGTTTTGTTGTGAGCGGAGGATGAGTCGTGGCTGAGAGTGACTGGGATACTGTGACCGTGCTGAGGAAGAAGGGACCCACTGCCGCACAGGCAAAGTCCAAGCAAGTGAGTGGCCCTCCTGTATGTAACCATTAAAAACTAAAGAGAGGGGTGAGCACTCAGATTATAAATAATTGTGATGCAAATGGAGAGCTGTTACTCTATGAACTGGTGGAACACCATCTGTATGTAACCTGCCATTAGTGCTGTTCGTGTAGCTACTGGGGGGCAGAGGGGGCCATCGCCCCGGGCCCTGTCACATGAAGGGGCCCACTGGGAGCCAGGGCCACTTCTGTGACGAGGCAGAACACAGCATAGGAGCAGAGCAGTATAATGTCTGCTCCCGTCTGACGGAGACTCTGCAGGCTGCTAGCACAGTGGCCGGCTGCAGAGTCTCCCCCCTGCATTGAATGGTTTCGCCCCTCTGACCTGATCATGAAGCTTTTCCCTGGCTGCAGTTTTCTTCACTCTGTGCATGCTGGGATTGGCTCAGGCACGCTGGGTCCTAGTGCCCACACCCTGCATTTCACTCACACGTCCTGGTCCTGCCTGCAGTGCAAACGCTATCAGTAAGTGCTGGGGATGGAAAATGTTAGGTTTATTAAATTCAAGTATGTCACTGAGACCGTTGGGGTATTGTGGGGGCTGAAAGCGAGTGAGGGGGGACAGGGTAATGGGGGGGTGAATGTGAGACGATGGGGGTATTGTGGGGGCAGAAGGTGGGTGAGGTGGGACAGGGCACTGAGGGGGTGGATGTGAGTTGATGGGGGTATTGGGACTGAAGTGGGGGAGGGGTGACAGGTCACTGGGGGCTGAATATTATAATGTTTAGTTATGATATTATATGTACTCTGTTGTGAACTCTGTTCTCGAACTCCCTCCTGTGGTCAGGAATGGTATTTTTGTATGTTCTGTCCGTGGGCTCCCTCTGGTGGCTGAAAGTGGAACTGCTGGTCTTGAAGTGGCTTCCTCAGCTGCATCGTTTAGGACTGGGCTGGTTCCTCTATTTAACTCCGCTCAGATCATTACTTGATGCCAGCTGTCAATGTATCAGTACTGGTTCAGATCTCACTTGGATCTCCTGATGACCTGTCTACTTCAGCAGAAGCTAAGTCCCTGCTAAGCTCTTTTTGTTCATTAGTGTGCTGAATATATTTCTTAGTACCTGCTAAGTTTCTGTCCAGCTGGTTATCATGATATTGTCTCGCTAGCTGGAAGCTCTGGGTTGCAGAGGGGCACCACCGCACCGTGAGTCGGTGCAGGGGTTTTTTGCTCACTCTGCGTGGCTTTTTGTAGTTTTTTGTGCTGACCGCAAAGATCCCTTTATCTATCTTCTGTCTATTTAGTAAGAATGGCCTCCTTTGCTGAAACCTGTTTCATTCCTGTGTTTGTGCCTTCCTCTTAACTCACAGTCAATATATGTGGGGGGCTGCCCTTTTCCTTTGGGGAATTTCTCTGAGGCAAGGTGAGGCTGTATTTCTCTTTAGGGGTAGTTACCTCTCAGGCTGTGAAGAGTCGTCTAGGCAGAGTTAGGCACGATCCACGGCTAATTCTAGTGTGTGTGATAATAGGATTAGGGTTGCGGTCTGCAGAGCTAGTCCTATTTTGCAGTTTGACTATCTGGTCATTCCAGGTGCTCCTAACCACCAGGTAGTACTCCATCACATAATATTTGCTGTCTGGGGAGGCTGGAGATGGGGGGGTAGGGGGCTTTTGATGCGTACCACCTGGGTCTTTTATGAGTATTAGTATAAGGAGCCCCCATACAGTAACCAAGAGCTGCATCACATTTACAGCACCACTCCAGCATTATTTTTTATTTCATTGCTGAAGCGGTGTTGAAAATCCGCGTCCCCTGCCTCCTGTCTGATACTCACCTTCTGGCGTTTTCATCTGTTTTAGTCTCCGCTCGGCGCCGTCTCCTGCAGTTTGTGGCCTGTCCAAGGCTCCAGTGTTTCCTGGAGCAGCGCAGAGGTCACTAATCAATGTGAGTCTATGGGAGCCTCGTTCTGGCCTCTCTCTCACTGTCAGGCTGTGTGCACACAGTGCGGATTGGCCGCTGCGGATTCGCAGCAGTTTTCCATCTGGTTTACTACAAGACCAGGCTTTTGCTGTGGATATAACTCCACATTTAACTGATCTTAATCTGAAATTACAAGGTAAAAACAAACTCATCACTAATCTGTATGATGGTATCAAGTGCTTCCTTGCAAAACTAAGCTTATGGAAGTCGCAGTTGTCAAATGAAAATTTAGTTCATTTTCCTACGTGCAAAGAGTTAAAAAACACAGCTAATACTGAGTCTGTACTTATCTTTGCTAAGTATGACAGTCATCTGAAGCTATTGTCAAAGGAATTCCAGGAAAGATTTTGTGATTTCTCATCTTTTGAACATCAGTTTGCATTATTCTCAGCACCATTCACCTTTGATGTTGCAAAGGCAGAAGAAAGCCTGCAGATGGAACTTTTAGAAATACAATCTGATTCTACACTCAGAGCAAAGTATCTTGAAGTGGGAATACCTGGTTTCTTTTCATACCTTCCTGAAAAGTTTAACAACTTTAAAAAGTTTGCCACAAAGATTATGGCAATGTTTGGTTCAACCTATGTTTGCGAACAGTTATTTTCTTTTATGAAACTAACAAAATCTTCTCAGAGAACAAGGCTGACTGATCACCACTTATCATCTTTGATCAAAGTAGGCACTGCGTTCTCATTTCAGTCTGGTATACCAACAATTGTTAGCACAAAGAGGTGTCAAGCCTCAGGACAAAACACTAATGATTGAAAAAAATGATAGCAAATAAATGTTTAGTTTTTAATTGCTGTATTTTTGTTAAATATATTAGTTGCTGTTGCACACTGCAAATATATGTTGCTGTTACATATTACTGCTTCATATCTTGTTTTCATGACTGCTGTTAAAATACGTGTGTGACATTAGCTGCTGTGTGCGGCCCTCGCAACAACCTCTTGTTACTCATGTGGCCCTCGGGGTACCCTGAGTTTGACATGCCTGGTTTAACCAGGTTATTGTTACTCCTATTCCATGCGACGCCCTCGATCTCCTGTAATAAAAATAAAATAATTAAAATAATAATCCAACAATATACCCATACCTGTCCATCGTTTTGTCCCATGCCGTAATCCATATCTGGGGCATATACAGTTTTCAACCAGGATGGTACCAAGATGTGACCTCTCTGGCTGAATGATGGTAAATGAGGAGATGCTGGGAGTGGAGCCTCAGTGACTAGCGGTGCCATCACTGAAGCTGCGCTTCCTCACAGCCTGACCTGCGCTGAACTCTGGAGCGTGTGAAAGTGCCAGTTCATTTTCCCATGCTCCATAGGTCATCCCAGTTCAGGCTGTGAGGCAGGGCAGCATCAGTGATGTCTGCGCTAATCACTGAAGCTGCCGCTCGTAGCCCTGCTGAATTGGGATGACCTCTGGAGCGTGGGAAAATGAACTGTCATTTTCCCATGCTACAGAGTTCACTGCTGTTCAGGCTGTAAGGGAGCACAGATTCAGTGAATGCACCACTAGTCACTGAAGCTCCGCTCCCAGCATCTCCTCATTCACCAGTAGTTTTCAGCCAGGTCGGTCGCATCTTGGCACCGTCCTGGTTGAAAACTGTATATTCCCCAGGCATGGATTATGGCGTGGGACACAACTATGAACAGGTATGGGTATATTGTTGTTTATTATTTTACTTTTATTACAGTAGATTGAGGGCGTCACATGGATTAGGAGTAACAATAAAATGGTCAAACTGTGTTGTGTTTTATTTCATTAAATGACTTTATTCTGCCTGTGTCTTTATGTAACATCTACCAACTATAGGATTAGAAATGGATAGGTGTCTTATTGACACCTCTCCATTACTAATTCTGGCTTGGCGTCACCTTTCAATACAAAGGTGACATCCACCCCACAACTATTACCCCACTTGCCACCGCTACAGGGCAAGTGGGAAGAGCGAGGCTAAGTGCCAGAATTGGCGCATCTTAGAGATGTGCCTTTTCTGGGGTGGCTGAGTGCTGATGTTTTTAGCCAGGGATGAGTCAATATTCATTGCCCCTTCCTAGGCTATTAATGTCAACCCACAGCTGTCTGCATAGCCTTTGCTGGTTAATAATTATGGGGGAACCCCACGTCATTTTTTGTGGGGGCCCCCTTTTTAATAGCCAGTAAAGGCTAAGAATACAGCTGTGAGCTGATATTAATAGCCTTGGAAGATTCATGGGTATTACCCCTTTCCCAGGCTATAAACATCTGCCCCCAGTCACTGGCTTTCCCTCTGCTGGTTTTGAAAATTGCGCGGGAGCCCACGCCATTGTTTTCCAATAAATAATCGATTATTAATTAAATACATGTCCAGTAATTTTCACACACTGTACTAATTGTATTTGTCACTGACATCTATATATCTACCTATTCTATATGTATTTACTGCATGTAATCCATCTCTTATATATATATACATATATACGTGTGTTACTGACATGTGTATATATATATATATATATATATATATATATATATATATGTATACATATATATGTATTTTATGTGTACATTTCTATTCTATCTATTCTATTCTAAACTGTCAGGGTGATTTTTACAGTAGCTGCATATGAATTATTGGCTTTTCAAAGGACACGGGTGCGTAAAAAAGGACAGTACTTGCATGATGCGAGTGCTGTGCGCTTTTTTCTTGCATCCTTTGATTTGCATTGGCAAGTCACGTCTGAGATACACAGCAAATCGCAGCATGCTGCGATTTTTTTCTCAATACGATTTCAGCTCGCAGATGAGATGTCACCCATTGAATAACATTGGTCCGAGTGCAATCCGATTTTTTATCTGATTGCACTCGACCGTTTTTCTCGCAAATGGGTATAAGCCCTCACAGTAATTATTGCATTGAAATCATATGGACTTTGAAAAAGCACCAAAATCTCTAAACAACATGACATACAACAAGTCACTAACAATCTTTAAATATTTCCATACATAGTATGGAATCTTTAATCTCTGCAAAGGACAGCACTGAGTTCATCATGAGAAGATTCCTATACTATTTAAGGACAACGGGAGCCAGCATTGAGTTCTAAACATTACATAACAAGTCAGACCTGAGAAAAACTGATGATTACTAAAGAATATAAGAAGTAGGTGATCTAATACTAATACACAATGTTTGTTTTAATAAACAGACGTTTTGATCAGTTATTTTGCTTCTACACAATAACATAATAATACAGTATATTGCCATTGGGTATGTCATGAGTGATGCTAACATGCAACTATAATAAGAAACCTGTCATTGTGTAATTCATTCAGAATATGATACAAAATTCTCTCCATTTCTAAAGAACAAATGTTAGGCATATGAAGGTTATATCGGTTCATGCATTTGTACAAGCTCAAAATGACAGTTATTTGCAAGAGAATTTGTTCAAAGTTATGTGGTTTGCAGTATGTTCACACACACTCAACACATGTTGGAAAATTCCAACTTTTATTTGCTCTACAATCCAGAGTAATGATTTAAGGCAGAACCTTGGGTTACAGCTACGGATCGAACTTTAAACCAACAGAAGCCAGTATGCTGATTGTCACATTCTGTTATTCGTCTCTTTCAATTTGTGAAAAAAAATGCATCTTTTTGAGTGGCAAAGTTTTTTTCTCACAGAAAGTAATGGGATGAATTTTGTAAACATTTCTTTTAAAATGTGCCTCTGAAGGGCACTTCTATGTCAATTAAATGTACTCATATTCACTATATATTATTGTAATCTATAGGCACTTGTCGTGAGAACTGACTGAGAAATCAAGTGAGTAAATAAACTTGTCAGCCTTCATCAGGTGCGCAGTCCTATTGTGAGGACTGAAGTTGTAAAACTCTATGGCCCCGATTCGTCATAGTGTTGTAAAAAATGTAGTGACTTTTGGGAGTTTTACATCAAAGTGCCACCAAATTGGGTGAAGCTGGGGGACACCAGTGAGGGATGTGCATTGGCAATGAATGTCCTACAATTTAATTTAAAGAGGCAGCGTTCCTTACATCAGAAATGTTACTCCAGTGGTTGTTTGCTGGGCAGTCTGGAAGTAAATCCTCAATGAAGGTCAATGAAAGCCAGAACAAGGCTCTCAGCAGTTGTGGTTACAAGATGGTGGAATGGGACTGGAGCAGCACTGGGAAGAGCAGAAGACTGCAGCTGGTAAGTATATTATTCTTTGCAGGAAACAGACATTAGTGATACCACTCCTGCAATGAAATTTTTTTAAAAATGCCGGAGTTGTGTTTTAAGACCAGTCCTAATTAGTGATGACTGATGAGCGAGCACTAAAATGCTCGGGTGCTCATTGCTCGGGGCGAGCAAATTGGAATACTCAGGTACTCAACCCAAGCGACGAGCCCAATGTAAGTCTATGGGAAACCTGAATATTTTTTCCGTGATCCCCCCTGGGGTCCTTTTAACATCTAAAAACATCTGAAAATGATGGAAACACTGCTCAAATGACACAGGAACATCATGGGGATCGCCCCTGGAAGCATTCCTGACTCCTAGGTCACAGCTGTAAGAAATGTTGTCAGTTTCACGCCATTTTTATCTGTGCACCAAAAAACATACAAGAACAAAACCAAAATGGATTTTGCTGGGAAATATGTTAAGGTACATCCTTTCCAGGGTAATGACTTATATATAAAGCAAAATAATTAACCCCGGACCAAAATGTTTCTACACCACTTGGGCTATGTTCACATGCAGCGATTTTGATGCGTTCTCAACTTTAACATTGCTTTCAACCAATACAAATGCATTCACTGGGAAATGTGATTGTAACATTTAACAACCCTAGCTGGCCATGTGGTGTGTGACACATAAGCAGACCCATCTTGTTTCATTTATGAAGGAGGGACTCTTAAAGTCACAAAGCCTATTTTTAGAGGGGCAAAAGGAGGCATTAATATTCTTAACCCCTTCCAGACCTGTGACGCCACGTAGGCGTCATGAAAGTCGGTGCCAATCCGACCTGTAACGCCTATGTGGCGTCATGGAGGGATCGCATCCCTGCAGATCGGGTGAAAGGGTTAACTCTAATTTCACCCGATCTGCAGGGACAGGGGGAGTGGTACTTCAGCCCAGGGGGGGTGGCTTCACCCCCCGTGGCTACGATCGCTCTGATTGGCTGTTGAAAGTAAAACAGCCAATCAGAGCGATTTGTAATATTTCACTAGGGAAACTGGTGAAATATTACAATCCAGCCATGGCCGATGCTGCAATATCATCGGCCATGGCTGGAAACACTGGTCTGCACCCCCCACTGCCACCGATCTCCTCCCCAGTCCTCCATCCTGTGCTCCGCTCCCCTCCATCGTCCTGTCCGCTCCCCCATCCTCCGATCCCACCCCCCCGCTCCGATCACCCCCCGTGCTCCGATCCCCCCCTCATACTTACCAAGCTTCCCAGTGTAAAATAGTAAATGACCCCCCCTTTATCAACCCCATAGGTAGGGACAATAATAAAATAAAGAAAATATTTTTTTTTCCCACTAGGGTTAGAACTAGGGTTAGAACTAGGGGTAGGGTTAGGGGTAGGGTTAGGGGTAGGAGTAGGGTTAGGGGTAGGAGTAGGGTTAGAACTAGGGTTAGCGTTAGAATTAGGCTATGTGCACACGGTGCGAATTTGGCTGCGGATCCGCAACGGATTGGCCGCTGTGGATTCGTAGCGGTGTTCCATCAGGTTTACAGTACCATCTGCTGTGCCCATGGTGTGGAAAATACCGCGCGGAAATGCTGCTTTGTATTTTCCGCAGCAAGTTAATTCTTTGTGCGGATTCCGCAGCGTTTTACACCTGTTCCTCAATAGGAATCCGCAGGTGAAATCCGCATAAAAAACACTGGAAATCCGTGGTAAATCCACAGGTAAAACGCAGTGCCTTTTACCTGCGGATTTTTCAAAAATGGTGCGGAAAAATCTCACATGAATCCGCAACGTGGGCACATAGCTATAGGGTTGGAATTAGGGCTAGGGTTGGAAATAGGGTTAAGAATAGGCTTGTGGTTAGGGTTATGGTTAGGGGTGTGTTGGGGTTAAAGTTGTGGTTAGGGTTGGGGTTAGGGTTGGGATTAGGGTTAGGATTAGGGTTAGGGTTGGGATTAGAGTTAGGGTTAGGAGTGTGTTGGGGTTAGGGTTGTGATTAGGGTTATGGCTAGAGTTGGGATTAGGGTTAGGGGTGTGTTGGGGTTAGTGTTGGAGTTAGAATTGAGGGGTTTCCACTGTTTAGGCACATCAGGGGTCTCCAAACGCAACATGGTGCCACCAATGATTCCAGCCAATCTTGCGTTCAAAAAGTCAAATGGTGCTCCCTCCCTTCCGAGCCCTGACGTGTCTGCATTTCAAAACGTCACTACTTCCTTTCCGAGCCCCGATGTGTGCCCAAACAGTGGTTTACCTCCACATATGGGGTACCAGCATACTCAGGACAAACTGGGCAACAACTATTGGGGTCCAATTTCTCCTGTTACCCTTGCGAAAATAAAAAATTGCTTGCTAATACATAATTTTTGAGGAAAGAAAAATGATTTTTTATTTTCACGGCTCTGCGTTATAACCTTCTGTGAAGCACTTGGGGGTTCAAAGTGCTCACCACACATCTAGATAAGTTCCTTGGGGGGTCTAGTTTCCAAACTGGGGTCACTTGTGGGCGGTTTCTACTGTTTAGGCACATCAGAGGCTTCGCAAACGCAATGTGGCGCCCGCAGACCATTCCATCAAAGTCTGCATTTCAAAACGTCACTGCTCTTCCGAACCTCCACGTGTGCCCAAACAGTGGTTTACCCCCACATATGGGGTATCAGCATACTCAGGACAAACTGGACAACAACTTTTGGGGTCCAATTTCTCATGTTACCCTTGGGAAAATAAAAAATTGTGGGCTAAAAAATCATTTTTGAGAAAAGAAAAATTATTTTTTATTTTCATGGCTCTGCGTTATAATCTTCTGTGAAGCACTTGGGGGTTCAAAGTGCTCACCACACATCTAGATTAGTTCCTTGGGAGGTCTAGTTTCCAAAATGGGGTCACTTTGTGGGGGAGCTCTAATGTTTAGGCACACAGGGGCTCTCCAAACGTGACATGGTGTCCGCTAATGATTGGAGCTAATTTTCCATTCAAAAAGCCAAATGGCGTGCCTTCCCTTCCGAGCACTGCCGTGCGCCCAAACAGTGGTTTACCCCCACATGTGAGGTATCGGTGTACTCAGGAGAAATTACCCAACAAATTTTAGGATCCATTTTATCCTGTTGCCCATGTGAAAATGAAAAAAATGAGGGTAAAAAAATTTTGGGTGAAAAAAAGTACTTTTTCATTTTTACGGATCAATTTGTGAAGCACTTGAGGGTTTAAAGTGCTCACTATGCTTCTAGATAAGTTCCTTGGGGGGTCGTGTTTCCAAAATGGGGTCACTTGTGGGGGAGCTCCAATGTTTAGGCACACGGCGGCTCTCCAAACACGACATGGTGTCCGCTAAAGATTGGAGCCAATTTTTCATTCAAAAAGTCAAATGGTGCTCCTTCCCTTCCGAGCCCTGCCGTGCACCCAAACAGTGGTTTACCCCACATATGAGGTATCAGTGTACTCAGGACAAATTGGACAACAACGTTCGTGGTCCAGTTTCTCCTTTTACCCTTGGGAAGATAAAAAAATTGTTGCTAAAAGATCATTTTTGTGACTAAAAAGTTAAATGTTCATTTATTCCTTCCATGTTGCTTCTGCTGCTGGGAAACACCTGAAGGGTTAATAAACTTCTTGAATGTGGTTTTGAGCACCTTGAGGGGTGCAGTTTTTAGAATGGTGTCACTTTGGGGTATTTTCAGCCATATAGAACCCTCAAACTGACTTCAAATGTGAGGTGGTCCCTAAAAAAATGGTTTTGTAAATTTTGTTGTAAAAATGAGAAATCACTGGTCAAATTTTAACCCTTGTAACTTCCTAGCAAAAAAAAAATTGTATTTCCAAAATTGTGCTGTTGTAAAGTAGACATGTGTGAAATGTTGTTTATTAACTATTTTGTGTCACATAACTCTCTGGTTTAACAGAATAAAAATTCAAAATGTGAAAATTGCAAAATTTTCAAAATTTTCGCCAAATTTCCATTTTTTTCACAAATAAACTCAGATATTATTGACCTAAATTTACCACTAACATGAAGCCCAATATGTCACGAAAAAACAGTCTCAGAACCGCTAGGATCCGTTGAAGCGTTCCTGAGTTATTACCTCATAAAGGGACACTGGTCAGAATTGCAAAAAACGGCCAGGTCATTAAGGTCAAAATAGGCTGGGTCATGAAGGGGTTAAAGGGTCATTATTAAACAGTGGGTTTCCTATCTCCTATGCTGTTATGACCTATGCAGTGAGTGGCTGGGCTGCCAACAATTACAATGCACCCCAATACCCCTTTCACGAGAGGTACAGGAGGGCTTCCAGAAAATGTTGCATTGAATGCAAGGTCTGCCCTGCAATCAAGTCATATGCACTTCAATAAACCTTTGAACCCAGGTACTGGATGGCCACAGGAAAACCCATTTCACATTCTTCAGTTGGTCCTGCCATACTGTTTTATTATGTATTAACTGCAAGGCCTGCCCTGCTATCAAGTCATATGCACCCCACTAAGCCTTTGAACCCAGGTACTGGATGGCCACAGGAAAACCCACTTCACATTCTTCAGTTGGTCCTGCCATACTGTTTCCTTATGCATTGACTGCAAGGGTCGCCTTGACCCAAATTTGCACGCACCCCAATCGTCCTTGGAAGAAACATGGAGGAGGGCCTCATAAAAAAAACTGTCCCATTACAAAGGAGCGGGTCTCCTAGACTTGTAATGCCAACACACTAAGTGTATAGGCTGACAAACATTTCCTATCGGGGTAAATATTTTAAAAATATTTAATGGGAATCATAGACACCCTTGCCCAAAAAATTACTGTCTGTAGCAGCACGGAACACGTGAACCCTGGTGATCTAGTGGTGGAAAATCATGAGAGGTGGAGGAAGGCCTCATTGAAAACTAGGCCAAATTTAAAGGAGCGGGTCTCCTAGTCTTGTAATGCCCATGCACTCAGTGTATGAGCTGACAAACATTTCCCCATGGGGGCTAAAGTTTAAAAAAATTATTTATGGGTATCATAGACACCCTTGCCCCAAAATTGAATGGCTGTAGCAGCATACAACATGTTCACCATGGTGATGTGTTGGAGAATGAGGAAACATTGATGAAGGCCTCATTAAAAACTAGGCACAATACACACTAGTGTATTGGTTTGTGTACGAAGTAAAAGATGAGCTGATGAGCAAGATCCTGGGCCCGCGGCAAAGCTCATGTGCAGGAACAGGCCCCACAAAGACCACCTGGACAGGTACAGCAGCCCCAAGGACCCCTGCCAGCAGTCAGATCTCAACAGCCAGCACCTGAGTTTTTGCTCGTCGGAAGAAGGTGCAAGAGAGGCCCGCCGGCAGCAGCAGCAGAGACCATCCCCCGAGGTTCTGCAGGTGTCAGCTGGACTTGCAGAAGTGTAACGGGGCGGCCATAAGCGTGACTTCCATGATGTCGGGGTGAACACCCGGCAGACTATCGAACACGTCCAAAAATCGAAAGCTGGTGCCTCTGGAACCAAGACTGCTCTTGTGACCAACCATATCAAGCTGGAGTCCTGACCATAGTGGGCCCTGTACTAGAATCACATTGACTTCAACCCCGCCATGGAGTCCAAGCATTTGCGGTATGGCCTCCTGTACCAGCATGAAGAAACCATCGAGAAGGTGCAGGCATTTGATGGAACCATGTTGTTTTTACCAAAAAGACAGAATAAGATCACCGAGGTGTTCAGCCAAACTCGAAATGGAGAGAACGTGCGGATAACAATCACCTTGACCAATGAGCTTCCACTGATCTCGCCCAGCTGCTTCCATTTCTATAACATCATTTCCCGAAGACTCCTGAAGATAATGGATATGAAGCAGATAGGACGCAACTATTACAACCCGAGAGATGCCACCGAAGTCAGAGACCACCGAGTCGCCATCTGCCCGGGGTTTTCTACCTCTATCCTCCAGTACAAGTTCAGCGTCATGTTGAGCATTGATGTCAGCCATAAAGTCCTCAGGAACAAGACTGTGCACAACATCCAACATCATGAGCAGCCTCTACTCCTTGTGTGGCCCTCAGAGGTTCCAGGTCACCTGCTGCAAGGAACTGATTGGACAGATCGTCCTCACCAAGTCCACCACTAAAACCTACTGCATAGACGAGATCGTCTAGAACTTGACTACAGCGTCCAACTTCAAGAAATCAGATGGAAGCGAGATCAGCTTAGTGGACTACCTTAAGAACCAATACAATGAACAAGTGAAAGACATGATCCAGCCACTAATCATGAACATCCCCCAGAGGCCCAAGACGGGAGCCACAGACATCATACTGGTGCCAGAGTTCTATAACCTAACACCTAATGACTTCAACGTCATGAAAGACTTGGCCATTCACACTCGCTTACCACCAGAACAGAGGGAGCGGCAAGTTGGGAAGTTCTTGAACTACATACACAAGAATGACAGCGTTCAGAAAGAGCTACGTGACTGGTGGCTGAATTTCGATACCGAACTGCTACAGTTCGAAGGGAGAATCGTACCTCCGGAAAGAAATCATGCAAAAAGACAAATCTGCTGAATATAATCCACAGTTTGCTGATTGGTTGAGAGAGCGGAGGGGTTAGCAGACAGAACTATGCAACTTATGCCTGCGAAGCTACGATTTTTCCACCACAGATACAACAGACCTCAGCCTGACATAACAGACTGTATACATTTTCTTAAATTTTTTTTTTTGTAAAACAATAAATACTGAGTACACCAAGGCTAGCAGACAGAACAATGCAACGTATGCCTGCAAACAGAAGATTTTTACACCACAGATACACCAGGCGTGTGACGGAGATAACAGACTGTATAATTTATTTATTTTTAAAAAATGTTTAAAAACAATAAATACTGAGTAGAGCAAAGGTAGCAGACAGAAGAATGCAACATATGCCTGCAAAGCACGGATTTTGACACCACTGATACACCAGGCATCAGCCAAAGATAACAGACTGATCAAAATGTGGCCTTTTTTTTTGTTTTTGCACGCCTAAATTTTGTCAAAAAGTTGGCTATGACACCTAAAAATAAAATTGGAGTACTAAAATTTTAAGATATTTAGCGCAATGATATGCGATGAGTGTGTCATACAACACACAGTGATAAATATAACAACTGTAGTTAATTTTTGGGAGGCCAGCTAAGGTTTTTTGGGGTAGCAAAATGGTGTCTAAAAATGTTATAAGACACTACAATATATTAGAAAAATTATATTTTCGCGCAATGACCTGGCTGTAGTCTGCAGCGTGACCAAGCAAAAAAATGTCGAAAAAAGGGGGCTATGAATTGCTTTATAACATAATGAGCAGGTATAATCTTAAAAATAAAATAAAAAAATTGCCACGGATAACTGCAGCTAGGCATATATAAAATACACAGCAGCAGACAGTAATGGAGCCTTTTGATGTATGCAGGGAGATCTATACACTAACATACGGTGCCTGCAAGCTTTGCAGTTATGTGGATATGTGCACATAGACTACCCTGCCCAAATAGCACAATTAAAAACTAGGCCCAATGATAAGGAGCAGGTCTACTAGGCTTGGAACGACCATACATGAAGTGCATGGGCTGAGAAACATTTCACCATAGGGATACCTTTTTTTAAAATATTTTATGGACATCATAGACAGGCTTGGCAAAAATTGGGCTGCCTGTAGCATCACAGAACACGTTAAGCGTGGTGATCTAGTGGTGGAGAATGAGGAGACATAGCTGAAGGCCTCATGAAAAAATAGGCACAATGTAAAGGAGTGTGTCTCCTAAACTTGTAATGCCCATACACGCAGTGCATGGGCTGACAAACATTTCCCCAAGGGGGATACATTTTTTTAAAATATACTATAGCCATCATAGACACCTTTGCCAAATATTGGACTGCCTAGAGCAGCACAGAACACGTTAAATGTGTTGAATGGTGATCTAATGGTGGAGAATGAGGAGACATTGCTGAAGGCCTCATTATAAACTAGGCCCAATGTAAAGGAGTGTGTCTCCTAGACTTGTAATGCAAATATTTCCCCAAGGGGGATACATTTTTTAAAAAATATACTATGGGCATCAAAGACACCCTTGCCAAAAATTGGACTGCCTGTAGCAGCACAGAAGACGTTAAGCCTGGTGATCTAGTGGTGGAGAATGAGGAGACATAAAGATAAATCATACTGAAATAAAAAAAATAAGGATGTGAATCCACCGATGAAAGTAAAAAACAAAAGGGAGGGGCGAATACAGGTTCATATATATGATGTCAGATTGTGACCAACGAGATATGTTTGTCCCTAGCAACAGCTCAGAGACAGGGATATAAAAAAATATATATAATAGTATTACAATATTTTCTTATTGTAGAGGTATACACTGGGTCATAAAAGGACGGTACAGAGATATTAAGCTGGAATATATAAGAATAAATGGGAAAAATGTATGTACATCTCATTTTGATGACAGTTCCCCCTGGGGAAGTTTATTTTGGTTTCTAATTAGTAACGGGCATCTGAAAAACACCCTTGCACAAAAATTGAGTGACTTTTGCATCACGGAATATGTTCACCCTGGTGTTGTACTGTTGTGGATAATGAAGATGAGGATAAGGAGGAGGATAACACCAAAAAGACAAAATCAGGAAGCAGATAGCCATGTGTGGTTGGGGAGAGGTGCATGCCAATACACCTCCATAAAAAAGACAATTACAGGTTATGTCTCGCTGTTTTCACTTGGTGGTGTACAGAAATCTTCCCCAATCCAGCCCTTGTTCATTTTTATAAGAATCAGCCTGTCAGCATTTGCAGTTGACAGGCGGATGCACTTATCTGTTATAATTCCACCAGCGGCAAGAAAAATCCGCTCTGACAGAGCGCTAGCAGCAGGGCAGGCCAGGATACCCAATAATTAAAAGGCACAGAGGAATCATGGAGAATGTATGTGCGATCTGCAAGGTACTCCCTCACATCTTTCCAAATATTGCACTTCTTGTGACAGCACCCCTTGCCTCTGTGCCGGCATGATAGGAGGGTCTAAGAAAACTGTTCAAAGAACTTTGCCATTGATCCCCTGCCTGAGCCGGATTGTACTTCTGTCTCTCTCGCTTGGACTCCTTGGTTGTACAGCAAACTCTGACGTCTGCTGCCAGAGTTCTCACATGGGAATTTTCTAAGTAATTCCGCTACAAGGGCCCTCTGGTACTGCAACATTTTAGTACACCTCTCTGCCTCTGGCAGAAGAGACTAAAAGTTCTCCTTGTAGCGTGGGTCTAGAAGTGTCACCAACCAGTGATGAGTGTCATCAAAAATTTTTATAATACCAGAGTCATGGGAAACGCAATGCAACATAAAGTCAGCCATGCGGGCCAGATTGCAAACAGGCAAAATTTCTCACCAACAGGACGACTGACAGTGCTCCTCCTCATGCTCCTCCTCCTGGTCCTCAGGCCAATCCCCGCTGAACAGACGGTATGACAGCTGTGCTTGTACTACCGTCTATAGCGCATGACAGCAACTCCTGTTCTTCCTCCTCCTCATTGCCTACCAACCCACGTTGGGAAGACATAAGGCTGGGTAGATCCGGCAGCTCCAGGTAGCTTTTCAGAAAACATTGAACAAGGGCCAGGCAAGGTATATGTGTGAGCTCACCTTGTCTCAGAGCCGCCACCAGGTTCCGGCCATTGTCACACATGACCATGCCTGGCTGTAGGTTCAGCGGTGTCATCCAAATATCTGACTGCTCTTTCACAACTCTTCTGCATTGTACGGTTTGTCTCCTATGCAGATTAGCTTCAGCACAGCCTGTTGCCGCTTGGCTGAGGCAGTGCTGCCAGCTTCCAGCTTCTGACTGATGTGTTGATTTCAGAGTTGCAGGCTGAAGAGGAGGAGGAGGTGCAGGAGCTGTAGACTGTGGGAGCAACTCTGATTGATGTAGGGCCCGCAATCCTCAGCATGGGGAGGATGTGTTCCATCCCAAGGTCTGACTGGGTCCCGGCTTCCACTGTTAACCCAGTGTGCCGTCAGTGAGATGTACTGTCCCTGCCCACAAGCACTTGTCCACATGTCCGTGGTTAGGTGGACTTTCCCAGTAATAGCATTGCTGAGAGCACGGGTAATGTTCTACGACACATGCTGGTGTAATGCCGGTACAGCACACAAGCAGAAATAGTGGTGACTGGGGACCGAGTACCTTGGGACGGCCGCCGCCATCAGGTTGCGGAAAGCTTCCATCTCATTGAGCCTAAAAGGCAACATTTTGAGCACAAGCAGAAGAGAAATGTTAGAATTTAGTACTGTGGCCTGTGGGTTGTGGGCTGGGTATTTCCGCTTGCGTTCCAATGACTGGGGTATAGACAACTGAAGGCTTGCTGGGACAAGGACATGCTTGATGATGGTGCTGCATGACTGTGGGCAACAACAGATGTAGGGCTAGAGGCATCTTCACATGCACGGTGGACTGGGGATTGGCTTCTATGCAAAACAGTGGAAGAAACAGTGGTGTCACCTGCAGACAGTGTTCCTAGAGCCTGGGGTTCGGCCCACAAAGTCGGGTGCTTTGCTGCCATGTGCCTGATCATGCTGGTAGTGATCAGGCTGGTAGTTTTGCTACCCCTGCTGATGCGGGCATGGCAGGTGCTGCAAATGTCCTGTTTGGGGTTATCAGCAGAGTCTTTAAAAAATAACCAGACTCGGGAAGATCTAACAGTTGGAATGTCAACGTCCATCATGTTGGTGTTACGGGGAACGGATGCACGCCTTCTGTCTGGCCACCATACTTCTTCTTCCTTCCCCATGTGTGCTGTGTCCTCGCTCTGCATGTCCTCCTGCCAGGTTGGGTCAGTCACTATGTCATCCATCACTTCGTCTTACACATGCGCACCCTGCTCCTCCTCCTGACTTTCTGGCAATTGTGTCTCATCATCGTCCACCTCTTGTGACACTTTTCCACCATCGCCTTCGTGTGACAGTGGCTGGTCAAAGCTTTGGGCATCGCTACATGCGATCTCATCTTACCCCACTTCAAGTTGACTGGCCTAGAGTCCGGAATCTTGAAAGGGAAAACTGAACAGCTCTTCAGAGTGTCCAAGTGTGAGATCAGTTGTCTCAGGGCACTCGGCATGGTGGGAGGAAGGAGGATCAGGGTGAGGAATATCCGGTCCACACACACGGCTACTCAGACTTGACCATGTGGAAGACATGGTGGTGTTGTTGTTGGCTAAGTGATTGGAAGCATTACATGCTATCCAACCAACAACCGTTTCACACTGCTCCGGCTTCAATCGTGGTGTGCTGTGATACCCTAGAAACTGGGACAAGAAGGTCGAGCGAGAAGATGTAGGTCTTGCCCACTTTTAGCTTGGCCACGGCCTCATCCTCTGCATGCACCATCAGCATCACATCTACGTCCCTGTCTCTTGCCCCTTGCCTTGCCCATTTTAAATGGACTGCTGAATTATTTCAAAAGCTCAACACAAATGTATTTATTTGGAGCAAAATTATATCTGATCAGTATGACTTCAAAGCTATGATTTTTCCACCCCAGATACTACAGGCCGCAGTCACAGATATCAGACTGTATAATTATTTGTTCTGTTGTATGTGAAATTTAAAAAAAAAAAAGTAGAACAAGGCTAGCACACAGAACTATGGTACGTATGCCTTCAAGACTACAATTTTTCCACCACAGATACAACAGGCATCAGCCTGACATAACATACTGTTTTAAAAAATGTTTAGTTTTTTTGTGAATTTTGGAAAAAATGAAAAAAGAGTAGAATAAAGCTAGCACAAATAACTGTGCTACGTATGCCTGCGAGACTACGATTTTTCCACCACAGATACAACACGCCTCAGCCTGACATAACAGACTGTATGAAATATTTTTTTGTTTTTTGCTGATTTTTTTAAACAAAAAAAGTAGAATAATAATAATCTTTATATAGCGCTAACATATTCCATAGCACTTTACAGTTTTGCACACATTAACATCACTGTCCCCGATGGGGCTCACAATCTAAATTCCCTATCAGTATGTCTTTGGAATGTGGGAGGAAACTGAAGAACCCAGAGGAAACCCACATAAACACGGGGAGAACATACAATGTCCTTGCAGATGTTGTCCAAGGTGGGATTAGAACCCAGGACTAGGGTTGAGCGACTTTCACTTGTTTAGGATCGAGTCGGGTTTCGAGTGTAATCGTCCAATTATCGCCAAAAGTCGGGGATCGACCGAAACACGAAACTCAATGCAAGTCAATGGGCAAGCATACTCGGCAGTGAGTGGAGGCCAGGAAAACACCTACAGTGCCCATTGTAATGGCAAAAACATCCATCTTGTTACTGAAGCTTGTCAATCTTAATTTACTTTATAATAATAGTTAGGCATTGGAAATTGGGGGTCATTTGGCTAAAGTTGTGGGGGGTAGGGCTGGTTCAATTTTTTAGTGGGCCCAGGAAACGTGGACTACGTCACGGCGGTGGAGCAGTGAGAGGTAAGTATTTCAACTTTGCAAGTGCATTGGCACTGGCACAGGGCCCCTCAAAGTACGGCGGTGTGTTTGCACGGCGGGGGCGCCTCCCACGGGCAGCGACACTTTTGCGTACTCTGAGGGGCCCTGTGCCAGTGACGTCGCCAACGAGTATGCCCTCCCACCTGTTGAAGGAACCTGCACTTTCATCTGCACCTTCCTCTTTGTCCCTGTGTAAGGTGGTATAGTATGCGGGAAGGGGAACCTGACTTTCAGCAGGGTCAGATTGTGGCTGTGTAGCGTGCAAGGGGAATGTAGTGGTCTGGGTCAATGTACCACAAGACTCATCTAGCACTGGCTGGGCAATGGGCAGGATGAGGAGGAAAGACAGATATAGGCCCAAATAATAAAGTGGGCTAAATGCAGTTCAAAATTGGTAACAGGACTAACCAGGTGGCATTGCTTTGTTCAGTGGAGTAGAAAACCCAGGAGTGGCAGACACCATTTTAAGGGCCCAACCACACTAGTAGGCCCAATGCAGTTTAATATTAAAAATATAGGCCGAAAGCCTGAAGATTGAAGCTCAGGAAAATAACACAGGACAACACCAAGGTGCGGCAGACACCGTTACTAGGCCCAACCAAAGTAGTAGGCCAAATGCAGTTTAATATTTAAAATGTAGGCCGAAAGCCTGAAGATTGAAGCTCAGGAAAACAAAACAGGAGAAAACCCAGAAGCGGCAGACACCGTTTTAAGGGCCCAACCACACTAGTAGGCCCAATGCAGTTTAATATTACAAATATAGGCCGAAAGCCTGAAGATTGAAGCTCAGGAAAATAATACAGGACAACACCAAGGTGCTGCAGACACCGTTAAAAGGCCCAACCCAAGTAGTAGGCCAAATGCAGTGTTATATTACCAACTACTTAATGAGAGCCTGAAGATTGAAGCTCAGCTTTGTTCAGTGGAGGACAACACCAGGGAGCAGCAGACACCATTAGTAGGCCCAATCCAACTAGTATCCCAAATCCAGTTTCATATTTCAAATATAGGCCGAAAGCCTGAAGATTGAAGCTCAGGCAAGTAAACCTGTAGAACACCTTGGAGCGGCAGACACCGTTAGTAGGCCCCATCCAAACTAGTAGGCCAACTGCAGTGTTATATTACCAACTACATAATGAGAGCCTGAAGATTGAAGCTCAGGCAAGTAAACCTGGAGAACACGTTGGAGCGGCAGACACCGTTAGTAGGCCCCAACCAAACTAGTAGGCCAATTGCAGCGTTATATTAACAGCTACTTAATGAGAGCCTGAAGATTGAAGCTCAGCTCTGTTCAGTGGAGGAGAACACCAAGGAGCGGCAGACACCGTTAGTAGGCCCCAACCAAACTAGTGGGCCAACTGCAGTGTTATATTACCATCTACTTAATGAGAGCCTGAAGATTGAAGCTCAGGCAAGTAAGCCTGGAGAACACCTTGGAGCGGCAGACACCGTTAGTAGGCCCCAACCAAACTAGTAGGCCAACTGCAGTGTTATATTAACAACTACTTAATGAGAGCCTGAAGATTAAAGCTCAGCTTTGTTCAGTGGAGGACAACACCAGGGAGCGGCAGACACCGTTAGTAGGCCCAATCCAACTAGTATCCCAAATCCAGTTTTATATTTCAAATATAGGCCAAAAGCCTGAAGATTAAAGCTCAGGCAAGTAAACATGGAGAACACCTTGGAGTGGCAGACACCGTTAGTAGGCCCCAACCAAACTAGTAGGCCAACTGCAGTGTTATATTACCAACTACTTAATGAGAGCCTGAAGATTGAAGATCAGGCAAGTAAACCTGGAGAACACCTTGGAGCGGCAGACACCGTTAGTAGGCCCCAACCAAACTAGTAGGCCAACTGCAGTGTTATTTTAACAACTACTTAATGAGAGACTGAAGATTGAAGCTCAGGCAAGTAAACCTGGAGAACACCTTGGAGCGGCAGACACCGTTAGTAGGCCCCAACCAAACTAGTAGGCCAACTGCAGTGTTATTTTAACAACTACTTAATGAGAGCCTGAAGATTGAAGCTCAGGCAAGTAAACCTGGAGAACACGTTGGAGCGGCAGACACCATTAGTAGGCCCCAACCAAACTAGTAGGCCAACTGCAGTGTTACAACTACTTAATGAGAGCCTGAAGATTGAAGCTCAGGCAAGTAAACCTGGAGAACACCTTGGAGTGGCAGACACCGTTCGTAGGCCCCAACCAAACTAGTAGGCCAACTGCAGTGTTATATTACTAACTACTTAATGAGAGCCTGAAGATTGAAGCTCAGGCAAGTAAACCTGGAGAACACCTTGGAGCGGCAGACACCGTTAGTAGGCCCCAACCAAACTAGTAGGCCAACTGCAGTGTTATTTTAACAACAACTTAATGAGAGCCTGAAGATTGAAGCTCAGCTTTGTTCAGTGGAGGACAACACCAGGGAGCGGCAGACACCGTTAGTAGGCCCAATCCAACTAGTATCCCAAATCCAGTTTCATATTTCAAATATAGGCCGAAAGCCTGAAGATTGAAGCTCAGGCAAGAAAACCTGGAGAACACCTTGGAGCGGCAGACACCGTTATTAGGCCCACCCAAACTAGTAGCCCAAATGCAGTTTAATACTTAAAATGTAGGCCAAAAGCCTGAAGATTGAAGCTAAGCTTTAATCAGTGGAGGAGTCAAGCAAGGAGTGGCAGACACCGTTACTAGGCACAACCAAAGTAGTAGGCCAAATGCAGTTAAATATTTAAAATGTAGGCCGAAAGCCTGAAAATTGAAGCTCTGGAAAACCCATCAGGAGAAAACCCTGGAGCGGCAGACACAGTTACTAGGCCCACCCAAACTAGTAGCCCAAATGCAGTTTTAAATTCTAAATACAGGCAAAAGCCAGAAGATTGAAGCTCAGCTTTTTCAGTAGAGGACTGCGGGATTGAGTGGCGCAGACAGACAAAGGTAGTATGTGTTAAATAAAAAAGTTGGCTCTATGCAGTTTTAAATTGGTTACAGGGGTACACAGGCAGCATTGGTGTGGTCAGCGGAGGATGATTGCAAGGAGGGACCGCAGACAGACTTACTAGGTCTAAAATAAAAAAAGTAGGCTCTATGCAGGTTTAAATTAGGCTACAGGGGTACACAGGCAGCATTCGTGTGGTCAGCGGAGGACGATTGCAAGGAGGGACCGCGGACAGACTTCCTAGGCCTAAAACAAAAAAGCAGGCTCTATGCAGTTTAAATTAGGCTACAGGGGTACAAAGGCAGCATTGGTGTGTTCAGCGGAGGACGATTGCAAGGAGGGACTGCAGACAGACTTCCTAGGCCTAAAATGAAAAAGCAGCCTCTATGCAGTTTAAATTAGGCTACAGGGGTACACAGGCAGCATTGGTGTGGTCAGCGGAGGACGATTGCAAGGGGGGACCGCAGACAGACTTACTAGGCCTAAAATAAAAAAGTAGGCTCTATGCAGGTTTACATTGGTTACAGGGGTACACAGGCAGCATTGGTGTGGTCAGCGGAGGACGATTGCAAGGAGGGACCGCAGACAGACTTCCTAGGCCTAAAATAAAAAAGCAGCCTCTATGCAGTTTAAATTAGGCTACAGGGGTACACAGGCAGCATTGGTGTGGTCAGCCGATTACGATTGCAAGGGGGACCGCAAACAGACTTCCTAGGCCTAAAAGAAAAAAAGCAGGCTCTATGCAGTTTAAATTAGGCTACAGGGGTACACAGGCAGCATTGGTGTGGTCAGCGGAGGACGATTGCAAGGAGGGACCGCAGACAGACTTCCTAGGCCTAAAATAAAAAAGCAGGCTCGCATGACAATCTAGCTGTGGCTGTGCATCAGTGCACTCCATGTCCGAATCATCTTCTAGTGGGCTGTTAACTATTTCCTTTTCTAACCCAGGCACGGTATGTGTAAAGAGCTCCATGGAGTAAACTGTTGTGTCGCCTGACGCATCTTTCACTGTTGTTTTGGGGGAAGGACACAAGGAATCAACTTGTCCCTGACCGGGAGCATCCACCGACGACTGGCTACTTTTCAATTTTGAACTATGCGAAGAGGAGGTGAAAGAGCTAGAGGCAGAGTCAGCAAGGAAAGCCAAAACTTTTTCCTGCTGCTCTGGCTTTAACAGCGGTTTTCCTACTACAAGAAAAGGTAGCGTTCGAGGCCTTGTGTAGCCGGACGATGACGTGGCTCAACAACTCGAGACTTAGGTGCTATTTTGATTTTCCCTCTACCACCCGATGCTCCACCAGCACCACCACCACCACCACCATCAGCATTACCAGATGGCAATGACCTCTTCCACCAGCCTTCCTCATTCTTGGGAAAATGTAACCAAACTAACAACCGTTATATGGTACTGAAAAACAAGGTAGACGGTGTATGTTAACTTGTTGTGAATATAAATCTCCCTTTTTATGTGTGGGTGAGTGCTGAATAAATCAGGCCCACTGTATGACAATATAGTTTCTGTGGCACAAAATCACTGACAGAGATACCACAGACACGACTGGCACAGATGCACAGATTTGGCAATATTATTCTCCCTTTATTTTTATTTTTTTTATATGGGAGACTAGTGAATAAATCAGGCCCAATGTATGACAGTATAGTTTCTGTGGCACAAAATGACTGACAGAGATACCACAGACACGACTGGCACAGATGCACAGATTTGGCAATATTATTCTCCCTTTATTTTTTTTTCATATGGGAGACTAGTGATTAAATCAGGCCCACTATATTACAGTATAGTTTCTGTGGCACAAAATGACTGACAGAGATACCACAGACACGACTGGCACAGATGCACAGATTTGGCAATATTATTCTCCCTTTATTTTATTTTTAGATGGGAGACTAGTGATTAAATCAGGCCCACTATATTACAGTATAGTTTCTGTGGCACAAAATGACTGACAGAGATACCACAGACACGACTGGCACAGATGCACAGATTTGGCAATATTATTCTCCCTTTATTTTTATTTTTTTATATGGGAGACTAGTGAATAAATCAGGCCCAATGTATGACAGTATAGTTTCTGTGGCACAAAATGACTGACAGACAAACCACAAACACGACTGGCACAGATGCACAGATTTGGCAATATTATTCTCCCTTTATTTTTTTATTTTATTTTGGGAGACTAGTGAATAAATCAGGCCCAATGTATGACAGTATAGTTTCTGTGGCTGAAAATGACTGACAGAGATACCACAGCCACGACTGGCACAGATGCACAGATTTGGCAATATTATTCTCCCTTTATTTATTTTGTTTTATATGGGAGACGAGTGATTAAATCAGGCACAATGTATGATAGTATAGTTTCTGTGGCACAAAATGACTGACAGAGATACCACAGACACGACTGGCACAGATGCACAGATTTGGCAATATTATTCTCCCTTTATTTTTTTTTTTATATGGGAGACTAGTGAATAAATCAGGCCCACTATATTACAGTATAGTTTCTGTGGCACAAAATGACTGACAGAGATACCACAGACACAACTGGCACAGATGCACAGATTTGGCAATATTATTCTCCCTTTATTTTTTTTTTTATATGGGAGACTAGTGATTAAATCAGGCCCACTATATTACAGTATAGTTTCTGTGGCACAAAATGACTGACAGAGAAACCACAGACACTACTGGCACAGATGCACACATTTGGCAATATTATTCTCCCTTTATTTTTATTTTTTTATATGGGAGACTAGTGATTAAATCAGACCCAATGTATGACAGTATAGTTTCTGTGGCACAAAATGACTGACAGAGAAACCACAGACACGACTGGCACAGATGCACAGATTTGGCAATATTATTCTCCCTTTATTTCTTTTTTTTATATGGGAGACTAGTGAATAAATCAGGCCCACTATATTACAGTATAGTTTCTGTGGCACAAAATGACTGACAGAGATACCACAGACAGGACTGGCGCAGATGCACTGATTGGCAATATTATTCTCCCTTTTCAGGTGTGGGACAGTGCAGAAAAATATAGGCCCACTGTTTTACACTACACAGTTTCAGGGGCTGAAAGTGGCTGGAAGATATATAAAAAAAAATAAATAAGGGACTGAACTACAATTACTATCTCCCTACAATAATCTCTGAAAAGTATGGCAGGCAGCAATAAAAAGGACTGCTGCACACAAAAAAGTGTGGACAAACAAACAAGATAGCTGTGCAGAAAGGAAGGAGCAACAGGATTTGTGCTTTTAAAAAAGCAGTTGGTTTGCACAGCGGCGTACAAACACCAATGCAGCTATCAGGGAGCCTTCTAGGGCAGCCCAATAAGCTACAGAGCTGATGAAGAGAAATCTAGCCTCCACTGTCCCTGCAAAGAAAAGGTGGTGTTGGACAGTGGAAATCGCTACAGCACAAGCGGTTTGGGGGTTAATGTACCCTGCCTAACGCTATCCCTGCTTCTGGCGAAGCGGCAGCAACCTCTCCCTATGCTCAGCTCGGCAGCAGTAAGATGTCGGTCGGTGTGCACGCACCTTTATAGCCCCTGTGACGCCGCAGAAAGCAAGCCAATCACTGTCATGCCCTTCTCTAAGATGGTGGGGACCGAGACCTATGCCATCATGCTGCCCACACTCTGCGTCCACCTTCATTGGCTGAGAAAAGGCGCTGAAAGCGTCATACGAAACGCGACTTTGGCGCGAAGATCGCCGACCGGGTGGTCGACCCCACACTGGGATCGGGTCGGGACTTTGCCAAAAGTCGTCGATTTATGAAAATGACCGATCCGTTTCGCTCAACCCTACCTAGGACTCCAGCGCTGCAAGGCTGCAATACTATCCACTGAGCCACCGTGCTGCCACTAGTAGAACAAGGCTAGCACACAGAACTATGGTGCGTATGCCTGCGAGACTACGATTTTTCAACCACAGATACAATAGGCCTCAGCCTGACATAACAGACTGTATGAAATATGCTTTTGCTTTTTGGTGTCTTTTTGAAACCAAAAAAAGTAGAACAAGGCTAGCACACAGAACTATGGTACGTATGCCTGCGAGACTACGATTTTTCCACCACAGATACAACAGGCCTCAGCCTGACATAACAGACTGTATGAAATATTTCTTTGGTTTTTGGTGAATTTTTGAAAAAAACAAAGTAGAACAAGGCTAGCACACAGAACTATGGTAAGTATGCCTGCAAGACTACGATTTTTCCACCACAGATACACAAGGCCTCAGCCTGACATAACAGACTGAGCTAAATGTGGCCTTGATTTTTGGCTATGACAGAAAAAAAAAAATTGGCATACTCACATATGATGCCTGGGGCAAAAAAAAATTATTAGACTTGCATGCTCTTCGATTAGAATGACCTGGCTGTAGTCTGCAGTGTGACCAAGCAAAAAATAGTAGAAATAAGGGGTCTATGGATTGCTTTAGAATAAAAGGAGCAGGTATAAGGTGACGAAAGAAAAATTGCCACAGATAACTGCAGCTAGGTATATATTAAATAAGCAGCAGCAGACAGTAATAGAGCTTTTGGAGGTATGCAGTGAGAGATATGTACTCTCATACAGTGCCTGCAGGCCTTGCACTGATGTGGATATGTGCACATAGACTCCCCTGCCTACCTAGCGCTGCAAGCATTGGACCCCCGAATTAGCCCTAAAAATGACTGTTGGTTTCTCAGGTGCTGTGGACTGAACAGCTGCAGACCTACACTAACTATTAGGGCTCATACTCACATGAGAGAAACTCAGATGAGTCTTGCATGTCAATACCCGGCACTGCACCCGGCACCCAGATCGGAGCATGTAAGTATGAGCCCTTAAAAGAACGATTCTGTCCCTATCTCAGCAGCAGCTCTCCCTACACTCGCTAAGTCCAGAGCAGAATGCGGCGAGCAGGGCGACGCCAGGTCTCTTAAAGACATGATGACGCTGTGCTGCCAGTCACTCACTGTAATACCACAACAAAGATGGCTGCAGCATTACAGTGCATGGCAGACAAGCTCTGCATTGTCATTGGAAATCTAAAGAGCGCCAGAATTGCAGGGAAAAGACCCAAGCTCACGCTGAATAATCACGGAAATACTCGGTGCTCGCCGAGTACACCGAACATAGTGACACTCGGGCGAGTACCGAGTAGTGGCAAGCACGTTCGCTCATCACTAGTGTTGAGCATTCCGATACCGCAAGTATCGGGTATCGGCCGATACTTGCGGTATCGGAATTCCGATACCGGTATTCCGATACTTGCCGCGTATCGGATACCGGAATCGGAAGTTCCAAGATTCAAAATGCAGAAATTCAGCCAATGAGAATGATTCCAAGTGTGGGCACATCCTGTTTAGCATGGAGGGCATGAAAGTACTGGCAAGGCTGTGATTGGCTGCTGAAATGATGTCATGATGCAGTTTAAAAGTCGCTGGCGCCATTTTGCGATCACTCTGCTGTGAATTCAGTTAGTGACAGGACGCTGTTTGCTGACTGAGGGACAGTTTAGAGATAGCGATTTGCTTCTTTGTGCTTTCCAAAGGCTAATTTAGCAACCGCTGTATTCACCTACTAGTCACCTTGCTTTTGCCTTGTAGCGCTGTTTTCACAGCGATCTGCAAGGTCTGTGTGTGTGTGTGTGTGAGTGCAGCCCACTCTCTAGTCTGAGTGCAGCCACATAGGCCATCCATAGCTGGTTGTATTCAGTTCAGGGAGGGTGGTTCATTGCCTCATACTGTTTTTTTTTTTTTTTTTTTTTTTCAAGTAGTGTAGTCTGCTGCTAATTTATTTAAAAAAATCCTATTAGTGTCTTTCCACCCATCTCCAGCTAATTTGTGGAAAAACACTACATAGGATAAAGTAGAGGAGGGTTTTTGGGCCTTGCAGCGCCGTTTACGGCTGTCTGCACGGTCTCCGTGTGACTGCAGCTCGCCCTGTAGTCTGTGAGCAGCCGTAGCCTGGTTGTCTGCAGCTCAGGGTTGTTCACTGCGTCATACCGCCAAATCAATTTTAATTTTTTTTCAAGTAGTGTAGTCTGCTGCTAATTAATTTAAAAAAATCCTATTAGTGTCTTTCCACCCGTCTCCAGCTAATTTGTGGAAAAACACTACATAGGATAAAGTAGAGGAGGGTTTTTGGGCCTTGCAGCGCCGTTTACGGCTGTCTGCACGGTCTCCGTGTGACTGCAGCTCGCCCTGTAGTCTGTGAGCAGCCGTAGCCTGGTTGTCTGCAGCTCAGGGTTGTTCACTGCGTCATACCGCCAAATCAATTTTAATTTTTTTTCAAGTAGTGTAGTCTGCTGCTAATTAATTTAAAAAAATCCTATTAGTGTCTTTCCACCCGTCTCCAGCTAATTTGTGGAAAAACACTACATAGGATAAAGTAGAGGAGGGTTTTTGGGCCTTGCAGCGCCGTTTACGGCTGTCTGCACGGTCTCCGTGTGACTGCAGCTCGCCCTGTAGTCTGTGAGCAGCCGTAGCCTGGTTGTCTGCAGCTCAGGGTTGTTCACTGCGTCATACCGCCAAATCAATTTTAATTTTTTTTCAAGTAGTGTAGTCTGCTGCTAATTAATTTAAAAAAATCCTATTAGTGTCTTTCCACCCGTCTCCAGCTAATTTGTGGAAAAACACTACATAGGATAAAGTAGAGGAGGGTTTTTGGGCCTTGCAGCGCCGTTTACGTCTGTCTGCACGGTCTCCGTGTGACTGCAGCTCTATCTGTTGTCAGTTCAGCCCCCAAAAAAGAAATAAATAATAAAGTTCACCAAACACACCAGTTACACCACTTTACATTTGTGTAGGCCACATTAGCTCATATTAAAGTCTAGTCCACACTTTAGAAAATTAGTGTTTCTTATACCTGTTAGGAGGAGTTGCTCAGGAATAAGCACACAAATCCGTTAGTACTTTTCTGCTTATCTTTATCAGTCAACCAAGATGAAGAAGGCAGTGAGTAAGGCACGTGGGCGTGGGCGCGGAGCAGGGAGGGGACGTGGGGATTCTGTGCCTGCTGCGGGCACCGGTGACTCATCAGCACCCACTTTCACCAGGCAACAGTCGTTCATGCGCAGCTTTGTGTCAGAGCGCCGTACACCGCTGCTGCGTGAAGACCAAATTGAAGCCGTTGTCGGATGGATGGCAGCTAATGCATCAACTTCCATTAGTGCCACATCCTCTCAGACACAGAGCACTGGAGAGCAGCCATCTGTCTCTTCACCACCTGCCAAATTGCCCAGGCAGACAGAGAGCCCAGGACAGGAGCCGTCTCTACTTCTGTTCTCTGAATCTCTTGGCTTGGAAACAGGGGGCCAGCCAAGCAGCATTGGAGAAATGGAAGAAGAGGCAGGGTGCAGTGATGCCCAACAGCTTTTTCTGTCTTCCTCTGAAGAGGCGGGTGGGCCAGTGGCTCCGGTCACCACATCGCAGGCCGCATCAGCTGATGATGACACTCAGGTGCCACTTACTGGTGCGTGCTCTGCTGCTGAGACTACCCAGGAGGAGCAGTTGGGGGCAGAGGGTAGTGTAGATGATGAGGTCCTCGACCCATCTTGGCGTGAGGGACAGGAAGGTGGTGGGAGCAGCTCTGAGGAAGAGATTCCCCGTACGGCCCAAAGAGGGAGAGGGAGGGGGAAGACTGCGGATCCTGCAGCCTCCGCTTTGGCACCCGTTAGGAGCATGTCTCTTCCAAAAGCCAAAAAGGGCGCTCCAAAGACTTGCAGTGCCTGGTCCTTTTTTGACACAGTTGCAGATGACATTTGCTATGTCAGATGCAACGTGTGTCATCACAAAGTCAAAAGAGGTCGAAATGTCAGCAGCCTCAATACCTCCAACATGTGGAAACATGTGCGCACCAGGCACCCGGCGTTGTTAGAAAAACACACTGAAGAGGTAGGCCAACCAACAGCGGCAGCTACCACCTCTTCAGCTCGTGTTGCCTCTTCCTCTAGCTCACACGCAGCTGGTTCGGCTTCCTCCCAGGATCGCCGTGGAAGAACCTCTGGCCCTGTTGTCCAGAGACCCGCTGTAATTCCACCCGCAGCACCACTTTCCCAGTCATCCACACACTCCCAGCCCAGTCTACAGCCATCGGTAGTACAGGCATGGGAGAAAAGGCGGCCTTTCTCGTCAAACCACCCACGAGCACAGGCTCTGACTGCAGGCATTGCCAAACTTCTGTCACTGGAAATGCTGTCATTCAGGCTGGTGGAGACTGACAGCTTCCGTGACTTGATGTCATTGGCAGTCCCACAGTACAATGTGCCCAGCCGCTTTTACTTCAGCAGGCAAGCCGTCCCTGCCCTGCACAAGCATGTGGAGGGACACATAAAACACGCGCTACTGAACGCCGTCAGTAGCAAGGTCCACCTCACCACCGATGCGTGGACCAGTCAACATGGACAGGGGCGATACCTTTCCCTCACTGCCCATTGGGTTAATGTAATTGAGCCGGGTACAGACCGTGCGAGTGGCGCAGGACGTGTCCTGCCCACTCCAAGGATTGCAGGAATCCATTCTGTACGCATTGACTCCTCCTCTTACACCAGTTCCTCAGAATCATCGCTGCAGGAGCCGTCACAGTCCACCTCCACATGGACCCGTGATGAACGTGTACCTGTTACGACCGACATGAGCACAGCCGTGGCCAAACGTCAACAGGCCGTGTTGAAATTAATTTTTTTGGGGAATCGTAGCCACACAGCGCAGGAGCTCTGGAATGCCATCAAGCAGGAGAGCGATGTGTGGTTTGTGCCAGCGAATCTCCAGCCAGGCATGGTAGTGTGTGATAATGGCCGAAATCTGGTGGCAGCTCTGGGCCTCGGCAACCTCACTCACATCCCATGTCTGGCACATGTGCTCAATTTGGTCGTGCAGAGCTTTTTGAGGGACTATCCGGATCTTGATGCACTGCTGCACAAGGTCCGCCTAGAGTGTGCTCACTTGCGGCGTTCCAGCACGGCAAAAGCGCGCATTGCGGCTCTGCAGCGCCGACACCGCCTGCCGGAACATCGCATCATATGTGACCTACCTACCAGGTGGAATTCCACGTTACATATGTTGGAGCGGTTGTGTGAGCAGCAGCAAGCTGTAATGGAGTACCAGCTGCTTCAGGCGCAAAGAAGTCGCACTCAGCGCCGTACAGACTTCACAACCACAGAGTGGGCCACTATGAATGACGTCTGCCAGGTTTTGCGTCCCTTTGATTATTCCACGCGGATGGCGAGTGCAGATGATGCACTAGTCAGCATGACTGTCCCCCTTATCTGCCTGCTTGAAAAATCACTGCAAGCGCTAAGGGATGATGTTGTGGAAGAGGTGGAGGATGAGGATTCACCATTTCCATCATCTTCTGGACAGTCAGCGCCACGTGGTTCCTCACAAACGCTTAGGCAGGGGACAGTTTGTGAGGAGGATGAGGAGGAGTCAATGGAGGAGGAAGACGTCCGTCCAGAGGAGGGAGTTACCGAATTGTCCAGTACTCAGTGTGTACAGCGAGGGTGGGGTGATGACGAGCGGGCAGAGATCACGCCTCCAGCAGGGGACAGCGTTTCTTGGGCAGTTGGCAGTCTGCAGCACATGGTGGATTACATGCTGCAGTGCCTGAGAAACGACCGCCGCATTGCCCACATTCTCAACATGTCTGATTATTGGGTGTTCACCCTCCTCGATCCTCGCTACCGGGACAACGTAGAAAGCCTCATCACACCGTTGAACCGTGAGCGAAAAATGCGGGAGTACCAAGACACCCTGGTCAATTCCATCATCTTCTCCATTCCAACTGAGAGAAGTGCTGCTAGTGCATTCCAAAGCAGCTCAGTGCGTCCAGGCAGTGGTGGAGGCTCTGCACAAAGAGGGAGCAGAAGCAGTGCCTCTGCCCAAGGCAAGACCAGTATGGCCCAACTGTGGCACAGTTTTCTGTGCCCCCCACAAAAGTCTACACCATCACAGACGGCTCCAGTCAGCAGGAGGCAACGGTTCCGTCAGATGGTGACAGACTACATGTCTTGCCCTCTTGCTGTACTCCCAGACGGCTCTTCCCCTTTCAAGTTTTGGGTCTCAAAGCTGGATACATGGCCAGAGCTAAGCCAGTATGCATTGGAGGTGCTGTCTTGCCCTGCGGCCAGTGTATTATCGGAACGTGTCTTTAGTGCTGCAGGTGGTGTACTAACTGACCGTCGCATGCGACTATCCTCCGATAACGTTGACCGGCTTACTTTCCTGAAAATGAACAAGGCCTGGATCTCGCAGGAATTTGCCACTCCTCCTCCTGATTAAATAATTAGGTCACTGTATACGTTATCCAGGTCTCCTGTTGTGTTCATCTTTCTACCACCTGAACTTAAATTCCTGTGCTCCAACACCGCCAGTTGAGGCTCAGAAGTGCCGTCTGCACAGTCAAAACATACGACCCAGTGTTATTGGGTTTCAGTAACGTCAGCTGATCCCCAGCTGTGTAGCCGGCAATGTGTCATGCGACCGCCACGCTGACACAACAACTGAAATGTAAGGGAATCTGTCCCCCCCCCCCCAAGGCGTTTGTTACTGAAAGAGCCACCTTGTGCAGCAGTAATGCTGCACAAAGAAAAGGTAGCTATTTTTGTTTAGCTCCTTGCACACGCAGAACTTAACACTTATAAAATGTGTCCCCTGCAACCGTAAAACCGTCCCGGAGGTGGGACTTTCCTTCGTAATGTGACGCAGCACAGCCGTCATTCCTACCCCCCCGGCGCCGCGCACCGGCTCCTCAGCGTTGTTTTATTCCGTCCCGGAGCCTGCGCTGTTATGTTATCCCGTGGCCAGGCACACTTAGCGCTGCCCGTCTTCTGGCATCATTTGGTGTCAGGATGGCTGCGCCTGTGCGGGTGCGCTGGCCGAGATCCCGCCTCGCAGTGTCGTCTAATGTAATCCCACCGCGGGCCTGTGATCCGTGCCCGTGCGCAGTGCATATCCTCGCCTCTCACTCCCCTCCCTACGGCTTCTTCAGACTGTGCGATGTCAGCTGGTCCCTAATAGCATGCCACGGCCGTGACACCGCACAGTCTGAAAAAGCCGTAGGGAGGGGAGTGAGAGGCGAGGATATGCACTGCGCACGGGCACGGATCACAGGCCCGCGGTGGGATTACATTAGACGACACTGCGAGGCGGGATCTCGGCCAGCGCACCCGCACAGGCGCAGCCAGCCTGACACCAAATGATGTCAGAAGACGGGCAGCGCAAAATGTGTGCATGGCCAAGGGCTAACCTAACAGCGCAGGCTCCGGGACAGATTCAAACAACGCTGAGGAGGCGGCGCACGGCGCCAAGGGGGTAAAAATGATGGCTGTGCTGCGTCACACGACAAAGGAAAGTTCCACCTACCGGACGGTTTTACGCTGTGAGGGGACATATTTCATAACTGTTGGGTTCCGCATGTGCAAGGACCATAATTAAAAGAGCTAAGTTTACCTTTTCCAGCATTAGTGCTGTACACAATGGCTCTTTCAGCTACAAACGCCTGGGGGGGGGGGGTTAAAGGTTTCCTTTCAACTTGCTCGAGTGCAGGCTTCGGCCTACACTCCGCTCCCCCTGCTCCTCCTGCTGACCCTGGGCTCTAACACCGCCAGTTGGGGCCCGGTACTGCTAGCTGCACAGAGAAAAACACCAGCCAATGTGTCAGTGGGGTCCAGCACCGCCAGCTGTTCCCCTGCTGTGCAGCCGGCAACGTGTCCTGCAAAAGCCACGCAGACACAAGAACTGAAATTGAAGGGAACCTGTCCCCCCTCCCCCAGGCGTTTTTACGTTATCCAGCCACCTTGTACAGCGGTAATGCTGCATGTGTGCAAGGTGGCTCAGAAACGTATTCTCCTCGCACATGTGGAACTGAAAACACGTCTGCAATGTGTCCTCTGTGTGACCATTTAACCGTCCCGGTGGTGTGACTTTCCTTTGTAATGACACGCTGCAACCCCCTTGGTAGCGCTGCCCGTCTTCTGGCATCATTGTTTGGCTGGCTGCACCTCTGCGGCCGCCCTGACCCACACAACGCCCCTCGGTGTCTTATTTATTGGGACTGCGAGGGTGTGATTGATGGGCAGGATCAGTGCATCAGTTCGCCTGTCCCTCCTCTCCTTCCGCCTTCTTCGGACTGTGCGGCTTCATGGCCGTGGCATGCGATAAGGGATCAGATGACGCCGCACAGTCTGAAGCGGGTGTAAGGACCCGAGTGTGAGAGGCCAACATATGTGCTGCGCCAGGCCCTGAATCCCAGCCCCGCAGTGTTTTTAAAAATGTTAAGACACTGCGGGGCTGGGATTCATGGTCATCGCGAACCGCACCGGCCGACATTAAATGATGTCAGAAGATGGGCAGCGCTAACAGCGCTAGGCCAGGGGATAACACGACAGCGCAGACTCCTGTACAGCAAATAACAACGCTCAGGAGGCTGCACCCAGCACCAAGGTGGGATTCTTGACATCTGTGCTGCGTCTCATTACAAAGGGAACTCGCGCCTCCAACACAGTTTGACTGTATAAAGGGCTAAATGTTATACGTGTTTCATTCAGCGTGTGCAAGGAGCAAAATTAAAAGAGCAACCTTTGACTTGTGCAGCACTACTGCTGCATAAGCTGTGGCTCTTCTACTTTCTAACCCCTGAGGGGGGGTTAAAGGTTACCTTTGAAATTGGTTCAAGTAGGCTTCGGCCTACACTCTGCTCCCCCTGCAGAGCCCGGGCTCCAACACCGCTAGTTGCTGTCCGGAAGTGCTGGCTGCACAGAGCCAAACACCTCGCCAATGTGTCAGTGGGGTCCAGCACCGCCAGCTGTTCCCCTGCTGTGTAGCCGGCAACGTGTCCTGCGACCGCCACGCAGACACAACAGACCCAAAGCTGCCGCCAGTGCAGGCTTCGGCCTACACTCCCCTCCCCCTGCTCCTGCTCCTCCTCCTCCTGCTGACCCTGGGCTCTAACAAACCGCCAGTTGGGGCCCAGATGTGCTAGCTGCACAGAGAAAAACACCAGCCAATGTGTCAGTGGGGTCCAGCACCGCCAGCTGTTCCCCTGCTGTGCAGCCGGCAACGTGTCCTGCAAAAGCCACGCAGACACAAGAACTGAAATTGAAGGGAACCTGTCCCCCCTCCCCCAGGCGTTTTTACGTTATCCAGCCACCTTGTACAGCGGTAATGCTGCATGTGTGCAAGGTGGCTCAGAAACGTATTCTCCTCGCACATGTGGAACTGAAAACACGTCTGCAATGTGTCCTCTGTGTGACCATTTAACCGTCCCGGTGGTGTGACTTTCCTTTGTAATGACACGCTGCAACCCCCTTGGTAGCGCTGCCCGTCTTCTGGCATTATTGTTTGGCTGGCTGCGCCTCTGCGGCCGCCCTGACCCACACAACGCCCCTCGGTGTCTTATTTATTGGGACTGCGAGGGTGTGATTGATGGGCAGGATCAGTGCATCAGTTCGCCTGTCCCTCCTCTCCTTCCGCCTTCTTCGGACTGTGCGGCTTCATGGCCGTGGCATGCGATAAGGGATCAGATGACGCCGCACAGTCTGAAGCGGGTGTAAGGACCCGAGTGTGAGAGGCCAACATATGTGCTGCGCCAGGCCCTGAATCCCAGCCCCGCAGTGTTTTTACAATGTTAAGACACTGCGGGGCTGGGATTCATGGTCATCGCGAACCGCACCGGCCGACATTAAATGATGTCAGAAGATGGGCAGCGCTAACAGCGCTAGGCCAGGGGATAACACGACAGCGCAGACTCCTGTACAGCAAATAACAACGCTCAGGAGGCTGCACCCAGCACCAAGGTGGGATTCTTGACATCTGTGCTGCGTCTCATTACAAAGGGAACTCGCGCCTCCAACACAGTTTGACTGTATAAAGGGCTAAATGTTATACGTGTTTCATTCAGCGTGTGCAAGGAGCGAAATTAAAAGAGCAACCTTTGACTTGTGCAGCACTACTGCTGCATAAGCTGTGGCTCTTCTACTTTCTAACCCCTGAGGGGGGGTTAAAGGTTACCTTTGAAATTGGTTCAAGTAGGCTTCGGCCTACACTCTGCTCCCCCTGCAGAGCCCGGGCTCCAACACCGCTAGTTGCTGTCCGGAAGTGCTGGCTGCACAGAGCCAAACACCTCGCCAATGTGTCAGTGGGGTCCAGCACCGCCAGCTGTTCCCCTGCTGTGTAGCCGGCAACGTGTCCTGCGACCGCCACGCAGACACAACAGACCCAAAGCTGCCGCCAGTGCAGGCTTCGGCCTACACTCCCCTCCCCCTGCTCCTGCTCCTCCTCCTCCTGCTGACCCTGGGCTCTAACAAACCGCCAGTTGGGGCCCAGATGTGCTAGCTGCACAGAGAAAAACACCAGCCAATGTGTCAGTGGGGTCCAGCACCGCCAGCTGTTCCCCTGCTGTGCAGCCGGCAACGTGTCCTGCAAAAGCCACGCAGACACAAGAACTGAAATTGAAGGGAACCTGTCCCCCCTCCCCCAGGCGTTTTTACGTTATCCAGCCACCTTGTACAGCGGTAATGCTGCATGTGTGCAAGGTGGCTCAGAAACGTATTCTCCTCGCACATGTGGAACTGAAAACACGTCTGCAATGTGTCCTCTGTGTGACCATTTAACCGTCCCGGTGGTGTGACTTTCCTTTGTAATGACACGCTGCAACCCCCTTGGTAGCGCTGCCCGTCTTCTGGCATCATTGTTTGGCTGGCTGCGCCTCTGCGGCCGCCCTGACCCACACAACGCCCCTCGGTGTCTTATTTATTGGGACTGCGAGGGTGTGATTGATGGGCAGGATCAGTGCATCAGTTCGCCTGTCCCTCCTCTCCTTCCGCCTTCTTCGGACTGTGCGGCTTCATGGCCGTGGCATGCGATAAGGGATCAGATGACGCCGCACAGTCTGAAGCGGGTGTAAGGACCCGAGTGTGAGAGGCCAACATATGTGCTGCGCCAGGCCCTGAATCCCAGCCCCGCAGTGTTTTTACAATGTTAAGACACTGCGGGGCTGGGATTCATGGTCATCGCGAACCGCACCGGCCGACATTAAATGATGTCAGAAGATGGGCAGCGCTAACAGCGCTAGGCCAGGGGATAACACGACAGCGCAGACTCCTGTACAGCAAATAACAACGCTCAGGAGGCTGCACCCAGCACCAAGGTGGGATTCTTGACATCTGTGCTGCGTCTCATTACAAAGGGAACTCGCGCCTCCAACACAGTTTGACTGTATAAAGGGCTAAATGTTATACGTGTTTCATTCAGCGTGTGCAAGGAGCGAAATTAAAAGAGCAACCTTTGACTTGTGCAGCACTACTGCTGCATAAGCTGTGGCTCTTCTACTTTCTAACCCCTGAGGGGGGGTTAAAGGTTACCTTTGAAATTGGTTCAAGTAGGCTTCGGCCTACACTCTGCTCCCCCTGCAGAGCCCGGGCTCCAACACCGCTAGTTGCTGTCCGGAAGTGCTGGCTGCACAGAGCCAAACACCTCGCCAATGTGTCAGTGGGGTCCAGCACCGCCAGCTGTTCCCCTGCTGTGTAGCCGGCAACGTGTCCTGCGACCGCCACGCAGACACAACAGACCCAAAGCTGCCGCCAGTGCAGGCTTCGGCCTACACTCCCCTCCCCCTGCTCCTGCTCCTCCTCCTCCTGCTGACCCTGGGCTCTAACAAACCGCCAGTTGGG
The DNA here is from genome assembly GCF_051348905.1 of Ranitomeya variabilis. NCBI lineage: Eukaryota > Metazoa > Chordata > Amphibia > Anura > Dendrobatidae > Ranitomeya > Ranitomeya variabilis. The sequence continues at coordinate 494,529,866 of NC_135235.1, forward strand.
GCCCAGATGTGCTAGCTGCACAGAGAAAAACACCAGCCAATGTGTCAGTGGGGTCCAGCGCCGCCAGCTGTTCCCCTGCTGTGCAGCCGGCAACGTGTCCTGCAAAAGCCACGCAGACACAAGAACTGAAATTGAAGGGAACCTGTCCCCCCTCCCCCAGGCGTTTTTACGTTATCCAGCCACCTTGTACAGCGGTAATGCTGCATGTGTGCAAGGTGGCTCAGAAACGTATTCTCCTCGCACATGTGGAACTGAAAACACGTCTGCAATGTGTCCTCTGTGTGACCATTTAACCGTCCCGGTGGTGTGACTTTCCTTTGTAATGACACGCTGCAACCCCCTTGGTAGCGCTGCCCGTCTTCTGGCATCATTGTTTGGCTGGCTGCGCCTCTGCGGCCGCCCTGACCCACACAACGCCCCTCGGTGTCTTATTTATTGGGACTGCGAGGGTGTGATTGATGGGCAGGATCAGTGCATCAGTTCGCCTGTCCCTCCTCTCCTTCCGCCTTCTTCGGACTGTGCGGCTTCATGGCCGTGGCATGCGATAAGGGATCAGATGACGCCGCACAGTCTGAAGCGGGTGTAAGGACCCGAGTGTGAGAGGCCAACATATGTGCTGCGCCAGGCCCTGAATCCCAGCCCCGCAGTGTTTTTACAATGTTAAGACACTGCGGGGCTGGGATTCATGGTCATCGCGAACCGCACCGGCCGACATTAAATGATGTCAGAAGATGGGCAGCGCTAACAGCGCTAGGCCAGGGGATAACACGACAGCGCAGACTCCTGTACAGCAAATAACAACGCTCAGGAGGCTGCACCCAGCACCAAGGTGGGATTCTTGACATCTGTGCTGCGTCTCATTACAAAGGGAACTCGCGCCTCCAACACAGTTTGACTGTATAAAGGGCTAAATGTTATACGTGTTTCATTCAGCGTGTGCAAGGAGCGAAATTAAAAGAGCAACCTTTGACTTGTGCAGCACTACTGCTGCATAAGCTGTGGCTCTTCTACTTTCTAACCCCTGAGGGGGGGTTAAAGGTTACCTTTGAAATTGGTTCAAGTAGGCTTCGGCCTACACTCTGCTCCCCCTGCAGAGCCCGGGCTCCAACACCGCTAGTTGCTGTCCGGAAGTGCTGGCTGCACAGAGCCAAACACCTCGCCAATGTGTCAGTGGGGTCCAGCACCGCCAGCTGTTCCCCTGCTGTGTAGCCGGCAACGTGTCCTGCGACCGCCACGCAGACACAACAGACCCAAAGCTACCGCCAGTGCAGGCTTCGGCCTACACTCCCCTCCCCCTGCTCCTGCTCCTCCTCCTCCTGCTGACCCTGGGCTCTAACAAACCGCCAGTTGGGGCCCAGATGTGCTAGCTGCACAGAGAAAAACACCAGCCAATGTGTCAGTGGGGTCCAGCACCGCCAGCTGTTCCCCTGCTGTGCAGCCGGCAACGTGTCCTGCAAAAGCCACGCAGACACTTGCTCTTGGACCTTCTGCTCCCCATCCTGGTTCCAGTACCGTCAGCTGGTTCCGGGCAGAGCCTTTGGCTTAGGTGCCTCCCTTTGGTATCCGAGTTCCACCAACGTCAGGTGGTCCTTGGTAGTGCTTTCAGGCACGGGTACCTCCTGCTTAGTAACCGGGTTCCAGTAACGTCAGCTGGTCCTCGGTAGTTCCATTGGCTCTTGGACCTTCGGCTACCCATCCGGGTTCCAGCACCGTCAGCTGGTTCTCGGCAGTGTCTTTTGCTCTTGTACCTTCTGCTCCCCATCCTGGTTCCAGTACCGTCAGCTGGTTCCGGGCAGAGCCTTTGGCTTAGGTGCCTCCCTCTGGGTATCTGAGTTCCACCAATGTCAGGTGGTCCTTGGTAGTGCTTTCAGCACAGGTACCTCCTGCTTAGTAACCGGGTTCCAGTAACGTCAGCTGGTCCTCGGTCGTTCCATTGGCTCTTGGACCTTCGGGTAGCCATCCGAGTTCCAGTTCCATCAGCTGGTTCTCGGCATTTTCTCAGCCTTCTTGTACCTTCTGCTACATTTCCAAGTTCAAGAGACTAAACACGATGACCCGGAAGACCACCCCTAAGATGACGACGACACCAGAGACGACAACCACCGTGATGACGACGACCCTGGAGACGATGACCCTGAAGACCACCCCGATGACGACGACCCCGGAGACCACCCCGATGACGACGACCCCGGAGACGACGACCCTGGAGACGACGACGACCTGGAAGACCGAGAAGCAGAAGAACAAGAGGCTGCAGAACAAAGAGCAGAAGGACATTAAGCATAACACAAAATATCAGAGCAAAAAATATTATGTAAATTATAAGCAGAAGAAGACTAAGCAGTGTATGGGGGTGAGTCCGTTCCTCCTCGTGGTGCCCCTGGATAAAGCCTGATGCTGCAGGCCAAACTGAACGCGGACAAATGTAACTGTTTTGTGACAGGCAGAACGGAAGGTGTAATCTTCAAACTTTTATAGATAACAACTACGGGAATGCCTGTCACAAATAAGAATATGATGAAGAAGTAGAATATGATGAAGATAATAGTAAACTAAAAACAATATGAACAATGTAACCCAAAAAATAATAGGTAGAAGATGAAGAAGAAGATGAATAAGGTGAAGAAGTTGATGTCAAAGAAGCTGATGATGAGGATAATTAAGAAGAAAGCGTGGGAGAAGTAAAAAAAAAGGTGAAGGGCGTGGAAGCAGTGAAACATCAATATCTACTAAAATAAATAATTAAATCTGCGCAAAAAACCAAATGTATTAATGAATATATAAGATTTAATAGAAATATAGTATAATATATATAATATATATATAATATAATAGTTACAGCTTCTGCCTACGGCGACACAAACCGTATACTTCCATTTGGATCTTCATTGCCTACCAGCAGCGAGGCTAAACCACATTTGGCTCCTTTTTTGAAAATTGGGGCAGGCTGCTTACCTTCTCACAAAATTAGAGGAAAGACAAAAGTCCTGCTCCGGAGAACGACGACGTCAGGTAGCAGAAGGACGCTGCGGGAAATCGTGACTACATTACTTGCCCAGCAGTTGGGATTGTTTCCAGCGAAGGATCAATAAAGGAAGTATTTTCTCCACAACAATATGAGCTCCACCTAAGGTAAAAAGCGGCACGTACAGCTGGTTTCCGACCCGGCTAATTCGGCTGCCACGTGCTGCTATACCCTGTTTCATTGAAGCTCTGCCACCGGCCGGGGCATCTTCTTAGAGTTTCTTTTGGTCTGTTTGGTACTATAATCCTTTTTCCGCATGGTGCACTTTATTGTTCTTAACTAAATATTGGACTGGTTTACAATTGGGTTTTAGGTCAAGTCTTTAGGTCATTTTCTTTTGCTGAGTTTTTTTCGCTGAGTATTTATCCATCTATTTTTATTATCTTGGACATTCTATCCACATTAAAGAGAAATAGGCCCGTTTCTCTTTACAAATTACTGGCACAATATTTTATTGTTATTGTTTGTGTTTATCTTTACCAGTGTTATATAACGATCGTCACATATGTGCTCTACTTTCTTGTATTTCTATTAAATCTTATATATTCATTAATACATTTGGTTTTTTGCGCAGATTTAATTATTTATTTTAGTACATATAGGAATAATTCCCTAACCACAGTGTGGTGGTGGTATAAATCTGCAGCATTACACCAAACTGGTCTCTAAGCGCCACTAAATATATTATTTAAACATCAATATCTGACATTAAAAAAAAAATTAACATAGTCAAATTCTTTCTAACGCCGAACGTCATAAAAAAAAACGCAAAATCCTGCTATTCTATTACATTGGGCTAAACCTCTGTGCCTTTAATATCTCCGCCACGTCCCCCAATACATCCTACATTATTCTTAGTTGTTTTCCTTCATGTAGAATGAACCTACAAGTTTATAAAGGGTTTATTTTAATTCCGATATTTTCGTCCGATTGACTTGCATTGGGATCGGGTATCGGTATCGGATTAGATCCGATACTTTGACGGTATCGGCCGATACTTTCCGATACCGATACTTTCCGATATCGGAAGGTATCGCTCAACACTACTCATCACTAGTCCTAATTTATTGGGGTCTATGTTTTGATTATACTTGTTAAAGGCATTTTCCGGTCTTAAGCTATAAGGCCGGCGTCACACTAGATAGTTTTACGGACGTGTGAGAGGCGCAAAAACTACGCATTGCACACGGACCAATGATTCTCCATGGGGCAGGTCCTATCTGGCGTATATTTCACAGCCATATTTTACGGCGGTAGAAAATCGCAGCATGCTGCGTTTGTCAGCGTACTGCACAAAAAATCCACCAATGAAAGTCTACGGGTACGCAAAAAATACGGATTACACACGGACCTGCAGTGTGACTTGTGAAAAATATGCCAGACATCTCCAGGTGACAGGAATTGTGTCAAGCCCTCAATCAGGAAGCTTAGACATGCAAATTAGCTTAAAAAGCCAGACAGACATCCCGGAAGTCTGGCGCACGCCTCCACGGAGTTGCAAGCAGAATGGCAAACATCATCAATGTAGATATGCTCCTGGTCCTGGTCCAAGAAAGGCCCAAAATTTGGGACCAACGTGATGCAAACTATGCAAACTAGGCTAGGAAAGAGGCTGCTTGGAGGACCATATGTGGGATCATTTTCCCAGATTATGATCAGCGGCCACGTGAGGGACAGAGGAAAATAAGTAAGTACACTCATGTTTATGAAGTATTTAATATTGCAAACTGCAGTAAGAACAATATTTTGACAGTATTATTATTTATCTTATTCTGATTTTGTATGTATATTGCACCATTTATTTAATGGTGCTGGACATGAGAAAGGGGTTATGTACAGCGTTTATAGATGTCGCTTACAGTAAGCAAATTTACAATGACAGACTGGTATAGAGGGGAGAGGACCCTGTCCTTGTGTACTTACATTCTATGGTGTTCCCCTTTTATGGTATTGTGGTATTTGTGTGGTAAATTTGATTACTGAAGATTAGTGTTGAGCATTCCGATACCGCAAGTATTGGGTATCGGCCGATACTTGCGGTATCGGAATTCCGATACCGAGATCCGATATTTTTGTGATATCGGAAATCGGAATCGGAAGTTCCCAGTGTATGATTCCCAGGGTCTGAAGGAGAGGAGACTCTCCTTCAGGCCCTGGGATCCATATTCATGTAAAAAATAAATAATAAAAATAAAAAATAGGGATATACTCACCCTCTGGCGCGCCCTGGTTGTAACCGCTGCAACCGGCAGCCTCCGTTCCTAAGAATGAGCGAGTGAAGGACCTTCGATGACGTCGCGGCTTGTGATTGGTCGCGTGAGCGGTCACGTGACCGCTCATGCGACCAATCACAAGCCGCGACGTCATCGCAGGTCTTTCTCTCCCTGCATTCTTATGAACGGAGGCAGACGCTTGGACCGGTGAGAGCTGGGGCCGCCGGAGGGGTGAGTATATCAATATTTTTTATTTTTATTCTTTATTTTACACATGAATATGGATCCCAGTTTCCTCTCCTTCAGACCCTGGGAACCATCCAGGATACCTTCCGATACTTGTGTCCCATTGACTTGTATTGGTATCGGGTATCGGTATCGGCGATATCCGATATTTTTCGGATATCGGCCGATACAATCCGATACCGATACTTTCAAGTATCGGAAGGTATCACTCAACACTACTGAAGATATTTAGTAAGAAATACAGCTTACTAGGGCATATTACAATCTGTAAAATCACTGACACCTTGTGTTACCAATGTGCACAATGGCCTTATACATTATTTTCTTCTCTGTCATTGCAGTGGAAGATGTTATGAGACATTGGTTCAGCATTCGGGACCAGTTCCGGAGAGAAAGGCAGCAGAGAGCCAGAAGTGGGTCATCTGCACCGGCAAAAAGAAAATATATCTATTTTGACCAGCTGTCCTTTCTGGATCCCAGTATGGATCTCAGACCATAAGTACAAACCACACACCACATCAGGGCTGCCATTAGAAATTTCGGGGCCCCATACTGTCAAAATTTTCGGGGCCCCCTTGAGACTCTACCCAGGCTCCACCCCAGCCCCGCCTCCACCCCTCAAACTGTCCACAGTCCCACCGCTCTCTCTTGGAAAAATTCCACTTCTCACCTATCACACATTGACAGTTCCCATCACCAGATCACACATATAGCCGGCAGCTTTTGTTTTGGCCAAAAGATTTTTTTAAGCCACAAAAATGACAAGGTAGACACTTTTGGCCGGGCCCTACTCTACTGTAACCTATTAAATATTTGTTAAAATATGCAATACAATTTAGGTATATTTTTATTTATTTTTCAATTTTTAAAATGACCTATAATACCACATACAAGGAACAAATACCACAACACCATGACCAGACACCATATTATCACCATAGTGACCTATAATACTATCTACAAGGCACAAATACCGCCACACCATGACCAGATGACATATTACCACCACAGTGATCGAATAATCTCAAATACAAGGAACAAATACCACAACATCATGACCAGACCACATATTACCACCACATAGTGACTGAATACTACAATACTGATCAATAATAAAAAAAACCACAATACTAACACCATAAGTGCCAGTATTCACAGGAGATCTGTACTTAGTATGCAGTGTCTGTGTCCAGGTAATACAGTGATCACCAGTGACATTATACACAGGAGCTCTGTATATAGTGTATAGGTAATCCAGTGATCACCGGTGACATTATACACAGGAGCTCTGCATATAGTATACAGTGTATAGTGTCAGTGTATAGGTAACACACTGACTCACCAGTGACGTCTCTAGGTGAAGTCCTTCATCTTTCATCCCGCACAGACCGCCATCACTTCATCCAGCCAGGGCTCATCTCTGCAGGAAATAACACCGTTATCTCGAGTTCCACTTGCAGAACACATTACTTAATTTTCCCAACTTCTACATTACACCACATGAAGAAGGCGACATAGTATCACTCTACACAGTAATAGGACCGCCCCTCCATTTAAAACAGTATACTCAAAAAATAAAATAAATACATCACTGCAGTAATAATATCCCTTAATTAGCCCTTATGGTAATAATATTCGCCATCCTAGCCCCCGTGTGTCTCATTCCTGGCATCATCCATATGTTCTCCCATCCTGCCCTAATGAGTATCCATCCTGCCCCATATGATCTCCCCATCCTGCCCCATCTGTCTCCATCGTATGCATCCTGCCCCATCCGTCTCCAATCCTGCCTCCAGTGTCTCCAATCACGCCCGTATCACCATTCTTCCCCGTCTCCAATCATGCCCCAGTGTCTCCAGTCATGCCCCAGTGTCTCCAGTCATGCCCCAGTGTCTCCAGTCATGCCCCAGTGTCTCCAGCGTTCTGCCCCAGTGTCTCCAGCGTTCTGCCCCAGTGTCTCCAGCCGTTCTGCCCTAGTGTGTCCAGCCATTCTGCCCCAGTGTGTCCAGCCGTTCTGCCCCACTGTGTCCAGCCGTTCTGCCCCACTGTGTCCAGCCATTCTGCCCCACTGTGTCCAGCGTTCTGCCCCAGTGTGTCCAGCCGTTCTGCCCCAGTGTGTCCAGCCATTCTGCCCCAGTGTGTCCAGCCATTCTGCCCCAGTGTGTCCAGCGTTCTGCCATGGGCCCCCCGGATCGCCGCTCAAAAAAAAACACAAGTTCTGCTTACCTGCCGCGCTCCTGCTCTCTCCACGCAGCTGAAGCGTGCACTCGCCGGCGACTGACAATGACGTCAGATGCCGGCGACATGCACGCTGCGGCTGATGTCAGCTGCCAGCCTCAGATTGGCTGGTGGCTGTTAACAATAGCTTTAAACAGCTGCAGCGCCGGCCGCCGCTAAGGGCCCGGTTCAGCCTGCGGCTGCCGGTGGGTGCCCGGTGAGCAGATGAGAGGGGGCCCGATGCAGGCCCCCTCTGCCCACCGGGCCCCATATGCCAGTCACGGCTGTAATGCCCTGATGGCGGCTCTGCATCACATTACACATATATTTGGAATGCTCATAGATGATTTACAAAATTAAATTTTTCCATTATCATAACAGAACACAATCTAACCTCACTGAGAGGGAGACAACAGTGTCCGAATCCGAGCCATTGATCGATCCTGTTGGGGAAGGAGAAGAGGTGGCTGGCCCATCTACGGCTCCTACCATGTTTATCTCTCCGGATCCTTCTTCGGCTGCCCCTCATGTTCCACAACCACCTGGGCCAGATGATGCAGCCCCACCCACAGATGCACCAGATTCAGTGATGCCTGAAGATCCTGGCCACAGAGGCAGCCCTACTGTTCCGCTGGAGGCTTCCCCACAGCCTGCTGTGACCTCACGCCATGGTCGCAGAAGGAGAGAGCTAATTGAAAGCCGAAGGAATGCAGACACTGGTGTGTTGAATTATTTGGCCAGGGCTGCTCAGGATGAGGGTGAGGAGGCATTTTCACAAAGGCTGGCCCGGTATCTCCGTCCCCTACCCCGTGAGGTGAGGCTATGTGTGAGAGGGTGCTTTCAAATCCTTGATGCATGCACCCCCCAAATAGCCCTTATGATTTGTTTGAGTACATTGAGAGGTGGCAGCTGTCACCATGTAACCTCATGCGTATGCAAACAAATCAATCAGTGCATGCTCAAGAGGGTTCTGAAGCACCTCCTCCAAGTGTGCCTACACCTCAACCCTTTCCCAAACATAACCCACCAATGCCTACACCATACCAAATGGCATCCTTCCAGTAACCTTACCAATATGGCCACTTGTCTAGACCCAGTGTTAGAGGCTGGTCCCAACCTGGGTTTGGATGACATGGCCATATTGGTGTGGGTTATGACTCACGTGAGTTATACTCTCGTCATGATGCCCATAGTTTCCACCCTTATGGCCAGTACTCAACTGGGCAATCTGAGCATGGCCATATTTTGGAGCAGGCCCAAGAGAGATCACACCAACAGGACAATTGGCCCAACAAAGGCCACAAGAGCAGCAACCCAAACTGCCGCCATCACCTCCACCAACGTATCATAATCTTTAACCCCTTCACCCCCAAGGGTGGTTTGCACGTTATGGACCGGGCCAATTTTTACAATTCTGACCACTGTCCCTTTATGAGGTTATAACTCTGGAACGCTTCAACGGATCCTGGTGATTCTGACATTGTTTTCTCATGACATATTGTACTTCATGATAGTGGTAAAATTTCTTTGATATTACCTGCGTTTATTTGTGAAAAAAATGGAAATTTGGCGAAAATTTTGAAAATTTCGCAATTTTCCAAATTTGAAATTTTATGCAATTAAATCACAGTGATATGTCACACAAAATACTTAATAAGTAACATTTCCCACATGTCTACTTTACATCAGCACCATTTTGGAACCAAAATTTTTTTTTGTTAGGGAGTTATAAGGGTTAAAAGTTGACCAGCAATTTCTCATTTTTACAACACCATGTTTTTTTAGGGACCACATCTCATTTGAAGTCATTTTGAGGGGTCTATATGATAGAAAATACCCAAGTGTGACACCATTCTAAAAACTGCACCCCTCAAGGTGCTCAAAACCACATTCAAGAAGTTTATTAACCCTTCTGGTGTTTCACAGGAATTTTTGGAATGTTTAAATGAAAATGAACATTTAACTTTTTTTCACACAAAATTTACTTCAGCTCCAATTTGTTTTATTTTACCAAGGGTAACAGGAAAAAATGGACCCCAAAAGATGTTATACAATTTGTCCTGAGTACGCCGATACTCCATATGTGGGGGTAAACCACTGTTTGGGCGCATGACAGAGCTCGGAAGCGAAGGAGCGCCGTTTGACTTTTCACTGCAAAATTGACAGGAATTGAGATGGGACGCCATGTTGCGTTTGGAGAACCACTGATGTGCCTAAACATTGAAACCCCCCACAAGTGACACCATTTTGGAAAGTAGACCCCCTAAGGAACTTATCTAGATGTGTGGTGAGCACTTTGACCCACCAAGTGCTTCACAGAAGTTTATAATGCAGAACCGTAAAAATAAAAAATCATATTTTTTCACAAAAATGATCTTTTCGCCCCCAATTTTTTATTTTCCCAAGGGTAAGAGAAGAAATTGGACCCCAAAAGTTGTTGTACAATTTGTCCTGAGTGCGCCGATACCCCATATGTTGGGGTAAACCACTGTTTGGGCGCATGACAGAGCTCGGAAGCGAAGGAACGCCGTTTGACTTTTCACTGCAAAATTGACAGGAATTGAGATGGGACGCCATGTTGCGTTTGGAGAGCCACTGATGTGCCTAAACATTGAAACCCCCCACAAGTGACACCATTTTGGAAAGTAGACCCCCTAAGGAACTTATCTAGATGTGTGGTGAGCACTTTGACCCACCAAGTGCTTCACAGAAGTTTATAATGCAGAACCGTAAAAATAAAAAATCATATGTTTTCACAAAAATGATCTTTTCGCCCCCAATTTTTTATTTTCCCAAGGGTAAGAGAAGAAATTGGACCCCAAAAGTTGTTGTACAATTTGTCCTGAGTACGCTGATACCCCATATGTGGGGGTAAACCACTGTTTGGGCGCATGGGAGAGCTCGGAAGGGAAGGAGCGCCGTTTGACTTTTCACTGCAAAATTGACAGGAATTGAGATGGGACGCCATGTTGCGTTTGGAGAGCCACTGATGTGCCTAAACATTGAAGCCCCCCCACAAGTGACATTATTTTGGAAAGTAGACCCCCTAAGGAACTTATCTAGATGTGTGGTGAGCACTTTGACCCACCAAGTGCTTCACAGAAGTTTATAATGCAGAGCCGTAAAAATAAAACAAAATTTTTTTCCCACAAAAATTATTTTTTAGCCCCCAGTTTTGTATTTTCCCGAGGGTAACAGGAGAAATTGGACCCCAATAGTTGTTGTCCAATTTGTCCTGAGTACGCTGATACCCCATATGTGGGGGGGAACCACCGTTTGGGCACATGGGAGGGCTCGGAAGGGATGGAGCGCCATTTGGAATGCAGACTTAGATGGAATGGTCTGCAGGCATCACATTGCGTTTGCAGAGCCCCTAATGTACCTAAACAGTAAAACCCCCCCAAAAGTGACACCATTTTGGAAAGTAGACCCCCTAAGGAACTCATCTAGATGTGTTGTGAGAGCTTTGAACCCCCAAGTGTTTCACTACAGTTTATAACGCATAGCCGTGCAAATAAAAAATATTTTTTTTCCACAAAAATTATTTTTTAGCCCCCAGTTTTGTATTTTTCCAAGGGTAACAGGAGAAATTGGACCGTATATATTGTTGTCCAATTTGTCCTGAGTACGCTGATACCTGATATCTGGGGGGGAACCACCGTTTGAGCGCATGGCAGAGCTCGGAAGGGAAGGATCATCATTTGCAATGCAGACTTAGATGGATTGGTCTACAGGCGTCACATTGCGTTTGCAGAGCCCCTAATGTACCTAAACAGTATAAACCCCCCACAAGTGACCCAATATTGGAAACTAGACCCCCCAAGGAACTTATCTAGTTGTGTTGTGAGAACTTTGAACCCCCAAGTGTTTCACTACAGTTTATAACGCAGAGCGGTGAAGATAAAAAAAATAAAAAATTTCCCCAAAAAATTATTTTTTAGCCCCCAGTTTTGTATTTTCCCAATGGTAACAGGAGAAATTGGACCCCAAAAGTTGTTGTCCAATTTGTCTTGAGTACGCTGATACCCCATATGTGGGGGGGAACCACCGTTTGGGCGCATGGGAGGGCTCGGAAAGGAAGGAGCGCCATTTGGAATGCAGACTTAGATGGAATGGTCTGCAGGCGTCACATTGCGTTTGCAGAGCCCCTAATGTACCTAAACAGTAGAAACCCCCCACAAGTGACACCATTTTGGAAAGTAGAACCCCTAAGGAACTCATCTAGATGTATTGTGAGAGCTTTGAACCCCCAAGTGTTTCACTACAGTTTATAACGCAGATCCATGCAAATAAAAAAAAAAATTTTTTCCACAAAAATTATTTTTTAGCCCCTAGTTTTGTATTTTCCCAAGGGTAACAGGAGAAATTGGACCCCAAAAGTTGTTCTCCAATGTGTTCCGAGTACGCTGATGCCCCATATGTTGGGGTAAACCCCTGTTTGGGCGCACGGGAGAGCTTGGAAGGGAAGAAGCACTGTTTTACTTTTTCAACGCAGAATTGGCTGGAATTGAAATCGGACGCCATGTCACGTTTGGAGAGCCCCTGATTTGCCTAAACAGTGGAAACCCCCCAATTATAACTGAAACCCTAATCCAAACACACCCCTAACCCTAATCCCAACGGTAACCCTAACCACACCTCTAACCCAGACACACCCCTAACCCTAATCCCAACCCTATTCCCAACCGTAAATGTAATCCAAACCCTAACCCTAACTTTAGCCCCAACTCTAGCCCTAATCCTAACCCTAGCCCTTACCCTATTGGGAAAATGGAAATAAATACATTTTTTACATTTTTTTAATTTTTCCCTAACTAAGCGGGTGATGAAGGGGGGTTTGATTTACTTTTATAGCGGGTTATTTAGCGGATTTTTATGATTGGCAGCCATCACACACTGAAAGACGCTTTTTATTACAAAAAATATTTTTTGCGTTACCACATTTTGAGAGCTATAATTTTTCCATATTTGAGACCACAGAGTCATGTGAGGTCTTTTTTTTTGTGGGACGAGTTGACGTTTTTATTGGTAACATGTTCGGGCACGGGATATTTTTTTGATCGCTTTTTATTCCGATTTTTGTGAGGCAGAATGACCAAAAACCAGCTATTCATGAATTTCTTTTGGGGGAGGCGTTTATACCGTTCCACATTTGGTAAAATTGATAAAGCAGTTTTATTCGTCGGGTCAGTACGATTACAGCGATATCTCATTTATATAATTTTTTTTTGTTTTGGCGCTTTTATACGATAAAAACTATTTTATAGAAAAAATAATTATTTTGGCATCGCTTTATTCTGAGGACTATAACTTTTTTATTATTTCGCTCATGATGGTGTATGGCAGCTCGTTTTTTGCGGGACAAGATGACGTTTTCAGCGGTACCATGGTTATTTATATCCATCTTTTTGATCGCGTGTTATTCCACTTTTTGTTTGGCGGTATGAGAATAAAGCGTTGTTTTTTGCCTCGTTTTTTTTTTTTTTTTTTTACGGTGTTCACTGAAGGGGTTAACTAGTGATATAGTTTTATAGGTGGGGTCGTTACGGACGCGGCGATACTAAATATGTGTACTTTTATTGTTTCATTTTTTTTATTTAGATAAAGAAATGTATTTATGGGAATAATTTTTTTTTAAAATTTATTTATTTAGGAATTTTTTTTTAATTTTTTTTTTTACACATGTGGACGTTTTTTTTTTACTTTTTTACTTTGTCCCAGGGGGGGACATCACAGATCGATGATCTGGCAGTGTGCACAGCACTCTGCCAGATCTGCGATCTGCTGTGCAGGGCTGCAGGCTTACCAGCGCCTGCTCTGAGCAGGCACTCGGTAAGCCACCTCCCTCCCTGCAGGACCCGGATGCCGCGGCCATCTTGGATCCGGGACCTGCGGCGAGGAGGGAGGTAGGAGACCCTCAGAGCAACGCGATCACATCGCGTTGCTCCGGGGGTCTCAGGGAAGCCCGCAGGGAGCCCCCTCCCTGCGCGATGCTTCCCTATACCGCCGGCACACCGCGATCATGTTTGATCGCGGTGTGCCGGGGGTTAATGTGCCGGGGGCGGTCCGTGACCGCTCCTGGCACATAGTGCCGGATGTCAGCTGCGATAGTCAGCTGACACCCAGCCGCGATCGGCCGCGCTCCCCCCGTGAGCGCGGCCGATCGCGTATGACGTACTATTCCGTCCTTGGGAAGTAGGGCCCACCCCACATGGACGGAATAGTACGTCTAATGACAGAAAGGGGTTAAAAACTGTTTTATTGTTGGCAATTTTGTGTGATATGCACAAATTGTTTAATGTGCTGTGATAGCAATGCTTTTGTTTTATTTACTTTGGCCAAGTTTAAATGGCCACAAAAGCCATATGATGGCAATATGGTGTTATAAATAACAAATTTGGCTTATGATATCATTTATAAAGACAAATTAACGAGCCAATTTCTTTTTGTTTGCAAAATCATTATTACACCACACACAATTCAAACATTTAGAAACATCTCAAATATAAAAAAACAAAACACACAATAAAGTAACATAAGTTTATATTTGGGGATGTATATATAGGTAAAAACATAATAATTACAACATAGAGACAGCATTATCTTGCCAGGGAGGAGCACCCTGAGGAGAAACAAAATAATTTGTATAACTATCCCTAACTTTTAGGCCAGAAAGGGGATGCCACTGAGGAAGGCCATGTGGTGTAGGCCTACCCACATTGGCCAACATGCCTTCACCACTATCAGCTGAGGAGCACTCATGAATTCTTGTGAAGTTGTGTAAAACAACACAAGCTTTTATGACTTCATTAACATTTGCCTTACTCAACTGAATGGCAGACTGGAGGACCCGCCATTATGCACACAGAATGCCAAAGGAGCACTCCACCAGTCGCCGCACCCGTGAAAGTCTCAAACTAAATACCTGCCGCCGGGGGTCCAGGTTGCACCGGGGATGAGACCTCATGACATGCCTGGTAAATTGGAAGGCCTCATCTGCCACAAGTATATATGGCACTGCTTCAGCATTGGAGCCTGGGAGTTGTCGTGGTGTTGGGAGGTCCAACTGGTTTTCACTTAGCCACCAACCCATAATGTCTCCAGTTCGCCTATAGGCCCCAATATCTACAATTATAAACCTGTAGTTACTGTCAACTACAGCTAACAGAACTACTGGGAAAAACGGCTTATAATTGTAGAATTGGGAGCCTGAATTCGGCGGCTTACGCACCCTGATATTCCCATCCAGGGCTCCAATACAGTGAGGAAAATCATAAGAGTCATTAAATCCATGGGCTATTTTCAGCTAATCCTCCCTTTTGGGCTCTGGCATCACTAGTTCATGTAGTTTTCCCATATTTGAAGACATGTATCCAGCACTATGCCGGAAATAGTGGACCTCACTATTAAAAATTCCAGATGGATTGCGGCTAGTGGTGAGCGATACCGTCCGATATTTGAAAGTATCGGTATCAGATTGGATCGGCCGATATCCAAAAAATATCCGATATCGCCGATACCGATACCCGATACCAATACAAGTCAATGGGACACAAATATCGGAAGGTATCCTGGATGGTTCCCAGGGTCTGAAGGAGAGGAAACTCTCCTTCAGGCCCTGGGATCCATATTCATGTAAAAAATAAAGAATAAAAATAAAAAATATGGATATACTCACCCCTCCGGCGGACCCTGGACCTTAGCGGTGTAACCGGCAGCCTCCGTTCCTAAGAATGCAGTGAGTGAAGGACCTTCGATGACGTCGCGGTCACATGAGCGGTCACATGAGCGGTCACGCGACCAATCACAAGACCGCGACGTCATCGCAGGTCCTGTACACTCACTGCATTCTTAGGAACGGAGGCTGCCGGTTACACCGCCGGAGGGGTGAGTATATCCATATTTTTTATTTTTAATCTTTATTTTTTACATAAATATGGATCCCAGGGCCTGAAGGAGAGTCTCCTCTCCTCCAGACCCTGGGAACCATACACTGGGAACTTCCGATTCCGATTTCCGATATCACAAAAATATCGGAACTCGGTATCGGAATTCCGATACAGCGAATATCGGCCGATACCCAATATTTGCAGTATCGGAATGCTCAACACTTATTGTGGCATAAGACAATCCAGTTGACAGGAAGCTGGAAACGCACAACCAAAAATATATATTAGCAATGTAAGAATGCTTGATAAAAAGCAAAGTAAAGCCAAGTAATATGACGATATAAAAAGGCAGGAAATGTACACTGGCTACTTACATTTTACATTAAATACATATTTGTATCTGATTTTGGTTAAATTTAGTAATATAATTTAAATCATATGCTAGGAAAGTCAATATAGGACAAAAAACATCATCAACATACAGTTTGTGAGGATGGTGAACACATACCATAAGGTAAGGAGAAGACGCTCCTCTGCAGATATGCATTTCTGCATCCAGGTATCCTGATACGTTATTCCTGGATGTACTGTCTCCAACAAGATGCCAAAGGTGGGTATTGTCATGCGACAGTACTGAAATAATTTTTCCAGATGTGTCCGCAGAGCTGTATACAGCCTGTGAAAATGGCCTTTAGTGAGGCGTTGCCTCAAAAGTGGATGCACCCACATTCTTCTCCTTCGCGGATCTACTATCACGGGGTATGGCTTTCCAAAGCGGCGTAACAACATCCAATTAAATAACTCCCGCTGAGTTGATGTGAAATGCAGGAGGTCACACATGTTGCCCAAGTACCACCAAAACACCTACACAAGCACAGCAACAAAATGGCCAGATGGGAGGGTGCCACATGTTGTAGAGACCTTAAATAGGTTTAATGCTGATGATTTAAATTAATTTCAGGCCTCAAAACCGTTAAATGTTAATTTTTTAAGGTTGCGTGAAAAAAACGCATTACGGCTAACATACGGATTACATACGGAGGATGACATGCGTAAAATATGCAGTCACACCATGCATACGGATTACATACGGATCACTGTTTTGGGATCAATTCTGCGTATTACGCCTTGAAAAAACGGACTGTATTTCCCTACGCTAAGTGTGACCCCAGCCTTAGTCTGTAGTCACTCTATGTGACTGCAGACTTGCGAATCCTCACATCATGCTTGGTGCACACTGTGAGGATTCTCTACTGCAGTCAGTGGCCTGTCGTGTGACTGCAAGTATGTTATATACATACTCCTGGTTTACATTCCAACCCGATGAGCACTGTCTCTCTCAATGCAAGTGTATTGAGCGAATCCGGAAACAGTCTAGTTGGAATGTGACCGGAAGTATGCAAATGAAATACTTGCAGTCACACGACCGCCCACTCATGGCACTGGCACCAGAGAACCCTAACAGCATGCAGTACACACAATGTGATGACTCATACATAGGTCTGCAGTCATGTACAGTGAATGCAGACTTATAACTTAAGACTGGACACCCCCTTTAATGCCACTTACTAATGTGAAAATTTTGAAAATTTATTGGGACAAGGAATTTGTTATGGAAGATCTAAATAATGGAAACAAGGGATTTATTTCTGGAATCAACTCCAAACCTTAACTCTTTTAAAGTGATGGTTTGTTGTTATTTTCTTAGTTTTGTTTTCTAGGTAATGCCCAGTACGGTGGCCCCTTAAGCATTGCTAACAAAAATCAACAAAGTGCATACATTCCATACACATTCCATACAGGAAGACCAGATGACTGCTATGATGTCCCTGAAAAGAGGGGGCTCAGCGCAGCTGTCCTTATTACTATTTCAATGACTGGAGAGAACTAATGTAAAATATGGTGTGTTTTATTAATAGAAGCATTACTTTAAGGAAGTGTTATCAAATCCCTCTCTCTCAGGTGCTTAGACCAGTGATATTGTCAACCTGCCAGGGGTCCCATTTTATTCTTTGTTATAGGGCCTAATTCCTCTATGTGATGAGCTTCCAGGAATGAGCAAAATGGCCAAACTACAAGGTCACATCATTTTTTATGCAAACAAAATAATATCACAATTTCCCCAAACGCTGCTGTTTGATACATATTAACATATTTATTTTCCTTACATGCCTGTTATTAAATTATTTTTCCCTTTTGTTTTCTACAGCAAAGAAGGTTTAAATAGCCCCCAAAATAAAATCATAATAAAATTAGTCATACCTTTTATACTGGTGAATTATGAATCTTTACACTTTTCCTGTAAAATCCTAACAGCTGAGAAGATTTTTATGGTTGTCTAAAAATGTAATACTTCTCAGAAATGAGAAGCAATCAGACAAGGCAAGTAAAGAAACAAAGCCGAAAATTCAATTCAAGACAAGTATACAACTCATTCTATTGAAAAAAAGAATAGTTTTGTGAAATGTGTTATGTCAGACTGTAAAAGACTATGTCACGGTTAACTTCTCAAAACTAAAATACCTTTGAAGGATTTTTTGGTAACTTCTTTCTCTAAAAATACTCTGAGCTATTGACATATGCTACAAATAAGATATTTATATATTGAAAGGGTCAGAATAGCATTTTTTTTATAAATTGAATAGCAAATTTTAAGTTCCCATTTTGGAAAATTTGCTCTTTTTGATTTATCATACCTTAACAAGCAAAGACAAACAAATGTGATTCATTTTATTGAAGCTGTTAAGGATAAATGTTTGCTTGTATAGACTGAGCGAATTGAGCGAATCCACTTTACATTGTTTTATGAACATTCGTGCTTTATCTCAAATTGTTTTTGTGCTGCACTTAAACTTACATCTTGTTAAACACGTCAATGCTACTTTTCATTTAGCAAGAAATATAGTAAAACATTAGTGTGCACTTACATTTTGCAGAACTGTAACTAATAACGAGCTGAATATTAGAAACAAATGCAAACCTATCCTTTGTACTTTGAATGACAGCTACTTTCATTTCTAAGCTTTTATACTGTTTGCTTCTAAAATGTTGCAGACGTATTTATAGAAAGCATCAGCAGCCTCTTTTTAGAAGGATTTTGTTATAATTTAACATAATAAAATGGCTATAATCACATTGGGTCAAGGTAATCTCCATATCTGAGCCTTTTAATAATTTTGTGACAGATGTATGCAGCTAGTAACTTGTAGCAGATGAGGATATGTACAATCTTTTTCATTAAAACGTTCACATTTTCAAGTGCAGATTTATGACACTGACTCGATAAAAGTCTTTTGCGTGAAGACACCTGATAATGTAGTGCCTCACAAGAAAAAAGAAAAAATTGTATTTCAAGTGTCAAAAAAAGCTCCAACAGGTTTTTTGGTTGACAAAGCAAAATAGTTTTGTAGTGTGTATAGAGGAGAACACATAACAGAAAAATGAGGATAACTGACACCCATCATCTACTCGGAACTCTTATTCCTTATTAAGAATTTCACATGTGGCTCAATGCCCGGCCTTACTCTACTTAAGACAAACACGCAGGTCTTTTGTTGGGCACAGTGCTGCGGGGCATTAACTACAGACATTTCACTCTGATATACAGGTATACAGGTAAGCAGGAATATAATATCTTGAAAACAAAAAATATAAATATATATATACAAATAAACACACACACACACAGAAATATATATTTTACACATACACACACATTCAAGGGTTAGCATAATTTAGAACCGACTTTTATATTCACTTTTGAGATTAGTATTCATGGACATATTAAATAAATTACACAGGAGTTATACTCTAAATCTATTTCAAAAATCGAGTCTCAGCAGAAAAAAAAAAGGAAAATATTGATGCGCTCTAATAATTTAAACATAATCATGCAAGCTACAGTATCACATCTATGGTTTGTTATTTCTGCATTGTAAGAAGAGATGATTGCATATTATAAACAAAAAGTATAACCTAAACTGGAAAAATGGTAAGTAATCACACAGCACACATAGCTAAGATCATTCGTAAATAAATATATAAATCATGTTTAAACTGTAAGTAGAATTCTAGTATTTTTTTCTGATTTATATGACTAAATTAATATCATATCAACACATCAAAATAAAGCTGAAAGTAGGAATATGAAAAGAAGCGATACATTTGCAATCACTTATGCAAATGGTTGCAAACTAACTATTAAAAAATAGATCGCATGCAGAATATTTCCTTTTTTTCTCTAGCGTATTTTCGTTTGAACAAAATTACCATCATATTATGAATTATAACTTTCAACTTAGTGCAGCAATTCATATTAAATAATTAACTTAGTTACAATGTAGCTGTATAGATCATTTTTGCCAATATAACATATAAATTGATAATACACTCATTATTTTATGACATAACAATAGTTCTTAGTTATTATTTTTATGAACTCACCATTAATGTTACTTTGCTTCCTGTCAGATATGTTGCATGATTAAAAGAATATATATACTATATGCAATACTGAATGAGCAAATACTATTCTGTGTTACTATATTGGCATCTAGGATGTGATTGGTTTATTGTGACTATGCATTTTACATATTACCTGTATTGTGAGTTTTGGCAGAACAAGATCATTATCAGTGACTATTGTAAAATGTATTGAACTGTGCTAAAAAAAAAGACTGTAATTTTAAATGTACTGTTTAAGAATTTTGGATTATTAAAATAAACATGACATGGCATAGACTTCTAAACTTACAGTGCGATGTCTCCTATTACAAATGAAACAGGATTTCTGCTATTATTCCTTGCTTGTTTTAAGGTTGTTTAATTTTTTATTACATTTTACATTTTACAATTATTATAGATAAAGGAAGCAAATGTCTCAATATCTTTTAATTTGATTTGCATATAAAAAAAGACAATTGTTTTTGTTTCTGTTTTATAATAAAGGCAAGGCAAAAATGTTTAAGAAAGCTTTCAGTCAAATATTGAGCATGTTTCTAAAATAAAAACAAAAATAGTTCTTTGACAGGGCGATTTTCTGTTTTTTTGTGATCTTATTTTTTCCTCCTCTTTTTCTGAGAGTCAGAACTTTTTTGCTTTTCTGTCAACATAGACTTATTAG
The DNA here is from genome assembly GCF_051348905.1 of Ranitomeya variabilis. Taxonomy (NCBI): domain Eukaryota; kingdom Metazoa; phylum Chordata; class Amphibia; order Anura; family Dendrobatidae; genus Ranitomeya; species Ranitomeya variabilis. The sequence goes on from NC_135235.1 coordinate 494,550,578, forward strand.
AGCTTGCTTTTTTTTAGGAATGAGATGTAGTTTTGATACATATTAATTTAACTTATAATATAATTAAAAAAATGGAAAGTGAATGGTGAAAACACAAAACACTTTCAAAATAGTTTTCTTGGGGTTTTGTTTTTACAACGTTATTGTGTTTTAAAAATGACCCCAGAAACATGGTTCATCAGATTAGTATAATTACAGTGATACCAAACTAAATACTGAAATGGTTAAAAAAAACAACAGAACTTTGTCAAAAAACAATCTGTTTGTGTCGCCATTTTCTGAGACCTGTATTATCTTTCTATTTTCTGTCACTTGACTTTGTTGTGGACTTGTTTTTTGCGCATAAAAGATGCCATTTTTATTGATAACATTCCAGAGAACATAGAATGTTGTGATAGTTTTTATTACATATTTGGGCAAGTGCGTCGATCAAAAAATGACAATTCTAGCACCTCAATTTTTTTTTACTTTTCAATGTTTAACATACAGTTTAAAGATTTTACCCACTGATAAAACAGACTTTTGCAGACAAGCAAGTTTTTTATTTCTGTATTTGTTTAACTGTGAAATGGGGTGTGATTTATATTTTATATTTTTCAAATATTTTCTAAACTCTTTTTTTTATTTTTACTTTATTTTTTTTAACCCATCAGCTAGCTGCCATTTCATCTTGACTATTAGATGCAGGTACCAGCTGTTTAAGACATCAGCTCCTGAGTCTATTCCAAAGCCTCAACTGACATAGCACATGCTACTATGTCTTAGGCCGGGAAGCAGATATGGCTTATAAAACTCATTGAATGATGTAAAATAAACCCCTTAAAGACCAGGCAATTTTTTTGTTTGTATCCCCCCCCCCCCCTCTTTCTTCTCCCCATAACTTTATTTTTCCATCAACATAGCTATATGGGGGCTTGCTTTTTATGTGACAAGTTATAGCTTTGAATGACATACAGTCATATGAAAAAGTTTGGGCACCCCTATTAATCTTAAGCTTAATGTTTTATAAAAATGTTTTTTTTGCAACAGCTATTTCAGTTTCATATATCTAATAACTGTTGGACACAGTAATGTTTCTGCCTTGAAATGAGGTTTATTGTACTAACAGAAAATGTGCAATCTGCATTCAAACAAAATTTGACAGGTGCATAAGTATGGGCACCCTTATCATTTTCTTGTTTTAAATACTCCTACCTACTTTTTACTGACTTGCTAAAGCACTTTTTTTGGTTTTGTAACCTCATTGAGGTTTGTACTTCATAGCTAGGTGTATGCAATCATGAGAAAAGCTACTTAAAGTGGCCACTTGCAAGTTGTTCTCCTGTTTGAATCTCCTCTGAAGAGTGGCATCATGGGGTCCTCAAAACAACTGTCAAATGATCTGAAAACAAAGATTATTCAACATAGTTGTTCAGGGGAAGGATATAAAAAGCTGTCTCAGAGATTTAACCTGTCAATTTCCACTGTGAGGAGCATAGTAAGGAAATGGAAGAACACAGGTACAGTTCTTGTTAAGGCCAGAAGTGGCAGGCCAAGAAAAACATCAGAAAGGCAGAGAAGAAGAATGGTGAGATCAGTCAAGGACAATCCTCAGACCATCTCCAGAGAGCTGCAGCATCAACTTGCTGCAGATGGTGTCACTGTGCATCGGTCAACTATACAACGCACTGTGTTTTTTTGCCGCCATGCATAACTCCTTTTTGTATTACCAAACAACTCACTCTTGGTTTCATCAGTCCACAGGACCTTCTTCCAAAAAGAAATTGGCTTCTCCAAATGTGCTTTTGCATACCTCAGCCGACTCTGTTTGTGGCGTGCTTGCAGAAACGGCTTCTTTCGCATCACTCTCCCATACAGCTTCTCCTTGTGCAAAGTGCGTTGTATAGTTGACCGATGCACAGTGACACCATCTGCAGCAAGTTGATGCTGCAGATCTCTGGAGGTGGCCTGAGGATTGTCCTTGACTGATCTCACCATTCTTCTTCTCTGCCTTTCTGATGTTTTTCTTGGCCTGCCACTTCTGGCCTTAACAAGAACTGTACCTGTGTTCTTCCATTTCCTTACTATGCTCCTCACAGTGGAAATTGACAGGTTAAACCTCTGAGACAGCTTTTTGTATCCTTCCCCTGAACAACTATGTTGAATAATCTTTGTTTTCAGATCATTTGACAGTTGTTTTGAGGAGCCCATGATGCCACTCTTCGGAGGAGATTCAAACAGGAGAACAACTTGCCAGTGGCCACTTTAAGTAGCTTTTCTCATGATTGCATACACCTGGCTATGAAGTTCAAAGCTCAATGAGGTTACAAAACAAAAAAAAGTGCTTTAGTAAGTCAGTAAAAAGTAGGTAGGAGTATTTAAAACAAGAAAATGATAAGGGTGCCCATACTTATGCACCTGTCAAATTTTGTTTGAATGCAGATTGCACATTTTCTGTTAGTACAATAAACCTCATTTCAAGGCAGAAACATTACTGTGTCCAACAGTTATTAGATATATGAAACTGAAATAGCTGTTGCAAAAAAAAAACAATTTTTATAAAACATTAAGCTTAAGATTAATAGAGGTGCCCAAACTTTTTCATATGACTGTAATTTATTTTACCATGCAATGTACTTAAGAATGGTTAAAAAAAAAAAAAATCTGTGTGCAGTGAAATGGTGAAAAAATGAAATTCCATTCTTTTTAGGAGTCTTGTTTGTACAGCTTGGGGGACTTGTTTTTGCAGCTTTCATTGATCAGTAAGATGGCATGGGAACATGACAGAATGAGAGCAATAAAAAAACTGGTGAAGCTAAACAAGAGCTTGATTTTTATTTGGAGTGTTGACATTTTTATAAATACCTTGCTGGGGTGTGAATGACAACTTTTTATTGCATTTTTTTTTTTAGAAATTGTGGCTATTGAAAAATGTTAATTCTGACGTTTCCATTGTTTAGTTCACTATATAATTGATTAAGCATGCAGCAGTACTAAATATAATTTTTTTTATTTTTTACATTTTGATAAAAGTGGGGGGATTTAAACATTTATATTTTGGGAGGTTGTATATTTAAAAAAAATGTAATACTTTTTATATTTTTAACTAGTCCCCTTAAGCCTAAGGCTATGTTCACATGCTGCGTTTTTGCTGCTTTTTTTCTGCACGAAAAATCTGCCCTCTTGGCAGTAAAGAAGATGCTTACAAAAAGCAGGTTTTGCTTGGGTTTTTTGTGCCTTTTTGGTGCATTTTTCTGGATCCCAAAGTTCATCTTTGTTGCCACTACAGAAACATGAACACAGGTCACCAATGCAAGACTTACAGTGTGGGAAATAAGTATTTGATCCCTTGCTGATTTTGTAAGTTTGCCAACTGACAAAGACATGAACAGTCTATAATTTTAAGGATATGTTCATTTTAACATTGAGAGATAGAATATGAAAAACATAATCCAGAAAATCACACTGCAGAAATTATAGAAATTTCTTTGCATTTTGCAGTGAGAAATAAGTATTTGATCCCCTACCAACCATTAAGGCTATGTGCCCACGTTGCGGATTTCTGTGTGGATTTTTCTGCTCAGTTTCTGAAAAAGCCACAGGTAAGGCTTCTTTCACACTAGCGTCGGGCTCGGCCCGTCGCAGTGCGTCGGGCCGAGGTTACCGACGCTAGCGTTGTCTCCGCCGCACAACGGGGGCAGCGGATGCATTTTTCCAGCGCATCCGCTGCCCCATTGTGAGGTGCGGGGAAGTGGGGGCGGAGTTTCGACGCAGCAAAAAACATTACATGCAACGTTTTTTGCGGCCGAAGGTCCGCCACAACACGGCGCAACCGTCGCGCGACGGTTGCGACATGTGGCAATCCGTCGCAATGCGTCGCTAATGTTAAACAATGGAGAAAAAACTGATTCTGCAAGCACTTTTGCAGGATGCGTTTTTTCTGCAAAATGACGCATTGTGACGGATTGCAGTTAACGCTAGTATGAAAGTAGCCTAAAACGCACTGCTCCACACAACACGGACCAAAAAAAAACACTGGCAGGACATTTAACCTCCCAGTCACATCCTTAAGGTGGAGATATGGTGAGTAGACATTCTTCCCGTCTCTTACCTACTCACATGAAAGCCATGCCCTAGGAACGACTGACTTACTCTCAGCACCTTTCATGCTGGAGGAAAACTCATGGCTTTCACATCACGCAGGGTAATGACCTTTGCAACACATATCTCCCCTCACATTTGGCGCCAGTGTACGTCAAAGACAGAGGGGCAAGACGAAAGAGATAAATGGTCACAATACGAAGTCAGAAGTCCAAAACAGTACCAGATTGAAACAAAAGGGCTAGGCAAAATAATAATAAAAATCAAGGTCTGAAGTCAGGCAACAGATGATCAGAACAGCAGCACACAAAAGCATAAGGCACACATACCACCGTGCTAAGCTACAACTGGCAATGGTCTGACCATTGACAGCCAGCTTAAAAACCAGGTAATCACTCAGAAAGGTCACACCTGGAGGAAGCCCAGTAGACCCAGCCTGATTCGGCTGCTGGGCACTGTTAAATTAGCATGGGGATAGTCATCACTCTCCAGTCCCTGATTGGGTGGCTAGACTATCCCATACACAATACTGACAATTTAAACAATCACTGTCCTCATTATTTGACTGGCACTTCCAAACATACGCTCAAAACTATTGGTCTGACACATTAGGCAGCCGAAAAATATGAAGAGATCCAGAATACTATTAAAATAAGGCTTTATTAGTGGAAAATATATCCAATGCCATAGTGCACAAGCACCTAAACAAGAAGTGGGGAGCTACCACATGTATCATGCTAAAAAGCACTTTTTGCAGTATAAGACAGACGGCAACGCTAAATATAAATCAAGTACACACCACTTAACGTTGCCTAAGCATACATGTAGTGACATCAATATATTAATAGAGTGGAGTGGAATGGAGTGAAAAAGTTGGCGACATTGGCAACATATTTGCAACATCTACCTTTTCCCATTCTTCAAGATCAACTTCTTTTGGAGCCTGGATACTGGATGAAGAGTGATGCACAATTTGTCTCTTCCGAATTCCCCAAAGATGTATTGATTAGATTCAGATCAAGCAACATACTTATCCACTGAATCATTTCCACAATGTTCATGTTTAGAAGAGATGAGCAAACTTGTTCAGAAAGCATTCGCTAATCTCAAATTCGGCACAAACTTAGCACATTCGGATTTGTGTTCATATTCCCGAGCATTTTCCCTCAAAGTCAGCAAAATTCAGACACAGTTCTGTGTTTTTCTCACGGTGCTAGCGGGGATCTCACCGAGGTCACCGCAGTTCAGCTGAACTGGAAACGGAGGCTGCGCTCGCAGCAGTTCATTCCAAAGTGGTTCTCAACCTGGACGGTCGCAGCTTGGCACCGTCCAGGTTGAAAACTGTTTTTGCCCAGACATGGATTAAGGTGTGGGACAGAACAACGGACAGAATGACGGACAGGTATGGTATATTGTTGTTTTATTATTTTTAGTTTAGTACTGGAGATCAAGGGCGTCGGTAGAATTAGGCGAGGTTGTAAGTATGGTTTAGTTGAGATTATTAACCCCTTCACCCCCAAGAGTGGTTTGCACGTTAATGACCAGGCCAATTTTTACAATTATGACCACTGTCCTTTTATGAGGATATAACTCTGGAATGCTTCAACAGATCCTGGTGATTCTGACACTGTTTTCTCGAGACATATTGTATTTCATGATAGTGGTAAAATTTCTTTGATATTACCTGCGTTTATTTGTAACAAAAAATGGAAATGTGGCGAAAATTTTGAAAATTTTGCAGTTTTCCAAATTTGAATTTTTATGCAATTAAATCACAGTGATATGTCACACAAAATACTTAATAAGTAACATTTCCCACATGTCTACTTTACATCAGCACAATTCTGGAACCAAAAATTTTTTTGGGTTAGGGAGTTATAAGGGTTAAAAGTTGACCAGCAATTTCTCATGTTTACAACACCATTTTTTTTTAGGGACCACATCTCATTTGAAGTCATTTTGAGGGGTCTATATGATAGAAAATACCCAAGTGTGACACCATTCTAAAAACTGCACCCCTCAAGGTGCTCAAAACCACATTCAAGAAGTTTATTAACCCTTCAGGTGTTTCACAGGAATTTTTGGAATGTTTAAATAAAAATGAACATTTAACTTTTTTTCACACAAAATTTATTTCAGCTCCAATTTGTTTTATTTTACCAAGGGTAACAGGAGAAAATGGACCCCAAAACAATTTATCCTGAGTACGCCGATACCCCATATGTGGGTGTAAACCACTGTTTGGTTGCATGACAGAGATCGGAATGGAAGGAGCGCCGTTTGACTTTTCACTGCAAAATTGACAGGAATTGAGATGGGACACCATGTTGTGTTTGGAGAGCCACTGATGTGCCTAAACATTGAAAACCCCCACAAGTGACACCATTTTGGAAAGTAGACCCCCTAAGGAACTTATCTAGAGGTGTGGTGAGCACTTTGACCCACCAAGTGCTTCACAGAAGTTTATAATGCAGAGCCGTAAAAATAAAACAAAAATTTTTTCCCACAAAAATTATTTTTTAGCCCCCAGTTTTGTATTTTCCCAAGGGTAACAGGAGAAATTGGACCCCAAAAGTTGTTGTCCAATTTGTCCTGAGTACGCTGATACTGCATATGTGGGGGGAACCACTGTTTGGGTGCATGGGAGGGCTCGGAAGGGATGGAGCGCAATTTGGAATGCAGACTTAGATGGAATGGTCTGCAGGTGTCACATTGCGTTTGCAGAGCCCCTAATGTACCTAAGCAGTAAAACTCCCCACAAGTGACACCATTTTGGAAAGTAGACCCCTAAGGAACTCATCTAGATGTGTTGTGAGAGCTTTGAACCACCAAGTGTTTCACTACAGTTTATAACGCAGAGCCGTGAAAATAAAATAAAAACATTTTCCCCACAAAATTATATTTTAGCCCCCAGTTTTGTATTTTCCCAAGGGTAACAGGAGAAATTGGACCCCAAAGGTTGTTCTCCAATGTGTTCCGAGTACGCTGATACCCCATATGTTGGGGTAAACCCCTGTTTGGGAGCACGGGAGAGCTTGGAAGGGAAGGAGCACTGTTTTACTTTTTCAACGCAGAATTGGCTGGAATTGAGATCGGATGCCATGTCGAGTTTGGAGAGCCCCTGATGTGCCTAAACAGTGGAAACCCCCCAATTATAACTGAAACCCTAATCTAAACACACCCGTAACCCTAACCCCAATGGTAACCCTAACCACACCTCTAACCCAGACACACCCCTAACCCTAATCCCAACCCTATTCCCAACCGTAAATGTAATCCAAACCCTAACCCTAACTTTAGCCCCAACCCTAACCCTAACTTTAGCCCCAACCCTAACTGTAGCCTTAACCCTAGCCCCAACCCTAGCCCCAGCCCTAACCCTAGCCCTATCCCTAACCCTAACACTAGCCCTAGCCCTAATGGGAAAATGGAAATAAATACATTTTTTTAATTTTTTTATTTTTCCCTAACTAAGCGGGTGATGAAGGGGGGTTTGATTTACTTTTATAGCGGGTCTTTTAGCGGATTTTTATGATTGGCAGCCGTCACACACTGAAAGACGCTTTTTATTGCAAAAAATATTTTTTGCGTTACCACATTTTGAGTGCTATAATTTTTCCATATTTTGGTCCACAGAGTCATGTGGGGTCTTGTTTTTTGCAGGACGAGTTGACGTTTTTATTGGTAACATGTTCGGGCATGGGAGATTTTTTGATCGCTTTTTATTCCGATTTTTGCGAGGCAGAATGACCAAAAACCAGCTATTCATGAATTTCTTTTGGGGGAGGCGTTTATAACGTTTCGCGTTTGGTAAAATTGATAAAGCAGTTTTATTCTTTGGGTCAGTACAATTACAGCGATACCTCATTTATATTTTTTTTAAGTTTTGGCGCTTTTATACGATAAAAACTATTTTATAGAAAAAATAATTATTTTGACATCGCTTTATTCTGAGGACTATAACTTTTTTATTTTTTCGCTGATGATGCTGTATGGTGGCTCGTTTTTTTGCGGGACAAGATGACGTTTTCAGCAGTACCATGGTTATTTATATCCATCTTTTTGATCGCGTGTTATTCCACTTTTTGTTTGGCGGTATGAGAATAAAGCGTTGCTTTTTGCCTCGTTTTTTTTTTTTTTTTTTTTACCGTGTTCACTGAAGGGGTTAACTAGTGATACAGTTTTATAGGTGGGGTCGTTACGGACGCGGCGATACTAAATATGTGTACTTTTATTGTTTGATTTTTTTTTATTTAGATAAAGAAATGTATTTATGGGAATAATATTTTTTTTTCTTTATTTAGGATTTTTTTTTCTTTTTTTTTTTTTACATATGTGGAAATTTTTTTTTTAACTTTGTCCCAGGGGGACATCACAGATCTGACACTTTGCACAGCACTCTGTCAGATCACCGATCTGAGTTCCAGTGCAGCAGGCTTACCAGAGCCTGGTCTGCACCCGGAAGTAATCCCTGCAGGACCCGAATGCAGCCCCGCAGCCATTTTGGATATGGGGCCTACAGGGATAGGAGGTAAGAGACCCTCGCTGCAACGCGATCACATCGCGTTGCTCCGGGGGTCTCAGGGAAGCACGCAGGGAGCCCCCTCCCTGCGCGATGTTTCCCTGTACCGCCGGCACACCGCGATCATGTTTGATCGCGGTGTGCCGGGGGTTAATGTGCCGGGGGCGGTCCGTGACCACTCCTGGCACATAGTGTCGGATGTCAGCTGCGATAGGCAGCAGACACCCGGCCGTGCTCCCCCTGTGAGCGTAGCCGATTGCGCTGGACATACTATTCCGTCCTTGGGAATTAGGGCCCACCCCACATGGACAGAATAGTACGTCCAATGGCAGAAAGGGGTTAAAGGAGTCTGTGTCATTTTTTTCAATTAAAGGACTTTATTTTGGCTGTGTCTTTATTTATAATACAACTATAGGATTAGTAATTGATAGGAGTCTTATAGACGCCACTCCATTACTAAGCCATGGGCTTGATGTCACAGGAAAATACATAGGTGGCATTAACCCCACAAATAGGAACCCCCCTTGCCACCTCTTCAGGGCAAGTGGGAAGAGCCAGGCAATGCACCAGAATCGGCGCATCTAATAGATGTACCTTGTGTAGGCAGCTGCATGCTGCTATTTTTAGGCTGTGGGGGGCCAATATCCATGGCCCCTTACTAGCCTGAGAATACCAGCCCCCAACTGTCTGCTTTAGCAAGATTGGTTGTCAAAAATAGGGGGAACCCTCGCAGTTTTTCTAAATTAAATTTTCCAGGGGGACTTGACACCCTCATGACAGTACCCCTCTTCTACAAGGGGCCACTGGACCCTCGGGACCTGGATGGGTCACATGGAATGACCAAATTAGTTCACTGGCATTAACCTCAGATACCGGTACCAATATCCTTTCCACAGGACCATACCCCTTCCAGTGCACTAAGTATTGTAAAGAGCAGTGAACAATGCGAGAATCCACAATTCTTGCCACCTGAAATCCAAATTACTATCATCAATAATTCGGCGGTGAAGGTAAGGGTGACAGCTCCACATTCGCTACATATTTTTTGAGCAGTGAACTGTGGAAAATGTTGTGGATTTTAAGAGTCACAGGAAGCTAAAGACGAAAGGCCACATGGTTTAATTATGGCGACCACCTTGTTAGCACCAATGAACCTAGGACCTAATTTTCAGGAAGGAATTTTCAGTTTAATATTTCTGGTAGACAGCCATACTACATCATTCACACCCAGGTCCAGATCTGACAACTGTTTCTTATTAGCCTTGAATTTGTGTATGTCCCCCATGAATTTTCAGTTGTTCTAAATCCCTTGCAATATAGATGAGAGTGATTAAGAGAATTATTCCTCCCCAGGCACCCCTGAAAACCCCTCCTTACTGAAGGTGCAGAACTGAGAATGGAAGCCATGCGCACCAAAAAATGGTGACTTACCAGTAGACATACTGCGACGATTGTTTAAGGTTGATTCAGTTAATGGTAGAAAAGATGAATAATCCCCCCTCCCCCCGGTTATTTGACACAAAACACCTAAGGTATGTCTCCATACTTTCATTTAGATGTTCAGTCTGACCATTAGTTTGAGGATAATAAACATGGAAGAGCGCAGCATGAGAAGCACCAGGTGGTTTAATTGGGATGTTTCAATGAAAGGTTGGGGGGATTAGCCTCTCACCTGGAAGGGTAGGGGATGTCTCCTTGTACTCCTGCTCTGTTGCTCCAGGGCTGCTCCTGTGCTGTGCTTCCTGGTCTGGTCACGTGAGCCCAAGATCCAGTCATGTGATGCCACTTTACAGGATGTGACATCACTTCAGGTCCTGTTGCCTGGAGATGAACTCTATAGCTCCAAGCTTCTCCAGCCACCATCCCTTAAGGGGAATATCAACGTTTTTTGGAAAAAATTATACATCTATAGAGAAATTCACCTGAGGAAGGTAGCGGTCCTTTGCCGAAATACAGTGGTCTGATAAAAGGTTTGTTTACCACTCATCCATTGCAGTGTGCTCTACAGCCACAATGCTCCTTAAATTGACCACATATATATTTTTTCCAAAAAACATTAATTTGAGGATAGAATGCTGAAGAAAAGGATAGATTCATCCCCAGGCAAAATGCCCTCCAGAATTTAGATACAAACTGAGTCCCCCAATCTGACACCACATCGGAGGGAACCCCGTGAAACTTCACAATCTCACTGACAGACATCTGAGTCATGGTCTTAGCATTATAGAGAGCAGGTAAAGCAATGAAGTGAGCTATTTTACTGAACCTATCCACCACAACTAAGATAACATGGCCGATCGGATACAGTTAACGGTATAAGAGTCCCAGATGAATGAGTATTCAGGGTCTTAGAACACGCACAGACATTACAGGAAACACCAGTGATTGTCTTACCGCTGTCTCTAACATCATGTCCTCCCTCTATCTGAAACTGAACCTGTCAAAAACTGAACTCCTCGTGTTCTCTCCCTCTACTAACCTACCTTTGCCCGACATTGCCATCTCTGTGTGCGGTTCCACCATTACTCCAAAGCAACATGCCCGCTGCCTTGGAGTCATCCTTGATTCCGAGCTTTCATTCACCCCCCACATCCGATCACTGGCTCGCTCTTCTTATCTGCATCTCAAAAACATTTCCAGAATTCGCCCTTTTCTTACTTTCGACTCTGCAAAAACTCTTACTGTCTCACTTATTCATTCTCGTCTGGACTATTGTAACTCTCTACTAATTGGCCTACCTTTTACCAGACTCTCCCCGCTCCAATCTGTCCTGAATGCTGCTGCCAGGATCATATTCCTCGCCAACCGTTACACCGATGCCTCTACCTTGTGCCAGTCATTACACTGGCTACCCATCCAATCCAGAATCCAGTACAAAACTACTACCCTCATCCACAAAGCACTCCATGGCTCAGCACCACCCTACATCTCCTCTCTGGTCTCAGTCTACCAACCTACCCGTGCCCTCCGCTCTGCTAATGACCTCAGGTTAGCATCCTCAATAATCAGAACCTCCCACTCCCGTCTCCAAGACTTTACACGTGCGGCGCCGATTCTTTGGAATGCACTACCTAGGTTAATACAATTAATCCCCAATCCCCACAGTTTTAAGCGTGCACTAAAAACTCATTTGTTCAGATTGGCCTACCGCCTCAACGCATTAACCTAATTATCCCTGTGTGGCCTATTAATAAAAAACAACAACATAATCACGTTCCTCCATCATGTTCTCATACACTTTATGCAGTTAATAGCCTCTGTGTCTGTACTGTTACATACTTAGGCAGTTAACTGGTTCATGCAGCTTTACATGAACACCCGAGCCTTACACTATGGCTGGTCCAAATAACTAAAGCAATTGTTACCATCCACCTCTCGTGTCTCCCCTTTTCCTCATAGATTGTAAGCTTGCGAGCAGCAGGGCCCTCATTCCTCCTGGTATCTGTTTTGAACTGTGATTTCTGTTATGCTGTAATGTCTGTTGTCTGTATAAGTCCCCTCTATAAGTTGTAAAGCGCTGCGGAATATGTTGGCGCTATATAAATAAAATTATTATTATTATTATTTATTATTATTACAGGAAGACACAAAGTTGAGTACATCCTGATGAAACCTTGGCCACCAAAAACGATGAGAAAGGAAGTCCAAAGTTGCTTTATTACCTGGGTGACCAGCAAGAAATGAGCAATGACGTGCCCCTAAAACTTTGAGACGCAGATGCAATGGTACAAATAATTTCCCTGAAGGACAAGCAAAGGCGCCCCCCTAAACCTTCAATACCTCACCCTCCAGCTCAGAAGGAATGGCAGAGATGACCATCCCTTCCTGTGAAATCGGGATAGCGTTATCCGAACAACCACCCCCAAGGAAAACTTGAGACAAAGCATCACCTTTGATGTTCTTAATCCTAGGACAGTAAGTGACAATAAAATTAAACCTGATAAAAACAAAGACAAAGTACCTTATCAAGGATTAATATGTTTAGCGGATTCTAATTATAACAGATTTCTATGATTAGTAATGCAGTGACAGGGTGTCCTGCCCCCTTCAAAAAGTGACACCACTCCTCAAAAGCCAACTTGAAGGCAAAAAGTTGTCTATTGCCTACATCATGGTTCTTGACGATGATTTTTTAGAGAAGAAGGCACATGGATGCCACTTACTAGGGGAAGATCCTTGAGACAACACAGCTCAGATCCACACCTCAGATGCATCAACCTCAACAATAAATGGTTGGAAAGCATCAGGCAGAATGAGTACAGGAGCTGTGGAAAATCATTTCTTCAAAGAAAAAAAATGCCTGAAGGGCGCAGTCGGACCATCTTTAGAAGTCCATACCTTCCTTTGTCATGTCAGTGAGGGGTTTGACAATCGAAAAGAAGTTTTTGATAAACTTTCGATAGTAGTTAGACAACCCCTAAAAGCATTGCAATGTTTTCAGATTTTCTAGTAGATCCCTTTCCAGAACTTATCAGGGTTCATACAGAAACCTGCAGCAGACACTAGGAAACCAAGGAACTGAACCTCCTGTATGGTGAATACACATTTTTCTAATTTGGCGTACAGTTTATTATCCTGCAAAACCTGCAACACTTGCCGAACTTGTACCTGACTTGTGACTTTAGATCAGGTGAGTATATTAAAATACTGTCAAGATACACCATTACAAATCTACTCACAAGGTGACGAAAAATATTGTTAACAAAATGTTGGAAACGGTGAAGACATTAGTCAAACCAAAGGGCATGACAAGTTTTTCATAAAGCCCGTAAGGAGTGTTAAAGGCCGTCTTCCACTCATTCCCCTCCTTGATCCTGATTAGAGTACAGGCTCCCCTGAGGTCCAACTTAGAGAACCATTTTGCCCCAACAACCTGATTAAATAAGTCAGGAATGAGTTGGAGGAGATACGGGTTTTGCAAAGTAATCCAATTTAACTCATGAAAATCTAAACAGGGACGCAGGCCCCCATCTTTCTTTTTAACAAAGAAGAACCCCGCCCACTATAGGAGAAGTGGAGGATTTAATATATCCCTTATTAAGACTCACAGAGATGTAATCCTTCATTGCTCGCCTTTCAAGACTGGACAGATTGTATAATCTGGCTTAGAGTAATTTCACCCCAGCGAGCAAGTTTATGGGGCAATCATACACACGGTGGGAAGGCAGTTCGTGGCACCCCTTCTCTGAGAACACATTCACAAAATCAGACAGAAAAGAGGGTATGGTTTTAGTGGAAACAATATAAATGATGGTACACATGCAATTATTTTTGCAGATATTACTTGGCAGTGTGGTATCTCCATGACAGGCCTCATACCTGTGTGCTCCAAGTTTGGGCATTTTAGGCCAGTATTCCATTATTTTTCCTGTCTGTTATTCTAGTTATATACAGCACTATTTTGCATTAAAAAATAAAAAATACAGGCCACATATTTGGCAGTGTGGTATCTCCGTGACAGGCCTCATATGTTTGTGTGCTCCAAGTTTGGGCATTTTAGACTGGTATTCCAGTGTTTTTCCTGTCTGTTACTCTAGTTATATACAGCACTATTTAGCAAACCTCAAAACAAATACAGGACACATATTTGGCAGTGCGGTATCTCCGTGACAGGACTCATATGTTTGTGTGCTCCAAGTTTGGGCATTTTAGGCTGGTATTCCAGTGTTTTTCTTGTCTGTTACTCTAGTTCTATGCAGCACTATTTAGCAGACCCCCCAAAAAATACAGACCACATATTTGGCAGTGTGATATCTCCGTGACAGGCCTCATATATCTGTGTGCTCCAAGTTTGAGCATTTTAGGCCTGTATTCCATTATTTTTCCTGTCTGTTATTCTAGTTATAAACAGCACTATTTTGCATTAAAAAATAAAAAATACAGGCCACATATTTGGCAGTGTGGTATCTCCGTAACAGGCCTCATATATACGTGTACTCCAAGTTTGGGCATTTTAGGCTGGTATTCCAGTGTTTTTCCTGTCTGTTACTCAAGTTATATACAGCAGTATTTAGTAGACCTAAAAAAAATACAGTCCACTTATTTGGCAGTGTGGTATCTCCGGGACAGGCCTCATATATTTGTGTGCTCCAAGTTTGGGCATTTTAGGCTGGTATTCCATTCTTTTTCCTGTCTGTTACTCTAGTTATATACAGCACTATTTAGCAGACCTCAAAACAAATACAGGACACATATTTGGCAGTGTGGTATCTCCGTGACAGGCCTCATATATCTGCGTGCTCCAAGTTTGGGCATTTTAGGCCGGTATTCCAGTTTTTCCTGTCTGCTAGTCTAGTTATATACAGCACTATTTTGAATAAAAAAATAAATAAATACAGGCCACATATTTGACAGTGTGGTATTTCCGTGACAAGCCTCATATATCTGCGTGCTCCAAGTTTGGGCATTTTAGGCTGGTATTCCGGTTTTTCCTTTCCACTAGTCTAGTTATATACAGCACTATTTTGCATTAAAAAAATACAGGCCACATATTTGGCAGTGTGGTATCTCCATGACAGGCCTCATCTATCTGTGCTAAAAATTTGGCCATGTTAGGCCTACATATTCTAGTGTTTTTACTGTCTGTTACCTTACTTATTGACACAAATTTGACAACCAAAAGAAACATTTTAACTAAAGTCCAGATAGTTTAAAGTGTGGCTTTCCCACACACATATCACATACAAGTTCGCTCCCAATTCAGCCATTTGTAGTGAACGTGTAAAATATTCTAGTCCATTCACAATGGGCAAGGCTCGTGGCAAGGGATGGGGAAGTGGACATGATGGTGATCGTGCATACCGAGGCCGTGGGCAAGCTGAAATTGGGCCACAAAAAGCACCCACATCTGCTCGCTGGACCTTAGTGTCCGAAGTCCTAGGGGACCGCAGCAAAACAGCACTATTGAAGCCAGAGCAGTGTGAAAAGGTTCTTGGTTGGATAATACTTCCAGTTAGAGACACCTGATCTCACACTCAGACACTCTGACGAGCTGTTCACTTTTCCATTTGTAGATTTGGGCCCTCACCCGCTCCACTTGAAGTGAGGCAAGATGACATTCCATGTACTGATGACCAAATATTTGAGCAGCCATGGCCACAAGAGGTGGATGAAGATGAGACACAATTGCCAGAAAGTCAGGAGGAGGACCAGGGTGCAAAAGTGGAAGATGAGGTGGATATATAGTAACTGAGCCAACCTGGCAGGAGGACATGCAGAGCAAGGACAGCAGCACACAAGGGGAGGGAGGCATAGCACCCCTTCAGGCAGTCAGAAGCAGTGTGGTGGCTTCAGTCAGAAGGCGGCAACCATTCCCCATAACACCAACATGACAGTAGTTGCCAGTCCAACTGTTATGTCTTCCCGAGTCTGTATTTTTTTTTAGAGTCTGATGGTAACCCCAAACAGGCTATTTGCAACAACTGTTATGCCAGCATCAACAGGGGTAGCAAAACTAAAAGCCTTAACACCACCAGCATGACCAGGCACATGGCAGCAAAGCACCCGACTTTGTGGGCACAACCCCAGGCTCCAGGAACAGTGTGTGTGAGTGACATAACTGCGTCTTCCACTGTTGTGTGTGCAAGCCAATCACCTGTCCACTATGCATGCGAAAATGCCTCCTGCCCTGCATCTGCTGTTGCCCACACTCACATCGCACCATCATCAAGCACGTCCACATCCTTGTCCCAGCACAGCCTTCAGTTGTCCATACCCCAGTCATTGGAAAGCAAGTGGAAATGCGCAGCCAACGCCCCAAAGGCCACAGCACTAAATTCACACAATTCTGGTCTGCTTGCGCTGGAAATGTTGCCTTTTAGGCTTGTGGAGATGGAACCTTTCCGTAACCTGATGGCAGCAGCTGTCCCAAGTTACTCAGTCCCCAGCCACCACTATTTCTCCCACTGTGCCGTCCTGGCATTACACAGGCACGTGTCTCACAATATTACCCATGCCCTTAACAATGCAGTTACTGGGAAAGTACAGCTAAACACGAACACGTGGACAAGTGCTTGTGGCCAGGGATGATACATCTCGCTGACGGCACACTGGGATAGCATAGTGGAAGCCAGGACACAATCAGACCTTGGGATGGAACACGTCCTCCCGACTCCAAAGATTGCGGGCCCTACGTCAACTGGAGTTGCCCCCCCAGTCTACTGCTCCTGCACCTCCTCCTCCTCTTCAGCCTCCATCTCTGAAGTGAGCACATCAGTCCCAAGCTGGAAGCACTGCAGCACTGCCAAATCCAAGCGGCAACAGGCTGTGTTGAAGCTAATATGCTTATGTGACAAACGGCACAATGCTTAAGAGTTTTGGACACCTCTGAAAGAGCAGGCAGATCTGTGGCTGACACCGCTGAACCTCCAGCCAGGCATGGTTGTGTGTGACAATGGCAGGAACCTGGTGGCGGCTCTGAGGCGAGGCGTACCATGCCTGGCCCATGTACTTAACCTTGTTGTTCAACGGTTTGTAAAAAGCTACCCGGAGCTGCTGGACCTACTTGTGAAAGTATGCCGCCTATGTGCCCATTTTAGAAAGTCAGCTACAGCTTCAGCCGCCCTTGCCGTGATTCAGCAGCGATTGCTGCTTCCGGCTCACCGACTGGTGTGTGATGCCCCTACGCATTGGAACTCTACACTGCAGATGTTTGAAAGGATTTGTGAGGAGAAGAGGGCAGTTATTGAATACCAGCATCAACAAGGCCATCATTACATTAGCAAGGTGACATTAACCCTTTATTACCCCATATCCCACCGCTACAGGGGAGTGGGAAGAGAGAGGCTAAGTGCCGGAAAAGGCGCATCTTACAGATGCACCTTTTCTGGAGTGGCTGGGGGCAGATGTTTTTAGCCAGGGGGGCCAATAACCATGGTCCCTCTCTAGGCTATTAATATCTGCCCTCAGTCACTGGCTATCCCACTCTGGTGGAGAAAATTGCACGAGAGCCCACACCAGTTTTTTCCGTGATTTAACACTTTATGTTAACACCTACAGCTGCAAAATTTTACACACAAACACTTCTAACATTATTATGCAAATTGCCTCTTCTGAGAAAAAGAGGACTTAACTCTATAGCGCCACCTGTTGGAAGTAGCGATCCTACAAGTCACAATCAACCCTTTAACGAGTCGTGCAATATGACTTAGGATTAAAGCCAAATCAGTCAGCCTATTCATTTAGTGTATGGGCATTCCAAGTATAAAAGACCTGCTCCTTTAAATTGGGCCTATTTTTTAATGAGGCCTTCCTCCACGTCTCATCATCCACCACCACTAGATCACCAGGGTAAACGTGTTCCGTGCTGCTACAGCTACTCTACTTTTCTGCATGGGTGTTTATGATGCCCGTAAACAATTTTTTAAAACAAATTTATCCCCCATGGGGAATTGTTTGTCAGCCCATACACTTAGTGTGTGGGCATTACGAGTCTAGGAGACCCGCTCCTTTGTAATGGGACAGTTTTTTTATGAGGCCCTCCTCCATGTTTCTTCCAAAGGGGGATTGGGGTGCGTGCAAATTTGGGTGAAGGCGGCCCTTGCATTCAATGCATAAGGAAACAGTATGGCAGGACCAACTGAAGAATGTGAAATGGGTTTTCCTGTGGCCATCCAGTATGTGGTTTCAAAGGCTTTTTGGGGTGCATGTGACTTGCTAGCAGGGCAGGCCTTGCAGTCAATGTATAAGAAAACAGTGTTAGAGTACTAAATGAATAATGTGAAGTGGATTTTCCTGTGATCACCCAGTATCTGGGTTCAAAGGCTTATTGGGGTGCATACGACTTGGTAGCAGAGCAAGCCTTGCAGTCAATGCATAAGAAAACAGTATGGGAGTACAAAATGAATAATGTGAAGTGGATTTTCCTGTGATCATCCAGTATGTGGTTTCAAAGGCTTATTGGGGTGCATATGACTTGGTAGCAGGGCAGGTCTTGCAGTCAATGCATAAGAAAACATTATGGGATTACAAAATGAATAATGTGAAGTGGATTTTCATGTGGCCATCCAGTACCTGGGTTAAAAGGCTTATTGGGGTGCATATGACTTGATAGCAGGGCAGGCCTTGCATTCAATGCAACAGTTTTTTCAGGAAGCCCTCCTGTACCTCTCGTGAAAGGGGTATTGGGGTGTGTCATAATTCTTGGCAGCCCAGCCACTCACTGCATAGGCAATAGCAGCATAGGAGACCCACTGTTTAATAATGGCCCTTTAAGAATATTAATGCCACCTGATGCCCCTCTAAAAATAGCCTTTGTGACTTTAAGAGTCCCTCCTTCATAAATTCAACAAGATATGTCTGCTTATGTGCCACACACCACATGGCCAGCTAGAGTTGTTAAATATTGCAATGACATTTCCCAGTGAATGTATTTGTATTGATTGAAAGCAATGTTAAAGTTGAAAAACGCATCAAAAACGCTGCATGTGAACATAGCCCAAGTGGTGAAGGAACATTCTGACCTGGGGTTAATTATTTTGCCTTATATACAAGTCATTACCCTGGAAAGGATGTACCTTAACATATTTCCCAGCAAAATCCATTTGGGTTTCGTTTTTGTATGTTTTTTGGTGCATCTGTAAAAATGGCATGGAACTCTGACAACATTGTTTACAGCTGTGACCTATGAGTCAGAAATGCTTCCAGGGCCGATCCCCATGAAGTTCTGTGTCATTTGAGCAGTATTTCCATCATTTTCAGCCATTTTTAGACCTTAAAAGGACCCCCGGGGGATCACGGTAAAAATGCGGTACCCGAGTATTCCAATTTGCTCGATTTGAGCAATGAGCACCAAAGCATTTTAGTGCAAACCGAGCATCCACCATATTGGCTTTCACTCCACTATCCAAGAGGGTAGATATTTTCTCAGTTTTCATACCAATAACCACTGCTGCAGGTAAGAAAAACTGAGCTACACATGCGGAGGAGATATATACACCCAGGATGTTATCCTCCACACAACCTGGGGATAGAAGTTTTCCAACAGCTTTTTGTGTTTTGGTAAAGAAGGACAGAATCCAATGAAATGCCCCTTTTGACTACAAAAATAACACAACCCAATTTTGCGGCGAACTGCAAGAGACTCATACCGAGAGGAGGCCGCTCCTAACTGCATCGGTTCATAAGAGCACAGAGGGAGAACCTCGGTTTTAGGGAGTATCATTAGGGGCAGAATCCCAACTGGTCTATCCCTGATGCATCTATCTATGCGTGTGGCCAGAGCAATGGTGGAATCCAACCACTCAGGAATCTTGTAAAATGCTAGTGCGTCTTTTAATCTTTCTAACAGGACCTAACAAAACTAACTAACTAGACTAGTAAGAGAAAGATCAGTCCACCGGGTGTCAGTGGCCCATCTAAGGAACTCTGACCAGAACATCTCTGCCTGCCGGTCTCCCAGATGGAGCGTATGTAGCTAAAGGTACCGTTACACTAAACGGCTTACCAATGATCACGACCAGCGATACGACCTGGCCGTGATCGTTGGTAAGTCGTTGTGTGGTCGCTGGGGAGCTGTCACACAGACAGCTCTCTCCAGCGACCAACGATCAGGGGAAAGACTTCGGCATCGTTGAAACTGTCTTCAACAATGCCGAAGTCCCCCTGCAGCACCCAGGTAACTAGGGTAAACATCGGGTTACTAAGTGCAGGGCCGCGCTTAGTAACCCGATATTTACCCTGGTTACCATTGTAAAAGTAAAAAAAAAAAAACACTACATACTCACATTCTGATGTCTGTCACGTCCCCCGGCGTCCACAGGGTTACGCGCTGCTGCTCAGAGCTTCCTGCACTGAATGTGTCAGCGCCGGCAGTAAAGCAGAGCACAGTGGTGACGTCACCGCTGTGCTCTGTTTTACGGCCTGACACAGTGCAGGAAGCTCTGAGCAGCAGCGCGTAACCCTGTGGACGCTGGGGGACGTGACAGACATCAGAATGTGAGTATGTACTGTTTTTTTTTTACTTTTATAATGGTAGCCAGGGTAAATATCGGGTTACTAAGCGCGGCACTGCGCTTAGTAACCCGATATTTACCCTGGTTACAAGTGAACACATCGCTGGATCGGCATCACACACGCCAATCCAGCGATGACAGCGGGTGATCAGCGACAAAATAAAGTTCTGGACTTCTAGCTCCGACCAGCGATATCACAGCGGGATCCAGATCGCTGCTGCGTGTCAAACACAATGAGATCGCTATCCAGGACGCTGCAACGTCACGGATCGTCGTCGTTCTCGCTGCAAAGTCGCTTAGTGTGAAGGTACCTTTAGACTCAGCAAGGGAGACATGGTCCGAATCATCATACACGAGGTCTAGAGCCTCAAAAAAAACATCAACCGATCGGAGAGACAGTGAATCTGATGGAAGTGAAAAAGCCCAGGATTGAGGATCTCCTTGAAGGAGAGAAAAAGCAGTCTCAGCCCATTGCTTCCTCACTCCCAGATTAATGGGGATGAAGCCTAAAATAAAGCTTGCAGGCTCCATGGAACATCACAAATTTATCCCGTACTCAAGAAAACCTATTCGGGGGGGCCACATTAGATTCCAGTTCAGCCTGATAGACCAACAGTCTACTGCTGTGAGATCCTAGACTGCAGGTCTGACAGTTCAAGAGACAGACCCTGCAATTGTTTCGCAATAACTGCGACAGGATCCATAACAAAATCCCAAAAATGTGAGGCTGATAAAAATGTCAAGCTGTGACCGTCTACAGTAAGGAAGAGGGGTCTCAAACTGTCCCTGTAGCTGGGACCCAAACTATCCCTGTCCAGGGTATACTTTTATAGGTACAGAGGCCCGAGTCTCCAGTCTTACTAGTGCAGTGCCCCAGAGTCCTGGTCGTTGCAGTATTGTCGCTCTTCCACAAGGGGGAGTGATGGTACGTCTGATGGCACTAAAGGAGTTCACCTGACCAGGTATCACAGTCACACACTACACTTCACACTCCGGCCACCAGGGGGAGCAAAAGGTTCTATGTATTAGGCCACTCCTCACACTCTGGTAAAACTGGGAGTCGGATAGGAAGTTAGGGAGAAGCTGACTGGGTTTTGCCCAGGTAACATCTAGTGAGAGAGCGTTGCTTGGGAGGACTCAGGGAGGTCCCTGTCAGGGGTGGGATCTTGGCAGTGGCCTAGCACGAGACAGATTGTTACGGAGCCGTGCCTGCACCTCATTGCGGCGGCATCCTAAGAAAGGACACGAAGCGAAGTATATTGTGGAGAAGTGAGAAACGAGATCACAGCACAAAGGGGATAGAACCAGGAGGAGTCGTGCCCCAAGATCGGCAACATCCTTCTGAGGCGCGTAGCCGGCGGCCGGAACGCCGAGGAAGTAATGGGCTCTACACATTACTTTGAACTACGGCAGGGCAGTTAACTCTAGGTTGGCTGTCTCACCTTTACACCTAATGAAGACAACGGAGGCAATTGTGGGAGAGGGGCGTCTCTAGAGTCCCTATAAAATAACTCCAGGCCTACCCCATCATACGGGTGCATCCTATCCATACCATCTGGGGGAAGGAGAGAGAGAACAGAAATGAACACGACAGTTGTGAGGACTATCCCGTGGTGCTCAGCAGGGAAGTACTACAACACACAGGCGCTAGTAGGAAGGCTATTGATTTCCACCTGCAAAGGGAACTCTGGATGTGCCTTCGGACCGGCCGGTCTCAGCCAGCCCTGTTAGCAGTGCTCTGGATTGTGGATGCCGAAGCCTTCAGTAAAAAGGTAAAGAGACTGCAACCCTGTGTCCTCGTCATTTACTGCGACCTACACCATCACCATCTACTCATCAAGGGAAGCCCTGGGGGCATACTTCACCTGTGGGAAGTTACACCATCTAGCTGCCATTCCATCACCCCAGCGGACCCCCTAGCAGCGTCGGTCACCCTGACCGAATACCACAGGTGGCGTCATGAATACTTGACAAACTCTCACCTACACCTTTATTTGGGCGCCCCTTAGCAGGGCATTGGAGCGGGTCGGGCCACCGTGACAACCTTAGACACCGGTACCGAGTACCCCGCTGCCCTGCGTTTGGGGGCCGCTCCACTATGCTCCTGTAAAAACACAAATCTGTCCCCTCCCTCACCCCATGAGGCATGGTACCTAAATGAAAGGTAAACCAGACGCAAAGACAAAACAGGGATAACAGAAAACCTCTATCATACAAAAGCACTAACCAACAATAGGGAGGAGGTTAGGGACATAGAGGAATAAACTAGGAAAAGAGAACAGGAGATAAAAACAAACATACAGCAGCCAGCTACAGAACAACACTACTCCAACTTCAACTACTTTGCTTTAGCACACAGCACAGTAAGATGAATCTTTCACCGGCACAGACTAAATGCCCAGAGCCTGTATATGTAGAGGGAGTAAAGGTAAGCAGTTGGAGCTGAGAACAACCAGGCAGCATGGAAAGAGTCCTTAACCCTCTCAGCACTGAAGGAAAGGGAAATCCATTTAAATTAGAACATGAACCACACCATCTCTAAAGAGGACTCCAATTCATTACCTGACGTGACTGTCTAATTTCAAGTCTTCCAGGGGGACATGACACCCTTGTGACATCCGTAGACTACTATTGTTTTTAAAAAAAATATGGATAGTAACACAGGTAGTTGACTGAAAGTAAGTGCAGGTCTGTCGTTCTGGGAGCCACACTGTTAACAGGCAACATACATGAAGGAGACCCAACTTGGTGTCCAAAAATTTCAAAATATTAGGGGCAGACACTACTTAAGCGGTGACTATTTCCCCAGAGTAGAAATAGTTTAATGGGGAGCTGAAACCGCTTCCATTACAGGCAACCCACCAGATGGAGACACAACTTGGAGTCTCCACATTTCAAAAACTTGTTATTAACATAAGCAGCAGTAGCAAGAGCAGGCACAGAACCCACGCCGAAGGTGGCACAGACAGCAAAAATTCAACTACATCATCGCCTAGTCTGCCCAATCTGCGACCGGGGTGCAAAAGTCATTGGAGATCCATGACTTGTTCATCTTGATGAAAGTTAGGCAGTCTACACTTTCAGGGGACAGCTGGATGCACTTATCCATCAGGACACCATCAGCAGCGCTGAAGACACGTTCTGAGAGAACCCTGGCTGCCAGGCATTTCAAAATCTCCAAGGTGTGACAGGCGAGCTCAGACTTCTCTTCCATTTTTGAAGACCAAAATGTTAAAGGGTCTAAAACCCCCAATGGCATTGATATTGAGCTCGAGAAACTCCTGCATCGGGTTACTGTCTGCTGAGCTGTGTATCTAATTCTATCCTGTGTGATACTGTCTGCTGAGCTGTGTATCTAATCCTATCCTGTGTGATAGTCTGCTGAGCTGTGTATCTAATCCTATCCTGTGTGACACTGCTGAGCCGTGTACCTAATCCTATCCTGTGTGATACTGTCTGCTGAGCCATGTATCTAATCCTATCCTGTGTGATACAGTCTACTGAACCGTGTATCTAATCCTATCCTGTGTGTTACTGCCTGCTGTGCTGTGTATCTAATCCTATCCTGTATGACGCTGTCTTCGGAGCTGTGTATCTAATCCTATCCTGTGTGTTACTGTTTGCTGTGTTGCGCATCTAATCCTATCCCGTGTGATACTGTCTGCTGAGCCGTGTATCTAATCCTATCCTGCTTTACAGACTGCTGAACTGTGTATCTAATCCTATCCTGTGTGATACAGTTTGCTGAGCCGTGTTTCTAATCCTATCCTGTGTGACACTGTCTGCTGAGCCGTGTACCTAATCCTATCCTGTGTGATTCTGTCTGCTGAGCCATGTATCTAATCCTATCCTGTGTGATACAGTCTACTGAACCGTGTATCTAATCCTATCCTGTGTGTTACTGCCTGCTGTGCTGTGTATCTAATCCTATCCTGTGTGACGCTGTCTTCGGAGCTGTGTATCTAATCCTATCCTGTGTGTTACTGTTTGCTGTGTTGCGCATCTAATCCTATCCTGTGTGATACTGTCTGCTGAGCCGTGTATCTAATCCTATCCTGCTTTACAGACTGCTGAGCTGTGTATCTAATCCTATCCTGTGTGATACAGTTTGCTGAGCCGTGTTTCTAATCCTATCCTGTGTGACACTGTCTGCTGAGCCGTGTACCTAATCCTATCCTGTGTGATACTGTCTGCTGAGCCATGTATCTAATCCTATCCTGTGTGATACAGTCTACTGAACCGTGTATCTAATCCTATCCTGTGTGTTACTGCCTGCTGTGCTGTGTATCTAATCCTATCCTGTGTGACGCTGTCTTCGGAGCTGTGTATCTAATCCTATCCTGTGTGTTACTGTTTGCTGTGTTGCGCATCTAATCCTATCCTGTGTGATACTGTCTGCTGAGCCGTGTATCTAATCCTATCCTGCTTTACAGACTGCTGAACTGTGTATCTAATCCTATCCTGTGTGATACAGTTTGCTGAGCCGTGTTTCTAATCCTATCCTGTATGTTACTGTCTGCTGAGTTGTATCTAATCCTCTCCTGTATGATACTGTCTGCTGAGCCAT
Organism: Ranitomeya variabilis; assembly: GCF_051348905.1. Classification (NCBI taxonomy): domain Eukaryota; kingdom Metazoa; phylum Chordata; class Amphibia; order Anura; family Dendrobatidae; genus Ranitomeya; species Ranitomeya variabilis. The sequence goes on from NC_135235.1 coordinate 494,575,698, forward strand.
GTTTCTAATCCTATCCTGTGTGATACTGTCTGCTGTGCTGTGTATCTAATCTTATCCTGTGTGATACTGTCTAATGAGCCATGTATCTAATCCTATCCTGTGTGATACCGTCTGCTGAGCTGTGTATCTAATCCTATCCTGTGTGATACTGGGCAGTGTATCTAATCCTATCTTGTGTGATACTGGGCTCCCCCTGGGCTCCCCCTGCAGTCTGTGTCAGAGGGTGGTCTGTGTCGGCACGGTAATAAATTATGTTATTTCCAGATTTACAGAAGGACAATAACATCATAGAAATGATAAGAATAATAGGCCTCAGTTACCACAACTGACTACATGGGAAACTGTTGCTCATAGCAACCAATCACAGCTCAGCTTCTTATAAACAGCTCTGGTGAAAATAAAGATGCTTAGTGATTGGTTGCTATGTGGAGTGGGCATGGCTGATACACACACACACACACACACACATGCTTACTTAGTGATTGGTTGCCGATACATACACACACACATACAGGAAAGATATATATCTTGGTACCGTGTTAGCCAGTGGATAGACACATACATACATACATACATACATACACTCATTTTTATATATATAGATTCCCCTTTTACATGTAAAATGCCATAGAATAAATTGCGCTATAACAATAGATAATACGAATAATATAGCTGTGTGGCTCCAAAAGAAAGGGAGTCGAGTAGCCCATCCAGTAACAGATGTTGTCAAAATGTGGTTATAATTATACTATTTGCACTCTGGGTCAATTGATGCCACTTTTCCTGGTGTCTACCCCTAATCTGAGCTGTTTTGGCAGCTTTTTTGCCCACCTTAAGGTGTTGTCTATGCGTTTGGTTTTGCCCCCCATTGAATTCAATGGTGTTCGGGTATGTTTGGCAAAACAAACAAAATCTTAAAAGGTTCACTCATCTCTAATCTTTAGAAATGCAACAGATGTGTATTTTGGATGACTCATCTTGGAAAACTGAACATCTACCAAGGACACGGAGTGATGGTAGCATCTTCTCTTTTTATATAGAGAACATCTGTGAATTCATGATGCTATCAATGAAATCCCTGACACCAAGAGCATTTATGCAGCCCCACATAAACACACTACCATGTTTTACTGTAGGTACCGTGCTACCACATGCGTACAGATGCTGTCAAAAGGGAAATACAAAGGGTGAACCTGCAAAATCTATACAGAAATGTGTTGTTCTTTATTTTGAAAGTCGCTACATTTGTATGGGAGCTATATTGTGACCAATTTTGTTTAGGCAGCACCTTATCAAGTGTAGGTCAATACATAGCCTTTTAGATGTTTAAGTATCTTCTCGGATTCTACAGCGACAGGGAGTGGACTATTACTGCACATGAGTGTGGAAGTCCACACTTGCTGGTTGTCTGTCAATAAAGTTGTGCCTATTGTCAACACAACTCTAGAAGATTAGTTTTTATTTCAAGCTACAATTTCTTGCTCAGACATACTGTGCAAGGAAGTGCCACCTTTTTCTGCTTATTTTCTCATTATAAGGCCGGGGTCACACTTTCGAGTACAATGCGAGAAACTCGCACGAGTCTCTCGCATCAATACCCGGCACTGCCGCCGGCACTCGGGAACGGAGCATTCAGCTACATAGAAATACATGCAGCCGCACTCTCCGGTCCAAGTGCTGGCGGCAGTGCCGAGTATTGATGCAAGAGACTCGTGTGAGTTTCTCGCATTGCACTCGCAAGTGTGACCCCGGCCTAAGGCCACCGTCACACTATCAGGATTTGGTCAGTATTTTACCTCAGTATTTGTAGCCAAAACCAGGAGTGGGTGATAAATGCAGAAGTGGGGCATATGTTTCTATTATACGTCTCCTCTAATTGTTCCACTCCTGGTTTTGGCTTACAAATACTGAGGTAAAATACTGACCAAATACTGCTAGTGTGACGGCAGCCTAAGGCTGAGGATTTTGCATCAAAGTGTTGAAAATCAGATGGATATTAAGCTATTTTCAGAAGTGCATTATTTTTCACAGACAGAACACTGTCTATTTTTGTGCCAAAACTACAGACACAACAACATAACTCAAATGGGGTCTATCAGACATCAATGGCATCCTATCCATTATATAATAATTTCTGCTATAAATGAAAATCACAGTGCCAGTGCAAGTGTGAACAGAACCTTTAAAGGATTCATTCAGAAAAGTTCACTCACCCTGAACTTTGCATTATTTACAATGATTAAATAATTTGATCATATAACTAACACATGATATCCTTTCTTTTTAACAGACATGAACACGGTACAATTAAGTTTTCTTCTAGCCTGTGTTATATGCTTTGTTCAGTCTCATATTTTGCCGGAGGGAAAACAAGGAAAAGTCAAAAATGAAAGTATTGTCCGTTTTCCAGAGATTCATCCACCAATATCCATTATCGGTGAGTAAATCCCATACACCGATCTTGCAGTCAAAATTGTATCCCTTAAAATGAAACATACCACAAGAAAAAAACAATTAATTTACTCATATTTTGTATTTCACAGATTTAAAAAAGTATTCTCGAAGGGTGAGCAAAGCGGATGCTGAAAAGAATAGAATGGCAAAGGTAGATATTGTAATGTTGGCAGAGTGGCATGTTGTAATATAGTATAGCATGCTGATAAAAATACATTGTCCCAGAAAGAAGGTTACAGCACTTGAATAGATCTACATAAGAAATGTTGTTTGTTTATAGGCAATGAGTACAATATGATTTTTAATAATTAAAGAATACAACGGGAATCTTCCTCACCATACAAAAGATTTTTCTTTAAAACGCATGCCATTTTGATGAACATGCCATTGTCCTAAAGGTACCTTCACACGAAGCGACGCTGCAGCGATAGCGACATCGATGCCGATCGCTGCAGCGTCTCTGTTTGGTCGCTGGAGAGCTGTCACACAGACCGCTCTCCAGCGACCAACGATGCCGAGGTCCCCGGGTAACCAGGGTAAACATCGGGTTGCTAAGCGCAGGGCCGCGCTTAGTAACCCGATGTTTACCCTGGTTACCAGCGTAAAATGTAAAAAAAACAAACAGTACATACTTACATGCATCCCCCGGCGTCCGCTTCCTGCACTGACTGAGCGCCGGCAGTAGCAGGGCACAGCGGTGACGTCACCGCTGTGCTTTCACTTTCACTTTGCGGCGCTCAGTCAGTGTGGGAAGCGGACGCCGGGGGACGCATGTAAGTATGTACTGTTTGTTTTTTTTACATTTTACGCTGGTAACCAGGGTAAACATCGGGTTACTAAGCGCGGCCCTGCGCTTAGTAACCCGATGTTTACTCTGGTTACCAGTGTAAAATATCGCTGGTATCGTTGCTTTTGCTGTCAAACACAACGATACACGGCGATCGGACGACCAAATAAAGTTCTGAACTTTATTCAGCGACCAGCGACATCACAGCAGGATCCTGATCGCTGCTGCGTGTCAAACTAAACGATATCGCTAGCCAGGACGCTGCAATGTCACGGATCGCTAGCGATATCGTTACAAAGTCGTTTTGTGTGAAGGTACCTTTACCCCTTCGCGTCTTATGAAATATAGGTATGTCACAGGTGGGATCCCTCCCTTTGGTTTGTGGGCCTGCATCTTTTCTGGCATATGACAGCTGATTTAATCCGCTGCCATGTGCCCCTAACAGCCACGGGTGGAATCGCAATCCACTTGTGACTAGGGTTGAGCGAAACGGGTCGTTCATTTTCAAAAGTCGCCGACTTTTGGCAAAGTCGGGTTTCATGAAACCCGATCCGACCCCTGTGCGTGGTCGGCCATGCGGTACGCGACTTTCGCGCCAAAGTCACGTTTCAATGGCGCGAAAAGCGCCATTTCTCAGCCAATGAAGGTGAACGCAGAGTGTGGGCAGCGTGATGACATAGGTCCTGGTCCCCACCATCTTAGAGAAGGGCATTGCAGTGATTGGCTTGCTGTCTGCGGCGTCACAGGGGCTATAAAGGGGCGTTCCCGCCGACCGCCATCTCACTGCTGCTGCTCTGAGCTTAGGGAGAGGTTGCTGCCGCTTCGTCAGAAGCAGGGAGAGCGTTAGGCAGGGTCCATTAACCACCAAACCGCTTGTGCTGTAGCGATTTCCACTGTCCAACACCACCTTCGGTGTGCAGGGACAGTGGAAGCTACATTTTTATTTTTTTTTTCCTCAGCGCTGTAGCTCATTGGGCTGCCCTAGAAGGCTCCCTGATAGCTGCATTGCTGTGTGTACGCCACTGTGCAAACCAACTGCTTTTTTCAAAGCACAAATCCTCTTGTTCTTTCCTTTCTGCACAGCTATCTTTTTTGTTTGTCCACACTTTTTATTTAATTTGTGCATCAGTCCACTCCTTATTGCTGCCTGCCATACCTGGCTGAGATTACTGCAGGGAGATAGTAATTGTAGGACAGTCCCTGTTTTTTTTTTTTTTTTGTGGGAGATTAAGATTGGCATTTCTGCTAGAGTGCCATCCCTGTGTGTGCCATCTCTCACTCAGTGGGCCATAGAAAGCCTATTTATTTTTTTGCTTGATTTGGGTTCTAACATCTACCTGAAAAAAAATCACTACATCAATCAGTGGAAGAAAAATATTGGCCTCAGGGCTTGTGTGCCACTCCTGACTCCTGTGTGTGCCATCTCTCACTCAGTGGGCCATAGAAAGCCTATTTATTTTTTTGCTTGATTTGGGTTCTAAAATCTACCTGAAAAAAAATCACTACATCAATCAGTGGGAGAAAAATATTGGCCTCAGGGCTTGTGTGCCACTCCTGACTCCTGTGTGTGCCATCTCTCTCTCTCAAATTGTGGGCCATAGAAAGCCTATTTATTTTTTTGCTTGATTTGGGTTCTAAAATCTACCTGAAAAAAAATCACTACATCAATCAGTGGGAGAAAAATATTGGCCTCAGGGCTTGTGTGCCACTCCTGACTCCTGTGTGTGCCATCTCTCACTCAGTGGGCCATAGAAAGCCTATTTATTTTTTTGCTTGATTTGGGTTCTAAAATCTACCTGAAAAAAAATCACTACATCAATCATTGGGAGAAAAATATTGGCCTCAGGGCTTGTGTGCCACTCCTGACTCCTGTGTGTGCCATCTCTCTCTCTCAAATTGTGGGCCATAGAAAGCCTATTTATTTTTTTGCTTGATTTGGGTTCTAAAATCTACCTGAAAAAAAATCACTACATCAATCAGTGGGAGAAAAATATTGGCCTCAGGGCTTGTGTGCCACTCCTGACTCCTGTGTGTGCCATCTCTCACTCAGTGGGCCATAGAAAGCCTTTTTTTTATTATTATTATTTGGTTTCTAAATTGTCCCTGAAAAAAAATTAAAAAAATAAAACAGTGGGAGATTAATATTGACAGTTGTGCTTGAGTGACAGTCCTGCGTGTGTGGCATCTCTGTGATTTGGTGCCACAGAAAACAGAGTGTGTAACATTGGGCCTGATTTTCCTTGTGGTCTCACCAACCTGTAAAGGGATATTGAAATCATACTGAAGTTATAGCTCACCGTGTAAGTTGTTTGACAGCAACAAATAAAGTTACTTTGGTTAAGTTTTTAAAACAATGAGGAAGTCTGGTGCAAGAGGTCGTGGCCGTGGGCGTTCATTGTCAGCTGGTAATGATGGTAGTGGTAGTGGAGCATCAGGTGGTCGTGGGGATAAAAATATTACACCTAAGTCTGGAGCTGTGGAGACAGGTTCGTCATCTGGCTACACAAGGCCTCGAACGCTCTCTTTTCTGGGAGTAGGAAAACCGCTTTTAAAGCCGGAGCAGCAACAGCAAGTTTTGGCTTACCTTGCAGACTCAGCCTCTAGCTCTTTTGCCTCCTCTGCTGAAACTGGTAAATGTAAAAACAGCGCGTCGCTTGTGGATGTTCACGGTCAGGGACAAGTCGCTTACTTGTCCTCTTCAGCAAAAACAACAAGAGAGAAGGATGCAGCAGGCGACACAACGGGTTGCTCGATGGAGCTCTTTACACATACCGTCCCTGGCTTAGAAAGTGAAACACTTAACAGGCCATGCCCATTACAAGTAGATTCTGACATGGAGTGCACTGATGCACAGCCACAGCCAGAGTACTATGCTGCTCCTTTGACTCAGACCACCACATTGCCCTCTCAGGGTACAGATCCACAATCAGACCCTGATGAGACTATGTTGCCCCACCACGAACGCTATACCACCGACCGACACGGTGACACAGACGAAGTTGCACACGAGCTCGAAGAGGAGGTAATAGATGACCCAGTTGTTGACCCTGATTGGCAGCCATTGGGGGAACAGGGTGCAGGCGGCAGTAGTTCAGAAGCGGAGGTGGAGGAGGGGCCGCAGCAGGCATCAACATCGCAACAGGTTCCATCTGCCGGTCCCGTATCTGGGCCAAAACGCGTGTCAAAGCCAAAACCTGTTGGAGGACAGCGTGGCCATCCGGTTAAAGCTCAGTCTGCAATCCCTGAAAAGGGATCCGATGCTAGGAAGAGTGCAGTCTGGCATTTTTTTAAACAACATCCAATTGATCAGCGCAAAGTCATCTGTCAAAAATGTTCAACTAGCTTAAGCAGAGGTCAGAATCTGAAAAGTCTCAATACTAGTTGCATGCATAGACACTTAACCACCATGCATTTTCAAGCCTGGACTAACTACCAAACGTCCCTTAAGGTTGTAGCACCCTCGGCCAATGAAGCTAGTCAGCAACGCAACATCCCTTCCGTCACTGTAAGGCCACCATTTTCCACACCACCGGCAGTATCTGTGCAGGTTTCTTTGCCAGCCAAAAGCAGTCAGGGTCAGGGAATCACCAGTTTTGTAGGAGGAAATATTGCATCTAGGGCACCGGCGGAAACAATACCGTCTCCAACCGTCTCTCAGTCTGCCATGTCCACCGGCACACCCGAAAGTTCCACGATCTCCAGCTCTCCAGTCCAGCTCACCCTACATGAGACTCTGGTTAGAAAAAGGAAGTACTTATCCTCGCATCCGTGTACACAGGGTTTTAACGCCCACATAGCTAGACTAATCTCGTTAGAGATGATGCCCTACCGGTTAGTTGAAAGCGAAGCTTTCAAAGCCCTGATGGAGTACGCTGAATCCCGATACGAGCTACCCAGTCGACATTTTTTTGCCAGAAAAGCCATCCCAGCCCTGCACCAGCATGTTAAACAGCGCATCGTCCATGCACTCAGGCAATCTGTGAGTACAAAGGTGCACCTGACTATAGATGCATGGACCAGTAGGCATGGCCAGGGACGTTATGTGTCCATCACGGCACACTGGGTGAATGTGGTGGATGCAGGGTCCACAGGGGACATCAATTTCGGGACAGTTGTGCCTAGCCCACGGTCTAGGAAACAGTTGGCTGTAGGCGTTCGCACCCCCTCCTCCTCGTCCTCCTGCAGAAGAGACAGCTCTTCCACAGACCGCAGTCGGCCAACCACTCCATCGGCAGATGACACTGTTGCACACCAGTGGTCCCATTATGGGCCAGCTACTGGCAAGCGTCAGCAGGCTGTATTGGCAATGAAGTGTTTGGGCGACAACAGACACACCGCGGAAGTTCTGTCCGAGTTCTTGCAACAAGAAACGCAGTCGTGGCTGGGCACAGTAGATCTTGAGGCAGGCAAGGTAGTGAGTGATAACGGAAGGAATTTCATGGCTGCCATCTCCCTTTCCCAACTGAAACACATTCCTTGCCTGGCTCACACCTTAAACCTGGTGGTGCAGTGCTTATTGAAAACTTACCCTGGGTTCTCCGACCTGCTCCTCAAAGTGCGTGGACTTTGCTCACATATCCGATGTTCGCCTGTACACTCTAGCCGTATGCAGACCTATCAGCGGTCTTTGAACCTTCCCCAGCATCGCCTAATCATAGACGTTGCAACAAGGTGGAACTTAACACTGCACATGCTTCAGAGACTGTGCCAACAGAGGCGGGCTGTTATGTTTTTGTGGGAGGATACACATACACGGGCAGGCAGTAGGATGGCAGACATGGAGTTGTCTGGTGTGCAGTGGTCGAAGATACAAGACATGTGTCAAGTCCTTCAGTGTTTTGAGGAATACACACGGCTGGTTAGTGCAGACAACGCCATAATAAGCATGAGCATCCCCCTAATGTGTCTGCTGATGCAAAGTTTGACGCACATAAAGGATCAGGCGTCTGCACCAGAGGAAGAGGAAAGCCTTGATGACAGTCAGCCATTGTCTGGTCAGGGCAGTGTACAGGACGAGGTAGCGGGCGAAGAGGAGGTGGAGGACGAGGAGGATGATGGGGATGAGTATATTTTTAATGAGGAAGCTTTCCCGGGGGCACTGGAAATTGGTTGCGTGGCAAGGCCGGGTTCTGGTTTTTTGAGGGACACAAGGGACGTAGATTTGCCTGAAACTGCCCCTCAACCAATCACAACCGGAGATTTGACAACTGGAACTTTGGCCCACATGGCAGATTATGCCTTACGTATCCTAAAAAGGGACACACGCATTACGAAAATGATGAACGATGAAGATTACTGGTTGGCCTGCCTCCTTGATCCACGCTATAAAGGCAAATTGCAAAATATTATGCCACATGAGAACTTGGAACTAATATTAGCAACCAAACAATCAACTCTTGTTGACCGTTTGCTTCAGGCATTCCCTGCACACAGCGCACGTGATCGTTCTCACACGAGCTCCAGGGGCCAGCAGACTAGGAGTGTTAGGGGTGCACACATCAGAAGTGGCGTTGGACAGAGGGGTTTTCTGACCAGGTTGTGGAGTGATTTTGCTATGACCGCAGACAGGACAGGTACTGCTGCATCAATTGAAAGTGACAGGAGACAACATTTGTCCAGTATGGTTACTAACTATTTTTCATCCCTTATCGATGTTCTCCCTCAACCGTCATTCCCATTTGATTACTGGGCATCAAAATTAGACACCTGGCCAGAATTGGCAGAATATGCATTGCAGGAGCTTGCTTGCCTGGCAGCTAGTGTCCTATCAGAAAGAGTATTCAGTGCTGCAGGTTCAATATTAACCGAAAAAAGGACTCGTCTGGCTACCCAAAATGTTGATGATCTAACATTCATTAAAATGAACCACAACTGGATTTCGAAATCTTTTGCCCCACCTTGCCCGGCCGACACCTAACTTTCCTATGAAAAGCTCTTGCCTGTGGACTACTGTGAATTACTTTTCTAATGTCTAATTTGCTGCAGCTGATTGTCCAGCATACGACATGTTTACACCTCCCTAAATGGCCAAACTCCCCACATGGGGCCATGGTATCGCGACTTGGCGCAAGCACCCGTGAGACTGCTGTTTGTCTGAAGAGGTGGGTGTGCTCGCTTTTGGTCGACGGCATTGCTACTGGGTCCCTCATAGTACAATAAAGTGTCTCTGGCGGTGGTGGTGCGCACCCAACGTCAGACACACTGTTGTAACATGAGGGGCCCTGGGCCTGTACCGCCGGCCACAAGAGAGTTCACACACCCCCAGGTCAAACATTGCTCTACCACTTCCACAGTTATCTCTCACACTTCCACCAATGTTTAGTCTATGCGCTGACATCCTTCCATACCTGCCACTGACAATACCATTGTGTTGACATGTATGATGGTACTTAACATAGTCAGGGGCAGTGTCCTCTATTTACCACAGTAAATACTTTGCGCTAAATTAGTAGGTCTGAAACAACGCAGAGGATCCCACCCCTGAACCTAATGATTGCACCCTTTAGTGTTTTTGTTTTGTTTTAATGCGAGACATTCACATTTATTTGTTGTTTTGGACTACTAACTGGCAGACACTCATTACAATCGGCCTCCGTTGACCAGACCACTGCTGCCCGTGTACCCCTGGAACCAATTATAAAGTGCCTACAGCCTGCCCATTTTATTATGTTAGGCCTTCGAAGCCTGTCTGCGGTCCCTCCTTCCACTAGGCCTCCACTGACCAGACCACTGCTGCCCGTGTACCCCTGGAACCTATTTTACAGTGCATACAGCCTGGCCATTTTATTATGTTAGGCCTTCGAAGCCTGTCTGCGGTCCCTCCTTCCACTAGGCCTCCACTGACCAGACCACTGCTGCCCGTGTACCCCTGGAACCTATTTTACAGTGCATAGAGCCTGCCCATTTTATTATGTTAGGCCTTCGAAGCCTGTCTGCGGTCCCTCCTTCCACTAGGCCTCCAATGACCAGACCACTGCTGCCCGTGTACCCCTGGAACCTATTTTACAGTGCATAGAACCTGCCCATTTTATTATGTTAGGCCTTCGAAGCCTGTCTGCGGTCCCTCCTTCCACTAGGCCTCCACTGACCAGACCACTGCTGCCCGTGTACCCCTGGAACCTATTTTACAGTGCATAGAACCTGCCCATTTTATTATGTTAGGCCTTCGAAGCCTGTCTGCGGTCCCTCCTTCCACTAGGCCTCCACTGACCAGACCACTGCTGCCCGTGTACCCCTGGAACCTATTTTACAGTGCATAGAACCTGCCCATTTTATTATGTTAGGCCTTCGAAGCCTGTCTGCGGTCCCTCCTTCCACTAGGCCTCCACTGACCAGACCACTGCTGCCCGTGTACCCCTGGAACCTATTATAAAGTGCCTACAGCCTGCCCATTTTATTATGTTAGGCCTTCGAAGCCTGTCTGCGGTCCCTCCTTCCACTAGGCCTCCACTGACCAGACCACTGCTGCCCGTGTACCCCTGGAACCCATTTTACAGTGCATAGAGCCTGCCCATTTTATTATGTTAGGCCTTCGAAGCCTGTCTGCGGTCCCTCCTTCCACTAGGCCTCCACTGACCAGACCACTGCTGCCCGTGTACCCCTGGAACCTATTTTACAGTGCATAGAGCCTGCCCATTTTATTATGTTAGGCCTTCGAAGCCTGTCTGCGGTCCCTCCTTCCACTAGGCCTCCACTGACCAGACCACTGCTGCCCGTGTACCCCTGGAACCTATTTTACAGTGCATAGAACCTGCCCATTTTATTATGTTAGGCCTTCGAAGCCTGTCTGCGGTCCCTCCTTCCACTAGGCCTCCACTGACCAGACCACTGCTGCCCGTGTACCCCTGGAACCAATTATAAAGTGCCTACAGCCAGCCCATTTTATTATGTTAGGCCTTCGAAGCCTGTCTGCGGTCCCTCCTTCCACTAGGCCTCCACTGACCAGACCACTGCTGCCCGTGTACCCCTGGAACCTATTTTACAGTGCATAGAACCTGCCCATTTTATTATGTTAGGCCTTCGAAGCCTGTCTGCGGTCCCTCCTTCCACTAGGCCTCCACTGACCAGACCACTGCTGCCCGTGTACCCCTGGAACCTATTATAAAGTGCCTACAGCCTGCCCATTTTATTATGTTAGGCCTTCGAAGCCTGTCTGCGGTCCCTCCTTCCACTAGGCCTCCACTGACCAGACCACTGCTGCCCGTTTACCCCTGGAACCTATTTTACAGTGCATAGAGCCTGCCCATTTTATTATGTTAGGCCTTCGAAGCCTGTCTGCGGTCCCTCCTTCCACTAGGCCTCCACTGACCAGACCACTGCTGCCCGTGTACCCCTGGAACCTATTTTACAGTGCATAGAGCCTATTTTTTTATTTTATTTAATATTAATAAAGCCATGATGGACTACGCTGTACCACGCTATGAGCTACCCAGTTGACAATTCTTTTGCGAGAAAAGCCATCCCACCCCTCCACCAGCATGTTAAAGACCACATTGTCCTTGCATTCTGTCAATCTGTGAGTCCAAAGGTACACCTGACAACAGACACATGGACCTGTAGGCATGGCCACGGAAGGTTACGTGTCCTTTGTGGCGCAATGGGTTAATGTATTGGATGCATGGTCCACACAGGGGACAGCCTGGTAAGTCTGTCTGCAGTCCCTAATTCAAGTTGTCCTCAAATGAATAAATCTGAGCTTCCACCTTCTGGCTCTCATTAAGTGCTGTTTTTTAAAAGATTGTTGGTTCCGGCCTACTAACGGTGTCTGCCCCTCCCTGGTGTTTGCTCTCAACTGAATAAAGCTGAGCTTCATCCTTCTGGCTCTCATTAAGTGCTGTGTTTTCAAAAATTGTTGGTTAGGGCCTACTAACGGTGTCTGCCCCTCCCTGGTGTTGTCCTCAACTGAATAAAGCTGAGCTTCTACCTTCTGGCTCTGATTAAGCTTTTTTTTTTTCTTTTTTTTTTTTTTAATTGCTGGATGGGGCCTAATACCTCTGTTTGCTGCTCCCTGGTGTTTGTCCTCAACTGAATAAAGCTGAGCTTCATCCTTCTGGCTCTCATTAAGTGCTGTGTTTTCAAAAATTGGTGGTTAGGGCCTACTAACGGTGTCTGCCCCTCCCTGGTGTTTGCTCTCAACTGAATAAAGCTGAGCTTCAACCTTCTGGCTTTGGGCCTATAGTATCAGATATTAATTAAACTGCATTTGGCCTTCAACTTTGGTTACGGCCTACTAACGGTGTCTGCCCCTGCTTGGTGTTTGCCCTCAACTGAATAAAGCTGAGCTTCAACCTTCTGGCTCTCATTAAGTGCTGTGTTTTCAAAAATTGGTGGTTAGGGCCTACTAACGGTGTCTGCCCCTGCCTGGTGTTGTCCTCAACTGAATAAAGCTGAGCTTCATCCTTCTGGCTCTCATTAAGTGCTGTGTTTTCAAAAATTGGTGGTTAGGGCCTACTAACGGTGTCTGCCCCTGCCTGGTGTTGTCCTCAACTGAATAAAGCTGAGCTTCATCCTTCTGGCTCTCATTAAGTGCTGTGTTTTCAAAAATTAGTGGTTAGGGCCTACTAACGGTGTCTGCCCCTCCCTGGTGTTTGCCCTCAACTGAATAAAGCTGAGCTTCAACCTTCTGGCTTTGGGCCTATAGTATCAGATATTAAACTGCATTTGGCCTACTAGTGTGGTTGGGCCCTTAAAACAGTGTCTGCTGCTCCTGGGTTTGCTACTCCACTGAACAAAGCAATGCCGCCTGTTTAGTCCTGTCCTGTTACCAATTTTGAACTGCATTTAGCCTACTTTATTCTTTGGCCCTATATCTGTTTCCTCCTCATCCTGCCCATTGCCCAGCCACTGCTAGATGAGTCTGCTGGTACATTGACCTAGACCACTACATTCCCCTTGCACTCTACACAGCCAGAATCTGACCCTGCTGAAAGTAAGGTTCCCCTTCCCGCATGTTATACCACCTTACACAGGGACAAAGAGGAAGGTGCAGATGAAAGTGCAGGTTCCTTCATCAGGTGGGGGGGGGCATACTCGTTGGCGATGTCACTGGCACAGGGCCCCTCAGAGTACACAAAAGTGTCGCTGCTGGTGGGAGGCGCCCCCGCCGTGCAAACACACCGTTGTACTTTGAGGGGCCCTGTGCCAGTGCCAATGCGAACAAGTGTGCCCCCCTGCTTGCTCAGGATCACAGCACTTGCAACGTTGAAATACTTTCCTCTCCCTGCTCCACCGCCGTGACGTAGTCCACGATTCCTGGGCCCACTAAAACCTTGAACCAGCCCTACCCCCCACAAATTTGCCAAATGACCCCCAAGTTCCATTGAACAACTATTATTATAAAGTTAATTAAGATTGACAAGCTTCAGAAACAAGAATGGATGTTTTTGGCATTAAAATGGGCACTGTAGGTGTTTTCCTGGCCTCCACTCACTGCCGACTATGCTTCCCCATTGACTTGCATTGGGTTTCGTGTTTCGGTCGATCCCCGACTTTTAGCGATAATCGGCCGACTGCGCTCGACTCGACTCTGGACAAAGTCGGGTTTCACAAAACCCGACTCGACCTTAAAAAAATGAAAGTCGCTCAACCCTACTTGTGACATTTAACACAAGCGTGACAAAAGCACGCCCATCGGCACCTCTGTTACATGATCACGGGTCGCTGATGGGTTGGCATGACAGCCAGGGGTCTGCAGAAGACCCTCGCGTTTGTCATTGCAGATCTCCTATGAACACTGGCCTATGGGAGATGATGATTTTTGCTACACATAGCAGGGCTGCAGCCTTACTACGTGTAGCTCAAGCGATTGGATGATCGGAGCTTCAAGTCTCCTAAGGGAATTACTGAAGCAAGAAAAAAGTAGAAAAAGAAAAGTTTTAAAAAATATTTAAAAATGTTAAAAATCTAAAACTTCAACTCACCCCCCTTTCGCCCCACTCAAAATAAAACCAAAAAATTAAAAGAATACATAAATTTGGCATTGCTGCCTTCAGAAATCTATCAAAGTGTAAGCTAAATTAATCCGATTGGTAAACGGCATAAAGAGAAAAAAAATCGAAACACCAGAATTACTTTTTTTTGTCTCTGCAACAGTGCAATAAAATGCAATAATGGGTGATCAAAACATTGCACCTACCCCAAAATGGGATCAATAAAAATGTCAGCTCGGCGAGAAACAAATATGTCCTCAAAAAGCCCCAAATCCAAAAAAAATGGAGACACTACGGGTCTTGGAAAATGGCACCATTTTTTTTGTTACAAAATTTGTATTTTTCTTTCACTATTTAAATTTAAAAAACTATGCATGTTTTGTATCTGCAAACGCGCAATGACACCAAGAATTCCAATGACATTTTAGGCTACTTTCACACTAGCGTTAACTGCAATCCGTCACAATGCGTCGTTTTGCAGAAAAAACGCATCCTGCAAAAGTGCTTGCAGGATGCGTTTTTTCACCATTGACTAACATTAAACGACGCATTGTGATGGATTGCCACACGTCGCACCAGTCGTGCGACGGATGCGTCGTGCAGTGGCGGACCGTCGGGAGCAAAAAACGTTGCTTGCAACGTTTTTTGCTCCGTCGTAAACGTCTTTTCCGACCGCGCATGCGCGGCCGGAACTCCGCCCCCACCTCCCCGCACCTCCCAATGGGGCAGCGGATGCGCTGGAAAAATGCATCCGCTGCCCCCGTTGTGCGGCGGAGAACACGCTAGCGTCGGGAACGTCGGCCCAACGCACAGCGACGGGCCGAGCCCGACGCTAGTGTGAAAGTAGCCTTAACATTCAGTGAACATAGTAAGTAAAAAAAAAAAAAAAACAATTGCATAATTGAACTTTTTATGCAATTGTAGGATGCTAGCAGGTGACGCGGGATGCAGTGACGGACGGGAGGCAGAACAAGGGTTAACAGGTTTATTTACAGGGAGATAATCCATGCAGGGAAGTAAATAGTTAATGGAATTAAAGGCATGGTAAAATGCAACAGTTCAAACACAACAATTAGGAAGCAAGAGTATATGGAAGTTCTCACACTGCAGCTCCTGCTGCGTACTAAATAGCGCCAGCAACGCCGGGCGCAGCGCCTCCTCCTGGAGGGTACTGTAGTCGCTGGTTCTGTCTTCGGGCGGCAGTGGTCAGTCTCCGATACCCTCTACTGGGCCTAGTCCATATACTAATGCAGCGCCCCAGAGTCCTGGTCGTTGCAGTACTGTGGCTCCGCCGCTAAGGGGGGCTATGGTACGTCTGATGGCACTGAAGGAGTTCATCTGACCAGGTATCACAGACACCAATATATTTTACAGTCTGGCCTCCAGGGGGAGCTAAGGGTTCTATTTATTAGGCCACTCCTCACAATCTGGTAAAACTGGGGGTTAGGCAGGAAGTTAGGAAGAAAGCTGACTGGGTTGGAACCAGGCAACACCTTGTGGCAGAGGGTGTTGTAGGGGAAGATTCAGAGGGGTCCTTGTCAGGGGTGGGATCCTGACAGAGGCCTAACAACCAGAGAGAACGTTACGGGACCGTGCCTGCACGATATAGCGGCGGTACCCCAAGAAAGGATAAGAAGCGAAGTTTATTGTGCTGAGTGAGAAACGAGATCAACGCAACAAGGAGAATACCAGTAGGAGTCGTGCTGTAAGACGAGGCAACATCCTATTGAGGCGCATAACCGGTGGCCGGAACGGCGAGGAAGTATAGAGCTCCAGGCCAAACTTCAAACCTACGGCAGGGCAGTCAGTTACAGGCGGGCTGTCTCACCCAGACCCAGGAAGACACAAGGGGGGTAACAACAGGAGTGGGGCGACGCTAGAGTCCCGGAAGAGCTCCGAGCCTCCCCGTCATACGGGTGCGTCCTAACCGTAAGATCAGGGGGACGTAGAGGGAGAACAACAGAATCGAGTTGTGAGGGAACACGAGAAACAGACACAACAGTTGTTGGTACTATCCCGTAAGCACAGCAGGGGAGGACCACAACACACAAGCGCAGGAAGGTAGGCACAGATTTCCACCTGCAAAGGGAACTCTGGAGGTGTCATCGGACCGGCCGGACTTGCGCAGCCCAGTTAACCGTATTCCGGATTGAGGACTCAGAAGCCTTAAGTAAAGAGGTAAAGAGACTGCAACCTGGTGTCCTCGTTATTCACCGCGACCGGCACTACACCGCACCGTAACATCAGCACCATACCACCACCTTTCATTGTGCGCCCCTCAGCAGGGTCACGGACCGGGTCTAGCCACCGTGACAACCCCAGAACTGCGACAGAGAGGCCCGGTACCGGGTACCCCTCGGCCCTGCGGCAGTGGGGGCGCTGCAATTTTGGCGTCACGAACAGGATCTACTTAAGCCTGAAGAATCAGGTCATGTGTGCCTTGGAACTGTGATTTATTATACTTGGACTGTGACTTATTGCAAAGACTGTGTATTGCCACTTGCCGCCAAAAGTCCCCACCAAAACCGCCGCCATTACAGCGCTGAGGAGAGCGCAGGAGAAGAAGAAGGGCGTGGAGTGGGCGTAGACAAGCTGAAGAGCGCGAAAGACAATGGCCGCCCAGTCTAAGTATTATAGCACCATGAGGACGTGTCCGTCAGCAGCCGAGATCCGCCTCCTAATCCTCAATGGTGGGCGGAAGCAGAGAAAACGAAACCGCCCACGAAGGAGAGAGCGGGAAAAGGACGAGGAAGAAGAAGCGAACCACGTGGAGGACGCCATGGCGAGCTGCCCGGAACCGGAGCGTGGGGTCGGAGCAGAGGACTCCCCCAGCTACCCGGAGGGACACCATGACCAGGCCTCCACCACTGATACTGACTTTCTGCCGGCCGGAGTGGATGAGCTCAGCGACCAACTCCTGCGGACGCAGCTGAGCCCTGAGGCCGGGTGGAAGAAGACCTTCATCGGGAGCCTCGCCCGACGCCTGTCGGCAGCCTCGTCTGGTCCGGAGCAGGAAAGAAGTTCCAGAGCTCCGAAGCCAGAAAGCAAGGCTCTGCCGGAAAGCGAGATGCTGCAAACGGAGATGACAACGCCGGAGCGCAAGGCCCTGCAACTAGCGTTCCAGGCCCCAGCGGAGACGGAGCAGATCGGCACCGGAGGGACCGCATCTGAAGCAGGTATGAAGGACGACCCTGCCCTGACGACCGACACCACTCCAGCGACTGCTAGTGCCACAGCTGCTGACTCCGTTCCAGTGACTGATCTTGCAGCAGCCGCTACCTCTGCTGCAGCAAATGCCCATACTCAAGCTGCGCAGACCTCCATCGCTGCGCATGATTTAACTGTACATGAAAGACAGATTAATGGCGTTTGTCCAGCACTGGGTGTTACCCTGGACCTCACTTTTCCCAGGCCAAGAAGGGTTAAGTGCCATGTGCAGCCCTGGAAGCCGTCCAACTAAACCTCGGAAACCTGAACATGTAAATAGTTAACTGTTTGTTTCCCTGCTTTTTGCTGCTTTAAACCCGACTAGGGTTATTCTTAAAGGGATCCCTTTGTTTACCCGGGATCCCTATTGCTTTTATTTTTGTTTTTGTTTTATCATTGTGAAAGAACTGCTGGATCATGAACAATGCATGATTACAAACTTTTTGTACATTTTTTGCACCTTCTTAAAGGTGCTCTCTACTGGTTTTACATGAAGAAAGGACACTTTGCGAAGATACTGTTTTTGAAGACATTACCGGAGTCCTTATTGCGAACCGACTTGCAGCTTGAGAAGTTGCACTACCTCATAGAGACTTGGTCCCCTCTTAAAGGGGATGTTCATTGATAGTACTTAGAGAATGATGATGCTCTAAAAGGAAAAGTAATAATGCTGATATGTGAAAGTTAAATGTAGCTAACTAGTTGATTGTAAGAAATGTTTAATGATGTTGATAGAAGAACGAGGACAGGAAGTGAACCCGTACGGGGTTAGTTAGTGAGTCCTCCTAGGAGCCATACAGAAATGGCTCAGTGATCTTGAACTGAAAGAAAAATGATATGTTCTATACTGTGTATAGTAGTGGAAGGACAGTAGGCCCGGGTGGAAAGGGGCGGTCCTGTACAGAAAGGAGAGGCAGTAGGTCTGGAGCAGTTAGGACAGGCAGTCTTGCAGACGTAAAGTAGGAGAATGCATAAACGTTGAATAGCCTTATAATGTGTTATAAGAAGGTCTTTAGTGGATTTAGCGAGTAAGTCCTTAAAGGCAAAGTTAAATTATTGTTCAAAGATTTTGCACTTAGTAGAATACCCGGTTGGGTAAGAAAAGTATTTATAGTATGTTATTTAAAGTATTTAACCATGTTTGCAACGTTCAAGTGTCCTCACCTCCCATAAAGGGAAGCTCTGTTAAAAAGTTTACTTGTACTTGCATTTTCAAAATTGTATGTCTTTTTGCTAACATGTATTGTTGTTTTCTTCCCAGTCCAGGAGTACTGGATTAAACCGGGGGGGAGGGCAGCGCCCCAGAGTCCTGGTCGTTGCAGTACTGTGGCTCCGCTGCT
Organism: Ranitomeya variabilis; assembly: GCF_051348905.1. NCBI lineage: Eukaryota > Metazoa > Chordata > Amphibia > Anura > Dendrobatidae > Ranitomeya > Ranitomeya variabilis. The sequence continues at coordinate 494,594,414 of NC_135235.1, forward strand.
AAGGGGGGCTATGGTACGTCTGATGGCACTGAAGGAGTTCATCTGACCAGATATCACAGACACCAATATATTTTACAGTCTGGCCTCCAGGGGGAGCTAAGGGTTCTATTTATTAGGCCACTCCTCACAATCTGGTAAAACTGGGGGTTAGGCAGGAAGTTAGGAAGAAAGCTGACTGGGTTGGAACCAGGCAACACCTTGTGGCAGAGGGTGTTGTAGGGGAAGATTCAGAGGGGTCCCTGTCAGGGGTGGGATCCTGACAGAGGCCTAGCAACCAGAGAGAACGTTACGGGACCGTGCCTGCACGATATAGCGGCGGTACCCCAAGAAAGGATAAGAAGCGAAGTTTATTGTGCTGAGTGAGAAACGAGATCAACGCAACAAGGAGAATACCAGTAGGAGTCGTGCTGTAAGACGAGGCAACATCCTATTGAGGCGCATAACCGGTGGCCGGAACGCCGAGGAAGTATAGAGCTCCAGGCCAAACTTCAAACCTACGGCAGGACAGTCAGTTACAGGCGGGCTGTCTCACCCAGACCCAGGAAGACACAAGGGGGGTAACAACAGGAGTGGGGCGACGCTAGAGTCCCAGAAGAGCTCCGAGCCTCCCCGTCATACGGGTGCGTCCTAACCGTAAGATCAGGGGGACGTAGAGGGAGAACAACAGAATCGAGTTGTGAGGGAACACGAGAAACAGACACAACAGTTGTGGGTACTATCCCGTAAGCACAGCAGGGAAGGACCACAACACACAAGCGCAGGAAGGTAGGCACAGATTTCCACCTGCAAAGGGAACTCTGGAGGTGCCATCGGACCGGCCGGACTTGCGCAGCCCGGTTAACCGTATTCCGGATTGAGGACTCAGAAGCCTTCAGTAAAGAGGTAAAGAGACTGCAACCTGGTGTCCTCGTTATTCACCGCGACCGGCACTACACCGCACCGTAACATCAGCACCATACCACCACCTTTCATTGTGCGCCCCTCAGCAGGGTCACGGACCGGGTCTAGCCACCGTGACAACCCCAGAACTGCGACAGAGAGGCCCGGTACCGGGTACCCCTCGGCCCTGCGGCAGTGGGGTCGCTGCACTAATGTGGCTAAAGGGTGCAAGTCTCAGTCCCATGTCCGATCTCTGTTGGGTGCAGTGCGTGTGCAGTACTCATGGTCATGTCGTGTACAGCACCTGGTACTCTCTGGCTATCACTAGGCACACACCGCACGTCCCACTCTTCCTGGTCCCCGCTGTTGGCAGCAGGCAACGCCGGTCTCTTTGGCGCTGATGCTCCCAACCGGAGCACTCCTCTCTATGTCTGCTGCAGCACCTGGCTCGGCTCCGCTCTGTGTGCATGACTCTGCACACCTCTGTCCTGCACGGCTCTGCTCCACTCTGCATGGCTCTGCAGCGGACCCTTGCTCCGGAGTGCTGCTGGGAACACTAGGCTCTGCAGGCGACGGGGTCCCCACTAGGGTTGAGCGAAATGGATCGTTCATTTTCATAAGTCGCCGACTTTTGGCAAAGTCGGCGTCTCATGAAACCGAGCCGATCCCTGTGTGGGGTCGGCCATGCGGTACGCGACTTTCGCGCCAAAGTCGCGTTTCAATGACGCTAAAAGCGCCATTTCTCAGCCAATGAAGGTGGACGCAGAGTGTGGGCAGCGTGATGACATAGATCTCAGTCCCCACCATCTTAGAGAAGGGCATTGCAGTGATTGGCTTGCTTTCTGCGGTGTCACAGGGGCTATAAAGGGGCGTTCCCGCCGACCGCCATCTTACTGCTGCTGATCTGAGCGTAGGGAGAGGTTGCTGCAGCTTCTTCAGAAGCAGGGATAGTGATAGGCAGGGTACATAAAGCCACAAACCGCTTGTGCTGTAGCGATTTCCACTGTCCAATACCACCTTTTGTTTGCAGGGCAGTGGAAGCTACATTTTTTTTTCCTCAGCGCTGTAGCTCATTGGGCTGCCCTAGAAGGCTCCCTGATAGCTGCGTTGCTTTGTGTGTACGCCGCTGTGTAAACCAACTGCTTTTTTCAAAGCACAAATCCTGTTTTTCCTTCCTTTCTGCACAGCTATCTTGTGTGTTTGTCCACACTTTTGTGTGCAGCAGTCATTTTTACAGCTGCCTGCCATACTTTTCTGAGATAACTGCAGGGAGATAAATATTGGCAAGTCTGCCTCCGTGCCATTGCTGTGTGTGGCATCTCTCTCTCATTGTGTGGCACCGAAAACACTGTGTAATACTTGGCCTTTTTTTTTTTTTTTTCTAAATTCTCCCTTTTCCAAAACAAAAATTAGTGGGAGATAAATATTGTCAAGTCTGCCTCTGTGCCATTGCTGTGTGTGGCATCTCTCTCTCATTGTGTGCCACTGAAAACACTGTGTAATACTTGGCCATTTTTTTTTTGGGGGGGGTACATTCTCCCTTTTCAAAAAAAAAAAAATATTGGGAGATAAATAGTGGCAAGTCTGACTCCGTGCCATTGCTGTGTGTGGCATCTCTCTCTCATTGTGTGCCACTGAAAACACTGTGTAATACTTGGCCATTTTTTGGGGGGGGTACATTCTCCCTTTTCAAAAAAAAAAAAAATTATTGGGAGATAAATATTGTCAAGTCTGCCTCCGTGCCATTGCTGTGTGTGGCATCTCTCTCTCATTGTGTGGCACCGAAAACACTGTGTAATACTTTGCCTTTTTTTTTCTAAATTCTCCCTTTTCCAAAAAAAAAATTAGTGGGAGATAAATATTGTCAAGTCTGCCTCCGTGCCATTGCTGTGTGTGGCATCTCTCTCTCATTGTGTGCCACTGAAAACACTGTGTAATACTTGGCCATTTTTTTTGGGGGGTACATTCCCCCTTTTCCAAAAAAAAAATTATTGGGAGATAAATATTGTCAAGTCTGCCTCCGTGCCATTGCTGTGTGTGGCATCTCTCTCTCATTGTGTGGCACCGAAAACACTGTGTAATACTTGGCCTTTTTTTTTTTTTTTCTAAATTCTCCCTTTTCCAAAAAAAAAATTAGTGGGAGATAAATATTGTCAAGTCTGCCTCCGTGCCATTGCTGTGTGTGGCATCTCTCTCTCATTGTGTGCCACTGAAAACACTGTGTAATAGTTGGCCATTTTTTTTGGGGGGGGGTACATTCTCCCTTTTCAAAAAAAAAAAAAATATTGGGAGATAAATATTGGCAAGTCTGCCTCCGTGCCATTGCTGTGTGTGGCATCTCTCTCTCATTGTGTGCCACTGAAAACACTGTGTAATACTTGGCCATTTTTTTTTGGGGGGGGTGCATTCTCCCTTTTCAAAAAAAAAAAAATTAGTGGGAGATAAATATTGTCAAGTCTGCCTCCGTGCCATTGCTGTGTGTGGCATCTCTCTCTCATTGTGTGCCACTGAAAACACTGTGTAATACTGGGCCTTTTTTTTTTTTTTAGGGTAAATTCTCCCAGAAAAAAAAAAAATAGTGGGAGATTAAGATTGGCATTTCTGCTTGAGTGCTGGGCCTGTGTGTGCCATCTGTCTCAAATTATTGGGCCACAGAAAACCTAGTGTGTAACATTGGGCCTGATTTTCCTTTCAGTGTCAGGCACCTATAAAGGTATATATAAATCCTACAGAAGTTTGAGTTCACCTTATCAGTTGTTTTACAGTAACAAATAGTGTTACTTTGGTTACGTTTTGCAAGCAATGAGGAAGTCTAGTGGAAGAGGTCGTGGCCGTGGGCGGTCATTGTCAGCTGGTAATGATGGTAGTGGTGGTGGAGCATCAGGTGGTCATGGTAAAAGCAGTACAGCACCTAAGTCTCGAGTTGTTGAGCCAGGTTCGTTGTCTGGCTACACAAGGCCTCGAACGCTCTCTTTTCTGGGAGTAGGAAAACCACTTTTGAAACCGGAGCAGCAGGAACAAGTATTGGCTTTCATTGCTGACTCTGCCTCTAGCTCTTTCGCCTCCTCCTCGGAAAGTGCCAAATGTCAGAGCAGTGCATTGTCAGTGGATGCTCCCGGTCAGGGACAAGTCGCTTCCTTGTCTTCTTCACCCAGAACAAGAGAGAAGGATGCGTCAGGAGACACAACGGGTTACTCCATGGAGCTCTTTACACATACCGTTCCTGGGTTAGACAGTGAAACAGTTAACAGGCCATGTCCATTAGAAGTTGAATCGGACATGGAGTGCACAGATGCACAGCCACAGCCAGATTACTATGCTGTTCCTTTGACTCAGACCAGAACATTGCCCTCGCAGTGTACTGAGGCAGAATCAAACCCAGCGGAGACTATGGTGCCCCGTCACGGACGCTATACCACCGGCTTACACGGTGACACAGACGAAATCGCACACGACATAGAAGAGGAGGTCATAGATGACCCAGTTGTGGACCCCGATTGGCAGCCATTGGGGGAACAGGGTGCAGGCGGCAGTAGTTCTGAAGCGGAGGAGGAGGAGCCGCAGCAGGCATCAACATCACAACAGGTTCCATCTACCGGGCCCGTATCTGGCCAAAAACGCGTGGCAAAACCAAAACCTGTTGGAGGACAGCATGGCCATCCGGTTAAAGAAGCTCAGTCTGCAATGCCTGAAAAGGTATCCGATAGTAGAAAGAGTGCAGTCTGGCATTTTTTTTAAAAACATCCAAATGATCAGCGCAAAGTCATCTGTCAAAAATGTTCAACAACCTTAAGCAGAGGTCAGAATCTTAAAAGTCTAAATACAAGTTGCATGCATAGACATTTATCCACCATGCATTTGCAAGCCTGGACTAACTACCAAACGTCCCTAAAGGTTGCAGCACCCTCGGCCAATGAAGCTAGTCAGCAACGCTACATCCCTTCCCTCCCTGTAAGCCGACCATTTCCCACACCACCTGCAGTATCTGTGCAGCTTTCGTCGCCAGGCCAAAGCAGTCAGGGAATCACCAGGTTAGTAGTAGGAAACACTGCATGTAGGGCACCGGCAAGAATACCATCTCCAACCCTCTCTCAGTCACCCATGTCCACCGGCACCACCGCTAGTTCCACGATCTCCAGCTCTCCAGTCCAGCTCACCCTACATGAGACTCTTGTTAGGAAAAGGAAGTACTCATCCTCGCATCCGCGTACACAGGGTTTGAACGCCCACATTGCTAGACTAATCTCATTAGAGATGATGCCCTACCGGTTAGTTGAAAGCGAAGCTTTCAAAGCGCTGATGGACTACGCTGTACCACGCTACGAACTACCCAGTCGGCACTTCTTTTCTAGAAAAGCCATCCCAGCCCTCCAACAGCATGTTAAAGACCGCATCGTCCATGCACTCAGGCAGTCTGTGACTACAAAGGTGCACCTGACAACAGATGCCTGGACCAGTAGGCATGGCCAGGGACGTTACGTGTCCATCACGGCACACTGGGTGAATGTGGTGGATGCAGGGTCCACAGGGGACAGCAATATTGGGACAGTTTTGCCTAGTCCACGGTCAAGGAAAGAGTTGGCTGTAGGCGTTCGCTCCCCTCCTCCTCTTCCTCCTCCTCATGCAGAAGCGAGAGCTCGTCCACACACTGCAGTCGCACATCCACTCCATCCGCAGCTGCCACTGTTGCACACCAGGTGTGCCATTATGGGACAGCTAGTGGCAAGCGTCAGCAGGCTGTATTGGCAATGAAGTGTTTGGGCGACAACAGACACACCGCGGAAGTTCTGTCCGAGTTCTTGCAGAATGAAACTCAGTCATGGCTGGGCACTGTACATCTTGAGGCAGGCAAGGTTGTGAGTGATAACGGAAGGAATTTCATGGCTGCCATAGCCGTTTCCCAACTGAAACACATTCCTTGCCTGGCTCACACCTTAAACCTGGTGGTGCAGTGCTTCCTGAAAAGTTACCTGGGGTTACCCGACCTGCTCCTCAAAGTGCGCAGACTTTGCTCGCATATCCGCCGTTTGCCCGTACACTCCAGCCGTATGCAGAACTATCAGCGGTCTTTGAACCTTCCCCAGCATCGCCTAATCATCGACATTTCAACAAGGTGGAACTCCACACTGCACATGCTTCAGAGACTGTGCAAACAGAGGCGTGCTGTTATGTTTTTGTGGGAGGATACACATACACGGGCAGGCAGTTGGATGGCAGACATGGAGTTGTCAGGTGTGCAGTGGTCGAAGATACAAGACCTGTGTCAAGTCCTTCAGTGTTTTGAGGAATGCACACGGCTGGTTAGTGCAGACAACGCCATAATAAGCATGAGCATCCCCCTAATGCGTCTGCTGATGCAAAGTTTGACGCACATAAAGGAGCAGGCGTCTGCAGCCGAGGAAGAGGAAAGCCTTGATGACAGTCAGCCATTGTCTGGTCAGGGCCGTGTAGAGGACGCGGTAGCGGGCGAAGAGGAGGAGGAGGACGAGGAGGATGATGGGGATGAGTACTTTTTTAATGAGGAAGCTTCTCCTGGGCCAACAGAAATTAGTGGCGTTGCAAGGCCGGGTTCTGTTTTTTTAAGGGAGACAAGTGACGTAGATTTGCCTGTGACTGCCCCTCAAACCAGCACAACCGCAGATTTGCCAACAGGAACTTTGGCCCACATGGCGGATTATGCCTTACGTTTCCTCAAAAAGGACTCACGCATTACTAAAATGATGAGCGATGACGATTACTGGTTGGCCTGCATCCTTGACCCTCGCTATAAAGGCAAATTGCAAAATATTATGCCATATGAGAACCTCGAACAAATCTTAGCAACCAAACAAGCTACTCTTGTAGACCCTTTGATTCAGGCATTCCCAGCACACAGCGCCGGTGATGGTTCTCACACAAGCTGCAGGGGGCTACATGGCAGAGGTGTTAGAGGTGCACAGATCAGAAGTGGCGTTGGACAGAGGGGTTTTCTGACCAGGTTGTGGAGTGATTTCGCAATGACTGCAGACAGGACAGGTACTGCAGCATCTATTCAAAGTGACAGGAGACAACATTTGTCCAGTATGGTTACTAACTATTTTTCAGCCCTTATCGATGTTCTCCCTCAACCGTCATTCCCATTTGATTACTGGGCATCAAAATTAGACACCTGGCCTGAATTGGCAGAATATGCGTTGCAGGAGCTTGCTTGCCCAGCAGCTAGTGTGCTATCAGAAAGAGTATTCAGTGCTGCTGGTTAAATATTAACCAAAAAAAGGACTCGTCTGGCTACCCAAAATGTGAATGATCTCACCTTCATTAAAATGAACCACTCCTGGATTTCGAATGATTTTGCCCCACCTTTCCCGGCTGACACCTAGCGTTCCTATAAAAAGGTGTTGCTTGTGGACTGGTCTTACTGAGTGTTCAAATCTCTTAATTTGCAGCAGCTGTATGACCAGCATACGACATGTTTACACATCCCCCAATGGGAAAACTCCCCCCACGGGGCAGTTGTCTCACTCTCGACACTTGGCGCAAGCACAGTGCTGTTTGTCAGAAGAGGTGGGTGTGCTCGCTTTTGGTCGACGGCACTGCCACTGGGTCCCTCATAGTACAATATAGTGTCTTTGGCGGTGGTGGTGCGCACCCAACGTCAGACACACCGCTGTAACATGAGGGGCCCTGGGGCGGTACCGCCGGCCACAAGAGAGTCCCCCCCCCCAGCTCAAACTGTGCTCTACCACGTGCAAAATTATCTCGCACAGCTCCAACAATGTTTAGTCTATGCGCTGACATCATTCAATGCCTGGCACTGACAAACAATAACAATTTCTTGACATCTATGATGCTAGTTAAAGTAGTCTGGGTCAGTGTCCTATATTGACACCAGTACATACTAATTTACTGCCAAATTACTGTGTCATAATCTCTGCAGATGAGCCCACCCCTGTACCTAAGCATGCCACCCTTTTTTAATTTATAGTTGTTTTGCGAGACATTAACATCTATTTATTTTTTGGGAGTACTAACTGTGTCACACACTTCTTGCAATACTCCTCCACTGACCAGTGACCACAATGCTGCCTGGAGTGCCTGCCTGTGTATCCATGTAACCGATTTCAAACTGCCATGACTGCCTACTGTTTGTTATTTTAGGCCCTTGTGAGCCTGTCTGCGGCCCCTACTTGCAATACTCCTCCACTGACCACAATGCTGCCTGGAGTGCCTGCCTGTGTATCCATGTAACCGATTTCAAACTGCCATGACTGCCTACTGTTTGTTATTTTAGGCCTTTGTGAGCCTGTCTGCGGCCCCTACTTGCAATACTCCTCCACTGACCACACCAATGCTGCCCGTGTACCCCTGGAACCTATTTAAAAGTTCATAGAGCCTAGTTATATATTTTATTTACTATTAATAAGGCCATGATGGACTACGCTGTACCACGCTACAAGCTAACCAGTCGACACTTCTTTTGCGAGAAAAGCCATCCCAACCCTCCACCAGCATGTAAAAGACCGCATTGTCCATGCACTCTGGCAATCTGTGAGTACAAAGGTGCACCTGACAACAGACGCATGGACCTGTAGGCATGGCCACGGAAGATTACGTGTCCATTACGGCGCAATGGGTTAATGTGTTGGATGCATGGTCCACAGGGGACAGCCTACTAAGTCTGTCTGCAGGCCCTAATTCAAATTGTCCTCCACTGTCTAAATCGGAGCTTCCACCTTCTGGCTTTCGGCCTATAGTATCAGAAATTAAACTGCATTTGGCCTTCAACTTTGGTTACGGCCTACTAACGGTGTCTGCCCCTGCCTGGTGTTTTTCCTCAACTGAATAAAGCTGAGCTTCAACCTTCTGGCTCTCATTAAGTGCTGTTATTTTAAAAATTGGTGGTTAGGGCCTACTAACGGTGTCTGCCCCTCCCTGGTGTTTTTCCTCAACTGAATAAAGCTGAGCTTCAACCTTCTGGCTTTGGGCCTATAGTATCAGATATTAAACTGCATTTGGCCTTCAACTTTGGTTACGGCCTACTAACGGTGTCTGCCCCTGCCTGGTGTTTTTCCTCAACTGAATAAAGCTGAGCTTCAACCTTCTGGCTCTCATTAAGTGCTGTGTTTTTAAAAATTGGTGGTTAGGGCCTACTAACGGTGTCTGCCCCTCCCTGGTGTTTTTCCTCAACTGAATAAAGCTGAGCTTCAACCTTCTGGCTTTGGGCCTATAGTATCAGATATTAAACTGCATTTGGCCTTCAACTTTGGTTACGGCCTACTAACGGTGTCTGCCCCTGCCTGGTGTTTTTCCTCAACTGAATAAAGCTGAGCTTCAACCTTCTGGCTCTCATTAAGTGCTGTGTTTTTAAAAATTGGTGGTTAGGGCCTACTAACGGTGTCTGCCCCTCCCTGGTGTTTTTCCTCAACTGAATAAAGCTGAGCTTCAACCTTCTGGCTTTGGGCCTATAGTATCAGATATTAAACTGCATTTGGCCTTCAACTTTGGTTACGGCCTACTAACGGTGTCTGCCCCTCCCTGGTGTTTTTCCTCAACTGAATAAAGCTGAGCTTCAACCCTCTGGCTTTCGGCCTATAGTATCAGATATTAAACTGCATTTGGCCTTCAACTATGGTTACGGCCTACTAACGGTGTCTGCCCCTCCCTGGTGTTTGTCCTCAACTGAATAAAGCTGAGCTTCATCCTTCTGGCTCTCATTAAGTGCTGTGTTTTCAAAAATTGGTGGTTAGGGCCTACTAACGGTGTCTGCCCCTCCCTGGTGTTTTTCCTCAACTGAATAAAGCTGAGCTTCAACCTTCTGGCTTTCGGCCTATAGTATCAGATATTAAACTGCATTTGGCCTTCAACTTTGGTTACGGCCTACTAACGGTGTCTGCCCCTGCCTGGTGTTTGTCCTCAACTGAATAAAGCTGAGCTTCAGTCTTAGGCTTTTGGCCTAAAGTATCAGATATTAAACTGCATTTGGCCTATTAGTGTGTTTGGGCCCTTAAAACAGTGTCTGCTGCTCCTGGGTTTGCTACTCCACTGAACAAAGCAATGCCGCCTGTTTAGTCCTGTTACCAATTTTGAACTGCATTTAGCCTACTTTATTCTTTGGCCCTATATCTGTTTCCTCCTCATCCTGCCCATTGCCCAGGCACTGCTAGATGAGTCTGCTGGTACATTGACCTAGACCACTACATTCCCCTTGCACTCTACACAGCCAGAATCTGACCCTGCTGAAAGTAAGGTTCCCCTTCCTGCATGTTATACCACCTTACACAGGGACAAAGAGGAAGGTGCAGATGAAAGTGCAGGTTCCTTCATCAGGTGGGGGGGGCATACTCGGCGACGTCACTGGCACAGGGCCCCTCAGAGTACGCAAAAGTGTCACTGCTGGTGGGAGGCGCCCCCGCCGTGCAAACACACTGCTGTACTTTGAGGGGCCCTGTGCCAGTGCCAATGCGAACAAGTGTGTCCCCCTGCTTGCTCAGGATCACAGCACTTGCAACGTTGAAATACTTTCCTCTCCCTGCTCCACCGCCGTGACGTAGTCCACGATTCCTGGGCCCACTAAAACCTTGAACCAGCCCTACCCCCCACAAATTAGCCAAATGACCCCCAAGTTCCATTGAACAACTATTATTATAAAAAAAAAAAAAAAACACCAAATAATATCCCTTATTAGGTCATGAAGGGTGCCATAACTAGAAACCAAGAGAAAAACCTTCACTGAGAGACCAAATGTATTAATAAAATGTAACAAAGTTTATTAAAGACAAACATACATGGATATAAAAACATGATAATGGCCACCAGTGCAGGAGAAAAAGAGGTGGGACAACACGGATACAACTCAACAATGGTATATATAATAGTAATATGAACACTGTTATTATGCAGCCTGAGGCAATGTATATAAGATATAGAACCGTGTGGTGCAAATGCTATTATAGCATGGCCCAGGATAATTTATTCATAGTGAATATCTGTACACAAAATACATCTTAGAAAGATAATAAAGTGCTAACGTGCATTAAGTGCGAATGCTGCATCATAATTAGTTTGTGCCAATGCAATGTGGTGCACATATACAAAGAAGGTACTATACCCTGGGCTAACACATCTAACACAGAAGAAAACATGCAGTGTACATACTATGAGCAAAAATGAAATAGCAGTATGTAAGTATAATTACCACTGGAGTGGACCCGGAAACCCACCACACCCGACGCGCGTTTCGCACGGAAATGCTTCGTCCAGGGGTGATTATTATAAAGTTAATTAAGATTGACAAGCTTCAGAAACAAGAATGGATGTTTTTGGCATTAAAATGGGCACTGTAGGTGTTTTCCTGGCCTCCACTCACTGCCGACTATGCTTCCCCATTGACTTGCATTGGGTTTCGTGTTTCGGTCGATCCACGACTTTTAGCGATAATCGGTCGACTGCACTCGACTCGACTCTGGACAAAGTCAGGTTTCACAAAACTCGACTCGATCTTAAAAAAATGAAAGTCGCTCAACCCTAGTCCCCACTATGCGGTCTGCTACAGCGCCAATACTCTCTGATGGCACGGGAGACCGAGCATGCCACTTACTGCCCTGCAAGCTGCTCTGCTCTGGCCTGCAACTCTCCTCTTGCTCGCGCTTTCTCTTCACTAGCTGTGTGCCATTTTCTGGCTCTCACCGCCTCTCTAGGTCTGCAGGAAGGTCCCTCTCACTCACGCTTCCCTCAGGCTGCAGGGGAAGGTCCGCCTCCTCAAATCTGTCCCCCGGGAACAAAGGATGCAGCCTTTCTAGTTCCAAACCCGGCATGCAGGTACCCGAGGTCCGGTCTTCCTCCATACACAATATCACCGCATTTGGAATTTTTTTACATTTTTCCAGTACGCTATATGGTATGCAAAAAAACAAGCCTTCACATGGCATATTGACTGAAAAATTAAAAAAAAAATGGCTCTGGGAGGAAGGGGAGTAAAAAATGAAAGCGCAAAGATGAAAAATCCCAAGGTCATGAAGCATTTAAAGCATGTTGGAAATCTTTAATAAATTTATGCACTTCCATGAATTTTTACAGCACATTTGTTTGTGTTTAATAAAATACTGCAGGCTTTTATAAATATGTGTTCAAGAAAGGCCGTACTGGGCCCCCGGCCGTAAGGGGAGGTGGACATGACAGGGTGACATGGGAAGATCGGAAGCTGACAGGGCTATGGGGTTTTTCAGTTTTCCCTAATGGGGTTAATATTACATGCTGGGATGGGTAATAGGTTCAGTTATAGAAGGAGGGGTTGGAGGAGGAGTTACAGGGGGGACATTGTAAGAGGGAGCAGACATCTTAGTAGAGCAACCATTTTGAGTACCCACCTTTGTGATAAGAAGCTGTGAGGCACTTCTGTGATGGAGGTTGAGGCTGTGCTGCAGTGTTTGCGGGACGCAGCGGGGACACAAGGCCCTGGATGGCTGCAGACTTCAATCAACAGCCTGATACAGGGGCCGGTGGTCGGAGATTCCCAGGCTCCTCTGGACAGGCGCCGGCAGTGGAGGTCTAGGCCTCAAGTGAACTTAAGCCCCAATGTCCCCCCCTGGGTCCGGCTCCGAATTAGGAGCCCCTCCAGGGACCCTCTGGTTGGAAACGCAGGCACTGGTCCAGTGGCCTCGCGTCACACTGGCGGGAGGAATCCTGCTGAGCGGTGGGGCCTGCAGCAGGGAGAGGAGTCGGCCTTCCCTTCATCTTCAGCGAGACAGCGTAGGAGGCCGGGAACCGGTGCAACAGGCTCAGGCTCTGGAACTGGGCCTACTCAGCAGAGGAAATCACAGGAATCTAGGAGACGGGGGCCATATGTAGGGGCTCCTCAGCATCAGGAGTGTCTCGGGTGGCAGTCGGCCAGTCCGGGAAGCAGCGCGCTGCCAGTTGCATCGCAAGGTTTCACCGCTCAGCGTGGTGAGACGCCGGGGATGAGAACAACGCAGGTCCCATTGGAGGCACATGGGCAGCAGCCGGTTGCCTCAGTTGCCAGGACAGATGAGAGGCATCAGGAAACGCCTGGAGCCACCTTACACGGGCATCTACAGGATGGCTCAGCTCCCCGTGCATCAACAGCGTCGGCTCCATGGGTCCCTGCACAGATGGCTGCCTCGGCATCAGACATGGGCCTGAGGTCTGTGGGACAGGGAGACCCAGGGGCTCTGGGTTCATGGACTTCTAGGTAAGATTGATCATAATTTTCTTTTTAACCCTTGCTTAGCGTCTCCAGAGTTTAGAACTCAGGATGCGATTTCTGGGAGGGTTAGTGGTGGTATGGGGTTAATTTTGAATGGCCTGCGGGATTTAGCTATGTTATGGGGGTCATGGATGCAAAGGGGGGTGTCGCCGTCATCTGCCTGGTTAGGGAATTCTAACATGGTATTGGGGTCTGGGAGTGCATCTGAAATATCTGGAACTTATGGCAGTGCAGGAGTTGGGATCGTCGCTACAGCTTCTTCAGTGGGTAGCGGTGTGGCATCTAGAGCCACCACGCCAGCCGATGAACAAGGGAGTGCAGGGCAAGGGGAGGTTGCAGCTGGTGATAAAGAAAAAGAAGATATGGTACATCTAGATGACGTGGATAGATGGAAAGTGTATATGTGTTTTGAGGGACCACTGGGAGCCCGTTTAAAACAAGAAATGAGGGAGAAGCTAAGGAAGGGAGAATATGGCAAAAAACTGATATAGAGGCGGCTTGTTAGGTTGGTCCCATGCTGGGAGGGGTAATGGGTTCAGTTATAGAAGAAGGAGGGGATTTGGAGGAGGAGTTACATAGGGGGTGTCACGATTCACACCGTGACTGTCAAGATCCCTCAGCCGCTGCCTACAATATGTCACGGATTGGGGTGACCTTAGACCAGCAGACGGCTATCACATGTGCAGGGGGGGCTTATCCTAGTTATCCCTCCACTGCCACAATGTGATGAAAAAAACACACACGAGGCTATTGACCTCTTGTTTACAGCAGGGGCTTATTTTAGGTATCCCACTGCTCTTCAATATACCATGAACTGCAGGGATTTGTGTCTATCCCGCTTACAGTTCCACTTAACACTTGCAGCTCTCTGGCGCCCCCCTTACTCTCAGGTCAGATTAGGTACTGCACCTGGGGTAATTAGTCGCCAGAAAGGCTGCCTGCTATGTACTGGCTATTGGGCGCACTACAGCAACGCGATAACTACTCCCACTCAGGCAGGAACAATAATTATCAAGCCGCAGTCGCTACAGTGACCCCCCAACAGCCGGCACACGGTAAGCTGCCACCAGCGCCGATTAAACGGGTTCGGCTGCTAACCCCCAAAATAGTAGCGTAATTCCCTTCAAAGACAGGGTACGTTTTTAGAGCATGGAGAACGAACTAGTAATAAATATGATACCCCATAAATGATTTTTAGGCAGTGTTTATAAAATATTTAACAAAGATGTTACAAATGAGACAATTGCAAATATGTACAAGGTAATTATAAAAATAAAAGGATTAAAGGAAGAAAAGATAACTCACATGTTCTTAGATCATTGCATTGCAGGCAACAGGCTAGGAGCTTTCCATCTATCCCAGTGCATTGGGCACTCGCAGTCTGGTCGCTTCAGGTAAAAACTCACAACTCTGCTCTCTTGGATGCCTGCCAGCACTTAAAACCTACAGTCTGTGACCTCACAGAAAGGGCTTGGTTTTCCAACTCCTCCTACCTCTTCGGTTTCACTAACTTGGCATTAAATATATCTGATGCCCGTATCTTCGCTACAGAACATAAAATAATCGCACCATACCCATCGTTCATCTCATAGTATCGTGGGCATTCCGATGAGATCAAATATGCCCTGTCTGGGATACATATTTACAGAGAAATCCCTACTTCTTCACCAGATGGAGTTAGACGCCCGTATTTAGAGTGATGCGTAGATCCTCCGAGTGTGATTATGACGATATATTTTGGTGTTCGTAACTTAAACGGTTTGCATAATATCTTCCAAAAACAGAACAAAGAAATCCCATGCATTCTAGAAGTTTCTCTAACAGTTCCTGCTAACACAAATTTCTCTTGCAGCTATGCCCGTCGTAAATACCTTTCGTCAATAAAACTCCCCCACAAGGCAAGCTCTTCTACACAGACAGCTAGAAACACAGGGAAAGAAAGAGAACCAGAGAGAAGGGGGGTTTAGCCCCCGCATGCTAGCAGGAAAACTAACTTATGATATTTCATACCATATCGTGACACCTCCCCCTTTTAGCGTGCGCTACGGCGGCAGGACCTCTCGGTATGCCTCCATGCGCACGTCCGTGGGTTCACCCTGACGGGAAAGTCCATCTGCATTACCATGCTCTTTGCCCGCTCTGTGCTTAATGGTGAAGTCAAATTGCTGAAGGGCAAGGCTCCAGCGTAGCAACCTGCCATTGGTTCCACACATGGTGCTTAGCCAGCGCAGAGGGTTGTGGTCGGTCACCACCGTGAAGGTGCGACCGTACAAGTAGGGCTGCAAGCGCTGCAGAGCCCAGACTATGGCCAGGCACTCCTTCTCGATGGTGGAGTAGGCCACTTCCCTCGGCAAAAGTTTCCGGCTCAGGTACAACACGGGGTGCTCTTGGTCCTCCGAGTCAACCTGGCTGAGCACAGCACCAAGGCCAAACTCGCTGGCGTCGGTCTGTACCAAGAACGGTCGACTGCTGTCGACTGCTTTCAACACAGGGGCGTTGCACAGTGCTGTTTTCAACGCCTGGAAGGCCCCCTCACAGCCATCTGTCCAGTTGACGATGTGGGGTAGCTTCTTCCTGGTGAGGTCCGTCAAAGGTTTTGCCAGGCTACTATAGTGCTGCACGAAGCGCCTATAGTACCCTGCAGTGCCCAGGAAGGACATCACCTGTTTCTTGTTCCTGGGAGTGGGCCAGTTCACGATCACGCCCACTTTGTCAGGCTCCGGTTTCAGGGTGCCTCCGCCTACCCGGTGCCCCAGGTAGTGAACCTCCCTCATGCCCATCTGGCACTTTCCCGGCTTGATGGTCAGTCCTGCTCGGTGAATTCGCCTGAGCACCTCCTCGAGATGCTGCAGGTGTTCATCCCAGGAGGGACTGAAGATGGCAATGTCATCTAAGTACGCCACAGCGTACTTCTCCAGTCCCTGAAGCAGGAGATTGACCATCCGCTGGAAAGTGGCAGGGGCATTCTTCATGCCGAAGGGCATGACCGTGGACTCGTACAGTCCAAAGGGTGTGATAAAGGCGGACTTCTCCTGCGCCTCGGGGCTCAGGGGAATCTGCCAGTATCCGCGACTCAGATCCATTATTGTCAGGTATTCTGCGCCAGCTAACTTCTCAAGCAGCTCCTCGATGCGCGGCATTGGGTGCGCGTCAGAGGCTGTAATGGCGTTGATCCCCCTGTAGTCCACGCAGAACCGGGTGGTCCGGTCCTTCTTTGGCACGAGAACTACAGGTGAGGCCCACGCGCTCTTTGACCGTCGAATCACCCCCAGCTGTAACATCTCATCGATCTCCTGGCGCATAATCTGCTGCACCTGGTCAGAGATTCGATAGGGTGTTCGCCGTAGTGGGGCGTGATTCCCGGTGTCCACCTCATGGACCGCTAACTCAGTCCTTCCAGGCCGGTTGGAGAACACGACCCGGAAGGGTTCCAGTGTGGTTTGCAACTGCAACCGCTGTGGTTCATCTAGCAAGGCGCTTACCTCCACGTCCTCAATGGACCCACGGGCCTTGGCTTGGGCCAGCATGTCCAGGAGGGCGTCTTCCTCCCCTTCTTCGGGTGCGCTGCAGACCGGTAGGACGAAAGGTTCACGTTCGTGATGAGCCTTCATCATGTTGACGTGAAAGGCCTTTCGCCTACCCCGAGTGTGGTCAAGCGTGACCACATAGGTGACCGGGTTGAGCTGTTGGTGGATGACGTACGGGCCGTCCCAGGCTGCCTGAAGCTTATCCGTTGGTACAGGAACCAGCACCCACACCTTTTGACCCACGTGGTAGGTCCGCTCCCGGGCGTTCTGGTCGTACCAGTGCTTCTGATCAGCCTGAGCCTGCGTCATGTTGTCATGCACCAACTGTGTCAAGGTCTGCATCTTGTCACGGAAGCGCATGACATACTCCACTATGGACACTTCAGAAGGGTTCGGCTCCTCTTCCCAGGATTCTCTTACCAACCCAAGGGGTCCCCGGACTCGCCTGCCGTACAGGAGCTCGAAGGGGGAGAACCCCGTCGAGGCCTGCGGAACCTCTCTGTAAGCGAATAGCAGGTGTGGGAGGTACCGCTCCCAGTCGCGCCCTTGTGTCTCAACCAGCATGCGTAGCATCTGTTTGAGGGTACCATTGAAACGTTCACACAAGCCATTGGTCTGTGGGTGATACGCACTCGATACCAGGTGCTTCACCTGCATTTTCTTACAGAGAGCCTCCATTAGGTGAGACATAAATTGGGTCCCTCGATCAGTAAGCATTTCCCTGGGAAATCCTACCCGTGAAAAGATGGCCAACAGGGCATCCGCCACCTTATCTGCCCTAATTGACGACAGAGCTACTGCCTCTGGGTACCGGGTAGCGTAGTCTACCACAGTAAGAATGAATCGCTTTCCAGAGCTGCTGGAGACGGCCAGCGGGCCCACAATGTCCACCGCAATCCTCTGGAAAGGCTCCTCTATCACTGGCAAAGGGATCAGGGGAGCCTTAAGAGCAGGCCCCGCCTTCCCCACTCTTTGACAGGTGACACAGGAGCGGCAGTAGTTTGACACATCTGTCCCCATCTTAGGCCAATAGAAGTGTTGAGACAGCCGGGCCTTAGTTTTGCTGATACCCAAGTGTCCAGCTAGCGGGATCTCATGGGCAATCCGCAACAACTCACCCCGGAATTGCTGTGGGACGACCAGCTGTCTTTCCCTCAACCACTCCTTTTGTGATTCTCCGGGTACTGTCTCCCGGTACAACCTTCCTCCTTCCCAGAACACCTTCTCCTTATCAGTCTCGGAGAAGCACGTCCCGGCGAGTTGTCTCAAACTCTCTAGGCTCGCATCTGTGTGCAGAGCGGCCTGAAACTCCTGGCTAGGGGAAGCCAAAAGCGATGTCAGGGTCCCTTCCCCACGGGAGCCCTCTGGGACCTGCACTGGGTCCACCTCTGGTTCAGTCACACTGATGACTGAGGAGGGTCCGGAAGGCAGACAGGTATCTGCGTTCCGGGCACTCTGACTGCGGGTGACAGCAGCTACGTAGGCTGTCTCCCCGGGGATTTCTACAGACCCAACAGCCGACGCTGCTATGGGCTCTACCTCCCCATCCACCCCCATTACCTCAGGAGCATTGCTACTTATGGGCCAGTTACCTTCCTCGGTGGCACTGGTCAATTGCATGGCATCACCTTGCTCACGGTTCCCATGTATCTCCCCATTTCTTGTAGCACCGACACTTGCCCCTGCTAGGGGTTCCTCAGCCGTCTCACTCCGCAGAGCGACGTGGCTGAGCACTCCTGTACCTACGGACACATCAACTTTCACAGAAACATCATTATCAGATACAGTTGGCACAGGTACAACATTTTCACCATCAATCCTAGGGAAAAAATGGTTAGCAGATGCATCACTACAAGATAAAGCATGGTCAGGTAACACATGCGATTTCCCATCATCATCATCATCATCATCAGGGTTAACGTTACGCTTATTAGCAGATTGGGGAGGGGTGTCAGGGACGTAGTATGCAAACAACCTCCCCAAATCAGTCCCCAACAAAACATCAGTGGGCAAATTATCAGACAGCCCCACTTCTTTCACCCCGCTCCCGGCACCCCAATCAATAAAAACCCGGGCCATCGGTAAGGGACAGCTGATGCCCCCAATCCCAGTGACAGTTAGGGTTTTCCCCGGAATGATTTCTTCAGGGGCCGCCAGTTCGGGTCGGATGAGGGTTCGTTCAGCCCCGGTGTCCTTGAGGCCTGTAGCAACACGACCTCCCACAGTGACGGGCTGTACGTTGTCACACACCCTCCCAACCACACCACCCACCAAAAGAACTGCTGCATTAGGCCCTGGGGCCTGGGATGAGGGGTTCTTCTGCTTGGCTAGACATTGGTGACTGAGGTGTCCAGTCTGCCTGCAGTGGTAACACTGGCGAAGTTCGGTGGTAGGTCTGGTGCTGTTGGCCACGGGGACAGGACCTCTGGTGTGTTGGCTAGCAGGGGTACTGGCGTTGGCTGCAGGCTTACCCCCTCTCCAGCTGGTGGTGACTGGCTTCTGCACTTCCGATCTACGGTTGGCCTCATAGGCATCGGCAATCTGCGCTGCTTTCGTCACGTCTTTGGGTTCTCTGTCCATCACGAACTGTCGCACCTCAGTTGGGCAAAGACGGAAGAACTGGTCTTTGATCATCAGGTCTCGCAGCTGTACAAAGGTGGTCACTGACAGTCCTTGGGTCCACTGGTCAAAGTGGGTCCCCAGTCTATGCACCACATCACTGTAACTGTCGTGTGGGCCACGTAGGAGGGTCCGAAACTTTTTACGGTACACCTCGGGTGTAAGCTGGTACTTAGCTATGAGAGCCTGCTTGATGGCCTCATAGTCACCATCTTGTTCTTGAGGGAGGACAGCAAACGCCTCCAGAGCTTTTCCTCTCAGCCCTGGTGTCAGGTACCGTGCCCATTCTTGTGTAGGCAGCTGGTACTGTCTGCAGGCCTTCTCAAAGGCCCGCAGAAAAGTGTCCAAGTCCCCATCCTTTTCCATAACAGGAAAGTGGTCGGGCCGGGGCTTTGGTGTCTGAGCGCTGCTGGGCTCACGACTGGACTGGGACGACCCCTGCATTTGCAGTCGGGCCATCTGCAGCTGGTACTCCCGCTGCGCTTGGGCCTCTCGCTCGGCTCGCTGGGCCTCTCGCTCAGCTCGGGCCTCAGCCTCCTGCCGGTATTGCTGAATCAGCTGCCGACGTCCCTCATGGTCATCAGTGGGGAATTCTTTCAAGGCTGCCTGCAGGTGGGGGTCCAATTCGCCCGGATTGCTAACGGGGCGAGCATTCAGTGGTTGGACCTCTGCTGCAGCACCATGTTCGCTGGTGCTGGCATCTGCGGCTTCTGGGCTCTGTGAGGGGGCTAGAGCGGCTTCCCATTGCATCAGGACTGCGACCAGTTGGCTTTTGTTTTTGTTTGCATAGTCAATGTGCTGTGACTTGCACAAGGCCACAAGGGTGTCTTTGGTCTGCTGCTCATAAAAGGTTTCTCCCAGCACAACCATGGTTGCCAAATAAAAGATAGGATAGAAAAACGAAGAAAAAGGGAAGGGATAATTACCAGTACACAATTGTCTCACAACTAATAAACACTGAGTTCGTTCTCCAAACTTATTTGCGCAGAGTTCTCGCAAGAACTTTCTGCAAGTTTTTAGTGAGAGGAATGATTGCTCAAACCAAATCACTAATGCTCTAATATCCCACCGCCTTGCCACCAATATGTCACGATTCACACCGTGACTGTCAAGATCCCTCAGCCGCTGCCTACAATATGTCACGGATTGGGGTGACCTTAGACCAGCAGACGGCTATCACATGTGCAGGGGGGGCTTATCCTAGTTATCCCTCCACTGCCACAATGTGATGAAAAAAACACACACGAGGCTATTGACCTCTTGTTTACAGCAGGGGCTTATTTTAGGTATCCCACTGCTCTTCAATATACCATGAACTGCAGGGATTTGTGTCTATCCCGCTTACAGTTCCACTTAACACTTGCAGCTCTCTGGCGCCCCCCTTACTCTCAGGTCAGATTAGGTACTGCACCTGGGGTAATTAGTCGCCAGAAAGGCTGCCTGCTATGTACTGGCTATTGGGCGCACTACAGCAACGCGATAACTACTCCCACTCAGGCAGGAACAATAATTATCAAGCCGCAGTCGCTACAGTGACCCCCCAACAGCCGGCACACGGTAAGCTGCCACCAGCGCCGATTAAACGGGTTCGGCTGCTAACCCCCAAAATAGTAGCGTAATTCCCTTCAAAGACAGGGTACGTTTTTAGAGCATGGAGAACGAACTAGTAATAAATATGATACCCCATAAATGATTTTTAGGCAGTGTTTATAAAATATTTAACAAAGATGTTACAAATGAGACAATTGCAAATATGTACAAGGTAATTATAAAAATAAAAGGATTAAAGGAAGAAAAGATAACTCACATGTTCTTAGATCATTGCATTGCAGGCAACAGGCTAGGAGCTTTCCATCTATCCCAGTGCATTGGGCACTCGCAGTCTGGTCGCTTCAGGTAAAAACTCACAACTCTGCTCTCTTGGATGCCTGCCAGCACTTAAAACCTACAGTCTGTGACCTCACAGAAAGGGCTTGGTTTTCCAACTCCTCCTACCTCTTCGGTTTCACTAACTTGGCATTAAATATATCTGATGCCCGTATCTTCGCTACAGAACATAAAATAATCGCACCATACCCATCGTTCATCTCATAGTATCGTGGGCATTCCGATGAGATCAAATATGCCCTGTCTGGGATACATATTTACAGAGAAATCCCTACTTCTTCACCAGATGGAGTTAGACGCCCGTATTTAGAGTGATGCGTAGATCCTCCGAGTGTGATTATGACGATATATTTTGGTGTTCGTAACTTAAACGGTTTGCATAATATCTTCCAAAAACAGAACAAAGAAATCCCATGCATTCTAGAAGTTTCTCTAACAGTTCCTGCTAACACAAATTTCTCTTGCAGCTATGCCCGTCGTAAATACCTTTCGTCAATAAAACTCCCCCACAAGGCAAGCTCTTCTACACAGACAGCTAGAAACACAGGGAAAGAAAGAGAACCAGAGAGAAGGGGGGTTTAGCCCCCGCATGCTAGCAGGAAAACTAACTTATGATATTTCATACCATATCGTGACAGGGGGACATTGTAAGAGGGGGCAGACATCTTTAGTAGAGCAACCATTTTTTACTTGAGGATCAGGCCACGGGCGTGTTTATAAGGAACACCCACTTTTTCTTTATTAAAAGGGGCTTTAAGGACATTATCATTAAAGGAACCTATGTTTCATATAATAATCGTCATGGCAGCGCAGCGGGCGGAGGGTCTAATCCCATGGAGGAGATACCTAAGGGACTCGTGGATGCTTCTTTTGGTTTGGCCAGGTTAGTCATTATCTGCCTCTGAGCTGGTGCATAGCGGCTGGGGGTAAGACTTAACCAGAGGGGCCAAAAGTTGGGATTTAGATATTTGGAGCTTACATTGTTGGGGCTTCGAGGACCACCCCCCTTTCCTCGGGAGGTTATTGTTTTGTTTTCAATGTTAATAAAGGCTGCTGTGGCCATTTAACCCTTTCACGACATGCACCGTACATGTACTGCGCATGCCGTGAATCCCACTTTGATGTGGGCTCCGGCGCTGAGCCCACATCAAAGTCTCGACATGTCAGCTGTTTTGTACAGCTGACATGTGCACGCAATAGCGTAACCTGTTAAATGCAGACAGCGGCATTTAACTAAAGCTTCCGGCCGGGCGGCCGGAAATGACGTCATCGCCGACCCCTGTCACATGATCGGGGGTCGGCAATGTGTCAGGACAGTAACCATAGAGGTCCTTGAGACCTCTATGGTTACTAATGCCGGCCTGCTGTGAGCGCCCTCCTGTGGTCGGCACTCACAACACACCTGCATTTCAGCTACATAGCAGCGATCTGATGATCGCTGCTATGTAGCTGAGCCAATCGAGTTGTGCCAGCTTCTACCCTCCCATGGAGGCTATTGAAGCATGGCACAGGTAAAAAAAAAAATGTTTTTAAAAATATGAAAAAAACGTAAAAAAGATAAAAGTTTAAATCACCCCCCTTTCGCCCCATCCTAAATAAAACAATTAAAAAAAATCAAACCTACACGTATTTGGTATCGCCGCGTTCAGAATTGCCCGATCTATCAATAAAAAAAAAAAGCATTAACCTGATCGCTAAACAGCGTAGCGAGAAAAAAATTAAAAACGCCAGAATTATGTTTTTTCGGTCGCCGCGACATTGCATTAAAATGCAATAACGGGCGATCAAAAGAACGTATCTGCATAAAAGTGATATTATTTAAAACGTCAGCTCGGCACGCAAAAAATAAGCCCTCACCCGACCCCAGATCACGAAAAATGGAGACGCTTCGGGTATCGGAAAATGGCACTTTTTTTTTTTTTTTTTTCAGCAAAGTTTGGAATTTTTTTTCACCACTTGGATAAAAAATAACCTAGACATATTAGGTGTCTTTGAACTCGTAATGACCTAGAGAATCACAATGGCAGGTCAGTTTTAGCATTTAGTGAAGCTAGCAAAAAAGCCATGCAAAAAACAAGTGTGGGATTGCACTTTTATTGCAATTTCACCACACTTGGAATTTTTTTCCCGTTTTCTAGTAAAAGACATGCTAAAACCAATGGTGGCATTCAAAAGCACAACTCATCCCGCAAATAATAAGCCATCACATGGCCAAATTGACGGAAAAATAAAAAAGTTATGGCTCTGGGAAGGAGGGGAGTGAAAAACGAAAACGCAAAAACGAAAAAGGGCCGTGACTTGAAGGGGTTAAATCCAATATGTCTAATGTTTATTGGGGGGATTTTGTTTAGTGTTAAGGGATTGGACCTTTTAGTCTTTCGTTAAGGAGGGGAGGATCAAGGGGTCGTTATTGAATCTCAACTGAGTCACGTATACCCTTATGTCATTCTAAACACTATGGCCCTGATCAGTGTTGGAGTGGAGCAGTTTGGGCCCACCAGGGAAAATCATTCTTGGGGCCCACCATGCTGGAAATGGAGAAGATGGAGAAATTACTTTCTCCATCTCCTCCGGAGCTGTGCTACTATCCTCTGATGCGAGAGGATGGGAGCACAGAGCATTGATACTTGGATCACGCTCACAGCAGAGCAGGAGCCGAGGGTCATTAGCATATTGCATCCAATGTTCTCACATCGGATGCCATACACTTGTGTGACTCCGGTCTAACTGTGACCTCACCCATACTTAAGAGAGTTCATCATAACCATCTGTAACATATTGATGACCCCCTCCCCTACAAACATCAGGGTATCTTCACACCATTGTTTGTTTCCACAAGGATTTGCATGCTGAAAGCCGCAGCATAATACTATACCAGCTAAATAGATGAGATTTCAACAAATCTCAAATACGTACATATTGCTGAAAATTTCTTTTTGGAAAAATTCACCCATTATAATGCAATCTGTGGCACAACCGCAACAAAATCTACAACAATATACTTCTGTAACACATGAGGAATGCCTGAAGATTTGTTGTAAAAAAAAGTTGCAGCCAATCTTCTACTGTGAACATACCCTTTCGCAGGGATGGTCACTGACTGCATGGAGCCCCTTTGCACAAGATATGTCTGTGTGATTGTGCCCTTCTCCTTCTATGGTGACAAAGGTCCAGATATAAGCTACAAAAAAAGCAATATGGCACAATCTGGGGTAAAAATGTAAAAAACATGCAGTACTACAGTACATCAGTGAAAATGAATTACATTTATTCTTTATTAGCCCATATTACATGGGTTACATGCTTATGAAAGGCTCCGTTGACCAGGACCACATTAACATTTTTTCACTGTAATGCTGTTTCCTGTATATTATAATGTACGTAGATACACACAGTATATGCATATATACTGTACATACAGTAATTATTGTATTATACAGATTAAATTCATGTGTTGTACATATTAGTCACAAAAACAATGAACATATGCAAGACAGGTGCCACATATGTGCCAGTCACACACACTAGTCACATACATGACACATGCACCAGTCACACAGCTGATATGTGCCAGATACACACCACTCACACACACGTCTTACACTCTAGACACATATAGCATATGCAGCAGTCCCACACTAAACACACGCAGCACACGTTGCGCAACAAAGCCAGGCCCATCACCATTAGGCTCCACCCATTTATCCACAAAGCCCCTCCCTCTGAGCATGCTTAATATTCTTCTTATCAACATTATTCTTATTATTTTATTTGCGACTTTCTTTAAGTTAACTTTTCTTCATTTTGTCCGTTTTTTGTTTTATTTATTTTTTTCGACAATTTTGCTTTGGTTTTCATTATCCAGATTGTTTTAGCTTTCTTCATTAATCGGGACTTTTCAAAATATTGCAAAATTTTTAAAGAGTTGTACTTCAATGCCATAGTAAGGTACCAAATCTGTCTACTTTTTTTTTACATAGTTGCAGACTAACATACAGTACAACGAGTTAAGTGATCTAAAAGTGCGCAAAAAGGTAAAAAACAAGAAAAAAGAGCATGTTTGATTTTGCGTACAATTCATCAACCTATGTGCAGCATTTTTTTAAGGATTGAGAGCAGAATTAGCAACAAATACCATTTGATAAAAAGAAAAGTCACTTGAAGAACTGCTCATAATAACCTGAGGCCTATATTTGTTAATGTATTTATACCAGTTTGCATGATTTTTATTAATAACCACATATTCTCTTAAAGTGATGTAAATAATATTTCATGACGAGCTGTGGTAAGAAAAGATGGCATATAATCATCACATTGCTAAGCACTTAACGCAGCATCTGGAATAAGAAACAACTCTGTTCTCACCGTCTTTCAAATCTTTAGAGAATTGTCACAGTATGGAAATTGCTTTACGTGCTTAGAAAAAAACATTTGATCATCAGCTGTTAAAACTCTTAGATGTGGCTGAGCTAAAAGTGATGATTTAGAATGTAAATCTGTTTTCCCTTAGTCCCATCAGCATCAAAAACAGATGGGAATATTCTCCATCCTGTGAGCTGATAGTACAGGTAGACATTTTAATTGACATATGAACAATATATAAGATGCCCTGTACGCCGCCCCATTTTTTGTATTTTAATTTTTATTACCAGACTGCCTAAGAATATTATAAAGACGGTCCCTTGTGTTGCTGGCGGGACTAGAACACATATAGGGATGTAGTAATTAAATGTTTTCACTGCGCAGATATCAAAATTGACTGCTAAAAGCAATGTTGTCTGTAGGTCTTTACACAAAAGTCTTACACTTGAGTAAAGAAAAGAATTAGGAATGGCTGAGAGGCCACGCTACATGTTTGCTCCACTGAAACAAAGAGCATAAATATAATATTTGAGGAAGGGACTTTAGGCTTCAAGAATCATACTGAATTGTTGAAATGTAAGCTTATAACACCTTTTATTTCAACGGTAATTTCTTTCAAGATAGTGGTCCTAGATAGAGATGAGCAAATTTGCTCAGATTCCCTCTTATTCGGCAAGCTAAAGTGGAACGCCCCACCAGGGAAGCGGGGTACTCGGTACCGAGTCCAGTCTTAGAGGGGATGTCACGGTGGCTGCAACCCGGTCCATGGCCCTTGGCGTCCAATTAAAGGGAAAGGTCTTTAAAGGGATTTG
Organism: Ranitomeya variabilis; assembly: GCF_051348905.1. Classification (NCBI taxonomy): domain Eukaryota; kingdom Metazoa; phylum Chordata; class Amphibia; order Anura; family Dendrobatidae; genus Ranitomeya; species Ranitomeya variabilis. The sequence goes on from NC_135235.1 coordinate 494,620,702, forward strand.
TAATGTCTATTGTTCGTGATGCCACCTGTGGTATTCGGTCAGTAGGGACTGATGCTGCTTAAAGGGGTCCTCTGGGGTGATGCTGTTGCAGCAAGATGGTAACGCTTCCCACAGGTGAATAGGGGTTTCCAAGGTGTGGGGCAAAGATGGTGTATGTTGACAAATAAGTGGAGGACACAGAGTTTGAAGTCTTTTACCTGGTTTACTAATGGTAGCAGTCCTCAGTCCAGGGTACAAGGTGTAGGGTAGCTGTAGTCCAGCCGGCTTGGAGGCAGTAAGGGATCCCACTTCAGGTGAGGTCTGTAAGCCTTTCCTACTTGCGCCAGAGGGCGAGGTGCCTGTGGCTTAAAGCTTGCTTATAGGGTCCCCTCTCTCCTGTCTGAAGACAGATGTCTGTACAATAGACAGTTTGAGCCTGTTTATAGGATCTCTTAGATGACCCGGCTCTTAAGGTCACTGCTTCACCTCAGACTTGTTACAGGCAATTGACATACAGTACTATGCCCTCCGGTTCTGTCGCGCCTCCTGGAGAACAACACGACCATGGGCCCCAGTACCTGGCTTCTGCACTCTGGCTCTGAGGGTGTCCTTCCACTGTTCCCCTCCTAAGCCCTTTCCTCAAAGCTCCTTCACAATTCAACTCCTCTCGTTATCTCTCTTTCCAGAGGCTGCAGCTCCCTCGCGGCTGCTGGGCCCCTTTATCTGCTGCAGACGTCATTCTCCTCGCCTGACTCCTCTACAACTCGCTGACTCCTCCCCTAGACCAGGAAACATAGTCCAAGGAAGCTCCGCTGAATCCGGGTCCTGAGCTCCCCCTCCTGGCCTAGATTCAGATGTGTTGAATGTAAGTGCCTTACCTGATAGAAAGAATCCCCCTTGCCTCCAAGCATGACATCACCTTCCCTGAATGGAAGGCAACATCACTGCAGCAACTGGCTACCTGGGGTGCTGCAATAGCGCTTTCTGAAAAAGCTGCAGAGGGAACCCAGCTTCCTGGATCGCACCGGCCGATCAGCTGATCCGCTCTGCAGCTGCATGTGTCGCGACTGTGTCAGTCACGACACATGCATGGAAAGCCTGTTTGTTGGGAAAAAAAGGGTTGTTCCAGCATCTGGTAAAATTAGTTCTTTCTTTATTTTAAATCCATAAAGACTTGTAAAAATGACAATGGTTACATAGACAAGGCGGGGGAGCATAACGCTTTTCAAATGCTCACTTGCTTTCTTTATCACGGCTGCAACACATGCAGCTGCGGAGCCGATCAACTGATCGGCCGGCGCAATCCAGGAAGCCAGGATTCCTCTGCAGCTTATTCGGCTAGCGTTGTAGCTTGCTTAATAAGTGGGAACCTGAGCAAATTCTCTCATCTCTAGTCCGAGATAGGACACGGATACTGCCATTGCCATATAAATAGAACTGAGAATAACTATCATACAAGTGACCTGGCTGGAGAAATGGAAAAGAGAACAAAGATGACAAATATCGAAAAAAAGAAAATCTTTCACTTAAATGATGAGAAACCCCAGCCAAACCTATTCTGGATGGAATAGACCATTCCAAATTCAACACAGCATGATGCTCATTCATCCTCTTTGCAGAGGTTTAACTAAAGCCCCCGTCTCACTAAGCGAGATCGCTAGCGAGATCGCTGCTGAGTCACAAGTTTTGTGACGCAACAGCGACCTCAGTAGCGATCTCGCTATGTGTGACACGTACCAGCGATCAGGCCCCTGCTGTGAGATCGCTGGTCGTGTCGGAATGGCCTGAACCTTTTTTTGATCGTTGAGGTCCTGCTGGGTAGCACACATCGCTGTGTTTGACACCTTACCAACGACCTCGTTGACGACTCAGACACTGAATCGTCATAATAGCTCCCATGTGACATCGTTGTACAGGTCGCTGGTGAGATGTCAAACAGTGAGACCGCAGCAGCGATCGTTGGAAGATCTCACTGTTTGACATCTCACCAGCAACCACATAGCGACGCAGCAACGATCCCTGACAGGTCGTATCGTTGTCGGGATCACTTTAGCGTCGCTAAGTGAGACGGGGCCTTAAGGTGATTGGCTTAAAGGGAACCTGTCAGCAGGATTGTGCTGAGTAACCTACAGACCGTATCAGGTTGGCACCATTATTCTGATTAAAATGATTACTTGGTTGATGAAACCCATTATTTTCAGTTTTGAGTTAATGATATGCTCGTGCTCCGGGGCAGCCTGTGGAGGGGTCTTTATATGGTGCTCTGAATAGCTATTAACCCCTTTCTGCCATTGGACGTACTATTCCGTCCATGTGGGGTGGGCCCTAATTCCCAAGGACGGAATAGTACGTCCAGCACGATCGCGGCCAGGTGTCAGCTGCCTATCGCAGCTGACATCTGGCACTATGTGCCAGGAGCGGTCACGGACCGCCCCCGGCACATTAACCCCCGGCACACCGCGATCAAACATGATCGCGGTGTGCCGGCGGTACAGGGAAGCATCGCGCAGGGAGGGGGCTCCCTGCGTGCTTCCCTGAGACCCCCGAAGCAACGCGATGTGATCGCGTTGCTGCGAGGGTCCCCTACCTCCTATCCCTGCAGGCCCCGGATCCAAAATGGCCGCGGGGCTGCATCCGGGTCCTGCAGGGATTACTTCCGGGTGCAGAGCAGGCTGCAGATGAAAGCTGCAGCCTGCACGGCTGTAAGTGAGATCGGTGATCTCACAGAGTGCTGTGCACCCTGTCAGATCACCGATCTGTAATGTCCCCCCCTGGGACAAAGTAAAAAAGTAAAAAAAAAAATTCCCACATGTGTAAAAAAAAAAAGAAAAAAAATTATTCCCATAAATACATTCCTTTATCTAAATAAAAAAAAATCAAACAATAAAAGTACACATATTTAGTATCGCCGCGTCCATAACGACCCCACCTATAAAACTATATCACTAGTTAACCCCTTCAGTGAACACCGTAAAAAAAAAAAAAACGAGGCAAAAAACAACGCTTTATTCTCATACCGCCAAACAAAAAGTGCAATAACACGCGATCAAAAAGACAGATATAAATAACCATGGTACCACTGCAAACGTCATCTTGTCCCGCAAAAAACGAGCTGCCATATAGCATCATCAGCGAAAAAATAAAAAAGTTATAGTCCTCAGAATAAAGCGATGCCAAAATAATTATTTTTTCTATAAAATAGTTTTTATCGTATAAAAGCACCAAAACATAAAAAAGATAGAAATGAGATATCGCTGTAATCGTACTGACCCGAAGAATAAAACTGCTTTATCAAGTTTACCAAACGCGGAACGGTATAAACGCCTCCCCCAAAAGAAATTCATGAATAGCTGGTTTTTGGTCATTCTGCCTCACAAAAATCGGAATAAAAAGCGATCAAAAATTCTCCCGTGCCCGAACATGTTACCAATAAATACGTCAACTCGTTCCGCAAAAAACAAGACCTCACATGACTCTGTGGACTCAAATATGGAAAAATTATAGCTCTCAAAATGTGGTAACGCAAAAAATATTTTTTGCAATAAAAAGCTTCGTTCAGTGTGTGACAGCTGCCAATCATAAAAATCCGCTAAAAAACCCGCTATAAAAGTAAATCAAACCACCCTTCATCACCCCCTTAGTTAGGGAAAAATAAAAAAATTTAAAAAATGTATTTATTTCCATTTTACCATTAGGGTTAGGGCTAGGGTTAGGGTTAGGGTTGGGGCTAGGGTTGGGGTTAGGGTTGGGGCTAGGGTTAGGGTTGGGGCTAGGGTTAGGGTTGGGGCTAGGGTTAGGGTTGGGGCTAAAGTTAGGGTTAAGGTTGGGGCTAAAGTTAGGGTTAGGGTTTGGATTACATCTACGGTTGGAAATAGGGTTGGGATTAGGGTTAGGGGTGTGTCTGGGATAGAGGTGTGGTTAGGGTTACCGTTGGGATTAGGGTTAGGGGTGTGTTTGGATTAGGGTTTCAGTTATAATTGGGGGGTTTCCACTGTTTAGGCACATCAGGGGCTCTCCAAACGCGACATGGCGTCCGATCTCAATTTCAGCCAATTCTGCGTTGAAAAAGTAAAACAGTGCTCCTTCCCTTCCGAGCTCTCCCGTGCGCCCAAACAGGGGTTTACCCCAACATATGGGGTATCAGCGTACTCGGAACACATTGGAGAACAACTTTTGGGGTCCAATTTCTCCTGCTACCCTTGGGAAAATACAAAACTGGGGGCTAAAAAATAATTTTTGTGGAAAAAAAATATTTTTTTATTTGCATGGCTCTGCGTTATAAACTGTAGTGAAACAATTGGGGGTTCAAAGCTCTCACAACACATCTAGATGAGTTCATTAGGGGGTCTACTTTCCAAAATGGTGTCACTTGTGGGGGGTTTCTACTATTTAGGTACATTAGGGCCTCTGCAAACGCAATGTGACGCCTGCAGACCATTCCATCTAAGTCTGCATTCCAAATGGCGCTCCTTCCCTTCCGAGCCCTCCCCCCCACATATGGGGTATCAGCGTACTCAGGACAAATTGGAGAACAACTTTTGGGGTCCAATTTCTCCTGTTACCCTCGGGAAAATACAAAACTGGGGGCTAAAAAATAATTTTTGTGGGAAAAAAATGTTTGTTTTATTTTTACGGCTCTGCATTAAAAACTTCTGTGAAGCAGTTGGTGGGTCAAAGTGCTCACTACACCTCTAGATAAGTTCCTTAGGGGGTCTACTTTCCAAAATGGTGTCACTTGTGGGGGGTTTCAATGTTTAGGCACATCAGTGGCTCTCCAAACGCAACATGGCGTCCCATCTCAATTCCTGTCAATTTTGCAGTGAAAAGTCAAACAGCGCTCCTTCCCTTCCGAGCTCTCCCATGCGCCCAAACAGTGGTTTACCCCCACATATGGGGTATCAGCGTACTCAGGACAAATTGTAAAACATCTTTTGGTGTCCAATTTCTTCTCTTACCCTTGGGAAAATAAAAAATTGGGGGCGAAAAGATCATTTTTGTGAAAAAATATGATTTTTTATTTTTACGGTTCTGCATTATAAACTTCTGTGAAGCACTTGGTGAGTCAAAGTGCTCACCACACCTCTAGATAAGCTCCTTAGGGGGTCTACTTTCCAAAATGGTGTCACTTGTGGGGGGTTTCAATGTTTAGGCATATCAGGGGCTCTCCAAACGCAACATGGCGTCCCATCTCAATTCCAGTCAATTTTGCATTGAAAAGTCAAATGACGCTCCTTCGCTTCCGAGCTCTGTCATGCGCCCAATCAGTGGTTTACCCCCACATATGGAGTATCGGCGTACTCAGGACAAATTGTACAACATCTTTTGGGGTTCATTTTCTCCTGTTACCCTTGGTAAAATAAAACAAATTGGAGCTAAAGTAAATTTTGTGTCAAAAAAAAGTTAAATGCTCATTTTTATTTAAACATTCCAAAAATTCCTGTGAAGCACCTGAAGGGTTAATAAACTTCTTGAATGTGGTTTTGAGCACCTTGAGGGGTGCAGTTTTTAGAATGGTGTCACACTTGGGTATTTTCTATCATATAGACCCCTCAAAATTACTTCAAATGAGATGTGGTTCCTAAAAAAAAATGGTGTTGTGAAAATGAGAAATTGCTGGTCAAATTTTAACCCTTATAACTCCCTAACAAAAAAAAATTTTGGTTCCAAAATTGTGCTGATGTAAAGTAGACATGTGGGAAATGTTAATTATTAAGTATTTTGTGTGACATATCACTGTGATTTATTTGCATAAAAATTCAAAGTTGAAAAATTGCGACATTTTCAAAATTTTCGCCAAATTTCCATTTTTTTCACAAATAAACGCAGGTAATATCAAAGAAATTTTACCACTATCATGAAGTACAATATGTTACGAGAAAACAGTGTCAGAATCACTGGGATCCGTTGAAGCGTTCCAGAGTTATAACCTCATAAAGGGACAGTGGTCAGAATTGTAAAAATTGGCCCGGTCCATAACGTGCAAACCACCCTTGGGGGTGAAGGGGTTAATAATGCAGACTGCTGACAGGTCACTAAGGGATCGCATGTTTATTGTGTAGTTACTACATGGGATTGAGCTTTTCCTGAGGTGTATAAACTGCAACTGCACAGGCACGGACAGCACCATCTTGGAGGAGGAAATTTTTTTTCATCTCTAGCAAGATGGTGTCGCCGGTGCCTGCGAAATAGCAGCTTTCGGATAACAGCTCTGTACACCGATAGCTGCTACTGCGCAGAAGTAGCATGTGCCATTTTAAAATGTGTTTTTTTTTCATTATTATACAACTCAGGAAAAGCTTAACCACATGTATTAACTTCACATTAGGCCAGTCTCACACGTCCAGATAATTCCGGTACCCCTATGGGAGGTGGAGCCGCATATTCATCACTGTAATGAGCGGCACCACATGACCACTCACACAGGACAAGCGGCGACGCTGAGAGGAAGCATCGCGGGAGCTGGGTGAGTATTTTAATGCCAGCAGGCGGGCGCACAGGGGGTGGGAGGCGGGATGTAACCAGGAACTTTATTTTAACCACAAAAAAATTAAAAAACGTTGATTTTTCATTCCTTCTCTCCAGCGAACGCTGCTGGGGAGAAGGAATGAATTCCGGCTTCAGCACCACATGCTGGGGACAGCGCTTAACTCTAGCGCTGTCTCCTGCAACGTCCGTATGGTACTCAGTCGGCACACGGACAGCATCCGTGTGCGTTATGTGTTTACACGGACCCATTGACTTTAATGGGTCCGTGCGCTCCCACGAACACTGACATGTCTCCATGTTTTTCAAACGGACACACGGTCCGTGAAAACACACTGACATGTGCAGAGACACATTGATTTTAATGTGTCTACGTGTGTCATGATTGGACTGGCGAGTAAACTGGGACCAGGGGAAACTTTCCTCGCCCTAGCTCTAGGGGGTGCCCTAACTCGCCCTGTTCCCCGGGATACCTCAGATGGCGAGGATGCCGGGGCCTCCGCCCTTGCCCTGTCTCCTGACTGCCGCCCTGCGTCTGTCCCCCTCCCCACCCGGAGAAGAGAGGCGCTACCGTATACAACAGTACACCAACCCGACAAACAGGGGAACGAAGACAAGGGTAAGAAGAAAACTCCACTCACACAAAATATGCTCTCACAAATAACAGAGGTATCCACCAGGGTGTGAAGGATGGGGAGAGTAAATAAGGCAGGTAAGGATGAGGAATTTCCCAAGCGTACAAACCATACAACTGTCGCACAATACACCAGCTCCTCACTACTCCAGGTCTATCTAGCAAGTGCTATTTCAGACAAAGATCTGACCACAAGGCCTAGCTTATATAGGAGAGAGGAGTGGCTAACCGAGCACAGCTGAAAGCAGGAATTTCCACATGGCCTATTAACCCCTGTCCTGCTGAAAGAAAACAAAACACTTTTAATACACAGGAGAAGTGCTTCTTCTCAGAGATGAAGCAGAAGCCATCAGACGCCGTGCTCTTCTGGTACTGCTCTGTCGAGGTAACTCCGTGCCAACGTGTGTCAGTGTCTCCGGTACGTGAGAAAACTGTCACCACACGTACCGGAGCCACTGACGTATGAAACAGGCCTAAGGCCTGTCCCACACGTCCAGATAATTCCGGTACCGGAAAAATCGGTACCGGAGTTATCCGTGTCCGTGTGTCCGTGTGCTCACGTGGCACATCAGTGTGGCACACGTGCGGCAGCCGTGTGCCGCCCGTGTGCCGACAGGGTACCACACGGACCATGCAAAAGACAGCGCTAGAGATAAGCGCTGTCCCCTGCATCTGGTGCTGAAGCCGCCATTCATTTCTTCTCTCCAGCAGCGTTCGCTCCCTATGGAAGGTGGAGCCGCATATTCATCACTGTAATGGGCGGCACCACGTGACCGCTCATACAGGAGAAGCTGTGGCGCGGAGAGAACGCTTCGAGGGAGCCGGGTGAGTATTTTTTTCAGCGGGCGGGCGAACAGGGGGTGGGAGGGGGGTGGTGACAGGGATATCTTCTCTCCAGCGAACGCTGCTGGAGAGAAGAAATGAAAGGCGGCTTCAGCACCACGCTGGGGGGACAGCGCTTACTGTAGCGCTGTCTCCTGCACGGCACATGGACTGCACAAGGACAGCATCCGTGTGCGGTACGTGTTTTACACGGACCCATTGACTTTAATGGGTCCGTGTGATCCGTGCGCTCCCACGAAGACTGACATGTCTCCGTGTTTTTCTAACGGACACACGGTCCGTGAAAACACGCTGACATGTGCAGAGACACATTGATTTTAATGTGTCTACGTGAGTCAGTGTCTCCGGTACGTGAGAAAACTGACACCTCACGTACCGGAATCACTGACATGTGAAACCGGCCTTAAGCTGCAGCGCAGGTGCCACGCCCGGAACCTGCCCGCAGAAGATTTTTTTTTTTATCTTCAATATTATGAATACCTAATCAGAGCACCACATTAAGGGCCCATTTCCACTTGCGAGGAAAACGGACGAGTGCAATCCGATAAAAAAATCGGATTGCACTCGGACCAATGTTATTCAATAGGTGTCTTTTCATTTGCGATGTCTTTCTCAGCCGAAATCGGACTGAAAACTTTTCCCAGGCTCGAGTTCATATGAGGACATCCAGCAGAGGGCGCATCACCGCAAATCAAGGTAAATACAGGACATTCCCCTGCAATCCATTCATTCCCCGGGTTTTTACAGGCAGGGGCGGCTGCATTAACAGGCTTCTGATTGTAAAATTAGTTAACCCTTTCAGATGGATTTACAATGTGGGACAGAACGACGGAAGGTATGGAAGTTTTTTTTTATTTTTCCTTTTTTATAGAACGAGGGTCTTCAGGTGGATTACGAATATAATATAATATTAAAACACCCTGTGTCTTTATTTCATTAAAATACTTTTTAATCGTGTGTGTGTTTTATTAACCATTTCGTACTATTGGATTAATAATTGATAGGTGTCATAATTGACGCCTCTCCATTATTAATCTGGCTGAATGTCACCAAACAATAGCAAGGTGACATTAACCCTTCATTACCCCATATCCCACCGCTACACAGGAGTGGGAAGAGAGTGGCCAAGTGCCAGAATAGGCGCATCTTCCAGATGTGCCTTTTCTGGGGTGGCTGGGGGCAGATGTTTTTAGCCAGGGGGCCAATAACCATGGACCCTCTCTAGGCTATTAATATCTGCCCTCAGTCACTGGCTTTACCACTCTGGCGGAGAAAATTGCGCTGGAGCCCACGCCAATTTTTTCCGAGATTTAACCCTTTATTTTACAAGCTAGATCGCCCAAATTTTGCACATACACACTACTAACATTAGTAGTGTGGAATCTGCAAAAAAAAGGGATATGAGATGGTTTACTGTATGTAAACCATGTCTCATATCCTGTCGGGTTTGTGAAGGAGATAGCAAAAGCCGGCAATTGAATTACCAACTTTTCTGCTATCTAGCGCTGCATTAAATATAAATATATATTTATATAGGTGTCTCACTGACATATATATATGTATATAGACCTATTCTATGTGTATATATCCATTCTATTCTAACCTGTCAGTGTGATTTTACTGTACACAGCACTGATTTGCCGGCTTTTCAAAGGACACCGGTACGTAAAAATCGGACAGCAATATGGATGTCATATGGATGTCATACGGATGTTGCGATAAAAAAAATCGCATGACACTCGCATGACAATTGCATGATTTACCTCCGTTTTTTCGGTACATAAATTGGACCGTTTTTACTCGCGCATGTGGAAATGAGACCTAAGACCCACCCTCCAGGCCCACCCTGGGGCACAGGCATACATTTAAATAAAAAATGAAAATAAAGATTAACCCCTTCACCCCCGAAGCTGTTTTCGTTTTTCGCCTCCCTCCTTCCCAGAGCCATAAATTTTTTTATTTTTCCTGTCAATATGGCCATGTGAGGGCTTATTTTTTGCGGGACGAGATGTACTTTTGAATCATACCATTGGTTTTACCATGCCGTGTAACAGAAAACGGGAAAAAATTCCAAGTGCGATGAAATTGCAAAAAAAGTGCAATCTCACACTTGTTTTTTGTTTGGCTTTTTTGCTAGGTTCACCAAATGCTAAAACTAACCTGCCATTATGATTCTCTAGGTCATAACAAGTTCATAGAGACCAAACATGTCTAGGTTCTCTCTAAGTGGTAAAAAAAATTCCAAAGTTTGCTAAAAAAAATTGTGCCATTTTCCGATGCCCGTAGCGTCTCCAATTTTTGTGATCTGGGGTCGGGTGAGGGCTTTTTTTTGCGTGCCGAGCTGGCGTTTTTAATGATACCATTTTGGTGCAGATACGTTCTTTTGATCGCCCGTTATTGCATTTTAACCCCTTACCGACATCGGACGTACTATTCCGTCCGATGTCGGCTTCCCTGCTCTGATGCAGGGCTCCGTGGTGAGCCCGCATCAAAGCCGGGACATGTCAGCTGTTTTGAACAGCTGACATGTGCCCGCAATAGGCGCGGGCAGAATCTGCCCGTGCCTATTAACTAGTTAAATGCCGCTGTCAAATGCAGACAGCGGCATTTAACTACCGCATCCGGCCGGGCGGCCGGAAATGACGTCATCGCCGACCCCCGTCACATGATCGGGGGTCGGCGATGCATCAGGAAGGTAACCATAGAGGTCCTTGAGACCTCTATGGTTACTGATGCCGGCCTGCTGTGAGCGCCCCCCTGTGGTCGGCGCTCACAGCACACCTGCATTTCTGCTGTATAGCAGCGATCTTATGATCGCTGCTACATAGCAGAGCCGATCGCGCTGTGCCTGCTTCTAGCCTCCCATGGAGGCTACTGAAGCATGGCAAAAGTAAAAAAAAAAAGTTTAAAAAAATGTGAAAAAAATAAAAAAAACATAAAAGTTTAAATCACCCCCCTTTCGCCCCAATCAAAATAAATCAATAAAAAAAAATCAAATCTACACATATTTGGTATCGCCGCGTTCAGAATCGCCCGATCTATCAATAAAAAAAAGCATTAACCTGATCACTAAACGGCGTAACGAGAAAGAGAATCGAAACGCCAGAATTACGTTTTTTTGGTCGCCGCGACATTTAATTTTTATGCAATAACGGACGATCAAAAGAACATATCTGCACCAAAATGGTATCATTAAAAAATCTGTCTCGGCATGCAAAAAATAAGCCCTCACCTGACCCCAGATCACGAAAAATGGAGACGCTACGAGTATCGGAAAATGGCGCAATTTTTTATTTTTTTTTAGCAAAGTTTGGAATTTTTTTTCACCACTTAGGTAAAAAATAACCTAGTCATGTTAGGTGTCTATGAACTCGTAGTGACCTGGAGAATCATAATGGCAGGTCAGTTTTAGCATTTAGTGAACCTAGCAAAAAAGCCAAGCAAAAAACAAGTGTGGGATTGCACTTTTTTTGCAATTTCACCGCACTTGGAATTTTTTTCCCGTTTTCTAGTACACGACATGGTAAAACCAATGATGTCGTTAAAAAGTACAACTCATCCCGCAAAAAATAAGCCCTCACATGGCCAAATTGACAGAAAAATAAAAAAGTTATGGCTCTGGGAAGGTGGGGAGCGAAAAACGAAAATAAAAAAACGGAAAAAGCTCCGGGGGTGAAGGGGTTAATGCAATGTTGCGGTGACCAAAAATCGGAATTTTGGCGTTTTGATTTTTTTTATCGCTACGACATTTAGATATCAGGTTTATCCTTTGTTTTTATTGATAGATCGGGCGATTCTGAACGCGGCGATACTAAATATGTGTAGGTTTGATTTTTTTTTTAATTGTTTTATTTTGATTGGGGCGAAAGGGGGGTGATTTGAACTTTTATATATTTTTTCTTTTTTTATATTTTTAAACACTTTTTTTTAAAATTTTGACATGTTTCAATAGCCTCCATAGGAGGCTAGAAGCATGCACTACACGATCGCCTCTGCTACATAGAGGTGAAGCACAAATCACCTCTATGTAGCAGAAATGCAGGGTTGCTTTGAACGCCGACCACAGGGTGGCGCTCAAAGCAATCAGCGATCAACAACCATAGAGGTCTCAAGGAGACCTCTGGTTGTTATGGCAATGCACCAATGACCCCCGATCATGTGACGGGGGTCAGCAGTGCGAGCTGCTCCGGCGGCGCGGCCGGGAGCGCTAGTTAAATGCCGCTGTCAGTGTTTGACAGCGGCATTTAACTAGTTAATGGGCGCGGGCGGATCGCGATTCCGCTCGCGCTCATTGCACACATGTCAGCTGTACAAAACAGCTGACATGTCGCGGCTTTGAGGTGGGCTCACCGCCGGAGCCCACCTCAAAGCAGGGGCTCTGCCAGCTGACGTACTATTCCGTCAGCTGGCAGAAAGGGGTTAAAGAACAACCATAAGACGGATTTCATCAACAAAGGTATAATTTTAATCAGTATGTCGGCGCCGACCTGACACTGTCTGTAGGTTACTCAGCACAATCCTGCTGACAGGTTCCCTTTAAAGGCCTCAAAGTGAGGACCACACCTTGCAAAATTTTGAATCACAAAGATATTGACAAATTTTTTCAGGAGGTAACCTTTTAGTTGGAAGCCTACCTACTAGTTGTCATGAATCAGGGGTGATTGGTTGCCCAGATCTTTCTTCAGGGATTTATTTATATCCCACTTCCCAGTTTCGGTTTGGAAATTGCAGCTCTCTGGCGTCCCCAGAGGACTTCAGAGGATGTTGGAGGTACGTTTTAGAGCAAGAAAAACAAAGCTAGTAAATTTGATAACTTTTACTACAAAAAGAAATAGGCAGTGTTTACAAAAGGTATAAAAACGATATTACAAGATGAGGCAATAATAGTATGTACAGACGATTACAAAATAAAAGAGATTAAAGATGAAAATAAACTTACATTTATCTTATGTCATTCCATGGTAAGCCATGCAGCAGGGAGGAGTATATGTCCCAATACATCAGGCAGATTGCAGAGCTTCTGTCAGCTGACCTTCTGGGCAAAAAGCTCCTCCTAAAATGAGGTCCCATATTTTATACCCTCTGCTAGTGACATCACTGAGGGGCTGGATACGCCCCCCCTGGAAATGTATGGAAAACCTTCTAATAGCTCAGAGCAATCCTAACTCGGTCTGTGAGGCTTATAGATGGATGACAAAATTATCATTATTCTCAGCATGACATTGGCGTTCATTTGAGTCCAAACTTGACTTGTCTATGTGTCTCGGTTAAGCAGTAATGCGTTTCTCAAATTCTGCCAGGTGCTGAGCTTAGAAAAAGCACTGGGGTGTAGCGCTATCGTCGCATATCCCAAGCATGTAATTTTCACACCTATATCGCTACTTGGGATCGAGATATTTCATCTTGCTTAACTTTCTCGTACACACATGGAGCACATGACTGCAGACAAAGAGCTTGGTTTCTGCTCACTCGCGCATTCCTGAGGGAGGGGTGAATGAGTGGTTTAGAATTACACTTGCAGACTGAGAAGAAAAGCTATTTTGTGCAGGGAGAAGAAAAAGGGGCTGTGGGGGAATAGCAGCTGAAGCATGTGTCTTATACAGATCTAATGGATGTAGCAGAGCTCAGTGTGTGTGATAATATAGAATCAAATACGTCATATTTCCTGACACCTCTTCCTTTTGGACTGCGCTATGTAAGCTGGACCTCTCTGTACTCCTCCATGTGCACCTCGGCAAGTTAGCCACAGTGGGACAACCCATCTACGTTGCCATGCTCGCTGCCCTTTTTGTGTTTCATGGAAAAGTCGTACTGTTGGAGGGCAAGGCTCCAGTGTAGCAACCTTCTATTGGTACCAGACACAGTGTGAAGCCAGCTCAGGGGGTTGTGGTCAGTCACCACGGTGAAGGCGCGTCCGTACAGGTAGGGCTGCAAACATTGCAGGGCCCAAACCATGGCCAGGCACTCCTTCTCGATGGTGGAATAGGCCACTTCCCTTGGCAGAAGCTTTCGGATCAGGTACAACATGGGGTGCTCTTGGTTCCCCGAGTCGACCTGGCTAAGCACTGCACCGAGGCCAAACTCAATGGCGTCAGTCTGTACCAGGAACGGCTGTCGACAGCTTTTAGCACCAGAGAACTGCTCAGGGCTGTTTTCAAAGCCCAGAAAACCACCTCACAGCCGTCTGTCCAGATTGTGTCGACTTTCCCGGGCTCTGGCCTCATGGAGCCCCCCCTACCCGGTGCTCCAGGTAGTGGACCTCTCTCATGCCCATCTGGCACTTTCCTGGCATGATGGTCAGGCCTGCTTGGTGAATTCTCCTGAGAACCTCCTGGAGATGCTGTAGGTGTTCCTCCAAAGGAGAGACTGAAGATGGCAATGTCATCCAGGTACACCACCACGTACTTCTCCAGTCCCTGAAACAGGTGGTTGACCATCAGCTGGACAGTGGCAGGGGCATTTTCCATGCTGAATGGCATGACCGTGGACTCATACAGTCTGAAGGGGGTGATAAAGGCAGACTTCTCCTGTGCCTCGGGGCTCAGGGGAATCTGCCAGTATCCCCAAATCAGATCCATTATGGACAAATATTTTGTGCCAACTAACCATTCAAGCAGCTCCTCGATGCGCAGCATTGGGTGCGCATCAGAGGCTGTGATGTCGTTGAGCCCCCTGCAGTCCACGCAGAACCAGGTGGTCTGATCCTTCTTTGGCACGAAGACTGCAGGTGAGGCCCACGCACTTTTGGACAGTTGAATCACCCCCAGCTGTATCATCTGATCGATCTCCTGGCGCATAATCTGCTGTACCTCTTGGGAGATCCGATAGGGTGTCCACCATAGTGGGGCATAATCACAAACAAGATTCTCCCCTACTTTTTTAATTGCACTCTTCCTGGGTTCCATTCCACTGCTATAGGTGCCATAGATATATATTAAATTCCATTTATCTCTTGTCATGATATTGCATTTCTATTACTGGGGTTTGGCTATATCTCATTCTTCACTCAGAGACAGGGGTATACATAGAAATCACGGGGTCCCACAGCAGAAATTCTAATTTAAACCTTCATATTGTACAATTGCTTGCATGCAGCATAATGACCCCCCACATAGCCCTTATAATATTATAATGGCCCTGCATAGCCTTCCATATATTATAATGGGCCCCATATTGTTCGCCATATAGTATAATTCGACAACCATAATCCTCCATATAGTATAATGCAATTCCCACAGCCCTCCATAGAATATAATGCACTACCCATGGTCCTCCATACAATATAATGCACTCCGCATAGATCTCCATACAATATTATGCATTCCCCATGGTCCTTCATACAATATAATACACTCCCCATGATCCTTCATACAGTATAATGCCCTCCCCATGGTCCCCATACAATATAATGCACTCACCATGGTCCCCCATACAATACAATGTACTCCTCATGGTCCTCCATGCAATATACTACACCCCCATGGTCTTCCATAGAATATAATGCACCCCCATGATCCTCCATACAATATAATGCACCTTCAGTGGTCTTCCATAGAATATAATGCATTCCTATGATCCTCCATACAATATAATGAACTTCCCATGGTCCTTCATACAATATAATGCACTCCCCATGGTCCTTCATACTATATAATGCACTCCACATGGTCCTCCATACAATATAATGCACTCCACATGGTCCTCCATACAATATAATGCACTCCCCATGGTCCTCTATACAATATAATGCACTCCCCATGGTCCTCCATACAATATAATACACTTCCCATGGTCCTCTATACAATATAATGCACTCCCCATGCTCCTCTATACAATATAATGCACTCCACATGGTCCTCCATACAATATAATGCACTCCACATGGCCCTCCATACAATATAATGCACTCCCCATGATCCTCCATACAATATAATACACTCCCCATGGTCCTTCATACAATATAATGCACTCCCCATGGTCCCCCATACAATATAATGCACTCCACATGGCCCTCCATACAATATAATGCACTCCCCATGATCCTCCATACAATATAATACACTCCCCATGGTCCTTCATACAATACAATGTACTCCTCATGGTCCTCCATACAATATACTACACCCCCATGGTCTTCCATAGAATATAATGCACCCCCATGATCCTCCATACAATATAATGCACCTTCAGTGGTCTTCCATAGAATATAATGCATTCCTATGATCCTCCATACAATATAATGAACTTCCCATGGTCCTTCATACAATATAATGCACTCCCCATGGTCCTTCATACTATATAATGCACTCCACATGGTCCTCCATACAATATAATGCACTCCACATGGTCCTCCATACAATATAATGCACTCCCCATGGTCCTCTATACAATATAATGCACTCCCCATGGTCCTCCATACAATATAATACACTTCCCATGGTCCTCTATACAATATAATGCACTCCACATGGTCCTCCATACAATATAATGCACTCCATATGGTCCTCCATACAATATAATGCAGTCCCCATGAGCCTCCATACAATATAATGCACTCCACATTGTCCTCCATACAATATAATGCACTTCCCATGGTCCTTCATACTATATAATGCACTCCCCATGGTCCTTCATACTATATAATGCACTCCCCATGGTACTTCATACAATATAATGCACTCCACATGGTCCTCCATACAATATAATGCACTCCCCATGCTCCTCTATACAATATAATGCACTCCACATGGTCCTCCATACAATATAATGCACTCCACATGGCCCTCCATACAATATAATGCACTCCCCATGATCCTCCATACAATATAATACACTCCCCATGGTCCTTCATACAATATAATGCACTCCACATGGTCCTCCATACTCTATTATGGCCAACAGTCAACGATTTAAGAAAAAATAAATACAAATCTCCCAACATTATGTGGTGTCTTTTCTCCTCCTTTGCCTCTAGTTGTTTTCTATATGATGTAGCACCCCATTTTTTATATTTTACTAGTGGTGCACCATGTTTTCTTAGACACTATCTCTGGTATAATCCCTTAACTAAACTTCAGGGATATCATTCTATTCAGTTAGAAGGCTTAAAGGATCCTATCACAATGAAAATGCATTCTAATCTGCATGCATTATGATATACCGTAGATACAATAGCTGAGCAGATTGTTATACAGTTTTGTGAGAAAATATTTAGAATAACCTGTATTTTAATAATTTTACCCTTTGCCCTTTATGGGATTGGTGCTGTGGGCGGCCTTATCAGTTGCTGACAGCTATCGATGTATGTATAATTAAATAAGGAAATCTGTCAGCCACTGATAGGACCGCCCACTGGACCAACAATTCCAAAACGACCAGGTAGTTAAACAATTAAAACACAGGTCATACTAAATCTTCTCTCACAAAAGTATGTATCAGTCTACTCTGCTCCTCCCGCTCTACATCATGCTGCCTACTGATTAGATGGCATTTCCATGTTGACAGGTTCCCTTTAAGCAATTAGGAATCAACTTCACCAGCTTTGATACAAATGGAAGAGACAACAGGCGCACTAGAAGCAACAACAAGACAATCTCCAAGGGAATGGAATGGTTTTCAGTTGAAGGCCATGGACAATTTCTCATTCCTTTAGGGTAAGTTTTAGTGATGAGCGAATATACTCATTATTTGAAATTTCCCGAGCACGCTCGGGTGACCTCCGAGTATTCTTTATTGCTCAGAAATTTCGTTTTCCTCACCTCAGCTGAATGATTTACATCTCTTAGCCAGATTGATTACATTACTAGCAACCAGGCAATCCCCACATGTACTTATGTTGGCTAACAGATGGAAATCATTCGCTCATCACTAGTAAGTATTCATGGTCCAGAAGCTCTGCGCTTTGGAATGCAGCGGTGACGCGCCCAAAGCGCTGCCCCCTGTTGTACGCGCGGTGATTCCGCCTGTGTTCATTGGAATGCGGAATCACCGCATCCTATAGATAGACTGTGTTATTTATCTTGTGGAGACGGAGTGTCTCTGCAAGATAAATAGACATGCTGCGGTCTGGAAAGATGAGCAGCATGTCCGTTTACGGAGGGCCACCAGATGCAGCCCTGCACGCATAGTGGAGATGGGATTTCATAAAATCCCCCCCACTATGCTCTAACATCTGAATGTGGCTGATTGGACGCTGCAGCTGTACACAGCGTCCAATCCGCAGCAAATCCTGATGTAATACGCCCAGTGGAAACATACCCTTAGCATGCTGATTTTGTTTTAGTTTTACATGTTGCCTGTGTCCTTCTCACTACTGTTTCCAACCAAATTCGGACTCACATCCATTTTTTGCCTATAGAAGAGAACCATATGATAAATTTTAAAAATTCATATTTATTTACTGTATTTTTTGGACTATAAGGCTTCTTTCACACTAACGTTTTTCTGCGGACGTCTAAAAGCGTCGCCGCAAGGCACGCAAGGCATACAGTATTACGATGGATCCGTCGTAGATCCGCCACACGGTTCCATCGAAAAACTGGATCCGTTTCATCTGTTGTGTCCGTTTTTACTATCCGTTTCATCCGTTTTTATGACGGATCCGTTTTCCCTGCCTAAAAATGGGAGTCTCCTTATGTGATTGGCTACTGTAAAATATGGAAAACTATATATTGAATGTTTTTACAGCCCATCTTTGAAAGGGTTTATTAGAGAAAGTGGCAGCGATGGAGCAAGTACTTGTGAGGATTGCAAATGTTGTCACCGATGTGATTTTCAAGACAAATCGCCTGGATGTTATGGTTCGGGACAAGGAGGTGGCAGCAGAAAGACGGAGGATGCTTCAACCTCAACGTCGCAGAATATGGATTCATCCCATTAATGCAGTGCGGATGACCCGGGGTGTCTATTCTACTCTGTACATGGAGTTGCGCCAGAACCCGCAAAAATGTTTTAATTATCTTCGGATGAGGCAGGAGCATTTTGATTTGTTGCTGGAACAAGTTGGGGATTCCATCAAAAGGCAGGACACCCGCATGAGGCTTTCCATTTCACTGGCAGAGCGGCTGATGGTGACCCTGCGGTAAGCTCTTTTTTTTTCTTTATCATTGTTCATATTTAAACCTTCACATCAGCATTGAACATGCTCCACAAAATACTGCGCTGAAACACTGCATTTCATTTTCAGGAGCATGTTAATTTTTTTACTGTTTGTGGCCATTACTAATATTTTAACACCTGCTGCATAAAAGAATGCACAGATGTAAAAATTTTGTTTTTAATGTGCACTACAACAGACAAAAAAAATTTGCAGTGCAATTTTTTTAAACTTTAAAAAAAAAAATTACCTTTGTGTAAATTTAAAAATGTTATGTGGGTCTTTCCAATTTTTAATAACTTTTTTTTTTTTTTCACAGCTTCTTGGCTACAGGTGAATCCCTTATATCACTACACTTCCAGTTCCGCCTAGGTGTTTCAACTATTTCCGGAATTGTTAAAAGCACCTGCTGCGCTATTTGGGAAAACTTGCACACGGAGTACCTGCCACAACCTACAAGGGAGATTTGGCTGCAGAGTGCAGAACTGTTTGAGCAACTCTGCCATTTCCCAAACTGCGTGGGTGCAGTCGATGGGAAACATATACGTATATCCAAACCTGCAGCAACAGGATCAGAGTTTTTTAATTACAAGAAGTACTTTTCCATCATACTAATGGACATTGCAGATGCAAACTGCAAATTTCTCGCTGTGGATATTGGAGCTTATGGGCGGTCTAACGACTCCCAAGTTTTCAAAAATTCACCAATGGGCCGTTGTTTGTACGCAGACAATTATGACTTTCCACCAGCCAAAGCACTCCCAGGAACAACAGGACCACCTATGCCGTATGTTTGTGTGGGTGATGAGGCCTTCCAGTTATCCCCACATCGCCTCAAACCGTATTCCAGCAGAGACTTAACAAGAACAAAAAGAGTGTTCAATTACCGCTTGACAAGAGCAAGAAGAGTGGTGGAATGTGCATTTGGCATTCTCACTGCCAAGTGGCGTGTGCTGCTCACCGCCATAAAACTGAACATTCAAACTGTGGATGAAGTTGTGAAGGCCTGCGTGGTCCTACATAACTATGTAATTTCCAAGGAGCCTGTTTCAGTGAACGATGAGGACGTGGAGACCACCCTGTGGGATTACCGCAGCAGCTCTGTTCGGTCCTCTGCTTCTGTTTCCAGAATGAGGGACCACTTTTCTGAGTATTTTATTTCACCTGTGGGCAGGGTGCCATGGCAAGAGAACATTGTGTGACATCTTTTGTCATGTATCGTTGATAAATGTTTGTATTAAAAATTTTTTTTATTGATACCAACTTTTAATAATTATTGTTCAAAACTATGGTATATTTTGGGTAATAAACCAAATGTTATACCTTCTAATGTGTGGTATGTAATGTTTTTGTACATTTGTTACCATACTTAAATGAAGACACTTCACAAAGAAATTCTTTTTAAAAGAAACCAAAATTTATTTTACATATTTGTTTTAGTAAACGTTTTCAACCCTTTTTGGGGGGGTAAACTTTTTATTATAAATAAACTTTTTTTGGTAAAACTTTTTTTTTTTTGAATACTTTTTTAAATTTTTTTTCGGGAAAAACGTAATAGCATACTTTACAAATCAGTAAATTGTGGGGTGGAGATAGTAGCGGAGGGGCTGGAAGGTTGGACCACGTCGATAGGTGGGGAATGCCTACTGTGTTGGGGTGTAGTGGAAGGGGTGGAAAAAACGGGAGGCTGAGCAGGGGTGGGTGTTGTTGGGGTAGGTGGAATACTAAATGGGGAAGGTGTGGACAAGGAAAACATTGGGGAAGACACTTGGATTGGGGGCTGTGATGGGAATTAGGTCTGGGTTGGGTATTGGGTCTGGTGTTATGGACCTGGTGGTTAGGTGCACCTGGAATGACCTGATGGTTAAACTAGAAGACAGGACGAGCTCTGGGAAGTGGGAACTCTGCTGACCACAAATCCTAATCCTATAACACACACACTAGAAATAGCTGTGGAGCGTACCTAACTCTCCCTAGACGCCTCTTCACAGCCTAAGAGCTAACTACCCCTAACGATAGGAAAATAAGCCTTACCTTGCCTCAGAGAAATTCCCCAAAGGTAAAGGCAGCCCCCCACATATATTAACTGTGAGTTAAGAGGAAAGTCACAAACACAGGGATGAAACAGGTTTCAGCAAAGGAGGCCAGACTTACTAGATAGACTGAGGATAGGAAAGGGATCTATGCGGTCAGCACAAAAAACTACAAAAAGCCATGCAAAGTGTGCAAAAAGACCCCCGCACCGACTCACGGTGCGGAGGTGCCACTCTGCAACCCAGAGCTTCCAGCTAGCAAGGCAATATCATATTAGCAAGCTGGACTAGAACTTAGCAAGTACTAAGAAATATATTCAGTACACAATGAACAACAAAATTAACTAGCAGGAACTTGGCTTTCTGCTGGAGTAGACAGGTCATCAGAAAGATCCGAGAGAGATCTGAACCAGTGCTAATACATTGACAGCTGGCATGGAGTAACGATCTGAGTGGAGTTAAATAGAGAAGCCAGCCTAGCCGCAAACGAGGGCAGCTGAGAAAGCAACCTCAGAACCAGCAGTTCCACTCACAGCCACCAGAGGGAGTCCACGGACAGAACTCGCCGAAGTATCATTCATGACCACAGGAGGGAGTTCAAGAACGGAATTAACAACAGTACCCCCCCCTTGAGGAGGGGTCACCGAACCCTCACCAGAGCCCCCAGGCCGATCAGGACGAGCCAAATGAAAGGCACGAACCAACTCGGCCGCATGGACATCGGAGGCAAAAACCCAGGAATTATCCACCTGACCATAGCCCTTCCATTTGACCAGGTACTGAAGTTTCCATCTCGAAATACGAGAATCTAAAATCTTCTCCACCACATACTCCAACTCCCCCTCGACCAACACCGGAGCAGGAGGGTCAACGGAGGGAACCATAGGCGCCACATATCTCCGCAACAACGACCTATGGAACACATTATGGATGGCAAAAGAAGCTGGAAGGGCCAAATGAAACGACACAGGATTGAGAATTTCAGAAATCTTATAAGGACCAATGAAACGAGGCTTAAACTTAGGAGAAGAAACCTTCATAGGGACATGACGAGACGACAACGAAACCAAATCCCCAACACGAAGTCGGGGACCAGCACAGCGACGGCGGTTGGCGAAACGTTGAGCCTTCTCCTGGGACAATGTCAAATTGTCCACTACATGAGTCCAAATTTGCTGCAACCTGTCCACCACAGAATCCACACCAGGACAGTCCGAAGGCTCAACCTGCCCTGAAGAAAAACGAGGATGAAAACCAGAATTACAAAAAAAGGCGAAACCAAAGTAGCCGAACTGGCCCGATTATTAAGGGCGAACTCAGCCAATGGCAAGAAGGTCACCCAATCATCCTGATCAGCAGAAACAAAGCATCTCAGATAGGTCTCCAAAGTCTGATTAGTTCATTCGATTTGGCCATTTGTCTGAGGATGGAAAGCCAAAGAGAAAGACAAATCAATGCCCATCTTACACAAAAGGACCGCCAAAACCTTGAAACAAACTGGGAACCTCTGTCCGACTCGATGTTCTCCGGAATGCCATGCAAACGAACCACATGCTGGAAAAATTGTGGAACCAAATCAGAGGAGGAAGGTAATTTAGGCAAGGGTACCAAATGGACCATCTTAGAGAAGCGATAACAAACCACCCAGATGACCGACATCCTTTGAGAGACAGGGAGATCTGAAATAAAATCCATGGAAACATGCGTCCAAGGCCTTTTCGGGACTGGCAAGGGCAAAAGTAACCCACTGGCACGAGAACAGCAGGGCTTGGCCCGAGCACAAGTCCCACAAGACTGCACAAAAGAACGCACATCCCGTGACAAGGAAGGCCACCAAAAGGACCTAGCCACCAAATCTCTGGTACCAAAAATCCCAGGATGACCAGCCAACACCGAACAATGAACCTCAGAGATAACTCTACTAGTCCATCTATCAGGGACAAACAGTTTTTCTGCTGGACAACGGTCAGGTCTATCAGCCTGAAACTCCTGCAGCGCCCGCCGCAAATCAGGTGAGATGGCAGACAGAATTACCCCCTCTTGGAGAATACCAGCCGGCTCAGGAACTCCCGGGGAATCAGGCACAAAACTCCTTGAAAGGGCATCGGCCTTCACATTCTTAGAACCCGGAAGGTATGAAACCACAAAATTGAAACGGGAGAAAAACAGCGACCATCGAGCCTGTCTAGGATTCAAGCGCTTAGCAGACTCGAGATAAGTCAGATTTTTGTGATCCGTTAAGACCACTATGCGATGCTTGGCTCCCTCAAGCCAATGTCGCCACTCCTCGAACGCCCACTTCATAGCCAACAACTCCCGATTGCCAACATCATAATTACGCTCAGCAGGCGAAAACTTTCTAGAAAAGAAAGCACATGGCTTCATCACAGAGCCATCAGAAGATCTTTGAGACAAAACAGCCCCTGCTCCAATCTCAGAAGCATCAACCTCGACCTGAAAAGGGAGCGAAACATCTGGCTGACACAACACAGGGGCCGAAGAGAAACGATGTTTCAACTCCCGAAAAGCCTCAACGGCCGCAGAGGACCAATTCACCACATCAGCACCTTTCCTGGTCAAATCAGTCAACGGTTTAACAACACTAGAAAAATTAGCGATGAAGCGACGGTAAAAATTAGCAAAGCCCAAGAATTTCTGAAGGCTCTTCACAGATGTAGGCTGAGTCCAATCATAAATGGCCTGAACTTTAACAGGATCCATCTCGATAGTAGAAGGGGAAAAAATGAAACCCCAAAAGGAAACCTTCTGAACTCCGAAGAGACATTTAGACCCTTTCACAAACAAAGAATTAGTACGAAGAACCTGGAACACCATTCTGACCTGCTTCACATGAGACTCCCAATCATCCGAAAAGACCAAAATATCATCCAAATATACAATAATGAATCTATCCAAATACTTTTGGAAGATGTCATGCATAAAGGACTGAAACACAGATTGAGCATTAGAAAGCCCGAATGGCATCACCAGGTACTCAAAATGGCCCTCGGGCGTATTAAATGCTGTTTTCCATTCATCGCCCTGTTTAATACGCACAAGATTATACGCCCCTCGAAGATCTATCTTGGTGAACCAACTAGCCCCTTTAATCCGAGCAAACAAATCAGACAGTAGAGGCAAAAGGTACTGAAATTTGACCGTGATTTTATTGAGAAGGCGGTAATCTATACAAGGTCTCAGAGAACCATCCTTCTTGGCCACAAAAAAGAACCCTGCTCCCAACGGTGACGACGACGGGCGAATATGCCCTTTCTCCAAGGACTCCTTTATATAACTCCGCATAGCGGCGTGTCCCGGCACAGATAAATTGAAAAGTCGTCCCTTAGGAAATTTACTACCAGGAATCAAATTAATAGCACAATCACAATCCCTATGAGGAGGTAGGGCACTGGATTTGGGCTCATCGAATACATCTCGGTAATCCGACAAAAACTCAGGGACTTCAGAAGGAGTGGAAGGAGAAATTGACAACAACGGAACGTCACCATGTATCCCTTGACAACCCCAACTGGACACAGACATTGATTTCCAATCCAATACTGGATTATGGACCTGTAGCCATGGCAAACCCAACACGACC
This sequence comes from Ranitomeya variabilis, assembly GCF_051348905.1. Taxonomy (NCBI): domain Eukaryota; kingdom Metazoa; phylum Chordata; class Amphibia; order Anura; family Dendrobatidae; genus Ranitomeya; species Ranitomeya variabilis. The sequence goes on from NC_135235.1 coordinate 494,645,370, forward strand.
ACATCATGCAAATTATGCAACACCAAAAAGCGAACATCTTCCTGATGTGCAGGAGCCATGCACATGGTCAACTGAGTCCAGTACTGAGGCTTATTCTTGGCCAAAGGCGTAGCATCAATTCCCCTTAATGGAATAGGATACTGCAAGGGCTCCAAGAAAAAACCGCAGCGCCTGGCAAACTCCAAGTCCATCAAATTCAGGGCAGCGCCTGAGTCCACAAATGCCATAACAGAGTAGGACAACAAAGAGCAAATCAGAGTAACGGACAAAAGAAATTTAGGCTGTACAGTACCAATGGTGACGGACCTAGCGAACTGCTTAGTGCACTTAGGACAATCAGAGATGGCATGAGTGGGGTCACCACAGTAAAAACACAGCCCATTCTGACGTCTGTGTTCTTGCCGTTCAGCTCTGGTCAAAGTCCTATCACATTGCATAGGCTCAGGCCTCTGCTCAGAGGACACTGCCAAATGGCGCACAACCTTGCGTTCACGCAAGTGCCGATCGATCTGAATGGCCAAGGACATTGATTCATTCAGACCAGCAGGCATGGGAAACCCCACCATAACATCCTTAAGGGCTTCAGAAAGACCTTTTCTGAAAATTGCTGCAAGGGCACACTCATTCCATTGAGTAAGCACAGACCACTTTCTAAACTTCTGGCAATATACCTCCGCTTCATCCTGACCTTGACACAAAGCTAGCAAGATTTTCTCTGCCTGATCCACAGAGTTAGGTTCGTCATAAAGCAATCCAAGCGCCAGAAAAAACGCATCTACATTAAGCAGTGCAGGATCTCCTGGCGCAAGGGAGAATGCCCAGTCTTGTGGGTCGCCACGTAACAAAGAAATAATGATTTTTACTTGCTGAATGGGGTCACCAGAGGAGCGGGGTTTCAAAGCAAGAAACAGTTTACAATTATTTTTGAAATTCAGAAATTTAGATCTATCTCCAAAAAACAAATCAGGAATTGGAATTCTAGGCTCTAACATAGGATTTTGAACTACATAATCTTGAATGCTTTGTACCCTCGCAGTGAGGTGATCAACACAAGAGGACAGACCTTGAATGTCCATATCTACACCTGAGTCCTGAACCACCCAGAGGTTAAGGGGAAAAGAAAGACAAAACACACTGCAGAAAAAAAAAAATGGTCTCAGAACTTCTCTTATCCCTCTATTGAGATGCATTAACACTTTGTGGGCCAGCTGTACTGTTATGACCTGGTGGTTAGGTGCACCTGGAATGACCTGATGGTTAAACTAGAAGACAGGACGAGCTCTGGGAAGTGGGAACTCTGCTGACCGCAAATCCTAATCCTATAACACACACACTAGAAATAGCTGTGGAGCATACCTAACTCTCCCTAGACGCCTCTTCACAGCCTAAGAGCTAACTACCCCTAAAGATAGGAAAATAAGCCTTACCTTGCCTCAGAGAAATTCCCCAAAGGTAAAGGCAGCCCCCCACATATATTAACTGTGAGTTAAGAGGAAAGTCACAAACACAGGGATGAAACAGGTTTCAGCAAAGGAGGCCAGACTTACTAGATAGACTGAGGATAGGAAAGGGATCTATGCGGTCAGCACAAAAAACTACAAAAAGCCACGCAGAGTGTGCAAAAAGAGCAAGCTGGACTAGAACTTAGCAAGTACTAAGAAATATATTCAGTACACAATGAACAACAAAATGAACTAGCAGGAACTTAGCTTTCTGCTGGAGTAGACAGGTCATCAGAAAGATCCGAGAGAGATCTGAACCAGTGCTAATACATTGACAGCTGGCATGGAGTAACGATCTGAGTGGAGTTAAATAGAGAAGCCAGCCTAGCCGCAAACGAGGGCAGCTGAGAAAGCAACCTCAGAACCAGCAGTTCCACTCACAGCCACCAGAGGGAGTCCACGGACAGAACTCGCCGAAGTATCATTCATGACCACAGGAGGGAGTTCAAGAACGGAATTCACAACAGTCTGGGTTGGGTATTGCGACTTGGTTGGGTATTGCGACTGGGTTGGGTATTGCGACTGGGGTGGAAATTGGGCCTGGGGTGGAAATTGGGACTGGGGTGGAAATTGGGACTGGGGTGGGAATTGGGACTGGGAAGGGAATTGGGACTGGGCAGGGAAAGTAGTAGTGGCTGTGTGGGGAGGTGTGGGAATTTTTGATTTTGATATGACCCGCAGTAGAGCAGCATGGCAGTCGTGCATTACCTGCATCTGCTCGTCAAAACTAAGCTTTTCCATGCTCCTGAGCATAGATTGAAAGAAAAGGTTGCTTGGAGCTTGACTTGCATCTGAATGCAGCCTATCCAAGCGACTGCTGGTTTCCCTGCTGGTTTCACTGATGCGTGATTGCACCATGTTGAAACCAGCAGTCACTTGCTCTCCCAAAATTTTGAAAGAGCTTTGGAAGGATGCATTCGGATGCAAGAAATCAGGAGCATAGCTCCTTTCCGGACCCTCTGTCGCTGCCGCCACGAACCTAATGGTGGTCTGAAGGTGGCAGGATCAGAGGGGTGTGGTAAAGGGAATGCTATGTCTTGACCAGCGGATTCATTTAACGAGGGCTGCAATGCTGCTCCAGTGCTTGTGGAGGTGGATGGGGCAGAGGTACCGGAAGGGCCAGATGAGGGGTCAGAGGGGTGGGGTCTACCGACATGGCCCTCGGTGGCGGACTCCTGAGAGATCGCTCCAGAGGGGTCCAAGGTAGATGCAGGTGCCCGATGACTAGAGAAGGTCCTGTGAAATAGAGAAAAAAAATAATTAATATATTGATAGGGGAAAAGCCCTGACTGAAACCAAAACAAGTTATACAGGTAAAAAATTGGTAATTGAATGGGCTGTTGAATACTTACATTCTATTGAGCATACTTTGTCTCAGGAACGACAGGGCACGGCTATATTTGTATCGGTGCCTTCGCCGTCCTGATGAGCCACTCGGGGCCTGCATCTCCACGTTAAACTCCCTCTTGAAGCGATCCCTGAGTGACCGCCACCGCTTCCTAACCCTTTCACCTGTAAAGACAAGAATAAAAGCAAATGTTATTATAACACATTACATTAATTTCAAAACATAACTGATAAGTGAATACTTACATTCTTGACTCTGCTGCCTTGGGTCAAGATCCTCCCACCTCGGCAAAACGTTACGGCTAACTTCCTCCCAGAGCCGACGGGTGACGTGTGTCTGAATGCCAGCAGTGACCCATATTCCACAGCGGCTCCCGCTCGCGGACCTCCTCGATGAGTTGCTCTACATCTATTCCGGTGATGTCCTCAACATCCGAGTCGGGAGCACGCTGTGAAAACTGAAAATAAAACAGACAAAACAAAAAATTAATACACTGAAACCAATAACTACAGCGGAAAAAAAAAAAATAAAAAAATAAAAATTACTCACTGCTGGCTGACCGCGGCGGCGACCACGTCGACTCCGGGAGCGGATGGGAGGATCCTCCAGGCGTTGGCCTGAATGTGCAGCAGGCTATTAACAAAAGAAAAAGAGTTATCTGTTATATAAGCATGTTTTATGTGTACAGTGATGTATGATGATCTGTTTTGTGTTGGGTGCACGGTGATGTGTGAAGCAACTGTTTCAACTCAACTTACACTCTGTGCGCCCACTCCTGGCATTTCTCCACCCATCTCGTCCCCTTCTGAGAGCCCCTCGGCTGCTATAGCTTCCTGTGAAAACATAATGAATGCATATAGTGATTAACTAAAATTTTAACTATAACACCAAAAAAAATTTAAAAACGTTTTAACTGACCGCTACACGCTGTCTCTCTAGAGGAGGGCTATCAGAAGAGGACATTCTTGCTGTGGTCCCTGTTGGCTCTGTAAGTAAAAAGACACTTGTAATCTGCTATACACATTGAATTGGCAGATTTAGGGTCTTCAAAACTTACATCTGGAAATTGCCTTTCTGTGTATGAACGATGTGGTGGTCCCTTATGGCTGTCAGAGGTGGCTGTGGTCCCTTGTGGCTGGCAGAGGTGGCTGTGGTCCCTTGTGGCTGGCAGAGGTGGCTGTGGTCCCTTGAGGGTGGCAGAGGTGGCTTTGGTCCCTGTTGGCTCTGTAAGTAAAAAGACACTTGTAATCTGCTATACACATTGAATTGGCAGATTTAGGGTCTTCAAAACTTACATCTGGAAATTGCCTTGCTGTGTATGAACGATGTGGTGGTCCTTTGTGGCTGGCAGAGGTGGCTGTGGTCCCTTGTGGCTGGCAGAGGTGGCTGTGGTCCCTGGCGGCTCTGTAATTATAAAAAATTTATAGTTATACCCACCCCCAAACTCATCTAAATTATTTAATAACCACCCTGCTCAAAGTATGTGGGCAATGATCATGCAGGCCAACACCAACAGAGAAACAAACCCCCCCCCAAAATAGATCCAAGGCTCACCAGTTAGAGCTGGATTCCCTACTTCAATAGTATGTGCAAGCTGTAAAACCATTTCCCCACCCCCTCCCAAAAAATAAAACCTCTTGGAAAATAGAAATGCCTACACACCAGTTCAAAATGTATAGATCACATGTGATTTGAAAAGATCCCTTTAAAAATAACTTTAAAATAAAATTCCCTTTAAAAAAGTTTAGATTACCTTTATCTTAAAAAATGAACCCTGAACCAACACAGTATTGCATGTGTGGCCATTTCTACATACACGAGTTTTTTTTTAAATTTACCTTTATGAAATGATACTACTGACATTTTTTACAAAATTTTTATTACTTCTGTCTTAATTTTTTTTTTTTTTTTTACCATTACAATAGGAGCTAAAATGCTCTTTATTTTAAATACAAGTACATCAACTGGTAATGTTTTCAATTTAAAAAAAAAAAATTTTGAAACACACACGCAAGACACACTCACACACTGAAACCACATGCTGCACACACCACACTACTTTGTAAATACATCACTGAAAAAAAAATGCATGTGAAATTACTGCACGGGAGTACACGAACACATGCACCCGCAATCACCCAGACACATGCACTAAGCACACAGGTGCAGGCGTAACGCACGCGAACACAAAAAGGACAACAGCCGTACACAAACACACACAGATGCGCACACACAAAAGCACACGGCCAAACAAAAAGACGCACACAGACACACAGACAACACACATGCACCAACACACATACGCCAAAATGGCAGGAATCAGGCTGGAGCTGGACGCTGGCTGTATTCACAATGGAAGGCCTCATGCTGGAGCTGGACTCTGGAACGCTGGCTGTTGAAGGACGATGGCAGACCTCTGCTGTATTCAGGTTTAGCTCTGGCTGTATTCAGTACAGACACAAACACATGCACTCACACACACAGACACACACAAAAATGGCAGTTTTAATACTCACACTGGCTGGAGAGCTGTGACTTGAGGTTATATAGCTTGCAGGCCTCTGGACGCTGGCAGAGTGGGCAGATGCTGGCAGACTGGGCAGATGCTGGCAGACTGGGCAGATGGTGGCAGGCTGGGCAGATGGTGGCAGGCTGGGCAGATGCTGGCAGGTGTTGTGAATTCTGCTCTTGGGTTCCCTCCGGTGGTTGTTGGTGGTAGCGCAGTTGTCTCTGGGTTGTAATCCAGGGCAGGTGTTTCTGCTGATTGCAGCTCTATTAGGTATTTAGGTGTGGCCGCTAGGTGGCAGTATGGTAAAAGAAATGTATTCCTAGGTGAGACAGCCTCGCAAGAGGACGGAGGAAAACACAAATGAAACCACGGCCAAAATAAGTGTTTTACCTGATGGTAGATAGGAGTGGGTGCGGATGAACTGGGAAGTCCGGTCACCTCCTGTGCCCGACGAGCGCCGTTTCGCCTTTCGGCTTCTTCCAAATCAGGAGGGGCAATCTTGCAAGGCTGTCTCACCTAGGAATACATTTCTTTTACCATACTGCCACCTAGCGGCCAATTCTTTTCATGGTTCTAGCATTACGCTCCTTCTATGCACAGCAATTCATGCTATTAGCAAATACCATCTCTCTCCATCACCATTCCAAATCTATTTAGAGCCATTTTTCATTATTAATATATATTTTTTTCTGATGTACTAGATTTAGCTGGGTGCACAGATATATTACCATCTGCTTATTATTCAGGTATACCCTTATTTAAATCATCAGACCGCTATATGGTATTTCTAAAGAGACGCTGATTCTGTCCATCCACATAGACTGGTCTTTATTTTCCTTTTCACTCCATAGGGTTACTGATTAAAGCATTTTAATACGTTATACGTATATTCAATTTATAACTATACATCATAACTGGGAACTTGTGGGTCACCCCCTGTTTGTATTTTGGAGGTCCTTCCCCTACATCATCCTGTCTTTTTATTAAAAAATTGTAAATCTTTTAAAACTATATGTTAATAAAGCTTTCTTTTTTATTATTGTTTCTTAACGTGTCACTTCATACCTTAAATAGGTAATTTAATTATGCATCAGCCAAGATAAGTGTCTGGTTTATTTTCCTGCAGCACACATGCAGTGTGCTTTTCAGTTCAGAACAATTCATTGTTTTGTCTTGTCCAGCTTAGACTTGTTTGGATTTTTTCAGTCATGCTGGATTCTCTGGAGATGCAGATATACATTCTATGTCTTTAGTTAGAAGTGTAATTTTTGTATTTTCTGCTGTGGATATTTTCAGAGTTTTAATACTGACCGCTTAGTACTCTGTCCTATCCTTTACTATTTAGCTAGAAGTGCCTCTTTTGCTAAATCCTGTTTTCAGCCTGTGTGTGTCTTTACTCTTATATTCACCGTCAATATTTGTGGGGGGCTGCCTATCCTTTGGGGTTTCTGCTCTGAGGCAAGATAGAATTCCCATTTCCATCTATAGGGTTATTTAGTCCTCCGGCTGTGTCGAGGTGTCTAGGATGTGTTAGGTACACCCCATGGCTACTTCTAGTTGCGGTGTCAGTTTAGGGTTGCGGTCTGTACAGGTACCACCTTCTCCAGAGAAGGTCTCATGCGGCTCCAAGGCCACCGGATCATAACAGGCAGGCTCTCTTCAGGCTGGAGTCTTGGAGTCTTGCTGGCAGGCTTCTTGCTTCTTGAAAAGTAGCTGGCACATTTGGGTTTGAAGGCCCAGGCCTGGTTTATATAGATTTGGGGGTGTCTGGTGAATTGGCAACAAAATCCTGCTTCCGAGCATGCTCAGTGGAAAAAAACGTATTGCAGCGCTGCATTGCATCGTACGACATGTCCCGACGCATCCGCCGCTCATAGGCTTCCATTGTAGCCAACGACGCATGCCGCAGGATACGTCGCGACACGTTTTCCCGGCGCAGACAAAAAACGTTACAATCAACGTTTATTCCAGACGACGTGTCGCCAAATTTCGACGCAACCGTTGCACACAACGCATGACAATGCGTCGCGATGCATCGCCAATACAAGTCTATGGGAAAAAAACGCATCCTGCGGGAGATTTTGCAGGATGCGTTTTTTCAAAAAACAACGCTTTTAGACGTCCGCCGAACAACGCTAGTGTGAAAGAGGCCTTAGACGCACTTTTTCCACACAAAAATTGTGTGGAAAGTTGGGGGTGCGTCTTATAGTGCGAACACATGCTTACGGTTGGTTGTGGCAGTGGTGTGGTGTGGCGGCAGCAGAGGTGAGGCGATACTGAGGCACGGTGGGTGGTACGGCGTGCACTTGAGCAGGGTGCCTTCCTCAGGTGAGGTGATGCCGCAGCCTGGTGTCCATGGAGAGCAAAGCCAGGTGAATCACGGGTTTCTCGGTGGTGGCTGCTATCTTCCTGAGGCCGCGCGTGCGCAGATTAAGTTCTCTGCTTCCCTGGGCTTCAGGAAAATGGCCTCGGGAAGCCACACGTGCGCAGATTGAGATCGCAGTGGGCATTTTCCTGAAGACGAGTTCGCAGATTGAGATCTCGACTTCAGGAAACTGGCCGCCGCGATCTCAATCTGCACACGTGCGGCCTCCTGAAGCCATTTTCCTGAAGCCCCGGGAAACATGTGATTAACCTGGCTCTGCTGCTCGCCTTGGACACCGGGCCATCACCTCACCTGAGGAAGGGACCCTGCTCAGGTGCACACTGTACCGCCCACCGCGCCTCAGCATCACCCCACCTCTACCGCCGCAACCCCCGTGGACACCAGGCCACGGCATCGGCCACCTTAGCAGGAAGGGACCCTGCTAACGTGCACTCCCCACAACACTCACCGAACATCAACACCGCCGACACTGGAGCGGATTTATCCTAAGGGACCATGCCTCCTGTGACCCTGCTGTACCACCGCCAGCCCTCAGGTAAGAAACCTTAAATTCAGACAATAAGATGGACCCCCATCTTATAAAAATCTTTTTCTGCTATTTTCACCCCAAAATTTGGGGTGCGTCTTATGGTCCGGTGCGTCTTATAGTCCAAAAAAAATACGGTAAATGATATTTCTAAAAAGGAAAAATTAAAACCAACAACATAACATAGGACATGCCACAGAGTGCCCAGTAAGAGGAATCTCAGTCTAGTCAGTTTCAGGAACCGTGGAATACCATTAACCCCTTTAGCCCGAACATGGTTTGCATGTCAATGTAATATTTCTTCCGTATGACTTGCGTTTATTTGTTAAAAAAAATGGAAATTTGGCAAAAATGTTGAAAATTTTGCAATTTTCCAAATTTTAATTTTCATGCCCTTAAATCACACAGATATGTCACACAAAATAGTTAATAAATAGCATTTCCCACATGTCTACCTTACATCAGCACAATTATCAAATCATTTTTGTTGTTGTTAGGATGTTATAAGGGTTAAAAGTTAACCAGCGATTTTTCATTTTTCCAACAAAATTTACAAACAATTTTTTTAGGGATCACATCACATTTGAACTCACTTTGAAGTTTCAATATAGAAGATACCCAAAAGTGACGCCATTCTAAAAATTGCACCCCTCAGGGTGTTCAAAACCACATTCAGGAAGCTTATTGACCCTTCTGGTGCTTCACAGGAATTTTTGGAATGTAGAAGAAAAATTAACATTTAACTTTTTTCACGAAAAAATTAACTTCAGGGAAAAATATTTTTATGTTGACAAGGGTAAAAAGAAAAAAAAGACTCCAGAATTTGTTGTGTAATTACTCCTGAGCCTGCTGATACCCCATATGAGAGAGAAAACTACTGTTTGAACACACGGCAGAGCTCGGAAAGGAAGGAGCTTCATTTGACATTTTGAATGCAAAGTTTGCTGGAACAATTGGCGGACGCCATGCCTCGTTTGGAGAGCCTCTGACATGCCTAAACAGTGAAAATCCCCAAGTAACTCTGTTTTGGAAACTAGACCCCTCAGGGAACTGATCTAGATGTGTGGTGAGCACATTGAACACCCAGGTGCTTCACAGAACTCTATAGCGTTTAGCCATGAAAGTAAAAAAAAATCAAATTATCCCTACAAATATGTTTCAGCCCCAAATGTTGCATTTTCATAAGGGTTATTGCCATATATACTCGAGTATAAGCTGACCTGAGTATAAGCCAAGGCACCTACTTTTGCCACGGAAAACTGGGTAAGCTTATTGACTTGAGTTTATACTCAAGCTGGGTATGCATTGTCCCCTCATCCCTGTCCTGCTATGCATGGCTCCCCCTTCCCTGTCTGGTATGAATGCCTCCCCATCCCTGTCTGCATGCCTACCCTTTCTCTGTCCTGGTATGAATGCCTCCCTGTCTGTGCCCCTGTCTGCATGCCTCCCCCGTTCTGTCCCTGTATGCATGCCTCCCCCTTCCCTGTCCTGGTATGAATGCCTCCCCCGTTCTGACCCCGTATGCATGCCTCCCAGTTCCGTCCTTGTATGCATGCCTCCTTATTCCCTATCCCTGTGTGCATGTTTCCTAGTGAAAAAACAAAACAAAACATCATCTACCTGTGCGCCCTCGGTTCTGACATTGCATCTCGATCCGGCCTCCGGCACCTGCCTCCAGCTCTTCCTGTGCTCAGCGGTCACGTGGTACCACTCATTTAGGAGAGACTTGGGAGGAACCGATCGCTATTTGCGTCCTGGAGCGCAGATGTTCCTAGAACAATTTGCAGACTCCATATACAGAGCCCCTAATTGCTAGAAGAGCAGAATCCCCCCTCAAGTGACCCCATTTTTGAAATAATACCCCTTGGGGAATTTATCTACAGGTGTAGTGACAATTTTTACTCCATGGGTATTTTCCAGAAGCAAGCAGCAATGAATGTTGTCAAGTGAAAATTGCAAAGTGCCCAGTACGCTGTAGTGACCAGTACATTGCAGTCACCAGTACGTTATGCCTAGCCTATGCTTCTTGAGGCATGCACCCGTAAGTTAGACAGGCTCTCATCGCTTCAGAAATGCCAAACGTGGATGCTATATGTGGTTTAGATACATTATGAGGCTCAGCAGGGAGGGGAGGGCATTTGAATCTTTGGAGCGGAGAATGTGCTGAACTTCTTTTGGGGAGTAAGGAGCCATTTTGCTTTTCCAGGGCCTTTGTGCTACCAGTAACATGGCAGCCCTCTATATTTCCGTTAACAGATGACAGACCTAAGTGAGTGCTTGCTTTGTTTGTGGATTGAGTTGAACCTTTTATTGGGAAAACTTTACATAACGTTTGGTATCACATTTATCCGGCTCTCTACGCTGACCGCTTACATTGGGGTTTCCATCTTAATCTCTGAGTGACATGATTCAGTGGAAACCCCCAAGGGATCTATTCACTATAATGAGGCAGCAGAGTTACTCTGGACTCTTTTTGGCCTCTGTTCAGCTGTGTTCTTTTCAGAATTGCACAAAACTGTGGCCGACGGTACTTTTATGCAATTCTAAAAAGACGGACACCGCCGGATCACAGGTCGGACGGCGTCCACATTACCTCCATCTGCCTCATTATAGGGAACCTTCTGCCAGAGGTTCTGTCTGAATTAGGTATTTTAGAGATTTATGCGGAAACCCTGATGCAAGCGCTCAGCGCAGAGTGCAGGATAAATGTGTGCCGAGCCTTACTGCGATCTTTGGGAGGCAGAATGAAAAAATCAACAGTAGGAGTTTTATTTATTTTTTATGCCGTTCCTCGTGTGGTATAAGTGACTAGGCGAATTTATTCTTCGGGTCAGTGTGATTACAGTGATACCAGATTTGTATCGGGTTTTTATGTTTGGCTGCTGTCACACACAAGTACGCTTTTTATTGCAAAAAATAGTTTTTGTATCACCATATTTTGAGAGCTATAATTACTCCATATTTTGGCCCACTTAGTCATATGAGGGATTGTTTTTTGTGGGACAAGTTGGTGTTTTTATTGGTACCATTTTCGTGCTCATGACATTTTTTGATCGCTTTCTATTCCGATTTTGGGAGGCAGAATGAACAAAAACCAGCAATTCAGAAATTTTCTTTTGGGGGGGTTTATGCCATTCCATGTGTTGTTAAATTCATAAGTCATTTTTATTCTTCGGGTCAGCATGATTACAGCGATACCTCACTTACATAGCTTTTTATGTTTTGGCGCTTTTACACAATAAAAACTATTTTACAGAAATAATAATAATTTTAGCATTGCTTTACTCTGAGAGCTATAACTTTTTTATTTTTCCACCGATAGAGCTGTATGATGGCTTGCTTTTTGCGGGACAAGATGACATTTTCAGCGGTACCATGTTTATTTATATCTGTCTTTTTTATTGCTTGTTTTGTTTTCCACTTTTTGTTCGTCGGTATGATGATAAAGCATTGTTTTTTACTTGTTTTTTATTTATTTTTTATGGTGTTCACTACAGGGGTTAACTAGTGGGACAGTTTTATAAGTCGAGTCATTGCAAACGTGGCAATACCAAATATGTGTACTTATTTTGTTTTTCATACAACTATTTATTGATATAATATCTTTAGATTTTTTATTTTTTATTATTTTGGTTTTTTTTTAAATGTTTACAATTATTTTTTTTTTTAAATTCACTTTTTTAAAAAACTTTTTTACTTTGTGCCACTATGAAACTATAATTTTTTGCAGGCTGATCGCTTGTGCAGCATGGGGATGCAGCATCCCAGTGCTGTTAAAACTTTCAGCTCTGCATTGACAGAGAAAGTTGCTCATCATGCACTGTGCATGATCAAGAAACTTTCCTAGCTCTGATGACCCGCAGGGACTTATTATTAATTGTCAGAAAGGGGTTAAATATGTTATTACAGACATAAGGAAAATATGCCAACAGATTATATCCAAAAACAAAAGTCTAGTGACTGTATATTTAATATGTTGTTTTTTTCACATAGCAATAGAATTTACTCTATATATCTTATGTGTATGGGTGTCAGAATACACTACGTTAGAATTTTTTTCACTTTTTACAATAGAGTGGGATTACTATGCTTAAGTACAAAAACAACATATTAAATATATAGTCACTAGACTTTGATTTTTGGATATAAAGGTTGACATTTTCTCCTTATATCCACATTAACATATTTCATGGCATTCCACTGTTCCTGAAACTGACTAGACTGAGGTTCCCCTCTACTGGGCACTCTGTGAAGTCCTATGTTGTTGTTTTTTTAAATTATAAAAATTATTTAATTAAAGAGAAGTTTACATTTATCATATGGTTCTCTTTTATCTGCAAAAAAGGGATGTAACTCAGAATTTTTTTGGAAATTACTGTTAGAAGTGCCCTAGTTAGAACTGGACACCTTTGGATGAAATAACATTGTCACTACTGATAGCATGTGTCGATACCTGCAGCCCATTCATGTTGCACAGCTAGTCCAGCTCCTTCAGGATGGAACATCCATACATGCCATTTCTAGATTTAAAGTATCTTCAACCACAATATTGGTGGAGAACTAGATAAAGACGTAGAAGGGCATCCACCCACCAGCTGGACTGGTATCTGCTTCTTGATGCAAGGAGGTAAAGAAGGAGCACTACCATAGCCCTACAAAATTACCTCCAGTGGGTTACCAGTGTGCCTGTTTCTGACCAAACTTGAAGAAGCAAACTCAATGAGGGTGTCATGATAGCCCAATGACCTGTTGTGGTACCTGTGTTCACAGTCCAGCATTGTGCAGCTACTATTGATGCCCCATTTTCTTTCAGATAAGAGTAGATTCATAATGTACACATGTCACAGACTTAAAAGAGTACACTATGTTCCAAATTATTATGCAAATAGAATTAATTGTTATAAAGATTTAATTGTTTTGTTTTTCAAATAAATAAATTCATGGATGGTATTGTGTCTCAGGGCTCAATGATCACTGAAATCAATCTTAAACACGTGATAATTAGCTTTCCAGGTGATTCTAATTAAAGGAAAACTACTTAAAAATGATGTTCCACATTAATAAGCAGGCCACAGGTTTCAAGCAATATGGGAAATAAAAAGGATCTCTCTGCTGCTGAAAAGCATTAAATAGTGCACTGCCTTGAACAAGGTATGAAAACAGATATTTCACGAAAACTTAAGAGTGATCATCATACTGTGAAGAGATTTGTGACTGAAACAGAGCACATACAGAGTTCATGCAGATAAAGGCATAATGAGGAAGGTTTCTGCCAGACAAATTCATTGGATTAAGAGAGCAGCTGCCAAAATGCCATTGCAAAGCAGCAAACAGTTATTTGAGGCTGCTGGTGCCTCTAGAGTCCCTTGAACCTCAAGGTGTAGGATCCTTCAAAGGCTTGCTGTGGTGCATAAACCTACTATTCGGCCACCCCTAAACAGTATTCACAAGCAGCAACGGCTGCAGACATACATGAACTCTAATTTTCAAGCAGTCTTGTTTACTGATGAGTGTCGAGCAACCCTGGATGGTCCAGATGGATGGAGTAGTGCATGGTTGGTCGATGGCCACCATGTCCCAACAAGGCTGCGATGTCAGCAAGGAAGTGGAGTCATGTTTTGGGCCAGAATCATGGGGAAACAGCTGGTAGGGCCCTTTAAGGTTCCTGAAGGTGTGAAAATGACCTCTGCAAAGTATATAGAGTTTCTGACTGACAACTTTCTTCCACGGTATAAAAAGCAGAAATGTGCTTTCAGGAGCAAAATCATCTTCATGCATGACAATGCACCATCTCATACTGCAAAGAATACCTCTGAGTCATTGGCTGCTATGGGCATAAAAGGAGATAAACTCATCGTGTGGCCACCATCTTCCCCTGACCACAACCCTATAGAGAACCTTTGGAGTATCATCAAGCAAAAGATCTATGAGGCAGTTCACATCAAAACAGCAGCTCTGGGAGGCTATTCTGACTTCATGCAAAGAAATACAAGCAGAAACTCTCCAAAAACTCACAAGTTCAATGGATACAAGAATTGTGAAGGTGATATCAAAGAAGGGTTCCTTTGTTAACATGTAACTTGGCCTGTTAGAATGTTTTGAAGTTAAATAGCTTTTTTGTTCAGTGAATGTGACCTCCTAATGCTGCAAATTCCACAAATGAGCATTTTCAGTTCTTTAAAACATATCAAATATTTAGAAATTCTACTATGCCTAATAATTTGGAACAGTGCATTTTGAGTTTTGATTCACTTTGAAGATTATACTGTTATCATTGGGAGGTTTCTTCAATAAAATTCGATGTATACTCTAACGGGTAATGACTTTTATTAGACTGACTGTCATTTGCACCGACCGTTTAGGAAAATCCTGAGAAAAATGTCATTTGCATAATAATTTGGAATATGGTTTTTGGAGATGTTGTGGTGGACATTAGGCTGCATTCAACATCAGCATGTATCCATGACCATTTTGAAGGTAGCTTAGCGTTGGTCTGGAAGAATATGCTTGGAGGCCTGCAAAATGACTACTGAGAAAATGAAATCCTGAAAGTCATTGTTAAACATTATACTGGTGCAGTGAGCCCTGGGTTCCTCTTGGTGCAGGAGAGTGCCCGTCGTCATGTTTCTAAACTGTGCATGTAGGTTCTGGATGGCAAAGGCATTGATAGCATGGACTGAACCTCACTTTCCCCAGACCTAAATTCAATTAAAAACCTCAGGAACATTATGTATCAATTCATACAGTAGCATAACTTGAGTGCGATAGTCCCAGGTGGAATTTATGAACCTGGACAACCCCCCCCCCCTGCATGTTAGTGAGATGTATGGGCTGTTGTAGGTTTCTGAATCAAAGGACATAAGTTGCAGCTCCTCCCCCATTATGTACTAAAGTCCCCCATCTTGGTCTCCTTCCTGGTATATATGCCCACATCCTGGGCCCATCCTAGTATATATGTCTCCTATTCTAGATCCATCCTGGTATATATGTCCCTCAATTGTGGAAAAAAAAATAAAAACAGCACCAAATAACTTAAGACATACCTTTTCAAGCTTACTCGGCGGACCAGCAGTGTACTGCTTGCAAAATCCCAGGCGCAACCCCTGAAACGATCAGCATCATACAAAGTCCAGGCCAAAAAGGAAAAAATAGGTGGCACTCCATGATGCAGTAAAACAATCCTTTATTTAATGCAAGTAGTACATGAATACAACGGAGAAGGGGCAGCAAAGGACAGCGGCCGTTTCGCATTGATCAGATGCTTCTACGAGTCTAGGTATGGAGCGCAGCCACTGGCCAGCAACATGTATTGCAGCGCATAGACCAGACGGGTCTGTGCACCGCAATACATTTTAGCTGAATGTGCATCCAAGGATGGACATTCAGTTGAAGTTTCCCTGGCGTCAGCAGGCCACCCGCAATGGCGCAGGTCGCAACTGTGTGCATCTGATGTCACTAAGTAGCGCCACAGACTGCCTGGGAAACCAATGATACCCCATTTCGGGACTGGATGGAGATGACCCAGGACATAATTTTCCATCTCATTGACATCCGTATGTGATATGAATTTATTTATTGGGTGATTTTGAAACCAGCTCTCTCAATTGGTTGATTTTGATCTCCATTGACCGATGACACCTCATTTTGCTGTCAACTAATTACACAATTCATATCAATAAAGATTTTCAATTTGCATTTTTTAAATTATGGAGATCCAATATGTGATTTAACTGTTCCCTTAATTTTTTTGAGTACTGTATTTTAAGTGGGTAAAGTCTTAGTAATGCCAATGAATGATTGGAAGTTTCAAGCCCACTAAGTGTTCCTCTCTTTTTGAAGATGAAATGACTTCAAGAAACATGTTTACAATAAGAAAGATCAACCAGATTTTGTGGTCTAAAAGGGCCACCAACACATAAGACCAAGGGATATTTTGATATCTGTCTATTAAGGCATTATTAACAAAAGACTGACCGTTCCTTCCAAACAGAAAACTGGTGTGTACAGGTGCATACTAAGAGTAGCCATCTCTATACATAACTAACAAAATTCTACTCTGTAGTGCTATAGTATGTACACATCCTTTTTGGTAGAGCATTGAACAGCAAGGTGGATTGTTGCTGAAGGGGAGAAAAAAAAAAATCTTTAAATCTTCAGCTTAGCGAGTGTGAGCGAGCTGAGTGTGACCTGAGCGTAAGTGTGAACGGCAGTAAGTGTAACTTGTGATTCAGTGACTTTGGATTCAGGGAGTTTCCAAGGGAGGAATTACTGAATTGCTGTCTGTATTTTATTAATACTTTGTATTTATTTTTATTTAACGTTTCTGTCTGGTGCAATCCCCATTAGGAAATGTGCTCCACTATTGTTAATGCCATCCAGTGCATATCTTGCCACATGTATGCAGTCCTTGATCAGCCGGTCGAGGGTGCATACTGCTGTGCAAGATGTGAGAACGTTGAGCATTTGGAAGCCCAGATTCTGGATCTAAATGTGCAGCTGGCAACACTGAGATCCATAGACAATATGGAGAGGAGTCTTCTGCTCACTGAGCAGACGCTCAATGTGATAGATGAGGGGGGGGGGGTGGCAGGATGGAGCTGCAGGACAGTGAAGTAGCTAGCTGGGTGACATTCAGAAAGCGGGGAAGAGTGCCAGGGAGGCTAGTCCTGATCTGGCACACCCCAATAAGTTTGCTAAGTTGGCAGATGAAGGGGGTGCCAGTACAGGGGTAGGACTGCTGCAGCCAGGCATGTCCTCTGATAGCCGGAGGAGTGACTGCTACAGTAAGGAGGGAAATGGGAGAGCAGTACAGGCCAGACAGGTGCTGGTAGTGGGGGACTCAATTATTAGGGGAACAGATAGGGCAATCTGTCACAAAGACAGGGATCGTCGGACGGTGTGCTGCCTACCTGGCGCTCGAGTCTGACACATCGCTGATCGGGTGGACAGATTACTGGGAGGGGCTGGTGAGGACCCAGCGGTCATGGTGCACATTGGCACAAATGACAAAGTTAGAGGTAGGTGGAAGGTCCTTAAAAATGATTTCAGGGAATTAGGCTGCAAGCTGAAAGCAAGGACCTCCAACATGGTATTTTCCGAAATACTGCCTGTACCACGTGCCACGCCAGAGAGGCAACGGGAGATTAGGGAGGTTAATAAGTGGCTCAAGAATTGGTGTAGGAAGGAGGGTTTTGGGTTCCTGCAGAACTGGGCCGACTTCTCAGTTGGCTACAGGCTCTACGCTAGGGACGGGCTGCACCTCAATAGGGAAGGTGCAGCTGTGCTGGGGGAGAAAATGGCTAGAAGGTTGGAGGAGTGTTTAAACTAGGGATTGGGGGGAGGGTATTCAATTTATAGGAGGGGAAGATAGGGCAGATAGAGACCTGGACACAAATAAGGAAGTTGAGGGTGGCGGTGGCATGGGGGGTGGGGTTAGAACAGTTAACAATTTAAGAAAGAATAGAGGTACAAAGAGGAACATCAAGTGCATGTATACTAATGCCAGAAGCCTCGCCAACAAAATGGATGAATTAGAATTAATGTTGTTGGAGCATAATTATGACATGGTGGGGATATCTGAAACATGGCTGGATGAGAGCCATGACTGGGCTGTTAACTTGCAGGGCTATAGCCTTTTCAGAAATGACCGTACAGATAAGCGAGGGGGTGGGGTGTGTCTATATGTAAAATCGTCCTTAAAACCCATCCGGCGTGAGAATATAGGTGAATTTAATAAAAATGTAGAGTCCCTGTGGGTGGAGATAAGGGGAGGGGGAAAAATAATAAATTACTGATAGGGGTTTGTTATAAATCTCCAAAAATAATGGAAGCAATGGAGAATATCCTCATAAAGCAAATAGATGAAGCTGCGACTCAAGGAGAAGTCATTATTATGGGGGACTTCAACTACCCTGAAATAGATTGGGGAACAGAAACCTGCAGTTCCAGCAAAGGTAATCAGTTTTTGACAACTATGAGAGACAATTACCTTTCACAACAGGTTCAGGACCCAACAAGGAGGGGAGCACTGCTAGACCTAATATTAACCAACCGGCCAGACCGCATATCAAATATAAGGGTTGGGGGTCACTTGGGGAATAGTGATCACAAAATAATAAGTTTTCGTGTATCCTTTAATAAGATGTGTAGTAGAGGGGTGACAAGGAAACTAAACTTCAGGAGGGCAAATTTCCAACGGATGAGAGATGATCTTGGTGCAATTAACTGGGACGATATCCTCAGACATAAAAATACACAAAGAAAATGGGAGACGTTTATTAGCATCCTGGATAGGACCTGTGCACAGTATATACCGTATGGGAATAAACATACTAGAAATAGGAGGAAACCAATATGGCTAAATAGAGCTGTAAGGGGCGCAATAAGGGACAAAAAGAAAGCATTTAGAGAATTAAAGGAAGTAGGTAGTGAGGAGGCATTAAATAAATACAGAAAATTAAATAAATTCTGTAAAAAGCAAATCAAGGCAGCAAAAATTGAGACAGGGAGACTCATTGCCAGAGAGAGTAAAAATAATCCCAAAATATTCTTTAACTACATAAATAGTAAGAAACTAAAAAATGTAAGTGTTGGCCCCCTTAAAAATAGACTGGGGGGAAATGGTGGATGAGGATGAGGAAAAAGCCAATATGCTAAATGACTTTTTTTCATCAGTATTTACACAAGAAAAGCCCATGGCAGACAATATGATCAGTGATAACAAAAATTCCCCATTAAGTGTCACCTGCTTAACCCAGCAGGAAGTACGGCGGCGTCTAAAAATCACTAAAATTGACAAATCTCCGGGCCCGGATGGGATCCACCCCCGAGTACTGCAGGAACTAAGTACAGTCATTGATAGACCATTATTTTTAATCTTTAAAGAGTCCATAATAACAGGGTCTGTACCACAGGACTGGCGTATAGCAAATGTGGTGCCAATATTCAAAAAGGGGACAAAAACTGAACTCGGAAATTATAGGCCAGTAAGCTTAACCTCTACTGTGGGTAAAATCCTGGAGGGCATTCTAAGGGATGCTATGCTGGAGTATCTGAAGAGGAATAACCTCATGTCCCAGTATCAGCACGGGTTTACTAGGGACCGTTCATGTCAGACTAATTTGATCAGCTTCTATGAAGAGGTAAGTTCCGGACTGGACCAAGGGAACCCAGTAGATGTAGTGTATATGGACTTTACAAAAGCTGTTGAAACGGTGCCACACAAAAGGTTGATACATAAAATGAGAATAATGGGGATAGGGGAAAATATGTGTAAGTGGGTTGAGAGCTGGCTCAGGGATAGGAAACAAAGGGTGGTTATTAATGGAGCACACTCGGACTGGGTCACGGTTAGCAGTGAGGTACCACAGGGGTCAGTATTGGGCCCTCTTCTTTTTAACATATTTATTAATGACCTTGTAGGGGGCATTCAGAGTAGAATTTCAATATTTGCAGATGACACTAAGCTCCGCAGGGTAATCAATACAGGGGAGGACAATTTTATATTACAGGATCATTTATGTAAACTAGAAGCTTGGGCTGATAAATGGCAAATGTAAGGTCATGCACTTGGGTAGAAGTAATAAGATGTATAACTATGTGCTTAATTCTAAAACTCTGGGCAAAACCGTCAATGAAAAAGAACTGGGTGTATGGGTGGATGACAAACTCATAATCAGTGGCCAGTGTCAGGCAGCTGCTACAAAGGCAAATAAAATAATGGGATGTATTAACCCCTTTCTGACATCTGACCTCCTATCCCGTCGAGGTGGGGTGGGCCCGTATGACCACCGACGGGATAGTACGTCATACGCGATCGGCCGCGCTCACGGGGGGAGCGTGGCCGATCGCGGCCGGGTGTCAGCTGCATATCGCAGCTGACATCCGGCACTATGTGCCAGGAGCGGTCACGGACCGCCCCCGGCACATTAACCCCCGGCACACCGCGATCAAACATGATCGCGGTGTACCGGCGGTATAGGGAAGCATCGCGCAGGGAGGGGGCTCCCTGCGGGCTTCCCTGAGACCCCCGGAGCAACGCGATGTGATCGCGTTGCTCCGAGGGTCTCCTACCTCCCTCCTCGCCGCAGGTCCCGGATCCAAGATGGCCGCGGCATCCGGGTCCTGCAGGGAGGGAGGTGGCTTACCGAGTGTCTGCTCAGAGCAGACACTTGGTAAGCCTGCAGCCCTGCACAGCAGATCGCAGATCTGGCAGAGTGCTGTGCACACTGCCAGATCAATGATCTGTGATGTCCCCCCTGGGACAAAGTAAAAAAGTTAAAAAAAAATTCCCCACATGTGTGTAAAAAAAAAAAAAAAAAAATATCCTAAATAAAGAAAAAAAAATATTATTCCCATAAATACATTTCTTTAGCTAAATAAAATAAAAAAACAATAAAAGTACACATATTTAGTATCGCCGCGTCCGTAACGACCCAACCTATAAAATTGCCCCACTAGTTAACCCCTTCAGTAAACACCGTAAGGAAAAAAAAAAAAAAGCGAGGCAAAAAACAACGCTTTATTATCATACTGCCGAACAAAAAGTGGAATAACACGCGATCAAAAAGACTGATATAAATAACCATGGTACCGCTGAAAACGTCATCTTGTCCCGCAAAAAACGAGCCACCATACAGCATCATCAGCAAAAAAATAACAAAGTTATAGTCCTGAGAATAAAGCGATACCAAAATAATTATTTTTTCTATAAAATAGTTTTTATCGTATAAAAGCGCCAAAACATAAAAAAATGATATAAATGAGATATCGCTGTAATCGTACTGACCCGACGAATAAAACTGCTTTATCAATTTTACCAAACGTGGAACGGTATAAACGCCTCCCCCAAAAGAAATTCATGAATAGCTGGTTTTTGATCACTCTGCCTCACAAAAATCGGAATAAAAAGCGATCAAAAAATGTCACGTGTCCGAAAATGTTACCAATAAAAATGTCAACTCGTCCCGCAAAAAACAAGATCTCACATGACTCTGTGGACTCAAATATGGAAAAATTACAGCTCTCAAAATGTGGTAACGCAAAAAATATTTTTTGCAATGAAAAGCGTCTTTCAGTGTGTGACAGCTGCCAATCATAAAAATCCGCTAAATAACCCGCTATAAAAGTAAATCAAACCCCCCTTCATCACCCCCTTAGTTAGGGAAAAATAAAAAAATTAAAAAATGTATTTATTTCAATTTTCCCGTTAGGGTTAGGGTTAGGGCTAGAGTTAGGACTAGAGTTAGGTCTAGGTCTAGGGTTAGGGTTAGGGCAAGGGTTAGGGCTAGGGTTAGGGTTGGGGCTAGGGTTAGGGCTAGGGTTAGGGCTAGGGTTGGGGCTAGGGTTAGGGCTAGGGTTGGGGCTAGGGTTAGGGCTAGTGTTACGGCTAGTGTTAGGGCTAGTGATAGGGCTAGGGTTATTGCTAGGGCTAGGGTTGGGGCTAGGGTTGGGGCTACAGTCAGGGTTGGGGCTAAAGATAGGGTTAGGGTTTGGATTACATTTACGGTTGGGAATAGGGTTGGGTGTGTCTGGGTTAGAGGAGTGGTTAGGGTTACTGTTGGGATTAGGGTAAGGGGTGTGTTTGGATTAGGGTTTCAGTTATAATTGGGGGGTTTCCACTGTTTAGGCACATCAGGGGCTCTCCAAACGGGACATGCATCCGATCTGAATTCCAGCCAATTCTGCGTTGAAAAAGGAAAACAGTGCTCCTTCCCTTCAGAGCTCTCCCGTGTGCCCAAACAGGGGTTTACCCCAACATATGGGGTATCAGCGTACTCAGGACAAATTGGACATCATCTTTTGGGGTCCAATTTATCCTGCTACCCTTGGGAAAATACAAAACTGGGGGCCAAAAAATAAGTTTTGTGGGAAAAAAAGATTTTTTATTTTCACGGCTCTGCGTTATAAACTGTAGTGAAACACTTGGGGGTTCAAAGTTCTCACAACACATCTAGATAAGTTCCTTGGGGGGTCTAGTTTCCAATATGGGGTCACTTGTGGGGGATTTGTACTGTTTGGGTACATCAGGGGCTCTGCAAATGTAACGTGACGCCTGCAGACCAATCAATTTAAGTCTGCATTCCAAATGGCGCTCCTTCCCTTCCGAGCTCTGTCATGCGCCCAAACAGTGGTTCCCCCCCACATATGGGGTATCAGCGTACTCAGGACAAATAGCACAACAACGATTGGGGTCCAATTTATCCTGATACCCTTGTGAAAATACAAAACTGGGGGCTAAAAATCATTTTTGTGAAAAAAAAAAGAATTTTTATTTTCACGGCTCTGCGTTATAAACTGTAGTGAAACACTTGGGGGTTCAAAGCTATCAAAACACATCTAGATAAGTTCCTTAAGGGGTCTACTTTCCAAAATGGTGTCACTTGTGGGGGGTTTCAATGTTTAGGCACATCAGGGGCTTTCCAAACGCAACATGGCGTCCCATCTCAATTCCAGTCAATTTTGCATTGAAAAGTCAAATGGCGCTCCTTCCCTTCCGAGCTCTGCCCTGCGCCCAAACAATGGTTTACACCCACATATAGGGTATCAGCGTACTCAGGACAAATTGCACAACAATTTTTGGGGTCCAATTTCTTCTCTTACCCTTGGGAAAATAAAAAATTGGGGGCGAAAAGATCATTTTTGTGAAAAAATATGATTTTTTATTTTTACGGCTCTGCATTATAAACTTCTGTGAAGCACTTGTTGGGTCAAAGTGCTCACCACACATCTAGAAAAGATCCTTAGGGGGTCTACTTTCCAAAATGGTGTCACTTGTGGGGGGTTTCAATGTTTAGGCACATCAGGGGCTCTCCAAATGCAACATGGCGTCCCATCTCAATTCCAGTCAATTTTGCATTGAAAAGTCAAATGGCGCTCCTTCCCTTCCGAGCTCTGCCCTGCGCCCAAACAGTGGTTTACACCCACATATAGGGTATCAGCGTACTCAGGACAAATTGCACAACAATTTTTGGGGTCCAATTTCTTCTCTTACCCTTGGGAAAATAAAAAATTGGGGGCGAAAAGATAATTTTTGTGAAAAAATATGATTTTTTATTTTTACGGCTCTGCATTATAAACTTCTGTGAAGCACTTGTTGGGTCAAAGTGCTCACCACACATCTAGATAAGATCCTTAGGGGGTCTACTTTCCAAAATGGTGTCACTTGTGGGAGGTTTCAATGTTTAGGCACATCAGGGGCTCTCCAAATGCAACATGGCGCCCCATCTCAATTCCAGTCAATTTTGCATTGAAAAGTCAAATGGCGCTCCTTCCCTTCCGAGCTCTGCCCTGCGCCCAAACAATGGTTTACCCCCACATATGGGGTATCAGCGTACTCAGGACAAATTGTACAACAAATTTTGGGGTCTATTTTCTCCTGTTACCCTTGGTAAAATAAAATAAATTGGAGCTGAAATAAATTTTGTGTGAAAAAAAGTTAAATGTTTATTTTTATTTAAACATTCCAAAAATTCCTGTGAAACACCTGAAGGGTTAATAAACTTCTTGAAAGTGGTTTTGAGTACCTTGAGGGGTGCAGTTTTTAGAATGGTGTCACACTTGGGTATTTTCTATCATATAGACCCCTCAAAATGACTTCAAATGAGATGTGGTCCCTAAAAAAAAATGGTGTTGTAAAAATGAGAAATTGCTGGTCAAATTTAACCCTTATAACTCCGTCACAAAAAAAACAATTTTGGTTCCAAATTGTGCTGATGTAAAGTAGACATGTGGGAAATGTTACTTATTAAGTATTTTGCGTGACATATGTCTGTGATTTAAGGGCATAAAAATTCAAAGTTGGAAAATTGCGAAATTTTCAAAATTTTCGCCAAATATTCGTTTTTTTCACAAATAAACGCAAGTTATATCGAAGAAATTTTACCACTATCATGAAGTACAATATGTCACGAGAAAACAATGTCAGAATCGCCAAGATCCGTTGAAGCGTTCCAGAGTTATAACCTCATAAAGGGACAGTGGTCAGAATTGTAAAAATTGGCCCGGTCATTAACGTGCAAACCACCCTTGGGGGTGAAGGGGTTAAAAGAGGCATAGATGCTCATGAGGAGAACATAATTTTACCTCTATACAAGTCACTATTTCGACCACACTTAGAATACTGTGCACAGTTCTGGTCTCCGGTGTATGAGAAAGACATAGCTAAACTGGAGCGGGTGCAGAGAAGAGTGACCAAGGTTATTAGAGGACTGGGGGGTCTGCAATACCAAGATAGGTTATTACACTTGGGGCTATTTAGATTGGAAAAACGAAGACTAAGGGGTGATCTTATGTTAATGTATAAATATATGAGGGGACAGTACAAAGATCTTTCTGATGATCTTTTTAATCATAGACCTGAGACAGGGACAAGGGGGCATCCTCTATGTCTAGAGGAAAGAAGGTTTAAGCATAATAACAGACGCGGGTTCTTTACTGTAAGAGCAGTGAGACTATGGAACTCTCTGCCGTATGATGTTGTAATGAGTGATTCATTACTTAAATTTAAGAGGGGACTGGATGCCTTTCTTGAAAAGTATAATGTTACAGGGTATATACACTAGATTTCTTGATAGGGCGTTGATCCAGGGAACTAGTCTGACTGCTGTATGTGGAGTCGGGAAGGAATTTTTTCCCCAATGTGGAGCTTACTCTTTGCCACATGGTTTTTTTTTGCCTTCCTCTGGATCAACATGTTAGGGCATGTTAGGTTAGGCTATGGGTTGAACTAGATAGACTTAAAGTCTTCCTTCAACCTTAATAACTATGTAACATGAAATATGAGTTTTGAATTGCTTTACTGCTCTGCTCTGTTCCTTGGCATATCTTCCTCTTTGTTGGTTATACACTAGTATAGCTAGTTGTAATTTATTTGTTATATTGCTCTAGATAATAGTAAAAAAATAAGATACTTTGCATATAATTTGGCCAAGTCATGTATGCCCAGAAGTCAAGTACAAGGTGATCTCCTTTTGCTGGGGACCTATCCTAATGTGAAGAGAGGTCAGTTTTTTGTTACTTATACATAGGCTTTCCGACTAAAGGTACCTTCACATTAAGCGACGCTGCAGCAATAGCAACAACGATGCCGATCGCTGCAGCGTCGCTGTTTGATCGCTGGAGAGCTGTCACACAGACCGCTCTCCAGCGACCAACGATGCCAAGGTCCCTGGGTAACCAGGGTAAACATCGGGTTACTAAGCGCAGGGCCGCGCTTAGTAACCCGATGTTTACCCTGGTTACCAGCGTAAAATGTAAAAAAAAAAAAAGCACATACTCACATTCGCGTCCCCCGGCGTCCGCTTCCGGCACTGACTGAGCCCGGGCCTAACAGCAGAGCGGTGACGTCACCGCTGTGCTGTACTTTCACTTTCACTTTACGGCGCTCAGTCAGTGTGGGAAGCGGACGGCGGGGGACGTGAAGGTGAGTATGTACTGTTTGTTTTTTTTACATTTTACTCTGGTAACCAGGGTAAACATCGGGTTACTAAGCGCGGCCCTGCGCTTAGTAACCCGATATTTACCCTGGTTACCATTGTAAAACATCGCTGGTATCATTGCTTTTGGTGTCAAATACGACGATAAACGCCGGTCTGATGACCAAATAAAGTTCTGAACTTTGTTCAACGACCAGCGATATCACAGCAGGATCCTGATCGCTGCTGCGTGTCAAACTAAACGATATCGCTAGCCAGGACGCTGCAACGTCACGGATCGCTAGCGATATCGTTTAGTGTGAAGGTACCTTTAGCCATTCACCCATCAGTTCCTGGTGGTTTTATTTACAGCAGGATCCTATCTACACATATACTGTAAATGTAGTCTTCGGCCTAAGAGAGGATTACCATTAGGATAGGTCCACACCAAAAGGATTTCACCTTGTTGGCTTTTTCCCTGTTATCTACAGCAGTAACACAATTCAAGTTTCATATATTTCATTGTTACATATTATAGCAAAAAGGTTTTTATACTCTTAATATATTGCAGTCATCATATTATATAGCACTGTATACTTGAAATTTCTCATTTTGCCTTTCTAACTCAGCTAATTCTTCAGTTCTCTATTAGATCTATGACAGTGATGGCGTACCTTTTAGAGACCAAGTGCCCAAACTGCAATCCAAAACCCACTTATTTTTTGCAAAGTGTCCTGAATACTGAGGTTTTAGATTCGAAAGACAACTCGTACAATAGCGTGCTATAGAGTCAATATCAAAGAGCTTGTAAGCTCTGCACTCCAAGCCTAAAATACTAACCACCAATTGTAGTGAAGGTCTGTTCTTGAGAATGGAGAGGATTTTTAATCAAAAGCAAAATTGCAAAGTTGTTTGTTTTTACCACCTCTTTGTAATTGTAGCACTTTATCATAATGACAACAAACCCATTAACCCCTTTACCTCCAAGGGTGGTTTGCATGTTAATGACCAGGCCAATTTTAACAATTCTGACCACTGTCCCTATATAAGGTTATAACTCTGGAACGCTTCAACGGATCCTGATTATTCTGACACTGCTTTCTCATGACATATTGTACTTCATGATAGTGGTAAAATTTCTTTGATATTACTTGAGTTTATTTCTGAAAAAAATGGAAATTTGGCAAAAATTTTGAAAATTTCACAATTTTCCAACTTTGAATTTTTATGCCCTTAAATCACAGAGATACAGAATGTCACACAAAATACTTAATAAGTAACCTTTCCCACATGTCTACTTTACATCAGCACAATTTTGGAACCAACATTTTTTTGTTAGGGAGTTATAAGGGTTAAAAGTTGACCAGCAATTTCTCATTTTTACAACACCATTTTTTTAGGGACCACATCACATTTGAAGTAACTTTGAGGGGTCTATATGATAGAAAATACCCAAGTGTGACACCATTCTAAAAACTGCAACCCTCAAGGTGCTCAAAACCACATTCTAGACGTTTATTAACCCTTCAGGTGTTTCACAGGAATTTTTGGAATGTTTAAAAAAAAATGAACGTTTAACTTTTTTTCACAAAAAATTTACTTCAGCTCCAATTTGTTTTATTTTACCAAGGGTATCAGGAGAAATTGGACCCCAAGCATTGTTGTACAATTTGTCCTGACTGAGTACGCTGATACCCCATATGTGGGGGTAAACCACTGTTTGGGCGCATGGAAGAGCTCGGAAGGGAAGGAGCGTCGTTTGACTTTTCAATGCAAAATTGACTGGAATTGAGATGGGACGCCATGACACGTTTGGAGAGCCCTTGATGTGGCTAAGCATTAAAACCCCCCACAAGTGACATCATTTTGGAACGTAGACCCCCTACGAAACTTATCTAGATGTGTGGTGAGCAATTTGACCCACCAAGTGCTTCACAGAAGTTTATAATGTAGAGCTGTAAAAAAAAATCATATTTTTTCACAAAAATGATCTTTTCGCCCCCAATTTTTAATTTTCCCAAGGGTAACAGAAGAAATTGAACTTCAACCGTTGTTGTGCAATTTGTCCTGAGTACACTGATACCCCATATGTGGGAGAAAACTACTGTTTGGGAGCATGGCAGAGCTCGGAAGGGAAGAAGTGGCGTTTTGGAATGCAGACTTTGATTGAATGGTCTGCGGGCGTCCTGTTGCATTTGCAGAGCCTCTGATGTACCTAAACAGTAGAAACCCCTCACAAGTGACCCCATATTGGAAAGTAGACCCCCCCAAGGAACTTATCTAGATGTGTTGTGAGAACTTTGAACCCCCAAGTGTTTCACTAAAGTTTATAACGCAGGGCTGTGAATAAAAAAATCATTTTTTCCACAAAAATGAAATTTAGCCCCCAGTTTCGTATTTTCCCAAGGGTAACAGGAGAAACTAGACCCCAAAAGTTGTTGTCTAATTTGTCCTGAGTACGCTGATACCCCATATGTGGGGGTAAACCACTGTTTGGGCACATGACAGAGCTCGGAAGGGAAGGAGCATCATTTTACTTTTTCAACGCAGAATTGTATGGATTGAGATTGGACGTTATGTTGCGTTTGGAGAGCCCCTGGTGTGCCTAAACAGTGGAAACCTCCCAATTCTAACTACAACCCTAACCCCAACACACCCGTAACCCTAATCCCAACCCTAACCTGTTATGGTTCTCAATGGCAAGAGAACATAGCCCAGCAAACATACGAACTAGCTCTTGGAAGGATGGAAACTAAACTGACCATGAACTAAACCTGCCGCACAACTAACAGTAGCCGGGTAGCGTAGCCTGCGTTTTATCCCTAGACGCCCAGCGCCGGCCGGAGGACTAACTAATCCTGGCAGAGGAAAATACAGTCCTGGCTCACCTCTAGAGAAATTTCCCCGAAAGGCAGACAGAGGCCCCCACAAATATTGGCGGTGATTTTAGATGAAATGACAAACGTAGTATGAAAATAGGTTTAGCAAAATTGAGGTCCGCTTACTAGATAGCAGGAAGACAGAAAGGGCACTTTCATGGTCAGCTGAAAACCCTATCAAAATACCATCCTGAAATTACTTTAAGACTCTAGTATTAACTCATAACATCAGAGTGGCAATTTCAGATCACAAGAGCTTTCCAGACACGGAAACGAAACTACAGCTGTGAACTGGAACAAAATGCAAAAACAAACAAGGACTAAGTCCAACTTAGCTGGGAGTTGTCTATCAGCAGGAACATGCACAGAAAGGCTTCTGATTACAATGTTGACCGGCATGAAAGTGACAGAGGAGCAAGGCTAAATAGCGACTCCCACATCCTGATGGAAACAGGTGAACAGAGAGGATGATGCACACCAGTTCAATTCCACCAGTGGCCACCGGGGGAGCCCAAAATCCAATTTCACAACAGTACCCCCCCCCTCAAGGAGGGGGCACCGAACCCTCACCAGAACCACCAGGGCGATCAGGATGAGCCCTATGAAAGGCACGGACCAAATCGGAGGCATGAACATCAGAGGCAGTCACCCAAGAATTATCCTCCTGACCGTATCCCTTCCATTTGACCAGATACTGGAGTCTCCGTCTGGAAACACGGGAGTCCAAGATTTTTTCCACAACGAACTCCAACTCGCCCTCAACCAACACCGGAGCAGGAGGCTCAACGGAAGGCACAACCGGTACCTCATACCTGCGCAATAATGACCGATGAAAAACATTATGAATAGAAAAAGATGCAGGGAGGTCCAAACGGAAGGACACAGGGTTAAGAATCTCCAATATCTTGTACGGGCCGATGAACCGAGGCTTAAACTTGGGAGAAGAAACCCTCATAGGGACAAAACGAGAAGACAACCACACCAAGTCCCCAACACAAAGCCGAGGACCAACCCGACGCCGGCGGTTGGCAAAAAGCTGAGTCTTCTCCTGGGACAACTTCAAATTGTCCACTACCTGCCCCCAAATCTGATGCAACCTCTCCACCACAGCATCCACTCCAGGACAATCCGAAGATTCCACCTGACCAGAAGAAAATCGAGGATGAAACCCCGAATTACAGAAAAAGGGAGACACCAAGGTGGCAGAGCTGGCCCGATTATTGAGGGCAAACTCCGCTAAAGGCAAAAAAGCAACCCAATCATCCTGATCTGCAGACACAAAACACCTCAAATATGTCTCCAAGGTCTGATTCGTCCGCTCGGTCTGGCCATTAGTCTGAGGATGGAAAGCAGACGAGAAAGACAAATCTATGCCCATCCTAGCACAGAATGCTCGCCAAAATCTAGACACGAATTGGGTACCTCTGTCAGAAACGATATTCTCCGGAATACCATGCAAACGGACCACATTTTGAAAAAACAGAGGAACCAACTCGGAAGAAGAAGGCAACTTAGGCAGGGGAACCAAATGGACCATCTTAGAGAAACGATCACACACCACCCAGATGACAGACATCTTCTGAGAAACAGGAAGATCCGAAATAAAATCCATCGAGATGTGCGTCCAGGGCCTCTTCGGGATAGGCAAGGGCAACAACAATCCACTAGCCCGAGAACAACAAGGCTTGGCCCGAGCACAAACGTCACAAGACTGCACGAAGCCTCGCACATCTCGAGACAGGGAAGGCCACCAGAAGGACCTTGCCACCAAATCCCTGGTACCAAAGATTCCAGGATGACCTGCCAACGCAGAAGAATGAACCTCAGAAATGACTTTACTGGTCCAATCATCAGGAACAAACAGTCTACCAGGTGGGCAACGATCAGGTCTATCCGCCTGAAACTCCTGCAAGGCCCGCCGCAGGTCTGGAGAAACGGCAGACAATATCACTCCATCCTTAAGGATACCTGTAGGTTCAGAATTACCAGGGGAGTCAGGCTCAAAACTCCTAGAAAGGGCATCCGCCTTAACATTCTTAGAACCCGGTAGGTAGGACACCACAAAATTAAACCGAGAGAAAAACAACGACCAGCGCGCCTGTCTAGGATTCAGGCGTCTGGCGGACTCAAGATAAATTAGATTTTTGTGGTCAGTCAATACCACCACCTGATGTCTAGCCCCCTCAAGCCAATGACGCCACTCCTCAAAAGCCCACTTCATGGCCAAAAGCTCCCGATTCCCAACATCATAATTCCGCTCGGCGGGCGAAAATTTACGCGAGAAAAAAGCACAAGGTCTCATCACGGAGCAATCGGAACTTCTCTGCGACAAAACCGCCCCAGCACCGATTTCAGAAGTGTCGACCTCAACCTGAAAAGGAAGAGCAACATCAGGCTGACGCAACACAGGGGCGGAAGAAAAGCGGCGCTTAAGCTCCCGAAAGGCCTCCACAGCAGCAGGGGACCAATCAGCAACATCAGCACCCTTCTTAGTCAAATCAGTCAATGGTTTAACAACATCAGAAAAACCAGCAATAAATCGACGATAAAAGTTAGCAAAGCCCAAAAATTTCTGAAGACTCTTAAGAGAAGAGGGTTGCGTCCAATCACAAATAGCCTGAACCTTGACAGGATCCATCTCGATGGAAGAGGGGGAAAAAATATATCCCAAAAAGGAAATCTTTTGAACCCCAAAAACGCACTTAGAACCCTTCACACACAAGGAATTAGACCGCAAAACCTGAAAAACCCTCCTGACCTGCTGGACATGAGAGTCCCAGTCATCCGAAAAAATCAAAATATCATCCAGATACACAATCATAAATTTATCCAAATAATCACGGAAAATGTCATGCATAAAGGACTGAAAGACTGAAGGGGCATTTGAAAGACCAAAAGGCATCACCAAATACTCAAAGTGGCCCTCGGGCGTATTAAATGCGGTTTTCCACTCATCCCCCTGCTTAATTCGCACCAAATTATACGCCCCACGGAGATCTATCTTAGAGAACCACTTGGCCCCCTTTATGCGAGCAAACAAATCAGTCAGCAGTGGCAACGGATATTGATATTTAACCGTGATTTTATTCAAAAGCCGATAATCAATGCACGGCCTCAAAGAGCCATCTTTCTTAGCCACAAAGAAAAAACCGGCTCCTAAGGGAGATGACGAAGGATGAATATGTCCCTTTTCCAAGGACTCCTTTATATATTCTCGCATAGCCACATGTTCAGGCACAGACAGATTAAATAAACGACCCTTAGGGTATATACTACCCGGAATCAAATCTATGGCACAATCACACTCCCGGTGCGGAGGTAATGAACCAAGCTTAGGTTCTTCAAAAACGTCACGATATTCAGTCAAGAATTCAGGAATCTCAGAGGGAATAGATGATGAAATGGAAACCACAGGTACGTCCCCATGCGTCCCCTTACATCCCCAGCTTAACACAGACATAGCTTTCCAGTCAAGGACTGGGTTATGAGATTGCAGCCATGGCAATCCAAGCACCAACACATCATGTAGGTTATACAGCACAAGAAAGCGAATAATCTCCTGGTGATCCGGATTAATCCGCATAGTTACTTGTGTCCAGTATTGTGGTTTATTGCTAGCCAATGGGGTGGAGTCAATCCCCTTCAGGGGTATAGGAGTTTCAAGAGGCTCCAAATCATACCCACAGCGTTTGGCAAAGGACCAATCCATAAGACTCAAAGCGGCGCCAGAGTCGACATAGGCATCCGCGGTAATAGATGATAAAGAACAAATCAGGGTCACAGATAGAATAAACTTAGACTGTAAAGTGCCAATTGAAACAGACTTATCAAGCTTCTTAGTACGCTTAGAGCATGCTGATATAACATGAGTTGAATCACCACAATAGAAGCACAACCCATTTTTTCGTCTAAAATTCTGCCGTTCACTTCTGGACAGAATTCTATCACATTGCATATTCTCTGGCGTCTTCTCAGTAGACACCGCCAAATGGTGCACTCATTCCACTGAGTAAAATTCAGGCAAAGGAATTCTAGGTTCAGATATAGGAACATGAACAACAAAATCTTGTAAATTTTGAACTTTCGTGGTGAGATTATTCAAACCTGCAGCTAAACTCTGAATATCCATTTTAAACAGGTGAACACAGAGCCATTCCAGGATTAGAAGGATAGAGAGAGAGAAAGGCTGCAATATAGGCAGACTTGCAAGAGATTCAATTACAAGCAACCTCAGAACTGAAGGAAAAAAAAAAAAATCTTCAGCAGACTTCTCTTTTCTCTCCTTTCTCTGTCAATTAATTTAACCCTTTTGGCCGGTCAAACTGTTATGGTTCTCAATGGCAAGAGAACATAGCCCAGCAAACATACGAACTAGCTCTTGGAAGGATGGAAACTAAACTGACCATGAACTAAACCTGCCGCACAACTAACAGTAGCCGGGTAGCGTAGCCTGCGTTTTATCCCTAGACGCCCAGCGCCGGCCGGAGGACTAACTAATCCTGGCAGAGGAAAATATAGTCCTGGCTCACCTCTAGAGAAATTTCCCCGAAAGGCAGACAGAGGCCCCCACAAATATTGGCGGTGATTTTAGATGAAATGACAAACGTAGTATGAAAATAGGTTTAGCAAAATTGAGGTCCGCTTACTAGATAGCAGGAAGACAGAAAGGGCACTTTCATGGTCAGCTGAAAACCCTATCAAAATACCATCCTGAAATTACTTTAAGACTCTAGTATTAACTCATAACATCAGAGTGGCAATTTCAGATCACAAGAGCTTTCCAGACACGGAAACGAAACTACAGCTGTGAACTGGAACAAAATGCAAAAACAAACAAGGACTAAGTCCAACTTAGCTGGGAGTTGTCTAGCAGCAGGAACATGCACAGAAAGGCTTCTGATTACAATGTTGACCGGCATGAAAGTGACAGAGGAGCAAGGCTAAATAGCGACTCCCACATCCTGATGGAAACAGGTGAACAGAGAGGATGATGCACACCAGTTCAATTCCACCAGTGGCCACCGGGGGAGCCCAAAATCCAATTTCACAACACTAACCACACCCCTAACCCCAACACACCCCTAACCCTAATGCCAACCCCAACACACCCCTAACCCTACAGTATATGTAATCCAAACCCTAACCCTAACTTTAGCCCCAATCCTAACCCTAACTTTAGCCCCAACCCAAACCCTAACTTTAGCCCCAACCCTAACTTTAGCCCCAACCCTAATCCTAACCCTAATGGGAAAATGGAAATAAATACATTGTTTTTATTTTATTATTTTTCTATAACTAAGGCGGTGATAAAGGGGGGTTTGATTTACTATTTATAGTGGGTTTTATAGCAGGTTTTTATGTTTGGTGGCTGTCACACACTAAAAGACGCTTTTTATTGCAAAAACATTTTTTACGTTACCAAATTCTGAGAGCTATAATTTTTCTATATTTTGGTCCACAGAGTCATGTGAGGTCTTGTTTTTTGCATGATGAGTTGACATTTTTATTGGTACCATTTTCGGGCACTTGACATTTTTTGATCGCTTTTTATTCTGATTTTTGTTAGGCAGAATGAACAAAAGCCAGCAAATTTGTGAATTTCTTTGGGGTGGGGGGGCGTTTATACCATTCCACGTTTGGTAAAAATTGATAAAGCATTTTTATTCTTTGGGTCAGTACGATTACAGCGATACCTCATTTATATCATTTTTATGTTTTGGCGCTTTTATACAATAAAAACTATATTTTATAGAAAAAAATTATTATTTTTGCATCGCTTTATTCTGAGGGCTATAACGTTTTTATTTTTTTGCTGATGATGCTGTATGGTGGCTCATTTTTTGAGGGACAATGTATCCGTCTTTTTGATCACGTGTTATTCCACTTTCTGTTCGACGGTGTGATGATAAAGCATTGTTTTTTGCCTCGTTTTTTTTTAATGGTGTACTTTTATTGTTTTTATTATTATTTACATAAAGAAATGTATTTATTGGAACAATATTTTTTTTTTGTTTAATTTATTTAGGATTTTTTTTTTTCTTTTACACATGTAAATATTCTTTTTTTTTTTTTTGCTTTTTTACTGTGTCCCAGGGTGGGACATCATGCTATAGTGTCAGATCGCTGATCTGACACTTTGCACAGCACTTTGTCAGATCAGCAATCTGACAGCCAGTGTGTCAGTATCTAGTCCTGGAATCTGTTTCTCTTGCCCTTAGACTTGCCCTTAGTTAACATGGATCTTGATGTTTCACGTCGGCCATCTTGCTTCCTGCCACAGTTGTATATAAAGCCAGCACCTGCTCTGTTTCATTGCTTGTGTATTATGTTTTGGACCTTGTTCCTCTGCAGTCCCAAGCCTGGACTTACTATCCCTGTGGGTCCTTTCCTAACTGCGGAGTCCTCTGCCAACCTGCACGTCTGGATCCCTGCCTGCTGACCAAGTGATTGCTAACACCTGACTTCAGAAACCTCTGCCTGACCACACCTGCGGTGAAGTAAGAACTCCAGCCAGCTAGTGTGTTCCTCTGCTCTGCAAGAGACTGTGTCTCGTGCACTCATTGCTCAGTGACTTTGCATGCTGTGCCGCAGAATATCAACTCTGCTATTACTGTTTATCAGATTGACTGAACATTTATCTGGACTTACATGCTATATTGCATTCAGATCACAAATACAATCTTGCTTGTGAAAACCATTGTGTCTGCAGTCTCTTTGACCTAGCCACTGGTGTCCAGTTGTATCCACTAGTATCGTGACAGGATACACAAGCCTAAAAAAATGGATGCCGCTGGGTCAGAGACTTTAGAGGTGCGTGTTAAGAAGCTAAATAATATCACTGCCACTGTACACGCTGAAGTGCAGACATGGAAGAGCAGAATAGAAGGCCTAGAGGGGCAGACTAAATATGATATGCAAGTGCTCAGCCAGACCCTTCAGGAATT
Organism: Ranitomeya variabilis; assembly: GCF_051348905.1. Taxonomy (NCBI): domain Eukaryota; kingdom Metazoa; phylum Chordata; class Amphibia; order Anura; family Dendrobatidae; genus Ranitomeya; species Ranitomeya variabilis. The sequence goes on from NC_135235.1 coordinate 494,680,878, forward strand.
GCGTGGTCGAGTTGCGGCTCTGGAGGCACAATCTCAGACTTCTGTTCCTGCCATCCCCAAACTACCGCCATTTAGGTTTGGTGGCGACCGAGACAAATACCGTGGGTTTCTGAACCAGTGTCGTTTATACTTTGCTGCACATGTCACACAGTTTCCTACGGACCGATCCAAAGTATTGACTATTATCATGTTGCTGACTAACAAGGCTCTTGCCTGGGCAAACCCTCTGATAGAATCGCAGGATGCATGTCTGAATGACTTTAATATGTTTATTGCCGCCATGGGGCAGATGTTTGATGATCCGAACCGTTGCCTTACAGCGGAGACGGCCCTGCTGAATTTGCGTCAAGATAAACGCCCAGTGACTGAGTATGCTATGGACTTTAGAAGGTGGGCTCAGGATACCACCTGGAATAGTGCGGCAAAGTACTCAATATTTAAGAAGGGGTTGTCCAGTTCTATCAAGGACGAGCTTGCACGTGCGGAGGCTCCCACTGCTCTAGGAGATTTCATCAATCACTGTATTCGCCTAGACGCTCGCATCTCCGAACGAAAACTAGAAAGGTGGACTGAGATGAACCGCAGCAATAAATCGCTTCTTCCTTTTCTTCCTAAGGAGATTCCAGACTCAAGTCCTCAGGAGTCCGCACCCGAACCGATGCAGGTAAATTCCCTACGAAGTCGAGTAAGTGACGAACGGAAGGAATTTCGTTTCAAGGAGAATTTATGTTTTTACTGCGGGAAGTCACGACATTTTATTATCAACTGCCCCAGTCGTTCTCGCAGGACAACCGCAGCCGTGGTAGAACGCGACTTCTCTGAAACATATTCCGTGACTTCCGAATCAGGGCCACCCGAAATTGCAGCAACTGTTCCGGATTATGACTTTTCAGATATGAACTCTGTTACATCCGAAACTGTAATACCCATCAATGCTGTTATTCTATCTTCTGCAGTTTCATACCCTGTCAATAAAAGAAAAGACTCACATTGTTACCTCCCTATCAAGATCTGGATTGACTCCCATTGGGTGAACAGTTCCGCCATGATAGACTCTGGGGCCAGCGGTAACTTCATGGACACTTCTTTTGCTAAGAAATATGGAATCCGATCACAGAGAAGAGTATCTTCAATTCTGATGGAGACTGTGGATGGATCCCCATTGACCTCGGGGCCAGTAGACCAGCAGACTGAATCACTGAAGGTCCTCATGGGAGATGATCACCAGGAGAAATTGCCCTTCCTTCTGATTTCCTCTCCACATTTTCCTATTATCTTGGGTTTACCCTGGTTGCAGGCTCAAAATCCCATCATTGACTGGGAGACTAAGAGATTGCGCTTCCCAGCTAAGGAGGTAATTTCTGTGAATTCAATTGATCCATCTCCGGGCGACCCATCATCGGACCTAAGGTTACCGACAGTTTATAAAGAATTTTCGGATGTGTGCGATAAAAAGAATGCAGACAAATTGCCACCACACCGCTCTTATGACTGCCCAATCGAGCTTCTGCCTGCTGCTACCATTCCTTTTGGAAATATTTATCCATTGTCCGGTCCTGAGCTCAAGACTCTCAAAAAATATATCGACGAGAACCTGTCTAAGGGGTTCATACGCCCCTCGTCCTCTCCAGCTGGTGCACCCATCTTTTTCGTTAAAAAGAAGGATGGATCTCTCAGACCCTGTGTTGATTACTGGGAAATTAACAAGGTAACCATCAAGAACCGCTACCCCCTGCCATTAATTCCGGAGCTTCTCGAGAGAGTTCGGCAGGCCAAGGTCTTTTCAAAATTGGACCTACGCGGGGCATACAATTTAGTCCGTATAAGACCTGGAGACGAATGGAAAACAGCATTTAGGTCTTGATATGGGCACTTTGAGTATTTGGTCATGCCATTTGGACTTTGCAATGCCCCAGCAACCTTCCAACACCTAGTAAATGATATTTTTAGAGACATTCTTGATATTTTTGTCGTAATCTATTTGGATGACATTCTGATTTTTTCTAGCTCCATGGAGGAACATCAGCAACATGTCAAGACTGTCTTGCAGCGTTTGAGGGAACACCATCTGTACATCAAGCTGGGGAAGTGTGAATTTCACAAGTCAGAGATCCAATTCCTAGGTTATGTAATTTCTCCACAGGGTCTGAGTATGGATAACAGCAAGATCAGGGCGATTCAGGAGTGGCCAATCCCCAAGAACGTCAAGGAAGTCCAACGTTTCATCGGATTTGCTAACTTCTACAGACGTTTCATCAAGAACTTCTCTGACATCGTCTCGCCCATCACCCGGTTGACACAGAAGAAGACAGCATTTATTTGGTCCCCTCAAGCCCAAGAAGCATTCTCTCGGCTCAAGACGGAGTTCACGTCAGCACCAGTACTGATCCATCCTGACCCGGAACTCGCCTTCATTATTGAAGTAGATGCCTCAAACTGTGCCGTCGGGGCTATACTGTCCCAAAGAACAGGTGAGAAGAATTTACTTCATCCTTGTGCTTTTCTTTCCAAGCGACTGTCTCCTGCCGAAAAGAACTATGATGTAGGAAATAAAGAATTACTGGCTATCATCGCCGCCATCAAGGAGTGGAGACATCTTTTGCAAGGAGCTTCACAGCCGATCGTTGTCCTCACGGATCACCGCAACCTTGAGTTCATCAGGTCAGCAAGATGCCTGACCCCACGGCAGGCCCGTTGGAGTCTTTTCCTTAACCAATTCAATTTTACAATCTCTTATAGACCAGGTTCTCGCAATGGAAAAGCAGATGCTCTATCCCGGATGTACTCTACTGACACTGTTCCAGATGCTCCACCTAAGACTATACTTTCTGATTGCAATTTTGTAGGTGTCATTCATAACCAAGATTTGTTGCAGGTCATCAAAGAAGCTTACAACTCTGATCTTTTCCTGTCTCAGCCATCTGATGAGGTAAGCCTTCTTTTTAGGAATGGAGTTTGGACCCGGGAACGGCGCCTCTACATTCCTGAAGCCGTGAGGTTAAGAGTGTTGAGAATGGTTCATGACTCTAAGGTTGCAGGGCACAGAGGAATTCAGAAGACTCAAGAATTCTTATCTCGCTTCTTCTGGTGGCCAGGTTTTTGGAAGGATGTTCAGAAGTACGTTTCATCTTGCGAGGTATGTGCCAAATTCAAGGTCCCACGTGCTTCCCCTACTGGTCTGTTACAGCCTTTGCCGGTGCCGTCTCGCCCGTGGGGATCCATTTCTATGGACTTTATTGTAGAACTGCCCCTTTCCGAGGGAAAGAGTACAATTTTGGTGGTGGTCGATCGCCTGACCAAGGCGGCCCATTTCATCCCTTGTTCCGGTTTACCCTCTGCAAAGGACACTGCTGATCTAATTATCCAGAACATCTTTCGTCTGCACGGGGTTCCGGATGAAGTGGTTTCAGACCGTGGAGTTCAATTTACTTCAAAGTTTTGGCGAAGTTTTTTGTTCGGCATTAGGCATAGAAGTTAACTTATCTTCTGCTTTCCACCCACAGTCCAACGGGCAGACAGAGGGTACCAATCAAACACTGGAGCAATACCTTCGCTGCTACGTTTGCCATTTGCAAGATGATTGGGTAAGGCTACTCCCATTGGCTGAATTTTCTTATAACAACTCCCAGAGTGCCTCCACCAAGCAGTCTCCATTCTACGCTAACCTGGGATATCACCCTAGCATTCTTCCCAGATAACCGGTAGATACATCTTTACCAGCAGTTGCCGACAGGATCTCTTCACTTCAACAGAACCTTGAACTTCTGAAAGAGACTTTGGGTTCTGCACAAGATAGGTACAAGAATGCAGCTGACAGATTTCGCAAACCAACACCAAAATTTAAGGTAGGAGATTTAGTCTGGTTATCTACAAAGAATTTAAAGATGAAGATCCCTTCTCCTAAGTTGGGACAGAAGTACATTGGTCCTTATAGGATCAGTGGTCTGGTAGGTGCTGTTGCATGTCGCTTAAAACTCCCAAGAACAATGAAGATACATCCTGTCTTTCATACTTCCCTACTAAAGGCTGTAGTACCAAATCCTTTTCCAGGACGTTCATCTCCTCCTCCCGATCCCGTTCTTGTGGATGGTCAAGAGCAGTTCATCGTTGAGAGGATTCTGGATTCAAGAATCTACAGAAATTGATTGCAGTATCTGATTAAATGGCAAGGCTATTCTTCAGAGGAGAATTCCTGGGAACCCGTGAACAATATTAACGCCTCCCGACTGATTGAGCAGTTCCATCAAAGGTACCCTGGCAAACCTGGTTTTGGGTCGTCCGGAGGCCGTTCTTGAGGTGGGAGTAATGTCAGTATCTAGTCCTGGAATCTGTTTCTCTTGCCCTTAGACTTGCCCTTAGTTAACATGGATCTTGATGTTTCACGTCGGCCATCTTGCTTCCTGCCACAGTTGTATATAAAGCCAGCACCTGCTCTGTTTCATTGCTTGTGTATTATGTTTTGGACCTTGTTCCTCTGCAGTCCCAAGCCTGGACTTACTATCCCTGTGGGTCCCTTCCTAACGGCGGAGTCCTCTGCCAACCTGCACGTCTGGATCCCTGCCTGCTGACCAAGTGATTGCTAACACCTGACTTCAGAAACCTCTGCCTGACCACACCTGCGGTGAAGTAAGAACTCCAGCCAGCTAGTGTGTTCCTCTGCTCTGCAAGAGACTGTGTCTTGTGCACTCATTGCTCAGTGACTTTGCATGCTGTGCCGCAGAATATCAGCTCTGCTATTACTGTTTATCAGATTGACTGAACATTTATCTGGACTTACATGCTATATTGCATTCAGATCACAAATACAATCTTGCTTGTGAAAACCATTGTGTCTGCAGTCTCTTTGACCTAGCCACTGGTGTCCAGTTGTATCCACTAGTATCGTGACACAGTGCTGCAGGCTTGCCGGCGTCTGATTTCAGATCACATCGCGTTGTTCCCAGAGTCTCAGGGAAGCACGCAGGCAGGCCCCTCCCTGCGCGATGCTTCCCTATGCCACCAGAACGTTGCAATCATGTTTGATCGCAGTGTTCCGGGGGATAATGTGCCGGGAGCGGTACATGACCGCTCCTGGCACATAGTGCCGGATGTTAGCTGTGATAATCAGCTGACACCCGGCCACGATAGGCCACGATCCCCCCCGTACTAATCAATAGCTCCCCCACTTGATTAGTGCATCATCACCGATCTGCCGCGCTCACGGGGGGAGCGCGGCCGATCGGTGATGACGTACTATCTCGTCGGTGGTCATAGGGGCCCAGACCATCTCGATGGGATAGTATGTCTAATGTCAGAAAGGGGTTAAGGCAGGGATATCAAACTCAAATACACAGAGGGCCAAAGTTAAAAGCTTGCAGAATGTTGCAGGCCAACCTTGATATTTGTTAAAAAAAAAGTCTACAATTGAGGAAGTTTTTCCTTATCAAATAAAACAATTAACTTTTGAAATTATCATGGAATAATATAATATGTTATGTAACAGCAGTAAAAAGCATTTGGGCAAATTGCCCAATTTAAATATGTAATAACAAGGAATAAAAAAAACTTGAATAAAACAGATAATAAAACCTTGAATAAAACCGATAATAAAGTATGATGCAAACAAAAGCGCTCCCAAACACAGTATGACACCCCCACAGTGAACTCCTCCACACGCACAGTATGATGACCCTACTGTCACAGCCCTTAATACAGTATAATGGGCACATAAAGTCCTCCATACAGTGTAATGGCCCCCACATAGTCCTGCATAAATTGTATTGGGCCCCACATAGTGCTCCATGCAGTATAATGGCCCACACAATGCTCCATACTATAAAATAGCCCCACATAGTGCTCCATACTGTATAATGGCCTCACACAGTGATCCATACTGTATAATGGCCCCACACAATGCTCCATACACTATAATGGCCTCACGTAATCCTCCATACTGTATAATGGCCTCACGTAATCCTCCATACTGTATAATGGCCCCACACGATGCTCCATAATGTATAATGGCCCCAATGATGATCGATACTGTACAAAGGCCCTACATTAGTGATGAGCGAGTATACTCGTTGCTCGAGATTTCCCGAGCATGCTTGGGGGGTCTCCAAGTATTTGTAAGTGCTCGGAGATTAGTTTTTGTTGACTCAGCTGCATGATTTACAGCTGCTAGCCAGCATAAGTACATGTGGGGGTTGCTTAGTTGCTAGGGAATCCCCACATGTAATCAAGCTGGCTAACAGATGTAAATCATTCAGCTGCGGCGATGAAAACTAAATCTCCGAGCACTAAAAAATACCCGGAGGACACCCGAGCGTGCTCGGGAAATCTCGAGTAACAAGTATACTCGCTCATCACTACACCACATGATGCTCCATACTGTATAATGGCCACACAATGTTTCATACTGTACAATGTGCCCATATAGTGCTCCATACAGTATAATAGCCTCACATTAAAAATAAATACCGTACATACTTGTGTAAAAGCCGACGCACCTAATTTTGCCACAAAAAACTGGGAAAACGTATTGACTCGAGTATAAGCCGGGTATGCATTGTCCCCTAATCCCTATTCTGGTATGCATGGTTCCTCATCCCCATCCTTGTCTGCATGGCTCCTTATCCCCAACCTTGTCTGCATGGATTTTCATCCCTATCCTTGTCTGCATGGGGCCTCATCCTCATCCTTGTCTGCATGGCTCCTCATCTCCATCCTTGTAGGCGTGGTTCCTTTTCCCCATCCTTGTATACATGGCTCCTTATCCCCATCCTTGCCTGCTTGGCTCCTCATCCCCATCTTGGTATGCATGGTTCCTCATCCCTATCCTTGTATGTATGGCTCCTCATCCCCATCCTTGTATGCATGGCTCCTCATCCCCATCCTTGTCTGCATGGCTCCTCATCCCCATCCTTGTATGCATGGCTCCTCATCCCCATCCTTGTATGCATGGCTCCTCATCCCCATCTTTGTATGCATGGCTCCTCATCCCCATCCTTGTATGCATGGCTCCTCATCCCCATCCTTTTATGCATGGCTACTTATCCCCATCCTTATACATGAGTCGCCTGCCTGGGCAGTGGGGATACTAGGTACCGGGTCTGGTCGCACTTAAAGGAGATGTCACAGTGGCTGCGACCCGGTCTGTGGCTCTGGGCGCCCAATTAAAGGGGAAAGGTCTTTTAAAAGGATTTGTATTAAAGTTTGTGTTCATGACACCACCTGTGGTTCTCGGTCAGAGGGGACCGACGCTGCTTAAAGGGGTCCTTTGGAGTGATGTTACTGCATCATAGATGGTGATGCTTCCCACAGGTGAAGCGGGGTCCCTATAGCTCCCTTGTGCTGGGCAGAGATGGTGTATGCTGGCAAATAAATGGAGGACACAGAGTTGTGACATCTTTACCTGGTTTACTGATGGTAGCAGTCCACAGTCCAGGGTACCAGGAACAGGTGGTAATGTGGTCCGGCCAGCCTGGAGGCAAAGGTGATCCCTTTCCCAGGTGAGGTCTGTATGCCTTCCTACTCTCGCTAGTATGCGAGGTCCCTGCTGCCTGTAGCTTGCTGGCAAAGTCCTCTCTCCTGTCCTGGGACAGATACCTGAATGATGGGCAGTGTGATCCTTTTTATAGGGTCTCTCTCACGACCCGGGCTCTTGGTGTACTGCTGCACCTTCAGGTGTGGGTGCGGGCAAATTACATAAAGTCCTATGCCCTCTGGTTCTGCCATGTGACCTGGAGTACAACACAGCCTCGGGCTCCCGGTGCCCGGTTCCTGCGCTTTGGCTCTGAGGGTGCCTGTTCAGAGTTCCCCTCTGAGCCTCTTTACTTCTCCTGTGCTTCTTTCCTCTGATGCTTCACTACAATCTAACCTGTTATGGTTCTCAATGGCAAGAGAACATAGCCCAGCATACATATGAACTAGCTCTTGGAAGGATGGAAACTTAAACTGACCATGAACTAAACCTGCCGCACAACTAACAGTAGCCGGGTAGCGTAGCCTGCGTTTTATCCCTAGACGCTCAGCGCCAGCCGGAGGACTAACTAATCCTGGCAGAGGAAAATACAGTCCTGGCTCACCTCTAGAGAAATTTCCCCGAAAGGCAGACAGAGGCCCCCCACAAATATTGGCGGTGATTTTAGATGAAAATGACAAACGTAGTATGAAAATAGGTTTAGCAAAATCGAGGTCCGCTTACTAGATAGCAGGAAGACAGAAAGGGCACTTTCATGGTCAGCTGAAAACCCTATCAAAATACCATCCTGAAATTACTTTAAGACTCTAGTATTAACTCATAACATCAGAGTGGCAATTTCAGATCACAAGAGCTTTCCAGACACAGAAACGAAACTGCAGCTGTGAACTGGAACAAAATGCAAAAAACAAACAAGGACAAAAGTCCGACTTAGCTGGGAGTTGTCTAGAAGCAGGAACATGCACAGAAAGGCTTCTGATTACAATGTTGACCGGCATGGAAGTGACAGAGGAGCAAGGTTAAATAGCGACTCCCACATCCTGATGGGAACAGGTGAACAGAGGGGATGATGCACACAAGTTCAATTCCACCAGTGGCCACCGGGGGAGCCCAAAATCCAATTTCACAACAGTACCCCCCCCTCAAGGAGGGGGCACCGAACCCTCACCAGAACCACCAGGGCGATCAGGATGAGCCCTATGAAAGGCACGGACCAGATCGGAGGCATGAACATCAGAGGCCGTCACCCAAGAATTATCCTCCTGACCGTATCCCTTCCATTTGACCAGATACTGGAGTTTCCGTCTGGAAACACGAGAGTCCAAGATTTTTTCCACAACGTACTCCAACTCACCCTCAACCAACACCGGAGCAGGAGGCTCAACGGAAGGCACAACCGGTACCTCATACCTGCGCAATAATGACCGATGAAAAACATTATGAATAGAAAAAGATGCAGGGAGGTCCAAACGGAAGGACACAGGGTTAAGAATCTCCAATATCTTGTACGGGCCGATGAACTGAGGCTTAAACTTAGGAGAAGAAACCCTCATAGGGACAAAACGAGAAGACAACCACACCAAGTCCCCGACACAAAGCCGAGGACCAACCCGACGCCGGCGGTTGGCAAAAAGCTGAGTCTTCTCCTGGGACAACTTCAAATTGTCCACTACCTGCCCCCAAATCTGATGCAACCTCTCCACCACAGCATCCACTCCAGGACAATCCGAAGATTCCACCTGACCGGAGGAAAATCGAGGATGAAACCCCGAATTACAGAAAAAAGGAGACACCAAGGTGGCAGAGCTGGTCCGATTATTGAGGGCAAACTCCGCTAAAGGCAAAAAAGCAACCCAATCATCCTGATCTGCAGACACAAAACACCTCAAATATGTCTCCAAAGTCTGATTCGTCCGCTCGGTCTGGCCATTAGTCTGAGGATGGAAAGCAGACGAGAAAGACAAATCTATGCCCATCCTAGCACAGAATGCCCGCCAAAATCTAGACACGAATTGGGTTCCTCTGTCAGAAACGATATTCTCCGGAATACCATGCAAACGAACCACATTTTGAAAAAACAGAGGAACCAACTCGGAAGAAGAAGGCAACTTAGGCAGGGGAACCAAATGGACCATCTTAGAGAAACGGTCACACACCACCCAGATGACAGACATCTTCTGAGAAACAGGAAGATCCGAAATAAAATCCATCGAGATGTGCGTCCAAGGCCTCTTCGGGATAGGCAAGGGCAACAACAATCCACTAGCCCGAGAACAACAAGGCTTGGCCCGAGCACAAACGCCACAAGACTGCACAAAGCCTCGTACATCTCGTGACAGGGAAGGCCACCAGAAGGACCTTGCCACCAAATCCCTGGTACCAAAGATTCCAGGATGACCTGCCAACGCAGAAGAATGAACCTCAGAAATGACTTTACTGGTCCAATCATCAGGAACAAACAGTCTACCAGGTGGGCAACGATCAGGTCTATCCGCCTGAAACTCCTGCAAGGCCCGCCGCAGGTCTGGAGAAACGGCAGACAATATCACTCCATCCTTAAGGATACCTGTAGGTTCAGAATTACCAGGGGAGTCAGGCTCAAAACTCCTAGAAAGGGCATCCGCCTTAACATTCTTAGAACCCGGTAGGTAGGACACCACAAAATTAAACCGAGAGAAAAACAACGACCAGCGCGCCTGTCTAGGATTCAGGCGTCTGGCGGACTCAAGATAAATTAAATTTTTGTGGTCGGTCAATACCACCACCTGATGTCTAGCCCCCTCAAGCCAATGACGCCACTCCTCAAAAGCCCACTTCATGGCCAAAAGCTCCCGATTCCCAATATCATAATTCCGCTCGGCGGGCGAAAATTTACGAGAAAAAAAAGCACAAGGTTTCATCACGGAGCAGTCGGAACTTCTCTGCGACAAAACCGCCCCAGCTCCGATTTCAGAAGCGTCGACCTCAACCTGAAAAGGAAGAGCAACATCAGGCTGACGCAACACAGGGGCGGAAGAAAAGCGGCGCTTAAGCTCCCGAAAGGCCTCCACAGCAGCAGGGGACCAATCAGCAACATCAGCACCCTTCTTAGTCAAATCAGTCAATGGTTTAACAACATCAGAAAAACCAGCAATAAATCGACGATAAAAGTTAGCAAAGCCCAAAAATTTCTGAAGACTCTTAAGAGAAGAGGGTTGCGTCCAATCACAAATAGCCTGAACCTTGACAGGATCCATCTCGATGGAAGAGGGGGAAAAAATGTATCCCAAGAAGGAAATCTTTTGAACCCCAAAAACGCACTTAGAACCCTTCACACACAAGGAATTAGACCGCAAAACCTGAAAAACCCTCCTGACCTGCTGGACATGAGAGTCCCAGTCATCCGAAAAAATCAGAATATCATCCAGATACACAATCATAAATTTATCCAAATAATCACGGAAAATGTCATGCATAAAGGACTGAAAGACTGAAGGGGCATTTGAAAGGCCAAAAGGCATCACCAAATACTCAAAGTGGCCCTCGGGCGTATTAAATGCGGTTTTCCACTCATCCCCCTGCTTAATTCGCACCAAATTATACGCCCCACGGAGATCTATCTTAGAGAACCACTTGGCCCCCTTTATGCGAGCAAACAAATCAGTCAGCAGTGGCAACGGATATTGATATTTAACCGTGATTTTATTCAAAAGCCGATAATCAATACACGGCCTCAAAGAGCCATCTTTCTTAGACACAAAGAAAAAACCGGCTCCTAAGGGAGATGACGAAGGACGAATATGTCCCTTTTCCAAGGACTCCTTTATATATTCTCGCATAGCAGCATGTTCAGGCACAGACAGATTAAATAAACGACCCTTAGGGTATTTACTACCCGGAATCAAATCTATGGCACAATCGCACTCCCGGTGCGGAGGTAATGAACCAAGCTTAGGTTCTTCAAAAACGTCACGATAGTCAGACAAGAATTCAGGAATCTCAGAGGGAATAGATGATGAAGTGGAAACCAAAGGTACGTCCCCATGCATCCCCTTACATCCCCAGCTTAACACAGACATAGCTTTCCAGTCGAGGACTGGGTTATGAGATTGCAGCCATGGCAATCCAAGCACCAACACATCATGTGGATTATACAGCACAAGAAAGCGAATAATCTCCTGATGATCCGGATTAATTCGCATAGTTACTTGTGTCCAGTATTGTGGTTTATTACTAGCCAATGGGGTGGAGTCAATCCCCTTCAGAGGTATAGGAGTTTCAAGAGGCTCTAAATCATACCCACAGCGTTTGGCAAAGGACCAATCCATAAGACTCAAAGCGGCGCCAGAGTCGACATAGGCGTCCGCGGTAATAGATGATAAAGAACATATCAGGGTCACAGATAGAATAAACTTAGACTGAAAAGTGCCAATTGAAACTGACTTATCAAGCTTCTTAGTGCGCTTAGAGCATGCTGATATAACATGAGTTGAATCACCACAATAAAAGCACAACCCATTTTTTCGTCTAAAATTCTGCCGTTCGCTTCTGGACAGAATTCTATCACATTGCATATTCTCTGGCGTCTTCTCAGTAGACACCGCCAAATGGTGCACAGGTTTGCGCTCCCGCAGACGTCTATCGATCTGGATAGCCATTGTCATGGACTCATTCAGACCCGCAGGCACAGGGAACCCCACCATAACATCCTTAATGGCATCAGAGAGACCCTCTCTGAAATTCGCCGCCAGGGCGCACTCATTCCACTGAGTAAGCACAGCCCATTTACGGAATTTCTGGCAGTATATTTCAACTTCATCTTGCCCCTGAGATAGGGACATCAAGGCTTTTTCCGCCTGAAGCTCTAAATGAGGTTCCTCATAAAGCAACCCCAAGGCCAGAAAAAACGCATCCACATTGAGCAACGCAGGATCCCCTGGAGCCAATGCAAAAGCCCAATCTTGAGGGTCGCCCCGGAGCAAGGAAATCACAATCCTGACCTGCTGTGCAGGATCTCCAGCAGAGCGAGATTTCAGGGACAAAAACAACTTGCAATTATTTTTGAAATTTTGAAAGCAAGATCTATTCCCCGAGAAAAATTCAGGCAAAGGAATTCTAGGTTCAGATATAGGAACATGAACAACAAAATCTTGTAAATTTTGAACCTTCGTGGTGAGATTATTCAAACCTGCAGCTAAACTCTGAATATCCATTTTAAACAGGTGAACACAGAGCCATTCCAGGATTAGAAGGAGAGAGAGAGAGGAAGGCTGCAATATAGGCAGACTTGCAAGTGATTCAATTGAAAGCACACTCAGAACTGAAGGAAAAAAAAAAAAAAATTTTCAGCAGACTTCTTTTTTCTCTCCTTTCTCTGCCAATTAATTTAACCCTTTGTGGGCCGGTCAAACTGTTATGGTTCTCAATGGCAAGAGAACATAGCCCAGCATACATATGAACTAGCTCTTGGAAGGATGGAAACTTAAACTGACCATGAACTAAACCTGCCGCACAACTAACAGTAGCCGGGTAGCGCAGCCTGCGTTTTATCCCTAGACGCTCAGCGCCAGCCGGAGGACTAACTAATCCTGGCAGAGGAAAATACAGTCCTGGCTCACCTCTAGAGAAATTTCCCCGAAAGGCAGACAGAGGCCCCCCACAAATATTGGCGGTGATTTTAGATGAAAATGACAAACGTAGTATGAAAATAGGTTTAGCAAAATCGAGGTCCGCTTACTAGATAGCAGGAAGACAGAAAGGGCACTTTCATGGTCAGCTGAAAACCCTATCAAAATACCATCCTGAAATTACTTTAAGACTCTAGTATTAACTCATAACATCAGAGTGGCAATTTCAGATCACAAGAGCTTTCCAGACACAGAAACGAAACTGCAGCTGTGAACTGGAACAAAATGCAAAAAACAAACAAGGACAAAAGTCCGACTTAGCTGGGAGTTGTCTAGAAGCAGGAACATGCACAGAAAGGCTTCTGATTACAATGTTGACCGGCATGGAAGTGACAGAGGAGCAAGGTTAAATAGCGACTCCCACATCCTGATGGGAACAGGTGAACAGAGGGGATGATGCACACAAGTTCAATTCCACCAGTGGCCACCGGGGGAGCCCAAAATCCAATTTCACAACACTAACCCTTCAGGTTTACTTCCTTTCCCTGGAGCTGCAGCTCAGTTCTGGCTGCATGGCCCCACCGTTTGCTCTCTATCCTCACTCATCTACTGTCTCTCCAGACTGAACTAACTCTTCCTCCAGACCAGAATACATAAAGCTGGGGAAGCTCCCCTGAATCCGGGTTCAGAGATCCCCCTTCTGGCCTGTATTCAGAATGTGTTGCATGTAGGTGCGTCACCTGGTAAAGGAAATCCTCCTTGCCTCCAAGTATGATATCGCCCTTCCCGAATGGAAGGCAACATCATTGTAACAACCGATTACCTGGGGTGTTACATATGCATGTCTCCTTATTCCCATCCTTGTCTGCATGGCCTCTTATCCACATGCTTGTATGCATGGCTCCTCATCCCTGTCCTGGTATGCATGGTTCCTCATCCCTATCATTCTATGCATGGCATCTTACAAACTTTTCTACATAGAACAGAGAAAAGAGAAGAAAAAAATGGATAGAAAGGCAAAATGAGCAATTGTTAAGTACATAGTGATATATAATATGATGGCTGCAATATATTAAGATGATAAAAATTTTGATAGGCGTGCATCTTTAAGTTTTTTGTTTTCTTTTTATTTGTTTTGTTTTGTTGTATTTATAGGGTTATTAAACATCTTTAGTAATATAAATAATATAAATGTTTTATGCATGTAAAATTTATCTAATTTCCCCCAATTCGGAGTTTCTATTTTCACTCCAATAGCGGAATACCACTCTAAGAGGTCTAATGGAAATGTGTGAGGTTACATGGGGTCTGATTGTTTATTATTTAGACTTGAATTCCAATGTATTTAACAGCTTTATTACAACATAAATACAGACATTTGAAATAGCTTGGCTAACATCATAATATTATGGTCCAAATGAGAAGTGTTTGCAACCCATCTGGAATAATATCGTTGTCATGCTTGTAATCAAACCTGTCAACTAGTATTGCTGAACTGTAGGATGTGGAAGTCTATTTGTTGGTTTACTGTTATATGATACTCCCATACAAGTACTTATTTTCACTGACATACTTTGTTTCAAATTTCTATTTTTTTATTTCAACTGAAACAAGCAACATTAGTATCTTTTCTTTCTACCATTATACCTCCAGCATAGAACTAGAATTTCCATGGCTCACCATTTCAAATTACATGGGCAAACTCCAAATTTCGAAAATGATGAAATATCATACGTAAAACATGCAATTTAAAGTAAAACAATTGCACATAACATAAGAATCAATGGTTGTAGGAGACAACATTTCAAAATAAAAGCATGTCTTTAATATGAGTGAACTGTAGTATAAACTTGAACAAGTAGCATTTCCATGTTATCAGATACCCACGAAAAAAGTTAGCTAAGGCTACTTTCACACTAGCGTCGTATGACGCACGTAGCAATGCGATGTTGCGACGTACCGAAGCATACTGTGCAAGCGCCGCACAACAAGGGCAGCGGATGCAGTTTTTCAACGCATCCGCTGCCCCATTGTGAGGTGCGGGGGGGCGGGGGTGGAAAATACGTTCTCGACGCACCAAAAACCATTACATGCAACGTTTTTTGGTGGCGACGGACCGACGCAACACGACGCAACCGTCACACGACGGTTGCGACTTGTAGCAATCCGTCGCAATCCGTCGCTAATACA
Organism: Ranitomeya variabilis; assembly: GCF_051348905.1. Classification (NCBI taxonomy): domain Eukaryota; kingdom Metazoa; phylum Chordata; class Amphibia; order Anura; family Dendrobatidae; genus Ranitomeya; species Ranitomeya variabilis. The sequence continues at coordinate 494,696,136 of NC_135235.1, forward strand.
AGTCTATGGAGAAAAAACGCATCCTGCAAGCACTTTTGCAGGATGCGTTTTTTCAACAAAATGACGCATAGTGCACGACGCTAGTGTGAAAGTAGCCTAAAAGAAAAATGTTGCCTGCTAGCTCAGTTCGTTGTAAAAAGGAAAAAAAAAACAGATTGACCTTTAATCAGGGTCGTACAGCCCCACAGGAGCCTGTCCCCACTGCTAAAGAGAAATGAATATTCACGCTTCCCCTGGCGTCGAGAGGAGTGAATACCATTTCACTTTAATAGCAGGCAGCGTTAGCCGCAGGCTGAGGCTAAGGGTATGTGCGCACGTTGCAGATTTGCCTGCGGATTTTTCTGCACTAAATCCGCAGCTATTGGCAGAAAACGCAGGTGTGTTTTTGATGCGTTTTTTGTGCATTTTTTATGCGTTTTTGTATGCGTTTTTGAAATCTAAATAAGGGTATGTGCACACGTTGCGGATTTCCTGCGGATCCACATCCTTTTTTGCAGTGCAGAAACGCTGCAGATCTGTAAATGATTTAAAGTACAATGTAAATCAATGAGAAAAAAACGATGTGCAGATGGTGCGGAAAATTCCATGCGGAAATGCTGCGGATTAAAAGAAGTAGCATGTCACTACTTTTGTGCGGATCTGCAGCGTTTTTGTACCCATTCCATTATAGAAATCCGCAGGGGTAAAAAACACTGAAAAAATGCAAAAAATCCGCACCAAAAATGCTGCGGACCCAACAAATCCGCAGCAGCGTTTTCTGCCAAGAGATGCAGAATCCGCACCAGAAATTCCTAAGGCAAATCCGCAATGTGTGCACATAGCCTTAAGATGTATTATTGAACAAAAAAAAAAAAAGATTTGTGATGTCATGTCTTGTCCAACCTCCTCTTTTACATTTGTCCAACCCACACTCCATGATAGATGGATAGATAGATAGATAGATAATAGATAGAGAGATAGATAGAAGGAATGTGATAGATAAATGTAGATAGATATATGGATAGTCAGGCTACTTTCACACATCAGGTTTTTGCCGTCAGGCATAATCTGGCAAATTTTGAAAAAAAAGGATCCGTGTTTTTTTTTTCGCCGGATCCATTTTTTTTCTCATAGAGTTGTATTAGCGCTGGATTGTGCCTGATGAAATGTGTGGCCATCTGTTTTTTGCCAGATCCGTCAAAAAAACCTGTTTCCAGCGGATGGAGAAAACGTACAGAGGAAAGTTTTTTCTGTCCGGCAAAAAAATACACAGTGACGGATCCGGCAAAAAACGTATGAAACTGAGATGTGAAATGATGAATCTGGCCTCCGAATCCGTTTTTTCATGCATTTTTTCCATTGAAATCATGCACATTTTCCGTTCTCTCTCTCGCTCTCTCTCTAAAAAAAAAAAAAAAAACGGATCAGTTTTTCACTATTTGCCAGGGATCTGTTTTTTCACAAATTCGCCGGATCCTGCCTGACAGAAAAAAAATGATGCGTAAAAGTAGCCTAACTATCCATATATCTATCTACATCTATCCATCAGGCAGGATCCAGCGAATTATTGAAAAAACGGATCCGTTGCAATTAGTGAAAAACTGATGCAACTGATTAATTTTTTTTTTGAGAGAGAGAGAGAATGGAAAATGTGCATGATTTGAATGGAAACATGAATGAAAAACTGAATTCGGAGGCCGGATTCATCATTTCACATCTCAGTTTCATACGTTTTTCGCCGGATCCGTCGCTGGGCGTTTTTTCGCCGGACAGAAATACCATTCTACTGTATGTTTTCTTCGTCCATTGGAAACAGCTTATCTGATGGATCCAGCAAAAAACGGATGAAACGTGTGGCCATCAGGTGCAATCCAGCAATAGTACAACTCTATGAGAAAAAAATGCATCCGGCGGAAAAAAAACACGGATGTTTTTTTCAAAACTTTTCGGATTGTGCCTGGCAAAAACCTGATGTGTGAAACTAGCAAGATAGATATATGGATAAATATATCTATGTATCTACAGATATATCTATCTATCTATAAATATATCTATAGATCGATATAGCCATAGTTATATCTATAGATGTATCCATAGTTATATCTATAGATATATCTATACATATATCCATTGATATCCATGTATAGATTTATCTATGGATATATCCATAGATATATCCATAGATATATAATAGCGAGGCCTATGTTTCTTAATGAAGGTTTAATTAAAAAAAAAAACGGAAAAAAATGGCGTGGGCTCCCGCACAATTTTTTGTGCCAGATGGGGAAAGCCGATGGCCGGGGGCCAATATTTGTAGCCTGGGAAGGGGGTAATACCCATAGCCCCCTCCCAGGCTATGAATATCAGCCAGCAGCTGTCTGCGTAGCCTTTACTGGCTATTAAAATAGGGGGACCCCCCCCAAAATATGACATCCTAGAGAGCGGCCATGGATATTGGCCCCCCGGGCTACAAATACCAGCCCGCAGCTGCCCCGGAAATGGCGCATCTTACAGATGCGCCAATTTTGGCACTTAGACCCTCTCTTCCCACTCCCGAGTAGCGGTGGGATATGGAGTAATAAGGGGTTAATGTCACCTTGCTATTGTAAGGTGACAGTAAGCCCAGTTAATAATGGAGAGGCGTCAATAAGACGCCTATCCATTATTAATCCTAGAGTAGTGAAAGAGTTAAAAAATAATAATGACACAGCCAGAAAAAAGTATTTTAATATTCTTCATTTAACCATACTTACCATACTCGATCGCCTGTAAAAAATTAAAAATAATAAACCGCATACTCCCTGTCCGACGCAGTCCAATTAATAACGAGTGTCCCACGACATCTACCCTATAGAACAGTGACATCGGGTGATGTCACTGCTCTATAGACCTTCAGTGACACACTGACAGGAGACAATGGCTCCTGCAGTGCATCACTGAGGTTACCTGAGTTCAGGGTCTCACTTTATGGCATTGCTGTGGGGGAACTTTCTCACACAGCATTGCCACAAGTGAGACTAGGGACTATTTTTTACAGTGAAGGAGGAATACAGTGTGGAAGGATACCTTCCATCATTGCATTACTGGAGCCCCTGGAGAGCGGTCGCATCAGCTGATGCTGCTGCTCTCCATGGGAGATCGTAGTGGGACACTCGTTTTAATTGGATATCTGCGGATCAGGGAGTATAGTGTTTGTTTATTATTTTAATATTTTTTACAAGTGACACTGGCTTCGGGTATCAAGGTGACAAGGTGATGGTGAGTATGTACTCTATTTCTATATGTACTGTATGTCTATATGTATGTACTGTATGCAATGTATGAATGTACTGTATGTATGTATTGTATGCTATATGTTGTATGTTATATATGTTATATGTTGTATGTTCTGTTATATGTTGTATGTTCTGTTATATGTTATACGTTGTATGATGTATGTTATATGTTGCATGTTATATGTCTGTGGCTTTGTTGTTTTTTTTTTACATTCAACACATTAGCCGGATGATGGGACTATTACTGTCCCATCATTGGCTAATGTGTCAATCACTGTCACTGTAGCAGGCATAGCCCGATGGGACTTGTAGTCCCATCGGACGATGCCTGCACACACACACACAAAGACCCCCGAGAGCCCTGGTCAGACCCCCGGCTGCCCCGCACAGACCCCCAAGAGGCCCGCACAGACCCCCGAGAGGCCCGCACAGACCCCTGAGAGGCCCACACAGACCCCCGAGAGGCCCACACAGAACCCAAACAGCCCAAACTGACCCCGGACAGACCAAACAAACCCCCAAGAGGCCCGCACAGACCCCCGAGAGGCCCGCACAGACCCCCGAGAGGCCCGCACAGACCCCCGGCAGGCCCACACAGACCCCCGAGAGCCCTGCACAGATCCCAGCAGCCCACACAGACCCCCGACAGGCCCGCACGGACCCCCAAGAGGCCCGCACAGACCCCCGACAGCCCGCACAGACCTCCGACTGCCCACACAGACCCCCGACTGCCCGCACAGACCCCCGACAGCCCCACACATAGACATGCACAGTCTCCGCCCACACACTCCCCCCTACCGATCTGCAGCGTTTCACCACAGCTAAACCGCAGATCTTTTTTACATCTGTGGTTTTGCTGCGGATGTGCCCGACTCAATATAAGTCAATGGGTGCAGAAACGCTGCTGATCCGCACAAAGAATTGACAGGATGTGGAAAAAACAACGCGTTTTTTTCCGCAGCATGTGCACTGCGGATTTGGTTTTCCATAGGTTTACATGGTATTGTAAATCGCATGGGAAACTTCTGCAGATACGCAGGGTCAAAAACGCAGCGGGTCCGCGGTAAAAACCGCAACGTGTGAACATGGCCTAACACTGTCCACTGGTGCTGCTGAATCGGGGCCCCGGAGGTGGGCCCCTAAACAGCGGCGGCGAACCCTGATTGCGATCCCTGCTTCTTGGGACCGGAGTGGAGCTGCAGTAATCTGACGCCATCCTCCTTCCTGCCCGGCACTTCCTGTCTGACTCAGCTGTGCTGAATGATGACATCTTCCAGCCACACTATTTCAGAGAGGAAGCTGCCGGGATGTGCTGCGGCTGCTGGGAACATGCGGAGAGTAGTGATGTGCGAGCACTAAATTGCTCAGGTGCTCATTGCTCGAGTCAAACAAATTGAAATAATTGGGTACTCAGACAGAACAACGAGCGCAATGTAAGTCTATGGGAAACCCGAGCATTTTTACTGTGATCACCCCCGGGAGTCCCTTTAAGGTATAAAAACATCTAAAAATGATGGAAACACTGCTCAAATGACACGGGAACATCATGGGGATCAGCCCTGGAAGCATTTCTGACTCCTAGGTCACAGCTGTAAACAATGTTGTCAGAGTTTCACGCCATTTTTACAGATGCACCAAAAAACATACAAAACCGAAACCCAAATGGAATTTGCTGGGAAATATGTTAAGGTACATCCTTTCCAGGGTAATGACTGGTATATAAGGCAAAATAATTAACTCCAAATAAAAAAGTTCCTCCACCACTTGGGCTATGATCATGTGCAGTGTTATTGATGCGTTTTTCAACTTTAACATTGCTTTCAAATAATACAAATGCATTCACTGGGAAATGTAATTGTAACAACCCTAGCTGGCCATGTGGTGTGTGAAACATAAGCAGACACATCTTGTTTCATTTATGAAGGAGCGACTCTTAAAGTCACAAAGCCTATTTTTAGAGGGGAATCAGGCGACATTAAAGGGAACCTGTCACCTGAATTTGGCGAGCCCTTTTTTCGGTCCGATGGGCGGTGTTTTCGGGTGTTTTATTCACCCCTTCCTTTCCTGCTGGCCGCAATATCGTCTTGAAGTTGATTCGCTTTCCTTCGTAGAACACGCCTGCGCAAGGCAATCTTGCCTTGTGCACGCGCAGTATGCTTTGCCCAACTGCGGGCAAAGCTGAAAAGCATTAATGCGCATGCACCGGCGCACTATGTCCCGGAAGTATTTCGCTGTGTTCCGGGACATAGTGCGCCGGCGCATGCGCACCAATGCTTTTCGGCTTTGCCCGCAGTTGGGCAAAGCATACTGCGCATGCGCAAGGCAAGATTGCCTTGCGCAGGCGTGTTATATGAAGGAAAGCGAATCAACTTCAAGACGATATTGCGGCCAGTGTGCGGCCAGCGGGAAAGGAAGGGGTGAATGAAACACCCGAAAACACCGCCCATCGGACCAAAAAAAGGGCCCGCCAAATTCAGGTGACAGATTCCCTTTAATATTCTTAAAGAGACATTATTAAACAGTGGGTCTCCTATGCTGTTATTGCCTATGCAGTGAGTGGCTGGGCTGCCAAGAATTACGACGCACCCCAATACCCCTTTCACTAGAGGTACAGGAGGGCTTCCTGAAAAAATGTTGCATTGACTGCAAGGCCTGCCCTGGTGCCAAGTCATATGCACCCCAATAAGCCTTTGAACCCATGTACTGGATGGCCACAGGAAAACACACTTCACATTCTTCATTTGGTCCTGCCATACTGTTTCCTTATGCATTGAATGCAAGGGCTGCCTTGACCCAAATTTGCACGCACTCCAATCCCCCTTGGAAGAAACATGGAGGAGGGCCTCATAAAAAAAACTGTCCCATTACAAAGGAGCGGGTCTCCTAGACTTGTAATGCCCATACACTAAGTATATGGGCTGAAAACATTTTCTCAAAGGGTGTACACAACAACATACTGTGTAAATATTTTTATTACGGGCATCATAAACACACTTGCAAAAAGCTAGAGTGACTGTAGCAGCACGGAACACATTAACCCTGGTGATCTAGTGATGATGGATGATGAGACGTGAAGGAAGGCCTCATTAAAAAATAGCCCCAATTTAAAGGAGCGGGTCTCCAAGACTTGGAATGCCCATACACTAAGTGCATGGGCTGACAAACATTTCCCCATGGGGGGTACATTTTTTTAATTTTTTTATGGGGATCATAGACACCCTTGCCAAAAAATTGACTGGCTGTAGTAGCATAGAACACGTTCACCCTGGTGTGCTATTGGTGGTGGACGATGAGGATGAGGACAAGGAGGAGTACACCAAATAGCCAAAATTAGGAAGCGTATACCCATGTGTGGGTGTGAAGAAGTGCATCGGAATACACCTCCCAAAAAGACACTGTATTGGAGGTTATGTTTTGCTGTCATTTGGTGGTGTACAGAAGTCTGGCACAATCCAGCCCTTGTTAATTTTTGTCAGCCTGTCTACATTTTCCGTTGACAGGCGAATGCGCTTATCTGTGATAATTCCACCAGAGGCACTAAAAACCCACTCTGACAAAACTCTAGCGACAGGGCAGGCCAAGACTTCCAAAGCATAGAGAGACAGTTCATGCCATTTGTCCAGCTTGGATACTCAATAATTAAAAGGCACAGAGAAATCATGGAGGACGTTGGTACGGTCAGCAAGGTACTCCCTCAGCATCTTAGAAAACATTCCATTCCTTGTGACATTACCCCGCGCCTCAGGGCCAGGGCGATTGGAGGGTCTGAGAAAACTGTCCCAGAACATTGCCAGTGTTCCCCTGCCTCTGCTAGATTGGACTTGTGTCTCTCTCGCCTGTACTCCTTGGTTGTCCAACGAACTGTTATGTCTGCCGCTAGCATTTTGAGATGGGAATTTTTTTTACTAATTCTGCAACAATGGCCCTCTGGTAATACACCTTTTAGTACACCTGTCTGCTTCTGGAAGAAGAGATTGAAAGTTCTTCTTGTAGCGTGGGTCTAGAAGTGTCACTACCCAGTAATGACTGTCAACCAAAATGTTTACAATACGAGGGTCACAGGAAAGGCAGAGCAACATAAAGTCTGCCATGCGTGCCAGACTGGTAACAGGCAAGCTTTACATGTCCTCACCAACAAGACGACTGACCAAGGTGTCCTCCTCCTCCTCTTCCTCCCTGTCCTCAAGCCATCCACGCTGAACAGACGGTATGACAGTTGTGTTTGTAGTACCGTCTACAGTGCATGAAAGTGGCTCACGTTCTTCCTCCTCCACTTTCTCATTGTTAAACAATCCACGTTGGGATGATATGAGGATGGGCTGTGTGTAATCACCCTGTATGGTTCCTTGCTCCATGTTCTCCTGCTCCACCTGCAATACCTCCTCTTTCATTGTGAGCAGAGAGCTTTTCAGAATGCAGAGGTGCAGGATGGTGATGCTAATTATGGTGTCATCGCCGCTCAACATCTTGCTGGACTCTTCAAGGTTTTAGAGGATGTTACATATGTATGACATCCATGTCCACTCCTGAGGTCTTACATGTGGAGTCTAAAGTAAATAAATAACTTGGCACTCAACTTGCTTATGGTGATGATTTTAGAATTTGCTTTTTTATTTCAATGGCAGTCCCAATTTTATAAACGTTTCGGTCAACACTAGACCTTCTTCAGTAAACCGACTGCTCAAAAGGTAAGTATGTAAGATGTCTCTGGATATAGAGTAGGTCCTAGTGTATGAGAATACTTATGGACCTATAAGGAAAGGTGGTTGCCCGATTGTGGTTCAAAGGGTAGTGTAGCCTGTGGGCCGAAGGCTCCAAGTTTGTAATAGACCGTAGTTAATGCCAGTTGCTCAATATGAACAGTGCTATACATCCACTATGGTTTCAAGACTGGATAAATAGTGTATTCACTGCACTGTAAGGTATATAGAAAAAAAACATATATAAGTGCCAACCTCAAGTGCTTTATGAGGAGGGGGGAGGGCGTACCATTAGTGGAAGCGAGCCCATATGATGAGAACGTTGCGCCTCACAATGCGGTGTCCGCCACTTGAGGTTGCTTTATACTAGACGCCTATATCATTTCTTACTGATGCCACAGTTACTTGTTGCCACAACATATTTGTCACATCCTCCGCCTTCACGGTGAGACTTAGATTATTCTACTACTATATATATCCCTCTGGATGGCACTTATATATGAGAAGGTCTAGTGTTGACCGAAACGTTTATAAAATTGGGACTGCCATTGAAATAAAAAAGCAAATTCTAAAATCATCACCATAAGCAAGTTGAGTGCCAAGTTATTTATTTACTTTATGCTCACTGGTTTGGGGAATCTATCTTGTGCACCAACACAGCAGTGCCACGATATACTTCACTATTACATGTGGAGTCTGACTTGAATAACAACGGCCTTGTTGATGCTGGTATTCAACAACTGCCCTCTTCTGCTCACAAATCCTTTCCAACATCTGCAGTGTAGAGTTCCAACGCAATTGGACATCACAGACCAGTCGGTGAGCTGGAAGCTGCAATCACTGCTGAAGCATGGCAAGGGCAGCTTAAGCAGTAGCTGACTTTCTAAAATGGGCACACAGGTGGCATACTTTCACAAGCAGATCCGGCAGCTCCGGGTAGCTTTTTAGAAACCTTTGAACAGCGAGGTTAAGCACATGGGCCAAGCATGGTACATGTGTCAGTTCGCCTCACCTCAGAGCCGCCACCAGGTTCCTGCCATTGTCACACACAACCATGCCTGACTGGAGGTTCAGCGGTGTCAGACACAGATCTGCTTGCTCTTTCAGAGAAGTCCACAACTGTTCAGCATTGTGCGGTTTGTCACCTAAGCATATTAGCTTCAGAACAGCCTGTTGCCGCTTGGATTTGGCAGTGCTGCAGTGCTTCCAGCTTGGGACTGATGTGCTCATTTCAGAGATGGAGGCTGAAGAGGAGTTGCAGGAGCTGTAGACTGTGGGGGCAACCCTGTTTGATGTAGGGCCCACAATCCTTGGCGTCGCGAGGGTCTGTTCCATCCCAAGGTCTGACTGGGTCCCGGCTTCCATTATGTTTACCCAGTGTGCTGTTAGCGAGATGTACCGTCCCTGGCCACAAGCACGTGTCCGTGGTTAGGTGTACTTTCCCAGTAACTGCATTGTTGAGGGCACAGGTAATGTTGTGGGACATGTGCTTGTGTAATGCCAGGACGGCACAGCGGGAGAAATAGTGGCGACTGTTGACCGAGTACCTTGGGACAGCCGCAGCCATCAGGTTGCGGAAAGGTTCCGTCACCACGAGCCTAAAAGGCAACATTTCCAGCTCAAGTAGACGAGAAATGTGTGAATTTAGTACTGTGCCCTGTGGGGCACTGGCTGCGTATTTCCGCTTGTTTTCCAATGACTGAGGTATAGACAACTGAAGGCTGGGCTGGGATAAGGATGTGGACGTGCTGATGATGGCGCTATTTGATTGTGGGCAACGGCAGGAGCAGAGCAGGAGGCATCTTCGCATGCACTGTGGACAGGGGATTGGCTTTCACGTACAACAGTGGAAGAAGCAGTGGTGTCACCCGCAGATGCTGTTCCTGGAGCCTAGGGTTGGGCCCACAAAGTCGGGTGCATTGCTGCCATGTGCCTGATCATGCTGGTGGTGGTAAGGCTGGTAGTTTTGCTACCCCTGCTGATGCTGGCATGACAGGAGTTGCAAATGGCCTGTTTGGGGTTATCTGTATAGTCTTTAAAAAATAACTAGACTCAAGAAGACCTAACAGTTGGACTGACAACTTCCGTCATGTTGGTGTTACGGGGAACGGTTGCCCGCCTTCTGTCTGCAGCCACCACACTGCTTCTTCCTGCCTGAAGGGGTGCTATGCCTCCTTCCTCCTGTGTACTGCTGTCCTCGCACTGCATGTCCTCCTGTCAGGTTGGGTCAGTTACTATATCATCCACCTCATCTTCCACTTCTGCACCCTGGTACTCCTCCTGACTTTCTGGCAATTGTGTCTCATCATCGTCCACCTCTTGTGATCGTGGCTGCTCAAATATTTGGTCATCACTACATGGAATCTCATCTTGCCCCGCTTCAAATGGACCGGGCGAGAGGGCCGAATCTATAAATGGAAAAGTGAACAGTTCTTTGAAGTGTCCGAGTGTGGGATCAGTTGTCTCAGGGCATTCAGCATGGTGGGAGGAAGGAGGATCAGGGTGAGTAATATGCGGTCCATATTCGTGGCTACTCAGACTTGACCGTGTGGAAGACAGGGTGCTGGTGGTGGCGGCCAAGTAACTGGAAGTATTATCTGCTATCCAACCAACAACCTTTTCACACTGCTCTGGCTTCAATAGTGCTGTCTTGCTGCGGTCCCCTAGGACTTGGGACACTAAGGTCCAGCGAGATGTGTGTTTTTTGTGGCCCAATTTCAGCTTGCCTACGGCCTTGTCATGCACCATCACCATCACGTCCACTTCCCCGTCCCTTGCCCATTGTAAATGGACTAGAATATTTTACACGTTCACTACAAATGGCTGAATTGGGAGCGAACTTGTATGTGACACGTGTGCGGGACAACCACACTTTAAACTATCTGGACTGTAGTTCAAAATGTGTTTTTGGATATCAAATTGGTGTCAGTAAGTAGGGTAACAGACAGCAAAAACACTAGAATATATAGGCCTAAAATAGCCAAATTTTTAGCACAGATAGATGAGACCTGTCATGGAAATACCACACTGCTAAATATGTGGCCTGTATTTTTTATTTTTTAAATGCTAAATAGTGCTGTATAGAAGTCAAGTAACAGGCAGGAAAAACACTGGAATACCAGCCTAAAATGCCCAATGTTGTGAATTTGGATTCTGGGCTCCCCCGGTGGCCGCTTGTGGAATTGGACTTGTCATCCTCTTTCCTGTTTCACCTGGTTCCATCAGTAGTGGGTGTCGCTATTTAAGCTCATTTCTCTGGTGGTTTCTTGCCGGTCAACAATGTTATCTGATGCCTCTCAGTGCTTGTTCCTGCTTCTAGACAACTACTAGATAAGTTGGACTTTTGTCCATGTTTTGTTTTGCCTATTTGTTCCAGTTCACAGCTGAAGTTTTGTTACTGTGTCTGGAAAGCTCTCGTTGATCAGGGATTGCTACTCTGGCGTTATGAGTTAATGCCAGAGTTTAAGGTAATCTCTGGATGGTGTTTTGTTAGTGTTTTTCTGCTGACCATGAAAGTATACTATCTGTCTTCTGCTATCTAGTAAGCGGACCTCAAATTTGCTAAGACTATTTTCCTGCTGCGTTTGTTGTTTCATCTGAACTCACCGTCATTATATGTGGGGGGCTACTGTCTTCTTTGGAATATTTCTCTAGAGGTGAGCCAGGTCTTATATTTCCCTCTGCTAGCTATTTAGGTCTTAGGCCAGAGCTGGGCATCTAGCGATAAATAGGAAATGCTACCTGGCTATTTCTAGTTGCGCGGCAGGCTTAGTTCATGGTCAGTATAGTTCCATCTTCTTCTCCCTTGGGAGCTGGGTTTTTCTTTGTCTCAAAAAAGGACGGCTCTTTGAGACCATGTATTGATTATCGGCTTCTGAATAAGATCACTGTTAAGTATCAATACCCATTGCCATTGCTTACTGATTTGTTTGCTCGTATAGAGGGTGCTAAGTGGTTCTCTAAAATTGATCTTCGTGGGGCGTATAATTTGGTGCGGATCAGGCAGGGGGATGAGTGGAAGACCGCATTTAATACGCCCGAGGGCCACTTTGAGTATTTGGTCATGCCTTTTGGTCTTTCTAATGCCCCTTCAGTTTTCCAGTCTTTTATGCATGATATTTTCCGCGATTTTCTGGATAAATTTATGATAATATATCTGGATGATATTCTGATTTTTTCTGATGACTGGGACTCTCATGTCCAGCAGGTCAGGAGAGTTTTTCAGGTTCTGCGGTCTAATTCTTTATGTGTGAAGGGGTCTAAGTGCGTTTTTGGGGTCCAGAAAATTTCCTTTTTGGGGTATATTTTTTCTCCCTCTTCCATTGAGATGGATCCCGTCAAGGTGCAAGCTATTTGTGACTGGACTCAGCCCTCCTCTCTTAAGGGTCTTCAGAGATTTTTGGGCTTTGCCAACTTTTACCGCCGATTTATTGCTGGTTTTTCGGATGTCGTTAAACCACTGACTGATTTGACCAGACAAGGCGCTGATGTTGCTAATTGGTCCTCTCATGCTGTAGAGGCCTTTCAGGAGCTTAAGCGCCGTTTTGCCTCTGCCCCTGTGTTGCGTCAGCCAGATGTGAATCTGCCTTTTCAGGTTGAGGTTGACGCTTCGGAGATCGGAGCTGGGGCAGTGTTGTCGCAGAAAGGTTCCGACTGCTCCGTCATTAGGCCTTGTGCCTTCTTTTCTCGCAAATTTTCGCCCGCAGAGCGGAATTATGATGTTGGGAATCGGGAGCTTTTGGCCATGAAGTGGGCGTTTGAGGAGTGGCGCCATTGGCTCGAGGGGGCTAGGCATCAGGTGGTGGTATTGACTGACCACAAAAATTTGATTTATCTTGAGACTGCCAGACGCCTGAATCCTAGACAGGCGCGCTGGTCTTTATTTTTTTCTCGCTTTAATTTTGTGGTGTCATACCTACCGGGTTCTAAGAATGTTAAGGCAGATGCCCTTTCTAGGAGTTTTGACCCGGACTCTCCTGGTAATTCTGAACCCACAGGTATCCTTAGGGAGGGAGTAATTTTGTCGGCCGTTTCTCCTGATCTGCGGCGGTCCTTGCAAGAGTTTCAGGCGGATAGACCGGATCGTTGTCCGCCTGATAGACTGTTTGTTCCGGATGATTGGACCAGCAGAGTCATCTCTGAGGTACATTCTTCTGCATTGGCAGGTCATCCCGGAATTTTTGGTACCAGGGATTTGGTGGCAAGATCCTTCTGGTGGCCTTCCCTGTCACGAGATGTGCGAGTCTTTGTGCAGTCATGTGACGTTGGTGCTCGGGCCAAGTCTTGTAGTTCTCGGGCTAGCGGACTGCTGTTGCCCTTGCCTATTCCTAAGAGGCCTTGGACACACATCTCGATGGATTTTATTTCAGATCTGCCTGTTTCCCAGAAGATGTCTGTCATCTGGGTGGTCTGTGACCGTTTCTCTAAAATGGTCCATTTGGTTCCTCTGCCCAAGTTGCCTTCTTCTTCTGAGTTGGTTCCTCTGTTTTTTCAGAATGTTGTCCGATTGCACGGTATTCCTGAGAATATTGTTTCTGACAGAGGTACCCAATTTGTGTCTAGATTTTGGCGGGCATTCTGTGCTAGGATGGGCATAGATTTGTCTTTTTCATCTGCTTTTCACCCTCAGACTAATGGCCAGACCGAGCGGACTAATCAGACCCTTGAGACATATCTGAGGTGTTTTGTCTCTGCTGACCAGGATGATTGGGTTGCTTTTTTGCCATTGGCAGAGTTCGCCCTCAATAATCGGGCCAGTTCTTCCACCTTGGTGTCCCCGTTTTTCTGTAATTCGGGGTTTCACCCTCGATTTTCCTCCGGTCAGGTGGAATCCTCGGATTGTCCTGGAGTGGATGCGGTGGTGGAGAGATTGCATCACATCTGGGGGCAGGTTATGGACAATTTGAAGTTGTCCCAGGAGAAGACTCAGCGTTTTGCCAACCGTCATCGTCGTGTTGGTTCTCGGCTTTGTGTTGGAGATTTGGTGTGGTTGTCTTCTCGTTTTGTCCCTATGAGGGTCTCTTCTCCTAAGTTTAAACCTCGGTTCATCGGCCCTTATAGAATATTGGAGATTCTTAATCCTGTTTCTTTCCGTTTGGACCTCCCTGCGTCCTTTTCCATTCATAACGTTTTTCATCGGTCGTTGTTGCGCAGGTATGAGGTACCTGTTGTACCTTCAGTTGAGCCTCCTGCTCCGGTGTTGGTTGAGGGTGAGTTGGAGTACGTTGTGGAGAAAATTTTGGACTCTCGTGTTTCCAGACGGAAACTCCAGTATCTGGTCAACTGGAAGGGTTACGGCCAGGAGGATAATTCTTGGGTCAATGCATCTGATGTTCATGCTTCTGATCTTGTTCGTGCCTTCCATAGGGCTCATCCTGGTCGCCCTGGTGGATCTGGTGAGGGTTCGGTGCCCCCTCCTTGAGGGGGGGGTACTGTTGTGAATTTGGATTCTGGGCTCCCCCGGTGGCCGCTTGTGGAATTGGACTTGTCATCCTCTTTCCTGTTTCACCTGGTTCCATCAGTAGTGGGTGTCGCTATTTAAGCTCATTTCTCTGGTGGTTTCTTGCCGGTCAACAATGTTATCTGATGCCTCTCAGTGCTTGTTCCTGCTTCTAGACAACTACTAGATAAGTTGGACTTTTGTCCATGTTTTGTTTTGCCTATTTGTTCCAGTTCACAGCTGAAGTTTTGTTACTGTGTCTGGAAAGCTCTCGTTGATCAGGGATTGCTACTCTGGCGTTATGAGTTAATGCCAGAGTTTAAGGTAATCTCTGGATGGTGTTTTGTTAGTGTTTTTCTGCTGACCATGAAAGTATACTATCTGTCTTCTGCTATCTAGTAAGCGGACCTCAAATTTGCTAAGACTATTTTCCTGCTGCGTTTGTTGTTTCATCTGAACTCACCGTCATTATATGTGGGGGGCTACTGTCTTCTTTGGAATATTTCTCTAGAGGTGAGCCAGGTCTTATATTTCCCTCTGCTAGCTATTTAGGTCTTAGGCCAGAGCTGGGCATCTAGCGATAAATAGGAAATGCTACCTGGCTATTTCTAGTTGCGCGGCAGGCTTAGTTCATGGTCAGTATAGTTCCATCTTCCGAGAGCTTGTCCCTCTATAGGCTTGCTATGATCTCTGCCTGCAGAGATCATGACAGCCCAAACTTTGAGCACGCAGATACGTATATGAGACCTTTCACGGAAATACCACACTGCCAAATTTGTGGCCTGTATTTTTTTTAAGGCTTGCTAAATAGTACTGCAAATAAGTAGATTAACAGACAGGAAAAAACTGGAATATCGGCCTAAACTGCCCAAACTTGGAGCACGCAGATATGAGGCCTGTCACAGAAATACCACACTGCCAAATATGTGGCCTGTTACTTTTTTGAGGTTCTCGAAATAGTGCTGTATATAATTAGAGTAACAGACAGGAAAAATACTGGAATACCGGCCTAAAATGCCCAAACTTGGAGTACACAGATAAATGAGGCCTGTCACGGAAATACCACACTGCCAAATATGTGGCCTGTCTTTTTTATTTTTTAAATGTAACATAGTGCTGTATATAAGTAGAGTAACAGACAGGAAAAAAACTGGAATACTGGCCTAAAATGCCCAAACTTGGAGCAGGCAGATATATGAGGCCTGTCATGGAAACACCACACTGCCAAATATGTGGCCTATTTTTTTTTTTTTTTATAATTTAGTTGGGTGAGAAGGCAATGATGGAGGTGGTGATGAGTACAATGATGAGGGTGGAGGGGGTGAACAATGATTGTGGTGGAGGGGGTTGCATTATACCTCTTCAGGGGGGCTGCATTTTACTCTATGAGAGGGATACATTATAATTCTGTGGGGGGCTGTATAACCCCTTCCCGACCCATGACGCCTATGTGGCGTCATGGAATGATCGCATCCCTGCAGATCGGGTGAAAGGGTTAATTCCTATTTTACCCGATCTGCAGGGAGAGGGGGAGTTGTACTTCAGCCTAGGGGGGGTGGCTTTGCCCCCACGTGGCTACGATCGCTCTGATTGGCTGTTGAAAGTGCAACAGCCAATCAGAGCAATTTGCAATATTTCACCTATGAAAATGGTGAAATATTGCAATCCAGCCATGGCCGATGCTGCAATAGCATCTGCCATGGCTGGAAATCATGTTCTGGCCCCCCCCACCGCCCCCGATCTCCTCCCCAGTCCTCCGTTCTGTCCGGTACCCCCCTCCGTCCCCCTGTTCGCTCCCCCGTGCTCCTGTCCGCTCCCCCGTGCTCCTGTCCGCTCCCCCTGTCCTCCGATCCCCCCCCCTGTGCTCCGATCCACCCCCCCACCATCCCCTCATACTTACCGATCCTCCCGAAGTCGGTCCGTCTTCTCCCTGGGCGCCGCCATCTTCCAAGATGGCGGGCGCATGCTCAGTGCGCCCAAAGAATCTGCCGGCTGGCAGATTCGTTACAAGTACATTTTTTCAAAATAAAAAAATACTAAATAAACCCCCCCCTTTATCACCCCCATAGGTAGGGACAATAATAAAATAAAGAAAATATTTTTTTTTCTTTTTCCACTAGGGTTAGGGTTAGAACTAGGGTTAGAACTAGGGGTAGGGTTAGGGTTAGGGTTAGGGGTAGGGTTATGGCATGTGCACACAGAGCGGATCGGCCGCGGATCCGCAGCGGATCGGCCGCGGATCCGCAGCGGATCGGCCGCGGATCCGCAGCGGATCGGCCGCGGATCGGCCGCGGATCGGCCGCGGATCCGCAGCGGATCGGCCGCGGATCCGCAGCGGATCGGCAGCGTATCCGCAGCGGATCGGCCGCGGATCTGCAGCGGATTGGCCGCGGATCCGCAGCGGATTGGCCGCGGATCCGCAGCGGATTGGCCGCTGCGAATTCGAAGCAGTTTTCCATCAGGTTTACAGTACCATGTACACCTAAGGAAAACCAAATCCGCTGTGCCCATGGTGCGGAAAATTCCGTGCAGAAACGCTGCATTGTATTTTCCGCAGCATGTCAATTCTTTGTGTGGATTCCGCAGCGTTTTACACCTGTTCCTCAATAGGAATCCGCAGGTGAAATCCGCACAAAAAAACACTGGAAATCTGCTGTAAATCCGCAGGCAAAACGCAGTGCCTTTTACCTGCAGATTTTTCAAAAATCGTGCGGAAAAATCTCACACGAATCCGCAACGTGGGCACATAGCCTTAGGGTTAGGGTTGGAATTAGAGTTAGGGTTGGAATTAGGGCTAGGGTTTGAAATAGGGTTAAGATTAGGCTTGTGGTTAGGGTTACGGATAGGGTTAGGGGTGTGTTGGGGTTACAGTTGTGGTTAGGGTTGGGATTAGGGTTACGGTTGGGATTAGGGTTAGGATTAGGGTTGGAATTAGGGTTACGGTTGTGTTGCGGTTAGGGTTGTGGTTAGGGGTGTGTTGGGGTTAGGGTTGTGATTAGGGTTATGGCTACAGTTGGGATTAGGATTAGGGGTGTGTTGGGGTTAGTGTTGAAGTTAGAATTGAGGGGTTTCCACTGTTTAGGCACTTCAGGGGTCTCCAAACGCAACATGGCGCCACCATTGATTCCAGCCAATCTTGCGTTCAAAAAGTCAAATGGTGCTCCCGCCCTTCCAAGCCCCGACGTGCGCCCAAACAGTGGTTTACCCCCACATTTGGGGTACCAGCATACTCAGGACAAACTGGGCAACAACTGTTGGGGTCCAATTTCTCCTGTTACCCTTGCAAAAATAAAAAATTACTTGCTAAAACATCATTTTTGAGGAAAGAACAATTATTTTTTATTTTCACGGCTCTTCGTTATAAACTTCTGTGAAGCACTTGGGGGTTGAAAGTGCTCACCACACATCTAGATAAGTTCCTTCGGGGGTCTAGTTTCCAAAATGGGGTCACTTGTGGGGTGTTTCTACTGTTTAGGCACATCAGGGGCTCTGCAAATGCAATGTGACGCCCGCAGACCATTCCATCAAAGCCTGCATTTCAAATGTCACTACTTCCCTTCCGAGCCCTGACGTGTGCCCAAACAGTGGTTTACCCCCACATATGGGGTATCAGCGTACTCACAACAAACTGGGCAACAAATATTGGGGTCCAAATTCTCCTGTTACCCTTGTGAAAATAAAAAATTTCTTGCTAAAACATCTTTTTTGAGGAAAGAAAAATGATTTTTTATTTTCACGGCTCTGCGTTGTAAACTTCTGTGAAGCACTTGGGGGTTGAACGTGCTCACCACACATCTAGATAAGTTCCTTGGGGGGTCTAGTTTCCAAAATGGGGTCACTTGTGGGGGGTTTCTACTGTTTAGGCATATCAGGGGCTCTGCAAACGTAACATGATGCCCGCAGACCATTCCATCAAAGTCTGCATTCCAAAACGTCACTACTTCCCTTCCGAGCCCCGGCATGTGCCCAAACAGTGGTTTACCCCCACATATGTGGTATCAGCGTACTCAGGAGAAACTGGACAACAACTTTTGGGGTCCAATTTCTCCTGTTACTCTTGCAAAAATAAAAAAAATTCTGGGCTAAAAAAATATTTTTGAGGAAAGGAAACACATTTATTATTTTCACGGCTCTGCGTTATAAACTTCTGTGAAGCACTTGGGGGTTCAAAGTGCTCACCACACATCTAGATAAGTTCCCTTGGGGGTCTAGTTTCCAAAATGGAGTCACTTGTGGGGAGTTCCTACTGTTTAGGCACATCAGGGGCTCTGCAAATGCAACCTGACGCCCGCAGAGCATTCCATCAAAGTCTGCATTTCAAAACGTCACTACTTCCCTTCCGAACCCCGACGTGTGCCAAAACAGTGGTTTACCCCCACATATGGGGTATCAGCGTACTCAGGAGAAACTGGACAACAACTTTTGGGGTCCAATTTCTCCTGTTACCCTTGGGAAAATAAAAAATTGTGGGCTAAAAAATCATTTTTGAGAAAAGAAAAATTATTTTTTATTTTCATGGCTCTGCGTTATAAACTTCTGTGAAGCACTTGGGGGTTCAAAGTGCTCACCACACATCTAGATTAGTTCCTTGGGAGGTCTAGTTTCCAAAATGGGGTCACTTGTGCGGGAGCTCCAATGTTTAGGCACACAGGGGCTCTCCAAACGCGACATGGTGTCCGCTAATAATTGGAGCTAATTTTCCATTCAAGAAGCCAAATGGCGTGCCTTCCCTTCCGAGCCCTGCCGTGCGCCCAAATAGTGGTTTACCCCCACATATGGGGTATCATCGTACTCAGGACAAACTGGACAACAACATTTGGGGTCCAATTTCTCCTATTACCCTTGGGAAAATAAAACATTCTGTGCTAAAAATCATTTTTGAGGAAAGAAAAATTATTTTTTTATTTTCACGGCTCTGCGTTATAAACTTCTGTGAAGCACCTGGGGGTTATAAGTGCTCACTATGCATCTAGATAAGTTCCTTGTGGGGTCTAGTTTCCAAAATGGGGTCACTTGTAGGGGAGCTCCAATGTTTAGGCACACAGGGGCTCTCCAAACGCGACATGGTGTCCGCTAACGATTGGAGCTAATTTTCCATTCAAAAAGTCAAATGGCACGCCTCCCCTTCCGAGCCTTGCCGTGCACCCAAACAGTGGTTTACCCCCACATATGAGGTATCGGCATACTCAGGAGAAATTGCCCAACAAATTTTAGGATCCATTTTATCCTGTTGCCCATGTGAAAATGAAAGAATTGAGGCTAAAAGAAATTTTGTGTGAAAAAAAAGTACTTTTTCATTTTTGCGGATCAATTTGTGAAGCACCTGGGGGTTTAAAGTGCTCACTATGCCTCTAGATAAGTTCCTTGGGGGGTCTAGTTTCCAAAATGGGGTCACTTGTGGAGGAGCTCCAATGTTTAGGCACACAGGGGCTTTCCAAACGCGACATGGTGTCCGCTAACGATGGAGATAATTTTTCATTCAAAAAGTCAAATGGCGCTCCTTCCCTTCTGAGCCTTACCATGTGCCCAAACAGTGGTTTACCCCCACATGTGAGGTATTGGTGTACTCAGGAGAAATTGCCCAACAAAATTTAGGATCCATTTTATCCTGTTGCCCATGTGAAAATGAAAAAATTGAGGCTAAAATAATTTTTTTGTGAAAAAAAAGTACTTTTTCATTTTTACGGATCAATTTGTGAAGCACCTGGGGGTTTAAAGTGCTCACTATGCTTCTAGATAAGTTCCTTGGGGGGTCTAGTTTCCAAAATGTGGTCACTTGTTGGGGAGCTCCAATGTTTAGGCACACGGGGGCTCTCCAAATGCGACATGGTGTCCGCTAAAGATTGGAGCCAATTTTTCATTCAAAAAGTCAAATGGCGCTCCTTCCCTTCCGAGCCCTGCCGTGCGCCCAAACAGTGGTTTACCCCCACATATGAGGTATCAGCGTACTCAGGACAAATTGGGCAACAACGTTCGTGGTCCAGTTTCTCCTTTTACCCTTGGGAAAATAAAAAATTGTTGCTAAAAGATCATTTTTGTGACTAAAAAGTTAAATGTTCATTTTTTACTTCCATGTTGCTTCTGCTGCTGTGAAACACCTGAAGGGTTAATAAACTTCTTGAATGTGGTTTTGAGCACCTTGAGGGGTGCAGTTTTTAGAATGGTGTCACTTTTGGGTATTTTCAGCCATATAGAACCCTCAAACTGACTTCAAATGTGAGGTGGTCCCTAAAAAAAATGGTTTTGTAAATTTTGTTGTAAAAATGAGAAATCACTGGTCAAATTTTAACCCTTATAACTTCCTAGCAAAAAAAAAATTTGTTTCCAAAATTGTGCTGATGTAAAGTAGACATGTGGGAAATGTTATTTATTAACTATTTTGTGTCACATAACTCTCTGGTTTAACAGAATAAAAATTCAAAATGTGAAAATTGCGAAATTTTCTAAATTTTTGCCAAATTTCCATTTTTTTCACAAATAAACTCAGAAATTATCGACCTAAATTTACCACTATCATGAAGCCCAATATGTCACGAAAAAACGATCTCAGAATCGCTAGGATCCGTTGAAGCGTTCCTGAGTTATTACCTCATAAAGGGACACTGGTCAGAATTGCAAAAAACGGATTTAGTTGGGTGAGAAGGCAATGATGGAGGTGGTGATGAGTACAATGATGAGGGTAGAGGGGGTGAACAATGATTGTGGTGGAGGGGGTTGCATTATACCTCTTCAGGGGGGCTGCATTTTACTCTATGAGAGGGATACATTATAATTCTGTGGGGGGCTGTATAATTCTCTCAGGGGGCTACATTATACTATATGAGGGGAGCTGCATTATGCCCTTTGAGGGGGCTTCAGTATATTCTATGTGGGGCTGCCTTATGAGGGGGTTGCATTATACTCTGAGGGGGCTACATTATATTCTGTGGAGGGGCTGCATTATATTATATGTGGGGGCTGCATTATTCTCTCAGGAGGCTACATCATACTATGTGAGGGGAGCTGCATTATGCCCTATGAGGGGGCTACAGTATATTCTATGGGGGCTGCCTTATGAGGGGGTTGCATTATACTCTGAGGGGGCTACATTATATTCTGTGGTGGGGCTGCATTTTACTATATGAGGGGGGCTGCATTATGCCATATGAGGGTGCTACATTATATTCTACTTGATGGTGGCCCGATTCTAACTCACCGGGTATTCTAGAATATGTATATATGTATATAGCAGTCACATAGTATATAGCACAGGCCACGTAGTAGATAGGAGCCATGTAGTATATAGCAGACAAATACAATGTGGCCTGTGCTAT
This sequence comes from Ranitomeya variabilis, assembly GCF_051348905.1. Classification (NCBI taxonomy): domain Eukaryota; kingdom Metazoa; phylum Chordata; class Amphibia; order Anura; family Dendrobatidae; genus Ranitomeya; species Ranitomeya variabilis. Next base: position 494,717,842 of record NC_135235.1, read on the forward strand.
ATACTATGTGACTGCTATATACAAACATACATACATATTGTAGAATACCCGATGCGTTAATACAGGCCACGCAATATATAACAGTGGCCACGCAGTATATAACACAGCCCAAACAGTATATAACACAGCCCACGTACTATATAACACAGCCCACGCAGTATATAGCAGCCACGCAGTATATAACACAGGCCACGCAGTATATAACACTGGCCACGTAATTTATAGCACAGCACACACAGTATATAACACTGGCCAGGTAGTATATAACACAGCCCATGCAGTATATAACACTGGCCAGGTAGTATATAGCAGCCACACGGTATATTACACAGCCCACGCAGTATATAACACTGGCCACATAACATATAACACAGCCCACGCAGTATATAACACTGGCCACATAATATATAGCACAGCACATGCAGTATATAACACTGGCCAGGTAGTATATAGCAGCCACATGGTATATTACACAGCCCACGCAGTATATAACACTGGCCACGTAATATATATCACAGCCCACGCAGTACATAACACAGCCCACTGTTATGAATTCTGCTCTTGGGCTCCCTCCGGTGGTTATAAGTGGTAGCGCTGCTGTCTGTCTTTCACAACATTCATCAGGTGTGTCCACTTCGGACTGGGCTATTTAGTCTGGCTTCACCCTTTAGTCAGTGCCAGTTGTTCATTGTTTCTGGAGGATTCACATCCCTTCCTGGTCTCTCCTGCTTGCTGTTCATTTCAACAAAGATAAGTTCTGCTTGTTTTTGCAGCCCACATGTTGTGGGCCTTATTGTTCAGTGCATTTCATGTTTTTTCTTGTCCAGCTTAATCTGTGTAAGGATTTATGCAGCCAAGCTGGAATCTCTGGAGAGGCAGATATACCCTCCATGTCTTTAGTTAGATGTGGAGTTTTTGTATTTTCTTTGGTGGATATTTTCTAGTGTGTTAATACTGACCGCATAGTTCTCCGTCCTATTCTTCCTATTCAGCTAGATTGGCCTTCTTTGCTAAATCCTGTTTTCAGTCTGTGTATGTTTTTTCCTCTCCTCTCACAGTCAATATTTGTAGGGGGCTGTCTATCCTTTGGTGATTTTCTCTGAGGCAAGATAGTTTTCCCTTTTCTATCTATAGGGTTAATTAGTCCTCCGGCTGTGTCGAGGTGTCTAGGATTGGTAGGTACATCCCACGGCTACTTCTACTTGCGGTGTTAAGTTCAGGGTCTGCGGTCAGTACAGATATCACCTTCTCCAGAGTACGTCTCATGCTGCTCCTAGGCCACCAGATCATAACAGTACAACTGGCCAACAATGAGTTAATCGCATCTCAGAAGAAGGGAAAGAAAGTGCTGAGCCATTTTTTTTTCTGTAGTCTGTTGTGTTTTTTTTTCCTCTTTACCTCTGGGTGGCTCAGGAGTTTGGCGCTGACATGGATATTCAGGGACTTGCTTCTCTTGTGGATCAACTTGCTGCTAGAGTACAGGGTATTTCTGATTATATCGTTCAGACTCTGGTTTTAGAGCCTAGAATTCCAACTCCTGATCTGTTTTTTGGGGACAGGTCCAAATTTTTGAGCTTTAAAAATAACTGTAAATTATTTTTTGCTCTGAAGCCCCGTTCCTCTGGTGATCCCATCCAGCAAGTTAAAATTGTCATGTCTCTGCTGTGTGGCGATCCTCAGGATTGGGCGTTTTCCCTGGAATCTGGAAATCCGGCCTTGCTTAATGTAGACACCTTTTTTCAGGCGCTTGGGTTATTGTATGATGAACCAAATTCTGTGGATCATGCTGAGAAAACCTTGTTGGCCCTGTGTCAGGGTCAAGAAGCGGCAGAATCGTATTGCCAGAAATTTAGAAAATGGTCTGTGCTGACTAAATGGAATGAGGATGCTTTGGCGGCAATTTTCAGAAAGGGTCTTTCTGAATCCGTTAAAGATGTTATGGTGGGGTTCCCCAAGTCTGCTGGTCTGAGTGATTCTATGTCTCTGGCCATTCAAATTGATCGGCGCTTGCATGAGCGCAGAGTTGTGGACACTATGGCGTTGTATTCCGAGCGGAGTCCTGAGCCTATGCAGTGTGATAGGATTGTGTCTAGAGCTGAACGACAAGGATTCAGACGTCAGAATAGGTTGTGTTTTTACTGCGGCGATTCTGCTCATGTTATTTCTGATTGCCCTAAGCGTGCCAAGAGAATAGCTAATTCCTTTACCATCAGTACTGTACAACCTAAATTTCTGTTATCTGTGACCCTGATCTGCTCATTATTGTCATTTTCTGTCATGGCATTTGTGGATTCAGGCGCCGCTTTAAATTTAATGGACTTAGAATTTGACGTTGTGGTTTTCCCTTGCAGCCTTTGCAGAGTCCTATTCCTTTGAGGGGCATTGATGCTACACCATTGGCTAAAAATAAACCTCAGTTTTGGACACAGCTAACCATGTGCATGGCGCCAGCCCATCAGGAAGATTGTCGTTTTCTGGTGTTGCATAATTTGCATGATGCTATTGTGCTGGGGTTTCCATGGTTACAGGTGCATAATCCGGTGTTGGATTGGAAGTCTATGTCTGTGACTAGTTGGGGTTGTCAGGGGGTTCATGATGACATTTCTTTGATGTCAATTTCCTCCTCCCCCTCTTCTGAAATTCCTGAGTTTTTGTCAGATTTCCAGGATGTTTTTGATGAGCCCAAATCCAGTTCCCTTCCACCGCATAGGGACTGTGATTGTGCTATTGACCTGATTCCAGGCTGTAAGTTCCCTAAGGGCCGACTTTTCAACCTGTCTGTGCCAGAACATGCCGCCATGCGGAGTTATGTTAAGGAGTATTTGGAGAAGGGGAATATTCGGCCATCTTCTTCTCCATTGGGAGCAGGTTTTTTTTTTGTTGCCAAGAAGGATGGCTCCTTGAGACCCTGTATTGATTATCACCTCTTGAATAAGATCACGGTCAAATTCCAATACCCTTTGCCTTTGCTTTCTGATTTGTTTGCCAGGATTAAGGGGGCTAGTTGGTTTACTAAGATTGACCTTCGAGGGGTATATAATCTTGTTCGTATTAAGCAGGGTGACAAATGGAAAACTGCGTTTAATATGCCCGAGGGCCATTTTGAATATCTTGTGATGCCATTCGGACTCTCTAATGCTCCATCTGTGTTTCAGTCCTTCATGCATGATATATTTCGAAATAATCTTGATAAATTCATGATTGTATATTTGGTTGATATTTTGATTTTTTCAGATGATTGGGAGTCTCATGTGAAACAAGTCAGTATGGTATTTCAGATCCTTCGTGATAATGCCTTGTTTGTGAAGGGGTCTAAGTGCCTCTTTGGAGTACAGAAGGTTTCTTTTTTGGGCTTCATTTTTCTCCCTCATCTATAGAAATGGATCCGGTTAAGGTTCAGGCCATTCATGATTGGATCCAGCCCACATCCGTGAAGAGCCTTCAGAAATTTTGGGGCTTTGCTAATTTTTATCGCCGTTTCATTGCCAACTTCTCCAGTGTGGTTAAACCTCTGACCGATTTCACGAAGAAAGGAGCTGATGTGACGAATTGGCCCTCTGCGGCTGTTTCTGCCTTTCAGGAGCTTAAATGCCGATTTACTTCTGCCCCTGTGTTGCGTCAGCCGGATGTTTCTCTTCCTTTTCAGGTTGAGGTTGACGCTTCTGAGATTGGGGCAGTGGCCGTTTTGTCTCAGAGGAATTCTGATGGTTCCTTGATGAAACCGTGTGCCTTCTTTTCTCGAAAGTTTTCGCCTGCGGAACGCAATTATGATGTCGGCAATCGTGAGTTGTTGGCTATGAAGTGGGCATTTGAGGAGTGGCGACATTGGCTTGAGGGGCAAAGCACCGTATTGTGGTCTTGACCGATCATAAGAATCTGATTTACCTCGAGTCTGCCAAACGGCTGAATCCTAGACAGGCCCGATGGTCCCTGTTTTTCTTCCATTTTGATTTTGTTGTCTCGTATCTTCCGGGTTCTAAGAATGTTAAGGCTGATGCCCTCTCTAGGAGTTTTTTGCCTGATTCCCCTGGGGTCCTACAGCCGGTCGGCATTCTGAAGGAGGGGGTGATTCTTTCTGCCATCTCCCCTGATTTACGACGGGTTCTTCAGGAATTTCAGGCTGATAAACCTGACCCCTGTCCAGTGGGGAGACTGTTTGTTCCTGACAGATGGACTAGCAAAGTGATTTCTGAGATTCATTGTTCGGTGTTGGCTGGCCATCCTGGGATTTTTGGTACCAGAGAATTGGTTGGTAGGTCCTTTTGGTGGCCTTCTTTGTCACGGGATGTGCGTTCCTTTGTGCAGTCCTGTGGGACTTGTGCGCGGGCCAAACCTTGCTGCTCCCGCGCCAGTGGGTTGCTTTTGCCTTTGCCGGTCCCTGAGAGGCCTTGGACGCATATTTCTATGGATTTTATTTCAGATCTTCCGGTTTCCCAGAGGATGTCGGTTATCTGGGTGGTTTGTGACCGGTTTTCTAAGATGGTTCATTTGGTACCTTTGCCTAAATTGCCTTCCTCTTCTGAGTTGGTTCCGTTGTTTTTTCAGCATGTGGTTCGTTTGCATGGCATTCCGGAGAATATTGTGTCCGATAGAGGTTCCCAGTTTGTTTCTAGGTTTTGGCGGGCCTTTTGTGCTAGGCTGGGCATTGATTTGTCTTTTTCTTCCGCATTTCATCCTCAGACAAATGGCCAAACCGAGCAAACTAACCAGACTTTGGAAACTTATTTGAGATGCTTTGTGTCTGCCATCAGGATGATTGGGTGGCTTTCTTGCCATTGGCCGAGTTTGCCCTTAATAATCGGGCTAGTTCTGCTACCTTGGTTTCATCCTTCTTTTGTAATTCTGGGTTTAATCCTCATTTTTCTTCAGGGCAGGTTGAGCCTTCCAATTGTCCTTGGGTGGACTCTGTGGTTGACAGGTTGCAGCAAATTTGGGCTCATGTTGTGGACAATTTGGTGTTGTCTCAGGAGGAGGCTCAGCGTTTTGCTAACCGTCGTCGGCGTGTGGGTTCCCGGCTTTGGGTTGGGGATTTGGTCTGGTTGTCTTCCCGTCATGTTCCTATGAAGGTTTCTTCCCCTAAGTTCAAGCCTCGGTTTATTGGTCCTTATAGGATTTCTGAGATTATCAATCCAGTGTCTTTTCGTTTGGCCCTTCCAGCCTCTTTTTCCATCCATAATGTTTTTCATAGATCTTTGTTGCGGAAATATGTGGTGCCCGTTGTTCCCTCTGTTGATCCTCCTGCCCCGGTGTTGATTGATGGGGAGTTGGAGTATGTTGTTGAGAAGATTTTGGATTCTCGTTTTTCGAGGCGGAGGCTTCAGTATCTTGTCAAGTGGAAGGGTTATGGCCAGAAGGATAATTCTTAGGTTGTTGCCTCCGATGTTCATGCTGACGATTTGGTTCATGCTTTCCATTTGGCTCGTCCTGATCGGCCTGGGGGCTCTGGTGAGGGTTCGGTGACCCCTCCTCAAGGGGGGGTACTGTTGTGAATTCTGCTCTTGGGCTCCCTCCGGTGGTTATAAGTGGTAGCGCTGCTGTCTGTCGTTCACAGCAGTCATCAGGTGTGTCCACTTCGGACTGGGCTATTTAGTCTGGCTTCACCCTTTAGTCAGTGCCAGTTGTTCATTGTTTCTGGAGGATTCACATCCCTTCCTGGTCTCTCCTGCTTGCTGTTCATTTCAACCAAGATAAGTTCTGCTTGTTTTTGCAGCCCACATGTTGTGGGCCTTATTGTTCAGTGCATTTCATGTTTTTTCTTGTCCAGCTTAATCTGTGTAAGGATTTATGCAGCCAAGCTGGAATCTCTGGAGAGGCAGATATACCCTCCATGTCTTTAGTTAGATGTGGAGTTTTTGTATTTTCTTTGGTGGATATTTTCTAGTGTGTTAATACTGACCGCATAGTTCTCCGTCCTATTCTTCCTATTCAGCTAGATTGGCCTTCTTTGCTAAATCCTGTTTTCAGTCTGTGTATGTTTTTTCCTCTCCTCTCACAGTCAATATTTGTAGGGGGCTGTCTATCCTTTGGTGATTTTCTCTGAGGCAAGATAGTTTTCCCTTTTCTATCTATAGGGTTAATTAGTCCTCCGGCTGTGTCGAGGTGTCTAGGATTGGTAGGTACATCCCACGGCTACTTCTAGCTGCGGTGTTAAGTTCAGGGTCTGCGGTCAGTACAGATACCAACTTCTCCAGAGTACGTCTCATGCTGCTCCTAGGCCACCAGATCATAACAGCCCACATAGCATCTAACACTGGCCAGGTAGTATATAGCAGCCACGCGGTATATTGCACAGCCCACGTAGTATATAGCAGTGTGGGCACTATATCCCTGTTAAAAAAAATAATTAAAATAAAAAATAGTTATATACTCACCTGCCGGGATCCAATCCAGTGAAGCTGTGGCGCAGGCGATGAGCGCGTGGCTGCCACCATCTTCCATTCCCAGGATGCATTGCGACATTACCCAGATGACTTAGCGGTCTCGCGAGACCGCTAAGTCTTCTGGGTAATTTCGCAATGCATCTCTGGGAATGGAAGATGGCGGAGGCTGCCCGCGGCTCGGCGGACTACGGAGGGTGAGTATAGCAGGTTGTTTTTTTAAAATTATTTTTAAGCGGTGACTGAAGGGGAGCATGCAGGCGCCGGGCACTGACTGCGGTGACAGGAGGGGAGCATGCGGGCGCCGGGCACTGACTGCGGTGACTGGAGGGGAGCATGCGGGTGCCGGGCACTGACTGCGGTGACTGGAGGGGAGCATGTGGGCGGCGGGCACTGACTGCGGTGACTGGAGGGGAGCATGCGGGCAGCAGGCTCTGACTGCGGTGACTGGAGGGGAGCATGTGGGCGCCGGGCACTGACTGCGGTGACTGGAGGGGAGCATGCGGGCACCGGGCACTGACTGCAGGGGAGTAGGGAGGGACTAATCAGACTGTGCCCGTCGCTGATTGGTCACGGCAGCCATGACAGGCAGCTGGCGAGACCAATCAGCGATGCGGGTTTTCCGTGACGGAAGTTGCCGACAGAAAGACGGAAGTACCCCTTAGACAATTATATAGTAGATGGGGGCTGCATTATACCTTATGAGGGGGTTACATTATATTTTGTGGAGTGCTGTATTATACCCTATGAAGGGGGCTGCATTATATTCCATGAGGGAGGCTTCATTATATCCTATGAGGAGGGCTAATTTATATTCTATAAGGGGGCTACCCCAACCCCTGCTACATAATTAAGACGTGTACTACCTTTTATTGTACCCTGATATCAGCGTGTTTTACCACACAATTGATGGTCTTGAATTTATTTCGATGTAGCTACATAGTGGACCCCAAGAATAATTTTCTCTGGTGGGCCCAAGGTGCTCAGTCCGACGCTGCCTTTAGTTATCATTCTCTAGAGCAGCACTGGGTCCTCAACGCTGCCCCGTATCTGCTGTTTGGTTGCAGTAGTGATGTGTCACATCAACAGAGCTTCAGCAAATCCCTAAGATCAGCAGCTCTTGTTGTCTACATTGACAGAGCCGCTGAGCCCAGTGATTGACTGCAGTGTTGTCGACATGATGTCACCACTGCAACCTATAAACAATGACTGGGGAAGGCCCTGTGACACAGCACTAGACATGGGGAGATTAAGTATAGTGCGTTTTTGGTTTGTTTGTTTTTTTACAACAAACTGAACTAGCAGGAATAAGCGTTCTCAAAGGGGACAACCCTAATTTATCCACTTATGAACCTAATATTTGCAAGGATGCACTAGATTGTGTTTTAAAACTCTAAACTGAAGAATTATAAAACTAATAGTCAAGATCATACATTCCATATATTTGTATTGGTTTTTGTGATTGCTAAAACTGATGTTTATTATCACTTATATTACAGAAAAAGGTTCTGCCTAAAAAGACAACACGGACACCACCTCCACACTGTGTGCCTCTAAAATCAAGTTGTAAGCCACCTGCACCACCCTGTTGTGAACCATGTGCATTCTGTCACTGCCAATTCTTCAAAACTGTCTGTACCTATAAGATGGGTTATCCACATTGCTAAGATACAGAAATACCAATACAAATAAAGGAGGCTTATAATATTTTAGCTGCATTCTTTTACTTTCAATTGTCTTCTTGTATAGACTTAACTGTACCTAATGCTAAATGTAATGAACATTTTGGCTTTACTTTATTTTCAAACCTTGTTGTCATCCATGTGAATAAAAATGATCCAAAGAAAGCATGTAGTTTAATTATGAGACACTAGTAGTGATAAACGAATTTGTTCGGAAAACGCTTGCCAGACATAAATTCGGCACGAATATGGCACATTTGGATTCGTGATCGGAAAGCACGAGCAAAATTTTATAAAATTGGGAAAGATCAGTAACATTCAGTAAAAAGCGAGGGAAAATATTTGCCACAAAAGTATTTTCAGCACTTTTGCAACAATAATGGTGGTGTATCATGGGCATGGGACACGTGGTTGATGAGGGGAGGGGGTTTGCAGAGGAGCGGCATGCTTGTAAACAGTATTTTTTTTCCCTAACTTTTTGTGTGCACATTGCGACTAGCCAATCAGGGCGCAGGAAACATCCACAATGTCCTGACACAACGCCTGGTGTCATTGGCTACTAAAATCACATGTCCCTCTCCACATAAAGAGCAGACATCTTGTTTTAGCACCATTTTGACACTGTAACTGTAAGGGGGTCACAAAAACTGGTATACCCCCCTACCCCTTTAAATACGTCCCGGTTGCTGCACTGATTAAGTTCGTTTAATGATGTTTATGGCTGTAGACTGTGAGCCCTTGGAGGCAGGGTCCTCTCTCCTCGTGTACTTGTGTGTGCCTTGTTTTATTGATGTATAATGTACTTGTCTATATTTGCCCTGTTCACATGTAAAGCACCATGGAATAAATGGCGCTATAAAAATGCATAATAATAATAATGGTGTTTTTTTATATGTTTGCTGTTCCATAATATGTTGTACTACTTGGATGGTGTTTTTTGCATAAATATGTAGGGGCCGGGGTGCCCAGGGAGCTGCGAAAGGCGATGCTGTAAATGTAACTGAGAAGGATGTGCTGCGAACAGAAGCAAGTAAAGTTTTGTGTTTGAAGATTAAGCAAGACTGTGTCTCAATTTGTGTGCAATCATGCGAACGGGGTCTGCAGCAGCTTAGAAAAGACCCAGAGAGTGCGGATAACAGAAAGGCAAGTACCTTCATAGAAGTACGTTCTTTGCATGTGACAGGAATCCAGGGTGTGCAAAGGCCACTAGTCTCAGCCACGACTACAGACATTGCCATCCCTCATATAACAGCGCACAGACACTGCTCCTGATGCTAGCAATGTTAACAGCTAGATTTTAGCTAGTTAGCTAGGCTGTTGTTTCTTACTCAGATAGTTTAGCTAGGTAGTGTCCTGTGTGGCTGTGATATCGACACTTCCAGCTATTTTTTTTGCCATTACTGAGGACCACAGGATCATTTGTGCACTGCTTCTATTGTGCTGCATGCACAAGTATAGCATTCTAAATCTTATTTTTTCACTAGCTAAATGTGAAACAGCCTGCCATATCCTACCTTGTCATTCAGTGGTGTGGTGACATTGTTCTGTGATTTGAGCTGTTGTGTATGAAGAAAACTTTTTTGGGGGCAGTTGCTACCGTGATTCTCCAAGCCATATCTCACCTTGTTATTTAGTGGCAGTGAAATTCCACAGTGTGCATAGCTCATGCACATTTAAAAAAAAAAAAAATCTGTTGCTAAATGTGATACAGCCTGCCGTATAGCACATTTTAATTTTGTGGCAGTGATATAAAGCTGTCTGCAGACCTAACGCACATTAAAATAATATAGAACATTTTTTCTGTTGCAAAACGTGATACAGCCTGCCATATCCCATGTTGTCATTTTGTGGTGGTGATATGAAACTGTCTGCAGACCTAACCCACATTTAAAAAATTATAATTTTTTCTGCTTAAAAACACCTGATACAGAACGCCGCATCCCACGTTGCCATTTTATTGGGTTATAATTAAGCTGTCTGCATACCCCACACACATAACAAAAAAAAATTCTGTTGTTAAACATGATACAGCCCGCCATCTCGCATGTTGTAATTTTGTGGCGATGAAATACTGTGTGCAGAGTGGTTGCAAACGTGATATAGCAGGCTAAATCCGAATTTGAACTTGTGTGGAGCATATTACCCAAATTACCCTTGCTTCTTCCCGTGTACCAACTCTCCAACCATACAACTGACTGTATGGAACCACAAATGGATGAGTCTGAAGAGGTTGACACTGGGGGGACCCCTAACATTGGAGTCCCTCCCGAGGGACGCCGGTCTCGCCGGAGGTACGGGGGCTTCACCTTTTCGTCCCACCAGAGGGACAAAAAGGGGGCGTTCCGGGGGCGCGGTTACCCGGATTGGACTTTGTTCACACATTCTATGCCATGACCATGAGAAGTGTGCTCAAAAGCTTCACAGAGTCAAGTGGAGGAAATCTGCAATGATGCACAAATTTTTTTAGCGTTGTCTGGGGCAGGACGAAGTATGATCCAAGCAGCATCCTGACCCTCGTCACCAGGCATTAACCCTTGGGGGGAAGTGATCCTGATGAGTCTCAGATATCTGAGGCTCACGCGGACTGTACTATGCTGTCAGAGCAGGAAGAGGAGGGCGACTCCAATGGCGAGGAATGTGATAACACAGAGTATGATGATGATGAGGTGGTAGATCTCAGATGGAGTGAACACAGAGGCACACAGCTGAGTAAGTCATCTGTGGAGGAAGACTAGGTTAGATTACACCATACGATGCAAACCTGTAGCGATGCAGCCACGACGAGCAATGCATCCTCAGCCAAAACTGTGGCTGTGACCAGCAGCATCCGCTGGGCTGCAGCTCACAGGGGTGGCAAAGCTTGCCTAGCCTGGGACTTTTTTGACACTGCAAAGGATGAGCCAATTCATGTAATTTGCAAAAAAAAACTGAGTAGAGGTAAAAAGTGCAAAAATTTGACTACTACATGTATGAACCTTCACATGCGCAATCAACATCTGTTACTCTGGGTATCCCACTGTGCAAAAATGTGGATCAGCGAACCTCAACAACCATCAGCCGCCCCATCAATCACATCTGCTTCTTTCTCCTCCTCTGCTACCATGCCAACTATTTAGATGCAGGTCTCCGACCATAAAATCTCAGGTTCTTTACCTGCTCCAGTCATGCTGACTGAGCGCTCACCATCAGCTGTAACAGAAGCGGACATGCCTACTGTTTTTGACCGATCTCAGTGAACGAGCACACCACAACTTTCTCAATCCACCATAACATCTCCGCCTACACCACCTTCACAGTCTAGCAGTTTGTCCAATTTACCATACTCAGCCCTCTCTCAGTACTGTAACCAGCCCATGGTCCCGCAGTTGTGGTCATGTAAAAGATTGTTTCCTCCTACGCGTGACAAAGCTAAGAGGTTGAACTCCACCATCTCCAATCTGTGCAGCCAGGGCTCATCGCATTCAGGCAGTGTTAAAATTAATTTGCCTTGGAGATCACAGTCATACAGCTGAAGAGTTCTGGACAGCTCTCCAGGCCATGTTTGAGCAATGAGGTACATGGACGCACTGTGGACACCATAGGACTGTAATCCAGCGGTGTCTGTCTTTTTAGGATTGCATAAAAGTTCCACTATCCTGTGCACTTCTGAAAAGAAGGACAATGCTGAAGAGAGGCCAGACAGAGTGAATGGATCCCTCGGAAGTTTCATCTGAATCTCGTCACTCTGAAATTTAGATGGAAACCACAAAGTGCTCAGCTTAGAGCGCCGGATAAATGTGATCCCAAATGTTAGGTAAAATGTTCCCAATAAAAGCTTCAACTCAATCCACAAAAAAAAAGCAAGTCCCCACTCAGGTCTGTCATCTGTTAATGGAAATATAAGGGGCTTCCAGATTATTGGAAGTAAAAAGGCTCTGATAAAGCTAAATGGTTTGTTACCCTCCAAAAGAAATTCAGCAAATTCTGTTCTCTCAAATCCAAATGCCCCCCCCCCCCCTCCCTAAACCACATTTAGGCCATGTGCACACGTTCAGGATTTTTCGCTATAAAAACGTGATAAAAACGCGAAAAAAACACTTACATATGCTTCCTATTATTTACAGGGTAGTCCGCATTTTTTGTGCAAATGTTGCATTTTTTTCCGCGAAAAAAATCGCATCGCGGAAAAAAAACCATGTTCATTAAAAATGCGGAATTGCGGGGATTCCGCACACCTAGGAGTGCATTGATCTGCTTACTTCCCCCGCACGGGGCTATGCCCACCATGCGGGAAGTAAGCAGATTATGTGCGGTTGGTACCTAGGGTGGAGGAGAGGAGACTCTCCTCCACGGACTGGGCACCATATAATTGGTAAAAAAAAAAAAGAATTAAAATAAAAAATAGTGATATACTCACCCTCTGATGGCCCCCGAAGTGTTCCCGCCTCTCCGGTGCATGCTCTCTCTTCCGTTCCTATAGATGGTGTGGTTCAGGACCTGTGATGACGTCGCTGTCTTGTGATTGGTCGCGTGACCGCTCATGTGACTCACGCGACCAATCACAAGCCGCGACGTCATCGAAGGTCCTGAACAACACCGGCATCTATAGGAACGGACGCCGCTGAGGAGATTGGCTGTCTGCAGAGGGTGAGTATAACCATTTTTTTAATTATTTTTAAACATTCTATCTTTTACTATAGATGCTGCATAAGTGTGAGCAACTTGTCAGTCAGTTTTCCAAGCGATGCTACAGATCGCTTAGAAAACTTTAGCATTCTGCAAGCTAATTACGCTTGCAGAATGCTAAAATAACCGCGAAAAAAACGGAAAACAAACGCAAAAAAAAATGCGGATTTCTTGCAGAAAATTTCCGGTTTTCTTCAGGAAATTTCTGCAAGAAATCCGGACGTGTGCACATACCCTTAGGGCACACGTTTGGTATTTCTGTAGTGATGAGAGCCAGCCTAATTTATGAGTGCGTATCTCCAGATGCATGAGCTTGACATAACGTGCTGGTCAGTACAGCGTACTGGTCACTACAATGGCAATTGCAATTTTTACTCCGCAACATCCACTACTGTTGGTTTCTAGAAAACACCCATGGATTCAAAATTGTCACTACACCTGTAGATAAATTCCCAAAGGGGGGCAATATTTTCCAAAATATGATCTGCTTTCTATCACATAGGGGCTCTGTATATGGAGTCCGCAAACTATTCTAGGAAAATCTATACAACAGGAGGCGCTCCGTCCCTCCTGAGTCTCTCTGTACGACTAAGCACTGCATTACTGTACAGCCACACATGGGGTATTTCTACATTCATCAGAATTTGCGGGACATATTTTGATGCCATTCTTACCATTTTCCCAGCATGCAAATGTAAAATTTGGGGCTAACACAAAATTTTGGTGGTAAAAATGTAAATAATTTTTTCTTCACTGCCTAAAGATATAAAATTCTGTCACACACCTGTGGTGTCACTGCACTCCTAGATTAATTGAGAGGTTTAGTTTGTAAAAACGGGGTCTCTTATGGGAGGTTCTGCTGTTGTGGTACCTCAGGGTCTCTGCCAATGTGACATGGCACCCTCAAACCAGTGCAGCAAAATCTGCACTGTAATATGGTACTACTTCCCTTCTGAGCTTTTCACTGTGCCTCAAAAGGTAGTTTTCAACCACATATGGGGTATCGGTGAACTCAGGAGAAATTGCAAAACAATCTACTTTCCAAAATGGTGTCACTTGTGGGGGGTTTCCACTGTTTAGCCACATCAGAGGCTCTCTCAATGCTCCATGGCGTCTGCTAATTATTCCAGCAAATTTTGCATTCAAAAAGTCAAATGGTGCCTGGACAGACTGAGGTTGGGTGAGGAGATAGCTGGGGATCCACCCTCCCAGGTTCCATCCCAATTGGCTCTGTTTATGGAGGGGAGTGGATGGTTGGATATATGGAGAATGCGTCACCCTGGGGTGAAAGGTTATACCTGTCATTCATCTACCAGACGTACTCTTTCCCGCCTAGACTACATATTTGTATCGGGGGAGTTGGCAACATGGGTAGATGGCATTGAACACGGTAATAGGGGAATATCTGACCACAGCCCGGTCATCCTTAGACTTAGATATGGGCAATCCAGAGAAAGCATTACTTGGAAACTGAACCCATTCTGGCTTAAACTATTTGACTCTGAGGATAGAACGGTAGGCCAGTTGAAATGCTTCATTTCGTCCCATTCTGGATCCCAGAATACCAACATATTTTGGGTTGCCCTTAAGGCATATTTAAGAGGGTGTCTATCTTCTACGATATCTTACATAAAAAGGGTAACCTCGAGGGAAGATGATGAGATGGAACAACGACTAAAAGACTCGGAGTCTGCATATGTATCTAACTCAACTAATGGTAATAAACTTGAGTGGCAAACCTCCCAGAGATTATATAACCAACACATAGACACTAAATCTAAACGTAAAACTATTTTTTATCCGCCAATCCTATTTCGAAATGGGAAACCAAGCTAGCAAATTTTTAGCTTTCTTAGTACGACAACATAATGTATCCAACACTATATTACAAATCCGAACATCAGATGGTTCACTAGTATCCTCAACTGAGGAGATACTTCACTGCTTCCATGACTATTACGAGTCATTATACACATCTAAATGTGATTTTGATGTCTTGGGAAATTTAGATTATTTATCAGATGTGACATTTCCTGCACTAGACCCAGCTCAACGTGCCTTTATGGACGTCGATCAGGCCTTGACAGATATGGCCTCTGGGAAAGCCCCTGGTCCGGACGGGTTCCCCATTGAATTATATAGAAAATACTGTGATATCCTAGCGCCACTTCTGTTGAGGGTGTTTCGGGGGATGTGGGAGGAGCAGAGGCGTAGCTAAGGGTTCAGGCTAGGGGGGGCGAAACACATCTGAGTGGGCCCCCTAACCTGAGTAACGTTTGTTTACATAATTATGGTGGTTTTAAACACTGTTGTGGGCATCTCAGTGGAATACTGTGCATTCCAAATGGGCAAGATTATATTCTGCTACATCGCTACACATGAATAGATACTACATAATGCATAACATATATTAAATATCATGGTTCTAAACCCATAAATACAGAGCAGCTACAATCACAACCACAGATATACCTAAGGAATGTAAATCTTTATTCTCTGGCAAAAAGCTGTCAAACATTTTTCTGTTAAATACCACTACATACTCACCTTCTGATGTCTGTCACGTCCCCCGGCGTCCGCGCTGCTGCTCAGAGCTTCCTGCACTGAATGTGTCAGTGCCGGCCGTAAAGCAAAGCACAGCGGTGACGTCACCGCTGTGCTTTAGGGCCGGCGCTTACACAGTGCAGGGAAGCTGAAGGCGAGGGACACGACAGACATGGCAATGTAAGTATGTAGTGTTTGGTTTTTTTTACATTTACACTGGTAACCAGGGTAAACATCGGGTTACTAAGCGCGGCCCTGCGCTTAGTAACCCGATGTTTACCCTGGTTACCCGGGGACTTCGGCATCGTTGGTCGCTGGAGAGCTGTCTGTGTGACAGCTCTCCAGCGACCACACAGCGACGCTGCAGCGATTATCACTTAATAATAATGTGACGGTACCTTTACAGGTGATGGTCTTTCTTATGGAGTCATTCACTTTTCCAGTCTTTTAAACCAGGCACAGATCGCCACCACGCGGCTGCAGAGATTACAACAAAGACACATTTGACTTCTCACATTCCAGCACCGTTCTTGTCTATTCCCAACCTGCACAACTTCCACATCTTGCTGATACCCCAATACTGAGCCGCTGCTGCCGTATGTGTCCCTATTACTGATTCTCTTAGTACTCCATATAATAATGCCACCACTGTTCCCCACATATTAATGCCCGTCACTGTGCCTCTTACTCTCATGGTGATTGCCTGTGAAGAAGACACTGAGCTTGAACTGCCGTGACCTCATCACTGGCATTTTCTCACGGTCGTGATGTCACAGCAGTTCAGCCCGGCTGCGAGCAGACTCAGTGACGTCACCGCTAGTCATTGAGGCTGCGCAGGCAGCATCTCAGTCGCCAGTGGTTTACAGCTGGGACAGTCGCATCCTAGCACCGTCCCGGTTGCAAACTGTATATTCCCATGATATGGATTACTGCTTAGAACACAACGATGGACAGGTATGGTATATTGTTGGTTTGTGATTTTACTTTTATTAGAGGAGATCGAGGGCTTCACATGGATTAGACGTAACAATAAAAATGGTAAACTGTGTTTTGTTTTATTTCAAATAAAATACTTTTTTCTGACTGTGTCTTTATTTTACATGTAGCTATAGGATTAGTAATGGATAGGTGTTTTATAGACACCTCTCCATTACTAAGCTGTGGGCTTGATGTCACCTAACAAGCAGAGCAGGGGAGAATGATAAGAGCCACTTTCAGCCCCTGCTGCCGGGGAACAGCGCTTACTGTAGCACTACTTCCCTGGTGGCTGTCCGTGTGGTACTGATGCGGCACACGGATGGCACATGGTTGTTACATGTGTGCCGCACGTATTACACACATGGACATGGATATGTCTGGTACCGTTTTTTTTGGTACCGGAAATAAATGGATGTGTGAAAATGTTATTGAGTGAGGCTGCACAGTTAGAACATGGCCAGGAGTATGCAAATCGCATACTTGTTGATATGGGCAATAGCGAATCCTTAGTATGCGAGATGTGAAGTTTCACAATTTTGCAGCCACATAGGAGTATCTGCAAACTTGCAGCATTAGATCAGACAATCCCTTTAAATAAAGTGCAGCTAGAGCCATGGCTTGTTGTATGGGGGCTTGTTATACGAAGGCTATGTTTCCATGGTCATGAAACCTTCCGGATTTGCTGCGGATTGGACGCTGCGTATAGCCGCAGCATCCAATCTGCAGCTTCCAGATGTTACAGCATAGTGGATGGGATTTTATGAAATCCCGGCGTCTACACTATGCATACAAACACCCAGGTGGCAGACCTGCGTAACCGGACATGCGGCGCGTCATTATAGACCGCAGCATGTCTATTTATCTTGCGGAGACGCTCCGTCTCCACAAGATGAATAACCCAGTCTATGAATACGATGCGGTGATTCCGCCTGTGTTCAATGAACACAGGCGGAATCACCGCGCGTATAACAGGGAGCAGCGCTTTTGGCGGAGCGGGGTATTTGCTGGAAATCCTGAACGTGGAGACATAGCCTAACAGGCTGGGGCTTATTATAAGACCTAAGCTGTAAATATAATAAGCCCCCTACCTGCACCCACACAACTATTAGATAATAATACTCCAAGAAATGAAATACAGCAGGCCCCCTACAGCGCCACCCACCCCCACTACCCTAACTCGGCTCCCCCTCTCACCCTCACAGTCACCTCACTCCCACAGTAACATACTAATATCATGTGCAGTGTGCTTTAATTTATTTTAAAGAACGAACATTCCACTTCCACAGCAGCCCTTACATTTATGAAAATGTCCGTCCTGACTCCCGTCTCTCTCTCCTGTCCGTCAGTTTGACTTTGTCCAGGTGGCAGGTCAGGCACTATCTTGGGCTCTGTCCTCCTGGCACACTAATAATAACAATTAGAGATGCTGCTGCTGCTGACTAGGACCTGAGAAGAGTGTGGACCAATAGGAGCAGACCTGGGGTGGAGCTATCTGCAGCGCTGCCAGCCTGTCAAGATACTATCAGGTTAGCAGCAGCGCTCCAGCTCCAGCCCGCACCGTGCGCTCACAGTGAGACTCTGCTATTGGCTGCTGTGCAGCGTGCAGAGTCTCCATCTGTGCGGTGACCAGAGAGCAGCGCGTCGCCATGTCTGGACTGTCAGAGAGCCGCGGCTGCAAGCGGCTGCGGCTCTGGATGGGTCGTGGGTGGGTGGCCCCTCCTCCTCCATCATGTGACAACGGCAGGCCAGGGGCGACGCTGCAGCTTGCGATCCTGTGTGTCTGGTCTGGACTCTGAAAACATCAGAGAGCCGCAGCCGCTTATTACTGCCTAAGCGGCCGCGGCTCTGAGTGGGCCCCTCCATGTGACTGGGCCCGGGGCGATGGCCCCCTCTGCCCCCCCGGTAGCTACGCTACTGGGGAGGAGGGTTGTACGCCGGACACCTTTTATGAGGCGAATATCATTATACTCAAAAAGGAGGGGAAAGACCCACTGGAATGTGGATCCTATCGGCCTATATCATTGGTTAATGTAGATTATAAGATCTTTACTAAAATTTTGACCACCAGGTTGAACTCGATTATACTAAATCTCATACATCCAGACCAAACCGGCTTTATGCCAGGCACAAATACTTCTATTAACATTAGGCGTGTCCAATAAATAGTCCAATATATCTCATTGGTGCCAGATAACTCTTGGGCACTGGCATCGCTTGATGCGGCCAAGGCCTTTGATTCTCTTGAATGGCCCTTTTTATTAGCATGCTTGAGAAAATATGGCTTTGGCGATAAATTCCTAAAATGGGTTGGACTGCTGTATATGAAGCCTAGGGCCTGTATAATTATAAATGGTTCCATTTCTAAACCCTTCTCTTTATACAGAGGGACACGACAGGGGTGCCCCCTTTCCCCGGCCCTCTTTGCCCTGGCAATAGAAGCATTGTGATACGAATAAGGTCATCATCTGCCATTAAAGGTATTCATATAGCTGGTTGTGTAGACACCATTGGCCTATATGCTGATGACATGGTGATATTCATGGATCAAGCGGAAGAAACGTTGCCGCGGGTAATCGCTACCATAGATAACTTCCTGTCGTACCCAGTTTTAAATATTTAGGTATATACATCTCTCAGTGTAGTAGATTTGACTTGCAACTCAATATACTCCCACTGTCAGAATTAGTTAAATCCAAATTTGCGGCTTGGAGCAAACTCCCACTATCCGTGGCTGGGAGCATTAATTTAATCAAAATGATTTTGCTTCCCAAGTTCAATTACTGCCTCCAACACAGTGCTGTGCTAATACCCAAGTCCTTCTTTGCAACGCTGAATTCCCAACTTACTACCTTCATATGGGGGAAATCTAGGCCCAAACTCAAATTATCCACACTACAGAGACCAAAGCAAGGGGGAGGAGCGGCGCTTCCGGATTTTTATTTGTATTACCTGGCCGGTCAGGTCAGAACTCTCAATAGGTGTATGCCCAATAACTGCCTTCCCAACTCGGAAAATCACTTACTTCACTCGGTCCAGGCTGATTGCCCACTAAACTTTTTGGAGGCGGAGAAAACTAGTGCCCCTAGACTGCTACCCTTGCTCCGTCTGGCGCGGTCAGTCTGGAGACAAATTTAAAAAAATTACGGGATTTGTAGATATTATAGCAGAGATGCCCTTGTGGAATAATAGTTATTTCTCCACTCTATTGAACCACCCGTCAACTGTTTTTTGGATAGAGCATGGGGTCTCCTCAATAGGTGATCTGTATGATGGGGGGGTTTCGCGTCTTTTGAACAATTGCAAAACAAATATGAGATACAGCGGTCTCAATTTTTTCGATACTTACAGCTAAGGTCGGCTATTCAATCATATATGAGACACATGGGTACAGGTCGCGCTATATCTTCTTTACCTTTGATAGGAATCCTTAAATCGCAGGGCCCCCAAGGTCTTATCTCCTCCTTATACACATATTTGCTATCTTCGGGATCTACAGCCACCGTCAATTCTATTAAGAGAAATGGGGAGAACTGCTCTCTAATATGCACGAGGAATGGGAGGACATCCTCGTATCTCCGATTAAAGTATCTCCGTCAGTTAATAATAGGATGACCAAGTTGTATATAATACACCAATCATACCTAACTCCGACACGACTTTGTAGAATGGGTTGGTTCCAAACGACAGAATGTATGCGGTGTCATTCATTAGATGCAGACTTTATCCATAGGATATGGAGATGTCCTATTATCCTTCATTACTGGAAAGAGGTGACATCACTACTAACATCACTGCTGCGGATCCCTATTCCCCTTGACCCATTAGTCTGTATATTTGGAGTGTGGGAGGAGACCTGGGATCACTATATTGGTATTTTCTTGCGGGAGGCGCTCTTTTTGGCACGTAAGGTACTAGCGCTGAGGTGGATGGGGAACTCCTGTCCTTCTGTGAGAGCTTGGATTGACCTGGTTAATTCCGTTATCCCATATGAACGTACGCTATATCGGAATAGGGGCTGTCCGGGAAAATTTGAATTTGGGGGTCGATGGAACTCTTCCCATCTTACCCTATAGACATATCATGATGGGTTTTCTTGGTGGTGGTCGAGGGCGTCACGTGGGGGGATGGGCACAAGGGTATGTGGCGAATTAGTTAGTAATTAGAGTAGAAGCAGTCTTAATTTAAGAGTTTTAGTTTAACAGGGTTTTTTTTTTTTTCTTACCTATGTAATGCATGTTACAGTTGGCTAACAAATACAACATAACGTTGGTTGAGAGTAGAAAGTACCTTTTATTTCATGTCTAACACTGTACACTTGATATGTACTATAAGCCATGTTCAACGTGTTCAATGCATATTGTTTGTAACTCAATGTATTTTGTTACTAATAAACGAATTAAAAAAAAAGAAAAGAAAATGGTGCTCCTTCCCTTCCAAGCCCTGCACCCAAACAGTTGTTTTCCTCCACATATAGGGGCACAGTCAAGCATTCTTCCATACACAGGCCAGGTGTTACATTGATAAATGGTGTCCTTGCGTATTTCTGTTCTGTGAAATACCTTTTTTTCCCGCTGTGAAGGACCTGCACCTGGAAATATTGGCCTGGTACGATACGAGCACCTTCACTTCCAGAAGTACTGGGGCCCTGTCAAATATCAGGGCCTTAAATCACTACCTCCTGGAACTGATGGTATGATGTAGCGGTCTGACCTGCACATGACAGCAGGAAAGCGTTGTGCATTGCTATCTGTATGAAGTGCACGGCCAGCTTCTTGTACCACACCTTGGCCTTTCTCACAGCACTGTACGTCAGTAGGACTTGATCAGAGAGATCAACGCCCCCATGTTTTTGCTGTACCCCACTACACCGTCCGGTTTGCAGACCTGTGTATAAGTACCCCGTACAGTACTGAGGGTGCTGCCATCACCATGCACGGTGGTCAAGAAAGACATCCCTCTGGTCCTTGACCACCAGCACATGGTCGCCACATTGGGTTCTGCCGTTACCCCTCCTGAGCATCTGCCCAATTAGCGTTTTTGGGAGTACTTTGCACAGAGAGGGACTTGAATGCTGGTATAAACGTTATCCACATAGAGGTGATAACCTTTATCCAGAGGGATGCACCAAATCCCACTCACAGGACAGGGGGACACTCAGGGAGTTCGATACGGGTGTCCTTCCCTTCATAAACTCTAAACCTGCGGGTGTACCCTGAGTTACTCTCACACAGCTTATAGAGTTTAATTCTATGTCTGGCCCTTTTACTGGGCAAGTAATGATGGAATTTGAGCCTCCCCTTGAAACGAATTAGGGACTCATCCACGCAGATGTCCCTTTGGGGCATGTACACTTCACCAAACATTTTGTTTTGTCAGACGGTCAAAGTTGGGAATCATCTCAGGGAGGACACCGTGCATTATCATTATAATGCAGGAACTTGTGGATGGCCTCAAAACATATCCAGGATACGACCATTTGGAACACAGGTGTGTTATATATAACATCAACACTCCAATATTACCAAAGTTCTGGCTTCTTCAGGATCCCCATATGAAGGGCCAGGCCCCCAAACTACATCATTTCAACTGCGTCTACAGGAGTCCAATTAGAAAGTCATTAATTGGGGTTTTGTTCTGAACATTGATGAGCGTTCAAATTAGTTTGACCCACCATGAGGTTAACAAAATCCTCAGAGAAAAATACTGAAACATTTTATCTGTCAGACATGTAGTATCACACTTGATTCTTAATTGTGCCAAAAAAAAAAAATCAGGAATCAATGGCTCATAATTTGGGGGGACGAGGTCCATATGGGGTCTGTAAAGGGGGGGCTCTGGTTCACCCTCTATCCTGGGGCGTCTTCATGATGGTTCAATAGCACCAGAGTCAAGAGTCTTTAAAAAAAAAAAAAAAAATTAAGAAAGGTGGGATCCTCCCTCACCGTCAATGTTGGAGGCAAGGGAAGCATATGTCTCCTCCACTAAATAGCATTTTTGGGACGAGTGGGAGACCTTTTTTGGTATGTGGCGTTTGTGTCACTACAATATTCAATTATGTGAGAGAGTGATTGATGTAATCAACACTCAGCAGCTGCTGGATGTGCACACAAAGGTGGTGCAAAGGTGGGGTGGAGTGAAAAAGGAAAACGGGGTGGATGAGGAGAGCAATCAGGCAGGGATCATAAAAAACCAAAAACAAACTGTTGTCTTTTCTCTTCTTGCTTCTGTGATGTGGGAAGGGGGTGGGAATCAGGCAGGGATCTTCATACAGATGTCTTTTTAGCCTTTCTTCTTTGGCAGCAGTGAGCAACTGCAGTGTTAGGCCGGAGACACTGGTGCGAGATACGGCCGAGTCTCGCTGGTTAAAAGCAAGCTGTGGCACCGGCACTCCGGAGCGGAGCGTGCGGCTCCATGTATTGCTATGCAGCTGCACGCTCCGCTCCGGAATGCAGGTGCCACAGCTTGCTTTTAACCAGCGAGACTCGGCCGTATCTCGCACCAGTGTGTCTCCGGCCTTCCAAGCAGGCTTCTGTCGCACCACAAGGTCCAGCACAGTGCAGATCCGATAGTGGTCACACCGCTTCTGTACCCTGTGATTAGTGCGATCGCACCAATTGGAGCTGGGCCTGGTGACACTGGCATTGCCAGGCCCCAGCCTAAGATCAGTGCTCTCAGAGCACCGATCATAGGCTGGGACATCAGTGTTTCAGGCAATCCGATTGCCTGAAACACTGATCAACTCTGAACAACCAATCGCCGCATTTAACAGCCAATCACTGCAATCGTAGTTGCAGGAGGTAGCGACATCACCCTGGATGACAACACCATCTACCCAGAGGTAAGAAGGCGCTGGAATTTTAAGAGGAAGTGGTGCCAGTGACTGCAAAGCTGGTGCTAGGGCACAAGCAGTGAAGGTGAAAGGTATAAAATATGAATATTGTCAGAAGTAGTATAAGGGAGTTTTTATAGGTATTATCCTTAGGCATTTATGTCAAAAACAATAATTGCGTTGTGTAGTGGACAACCTCTTAGGCTTTAATCTTTGTAGGAGCCGGATGTAACAAAACATGTAGTAACAAAGTGTTTTTATACAACTCAAGTGCTTCACTCAAAACGCCAAAAACATTACAAGCCCATTTGAACAGTGAAGTATAGACTTTAGATCATCATCAATAAAGCCTTGTCTGCATGGTTGACACTCGACAACAGCCGAAGTAGGGAGGTACAGTATTCATACAAAGTGTGTGTCAAGGAGGAAATTAAATCATTGCTCCAGGGTTTTAAAGTCAGTTTAGTAATGGCCAAGATGTCAATATTCTACAGATAAGGGTGGCCCTGGAAGGTCTTGCTTCAGGCAGGCGCTCTTTGGATCAGTGTAGTAACTCAGTATCTGTAATGGTCAGGCTTGAAGGGTCCTTCCTTTTCCAGCCCAAGGTATTTTGCTTGCTTTTCTGTAAGTTTTGTCAGTTTTACTCCAAGCTTGTCTAGATGAGCAGCAGCCACAGCTTCATCAAGCTGCAAACAAAAGAAAAAAAATAAAACATTTTAGCTATTCACTCGTCTAAATGTGCTTAAAGGACATGCTTTTAACATTGGTCTACTCATTAAAATTTAGAGCTTCGCACATGGTGCCATTCGTTCAGATGATCAGACCAGCATATAGAGCAGAAAGACTGCTGGTCAAAAACCTGAATTAAAAAGGTAACATTCCAGGCAATTTGTATTGCCCATGCCGCAGACATCCCGAATCGCATGACTGCAGCCAGGTATATTCTATGAAATGCACTAGCGCTTCAGAGAAATCTACTGAAAAGCGGTCCAGGGACCAGTCAGAAGAGATGGTAGTCAAGCACTGCCATCAGGTGGCTCTTCTCAGTGCTGCTCTAGGTAACTTCTCCCACACGTGTATGCGAGACCCATCAGGACACCCAGAGCAGCACTGGGGAAAACCAGTCTGCTCTCCAGCTGTTGTCAGGACTATTTTATTTATTTAATTTTTTTTAAATGAACAAAAAGAGTTCCCCCAATTTAATCATAGATCCCAGAAACACTACATAACCATAAAATGTATGTGCCCCTGCTGTAATGGCCATGTCTGACCAGGAGTCCCAAATTCCTGGGGTGAGAGAAGTGGTCGTTGGCCATGAGTGGTACTCGCCATCAATTGTCCACTCACTGCAGCAAGTGACAGCTCTTTAGTCTTGGCATATCTCTCATGTCTTGGCAGATTGTCCATCTATTCTGCTTACACAGTTCTTTGCCAAGTAAAATAGATAGCATGTTTTATTTGACAAGACTGTGTGCAAGAGGTAAATGCCGAGAAGCCATGCAAAAATTGACAAACTGTTGGGAGTAGGAGAACTAGGCCCTGAATCTCCAGTGTGAAAATGCAGCTGTTCTACTAACAGTCTATTGAACAGCTTCAGAGAGGAGACTTTCACTCTTAATCCTATACCCAGCAATTTGAGTAGTGACACTTGACCACCACACAGTTAAAGGGTATTTTGGACTTTGAATTTTTGCAATTTGTGAGATCTGACGAGAGAGTCCCAGTGATCTACCAGTTATTAATTACCCACTAAAAAGGTGAGAGTTGGTAAAAAGCCGGATTACTCACCGGTAATGCTCTTTTAATGAGTCCACGACAGCACCCCACATGAGAGAGAGGGATCCGCCCCATAGGAAACCTACCTGTTGCGAATAAAAGGAGGCGGTCCCCTCTCCTCCTCAGTTTAGTTTACAGAGTACAAAAAGGGAACCGCAAAAGCTTTAGTATTAATTCTTATTCAGCAACATAAATATCTTAAACTCTATACAACCATTATTTGTGAATTTAAAAGGAAGAGCTGTGCATAACTTAGGGAGGGTAGTAAATGGGTGCTGTCGTGGACTCATTAAAAGAGCATTACCGGTGAGTAATCCGGCTTTTTACCCTTCGCCACGACAGCACCCCACATGAGAGATTCAGAGATTCATTATTTGGGTGGGATTACTGTATTAAGAACAGCTCTACCAAAGGTCAGATCAGAAGATGCAGATAGATCAAGTCTATAATGGTTGTAAAAGGTAGAAGGTGTAGACCAAGTTGCGGCCTTACATATTAAATGGATCGGTACATCTGCTTGTTCCGCCCAGGAGGAAGCCATGGCTCGTGTTGAGTGCGCTTTAATACCCGCTGGAGGAATCTCGCCTTTTGATGTATAGGCCAAGCAGATAGCATCTCTAATCCATCGAGATATGGTAGCTCTCGTGACCCCATGTCCTTTCTTGTGGCCCTGAAAGGAGATAAACAGAGCCCTACTCTCCCTCCATGTCTGACACCTTTCTATATAGGTCAGGATGGCTCTTCTGACATCTAAGGTGTGGAATTTATGCTGTTCTGGAGTTACAGGTGAATCAAAAAAGGAAGGGAGAAATATCTCTTGGGACCTGTGGTAGGTGGACGCTACCTTAGGGAGGTATGAGGGGTCTGGTTTTAGGACTATCCGATCATGGAATATCAGTAAGAAGGGTGGGTCTACTGATAGGGCCTGGATGTCGCTAACCCGTCTAGCTGAGGTTAGGGCTACCAAGAGGGCTACTTTATATGTCAGGATTGTTAAAGGTATTGAATCTAGTGGCTCAAATGGGGAGCTGGTTAAGGCCTCTAGCACTAGATTTAAATCCCACGGAGGTAGACGGGGAATATGGACCGGTTTACTACGTTCACAAGATTTTATGAATCTGGAGATCCACCTATTAGCTGCTATATTGCATCCATATAGGGCTCCTAATGCCGAGACCTGAACTCTTAAGGTATTTACAGATAACCCCAACTCTCAGACTTTTACACGGTACCGTTCACTAAGCAAGTTCCAGTCACACCTATTCTAGAGTTCTTGCAAAAAGGCCAAGAATTTATTCCATACCCTACTATATATCAGGGTGGTAGATCTTTTCCTGCTCAATAAGAGGGTGTTTACTAGTTCTGCTGAGAACCCTCTTGATCTTAGTAGTTGCCTCTCAAATTCCACGCCGTCAAGTGAAGACCTTTCACTTGCGGGTGGAAAAAGGGGCCTTGGGACAGCAGCTTCTTGTCTGATGGGAGAATCCATGGATCGCATAGGCACATGGTCTGGAGACAAGAGAACCATGGTCTTTTCGGCCAGAATGGTGCAATGAGGATTACTCTTGCTTGTTCCCTCCTGATCTTTCTGATCACTAGTGGAATCAGAGACATCGGAGGAAAGGCGTATGCCAGCTGGAACCTCCAAAGGATGGTGGAGAGAGTCTAACATATCTGGGTGATCCATGGCGTTCAGGGAAGCGAACCTTCTTACTTGCCGGTTGTCTCTTGTGGCAAATAGGTCGATTTGTGGTATCCCCCATGATTCTGTTATCATACTGAATATGGATCTGTTTAAGGTCCATTCCCCTTGACGTAACTCGTTTCGGCTGAGGTAGTCTGCCCTGATGTTCTCTACACCTCTGATGTGCAGGGCTGTTAGATGAGTCTCTGCCAGCTGGAAGATGTCTGCAGCTATGGTCATTAGACTTCCTGACCTTGTACCACCCTGACGGTTCACATATGCCACTGTGGTGGAATTGTCCGAGTAAATTCTTACATTTGCTCCTTGAATCTGTGGAAGAAAGTGATTTAAGGCATATTCTACCGCTTTTAACTCCTTCCAATTGGAGGAATATGACAATTCTGCCTGGTCCCAAGTATCTTGGGCCAGACTGTCTTTCATATGTGCTCCCCACCCAATAGGGCTGGCGTCGGTGGTAATTATTTTAGACGGGTCTATTATCCATGGTACACCCTCTGAGAGGTGGTCCATGTCTAGCCACCAGGATAGTGATTCTAAGACATCTTTGGAAAGAGTTATTCTGCTTTCTAGATGTCCGTCTTTTCCCTGAGCCGACAATACCTCATACTGTAATTGACGAGTATGAAATTGTGCCCATGGTACAGCAGGGATACATGATGATAATGACCCCAGTAAAGACATGCCCTTCCTTAATGTCATGTAGGGGTTGCGTATTGCGTCTGATACCCTTGATTGTATAGTCAGTTTCTTTGCCTGGGGGAGGAAGCATCTCTGACTTACGGAGTCTAGCTGGATTCCTAGAAATGTCTGGACAGTTTCTGTATTCAGCCGGGATTTTTCGAAGTTGACGATCCAACCTAACTCCTGTAGGGACGAGATCGTATTAGATAGATGGGTTTTACACTGAAGCATAGAGTTTCCCACCACTAGAAAGTCATCTAGGTATCTCGTTGACGTAGATGAGCCATCACTTCTAATATCACCTTAGTGAAGATCCGGGGAGCCATAGAAAGCCCAAATGGCATTGCAACATACTGAAAGTGACGAACCTGTCCTTCCAGGGTGACTGCTACCCTTAGATACTTTTGATGTTCGGCATGTATGGGAAGATGATAATAGGCATCCTTTAAGTCTATTCCGGCCATGACACACCTAGGAAACAAGAGTTTTATGGTTGAACTAATGGATTCCATTTTGAAGGTATGATTACGCAGGAAGGCGTTTAATCTCTTGAGATTTATGATGGTTCTAAATGAACCATCAGGCTTATTGATCAAGAATAAAGGGGAATAGAACCCCTTCTTCTTGATCCTGGGGAACTTCTATCAGGACTTTTTTAGACAGAAGAGATAGGATCTCTGATTCCAGAGCCCTTTGTTGGTCTTGACCTTTTGGAGATGTTACTATAAAGGAATCCCAAGGGATTCGGTCAAATTCCAATTTTAGGCCGTATTGTACAATGTCCAGAATCCACTGGCTGGTAAAGGGACGTTTTCTGAAGGCTCTCCTGTAGGATGGAAGATACTGGTTAGGGAAGCCTTTTTTCCTTTCTCCTGCTTTACTCAGGAGTTCATCCAGCGCTTTTCCGAAAAGGAACTCACCCTGGCAGGGGATCGCACAAAGTTTTGCTTTGGCCTGTGCGTCCCCTTTCCAGTTCTTTAGCCAGAGTGCTCGCCGGGCTGTGTTCACTAGGCCGGCTGACCTGGCTGCTAGGCGTAGCGAATCCACAGAGGCATCAGCCAGGAATGCTACTGCTTCTTTGATTAGAGGGAATTTCGGCAGGATTGACTCTCTCGAAGTTCTACCTCTAATCTGTTCCTCCAGTTGCTCCATCCACACTAGTAGTGACCTCGCAGTGCAGGTACTAGATATGGTGGGCCTGAACGCCCCTGTGTTGGCTTCCCACGACCTTTTTAGTAAAGCTTCTGCTTTACGGTCCAGCGGGTCTGTCAGGACTCCTGAATCCTCCACCGGTAAGACCGACTGTTTGGTTGTGGAGGCTACAGCGGCATCAACCTTCGGCACCTTTGACCAGGTATTTAGCTCCTCGTCGCTGAAGGGATAGCGTCTTTTAGAGGATGATGGTAGAAAACCTCTATTTTGCTTATCCCACTCTTTTTTTACCATTTCTTTAATAGTTTTTATGACGGGGAAGGACCTACGTTTCCTCTGTCCTAACCCCGCGAACATGATGTCCTGAGCCGATTTACTTTCTTTCTCATCTGAGCACCCCATCGCGCTTCTGACAGATTTTATTAAATTGTCCACACTGCTGTTGGGAAGACAAAGTCCCCCTTCAGTCTCGGATGAGCTCGGCTGGGATTCCGCTTCACCTGAGGATATACATACGTCCTCTGACTGTGAACTGACTGGAGATTTGGACCTACTAAGCTGACGGGTACTGGTGGTACTTGTCTGCGCCAACCCCTGCATTTCTTCCCGGATTATAGCTCTGACATCTGATGGAGTCATTATGTTTTCCTGCCGTAAGGTTTGCATGATACACTCCGAACACAGTTTAACATAATCATCCGGGAGGGGCTGCGTACATAAAGCACATTCCTTGTGCTTGGACTTGTGTGTCCTTTTCTTAGTCTAGAGGAAAGATACAGGAGGAACATATATCAGCATATAGGAAGAGACTCTTTCAAAAACTCACCCAGTGAAGCTGACAGGTACCGGTTCTGGAGGCGGATTTCGTTTGGTGGTAGAACCCTTCTCTGGAGGTCGACCACCACTCTTTGTGCTGCTCCTAGCGCTTCTCTCCTTGCTAGGAGAACGCTGTTGCACTGCGGGCAAGTGCGCATCGTCGGCCGGTGAAGCCATCTTACACACACCGGCCCGACGCTAGCGCTGCATTTTTGAATCTGCCGCCCATTCTCCTGCCTCCCCGGACCAACCCGGAAGTGCTCCAGCGACTTCCGGGTTAGACGCGCCGCTCTCACTCACCATGCGGCGGCTAGGGATATTAAGCCGGCCACAGCAGCGCGCGCGTCCTCACGGTGCCGGGCGGACCCACGGTGACCGGACCCGGACCGTGGATGCTTGGCCAGACGAGGGGGGAGGCTGCAAGCAGGGGCTCCCCCGCCGCTGCTTCCGGAACCGCAGCCCCTGCCGTTCCCTCAGATACCGACGCAGGCGGGTGCATGGCCCAGGGATCCTCTTCATCTGTAGGCAAGCTGGGTCCCTGTAGGAACAGGAAACCTAAACTGAGGAGGAGAGGGGACCGCCTCCTTTTATTCTGTAGGTTTCCTGTTCCTATGGGGCGGATCCCTCTCTCTCTCATGTGGGGTGCTGTCGTGGCGAAGGGTAAAAAACAAAACAAAAACAAACACAATCACTTAAAGGGAATCTGCAGCATGTTGGATTCAGGGTCTCTTTGCCTACATCAAGGTATCACTTAAGATTACTGGGTGCAGCCGTTCTGACAGTTTATTTAGAATGGATCAGAGCAGAGAAAGCTAACCCCACCCACACCAGGCTCTCCATGTACAAAGTCCATAGACAGTGAGCTGCATATCACAGGGGAGGAGGCGTTGCCAGACTAATGTAGTCTAGCAATGTTAATCTTCGTGAGAAATCCATCACAGATGGTGAACAGTGTGCACTTTGACCTGTGACATCACTGAATTTGGCTTTTCAGACTCCATCTCCGGCAGTCTTCAGATTACATAGCAAAAACCTGCCGATAGGCTCCCCTTTAAGCTTACCCCTTCAGGACTATCAGCACAATTACACAGCTCTGTCAGTAGGAGGCATGTCATCTATTCAGCTCCAGCAAGGAACCATGCAGACAGTCTTCAAATGTAGTATGCACAATGTCACAACTCATGCCAACTATAGATTAGCACGCAACATGAATTAAGTCATATGATGAAAACATGACATTTACCAACATGAGAAGCTGAATATCCCATTTTTTTTTTTTTTTTTTTCATCTGGGCCTCTGCGGCACAGATTCAGAAAGCATATGCTGAGCTTCTAAACATTAATCGCAAACTACAATAATATGTTATTAATGTGCGATTGGAGGGGGCCGAAGCAGTAGGACCCTCTACTGATCATACACTGCTTGGACATGTCACCAATAAGTGTTAAGCAGTACGGAAGCCTTCTGAGAAGTCATCCACAATGGTCTGAATAATGATTCTGTACTTTACTATACCCGATAGAGCTGAGATTGCATATGCAAAAAAAAAAAAAAAAGTGTGAGTGTTCTTGGCCTCCTCTCTACAGGATTACAAAAGAGGCAATTTAAGAAGCCGGCAGGCAACCCAAAAGAAACAAGTTGCACTCTACCGTGCTAAAGCATGTCAATGTGAAAACATGAAATATGATAGTATTACGGTTATAACTTGACGTTGGTTGATGGGCAGACATTTGGCCAAATTTTGTGAAAAGAGTCGCAGACATTTGGCCAAATTTTGTGAAAAGAGTCTCATTCATTTTTTCTTAATATTCAAAAGCCGTATTGCTATTCATATATTTCACAATGACATGCTTTAGCACGATAGAGTGCAACTTTTTTTGTACACCAGGTAACACAGGCAGCTGGGAAGATATGGGGTAGGGGGCAGAAGAGGGGGGAAAAAAAAAAAAAGTCCCCAGATGTAACCAACAAAACTGCAGGCATGAAGGAGTTGTGGAAGTTGTCTTGGGAGCACAGCCTACAAGACAAATACAAATTGCCTGCAGAACTTACCTTCTTGGGCAGGAAATAAACCCCTACGGGATATTTGTCAGTGTTGGTCCAAAGTTCAATCTGAGCCATAACCTGATTAGTGAAAGAGTTACTCATTACAAAGCTCGGGTGACCCATAGCACAACCCAAATTCACCAGTCGGCCCTCAGCAAGAAGAATAATGTGTCGTCCATTTTTCAAGAGGTATCGGTCCACCTGTCAATGAATGACGGTAAAGACGTTAGTTCCAAGTTCACACTACATGTGGTTACTTACTCTGTAAACTCAGGCTACTTTCACACTTGCGTTGTGTGACGTACGTCGCAATGCGTCGTTTTGGAGAAAAAACGCATCCTGCAAAGTTGCCCGCAGGATGCATTTCTCCATAGACTTGCATTAGCGACGCATTGCCACACGTCACATCCGTCGTGCAACGGATGCGTCGTGCTTTGGCCGACCATCGGCACAAAAAAAAGTTCCATGTAACCTTTTTTTGTGCATCGCGTCCGCCATTTTCAACCGTGCATGCGCAGCCGAAACTCCACTCCCTCCTCCCCGGACTGCAGAATGGGCAGCGGATGCGTTGTAAAACCACATCCGCTGCCCACATCTTGCAGTTATTTCACAGGTTCCGTCGGCCCGACGCATTGCGACGGGCCCGTACCGACGGAAGTGTGAAAGTAGCCTCAGATGCAATATCACTCTTCAAACAAATCTCAGTCACATGGATCAGGCAATACTGTTGGAGATTCTGCATTAGAAGTCTGCACAAATTTAGAATGTTTAAACATGGCCTATAATTTTAAAGATGTCAAAATATTACAAGCAGCTGTGAATTATTCTGACTTAATGATAGAGATGGCCATCACACATAGCTTGTTTTCTCCACTAGGGGGCCAATGTATGTACAGTGGTAACTGACATGAATACGGTCCAGAGTTAAGACCTCTAGTGGTGGAACGGGACAGTATCAGAAAAGCGTGAGAAACAGAAAAAAAAAAAAAGTGTAATTTAATTGTGCACTGGCTTCTCCATGTCTAGAGATGCAGTGCTTCACGCTCTCACCTTGCTCATTTTGTGCCAAGGAGTACCAACAACAGCACAGGCAAGCGTACAAGCTTGGTTAACTTCAGAGGTGGAGGTCGACTGCGACCATGGCATTAACCCCTTCAAGTCGCGGCCCTTTTTCGTTTTTGTGTTTTCGTTTTTCGCTCCCTTCCTTCCCAGAGCCATAACTTTTTTATTTTTCCGTCAATATGGCCATGTGAGGGCTTATTTTTTGCGGGACGAGTTGTACTTTTGAACGACATCATTGGTTTTACCATGTCATGTACTAGAAAATGGGAAAAAAATTCCAAGTGCGGTGAAATTGCAAAAAAAGTGCAATCCCACACTTGTTTTTTGTTTGTTTTTTTTTGCTAGGTTCATTAAATGCTAAAACTGACCTGCCATTATGATTCTCTAGGTCATTACGAGTTCATAGACACCTAACATGTCTAGGTTATTTTTTATCCAAGTGGTGAAAAAAAAAAAAAAAAAAAAAAAAAAAAAAGTGCAATTTTCCGATACCCGTAGCGTCTCCAATTTTCGTGATCTGGGGTCGGGTGAGGGCTTATTTTTTGCGTGCCGAGCTGATGTTTTTAATGATACCATTTCGGCGCAGATACGTTCTTTTGATCGCCCGTTATTGCATTTTAACGCAATGTCGCGGCGACCAAAAAAACGTAATTCTGGCGTTTCGGATTTTTTTCTCGCTACGCTGTTTAGCGATCAGGTTAATGCTTTTTTTTTATTTGATAGATCGGGCGATTCTGAACGCAGCGATACCAAATATGTGTAGGTTTTTTTTTTTTTTATTGTTTTATTTAGGATGGGGCGAAAGGGGGGTGATTTAAACTTTTATATTTTTAATATTTTTTTCACATTTTTAAAAACTTTTTTTTTTTCACTTTTGCCATGCTTCAGTAGCCTCCAAGGGAGGCTAGAAGCAGGCACAGCCCGATCGGCTCTGCTACATAACAGCGATCATCAGATCGCTGTTATGTAGGAGAATTGCAGGTGTGCTGTGAGCGCCGACCACAGGGGGGCGCTCACAGCCACCGGCGATCAGTAACCATAGAGGTCTCAAGGACCTCTATGGTTACCTTCCTGATGCATCGCCGACCCCCGATCATGTGACGGGGGTCGGCGATGACGTCATTTCCGGCCGCCCGGCCGGATGCGGTAGTTAAATGCCGCTGTCTGCATTTGACAGCGGCATTTAACAGGTTAATAGCGGCGGGTGAATAGCGATTTCACCCGCCGCTATTGCGCGCACATGTCAGCTGTACAAAACAGCTGACATGTCGCGACTTTGATGTGCGCTCACCGCCGGAGCGCACATCAAAGCAGGGGACCCGACATGCGCAGTACATGTACGGCGCATGTCGTGAAAGGGTTAAAGGAGGAGGCAAAAAATAAAAGGCAGGCTTGCTTGTAATTGAGCTACATCATCGTTTCCATGACCCTCAGATGTTAATGGGAGTTACAGAAACTAGTAGAACAGTGAGCTACAGGGGTCTCAATTAAGAAGTTTGAGGTAGCACAGAACTCAGACATGCCATTTCTGTAACTCCCATTTGCTCCCACAATACATAACAGCCAAGCTCCGCTGACTCAGGCGCTCCACCTCCAGTGGTTGGCACACGGATACATATTTTGGTTAGATTTTTCACTAGATTTTTGCTCCCCATGTGAGGATGATGTAAGGGCAAAGACCCAGATTATAGCAATGTGTCACTATACTGGCAAGTGGTTTGTTTTTCTCCTGCAGATCTCCCCGTTTTCTGGATGCTGAGCTCAGTATAACCTCAACCACACCACTGATTGGCAGCTTTCTGTGTACACTGTGCATAGGCAGAAAGCTGCCAACGCTTGGAGCTAAATCAGACTACCTGTGAATAGGCCTCTAGTGATAAAATCACTTACAGTGAAATTGTGGAGTTTTTGTTTTAATAATTTCTTAAGCAGCCCAGTAAGGAACCACTGGAACGTATGGCAGATTTTACCTGTGGTTTTATATTCACTTTCTTAGCAGCATTTTCATTCAACCACTTCACATCAAGTTCAACATCAAAGTGGCCAATGTTGCAGACAATAGAATCGTCCTTCATCTCCTTGAAGTGTCTGATAAAACAGGAGAGTAAGGATCAAATAAAGTCACCATAATGAAGTCCGCTTTTATACTTTAGCCAGTGCCAAGCATGGGGGAATAATGAACAGCCAATCAATTAAATAAGTGAGAAAAATCCTGCCAACATGCAGTATAGAATAGGACTGTCTTAACACAGCAAGTTGATTATTTTTTTAAATCATTGGCAGTGCAACATGGGCATAAGATAAAAAATATATTCTTACTTTCCCTCCACAATGTCTGCGCATCCAGTTGTGGTGACAAATATGTTCCCTTCTTTGCAAGCCTCATCCATGGTGGTAACCTCATAACCTGGTAAAAGACAATTGCATTCACTTACAGTCCCTGGCTGCAGTAGTCCTCACCCCTCAGCAGATTAGTGGGGAACTTGTCCTTTACCGATGTTGGTGAGGAGCTTGATGACATCACTATTTTTTACATTCGTGAAGTAGTTAACCACAGAACCAAATTTTTAATTAGAAGTGTTTTTTTTTTTTTTTTTTTTTTTTTTTAAATGTTAGCTTTGGCATCTGTATATAAAGTAGATGCCAACAGTTCACACTTTCCAGGGCTTTGGTCACCGCCGGGGTTCTGCAGACTGTATGCACTCCAGCTGATGCCTGTACAACACAGGCCGTGACCAAGGTCCCAGAAGGAAGAAAAACATTGGCCTCTACTGTATATAAAAATATCAAAGCTGAAATAAAACACTCCTTTTAACGCAACTTGAGTGCTGTGGTTAAATACTTCACATTTATTGGATTCATATCCACCCACGTAGCATCAGAAATCCACACCAATTATCGACCATATTTTGATCATACTCTTCAATTTGCGATTAAGACTATTAGAAGAGGGTATCTAGGACTTTTTAATTAAAATAATAAAATTAAATAAATTAAAAAAAAAAAAAAAAAAAAAAAGTGCCTACAGGGTGGACTTCCAATATTATTATGATTGATAGCCGGCTTCCCGCTGCCTATCAGAATGACGCTGAAAGTCCTGTCACATCAGCGCTCTGTGAGGCACAACAGAAAGGTTAGCCTGTTAGTGCCTAGGCACTTTTTTGGCATAATGTCCCGAATACTCCCTTTAATGTAGGTGGGAAAAAGAACAGTGAAGGACATTCTTAAAATTAACCTGTCAGGTCCCATATACCTCCCAAATTGCCATGTTATTATATAAGCCTTCATGTGACAAACATTTAGGACTTCTAAACAAACAATTTTTACAGGCATATGTACAATAGCTACGACTAGTCTGGCAGGGAGTCACTTCTCAGAAACTAGACTTTAATCCTGTTCCCAGCCCATAGGGCTATGACTGACATCTACCACAAACATAAATGGCAGTGGCCATAAATCTTACACATGCACAAGCAATTGTCTATCTGGCCATGTGCAATGAAACTGGATGTACTATGCCTAGCTTCACTCCCACATGCCCAGGGAGGCTGGCGATTGTGCTCAGGTTTGTGGCTGCCAGGCGATTACACAGATCACGCTCCCCACAGGAATGATTACAGGACATACCCTTGAATAATTTGCATCGGACCATATATAATCTATATTTGCTGCAATACAGCCATAGGTCTATGGATCGATATGTTGGTGTAGCGACCAGACACCCTCCCTATATTATGCACAGATCTTACACCGCACCCTCACCTTCCATAGCTGCCTGCAGAGCATTGATGGGGTCAATCTCTGTAATGATGACTCTAGCACCAAAGGCTCTCAACGCCTGGGCACAACCTTTCCCAACATCTCCATAACCAGCCACCACTGCAACCTTCCCGGCAATCATAACATCAGTGGCTCGCTTAATGCCATCAATTAGTGACTCTCGGCAACCATACAAGTTATCAAATTTACTCTGCAGGGAAGAGAAAGAAAAAAAAAAAAAGCATATAAATAATTTACAGATGTCATGCAAGTGTACTCTATTAAGAACTAATGGAGGGAAGGAAGTGCTTGAGGGCAAGTACTTCAATGGTGGAGGGGACCATCCCAAAGATTAAGTCTGACAGCAGCAATCAAAGCTAACATATGTCCTAGATACTATGAAATCGTTCCCATGTACTTGCCTTAGTTACTGAATCATTGACATTAATAGCAGGAACCTTCAGCTTGCCGTCGCTCTTCATTTTGTACAGGTTGTGTACACCAGTTGTGGTCTCTTCAGAAATTCCTTTAATGCCTAAATAGGACCATGGTTTTCATTAATACATTCCCATGCTATACCAAGACCATAGAAGTGTTAGTGCAAAACTCAGCAGGAGGATTAGAGTGAAAACCTAACCCTTACAACTTCACATTGTACATTTTCCTATGTTTTCTCCAAGAAAATTTAATATATAAAAGGTAGGTGTGTGTGTGTGTGTGTGTGTGTGTGTGTGTGTGTGTGTGTGTGTGTGTGTGTGTGTGTGTGTGTGTGTGTGTGTGTGTGTGTGTGTGTGTGTGTCATCTGCACCCTCGCCGCTAGAGCCGCACGTCTGGACCCCCGAGAGCGTCATAGGCTATGTTGTGAGGCGAAGTTTTAACCCTGCGCTTTCCAATTCACCAAACAATTTTGCCCCTATCTAAATAATGGGGAAAAAGTGAAAGGAAAAGAATTGGAGGCAAATTGACAGCTGCCAGATGTGAAGAAGGGGGACTTAAAGAGTGAGAGCGATGGCGCCAAAGAGTATATACCGTACAGTTGCTAAGGTGGGGCCCCGACATGGGATAATCACCACACCACCACGGGGATATGAACACACAAAATGTGCCACACACACTACCAAGTGCTTGAACACATATACCACCCTCAGCACACATTTCAACACACATACACCAACCTCGCCACATAAAAGTCAAAACACAAAAGTCGCCGCTCAAAACTCTCCACACATGCAAAAGTCACCTCATGGAAAACTCGCCACACGCAAAACTTGCACATGCGGAAAAAAATTGCAACACATGCAAAAGTTGCCTCACACAACTTGCACCTACTCAAAACGCACCACACAAAACTCGCCATGAGCAAAACTTGCTGCACACAACTTGCTACACTAACCTGCCACATGCAAACGACACAAAAAGCTGCTACAGGGTGGGTGCAGATGGGTATAAAACTAGGGTGGGAAATGCAGCAGCTACTGGTAAATTTGAAAAATAAAAATAGATACCAATAAAACTAAAATTAATTGAGAAATAAGTAGTTTAAATGTTTTTGAATATCCATATTGAATCCAGGAGCCCCATATAATGCGCCATACAGTTCATGATGGCCCCATAAGATGCTTCATACAAAGAATATGCCCCATATAATCTAATATACAATTGCCTAGAATACTACTTCCTGCAATTTGTGCCAACTTCCGTGGCTTTGTCCGGAGCTAGTGTCCAGAGCTAAGTGACGTCACCAGTGTCCTACACCCAGGCAGAGCACAGGGGCCCCAGGCAGAGCACAGTGGCCCCAGGCAGAGCACACACCAAATCGGAGGCCGAGGGGCCCCGCCCACCAAATCGGAGGCCGAGGGGCCCCGCCCACCAAATCGGAGGCCGAGGGGCCCCGCCCACCAAATCGGAGGCCGAGGGGCCCCGCCCACCAAATTATTCTTACATTTGAATAAATAAAGTATATATGGATTCTAGACTCCCGATTCTTTAGAATCGGGCTGCCATCTAGTGCTGCATAAAAGGTTAATGATGGCCCCATAAGATGCTCCATAGAATAATATGCCTCATAACACTTCTGCTGTGATTAAAAAAAAATAAATAAAATTAAAAAAAATGACACCTCTCGTCGCTGTGGGTCTGGTGCCGTTGTCCTGAACAGGAGGGGACACCGGCACGCTATGGGTGCCAGGTGCTGCCGTTGGCCCAGGCTCCCGGCACTTGCGATATTCACCTGTCCCCGTTCCACCGCCGCTGTGCCTGCCACGTCCTCTGGCTGTGACTGTTCAGGCAGAGGGCATGCACTAACACGTCATCGTACCCTCTGACCTGAACGTCACAGCCCGTTGGTGGAACGGGGACAGGTGAATATCACATGGCTCACCCTCCCCCGTCATACTCACCCTCCTGGCACGGTCCCTGCTTCTCTGATTGTCTCCAGCAGCTTGTTCCTGTGTTCAGCAGTCACATGCTACCCCTCATTAAAGTAATGAATATGCGCTCCACGCCTATGGGAGTGGAGTCGCGTGCATATTCATTACTTTAATGAGGGGTACCACGTGACCGCTGAACACTGGAAGAGCTGCAGGCGCCGGAGAATCAGGGAAGTGCAGAGAGGGGCGAGTATGATGTGACAGCTGCCGGATCCTGACGCTACCCCTCCGATCCCCTGGGACAATGACGAGTATAAGCTGAGAGGGGCACCTTCAGCCCCACCAAAAAATGGGCTGAAAATCTCAAGTATATACGGTAATTGGTTGTGCTGTAACATGTACATTCTTGACCCACAGTTTATATTTATATTTTCTCATATGCATTACTGGGATATAAATGGTTTGGTTATTATGCTACTGGGGTTAGGCGATTTTTACTATATTATTTACTTGCATACTGTATATTACGTCCATCAGGGTTACGTGATTTTATTAACACATGTGACATTGTTCATCTACACATCATATTATTCTATTGTATGTACTCACTTTTTAACTAATCTTTGTTAGTTCCATATTATCACTGAACACAGTTTGTCTTTGCCATTTTGCATTTCCAGCACTGAGTGTTTCACCAGTTTTTTGTTATACGTTAACCATGTGATTGTTTGATAGGGCAAAATTAAACCATTTTGGGTTTGGGAAATCAGTGGGAAGTCAGCCATTTGGCTTTAAGTGTTTTTAAATGGTGCCTTTGTTTCACGTACAATAGACATCCTAGGTGATTTTTACACATTTCTTCTCTTTTCATGTAGTATTTCTGGTACACTGCCTGTTGATCCCTTTGTGTAGGGTGGTGCCCCGTGTTACCAGTTGTTTGCAGACTTCGTATGGACAAAACAAATTATGAGTAAATGCTTAGGAGGGATAATAGATTCTTTGCTGACAAATTTCCCCATCAAAAATGTTAACTCGCTTCACTGTCAAGTATTGCTACGGTAGATTAACACCAAAATATAATAAAATAAATGTGCAAACAAAGGATTTCTATATTTTTACAATGCTATGCACTCATTTACAATCTAGGAAGATGTTCCCATCTACACTTTCCAAATGC
Source organism: Ranitomeya variabilis (assembly GCF_051348905.1). Lineage (NCBI taxonomy): Eukaryota > Metazoa > Chordata > Amphibia > Anura > Dendrobatidae > Ranitomeya > Ranitomeya variabilis. The sequence continues at coordinate 494,757,461 of NC_135235.1, forward strand.
TTAGCAGGAGAACCACAATCTCCTGAAACTTCAAAAGACTATTGAGCATTAGCAGAACATATATTTTCTTGGCTTCTGTAGATAAAATGTTTCTGAAGACAGGATGGTCAAACACTTTCTGTAGCACTGACTGGTAAATGCTGCCACCTAGTGACAATACAAATACTTGCAAAGTCAAAACAAATTGTGGAAAGTGGCTCACCTTTCAATAGCTCAGGGTGCTTGCTGTGAACAAGGTTGGTAAGATCTCCACCGTCATCGAGGATCATGTTCAAGGGTTTGCCATCAGAGAAGAACAAGGTTTGCTCAATACACCAGATGTATTCTTCATCAGTCTCTCCCTTCCAGGCATAGACTATAACAAGGTAGAATAAAATACAGTAATGCACCATCATTAGCATTAACACCTTATGGACATTATGGTCTAAAGGTACCGTCACACTAGGCGATATCGCCAGCGATCCGTGACGTTGCAGCGACCTGGATAGCGATATCGCTGTATTTGACACGCAGCAGCGATCTGGATCCCGCTGTGAAATTGCTGGTCGCTGCTAGAAGGTCTGCACTTTATTTGGTCGCTAGGTCGCCGTGTATCGCCGTGTTTGACAGCAAAAGCAAGGATACCAGCGATATTTTACACTGGTAACCAGGGTAAACATCGGGTTACTAAGCGCAGGGCCGCGCTTAGTAACCCGATGTTTACCCTGGTTACCAGCGTAAAAGTTAAAAAAACAAACAGCACATACTCACCAGCGCGTCCCCCAGCCTCTGCTTCCTGACACTGACTGAGCGCCGGCCCTAAACTGAAAGTGAAAGCACAGCGGTGACGTCACCGCTGTGCTGTTAGGGCCGGAGCTCAGTCAGTGTCAGGAAGCAGAGGCTGGGGGACGCGCTGGTGAGTATGTGCTGTTTGTTTTTTTAACTTTTACGCTGGTAACCAGGGTAAACATCGGGTTACTAAGCGCGGCCCTGCGCTTAGCAACCCGATGCTTACCCTGGTTACCCGGGGACCTCGGCATCGTTGGTCGCTGGAGAGCGGTCTGTGTGACAGCTCTCCAGCGACCAAACAGCGACGCTGCAGCGATCGGCATCGCTGTCGCTATCGCTGCAGCGTCGCTTAATGTGACGGTACCTTAAGAGAGCTGATTGATTTTGAGACAGATATACAGGTGCTTCTCACAAAGTTAGATCAAAAAGTTAATTTCAGTTCAATACAAAATGTGAAACTCATTATATAGTGTGATACAGTGACCCCTGTTGCAGCTAGGGGGCGCTGTGTGCTCTTCAGGATATGCATGGAGGCGTATCTGGTTATAATGGTGGTGAAATAGTGACTGACAGAAATGTAAGTGGCCGGTATGTGTCGCAGAGGGAGTCTGCACAGTAAGTCTGAAGTAATGTTGTTCTGGGACCTGTAGTCCCACAAGTGTTTGTATAGTTGTGAAGGGAGACTTAGGCTACTTTCACACTTCCGTCTTTTGCCCTCCGTCGCAATCCGTCGTTATGGGCAAAAAACGGATCCTGCAAGTTTCAATGTAACGTTTAAAACTTTTTTTTTTTTGCGACGTGTTCGCCATTTCCGACCCCTCCTCCCCGCTCATCGCAATGGGCAGCGGATGCATCGTAAGACTGCATCCGCTACCCACATTGTGCTAAAGTTAGCACAACGTCCGTCGGTTCGTCAGGCCGACTGTTTGCGACGGCCCCGTACCGACGGAAGTATGAAAGTAGCCTTACTGGGCTAGTTATGAGAGATGGGAGGGTCGAACAAGCCACACACTCCCACCTGTGGGAGTGGTTACAGCTTCATAATGTGACCAGGGTGTGGGTCACATGGTCGCTGAGTGTCTGACTGGACATGCATGGTCTATCCTGGAAGGTCCGGGAGAGCCTGTGTTGGGAGTATCATCTCCCTGAAGAGCATGTGGTGGGGCTTTGGATCTGGTGGCCTGGGGTGTTTGACAAACGTCCTGAATAGCACCCAGACACGTCACATGTCTGTGTTTGACGGTCCCCGGTAAGGACGGACATCCTGAAAAGCGCACTGAGTAGCCCGTGTTGGAAGTCCTGGGAGTAGGCTTCCTGAAGAGCACAACCTGTGTTGGATATCCTGGGATTAGGAGGAGTGCTGAAGAGCAAATGCCTGTGTTGAACGGTCCCAGGTGGGGGACGGATGTCCTGAATAGCGCACTGTGGAAAGCTTCTGTGTTGGGAGGTCCTGGAAGTAGGACTGGATCCCTGAAGATCACAGAATGACTGTGGTCCTGGACAGTCTGTGTTGGAAGCTCCTGTGAGTGGAGTATTCCTGGAGCACCTGAGAGACCATGGACCTGTATGGTCTATGTTGGGGAAGCTACAGATCTTCGGTGGCTCTAGACTAACTGATGTGTGCCTGCCAGGCAAGTTGGTGAACCCCATAAGGGCAGTCTCACACGTCCAGATAATTCCAGTACCGGAAACAATCGGTACCGGAATTATCCGTGTCAGTGTGCCCCTGCGTTTCTGGTGAACATCAGTGTGGCACACTTGTGCCTCCCGTGTGCCCACTGGGTACCACACGCACGAGCATCTGGTGCTGAATCCGCGATTCATATGTTCCCTGCAGCAGCGTTTGCTGCAGAGAAAATATGAATAATAGTGTTTAAAATAAAGATCTCTGTCCGCCGCCCTCCCACCCCCTGTGCGCCCCCCCCGCTGTTCTGAAAATACTCACCCGCTCCCTCGTTGGCTGTCGCTGCTTCCTGGTCTGGCCCCATCTTCTCCTGTATGCAGTCACGTGGGGCCGCTCATTTACAGTCATGAATAGGCGGCTCCACCTCCCATAGCTACTCATGTCCAATAGACAACACCAGAAGCGTCTTACCTGGGCCAAGGAGAAAAAGAACCTGAACTGTTGCTCAGTTGCCCAAGGTGTTTTCAGATTAAAATAAATTTTGCATTTCATTTAGAAATCAAGGTCCCAGAGTCTGGAGGAAGAGTGGAGAGGCACATAATCCAAGCCGATTGAGGTCTAGTGTGAAGTTTCCACAATCAGTGATGGTTTGGGGAGCCATGTCATCTGCTGGCGTAGGTCCACTGTGTTTTATCAAGACCAAAGTCTGCGCAACCGTCTACCAGGAAATTTTCGAGCACTTCATGCTTCCCTCTGCCGACAAGATTTTGGAGATGGAAATTTCATTCTCCAGCAGGACTTGGCACCTGTCCACACTGTCAAAAGTACCAATACCTGGCTTTAAAACAGTATCACTGCTTGATTGGCCAGCAAACTCACCTGACCTTAATCTCAGAGAATCTATGGCGTATTGTCAAGAGGAAGACAAGACACCAGACCCAACAATGCAGACAAGCTGAAGGCTTCTTCTATCAAAGCAACCTGGGCTTCCATAACACCTCAGCAGTGCCACAGGCTGATCGCCTCCATGCCACGACGCATTGACGCAGTAATTGATGCAAAAGGAGCCCGACCAAGTATTGAGTATATTCACTGAACATATTCAATAGGCCAACATATCAGATTTTAAATTCATTTTTCAAGCGGGTGTTATAAAGTATTCTAATTTACTGAGATAATGACTTGAGTTTTCATTGACTGTTAGCCATAATTATCAACAATAAAAGAAATAAAACACTTGCAATAGATCACTGTTTGTATTGACTAAATAATATACGAGTTCCACTTTCTGCATTGAAAAACTGAAATAAATTAACTTTCTGATGATATTCTAAATTTTGTGAGAAGCACCTGTAGGACCTACTAAATTTTAAAGACCACTCACCCGGCACACCAGTTTTGGCAATGGCTGCAGCAGCATGATCTTGAGTTGAAAAGATGTTACAGCTGGACCACTGCACCTGAAAATAAAAGACAACATGTAATACATTATTCTGCAGAAATAGTTAACCATCCTAACTTGGCTAACAGACAGAACTGCTTACCCTTCACTTGGCACCAACCAGACAAGAACTCCACATCTGTGCAGTGGTTATATATATATATATATATATATATATATGTTTGATTTGGGTACCAGAATGATACCAGAACACCATTCAATTGAATGGGGTGGGCACAAATAGCATGAGAAATAGCGGCAGTAACATTATTGAAGTCAGTTGCAGCCGCTGGGAGGAATGGTCTCCAATTGCCACCATACCAGGGCAAAAGAAATAGCCGAGGCTAAGCACCAAAACTGGCGCATCAAATAAAAAATGCGCCACTTCTGGAACAGCTGCAGCTGATATGGAAATGACCCAATAACCAAGGGCATTCTCAGACTATTAATATCAGCCTGCAGCGGTCCACTTGTGCTTAGCCGATTAATAAAAACAGGGGGGACCCCAGGCAATGAATACTAATAGTAGGAAAGGGGGGGGGGGAGACAAAAAAAAAAAGCAAACAAAAAAACTAATATTAAAGCGGCTGGAAAGGGCCATGGATATTGGCCCCTTCCCAGCCTAATAACACCGGCTAACTAGATAACCAACCCACACCATTTTTTTTTAAATAAATAATCTGTCGGAATGCATAATATGGAGGTGCCACGATGATCCCAGTCTTTTTCATCCAGTCCATGGTGCCCTGTTCAGAGCTTAGTTCCACAGACTGGAGCAGCCACTGCTGGGTCTCAGGCTGCTGAGAACAGATTACATCAGTAAGGTTGTGTCAGTTCACAGCTGGAGTGCCGGACTAAGGAATTGGCAGCTGTGAACTGAGGTAACCTTACTGTCCTCACCTCAATTCACAGCAGCCGGGTCTCACAGTGCCCAGCGGAAGACCAAGCAGTTGCTGTGCCACTCTATGTAGATGCATTCTTGGAACAGGGCTCCATAAACTGGATGAAGACTGGGATCGTCGTGGGACCTCCATATTATGGATTATGGTGAACCCTGCGGTTTATTTATTTTATTTTTTTTTCAATTAACAGGGGAAATTATTGGGGACTGTTTTTTTCCTTTTCAAATAAAGATTTATTTTTCTTCAGGGTGTTCTCTTTTTACTTACTGGGTTAATAATGGGGGGGGGGGGTGTCTGATAGATGGCTCTGCATTACTAACCTATGGGGCTTTATGTCAGTGGACATAAAGTTTATTACTCCGCTTACTAACAAACCAGGGCAAGCAGGAAGAGCCAAGCAAAGCGCCAGAATTTGTGCATCTAATGGATGCGCCTTTCTGGGGCGGCTGCTGTAGAGGGCCAAGAATCCAAGGACCTCCCAGCCTAAGAATACCAGCCCCAAGCTGTCTGCTTTACCTTGGCTGGTTGTCCACAATGGGAGGGGGGGGGTAGATCACACAAATATATATAATTTTATTTTTTTTAAACAAGCTTTGTTTGGCCTGCCGAACCCGAACAATAACATGGATTCTTGTGAGAGAATTCCATGAACAGGCACTAACTTTACTGTTCGGGTTCACACCATCGCTAGTTATTACATCACCCACCTCTGCACCCAGCACTGTCAGGGTCTCTATAAGGACAGCCGTCTGGAGTGTCATGTGCAGGCATCCAGCGATCCTGGCTCCCTTCAAAGGCTTGGTCTCTGAATACATTTCCCTCATCTTCATCAGGCCGGGCATCTCATTTTCAGCTATTTCAATCGCTTTACGACCCCATTCAGCCAAGGTGATGTCAGCTACAGAAGCAGAGGACAAATCAACTTCAAAGTCAACAAACTGAACTAAAAGCATCATAGATCCCTGAGATGATGATAATGATGATAATAATAATAATAATAATAGTCAAGACAGGACGTGCAGCTATATACAGGAGCTAAATGTGTCCATATTACGCTGAAAGAATCCAATGCGTACGCCAGCCTGGCTAGATGACAACACCTTAAGCCAGGTTTTGGAAGCCATGCTCCTACAGCAATGCCTGGATTGACATTACAACTCTATATTCTGCCTATAAGGTTGTACGTTCATGTCAAGAAACCCACCATTAATCCGGGCATTGCAGTTCATATATGGACTAGGAAATACAGGCAACACAAAACAGCAGCCATACTACATGTTCACAGACTTTCCAGCAAAACAAACATCAGTGTTTCCTATTAAACAATCTGTGAGTATATTTATGAAGGACTTGCACGGATGATTATACCCAAGAACGCAGGCAGTGCCTGCACCCATCAGCTCACATTAGCTATATGAAGTCAGATCAAGAACAGGGGAGGCGTCTGTTCTCTTCAGCTGGTCTTTTGTGCTCTCCACATGAGCCAGAGTCAAGATTAATCCAACAGCCTGGGGCACAGAAAGCTGCCAATTCAGTTTTTAAGGTTGATAATCCAGATGGGGAGAAGCATCTCAGGCACACTGAAGATCGCAGCAAGCAGTGTCCGTTAGTTGCTCCAATTCCTATATAGTAGCTGGTTGAGAGGGGGCGCCATTTCAGAGAAAAAAAATAAAATAAATAAAGTCAGAAGGCAGATGCCCAGTGTCCTCTCCACTTCCTTCTCAAAGCTGAAAGGAGACCCAGTGCCTCAATTGAATGACAAAAACTGTTTAGTTAATGTATTTATAGGAAAATCCCCTTAACTACAATTGTATTCAGAGTTTATAGCCTGGAGCTATAGCATCAGTGACACATTGCCTAGAGCAGCAAGCGTCCATACCAATGTTTAACTTTGGTCTAGAATTTTTAATAATTAAATGGGGGAAAAAAAATAGATGGCACATGCCAGTTTAAAGGGAACCTGTCACCCCGTTTTTTCGGTATGAGATAAAAATACTGTTAAATAGGGCCTGAGCTGTGCATTACAATAGTGTAGTTTGTGGACCCCGATTCCCCACCTATGCTGCCGAAATACGTTACCAAAGTAGTCGTTTTCGCCTGTCAATCAGGCTGGTCTGGTCAAAAGGGCGTGGTGTCTTCCCCCAGATTTTGCGTAGTTTTCCGTTGGTGGCGTAGTGGTGTGCGCATGCCCAAGATCCAGAATCCTCTGCCAGGGGATTTAAAAGAGCGCGCTGTTCGTTATTTCATTGGTGATCGGTGGGCGCGGCCATCTTCCTTTGGCCGCGCGTGCGCAGAAGCGGCGCTCTGCTGGCCGCGGCTTCAGGAAAATGTCCGCCGCAATATCCATCTGCGCACGCGCGGCATCCCGCGGCCATTTTCCTGAAGCCGCGGCCAGCAGATCGTCGCGGCCAGCAGATCGTCGCGGCCAGCAGATCGCCGCTTCTGCGCACGCGCGGTTAAAGGAAGATGGCCGCGCCCACCGATCACCAATGAAATAACGAACAGCGCGCTCTTTTAAATCCCCTGGCAGAGGATTCTGGACCTTGGGCATGCGCACACCACTACGCCACCAACGGAAAACTACGCAAAATCTTGGGGAAGACAACACGCCCTTTTGACCAGACCAGCCTGATTGACAGGCGAAAACGACTACTTTGGTAACGTATTTCGGCAGCATAGGTGGGGAATCGGGGTCCACAAACTACACTGTTGTAATGCTCAGCTCAGGCCCTATTTAACAGTATTTTTATCTCATACCGAAAAAAACGGGGTGACAGGTTCCCTTTAAAGAAGCATTTCATGAGATGGTCATTGTGCAAAGTATCTGATAACAATACTAGGAAGACCAGGTTCTAGAGGATTCTCGGGACAGAGGAAAGCTGTCAAGTGTCGAGACCACCCAGTGTAGATGGCCACAGTCCGATCTCCGCTCACCATGGTAGTCAATGGAGATTCATGTGCACAGGCAACAGCCACATCACGTTTTCACATGTGAACTGCGACATGCAGGTGGATCTCTTATGCAGATCAACTAATTAGTAACTAAAAGATCACCTCTTCAGAGAAGATCACATGCATTATAATTTTTTTTTTTGCCTGATCCAGTATGCTGGAAGACACCAATGGCGGCCAAGAAACCTCAATAATTTACTAGGTTCTATTTAAGCAGGAAGAGAGGAGCTGCACACATCACTAACCTTCCACCAACCAAGGCAGAGCCTGCAACAAGAGGCCGTCGGCCACAACAGCCACTACTTCTGTACACAAGCACTAGTTTGGCCAAACGCTCCGGTGTTCTCTATGAGAAACCCAGCAACTGAAGTCTTCTCTCAAGGAGAACAAAGCAAACAGTAGTCCAAAAACCAGACATTCCAATAAATATCTCTCCAGCCAGTCAGTCAGTCTCTGGCTTTTAGTCACCACCCAGTATACAATAAGCCAACCCAGACACGCCGACTGCCAGCCAGCCATCCCTGCCGCCCCAGTCACGCCGACTGCCAGCCAGCCATCCCTGCCGCCCCAGTCACGCCGACTGCCAGCCAGCCATCCCTGCCGCCCCAGTCACGCCGACTGCCAGCCAGCCATCCCTGCCGCCCCAGTCACGCCGACTGCCAGCCAGCCATCCCTGCCGCCCCAGTCACGCCGACTGCCAGCCAGCCCTGCCGCCCAAGTCACGCCGACTGCCAACCAGCCATCCCTGCCGCCCCAGTCACACCGACTGCCAGCCAGCCATCCCTGCCGCCCCAGTCACGCCGACTGCCAACCAGCCATCCCTGCCGCCCCAGTCACGCCGACTGCCAACCAGCCATCCCTGCCGCCCCAGTCACGCCGACTGCCAGCCAGCCATTCCTGCCGCCCCAGTCACGCCGACTGCCAGCCAGCCATCCCTGCCGCCCCAGTCACGCCGACTGCCAGCCAGCCATCCCTGCCGCCCCAGTCACGCCGACTGCCAGCCAGCCATTCCTGCCGCCCCAGTTACGCCGACTGCCAGCCAGCCATCCCTGCCGCCCCAGTCACGCCGACTGCCAGCCAGCCATCCCTGCCGCCCCAGTCACGCCGACTGCCAACCAGCCATCCCTGCAGCCCCAGTCACGCCGACTGCCAGCCAGCCATCCCTGCCGCCCCAGTCACGCCGACTGCCAACCAGCCATCCCTGCCGCCCCAATGATAGAAGCGCGTGCACTACTAATAATGGTGCAAAGGTAGGTTCCCACACCATATAGTGAATAAAGTAATAGACCTTGCACTCAACTTTTATGCTCAAGTGGGAGATTTTTTAATGTAGTACTTAAAACGTTTCAGTCCAAAACAAACAGGACCTTCATCAGTTACTACAAAGTGAGAAATATATACATAAATAATATACAGTGGAAGAAACAAAAGTATATACAACACGAGGCTACTGAATAGCGTTTTTAGAGCTCATCAAAAATCTGGTCAATACAAGATAATATAGTTCATTCATAGACATCTAGTCGTGCAGAGAGAGGTGAATGAATTCAAGCCTATAATATTAGGTGTCGATCTGACCAAAGAAAAAGATGGTGGAAGAAAGTATAAAACGTACCGTACTTTTAGTGAATTTTGCGTAAACAAAAGGGACAATTGTGTCCCCGGGCATATAGAGGGCAGCGCCTATGACAGAAACAAAGGGTGACAAGTGACCCTAGCTGTCGGTGTATCATGTGCCAGGTAGAATATAAACAGAGGCATACCTGTAAGGGATTTATATATTGAACCAGGTAAACTAAGGAGAGAAAATAATCAGGTTAAATAAACCTGAGGTGACACTGCAGGGAATGCAGACGAATGCTGGAAAGTGAGTTACCTGGTGTTAGTAGACGGAGTGTATGCCGGAGTCAGACGCGGTATCCCCCGCTCGTCTGATGTGCGCATATTTCTAAAGCAGAGTTGTGTCCCAATGGAGCCACAAACCAATGAGGGAGCGTTCACTAAGGGCGGAAGTGACGCCGACGGTGGTAACCGGGCGCGTAGCTAGGGAAATAGTGTGTGTAGCGCTGCAGATATGTTTCACCCCCGGATATGGTGTCATAATATAGGAGCAGTCCGTGTGTAACACGGTACGGCGATAAAAGTTCCGCCTAAGATGTGGTAAGGTACACGTTCAATAGAGGGAGGGAGGACCCAGGGAGGGGCGGTACAATGCTATGGATGGGCAGTGGAAAGGAAAAAAGAAAAAAAAATTGAGAAGAGAGAGGGCCGTGATGCTAAGTTCGACCTCATAGTGAATCCGGGCATATATGACATAGCTGGGTGAAGTGAGCTATGTCCGTGGCACAATATCCTGGCGAGGAGGTGACAGCAGGAGTGGTGCACAGCAGATAAACTTCAATAAAGGCGACTCTAACAGAGGAACGGAGTGTATCATACGTTCATATACTGTACAAGATAAAGATGCATAAATTATACACAAGTCTACCATACGCTGTAAGCATCTTCTGTTACCCATCCCCTCACATTTCATCTCTAAAGGCCATAGTATTTCCCAGCTCAAATTCCAGGTCATTGAGCACATAACCCCATTCAGACGTGGAGGGAACAGAATAAACCGTCTAAAACGTAGGGAGGCCTTTTGGATCCATACCCTGGACACCTTGCATCCGAAGGGCCTCAATAGGGACTATGATTTGGCAGCCTTTCTATAAAAACTTGGTATTATTATGTATTTATTTTGCTTTATGTGTGGTCCAAGGCTCTCTACTTTCACAGGTTCACAGCATTGTCTTCAATCCTTTTTACTGTATCCAGGTATCTAGTCAATATGGGTTTTCTTCATTTTATCCCAGAGAATACATTCATGCAATTTTTATTATATGAGAACTACGGTTCCTGTTTACCTGTAATAGCATAGTCTCATCGACATGGTGACATTTATGTCTTACTAGACACGTCTCTATTATGTACATTATAACCCCATTTACAACGATTGTATAGGGTCTATAAGTATCATAAAGTCTATAATTTATGCATCTTTATCTTGTACAGTATATGAACGCATGATAAACTCCATGTTCTAACACTCCGTTCCTCTGTTATAGAGTCGCCTTTATTGAAGTTTATCTGCTGTGCACCACTCCTGCTGTCACCTCCTCGCCAGGATATTGTGCCACGGACATAGCTCACTTCACCCAGCTATGTCATATATGCCCGGATTCACTATGAGGTTGAACTTAGCATCACGGCCCTCTCTCTTCTCTTCATTTTTTTTTTCTTTTTTCCTTTCCACTGCCCATCCATAGCATTGTACCGCCCCTCCCTGGGTCCTCCCTCCCTCTATTGAACGTGTACCTTACCACATCTTAGGCGGAACTTTTATCGCCGTACCGTGTTACACACGGACTGCTCCTATATTATGACACCATATCCGGGGGTGAAACATATCTGCGGCGCTACACACACACTATTTCCCTAGCTACGCGCCCGGTTACCACCGTCGGCGTCACTTCCGCCCTTAGTGAACGCTCCCTCATTGGTTTGTGGCTCCATTGGGACACGACTCTGCTTTAGAAATATGCGCACATCAGACGAGCGGGGGATACCGCGTCTGACTCCGGCATACACTCCATCTATTAACACCAGGTAACTCACTTTCCAGCATTCGTCTGCATTCCCTGCAGTGTCACCTCAGGTTTATTTAACCTGATTATTTTCTCTCCTTAGTTTACCTGGTTCAATATATAAATCCCTTACAGGTATGCCTCTGTTTATATTCTACCTGGCACATGATACACCGACAGCTAGGGTCACTTGTCACCCTTTGTTTCTGTCATAGGCGCTGCCCTCTATATGCCCGGGGACACAATTGTCCCTTTTGTTTACGCAAAATTCACTAAAAGTACGGTACGTTTTATACTTTCTTTGGTCAGATCGACACCTAATATTATAGGCTTGAATTCATTCACCTCTCTCTGCACGACTAGATGTCTATGAATGAACTATATTATCTTGTATTGACCAGATTTTTGATGAGCTCTAAAAACGCTATTCAGTAGCCTCGTGTTGTATATACTTTTGTTTCTTCCACTGTATATTATTTATGTATATATTTCTCACTTTGTAGTAACTGATGAAGGTCCTGTTTGTTTTGGACTGAAACGTTTTAAGTACTACATTAAAAAATCTCCCACTTGAGCATAAAAGTTGAGTGCAAGGTCTATTACTTTATCCCTGCTGACCCAGTCAGTAGTGTATTGGTGTGCCAGGGTGGGCTTCCTGCCACCCCTCACCACATACTTTGCTGTAATCTGGATAACTGGCCTACAAAGTTCAGGGATCATCTACACGGTGGGCTTACATGTAGTGATTCTGCGTTGGAAAATTACCGAACTAAGTATTTGCTTTCCGAAAGATCAGTAATCATTCTGTGCACATCTGCCATGCTTCCGACAGCTCAAGGTCTGTTTTTTGTTTTTTAAACACAGGAAGTGAGCTGCCAAGACGTTTTTTTTTTTTTTAATAAGCAAACCAATATATCATTACACCCAAGTTCCGAGTTTTGCGTTTCCCCAAGAACCCTCGCTCACCATAAGCACCATCAGACGTCTAGTCTGGCCCATCTCCTACATGCAGACTAGACGTGGAGCGTACACACGCCTCGGCCATACACTAAGCATTGTGTAACACATGGAGGGCTCCGCACTGAGCCAACTGACAGCTCCTATTACACCATGTGCCACCTCAGACGCCGCCGGCTGTGTGAGGCATGCTGGGAATTGAAGTCTTGCAGCCTTAACGCCGAGCCTGCAGCCTCCATAGAGAACTACAGCTCCCAGCCTGCTCGTGTATGCTGGGTAAAAATGCAGCGTGCTGTCCACATGTAGCGGCGCAGAGCCATGCTTCCAGGGGCTGCAGACCACCTTATTGCCGGCGGCACTGGGCTCAGAGGCCATTGCCCTTCTCCCATACCTGTGACCAAGTCACCCAGTCGGCAGCCACCTGCTCACTGGCCATAAAGCTGCAGAGCTGTGCCAGATGGGCGGCAGCCAATAGCTCACAGACACTATGGATATTAGTACTATGGGGCCGAGCGCAAAGCGCTGATAGAAACCTTTATTTATAGTGTCGGTGCACTACAAATCCCAGCAAGCCATGCACTCCCATCACTGGGGCATGCTGGGAGGTGTAGGACCTTACAGCATGAGCCAGCACATAGGTTCTATCCCCAGCCACACACAGAAGCGGCGCACGTGTATCCGCACAACCAGTACAGCGCTGCTTACCAACTTTGTAGGGCAGCTTATCAGACATGATGAAGAGCAGGGACACCGAACTCCAAGCCTGTGCGCCGGCAGCAGAAAGGAAGGCGTGCTGGTGAGGTCTCTTTAAGAATAACCCGCTCTAAGCCATATAAGGTAAAAAGTGGGCGCGGCCTGTGTCATCTGACCAAGGGCTCCGTCTTCTGACAGCTTTGAAAGACAAGTGACGCAACCAATGGCAGGTGACAGGGTTTGTACGTGCGGCCCCGCCCCTTCCAGCTGACATAACTGACCGGTGGACCTTGAGGCGGAGTGACGTCACGTATCAGTGACCAGACCAAAGGTCCGGGACAGATAGTGTTTGTGCTCCCATTAATGATTGTTCATCTGCTGCCATTGGAGCCAGTGTTCTGCGCTCTTAGCATCAGGGCTGGTGACTGCGGCTCCTAATGGCCCAGAGTGCCGTGTGGTGACCCTTCAGGCGCTGCCCATAGAGGTGTATGGGGCCACACTACCCACAGGCCTCTGACGTCATAAGTCTAGCGGAATCGCCCCCAAAATCAGTGCCTTGCAGATGGCTGCCTTCCCAGACGGGTGGATAAATAAAAATGTGTCCTTGTTTGAAATGTTCATATTATGCAGATAGCAAACAACAAAAAGATGAATTTTATGTGGTGGTCCTGACCTGCAGCACGATAAGGCTACTTTCGCAAGGCGTCGTTTATGAGAAAAACCGCATCCTGCAAAGTTTGTTTTTTAGCCATAGACTTTCATTAGTGACGCACGCGTGCGACGGTTGCGTCGTGTTTTGGCGGACCGTAGGCACAAAAAAGTTACATGTAGCTTTTTTTGTGCGTCATGTCCGCCATTTTCGACCGCGCATGCGCGGCGGGAACTCCGCCCCCTCCTCCCCGGACATTACAATGGGGCAGCGGAAGCGTCGCAAGACTGCTTCCGCTGCCCACGTTGGGCATTACTTTCACAACGCGCGTCGGTCCGACGCATAGCAACGGCCCTGTGCCGACGCTAGTGTGAAAGAAGCCTAAGGCCGGGGGTCGCACAAGTGCGTATTCTCTTATCCGCGAGAATCAGGCCCGTCATGCTGACAACACTGATCAGTGTGATCTGATTTTCTCAGAAAAAAATGTCTCCATGCTGTCCGTTCTGTCAGTCCGTGAGAATCAGGCTGCACTCAAATGTCACCCGAGTGCAGCCGATGGTTTCCACGTATTCATGATTCTGCAGTGTGATCCAAATATCGGAGGTAAATCGGACATGCAGCCACATTTTCTTCGGACTGACTCTGAGGGAAAAATCTGACGTGCACAGTCTAATGGAATAACATTCGTCCGAGTGCTTTTCGATGTTTTGTTGGATCACACTCAGACAGAAAATACCGTGCTCCTGCCCAAAAGGCAGTTTAGCATTTACGCCACACCGAAACCCCCCAAAGACGGGATTGCTGTGTGTTCCACCTCCTGAACAGGAGGTCTGAGTCCTCCAACACAACATGACTGCGGGTGCAGGTGATGAAAGATACGACACGAGTAGTGATGAGCGAATATACTCGTTGCTCAGGTGACCTCCAAGTATTATTGCTCGGAGATATCGTTTTCATCGCCTCAGCTGCATGATTTACGGCTTCCAGATACGCTGAATACATGTGAGGAATGCCTGTTTGTTAGGGAATTCCCACATGTATTCAGCTTATCTGGAAGCCGTAAATCATGCAGCTGAGGCGATGAAAACGATATCTCGAGCAATAACAAATACTCGGAGACCAACCGAGCATGCTCGGGAAAACCCCAGCAACGAGTACACTCGCTCATCACTAGGCACGAGTTATCGACCCCCGATCCCTCGATCACCCCCGATCCCGTTCTGCAGCGTGCAGGGATGGCGGCAGTCACGTAGGCTGTGGGCTACGGTGGCCACAGGATTTGTTGCATTTTCACCTTTTTTTCTTCAGGTTTTGATGTTTTCTACCTGTTTTTCATTTGCGCCTTTTTTAATGAGACCATGGCCAGGAGGACTCTTAGGCCACGTTCACACGTTCAGTATTTGGTCAGAATTTTACCTCAGTAAGTGTAAGCCAAAACCCGGAGAGGAACAATGAGAGGGAAGGTATAATAGAAACACGTCACCCCTTCTACAATACTGAGGTAAAATACTGACCAAATGCTGAACGTGTGACCGTGGCCTTATGGGGGGCTAGTCTTGACGCTCCAAAGTCTATATTTTTCAGCTATCCAGTGGATAGGTGATAATTTGTTTAATGCAATTTTTTTATTCACCGTGACTGTATGCCAGTGAAGGCTCAAGTAAGGAAGTGGGCCCTCATGCTGGCATATAAACTAGTCCCTAGAATACTAATATGGCAGACCATGATGGTTCTCAGTCAGTGATGTCTGGAGCACAAACCGCTGAGATTACAGGTGAAAACTGCACATGGTTACCGGGTATTAGGACTCAAGATACCAGTTATGTCTTTCTTTTTGGCTAAGTATAAGCGATTGGCTCTCAGCCTGGCAGCTAATAGGTCCAACTTCTGCCTGGTTTCCCACAGCTATCTCACTGCGGGCTGCGTCATGTACATGTTATACAACACCTGTGATTATATAGGATAATACTTCAGCGGAGATTTTCTACTTTAATAAGATTTTTGTAAATCCTTAGGATAGACCACCACCTCTTCATCGATGGAAGTCCAACTGTTGGGCCCCCACACACAAGCCAAAACATAGCAACATTTGTGTTTATGATTTTAAAGGGAGTATATCAGCCCAAACTGATAGTGTAAACTGAGCACATAGCCATGGGGCGATATAAGTCCTATAAAATGAAACTCTAATCATTGCCCCATTCTGCAGAAACTGAAGTATGCTAATGAGGATACTCTGGGCACCATGGGCGTTTGGGCTTGTTTCCACATGCGAGAAACACGTCCGTGTCTCGCATGTAGAAACCAAGCTCTGGTGTCTGCACTCCGGAGCAGACTGCGTGCGGCCGCATAGGAACACATGGAGCCGCACAGCTCCGCTCCTGAGTGCCGGCGCCAGAGCTTGGTTTCTACATGCGAGACACGGACGTGATTCTCGCATGTGGAAACAAGCCCTTTTCAAGAGGCTCACAAGCAATGATCCACCTCACTCACTGGACAGCCGACAGCACTAGTTTACCTAGAGCCAGAGCAGTATACAGAGAAAGCCCAGACAAGCTAGTGTTGTCCATGATCAGTGAGGGAGATGGGGGCATGTAAAACCAGTGGCTGGAACAGAACACTTCGACTATTGTCCTCAACAAAAGTGCATTAAGCTCAATAATTAGCATATTTTTAAAACTTAATTTTCTGCAGAACTGAGGCAGCGATTAGAACACTAAGGCAGGTGTCAAACATCAATGTACATTACCTACCATGATGTTTGGACTAATCACAGGTCTACCAACTCGAATTCAACAGCTATATATACATACACTCACCGGCCACTTTATTAGGTACACCTGTCCAACTTCTTGTTAACACTTAATTTCTAATCAGCCAATCACATGGCGGCAACTCAGTGCATTTAGGCATGTAGACATGGTCAAGACAATCTCCTGCAGTTCAAACCGAGCATCAGTATGGGGAAGAAAGGTGATTTGAGTGCCTTTGAACGTGGCATGGTTGTTGGTGCCAGAAGGGCTGGTCTGAGTATTTCAGAAACTGCTGATCTACTGGGATTTTCACGCACAACCATCTCTAGGGTTTACAGAGAATGGTCCGAAAAAGAAAAAAAATCCAGTGAGCGGCAGTTCTGTGGGCGGAAATGCCTTGTTGATGCCAGAGGTCAGAGGAGAATGGGCAGACTGGTTCGAGCTGATAGAAAGGCAACAGTGACTCAAATCGCCACCCGTTACAACCAAGGTAGGCCTAAGAGCATCTCTGAACGCACAGTGCGTCGAACTTTGAGGCAGATGGGCTACAGCAGCAGAAGACCACACCGGGTACCACTCCTTTCAGCTAAGAACAGGAAACTGAGGCTACAATTTGTACAAGCTCATCGAAATTGGACAGTAGAAGATTGGAAAAACGTTGCTTGGTCTGATGAGTCTAGATTTCTGCTGCGACATTCGGATGGTAGGGTCAGAATTTGGCGTAAACAACATGAAAGCATGGATCCATCCTGCCTTGTATGGAGCATCTTTGGGATGTGCAGCCGACAAATCTGCGGCAACTGTGTGATGCCATCATGTCAATATGGACCAAAATCTCTGAGGAATGCTTCCAGCACCTTGTTGAATCTATGCCACGAAGAATTGAGGCAGTTCTGAAGGTAAAAGGGGGTCCAACCCGTTACTAGCATGGTGTACCTAATAAAGTGGCCGGTGAGTGTATATACAGTATGTGTATATATATATATATATATATATATATATATATATATATATATACTAGCTGTTGCACCCGTTCTACGCCCGGGTGGCGAGCATTTATATTGGTATATGGTCTCCATCCTGGTATGTGTTGCTTCCATCCTGCGCCCTAATCTTGTCATGTGCCGCTACCATCTTGCGCCCCCATCCTGTCATGTGCAGCCCCCACCCTGTTTTGTGTGCCTCCATCTTGTGATGTGCTACTGTCTTCCTGAGCACTCATCCTGTCACGTGCTCCCATCCTGTACCCCAATCCTGTCATGTGGTGGTCCCATCCTGTACCCCAATCCTGTCATGTGGTGCTCCCATACTCCACCCCAATCCTGTCATGTGTTGCTACCATCATGCGCCCCCATCCTGTCATGTGCTACTCTCTTCCTGAGCCCTCATCCTGTCATGTGCTCCCATCCTGCGCCCCCATGCTATCATGTGGTGCTCCCATCCTGCACCCCCATGCTGCCATGTGCTGCTCCCATCCTGCGCCCTCATCCTGTCATGTAGTGCTTGCATCCTGCACCCACATGCTGTCATGTGCTGCTCCCATCCTGCGCCTCCATTTTGGTTATGAGCTGCTCCCATCCTGCACCCCATCCTTTCATGTGCTGCTCTCATCCTGCGCCCCCATCCTGTCACTTGCTGCTCCCATCCTGCGCCCTTATCCTGCCATGTGCTGCTCCTATCTTGTGCCCCCATCCTGTCATGTGCTGCTCCCCCTTTCTGTCATGTGCTGCTGCCATCCTGCTCCCCCTTTCTGTCATGTGCTGCTCCCATCCTGCACCCCCGTTGTGTCATGTGCTGCTCCCATCCTGAGCCCCGATTCTGTCATGTGCTGCTGCCATCCTGCGCCCCCATTCTGTCATCTGCTGCTCCCATCCTACCCCCCCATTCTGTCATGTGCTGCTCCCATCCTGTGCCCCATGCTGTCATGCGCTGCTCCCATCTTGAGCCCCCATTCTGTCATGTACTGCTCCCATGTTACGCCCCATTTCTGTCATGTGCGGCTACCATCCTGCGGCTCCATTCTGTCATGTGCTGCTCCCATCCTGCGCCACCATTCTGACATGTGCTGCACCCATCCTGCGCCCCCGTTCTGTCATGTGCTGCTTCCATCCTGCACCACAGTTCTGTCATGTGCTGCCCTATTCTGTCATGTGCTGCTCCCATCCTGCGCCACCGTTTGGTAATTTGCTGCTCCGATCCATATGCCCCATACGTTGCTACATAAAGGTTGATGGCCCCCATAAGATGCTCCATAGTATATGACTCATATGTTGCTCCATTATGGTTGATGGCCCCCATAAGATGCTCCATAGTATATGCCTCATAGGCTGCTCCATTATGGTTGATGGCCCCCATAAGATGCTCCATAGTATATGCCTCATATGCTGCTCCATTATGGTTGATGGCCCCCATAAGATGCTCCATAGTATATGCCCTGTATGCTGATCCATAAAGGTTGATGGCCCCCATAAGATGCTCCATAGGATTATATGCTCTGTATGCTGATCCCTAAAGGTTGATGGCCTGTATGCTGATCCCTAAAGGTTGATGGCCTGTATGCTGATGCAATAAAAAAAAAAAAATAACATACTCACCTATGGTCGCTGGGCGCCGAGTGCTGGGGGCCTGAGCAGGCGGGGACACCGGCGCGCTGTGGGGGTCAGGTGCCGGAGTCGCCGCTAGCTCAGGCCCCCGGCACTTGCTATAGTCACCTGGCCCTGATCCTGTGCTGCGCGCCGCTCCGTCTTACGGGTCCTCTGGCTGTGACTGTTCAGTCAGAGGGTGGCGCGCATTAAGCGTGTCATCGCGCCCTCTGAACCGAACGTCACAGGCAGAGGATGTGGAGGACGGAGCGGCGCGCATCGGTGCAATGGGGGACAGGTGAATATAGCATACTCACCCTCCTGGCACGTCCCTGCTTCTCAGTTGGAGATCGCGGTGTGCGTTCAGTGCTTACGCATACCGCGATCTCCTGGGAGCGTCACTCTGTGGGGTCCAGACTGCGCCGGCGCTTGCGCCTGCGCAATCTATAAAGGCTTCGGACAGAGTGACGCTCCCAGCGTTATATTATAGATATATGTGTATATATATATATATATATATATATATATATATATATATATATATATATATATATATATATATATATATATATATATATATATATATATATATATTACAGACCAAAAGTTTGGACACATCTCATTTAAAGATTTTTCTGAATTTTTATGACTATGAAAATTGTACATTCACACTGAAGGCATCAAAACTATGAATTAACACATGTGGAATTATATAATTAACAAAAAAGTGTGAAACAACTTAAATTATGTCTTATATTCTAGGATCTTCAAAGTAGCCACCTTTTGCTTTGATGACTGCTTTGCGCACTCTTGGCATTCTCTTGATGAGCTTCAAGAGGTAGTCACCGGGAATGGTCTTCCAACAATCTTGAAGGAGTTCCCAGAGATGCTTAGCACTTGTTGGCCCTTTTGCCTTCACTCTGCCGTCCAGCTCACCCCAAACCATTTCGATTGGGTTCAGGTCTGGTGACTGTGGAGGCCAGGTCATCTGGCGTAGCACCCCATCACTCTCCTTCTTGGTCATATAGCCCTTACACAGCCTGGAGGTGTGTTTGGGGTCATTGTCCTGTTGAAAAAGAAATGATGGTCCAACTAAACGCAAATCGGATGGAATAGCATGCCGCTGCAAGATGCTGTGGTAGCCATGCTGGTTCAGTATGCCTTCAATTGTGAATAATTTCCCAACAGTGTCACCAGCAAAGCACCCCCACACCATCACTCCTCCTCCTCCATGCTTCACGGTGGGAACCAGGCATGTAGAGTCCACCTGTTAAGTTTTTCTGCGTTGCACAAAGATCTCGAATTTGGATTCATCAGACCAAAGCACAGATTTCCACAGGTCTAATGTCCATTCCTTGTGTTTTTTAGCCCAAACAAGTCTCTTCTGCTTGTTGCCTGTCCTTAGCAGTGGTTTCCTAGCAGCTATTTTACCATTTTACTATTTTTCTCCTCTTAACAGTTGTTGTAGAGATGTGTCTGCTGCTAGAACTCTGTGTGGCGTTGACCTGTCTCTAATCTGAGCTGCTGTTAACCTGAGATTTCTGAGGCTGGTGACTTGGATAAACGTATCCCCAGAAGTAGAGGTGACTCTTGGTCTTCCTTTCCTGGGGCGGTCCTCATGTGAGCCAGTTTCTTTGTAGCGCTTGATGGTTTTTGCAACTGCGCTTGGGGACACTTTCAAAGTTTTCTCAATTTTTCGGACTGACTAACCTTCATTTCTTAAAGTAATGATGGCCACTCGTTTTTCTTTACTTAGCTGCTTTTTTCTTGCCATAATACAAATTCTAACAATCTATTCAGTAGGACTATCAGGTGTGTATCCCACCAGACTTCTGCTCAACACAACTGATGGTCCCAACCCCATTTATAAGGCAAGAAATCCCACTTATTAAACCTGACAGGGCACCCCTGTGAAATGAAAACCATTTCCGGTGACTACCTCTTGAAGCTCATCAAGAGAATGCCAAGAGTGTGCAAAGCAGTCATCAAAGCAAAAGGTGGCAACTTTGAAGAACCTAGAATATAAGACATATTTTTATTTGTTTCACACTTTTTTGTTAAGTATATAATTCCACATCTGTTAATTCATAGTTTTGATGCCTTCAGTGTGAATTTACTATTTTCATAGTCATAATCTTTAAATGAGAAGGTGTGTCCAAACTTTTGGTCTGTACTGTATATACAGTGTATATATATATATATATATATATATATATATATATATATATATATATATATATATATATATATATATATATATATATATATATACAACTGAATCCGTGCTACAGCGATGATGGAACCCAATAGATATACACACTCAATATGTGACAGAATAACTTCTGACTACTCCGCTCAAATTCATGCACAATAAAGTAGTATGATACAAATAAATACTGTGCTCCCCAACACAGCAAAGGGCCACACCAGGCCGACCCCCGCTGATCCAGACCCAGACCTAGAACCAGGGATATAGCCGTACCCAAAGAGACAGTGGTAGCGTGTCAGATGCGGACTCACCGGGATGGAACTATGGCTCCGTATGGAGTGGTGAATGCGGTCCGGTCTGGGTGGTGGGATCCGCCGGGTGGACGTGCAGGCAGGAAAACGAGCAGGCAGAAGAAAACGACCGCAGAGCAGCGTGCAGTGCGGAAGCTACGTAGAGCCAGGGACAGCTCCGGCCGGTAGCGTCCCTGGATACGAGCGGGAGAAGACAAGGGGAGGAGCTCGCTGGCACAGGGCTCAGCGTGTGACGTCACGGAGCTTGTGGATGGTACGGGGTAACACAGAGACCAAAAGACCGATGCGTTTCGAAGGAGTGGCGTCCTTCATCAGGGTTACCGGTCTCTGGAGGCACCCCGATATTTAAACTCCCAGGTTGTCACTCAAAATGTACAGCCTGCCCATTTAGCCAGCTGCTGAGATGGCTGCTTATGATGGTACCAGTCGTCCTAGCGACATAGGTTGCAGCCAGAAAATGAAAAGATAAAGATTATGGCCCATAAACAACAATGTGTTAAATAGAGGGATATACCATCATAAAAATACAAGAAGCGTACATGCTGTATAGAAAATACCTCCCTGTGCTTGACTTGTAGGTCAGATTGGTGGGACAGAACTACCAAAATAGAAAATGTGGGAAGTAAATAAAAACTAACCTTTAATAAATAATAAATTAAAAATCATAAATTAAAAATCACAGTGGAATAAAAAGCAAATAAAAAAAGGGGGGGGACAAATCACGTCCATGTCAATTCTTAACTAAAATGGTAAAGATAAAACCAATTGGAAACCAAGATGATAAAACAGGGTAATAGAAAACTACCCCAGTGCAATATAGCCCCATAAGGGGAATAGAAAAAAAGGGGGGGGGGGAAAAGGTGAAAGAACTAGAAAGCGAATATTTCTAGCCCGTGATTGAGGCCTTTGGGGGCAAGACTGTCCAGGGAAAAAATCCACTGGGATTCGGCCCTGGACATAGCTTTTATTAGGTTACCCCCTCTTAAATTTGGTCTAATCTTTTGAATTCCCCAAAACAAGATGCCCCTAGTAGATTTACTATGCCTTTCACTAAAATGACGAGAAAGTGGGTGGCCCATGAAACCTTTTTGGATATTCATAAAATGTTCCTTGACCCAGACCATAAGAGGCCTCTTAGTGCGGCCAACATAAAGTTTTCTACATGGGCACTCAATTGCGTATATAACTTTTGAGGTGGAGCACGTAATGTTATCCCTGATGTTGTATTCATTCATACCATCAGAGTCAGTAAAAGTAGAGCGGCATGTTTTCTGAAAGGATGTGTGCCGGCACCCATAACAAAATAAGCAAGGTGTGAACCCTGCCTTGCTAATAACAGGGACATCCGCTGTTTGTTTGTAATTGGACGCTTGTTTTGTGGTGGGAGCTATAATGCTACCCAAAGATTTTGCCTTCTTAAATACAAATCTCGGTGCAGGTGGCAGAATTTTTTTTTTCATGTGTTTTTTTGCACTTTTTTTCCAGGGTGCAGTTGGGCCCATTTTTGTCTTGTAAACTGTGGTGTCTGTTCACATGGGGTGCATTTGGATAGCGCTGGACAGGCCCGCCTGATCTAATAGAAGGGTGTCACTACTAGGCCTGCCTGGATGCTGTGCATCTCCATTGTGTGAACAGCGCCGCATACAAGTCTTTTATGTGCAGCAATGTGCCAGGCAGCCACCCCCTCCATTAATTTGGTAGGTTGTGAGTGGCTGCTTCATCGGTTATGCTGCACCTGTGTTTTTTCTACCACATGGGTCCACTGCATCCTGAGAGTGCATTTGTTTGGTGGCCTAGGCAGGTAAGCATCTCTGCCTTGTTTTGCTGTATTTTCTATTTTTGGAGGATCTTTGAATCCTCTTTTTGTGCTTTTGTAGTTTTCTATTACCCTGTTTTATCATCTTGGTTTCCAATTGGTTTTATCTTTACCATTTTAGTCAAGAATTGACATGGACGTGATTTGTCCCCCCCCCCCCCCCCCCTTTTTTTATTTGCTTTTTATTCCACTGTGATTTTTAATTTATGATTTTTAATTTATTATTTATTAAAGGTTAGTTTTTATTTACTTCCCACATTTTCTATTTTGGTAGTTCTGTCCCACTAATCTGACCTACAAGTCAAGCACAGGGAGGTATTTTCTATACAGCATGTACGCTTCTTGTATTTTTATGATGGTATATCCCTCTATTTAACACATTGTTGTTTATGGGCCATAATCTTTATCTTTTCATTTTCTGGCTGCAACCTATGTCGCTAGGACGACTAGTACCATCATAAGCAGCCATCTCAGCAGCTGGCTAAATGGGCAGGCTGTACATTTTGAGTGACAGCCTGGGAGTTTAAATATCGGGGTGCCTCCAGAGACCGGTAACCCTGATGAAGAAGGACGCCACTCCTTCGAAACGCGTCGGTCTTTTGGTCTCTGTGTTACCCCGTACCATCCACAAGCTCCGTGACGTCACACGCTGAGCCCTGTGCCAGCGAGCTCCTCCCCTTGTCTTCTCCCGCTCGTATCCAGGAACGCTACCGGCCGGAGCTGTCCCTGGCTCTACGTAGCTTCCGCACTGCACGCTGCTCTGCGGTCGTTTTCTTCTGCCTGCTCGTTTTCCTGCCTGCACGTCCACCCGGCGGATCCCACCACCCAGACCGGACCGCATTCACCACTCCATACGGAGCCATAGTTCCATCCCGGTGAGTCCGCATCTGACACGCTACCACTGTCTCTTTGGGTACGGCTATATCCCTGGTTCTAGGTCTGGGTCTGGATCAGCGGGAGTCGGCCTGGTGTGGCCCTTTGCTGTGTTGGGGAGCACAGTATTTATTTGTATCATACTACTTTATTGTGCATGAATTTGAGCGGAGTAGTCAGAAGTTATTCTGTCACATATTGAGTGTGTATATCTATTGGGTTCCATCATCGCTGTAGCGCGGATTCAGTTGTCTTTACATTGATTGTTTCTTCCATTGACAGTATTAGCTCCTATCTGTTCTGTTTCCTGCGGCTTAGTGATCCGTCTACTCCTGGTGAGGCAGCGCTGGTGTATTCTTTTATACTATATATATATATATATATATATATATATATATATATATATATATATATATATATATATATATACAGTATATAATTGTCTAAGGGTTTAATTGTCTGTCTGCCCTGGAAATCCCGCGTCTCTGATTGACCAATCGACGGGCACAGTCTCTGATTGGTCGAGGCCACAGTCTGCCGCGAATTCTGGAATCATCATTGTCCTCCACTGCTGTCAAGTGCCGCCATTGTGTAGGGTGTGTGCCTGCGTCTCCCTGTATGGGCGGCATCTCCCTGTGTTTCTATCTTAGAATGGGTCGTAAACGAAAATACGCCAATGAGGATGACAGAAAAGCAGCAGCAGCAAGAAAACGACAACATCGGGAACAGGAGACTCCACAACAAACTGCCGCCAAACAAGCCCAGGATGCGGAATCTCACAGACAACGTCGCCAACAGGAGACACCACAACAAACTGCCGCCAGACAAGCCCAGGATGCGGAATCTCACAGACACCGTCGCCAACCGGAGACACCACAACAAACTGTTGTACGACAGGAACACACACTACACAATATAGGCCACGCACTATGTATAACACAGCCCACTTACTATATAACACAGCCCACCCAGTATATAGCAGCCACGCAGTATATAACACAGGCCACGCAGTATATAACACAGGGTACATAGTATATAGCACAGCCCACACAGTATATAACTGCGCCGCCCTCTGCCTGAACAGTCAGTGCGGAGAGACGGGATGCTGAGGAGCAGCGACGAGAGGTGAGTATGTGATATTTTGTTTTTATTGCCTCAGCAGCAGCATTACATGTGGCACAATGCTGTATGGAGCGTCTATGGGGCCATAAAGAACTGCATGGAGCATTAAATAGGGCATCTATGGGGCCATAACTGCATGGAGCATTATATGGGCCATCTATGGGGCCATAACTGCATGGAGCATTATATGCATGGAGCATTATATAGAGCATCTATGGGGCCATAACTGCATAGAGCAATATATGGGGCATTATATGGGGCATCTATGGGGCCATAAAGAACTGCATGGAGCATTATATGGGGCATCTATGGGGCCATAAAGAACTGCATGGAGCATTATATGGGGCATCTATGGGGCCATAACTGCATGAAGCATTATACTACGTGACTGGGCAAAATACTACGTGACTGGGCAATATACTACGTGGACATGCAATATACTGCGTGGGCTGCGCAATGTACTGCGTGGGCTGTGCAATGTACTACGTGGGCTGCGCAATGTACTGCGTAGCTGCGCAATGTACTGTGTGGGCTGCGCAATGTACTGCGTGGCTGCGCAATGTACTACGTGGGCTGCGCAATGTACTGCGTGGCTGTGCAATATACTGCGTGGGCTGTGTAATATACTACGCATACATATTCTAGAATATCCGATGCATTAGAATCGGGCCACCATCTAGTATATATATATATATATATATATATATATATATATATATATATATATATATATATATATACTGCTCAAAAAAATAAAGGAAACACTTAAACAACAGAATATAAATCCAAGTAAAGGCCCCGTCACACATAGCGAGATCGCTAGCGAGATCGCTGCTGAGTCACAAGTTTTGTGACGCAACAGCGACCTCAGTAGCGATCTCGCTATGTGTGACACGTACCAGCGACCCGGCCCCTGCTGTGAGATCGCTGGTCGTGTCGGAATGGCCTGGGCCGTTTTTTGGTCGTTGAGGTCCCGCTGACATCGCTGAATCGGTGTGTGTGACACCGATCCAGCGATGTCTTCACTGGTAACCAGGGTAAACATCGGGTTACTAAGCGCAGGGCCGCGCTTAGTAACCCAATGTTTACCCTGGTTACCAGCGTAAATGTAAAAAAAAAACAAACAGTACATACTCACCATCTGATGTCCGTCAGGTCCCTTGCCGTCTGCTTCCCACACTGACTGAGCGCCGCAAAGTGAAAGTACAGCACAGCGGTGACGTCACCGCTGCGCTCTGCTCTCACTGTACGGCCGGATCTCAGTCAGAGCAGGAAGCAGACGGCAAGGGACCTGACGGACATCAGATGGTGAGTATGTACTGTTTGTTTTTTTTGGTAACCAGGGTAAACATCGGGTTACTAAGCGCGGCCCTGCACTTAGTAACCCGATGTTTACCCTGGTTACCCGGGTGCTGCAGGGGGACATTGGCATCATTGAAGACAGTTTCAACGATGCCGAAGTCGTTCCCCTGATCGTTGGTCGCTGGAGAGAGTTGTCTGTGTGACAGCTCCCCAGCGACCACACAGCGACTTACCAACGATCACGGCCAGGTCGTATCGCTGGTCGTGATCGTTGGTAAATCGCTATGTGTGACGGGGCCTTAAATCAATTTTCTGTGAAATCAAACTGTCCACTTAGGAAGCAACACTGTTTGACAATCAATTTCACAGGCTGTTGTGCAAATGGAATAGACAACAGATGGAAATTATTGGCAATTATCAAGACACACTCAATAAAGGAGTGGTTCTGCAGGTGGGGATCACAGACCACATCTGAGTACCAATGCTTTCTGGCTGGAGTTTTGGTCACTTTTGAATGTTGGCTGTGCTTTCACACTCTTGGTAGCATGAGACAGACTCTACAACCCACACAAGTGTCTCAGGTAGTGCAATTCATCCAGGATGGCACATCAATGCGAGCTGTGACAAGAAGGCGCCGTGGAGGGTAACAACCCATCAGCAGGACTGCTACCTCAGCCTTTGTGCAAGGAGGAACAGGAGGAGCACTGCCAGAGCCCTGCAAAATGACCTACAGCAGGCCACAAATCTGCATGTGTCTGCACAAACAGTTAGAAACCGACTGAATGAGGATGGTCTGAGTGCCCGACGTCCACAGATGGGGGTTGTGTTCACAGCCCAACACCGTGCTGGATGCTTGGCATTTGCCACAGAACACCAAGATTGGCAAATATGCCACTGGCGTCCTGTTCTCTTCACAGATGAAAGCAGGTTCACACTGAGCACGTGACAGAGCACGTGACAGAGTCTGGAGACACCGTGGAGAGCGATCTACTGCCTGCAACATCCTTCAGCATGACCAGTTTGGCAGTGGGTCAGCAACGGTGTGGGGTGGCATTTCTTTGGAGGGCCGCACAGCCCTCCATTTGCTTGCCAGAGGTAGCCTGACTGCCATTAGGTACCGAGATGAGATCCTCAGACCCCTTATGAGACCATATGCTGGTGTGGTTGGCCCTGGGTTCCTTCTAATGCAGGACAATGCCAGACCTCATGTGGCTGGAGTGTGTCAGCAGTTCCTGCAAGATGAAGGCATTGAAGCTATGGACTGGCCCGCCCGTTCCCCAGACTTGAATCCGATTGAACACATCTGGGACATCATTTATCGCACCATCCACCAATGTCATTTAAAGGATGGTGGGAGTGGTCACCACTACATCAGCTGACCCAGAAACACTGCAGTTACACCAGATTGCCAGTGGGGGAGGGTATTTACATTAACCCCCCTGAACAGAAAGGAAAAAAGCTACATTTAAAGAAAGTGGGACCGGAGCTGCCACAAATCCAAACATGGATTGTGACAACTAGCAAAATGCAAGGTGATTGATCAATCAGAAAAATCAAAATCACAAATATTTCGTCACGACTCTGTTGTTGGGTGTCCTGGGAATAGGGTCTCCCTCCCTGTCCCCTACACTAGTTAGCCTGTTCCTGGATTAGATGAGATGAGTGGTAGTGCTCTGTACTACACCAACCAGACTAACAAGGTAATAATACAAACAGGGATAAAGGAAAATACCATAAATACAAATACACTCACACAAATAAAACCCGGGAGTGGATGATGGGGTAAAACCAAAGTAAGAGAAGGAGGGGAATTAGTACACAACCAAAACCTAGCAACAGTCTCAGATAAATCCACCAAATGCTCTCTCAAAACAATAACCACACCACACCATCTCCTAACTATGCTGCATGTAGCTAGCTCTGGCAATGAGTGCTATAGGAGAGGGGAGTGGCTAACAGTGCTAAGCTGAGAGCCTTAACACAGGAAAGCTTCTAGGAGCTCTCAACTGAGCAGATTAACCCCTGCACTGATAAAAGAAACCTGCACCGTTTAATATGAAGGTTAAGTGCTTCTAAACAGTGCAGGAGTAGAAGAAATCAGATGCTGTGGTCTTCTGGCTCCTTTCTGTCACGGTAAACCCATGACATATTTGGTGTAACCACCTTTTACCTTCAGCATTAATTCTTCTAGCTACACTTGTACAAAGTCAAAGATTTTGTAGCATGATATCATGTGTATGAGTAACTGAAATATAGTCATTAACAACAGAAGGAGTTTGCTTAAAATTGGGTGAGGAACAGCTTAACTCCACGACAAAGGTGAGATGGTGGGAGACAGTTTCATGTCACAGGTCAAATACTATGGTAGGAGTGTGGAAGTACATGAAGAAACAGAATGATTTTTGCAAGCCTATATCCACGGATCCAGGGTTATCCGGTATTTAAAAGGGGTGTTCCACTAACAAAAGTTTATTTTAATCAATATATCTTGGAATAATAACAAGTTCCACAATTGGATGTGTTTAAATAAAATGTTCCTGTGCTGAGATAATCTTATAAATGTGCCCCTGCTGTGTACTGTGTAATGGCTGTGTCTGACCGTACGGGGACATTGTCTGATTATACCACAGCTCCTGGATGGGGGGGAGGAGAGAGCAAAGAGATACAGACATTACAGTAGAGGAACACAGCTTATTCTTTTTGTGAGGTAAAACATTTCACTGCCTATTTTTAAACAATGTTGTACTTCAAGAAAAAAAATATTTGCATCCCATGCTGTAATATCTGTATACCACCCCCCCCCCCCCCCTATCCAGGACCGGTGGTATGATCAGACGTTGTGCTTCTTGCGGTGACGTCACACCAATAGAGCAGTGTCTTCACTTCCAATCTGCTCTGTTGATGGGGCATCTCTGTTGATGTCATGCAAATTGTCATCCAGCTCTTCGTTGCCTAACTGCAGGGAACCGACTGTGAGGGTATGTGCACACGTCAGGATTTCTTGCAGAAATTTCCTGAAGAAAACCGGAAATTTTCTGCAAGAAATCCGCATTTTTTTTTTTTGAGTTTTTTTCCCGTTTTTTTTCGCATTTTTTTTAGCATTTTGCAAGCGTAATTAGCTTGCAGAATGCTAAAGTTTTTCAAGCGATCTGTAGCATCGCTTGGAAAACTGACTAACAGGTTGGTCACACTTGTCAAACAGTGTTTGACAAGTGTGACCAACTTTTTACTATAGATGCTGCCTATGCAGCATCAATAGTAAAAGATAGAATGTTTAAAAATAATAAAAAAATAAAAAAATGGTTATACTCACCCTCTGCAGACAGCCGATATCCTCAGCGGCATCCGTTCCTATAGATGGTGTGGTTCAGGACCTTCGATGACGTCGCGGTCACGTGAGCGGTCACATGACCGGTCTCGCGACCAATCACAAGACAGGTCTCACGACCAATCACAAGACAGCGACGTCATCGCAGGTCCTGAACCACACCATCTTTAGGAACCGAAGCGGCAGCATGCAGCGGTGAGAGGCGGGAAGACTCCGGGGCCATCAGAGGGTGAGTATATGACTATTTTTTATTTTAATTCTTTTTTTTTGACCAATTATATGGTGCCCAGTCCGTGGAGGAGAGTCTCCTCTCCTCCACCCTGGGTACCAACCGCACATAATCTGCTTACTTCCCGCATGGTGTGCACAGCCCCGTGCGGGAAGTAAGCAGATCAATGCACTCCTAGGTGTGCGGAATCCCCGCAATTCCACATTTTTAATGAACATGTTGCTTTTTTTTTCCGCGATGCGATTTTTTTCGCGGAAAAAGATGCAACATTTGCACAAAAAATGCGGAATACACTGTAAATAATAGGAGGCATATGTTAGCGTTTTTTTTACGTTTTTATCACGTTTTTATAGTGAAAAAACGCGAAAAATACTGAACGTGTGCACATGGCCTCAATCAGCATTGGCGCCCCATCAACAGTGGATAAAAGTAAGAAGGTCATTGTGTCAACCGAAAAAGATCTCGGCAGATAAAAAACAGGCAGTTTGTTAGCAACTACCCGCCTGTACGTTTTTAGCCCAATGGGAAAAACCATAAGTCTCAGACAACCCCTTTAATTTAGATTTCTCCTTTGTTCATTCACTTTGGATTTTATTAATTGATAACAATAAATTAACATCTCTATTTTTTATAGCATTCTTACTTTACAGCATTTTTTTCAACACATACCAACATTAGAAGCAGTAAATAAGATGATTATGTCATTTGAGATCTCATAAAGCTAGGGTTTATCGGTGATCTGTGTTGAGCAACTCTGATCACATCTAATGATTTCCTATGGTGCTGAATTGCAACCTGTGACTGTAGCTCAGTTACAAACGTTCTCAAATGTGTCGCATTTTCTGTTGCTAATCACGAGCTGCACACAGCTCGTTTTCCTTAGACTTTAATTCAAGTCATGTGCGACATGCAAGCGACTGATCTGTGATTTGCCCATTTTTTTTCCCAACAAAATCACAGAGCTAAAATAACCATGCAACAACAAGTCGCAGACAAGATGCATGGATGTTTTTGGTTTCACAACCTGTCTGAGAATTGCTGTCAAGCGACACGTCATGCGGCCCTAGCCTAAAGCTTACATTCCACATCAATAAAGACTGGTTCATTCATGTAAGTGTTCCTCACTCTGATACCTTCTCTTGAACAGTAGTGATGAGCGAGTGCACTCGTTCCTCGGGTTTTCCGGAGCACGCTCGGGTGAACTCCAA
Source organism: Ranitomeya variabilis (assembly GCF_051348905.1). NCBI lineage: Eukaryota > Metazoa > Chordata > Amphibia > Anura > Dendrobatidae > Ranitomeya > Ranitomeya variabilis. The sequence goes on from NC_135235.1 coordinate 494,788,806, forward strand.
GTATTTATGACTGCTCGGAGATTTAGTTTTCATCGTGGCAGCTGAATGATTTACAGCTACTAGCCTGCTGGATTATATTTGAGGATTCCCTAGCAACCAGGCAACCCCCACATGTACTCAGCCTGGCTAGTAGCTGTAAATCATTCAGCTGCCACGATGAAAACGAAATCTCCGAGCAGTCATAAATACTCGGAGGTCACCCGAGCGTGCTCGGGAAAACCTGAGCAACGGGTATACCTGCTCATCACTATTGAACAGCCATTAAAGAATATATTACATGAGATTTGCATGGATTGATAAGCAGGGGCACTTTACAGCTGTTAAATGACCACCAATGCCAAGTGTCAACTATATTTTAGATTAGTAATTTGGCGCTCACATATTATGCTCTTGTTACTTACCATTCCTGATAACTATATTGCCATGGCTGCTGTAGGATCCGGTGTCCTGATTCATTTCTGTCTTCTAGAGATTCCATGTTATGTGCCATGCAGAAATTGCTTCATGTCCATTAAGGCTATGTCCCCATGGTCTGTAATCGGTAGCGCTTTGGACGCAGCACATGTCCACTCCGTCCAAAAGACTGCCGGCTTTTGAGCAGGCGATTCCGCCTGTGTTCATTGAACCATGCGGAATCACCACGCCCAATACATTGGACTGGTGATATTTATCTTGCAGAGACTCAGCGTCTCTGCAAGATAAATAGACATGCTGCGGTCTGGAAAGATGCCGCATGTCCGTCTCCGCAGGGAAGCCAGAGGCGTCCGTGCACGCATAGTGGGCATGAGATTTCTTGAAATCCCATCCACTGTGCTGTAACATCTGGCCGCTGTGGGTTGGACGCTGCGGATGTACGCAGCATCCAACCTGAAGCGTTTACGGCCCATGGGAACATACCCTTACACTCTGTCCAATGCAAACCAACATAAAAGTCTATGATCCAGTTTGCAGAAAGGAGTTGTCCCAGAGATAAATATAATTTCTCCAGTCACCTTCCACGACAGCAGTATCGGAGGATGTCTCCCCGCCCTAATAGGGGACAGGAACAGGAAGAGGTTAAATACCCTCCCCTTCCTGCACCCACCAGTGTTTTTTCCTGTCCCCTATGGGGCAAGAAGAGGTTTCCGATAGTGCTGCCGTGGCCGGCGAACGGGAGTGCTGCTTACCTATCAGCCGGGCAGTCGCGGTCGGGAGCTCCGCTCTCCTCCTCTCCCAGACTGCTCCCATCTCCGCGGTTTCCGCGCGACTTGGGACCTCCGCCCGCTCTCCCTGCGCCACTTTCGAGTGGTAAAGCAGAGCGGTGTAGTGCTCCGGGGTCCTCCTGCAGCTCCCCGGCTTCCTCCTCTCCCACATGCCGCTGCGGGCTGGCGCGCACGCACCGGAAGTGCCGCGCTCCGGGACTTCCGGTTTTTTCAAACGGAGAATTGGCGCGCACCGGCCGGCATTCTGCGCCTAGGAACAGCAGCGGCGACCGGGGCGGGTGTCTGGGACCCCCCCCCCAGGGACACTTGGAGAGGAGGAGCACCAAACTCGCTGGAATCTCGGTAAGACTATTTATTCCTGACTGGGGAGCCCTCCTAGTGAGACATCTGTCTATGACTGTATCTCTGATGGTATGGACGGCAACAAACCCTCTCACTCTGCCACTGCAGAGCCCAGCGCACACCCCTCTACTGTAAGTAGCGGGATGATGTCCCTTGCTGTCCATGTTTTCCTTTAAAAAGTTTAAGCGGCTCAGTCTACCTTCTCTCTCGTTCCAGGGAGACAAGGTCACTGGTACTAGGAAGCCCAGCCGCAAATGTGGTGCTTGCTCAGCCAAGCTCCCCTCAGCGTACACAAAGAAGCTCTGCCAACCATGCACAGACGAGGTGCTGCGTAGCGAACAGCCTTCTTTAATGGATAGTATTAGAACCCTCATCAGGGAGGAGGTTCAGTCCTCTATGGCAACCTTCTCTCGAGCCCCGACCCCACAGCCTCCCCCTCCTAAAAAGAGAAGATTGGGCCGGGTAGCCTCAGACTCTGACTCAGGCGAGATACATACCTCAGGGTCAGAATATAGCTGGGAAAAAGAGGGTTCTACTTCCACTTCTCTCAAATCCGATAGCAGAAAATACCTCTTCTCCTCTGAGGATTTGGAAGAATTGATCTCCATGGTGAGAGGCACCATGGGGGTAGAGGAGGAGAAAGAGGACCACTCCGTACAGGATGAGATGTTTGGGGGTCTGAAACCTAAGACGGTAAAAGGATTCCCCATACATGAAAACATCGAGAACCTTATTCTCCAGGAGTGGAGCCTGCCAGAGAAGGGACTGAACACCCCATCTGAGTTTAAAAGCCGTTTTCCCCTGGAGGGAGATTGCTCTTTATTTGATATGCCCAAAGTGGATGTTCAGGTGTCAAGGGTAACCAAGAAGACGGCCCTACCCTTCGAAGATGCCTCCCAACTGAAAGATCCTATGGATCGTAAAACAGAGAGCTTACTGAGGAAATCTTGGGACACCTCAACCAACTTACTGAAATCCAACGTGGCCTCAACATGTGTGGCCAGATCGTTGTTTCTTTGGCTTCGTACCTTAGAGAACCACCTCGTACAAGGTACATCCAGGAAAGACATCCTTAATTCTCTCCCCTTGCTCCAAAAAGCAACCGGATTCCTTGTGGACGCTTCCGCGGAATCAGTCCGAGTGGCCGCTAGATCCGCTGTCCTTACAAACTCAGCTAGGAGGGCCCTGTGGCTTAAGTCTTGGGGAGGAGACATTACCTCAAAGTCTAAACTTTGTGGTATTCCTTTCCAGGGCCATCATGTCTTTGGGCCAGCCCTGGATGACATCCTGGACAAGGCGTCAGACAAAAAGAAGGTCCTTCCAGAACAAAGGATCCCGAGGAAGCGGTTTTTTCGTTCCCCTCGTGAACAACCAACCCAACAGAACTATAGGGGAAAAGGCAAAACGGGGCGATGGAGCTACCCAAAAGGGGGGAAAAACAGAAACATCATGGTTCCCCAGCCCCAGCAGTCCTCGGAGAAACAATGACTGCTCCCAGGTCGGGGGTCGACTCTCGGATTTCCTCTCCAGGTGGCAGGAGATCACCAGGGATCAGTGGGTCCTGCGTACCATACGGGACGGCCTAAAATTGGAATTCGAGAGTCCTCCCCCTTACCATCTAACGGTCACTTCCCCACAATCTCCAAAACTTCAGGAGGCTCTGAAGACGGATATTCTAAACCTACTCCGGGAAAAAGTAATTTCCCATGTACCTCATCGGGAAAGGGGAGAAGGCCATTACTCCCATCTCTTTTTGGTGAAGAAACCCTCGGGGAAACACCGTATCATCGTGAACCTGAAACCCTTAAATCAGGTGATAAGATATCGAAGATTGAAGATGGAATCTATCAGATCAGCAATCCCGTTGATTGGACGGAACTGGGTAATGGCCACGTTGGACCTGAGGGACGCATATTACCATGTGCCAATACATCCAGACCACAGGAGGTTCCTCAGGTTCGCCATTTCCCAGAACAATCGGATCAGCCATTACCAGTTCAATGTCCTTCCGTTCGGAGTATCATCTGCCCCACGGGTCTTCACCAAGATCATGCTGGAAGTGATAATCTTTATCCGACAACAGGGGGTCTGCGTCATTCCATACTTGGACGACTTCCTCCTCATAGCACCGTCAGCTTCTCGCCTCAATCAGGACATGACAAAGGTTCTCAACATCTTAACGTCTCTCGGGTGGATTCCGAATCTGGAAAAATCGGATCTCCAACCATCTCCACAGAAGAAATTTCTAGGAATTCTTCTGGACTCCGAGAAGAGAATGTCCTTCTTACCCAGGGACCGTCGGATCGATCTTATCCACAAGATCTCCAGATTCAGAGTCCAGAAATTCCCAACTCTAAGGGACTCTATGTCAATCCTGGGTTCTCTAACATCATGTATCCAGGCAGTTCCCTGGGCACAGGCCCATACAAGGACTCTACAATCTCATATCCTGTCCTATTCAAGAGGACACCAGATGGCCCTATCCAGGAAGATCCCTCTTCCCACTCATGTGAAATCCTCCCTTTCATGGTGGCGGAACCCCCGAAACCTACAGCGGGGAGTCAGCTGGGATCAGACCCCTCTCCGAGTCCTTACAACAGACGCAAGTCAGAGAGGTTGGGGTGCCGTGATCGAGAAATCCCACTTTCAGGGGTTGTGGTCTCCAGATATGAGATGCAGCTCCTCAAATCTGAGAGAATTAAAAGCAGTGGAGGAGGCGCTAAAAGCCTCATCGGCCCTCATCCAGGGTCACCATGTACGGGTGATGTCCGACAATATGACCACTGTCGCCTACCTGCAGTCTCAACTTCCTGGGCAGAGAGGGGTAGCGCATCTTCGGAGCAGATTTGCAGAGCCGCCACCTGGTCATCAGTTCATACTTTCACCAGGCACTACAGGCTCAACTTCAACAGGGACCTATCGTTTGGCAGACGAGTTCTCCAGGCTGTTGTCCCTCCCTAAAGAAATTAGCGGTTGGTATTACTCCGATACTGCTGTCGTGGAAGGTGACTGGAGAAAATAGAATTAGAACTTACCGGTAATTCTCTTTCTAGGAACCTTCCACGACAGCACTAATTTCCCTCCCTATCTGATTTATGTATTAAACATTTCCTGCACTTAAGTTATAACTAAACATGCTACTGTGTCCAGAAAAAAACACTGGTGGGTGCAGGAAGGGGAGGGTATTTAACCTCTTCCTGTTCCTGTCCCCTATTAGGGTGGGGAGACATCCTCCGATACTGCTGTCGTGGAAGGTTCCTAGAAAGAATTAGAACTTACCGGTAATTCTCTATTTTTCAAAAGTAAACAAAACTCACCTACACCAATCCCCCTCAACTACTGTATTGAATGCTTACTGTATTCCATCACCATTGGTCTCTACTTCTTAGTCCATATACAGCCAAAAATGTCCCTTCAATAAGGTGCTCAAATTAGAAAAAGATGCTGTAAAAATGCATTGCATACGGATGCCATCTGAGAAAAAAAATCACATGACATACGGAATATCATATGGATTTCACTCATCCTACTGTTATGGATCAGAATGGGACCAATTATTTATACGCTAGTGTGAGTGAACCCTTAAAAGGGGCTCTATACACTTTACATAGCTGTTAGCCAAATGGCCTGGGCCATGACATGTCCAGCATATAATATCACCAGCTGGGACCTTCGGCACAACCTTGGACGCACCACCCACTTTTGGGCCTCCGCCCCCCTGTTGAGCCCCCCAGTATAAAGTGGGTTGCGTCCCTAAGGAATCCTCAACCCCTTGATACCTTTTGACCAGTTTGACTAGGTCATCGGCGTACTGGGAATCCCCTTGGCAACCCAAGTCTGTATTGGCCTAAGAAGGGAGTGCACGAAAATGTCCACTAGCACTTGATCCAGCATTTTCGCCGGGTTAGTGAACTCTGGCTGCAACCAGTTCTGGACCAGGTGCAGGAGAGCAAACATTTGGGAGTGAGGGGGTTTCTCATGGTGATACGCCTAGCAGTAGACCTATTGTGCCCTGACAGTCATTGTCACCCCCAAGCACGTCAAAATGTCAGTTTTCAGTTTTAGATATTCCTTGGCATCTTTTAAGCCTAAGTCTTAGTAGGCTTTCTGGAGCTCCCATTCAAATATGGTTCCAGCACTTCCACACATTGCTCTGGCAGGAGTTTCTCCCTCTTGGCGACCCTTTTAAAACTGCTCAAAAAGGCCTCTATGTCATCACCTTAAGTCATTATCTGTAGGTCTCTCCTTATCGCATTCCGGATAGAAAAATCATCAGCTAACCTTGGAGACGGAGGTGCCGCCGAGCCACGAACTGTCTCTGTGAGCAATTCAATCTGTTGGTGCTGGACTTGCTGCTGCTGTTCTTGCTAGAACTGCTGTTGCTAGAGCTGCTGCTGCTGTTGATGGATATGCTGCATAACCAGCTGACTTGTCTCCTGTTGTGCCAGCTGTTGCTGCTGCTGGGCTTTCACCAGGTGTTTAACCAGGTCCTCCATGATGTCTGATGTTGCTTGCAGGCTTATGGCCACCGTCACCCTTTACATGCTGTACGTTTTTAGCAGCCACACTGACAGGCAGGGTGTCACGCCGTTAATGGCGATAAAGGGGCGGGATGGCGTACTAGGACCCGCACCTGTCCCTGCCACTATAAAGGGGCCCTGGCTTACCCTTATCTCAGGGGTACCTATAATGGTTAGGAGGCTTGAGCCGCCAGCATATCCCTGTTTCCTGTGCAGGCCCTATCAGTGGCCCCCTCTCCCCCCCAGGGAGGAGGACTGCACCAGTGTATAGATATGACAAGTAAACAGGGTATGCAGACAAGGAAACTAAAATCTCAAACTCACCAAATGCTCACACAGCCACAGAGGAAACACAAAGAAGGGAAGAGGGGGGGAAAAAACTAGGAAGGAAAACAGGTTTAACATGCAACCAAAACAGCAGACAACAATCTCTGTAGATAAATCTCCAAGCTCCTAACACCACGCTCCTTCCCACTTCAAGCCAGGCAGCAGAACTGATCACTGACAACAGTTGTAGTCAAAGCTGAGTCTATATAGGAGGAGATTACAAAAAACAATTCAGCTGAGAGACCAAGCTCTTAGCAACTTCAGCAACAAGGTTTAACACCTGCCCTGCTGGCACAAGACAGCCAGGTCAGAATTCAGGAGAAGAGCTTCTGTTCACCGTGTGTGAACGAGGCCCAGAGCGCTGCGGTTCTCTGGAACCTTTCTGTCGCGGTAGCCCCATGACACAGGGTCTCTGACATGTCAGTTCACTCACCTACACTGCTGTTGGTTCCTCTCTTCCTTATGCTCCAGCAGCACTTCCAGCTGGGTCTCTTGCCATGTTCTAAGTGCATGTGTGCGCTCCCGCCTTCTTAAAGGGCCAGCGTGTGCACTTGCTATTTCCTCCCCAGCCAATGGTTTGGAGGCATTATGTATATATTGCTTCCTCTCCACTGGGGAAGTGCCTGAGCAACCTTCCTGTTTACAGTCTATGTTGTGAAAGGTCGCATACCAGTACAAATCCTGCTCCCTGCACTCAGATGCAAATCGAGCTTGATGCACTCAGATGCAATCCTGCCTACTGTACTCTAAGTGCAAATCCTTCTACACTTGGATACGAACTTGGTCAGCTGCACTCTGATACAAGCTCTACCTGCTGCTCCGTCCAGTCTGTCCTTCTGGGTCCAGCTGCTGCGTGATCGTCAGTCTGTCCTGCAGTGGCACCTGGCGTGCATCGGAAGCCAAGTCTAACCTCACCATCAGAGGCTCTAGTGAACAGACCGATGCTCGCTTAGTCACACCCCTCCAGGCTCTCCGTGGTCTGTGGTACAGTGGTTTCACATACCACGTCCCTGACACGCTGCCCGCACTTGTAACACCAATTGTGAGAATGCTACTCACTTGGGTGCGTGGTGAGGTAATAGAGGAACAATGTCCATTTGAATGTCCATGCTGGTTTATTGGTGCTTCATAAACCATGCCAGAAGCAAAGGAATATAAATGGCCTTTTAGTGCAGGCAAAGCAAAGAGTTCTTATCAAAGTCACTTTAGCGACAGTCCAGGACACACAGCCTGGATAGCATCCAGTATATCTGCTCAGTCTGGAGACATCACACAGGAGATCTCACCTCCAGATACAGAACCATGTGTCAAAGAAACAGACTCCATTTTACATTTGAACTACTCGCAAGTGTTGGGTATGTGGGCAGCCAGACCTGCCCATCTCTCAGGCTGCCCTTAAAACCTGGCCCAGATGCACCAAATAAGCCTTTTAGTACTATGTGCAATAAAGCAGGATGAGCTTATGATTTGAGGCCCTTTTGTTTGGGTAATAATATGTGCAATAAAGCAATACTCTGGGTTTACATCAAAGATGACAACCACCTCTGTGATACATACCTCCCTTCAACTATGTGCCCGGAAGCCACCTTACACCTTTGTTTCCATTGTTGGGACACATATCTATTGCATGTGCAGCATGCACCACAGCACACTCACAGTTTCTGTCAGATTCCCTTCAGCTGTTGCCATGCCTCCTCCGCAAATCACTTCACAGACAAGGTTTTTTTCCAAAAGCTTAAGGTACCTTCACACGAAGCGACGCTGCAGCGATAGCGACAACGATGCCGATCGCTGCAGCGTCGCTGTTTGGTCGCTGGAGAGCTGTCACACAGACCGCTCTCCAGCGACCAACGATGCCGAGGTCCCCGGGTAACCAGGGTAAACATCGGGTTGCTAAGCGCAGGGCCGCGCTTAGTAACCCGATGTTTACCCTGGTTACCAGCGTAAAAGTAAAAATAACAAACAGTACATGCTCCCCTGCGCGTCCCCCGGCGTCCGCTTCCTGTACTGTGTGAGCGCCGGCCCTAACAGCAGAGCGGTGACGTCACCTCTGTGCTGTGCTTTTACTTTCATTTTACGGCCGGCGCTCAGTCAGAGCAGGAAGCGGACGGCAGGGGACGCGCAGGTGAGTATCTACTGTTTGTTATTTTTACTTTTACGCTGGTAACCAGGGTAAACATCGGGTTACTAAGCGCGGCCCTGCGCTTAGTAACCCGATATTTACCCTGCTTACCAGCGTAAAACATCGCTGGTATCGTTGCTTTTGGTGTCAAACCTGACGATACACGCCGGTCTGACGACCAAATAAAGTTCTGAACTTTATTCAACGACCAGCGATATCACAGCAGGATCCAGATCGCTGCTGCGTGTCAAACACAATGATATCGCTATCCAGGACGCTGCAACGTCACGGATCGTTCTCATTCTCGTTGTAAAGTCGTTTCGTGTGAAGGTACCTTTAACTTTAGTAGACAGCAGCGTATTCATCTCACAGATAGTACAGTTCAATCACAGAGACATCTTATCTGCATTCTTCACATCAATAGCACAGTTCACACAGGGCAACGTTTCCTGTACTTTCCCTTCCTCTGCCATACGGGCAGACTCTAGTATCTCTGTCATTTCTCTCTCTTTACTCTCGGCGTTCATGGCCGTACCTCTAGCCAGACTCTGTCCTGTTTGCACTTTCCTTTCCTCTGCCATCCAGGCGGCATCTTTGGACTATGTTCCTTAGCACCTAAGCGCTGTGACTTATGGGACTATGGGCGAGAGAAGACAATGTCATTGACAGAATTGAAAGTCCACAATTGAAGAAAAGATCAACTGCACACTTCAACTAAGGAAGATAATTCAGAACGCTGACAGTGTCACTGTCAGAGTTAACATCATCCTGCTGTGACTAAGCTGAGTGATATGCCATGTAGTCAATAATGTCCTCTAGGCCAGCCTCACAGTAGCAAGTTTTACGGACGTATGAGCGCATAAACTACGTCCGTAAAATACGCATAACACACGGCCCAATGATTCCCTATGTCCCAGCTCCTATCAGCCGTATTTTACTGATCCGTATTATACGGTCTTGTACGGCCGTACACAATCGCAGCATGCTGCGTTTGTCACCATATTGCGCAAAAAAATCGCCAATGAAAGTCTATGGTGACGAGAAAAATACGGATTACACACGGACGAGCAGTGTGACCTGCGAGAAATACGCACCGGTGTTAGAGAGAAAAGCCGGTAATTCAATTGCCGGCTTTTCATTTCTCCTTCCCAAACCCGACATGATATGAGACATGGTTTACATACAGTAAACCATCTCATATCCCTTTTTTTTTTGCATATTCCACACTACTAATGTTAGTAGTGTGTATGTGCAAAATTTGGGCGCTGTAGCTGCTAAAATAAAGGGTTAAATTGCGGAATAAATTGGTATGGGCTCCCGCGCAATTTTCTCCGCCAGAGTGGTAAAGCCAGTGACTGAGGGCAGATATTAATAGCCTAGAGAGGGTCCATGGTTATTGGCCCCCCCGGCTACAAACATCTGCCCCCAGCCACCCCAGAAAAGGCACATCTGGAAGATGTGCCTATTCTGGCACTTGGCCACTCTCTTCCCATTCCCGTGTAGCGGTGGGATATGGGGTAATGAAGGGTTAATGTCACCTTGCTATTGTAAGGTGACATTAAGCCAGATTAATAATGGAGAGGCGTCAATTATGACACCTATCCATTATTAATCCAATAGTACTAAATGGTTAATAAAACACACACACACATTATTACAAAGTATTTTAATGAAATAAAGACACATGTTGTTGTAATATTTTATTAGACTCTTAATCCACCTGAAGACCATCGTCCTGAAACAAAGTAAAAAAAACAAACAACAATATTCCATACCTTCCGTTGTTATGTCCCACAATGTAAATCCATCTGAAGGGGTTAAATCATTTTACAGCCAGGAGCTGCGCTAATGCACTCGCTCATGCCTGTAAACCCCGGGTACTGAAAGGAAAGCTGGGTGATCTGTAGTTACCTTGAGTTGCAGTGATGCGCCCTCTGCTGGATGTCCTCATGAACTGGAGCCTTGGAAAAGTTCCCACGCTCGAGTTCATATGATTTTTCCGCGATTTAACCCTTTATTTTACAAGCTACAGCGCCCAAATTTTGCACATACACACTACTAACATTAGTAGTGTGGAATATGCAAAAAAAAAAAGGGATATGAGATGGTTTACTGTATGTAAACCATGTCTCATATCCTGTCGGGTTTGGGAAGGAGAAATGAAAAGCCGGCAATTGAATTACCGGCTTTTCACAGATATCGCGCTGAATTAAATATAAATACAGAATATATATATATGTGTCTCAATTATATATATATATATATATATATATATATATATATATATATATATATATATATATATATATATATATATATATATATATATATATATACACTGTATATATGTTTTAACGAACATTTGAGCACATAAATCCATTAGATGTCGGTTTTGTAAGCCTGCGAGAAAATGTCGCAGTACGGATGCCATATGGATTACATACGGAGGATGCCATGCGCAAAATACGCTGACACACCCTGCCTACGGATGACATACGGATCACTATTTTGGGGACTTTTCTGCGTATTACGGCCGTAAAAAACGGACCGTATTTACATACGCTGAGTGTGAGGCCGGCCCTATATCCATCTTACTGCTACTTATGCTTGTTGGAGACAAAGGAGGTCCATTTTTGCTAGCATTTGGTAGTTCTGCTACTCAGGTGGCTGGTACCCAATGGTGGTGATGCTACTGCTTCTTGCGGCTCCCCCATTCTTTTTGCCAAATGCCGAGGGGTTTTTTTTCTTTTACATTACCCCGTCCATTGCCATTGCAGCTTTTTATTTTACAATACATTTTTTACAGCATGTCGAGAGAAATATTTTTGTTCCACGTACGATCCATGTACACTTCAACCAATTCACATGAGAGATTCCCAGATGGATCTTTGTGTACATGAAAAAAAAATTCCTCTAGCTTTATCTTTTTTGCAAAAGAGTCTGCTAGTTTCAGTTTTCTCAAGTGGCACATAGCCAGTGTGCCCATCTGTGACGTGCTCAAGCATAGGGAGATTCACACGGATTTTGTGGATGTGACTGGCCTGTGAACTCAATTTTAAGGCTCATGCAGACATCCGTGCAAATCTGTCTGATCTCAGACCACAATGCATGGACTGGCAGCAGCTCTCCAGACCCGAGCATGATAGTCTCATAGAAATGCATGAAGTTGTCACACTCTGGTCAGGAGAATCACGGCCAGTGCGTTCATTGCGGTCCAACATCAGATGGATTTGCACGGATGTCTGCATGAGCCCTTAAACTGAGTTGACATTTCACAAATGACTGCACTGACTAAATATACTTTTGATAATAAAGGCCTCTAAATAGAATAATGTTTAAATATTGTGTATGCAAAAATCAGAAGTCTGATGGGTGGATTCATTCAACTGTATTCAGCAGAAAACAGGCTTAAAATACTTTGTACTTTTAAAAGTCACAACATTTTTGCGCAAAGAACGTATTTTGCTGTTTTCACATATGTTTGAAGCAGCTTTGCCAAAATGGGTGGAGCTGGGGTGGGACGAGGCATGGCTAGTGGCTACGGCCGTCCGTGACACGCAGCAAAAGTGCCAGCCATACTCCTGTCAAGGACTAACATTTCTGGCAAATTGTACAGATTCACATGCCACCAATAAGATGTGCCAAATTTGTTAAGTAACATGCGCTTTTTAATGAATTTGCCACATCTTATTCTTGTACACTGTTCATTAAGACTGGTTTACAAAATGTCTTTCTTACTGAATCAGCCCGAATGTAAGAATAAATACAATGCACAAATAGTTTTAAGCAGACATGTAGAGTTGCCGCTAAACCCCTGATAATATCACAAAATTTCACATTCCATCAGGAACAGAAAGTCCAAGCAAAATGACTGATACACGTTACCCTGAAGTAACCCGGATATTTCATCAGTCAGACCCAATGAAATCTTGTCAGCTGCATACTCCCACTGCAATAATCACTGTCCTCTCCTCCAAAACAACAAATGTGACTTTGTGACAAAATTATCTAAACATTGTTTCTAGCAAATTACTTTTTTTTTACTTTTACCCCTTCAACCTGTTTTCACCTTCCTGACCAGGCCAAATTTTACAATTCTGACCAGTGTCTCTTTGTGGTAATAAGTCTGGAACCCTTCAACGTATTTTTCGTGACATGTTAAACTACATGTTAGTTGTAAATTTTGGTTGATTTTTTTTTTGTGCCTATTTATGAAAATATTGAAAATTTGACAAATATAATTTTTTTTCACAATTTTCAAACTTTTAATTCTTATGCCCATAAACCAAATACTTTTACCACACAAAATAAATAATAAATAACATTTACAACATGTCTACTTGATATCAGCATCATTTTTGAAACATTATTTTTTTCCTTCGGAATTTAGAAGGGTTACAGGTTAATAAGCAATTTTACAACATAATTTAGAAAACCAATTTGTCATGGACAACAGCAGGGAGAATCGCACCGCTGCCACCAGTTTGTAACGGATAACAGCAAAGAGAATTGTGCATATCTTGCCGCTGCCACCTGTCATGATCCAGACCAGGTTTTGAGTCCTGTTGTAATAATTATAGGGGATAACTCAGGAGACTCTTTGTGTGGAACAAGACAACTACAGGACACAGTTTTATAAGTGGTAAAGTCTATATTATCACACGGTGATTCAAACAGGTGCAGAGAGAAACTCAAGTCCACAACACTTGGAGTAAATATTAAATGCAGCTTAGGCTACTTTCACACTAGTGTTTTTCTGCAGACGTCCAAATGCATCGTTTTGTGTAAAACGGATGCGTCAAAAATAGTGAAAAACGTATGCAACGCATACAGCATTTCGACGAATACGTCGCAAATACGCTAAACGGTTCCATTGAAATACTGTATGCATTGCATCCGTTGCATCCGTTTTTACGACGGATCCGTTTTTAAAATGGGAGGCTCCCAAATTTGTCTACTGGAAAATATGGAAAACTATATACTGACTGCTTTTACAGCCCATCTTTGAGGGTTTTAGTTAGTGGCAGAGATGGAAGGAGTACTTGGTAGGATTGCGAGTGTGGTAACTGACGTGATATTTGAGACAAATCGCCTGGATATTATAGTGTGGGAGAAGGAGGCGGCAGCAGAAAGATGGAGGATGCTTCTGCAGGAACGTCGATGGAGACGACTCTGGATACATCCGATAAATGAACTGCGGATGACCAGGGGTGTCCAGTCCACTCTCTACCTGGAGTTGCGGCACAATCCAGACAAATTTTGTAATTATGTACGGATGAGGATGGAACATTTTGATTATTTGCTGGAAAAACTTGAGGATGTCATCCAAAGGCAGAGCACACGGATGAGGCTTGCCATCACACCGGCGGAGCGGCTGATGGTTACACTGCGGTAAGCCTCATTTTTTTTATGTCATTGCTCATATTTAATGTCATATAACATACTGCAGAAAATACTGCGCTGAAACATTGCGTAGCATTTTCTGCAGCATGTTATATTTTTTTTTTTTATTGTTTGTGGCCATTCCACTGACTTATTTATTATGTCATTGCTCATATTTAATGTCATATAACATACTGCAGAAAATACTGCGCTGAAACATTGCGTAGCATTTTCTGCAGCATGTTATTTTTTTTTTATTGTTTGTGGTCATTACACTGTTTTACACCTGTTTCATGCAGTTTTTATTGTGCGTCCCGCCAGAACCAAAAATTCCACAGTGCCATTTATTGAAACTTTACCATGAAACCAAAAAAATTTAAAATGTTGTTGGTCTGTGCTATTTTTTCTAACATATTAATTTTTTTTCAACAGCTTCCTTGCTACGGGTGAATCCCTGACTTCACTCCATTATCAATTCAGGCTTGGCATTTCGACAATTTCCGGAATAGTGAAAGAGACCTGTCGGGCTATCTGGGATACTTTGCAGCAGGAGTATATCCCCCAACCATCACTGAACATCTGGCTGACAAGTGCCGAACAGTTTGAGCAAATGTGCCATTTCCCAAATTGTGTTGGTGCCATCGACGGGAAACACATCAGGATTGCTAAACCGGCAGGAACAGGCTCTGAGTACTACAACTATAAGAAGTACTTTTCTATTGTACTCATGGCTATAGCAGACGCCAACTGCAAATTCCTGGCTGTGGACATAGGAGCCTATGGCCGGTCCAACGACTCACAAGTATTTAAAAACTCTCCGATGGGCCGTTGCTTATATGCAGATGCATATGATTTTCCGCCAGCCAGATCACTCCCGGGAACAAGTGGACCACCCATGCCATATATATGTGTAGGTGATGAGGCTTTTCAGGTATCGCCGCACCTACTTAAACCATATGGTAGCCGTGACTTAAACCGTACAAAACGGGTATTTAATTACCGCCTTACTCGAGCCAGAAGAGTAGTCGAGTGTGCTTTTGGCATATTGACGGCAAAGTGGAGAGTTCTGCTGACTGCAATAAAACTGCAAACCCAAACAGTAGACGAGGTGTGAAATGTTTATTTCATGTTTCATGGATGTATGTTTCTGTACAAAATTGTATTTCCCCCCCCCAAAAAAAAAGGTTCCAAAAGTGTGGTTTTCTTGGTATTAAACGCAATATGTTATACCTTGAAACGTGTGGTGTTTAAATTTTTTTTACCTTTTTTTTAACATATTACCTAAATGAATGCACAGACACAAAGAGTTTTTTTTTTTTTTTTAAATATTTTTTTTTTTTGGTAAAAAAAATATATATTTTTGGGTTATTTTCAACTTTTTTTTTCTTAAAAACTTGTCAAAAAATTAAACATTTGTACAAAACACTTTTTATAAATCCTCAAAGTGTGGGGTGGAGATACGAGCGGAGGAGGGGCTGGAAGGTTGGACCACGTCGATAGGTGGGGAAAGCCTACTTGGTTGGGGTGCAGTGGAAGGGGGGGTAAAAACAGGAGGCTGACCAGAGGGGGGTGGTGTTGGGGTAGGTGGCATACTTAATGGGGAAGGAAAGCTGGGCAAGGAAGAAAACAGTGGGGAAGACATTTGGTTTGGGGGCCGGGATGGGAATTGGGACTGGGTTGAGTATTGGGACCGGGTTGGGTATTGGGACTGGGTTGGGTATTGGGATTGCCGTGTGTATTGGGAATGGGTTTGGTAATGGGGGCCTGGTGTGGAAATGGGGCCTGGTGTTGAAATGGGGCCTGGGGTGGGGCATGGTGTTGAAATGGGGCCTGGGGTGGGGCCTGGTGTTAAAATGGGGCCTGGGGTGGAAATGTAGTGGCTGAGTGGGGAGGTGTGGGGGTAGTTTGAGATTCGGACAGGGCCTTAAGTAGAGCATCATGGCAGCTATTCATTACCCACATCTGTTGCTCAAAAGAAAGCTTTTCCATGCTCCTGAGCATGGATTGGAAAAAAAGGTTGGCTGGAGATTGACTTACATCTGAATGCAGCCTATCCAAGCGACTGCTGGTTTCACGGCTTGTTTCACGGATGCGTGATTGCACCATATTGAAAACAGCAGTCACTTGCTCTCCCAAAATTTTGAAAGAGCTTTGGAAGGCTGCATTCAGACGTAAGAACTCAGGAGCATAGCTCCTTTCCTGACCCCTCTGTCGCTGCCGCCACGAACCTAATGGTGGTCTAGAGGTGGCAGGATCAGAGGGGTGGGGTAAAGGGAACGCTAACTGTTGAGCATCAGATTCAATTAAGGAAGGCTGCAATGATGCTCCAGTACTTGGGGCGGCTGAAGTGGAGGGGACAAAGTGGTCAGATGAGGGGTCAGAGGTGTGGGGCCTACCGACGTGGCCCTCGGTGGCGGACTCGTGAGAGATCGCTCCAGAGGGCGCCGAGGAAGATGCAGGCGCCCGATGGCTGGAGAAGGTGCTGTGAAAGAAAAAACAAAAACAATTAATATATTGATAGGAAAAAGCCCTGACTGAAACCAAACAATGTTAGGCTGGTTTCACACTTGCGTTTTTATCTGCATGCGTTTTTTTAAAAAAACGCATGTGTGAAAAACGCATGTAAACGCGGTAAAACGCATGCGTTTTTTAGACGCATGCGTTTTTATAGAAAAACACAAGAAAACACAAGAAAACACAAGAAAAAACAAGAAAACCCTAACCCTAACCCTAAACGTGACTGAAATACGTGGCACTGAAATACGTGCAACTGAAATACGTGCTACTTAAATACGTGGTACTTAAATACGTGGCACTTAAATACGTGGCACTTAAATACGTGGCACTTAAATACGTGGCACGTGGCACTTAAATATGTGGTACTTAAATACGTGGCACGTGGCACTTTAATATGTGGCACGTGGCACTTAAATACGTGGCACGTGGCACTGAAATACGTGATACGTGGCACTGAAATACGTGATACGTGGCACTTAAATACGTGGCAATATGACTGTCAGAAAATGTTCATTAAACGGTTAGGGGTGAGGTTAGGGGTAGATTAGGGTTAGGGTTTGGATCCCTTTATCACCTTGATGGTGGTGGGTGGCTTTTCAGTGTGTTTTCTGGTTTTTTTCTATAAAAACGCATGCGTTTTTAGCGCAAACAAACGCATGTGCTTAAAAACGCATGCGTTTACATAGACAGCAATGCATTTTTTTGCCGCGAAAAAACGCATGCGTTTTTTCGCGGCAAAAAAACGCGCAAGAAAATACTGCAGGTAGCATTTTTGAAAATGAACGCATGCAGACAAAAAACGCATGCGTTTGAAAACGCGACCAAACGCATGTGCAAAAAAAGCATGCATTTTCAATGTTAAATATAGGGGAAAAAACGCATGCGTTTTTTGTGCAAAAAACGCTGCAGACAAAAACGCAAGTGTGAAACCAGCCTTAGACAGGTTAACATGGTTATTTAGTGGGCTGAAGAATACTTGCGCTCTACTCAGCATGGTTTGCCTGAGGAAGGAGAGGGCAGGGCCGTGTTTATACCGAGTCCTCCTTCCTGCTGAGCCACTTGGGGCCTGCATCTCCAGGTTAAACTCCCTCTTGAAGCGATCGCTCAGTGACCGCCACCGCTTCCTAACCTTTCCACCTGTGAAGACAAGAATGAAAAGAAAAAAAAATTGTTAAGTACAATACATTACATTCAGCTCAAAACATCACTGAAAAGTGAATACTTACATTCTTTGCTCTGCTGCTGTGGATGAAGGTCCTCCCACCTCGGCAACACATTCTGGCATACTTTCTCCCAGAGCCGACGGGTGACATTGGTATCAGCATGCCTGCAGTCAGCCATGTTCCACAGCGGCTCCCGCTCGCGAACCTCCTCAATGAGGCAGTCCACATCTATTGCGTCGTCAAGGTCTTCGTCGGGGGCATGCTGTGAAGACTGTGAAAATAAAGAAGAATAAAAAAAAAATTTGTACACTGAAACACAAAAGTACCAATAGAATCCCCAAAAAATTACAACTCACTGATGGCCGACCGTGGCGACGATTACGCCGACTCTGGGAGCGGCTGGTAGAACTTTCACGATGTTGTGAATGTGCAGCAGCAGGAGACTGAAAAAAATGAAAATAATTATCTATAATGTACGCATATTTTTTATGTGTTTAGCTATGTATGAAGATCTGTTTTGTGTTTGGTGCAGTGTGATGTGTGAAGCAACTGTTTCGCCACTACTTACACTTGGTTCCTCCACAACTTGCATCTCTCCACCCGTCTCGTCCCCTTCTGATAGCTCCTCATGTGATTCAGCTTCCTGTTTAAACATAATTAATGCATGTAGTTATTAACAAAAATGTAAAAAAATAAAATAAATAAATACAATTTTTGGTTAACTTACCGATACACGCTGTTGCTGTGGAGGAGGGCTGTCAGAAGAGGACATTGTGGCTGTGGGATCCCTGGGTGTTCCTATGGGATGACCGGTGGCTGTGGTCCTGTAAGTTAAAAAACACTTGCAATCTGCTATACACATTAAAGTAGCAGATTTAGGGTCTTCAAAACTTACTTTGAAAGATTTCAAGATGTGGGTATGGCTGTGGTCCTGTGGGATGACCGGTGGCTGTGGTCCTGTGGGATGACCGGTGGCTGTGGTCCCGGTGGTTCTGTAAGTTAAAAAACACTTGCAATCTGCTATACACATTGAAGTAGTAGATTTAGGGTCTTCAAAACTTACTTTGAAAGATTTCAAGATGTGGGCACGTCTGGGTGTGTTTGGGTGGTCCCTGTAGTAGGGCTTTGGTACCTGGTGTATCTGTAAGTATAATGAATTTATAGATAGACCACCCCACAAACTAGGTAATGTTTAAGGCTAAGAACCCTGCTAAAATGATGTGAGCAATGTTCAGGAAGGTGAACACCCAAAAACAAATACACCCGGTGCACCTAACCATTTCCATGTCCAAAAAAAAAAAAAAATTGAAATGTGAACCCACCATGTTAAAATATATTTACCACATATTTTTTTTCCCAAAAATCACTTGAAAAATTCACCTCCCCCCAAAAAAAAATTTAAAGTATTACCTTTAATCTAAAATAAGCTCTCAACCAACTCTATTGCATGTGTTACCATTTGTACATAAACCATTTTTAAATTTTCATTTCTGAAATGATACTACGGACATTTGTTATTAAACATTTTATTATTTTCTTTTTTATTTTTTATTTTTTT
The DNA here is from genome assembly GCF_051348905.1 of Ranitomeya variabilis. Lineage (NCBI taxonomy): Eukaryota > Metazoa > Chordata > Amphibia > Anura > Dendrobatidae > Ranitomeya > Ranitomeya variabilis. The sequence goes on from NC_135235.1 coordinate 494,807,939, forward strand.
GTTTAAAACATAGCAAAGGAGCTAAAATGCTCTTTATTTTAAATACAAGTACATCAACTGGGTGGTTTCAACAGTAATAATAAAAAAAAATTAAAATAGGAAAAAAAAAAAACACACAATACATGCTCACACATTGAAACGACATGCTGCACAGACCACTATACTTGGTAAAAATACATCCTATTTTTAAAAAACAACAATTTTAAAAAGAAACAATAAAAAATGCAAGGCACACGCTCACACATTGAAACCACATGCTGCACAGACCACTATACTTGGTGAATACATAAGAAAAAGGGAATTAATCAAAAGGCATGGATGCATGAACATGCAATCACCAAGACGCACACAAACATGCCTCAAAGCACACAGGTGCATGCACACGCACAAAAAGCACACAGGCACAGGCATAACACAAGCATAACACATGAACAGGCATAAGATTGGCGAAGGCATAAGGTGCAGGCAGGTGAAGGCATATACACAAAAGCACACAGGCAGACCCAAACACAAGACGCATACACACACGCACACGTAAAAAAGGCTGGCAGTCCTCTGGCTGGAGTTGGATGTCTTCACAGTGGCAGGCCTCAGGCAGGATCTGGACTCTAGCAGGACACTGGCTGTTGCAGGACGATGGCAGGCCTCTGGCTATATTCAGCCTTTTAGCTCTTGCTGTAGTCAGTACATCAAATGCACACGCACACACAGACATGCACACAGGCGCATACAAAAATGGCAATACTCACACTGGCTCTATGGTGGCTGTAGTCTGGGTGTGGCAGGAGTCTAGCTGGCAGGCTGGAGTGTTGATTGTAGGCCAGAGTCTTCCTGCAGGCCGGAGTCTTGCTGGCTGGGCAGATGCTGGGCAGATGCTGGCTGCAGTCTTCTCTGTCTTCTTTCATGTAGGCTTCTTGCTTGCATATGTGGGGTTGAAGGCCCAAGCCAGGTTTATATAGATTTGGGGGTGTCTGGCCAATTGGCTACAAAATCCTGCTTCTGAGCATGCTCAGTGTAAAAAAACGTATTGCAGCGCTGCATTGCGTCGTACGATGTGTCTCGACGGATCCTGCGTACATAGGCTTCCATTGTAGCCAACGACGCATGCCGCAGGATGCGTCGCGACACGTTTTTTAGGCAGAGACAAAAAACGTTACAATCAACGTTTTTTGCCGACGACATGTCGCCAATTTTTTACGCATCCGTCGTACGACGTACACGACGTATGACAATCCGTCGCAATGTGTCGCCAATACAAGTCTATGGGAAAAAAACGCATCCTGCGGGACATTTTGCAGGATGCGTTTTTTTCACAAAACAACGCATTTCAACGTCTACAGAAAAACGCCAGTGTGAAAGTAGCCTTAGCAGTCCATAGGAAACTTCAGAGGAAAATGCAATCACGCAGAAAGTCTATGAAGCACAATTATTCTTGAGGATACGTGACACGAATAAGTCCTTGCTTAGTCCAAAACACAGATAGATATGCTTATAAGCCAGTTCAAATAATATCTTCGCTCAACCAGGGAGGTCTGGGTAATAGTCTCAGGTTCTTGCAGAGCAGAAACAGCTTACATATCCAGCAAATGCAGATGGAAGCAAACACGAGAAGCAGATGAAGGAGGATTACTGGAACTGGTGTATGCAGCAGGAACTCAGAGCAGAGTAGCAGGATAACCCCACAGGTTCACAGGAGCAGGTATATAGCCAGGGAGTCATCAGAGTCAGGAGCTGGATGCAAGGCAGAATACTCTAGCACAGACTGAAGGCTGGGGTGGAGTTTTATAGCAGGAAGACACAGTGCACATGAGACCAAAGACGCCATCTTGGAAAAGGGCAGCAATGCACAAAAAGGTAATAAAAAATGTTCAGAGTCCTGGCATTACTCCCTCCTTAGAAGCGGCCTCAGGACAATCCTGGACCTGGTTTCTCATGGAATCTCTGATGAAAAAGAGAAATCTTCTGTTGGGCATTGATGTTTTCCACAGGTTCCCAAGAGTCTTCCTCAGGGGGATATCCCTGCCATCTTATCAGATATTGGAGCCGATCCCTGCGAATCCTGGAATCATCAATTTCCTTCACTACAAATTGTTCTTGCCCATCAATCACCACAGGCTGCGTAGGAGGAGGCACAAAACGTCCCTGGAAGGTATTAGGAGATACAGGCTTTAGTAAAGATACATGAAAAACTGGGTGTACCTTCATAGTCCTAGGCAGCTTCAGCCGGCAGGCCACAGAGCTCACAATACCGTTGATCTTGAAAGAGCCAATGAATTTCTGTCCAAGTTTTTGTGAAGGAACGTTTAACTTCAGATTCTTAGTTGCTAACCACACGGAATCTCCTACCTTGAACATGGGTGCAGGTTTACAGAATCTATCAGCCGATCTCTTATAACGTTCTTGAGCTGTGGTCAGGGATTCCTTCAGAACCTCCAGATTTTGCTTCATCGCAGTCAGCCTTTCCTCCACTGCCGGAACCGGATAATTAATTGGAGAACTAGGTAAGATACACGGATGATAACCCAGATTGGCAAAGAAAGGTGTAAATTTAGTGGAGCCGTTCTGAGAATTGTTATATGAAAATTCGGCTAACGGCAGCAACTCCAACCAATCATCCTGGAGATGGCTGACATAGCATCTTAGATATTGTTCCAGCGTCTGGTTGGTACGCTCAGTCTGACCATTTGTCTGGGGATGTAAGCGGAAGAGAGACAAACATTAATATTGAGTGCAGAGCAAAACCCCTTCCAGAATCTTGAAGTGAACTGCACTCCACGGTCAGAGATGATCTCATCCGGAACCCCATGCAACCGAAAGACATTCTGTATAACCAAGTTCACTGTATCTTTAGCTGAGGGGAGGCCGGTGCACGGAACAAAATGAGCAGCTTTAGTCAGGCGATCAACTACCACCATGATTGTATTCATGCCCCCCGATGTAGGCAGCTCCACAATAAAGTCCATTGATATAGACCCCCAAGGGCGGGACGGAACAGGTAATGGTTGTAGAAGACCTGTAGGTGCCACATAAGAAGTCTTGTAACGAGCACATACCTCGCAAGAGAGAACATAGTCCTTGGTATCCTTCAGGCAAGTTGGCCACCAGAAGAATCGGCTCAGGAACTCTTGTGTCTTCTGTACCCCCCTGTGACCAGCCAACTTGGAGTCATGTACCAACTTGAGGATCTGCAGATGGACGACCTCAGGGACGTAGATACGTCGATCTCTGAACCACATGCCACCCTTAAAGACAAGATTAAGGTGGGTTGGCCAGAAATACATCACCGTCATAGGCCTCCCGGCACTCCTTCCACAAGTCCTGATCGTGGATAACTCCGATGAAATTGGCATCAGATAGAATGGTCTTGGACGGGGCTCCAGGTACGGAATCCGCAGCATGGATTCGGGATAAAGCATCAGCCTTCCCATTACGAGAACCTGGAAGGTACGAGATAACAAAATTAAATTGATTTAAAAATAAGTTCCAACGAGCCTGATGAGGAGAAAGACATCTAGCGGATCTAAGGAACTCTAAATTGCGACGGTCAGTTAGCCCTATGATCTGTTGTGCAGCTGTCACGGGGATACTGGGTAGACTACAACTGATTACCCGGGCCCCTGCAATATCCCTCAGGCTAGGGAAACCCTGTCTGTCCCTCTCCCAGAGTTTACACTGAAGGTGTGCATGTCTGGGCCGCCAGGCCTCTCCCTGATTCTTGCTTCAGAACTAAGCTGAAACCTCCACCCACCACCCAGTGATAAGACGTCACACCAACCCCTACAGAAAGCACAGACAGGGAAAACTAAAAACCAACACGCTGCATACACACTAAGGAAGACACTATAATGTGCACAGGGCAAAACAAAACACAAATATAGGAAGGAGAAATATGACAAAGGATAATACACCACAAGATACGATATTTCCTCTCCAAGACCACCACTCCGAACCGAGATCACCAGGCACAAGACACAAGCTATAATCGGCGCCGCCCAAAGCCCAGCAAAACTATTTAAAGGCAGTGGGCGTGACTAAGCCTCCAACCCGAGTACCAGCCAGATTAACCCCGGAAAATCTGGATCAATCTAGCCGGCGCCACTGAGCATATAGTGGACGAATGAGAAATTACCGCTGTCTGTCGGACGCCCTAGTGTGAACAGCGTCCGACATGACAGCAGCTCCTTGCAGATGATGCCTCCATTCTTTGAAAGCCGCAATAATAGCCAGCAATTCCTTGTCTCCCACGTCGTAATTCTTCTCTGCTGAGGTTAGTCTATGGGAAAAGAAAGCACAAGGATGTAGCAGACCCTTCTCTCCAGTTCTTTGGGAGAGAATAGCCCCCAAAGCATTATCAGAAGCGTCCACCTCCACAATGAAAGAAAGTGTTGTATCTGGGTGTATCAACAGCGGTGCTGATGTGAAACAGATCTTAAGCCGATCAAAAGCTTCTTGAGCCTGTGATGACCACTTAAAGGGCTTTTCCTTCTTTGTCAAGGAAGTAATGGGACGGACAATATCAGAAAAATTTCGAATGAAGCGTCTGTAGAAATTTGCAAAACCAATAAAACGTTGGACCTCCTTAATGTTCTTGGGTACCGGCCAGTCAAGGATAGCCTGAATCTTACCAGATTCCATGTTCAACTCCTGGGGAGAGATGATATAACCTAAGAACTGTATCTCAGAACGATGGAACTCGCATTTCTCCGGCTTAATATACAGATGGTTCTCTTTCAGACTTCTTAAAACAGTTTTGACATGTTCTTCATGTTCCTGTAGAGAGTCAGAAAAGATTAGTATATCGTCCAAATAGATCACTACAAACTGGTCCAACAAATCTCTGAAAATGTCATTAGCAAGGTGTTGAAACGTTGCAGGGGCGTTACAAAGCCCGAAGGGCATCACAAGAGATTCAAAGTGTCCATACCGGCATCTGAATGCTGTCTTCCACTCATCCCCTGGACGAATACGCACCAAATTATAAGCCCCACGAAGATCCAGTTTAGAGAACACCTTAGCATGGCGGACTCTTTCCAGTGATTCAGGAATCAGAGGCAAAGGGTAACGGTTTCGTACGGTTACCTTATTGAGTTCCCGATAGTCAACACAGGGTCTCAGGGTCCCATCGTTTTTCTTTACAAAAAAGATAGGTGCCCCTGCTGGTGAGGAAGAAGGACGTATGAAGCCTTTGGCCAGATTTTCATCAATATACTCCTTTAAGGCTTGAAGCTCAGGTGCCGCCAAAGGGTATACGTTACCAAAAGGAATAGCTGCACCAGGAAGCAACTCAATGGGACAGTCATAATGCCTGTGTGGAGGAAACTGATCTGTATTCTTCTTGTCACAGATGTCAGAGAACTCTTTATATGCTGGAGGTAAAGAAAATACCTGTACATGTGGTTCCGTAGCCGTGGACTCAGGGACAGCTTCTGTTAACGCTGAGTTGCTCCTTGTTGGAAAGATAATCTCCTTGGTCTCCAAGTTGATAATTGGGTTCTGAGAACGCAACCATGGAATGCCTAAAATCACAGGAAAATGAGAAGAAATTAGCAAGAAAGAAAGTTGCTCCTGATGATTAGGCTCCAACAAAATTTCAAGGGGTACGGTCTCCTGATCCACAGGCCCAGAGATTAAAGGTGTCCAATCCACTGTTTCCATGGTAATTGGAGAGGCCGTTTGCTGAATTTCAATACCATGTTCCTTGGCAAAAGCGATATCCATGAAATTGCCACCTGCACCAGAGTCAATCATAGCTGCACTGGAAATCCACTGTCCTGAACACAGGATCTTAATAGGGAGAGAACAGTGAGAGTTCTTTTCCTTAAGCTCCTTGGGGGGGGGGAAGTCATAGAAAGTGAATGGAATACAGCGTTTAAAGGCAGGCTACATTCAGAGAAGTCAGATTCATCATCACAGTTGTCATACTCCCCTACTGCTGCTAGCACCTTGTTAGGCCATCTAGGACACTTAGGACAATTGATCAAGAAGTGGTCAGACTCGCCGCAGTAGAAACATAGACTTTCACGAAGGCGATGCTCCCAGCGCTCATTGATCTCGCGCCTCTGAACGGAATCAATTTGCATGGGCACCTCCTCCACCTCCTGAGATGTTTTACCTGCAGGCTCTTTGGAAGAAAGGGAAAAGTTAGAAATACAGTTATATGCAGCAAACTTCTCCTGCCTACGCTTAGTAACGCGAATGTCAATGCGCACACAATGCTGTATAAATGTCTCTAGCTCTTGTTGTGACTCAGAGCGAGCTAGTTCATCTTTTACAATACTAGACAGACCCCTTTTAAAAATAGGCAATTGTGCATAACTGTTCCAATTGGTATCTACCGCTAATCTCCTGAATTCAGTAGCATACTCAATAACATTTTGCCTGGCGTAAAGACAATAAAGCAGATTCAGCGGTTGCACGGCGATTAGGATCATCAAACATTAATGCCATAGCGGCCAAGAAATCATCCAAGTTATTTAACCGTGGGTCACGAGACGCAATCATCGGATTCGCCCAGGCGAGCGCTCGTGAGGTCAGCACCATTATTACACACAATACTTTGGATCTATCATTAGGAAAACGGTCAGCATGCACATCAAAATATAGCATACATTGATTCACAAAGCCATGAAATTTGTCACGATCACCATTAAATCTGAATGGGGGCAACTTAGGTGGGCTAGCTGGTGGCGGTTGCCCAGAGGGAAAAGTCGCTTGTGCAGCTATTTGCGTGCTTATGTCCTGAAAAGCCCGTCCACACTGGGACTCTATGCCAGCAAGTTTGTTTTCCTGGGCTGCCATGCGGGTGCTTAAGTCCTGCAAAGTCTGTCCAAAACACTTGTTGATTGAGTTCAAAGCATCCAAACTTCTTTGGCAGATCTTCCACATCTTTCTGCAGTGATCTAGTTATGGAAAACACCTGCTCTAGTCTGCTTTCAGCAGTCATTGTTCCAGCAGTCTCCTTTTTTTTTTAGGCTAGAGTATCCTGTAATAATTATAGGGGATAACTCAGGAGACTCTTTGCGTGGAACAAGACAACTACAGGACACAGTTTTATAAGTGGTAAAGTCTATATTATCACACGGTGATTTAAACAGGTGCAGAGAGAAACTCAAGTCCACAACACTTGGTGTAAATATTAAACACAGCTTAGCAGTCTATAGGAAACTTCAGAGGAAAATGCAATCAAGCAGAAAGTCTACGAAGCACAGTTATTCTTGAGGATACTTGACACGAATAGTCCAAAACACAAATAGATATGCTATAAGGCAGTTCAAATCATATCTTAGCTCAACCAGGGAGGCCTGGTTAATAGTCTCAGGTTATTGCAGAGCAGAAACAGCTTACATGTCCAGCAAATGCAGATGGAAGTAAACATGAGCAGCAGATGAAGGAGGATTACTGGAAACCAATGTCTGCAGTAGGAACTCAGTCTTAGGCAAAATGAAGACCGCGCTCACGGGATATATTTTAGATAGTTTATTTGAGCCTACGCGTTTCAAGAGCGTTCTTGCTCTCTTCCTCAGGGCATGTAATACATAACACAATATGGAGTATATTTATAGAAAGGAAGGGGAGGGGCGGCCATGCCCTTATATTATAATACATAAACTAGATTAAAAACATATATATATAGTAATACAGAAGCAATACCCATTACTATTAGTAACCTAAAACGATAATTAATGTAAAACCAGAAACACTGAAAAAATAAAAAGGAAAATATACAAAGGAAAAATGGGAAAAATAAGCCGGGATCTAAATATAAAAAGGCAGGGATCTCAGGTAGCCCAACAAGTGTTCGAACCAGGGACCCTTGTGTGGTGATTCTATTATTTAGACTGTTCAAGTCGTTGTGCCACAGGTTACTAATGGATTCTTTTTGATATTTCTTGTGGAGATAAACCCAAAACTATTCTTATAATAAAAAAATTAAAAAAAGGGGAACACACAATCTTGCAAGAAGGATGTACACTGTTGTTAATTATACAATACATAATGTTATAATTTTTATACTATAATCTGTACTAAAAACCCTCCAAGAAACCAGAGATAATTATTAGAATGAAATTCAGTCGTTATAACCACACTTCAGTTCAAGATTTTGTTAGGTCAAAGGATATCTGCTATTACATTTAGCCCTTCAGGTTCAAGGGAATTCAAGGTGTATATCCAAAAAACCTCTTTCCTATTAAGTGACTGTATGCGATTGGAAACATGTGCAGGAACGTCATCAATGGGGTGAACTCGGAATAAAAAAGGATTGCAATTGTGTGCGATACTAAAATGTTTGGAAAGACCATGTTTAAGGTAACCTATTTTAATATTGTGTCGGTGGGAATTCATACGGAGGTGGAGTGGTTGTGTAGTCCTACCAACATATATCTTGTTGCATGGACAAGTAATAATGTAAATGACAAAAGAAGTGGTGCAGGTGAAAAAATGACTAATTGGAAAAGAATAAGGAAAGGAGGGATGTTTAAATGTTGTACTGGTATGGGCTATAATACCACAACACAGACATTTTTTGTGGAGACATTTAAAAATCCCTGGTTTTTGTGCAACAAATGATTTTTTTCCTTCATCAAGAAGTCTGCTAGGAGCCAATTTATTTTTCAGGCTTGGTGCTCTCCTAAAAATAATTTTAGGTTGTTGTGGCACCAGTTTACCAAGTATGTTGTCCTCTCTTACTATATGCCATATCTCATTAATAGATTTTTTAATGAATTTGTGGTCAGTACTGAATGTGGTTAAAAAACTACAGGTGTATTCTTCTAAACTAGCTGCAGTGTCAGCTTTTTCTTTTTTTAATAACATTTCTTGATTAAAATTCTTAAAAACGTGTTCGATTGCTCTGTTTACCAACTCCCTGGGGTATTTTTGTGCTAAAAACTTATTTTTTAAAACCTCCGATTGATCCTTAAAATCACTATCAGAAGAACAATTTTTCCTAATGCGCATGAACTGGCTTTTTGGAATATTACAGAGCCATTTATCAAGATGGTTGCTATTGTAATGAACATAGCTATTACTGTCTACTTTTTTAAAAAAGTTCTTTGTATGAATCTCTCCATCCACAATGAAAAATATCACATCTAGATAATTAATAGCAGTTTTGTTAAAAACAGAAGTAAAATCGAGACCCCAGGGGTTGTTTTTCAGCTCTGATATTAAAAATTCAGGAGGTTTAAAAGTTGTATCCCAAATAAAAACAAGATCATCAATATGACGTCCATAAAAAACCATACAATCAGTAAAAGCACTATTATAAATAAAAGAATTCTCAAAATGACCCATAAATAAATTAGCATATGTTGGTGCTACCCGAGATCCCATTGCTGCACCACGTGTCTGGTGGTACAGTTCACCCAAAAAAGTAAAATAATTATTTTTAAAATAAAACTCATTCCCGACATTAAAAATTGTTTTTGTTTATCCGATAATCTCGGATCTGTATCCATAAATAATTTCATACTTTCTAGTCCAATTTCATGTTTGATATTTGTATATAGCGAGCAAACATCAACTGTAACAAATACATAACTGTCTTTCCATTTAATATTTCTGATACGTCTGATCACATGTGCAGAATCCTTAATATAGCTTCTCAATTGGGTAACATGTACCTGCATAATGCTGTCTATATAGCTAGATAGGTTTGAGGTCAGGGAACCAATACTAGAAATAATGGGACGACCCGGGGGATTTTTTAGACTCTTGTGAATTTTAGGAATATGGTACATAAAAAGGTACGCTTGGGTTTGTTATGGAAAGAAACTTGCTCTCATTCTCATTTAGGACACCACTATCAAAGGCTTCCTTGATCATGAATTTATAAGCTTTTTGCATTTCTAAAAAAGGATCATTAGTTATTTTAGAATAGAACTCATGGTCAGACAATATATTATAGGCTTCTTTTATATAGTCACCTCGGTCTTGCACCACTATACCACCTCCCTTATCCGCAGCTTTGATGACTATCTCCTTGTTATTTTTGAGTTTTAAAAGAGAAGCTTTCTCATCGGGTGTTAAATTCCCACCTTTTTTCGATTTTAACTTGGAGTTTTTTTCAATATTATTAAATTTTTTAAGTAGTAAATTGGAGAATGTTTCCAAGTGAGGACCCTTACTATCTATCGGATAAAATTTACTTTTTCTTTTAACATCCAAATGTAACCCTGTGAGTTCAGGTGTATTAGATGGTTCTACATTATCATTAATATTATGCACACATTTTTTAATTTCATGGTGTCTCTTTAAAGTAAGTTTTCTAACAAACCTATGAACATCAAGAAATATATCAAGATTCTTACTACCTGAATTTGGGCAATAAGATAGACCTCTAGATAAAAGGGTTAAATCTGTTACAGTCAATGCCAAGGAGGAAAGGTTGAAGACATTGTTGGGTGTTATTAAGGATCGTTTTTGCCTTTTTTCTTTTCCTTTTCCTCTAGACCCTCTATATTTCCTTTTCTTTTTAATTGAGCCTTGCAGAAAAAATGAGGGATATCCCTCAGCTTCTCTTTTAAAACTCAAAAATAACAAGGAGATAGTCATCAAAGCTGCGGATAAGGGAGGTGGTATAGTGGTGCAAGACCGAGGTGACTATATAAAAGAAGCCTATAATATATTGTCTGACCATGAGTTCTATTCTAAAATAACTAATGATCCTTTTTTAGAAATGCAAAAAGCTTATAAATTCATGATCAAGGAAGCCTTTGATAGTGGTGTCCTAAATGAGAATGAGAGCAAGTTTCTTTCCATAACAAACCCAAGCGTACCTTTTTATGTACCATATTCCTAAAATTCACAAGAGTCTAAAAAATCCCCCGGGTCGTCCCATTATTTCTAGTATTGGTTCCCTGACCTCAAACCTATCTAGCTATATAGACAGCATTATGCAGGTACATGTTACCCAATTGAGAAGCTATATTAAGGATTCTGCACATGTGATCAGACGTATCAGAAATATTAAATGGAAAGACAGTTATGTATTTGTTACAGTTGATGTTTGCTCGCTATATACAAATATCAAACATGAAATTGGACTAGAAAGTATGAAATTATTTATGGATACAGATCCGAGATTATCGGATAAACAAAAACAATTTTTAATGTCGGGAATGAGTTTTATTTTAAAAAATAATTATTTTACTTTTTTGGGTGAACTGTACCACCAGACACGTGGTGCAGCAATGGGATCTCGGGTAGCACCAACATATGCTAATTTATTTATGGGTCATTTTGAGAATTCTTTTATTTATAATAGTGCTTTTACTGATTGTATGGTTTTTTATGGACGTCATATTGATGATCTTGTTTTTATTTGGGATACAACTTTTAAACCTCCTGAATTTTTAATATCAGAGCTGAAAAACAACCCCTGGGGTCTCGATTTTACTTCTGTTTTTAACAAAACTGCTATTAATTATCTAGATGTGATATTTTTCATTGTGGATGGAGAGATTCATACAAAGAACTTTTTTAAAAAAGTAGACAGTAATAGCTATGTTCATTACAATAGCAACCATCTTGATAAATGGCTCTGTAATATTCCAAAAAGCCAGTTCATGCGCATTAGGAAAAATTGTTCTTCTGATAGTGATTTTAAGGATCAATCGGAGGTTTTAAAAAATAAGTTTTTAGCACAAAAATACCCCAGGGAGTTGGTAAACAGAGCAATCGAACACGTTTTTAAGAATTTTAATCAAGAAATGTTATTAAAAAAAGAAAAAGCTGACACTGCAGCTAGTTTAGAAGAATACACCTGTAGTTTTTTAACCACATTCAGTACTGACCACAAATTCATAAAAAAATCTATTAATGAGATATGGCATATAGTAAGAGAGGACAACATACTTGGTAAACTGGTGCCACAACAACCTAAAATTATTTTTAGGAGAGCACCAAGCCTGAAAAATAAATTGGCTCCTAGCAGACTTCTTGATGAAGGAAAAAAATCATTTGTTGCACAAAAACCAGGGATTTTTAAATGTCTCCACAAAAAATGTCTGTGTTGTGGTATTATAGCCCATACCAGTACAACATTTAAACATCCCTCCTTTCCTTATTCTTTTCCAATTAGTCATTTTTTCACCTGCACCACTTCTTTTGTCATTTACATTATTACTTGTCCATGCAACAAGATATATGTTGGTAGGACTACACAACCACTCCACCTCCGTATGAATTCCCACCGACACAATATTAAAATAGGTTACCTTAAACATGGTCTTTCCAAACATTTTAGTATCGCACACAATTGCAATCCTTTTTTATTCCGAGTTCACCCCATTGATGACGTTCCTGCACATGTTTCCAATCGCATACAGTCACTTAATAGGAAAGAGGTTTTTTGGATAAACACCTTGAATTCCCTTGAACCTGAAGGGCTAAATGTAATAGCAGATATCCTTTGACCTAACAAAATCTTGAACTGAAGTGTGGTTATAACGACTGAATTTCATTCTAATAATTATCTCTGGTTTCTTGGAGGGTTTTTAGTACAGATTATAGTATAAAAATTATAACATTATGTATTGTATAATTAACAACAGTGTACATCCTTCTTGCAAGATTGTGTGTCCCCCTTTTTTTTTTTTTTTTTTTTTTTTTTTTTTATTATAAGAATAGTTTTGGGTTTATCTCCACAAGAAATATCAAAAAGAATCCATTAGTAACCTGTGGCACAACGACTTGAACAGTCTAAATAATAGAATTACCACACAAGGGTCCCTGGTTCGAACACTTGTTGGGCTACCTGAGATCCCTGCCTTTTTATATTTAGATCCCGGCTTATTTTTCCCATTTTTCCTTTGTATATTTTCCTTTTTATTTTTTCAATGTTTCTGTTTTTACATTAATTATCGTTTTAGGTTACTAATAGTAATGGGTATTGCTTCTGTATTACTATATATATATATGTTTTTGATCTAGTTTATGTATTATAATATAAGGGCATGGCCGCCCCTCCCCTTCCTTTCTATAAATATACTCCATATTGTGTTATGTATTACATGCCCTGAGGAAGAGAGCAAGAACGCTCTTGAAACGCGTAGGCTCAAATAAACTATCTAAAATATATCCCGTGAGCGCGGTCTTCATTTTGCCTAAGACTACTACCCCCAACATCCTTTCGGATTTCTGTGGAGACCTGCTGCTCTGGTTACACCTGCATGGGAGTTGTGACCTATTTTCACAACTGCAATAGGTGAGCACATTCCCTACAAAGTCTGTATTTATTCATATACAGTGTGACACATTGGGGGCGCCTTGTGTTTTTTTCCTTTTCATTTCAGTAGGAACTCAGAGCAGAGTAGCAGGATCACCACACAGGTTCACAGGAGCAGGTATATAGCCAGGGAGCAATCAGAGGTCAGGAGCTGGATGCAAGGCAGAATACTCTAGCACAGACTGAAGGCTTGGGTGGAGTTTTATAGCAGGAAGACAGTGCACATGAGACCACAGACGCCATCTTGGGAAAGGGCAGTAATGCACAAAAGGTAATAAAAAATGTTCAGAGTCCTGACACCGTTGATCTGGACATGGGAGTTCTAACCCCGGAAAATCCATCATCTGATGCAGATTGGGATACAGAAAGACAGCAAAAGTACCGTCAAGTACAAGAGTGTGTTGAAAGAAGTCTATCTCAAGCCAGACAAAAACAAGAGAGAGATTACAATCAATGTGCTCCTGCAATTTCCTTGTCACCAGGTGAACAAGTGTTAAAGCGTAAAAGAAGAATGAACAAACCTGATGATCAGTGGGAAGCAGAAGCATATACCATCTTACCGACCAACTTTGACAACACTAAAGTCTGTCTTATCAGCAAGGATGGAGGAGAAACTTTGACGGTAGTATCCAGAGACCATCTCAAGAAATGCCCTGACAAATTGGGGAACAGAGAAGCGGATTCAGGAACATCTCCACCTACAGAAGAAAAGATGATACACACTGTTTTTGGAGATTCTCCCCAGTCTTGGACTCAAATAGATCAGGCCATAGTGATACCTGTCTTGACTTTTCCTCAGCTAGGAACACCAGAACAAAATGCGACTCAGAACTATCCAGAACCTGAAGAGGCACCGCACCAACAAGTTCAAGTAGCAATTGTCGCCTCAACAGTGGCTCAGCAACAGCAGATTCCGACAGAAAACGTCATGCCAGCAGTCGTATCGGCAAGTCCACCCTCTGCTTTCGGCGAATCTGCCATGCCTACAGAAAATAGAATTAATCCCAAAAGGTCCAGTATCCCCCTGCTACGTAGACTCACTAGAAGTGTAGCCAAGAGACAGTGCACTACACCAGTGGTAGCGGAAACAGTGGACCCTGTCAGAGCACCAACAACCCCTTTACTGCGCAGGTCTACACGTAGCACCAAGAATCTAACCCCAACTCGTTACAAGGTCTGGAAATATTAATAATTGATGTTATTTGTTTAAATTGCTTATTTTGGTTACAGGTTTAAAAAAATGGACATTGCGGTAATGGACAATGCTTACCCAAAAACTTTCTTTGTAAACAGTTTGGCACCTCCAAGGTGCACTCTGGTTCTGCCCACTTTGCTATTGTGGGTAAGTGTTGTGAATTCTGTTCTCGGGCTCCCTCCTGTGGTCATGAATGGTACTTTGTGAGTTCTGTTCATGGGCTCCCTCTGATGGCTTTTAGTGTTACGGCTGGTCTGTAGCTGGACTCCAGCTGCCTCGTTTCCTGCTAGGCCTGCTGCCTATTTAACTCCATTTGGACCTTTACTTGTTGCCTGCTGTCGTTGTATTCAGTACTGGTTCAGATCTCTCTGGGACTTCCCTTGTGACCTGTCTCCTCGTGAGAAGCTAAGTTCATGCTAGTCCTTTTTTGCTCATTTCTATTTGAAAATGTTTCTCAGTATGTTATGAGTTCAGTCCAGCTTGCTTATATGCTATTTGATTGCTAGCTGGAAGCTCTGGGGTGCGGAGTTGCGCCCTTCACATCGTGAGTCGGTGTGGGGGTCTTTTTTGTATTCTCTGCGTGGATACTTTTGTAGTATTTTATACTGACCGCACAGATTCCTTGCTATCTTCTTACTTTTTAGTTATTAGCGGGCCTCATTTGCTAAAACTTATTTTCATTTCTATGTTTGTGTTTTCCCCTTAAACTCACCGTTATTATTTGTGGGGGGCTGCTTACACTTTGGGGAAAATTTCTCTGAGGCAAGTGAGGCTTTGTTTCTCTCTGGGGGTGGCTGGTTTCTCGGGCTGTGAACGAGGCGTCTGGGCCGAGTTAGGAACGCTCCACGGCTGCCTATAGTGTGGTTTGATAGGATCAGAATTGCGGTCAGTAGGGTTCCCACGTTCCCAGAGCTTGTTCGTATTTTTGGGTTTACTTATCAGGTCAGTTCATGTGTTCTAACCACCAGGGTCATAACAGTACAGCAGGCCCATAAAGTGTTAATGCATCGCAAAAGAGGGATAAGAGAAGCTCTGAGGTTTTTTTTTTTCCTCTGCAGTGTGTTTAGCCTCTCTCCTCCCCTTAATCTCTGGGTGGTTCAGGACTCAGCTGCAGATATGGACATTCAGGGTCTGTCCTCTTGTGTGGATCAGCTTGCTACAAGGATACAAAGCATTCAGGATTATTTAGTTCGCAGTCCTATGTCAGAACCTAAAATACCAATTCCTGAGCTGTTCTCTGGAGATAGATCTAGGTTTTTGAATTTCAAAAATAATTGCAAATTGTTTCTTTCTCTGAGACCTCATTCCTCTGGTGACCCTGCTCAGCAAGTTAAAATTATTATTTCTTTGTTACGTGGTGACCCTCAAGATTGGGCATTCTCCCTGGCGCCAGGAGATCCTGCATTGCTAAATGTGGATGCATTTTTTCTGGCGCTTGGATTGCTTTATGAGGAACCTAATCTAGTAGACCAGGCAGAAAAGATTTTGCTGGCTCTCTCTCAGGGTCAGGATGAAGCAGAGGTTTACTGTCAGAAGTTTAGGAAGTGGTCTGTGCTCACTCAATGGAATGAGTGTGCCCTGGCAGCGATTTTCAGAAAGGGTCTTTCTGAAGCCCTTAAGGATGTTATGGTGGGGTTCCCCACGCCTGCGGGTCTGAATGAGTCAATGTCTTTGGCCATTCAAATTGATCGGCGTTTGCGGGAGCGCAAACCTGTGCACCATCTGGCGGTGTTTTCTGAACAGAAGCCTGAGTCTATGCAATGTGACAGGATTCTGACCAGAATTGAACGGCAAAATCACAGATGTCAGAATGGGTTGTGCTTTTACTGTGGTGACTCCACTCATGTTATCTCTGATTGTTCTAAGCGCACAAAGAGGTTCGCTAAGTCTGTCACCATTGGTACTGTACAGCCTAAATTCATTTTGTCTGTTACTTTGATTTGCTCTCTGTCATCCTACTCTGTTATGGCTTTTGTGGATTCAGGCGCTGCCCTGAATTTGATGGATTTGTCATTTGCCAGGCGCTGTGGTTTTATCTTGGAGCCATTGCAATTCCCTATTCCACTAAAGGGAATTGATGCTACGCCATTGGCCAAGAATAAGCCTCAATACTGGACTCAAGTGACTATGTGCATGACTCCTGCACATCAGGAGGTTATTCGCTTTCTGGTGTTACATAATTTGCATGATGTTGTCGTGTTGGGTCTGCCATGGCTGCAGGTTCATAATCCAGTCCTGGATTGGAAAGCAATGTCTGTGTCAAGTTGGGGTTGTCAAGGGGTACATGGCGATGTTCCTTTGGTGTCAATTGCTTCTTCTACTCCTTCTGAAGTCCCTGAATTTTTGTCGGATTACCAGGATGTATTTGATGAGCCCAAATCCAGTGCCCTACCTCCTCATAGGGATTGTGATTGTGCCATAAATTTGATTCCTGGTAGTAAGTTCCCTAAGGGTCGACTTTTTAATTTATCTGTACCAGAACATACCGCTATGCGGAGCTATATAAAGGAGTCTTTGGAGAAAGGGCATATTCATCCGTCCTCGTCACCTTTGGGTGCAGGGTTCTTTTTTGTGGCCAAGAAGGATGGTTCTTTGAGACCCTGTATAGATTATCGCCTTCTAAATAAAATCACGGTCAAATTTCAGTACCCTTTGCCTCTGCTGTCCGATCTGTTTGCTCGGATTAGGGGGGCTAGTTGGTTCACCAAGATAGATCTTCGAGGAGCTTATAATCTTGTGCGTATAAAGCAGGGCGATGAATGGAAGACAGCATTTAATACGCCCGAAGGTCATTTTGAGTACTTGGTGATGCCTTTTTGGCTTTCTAATGCCCTTTCCGTGTTTCAGTCCTTCATTCACGACATCTTCCGAGAGTATCTGGACAGATTTATGATTGTGTACCTGGATGATATTTTGGTCTTTTCTGATGATTGGGAGTCTCATGTGAAGCAGGTCAGGATGGTGTTTCAGGTCCTGCGTGCCAATGCCTTGTTTGTGAAGGGCTCTAAATGTCTCTTTGGAGTCCAGAAGGTTTCCTTTTTGGGCTTTATTTTTTCCCCTTCTACTTCTACTTCTACGTTTTGAAAAAACGCACCGCGCGTGCGTTTTCGCGGCAAAAACGCATGCGTTTTTTAACGCATAGTGGAGTCGGGATTTCATGAAATTCCTGCGGAAAAATGCAGCATCAAAAACGCAGCGTTTCCTGAATGTGGACACATAACCTAAGGGGATAATGTAGACATGCCGTAACCAATGGTGCAGTAAAACAAATTCCTGTTGTTCAGTATCCTACTGACATCAGATCAAAAAATAGCACCTGGTTGCACGCTATTTTTTGATCTGATGTCGGTAGGATACTGATATTCCCACAGGCTTCCTGAGGAACTGTATCGTGGGAGGGAAACGCGTTGAGGCGATGTATATACAGATAAGTGTGAACAACAGGAATTTATATCATTACCGTGTTGTTTTTTCTTTTTTGATTTTTTCTATTTGGGCACAGTGCAATATATGCCTTTAATGTTGGATACCCACTGACTCTGACCAGTCTGTTATTGAGGTTATCGGTCTACTAGTGGCTCATTCTATATTTGTATTTGGGGTGCTTGAGAGCATGCTGAGATAATACTGAATATGTCAGTGGAGAGACACAATAGCAATATACTGAGGTGTCTACATCAAATATCTCTCGCTGCCAACATCTAATTGGGAGGTAATCAAAGGCAAGCTGAGATAAAAAGAATCCTCTGTTGTGGTTCTAAAAAGAGGATATTATACTGTAGAGCATGCTGAGATAGGACTGTAAGATACGAATCCTCTCTTATGTATCTGAAAAGAGGGTATCACAGAAAAAATATCTTTTGCCGCTGATATTTATATAAAAAAAGGAGATATCTGAGAGCATGCTGAGATAAAACTGCAAAATAAGAAAGCCTCTTTTTATGGATCTGAAAGGAGTGTATTACACCTCAAAAGCACGTTGAGATGAGACTGCAGGGAATAAATGTTCTCTATTGTATTTGAAAAGAGGGTATTAGACAAAAATACCTCTTGCCGCTAATATTTAGAAGGTGGTATCTGAGAGCATGCTGAGATAATACTGCAAAAAAAAAGAAAAAAAACAACCCAGTGATCTGAAAGGAGATATATTATTATATTATTATATTATATCTTATATCTCTCCTACCCCTGTCCTCCATATCTTCACTACACGACACGGACAGCGCCACCGCTTTCTATAACTCGACCCTCACATCAGCCAAAGACTCAGTCGCCCCTCTCACGCATGGCACAGTGCGACAAACCAATAGGCAACCATGGCATAACAATGTCACAAAAAAACTTCGACAAGCATCCAGGGTTGCGGAGCGGCGTTGGAAGAAAACACGCCTACCAGACGACTTCACTGCCTTCAAACAAGCTACATTTGACTTCAAATCAGCCCTCACCTCTGCTAAACAGACCTATTTCACTAACCTTGTATCTTCACTATCCTACAACCCAAAACAACTGTTCAGCACATTTAACTCCCTCCTCCGCCCACCACTGCCACCTCCAACTCCCTTCATCTCTTCCGAGGACTTTGCCACCTACTTCAAAAACAAGATCGACCAAACAAGGCAAACCTTTACTTGTCCACCACCCCAACCACTCCATATACCAGACCTCTGCCCTTCCCTAATAACCTCCCTCTCCAACATCACTGAAGGAGAGCTTACTCGCCTCTTTTCCAAATCACACCTCACCACCTGTGCACTTGACCCCATGCCTTCCCACCTGCTCCCCAACCTCACTAACACGCTTATTCCAGCCCTAACCCATCTCTTCAACCTATCGCTCTCTTCTGGTACCTTCCCCTCTGCCTTCAAACATGCCACCATCACACCCATCCTCAAAAAAACTAACCTTGACCCAACTGCTATGCCCAGCTATCGCCCCATATCACTGCTCCCGTTTGCTTCAAAACTCCTTGAGCAGCATGTCCATGGTCAACTTTCCTCCCACCTCTCATCTAACTCTCTTTGACGACCTCCAATCTGGCTTCCGCCCCAACCACTCCACCGAAACTGCCCTGACAAAAATTACTAATGACCTAGTCACAGCCAAAGCTAACAGACAGTTCTCCATCCTCCTCCTTCTTGACCTGTCCTCTGCTTTCGACACAGTCGATCACTGCCTACTGCTACAGATTCTTTTTTCCTTTGGCATCAAAGACCTCGCCCTGTCCTGGATTGCCTCATACCTATCCAACCGCACATATAGCGTTTCCCACTCCCACACTACCTCCTCATCCCGCCCTCTCTCTGTCGGAGTCCCTCAAGGCTCTGTCCTAGGACCCCTACTTTTTTCCATCTATACCCTTGGCCTAGGACAACTCATAAAGTCCCATGGCTTCCAGTACCACCTGTATGCAGACGACACTCAGATCTACCTCTCTGGCCCAGATGTCACCTCCCTGCTGTCCAGAATCCCAAAGTGTCTGTCAGCCATATCCTCCTTCTTCACCTCTGGCTTCCTAAAGCTCAATGTAGACAAAACCGAATTCATCATCTTTCCCCCACCTCACGTATCCCCCCTACCCAATCTATCTATTATGGTGAATGGCATCACGCTCTCTCCTGCTCCTGAAATCCGCTGCCTCGGGGTAACTCTTGACTCTGCCCTGTCCTTCAAACCTCACGTCCAAGCTCTTGCCACCTCCTGTCGCCTCCAACTCAAAAATATTGCCAGAATCCGTTCCTTCCTCAGTCCACAATCTACCAAAACTCTTGTGCATGCTCTCATCATCTCCCGCCTTGATTACTGCAACACCCTCCTCTGTGGCCTCCCCGCTAACTCTCTCGCACCACTTCAGTCTGTCCTCAACTCTGCTGCCCGCCTAATCCACCTCTCTCCTCGTTACTCCCCCGCTTCTCCCCTCTGCAAATCCCTCCACTGGCTCCCAATCCCCGAACGAATCCAGTTCAAACTACTAACACTGATATACAAAGCCATCCACAACCTGTCCCCTCCCTATATTTCTGAACTAATCTCCCACTATCTTCCCTCACGTAATCTTCGTTCATCCCAAGACCTCCTACTCTCCTCCACACTTATTCGTTCCTCACACAATCGCCTCCAAGATTTCTCCAGAATATCCCCCATCCTCTGGAATTCCATGCCTCAACACGTCCGATTATCCACCACCCTCGGATCCTTCAGACGGAACCTGAAAACCTATCTCTTCAGGAAAGCCTACAGCCTACAATAACCGAGCCGCCGCCTCACCACCGCCAGAGCCGCCGCCGCCTCACCCCAACCTTCTGTCTCTTCCCCGCTATCCCATCGAATGTAAGTCCGCAAGGACAGGGTCCTCTCCCCTCTGTACCAGTGTGTCACTGTAAACCTGTTTACTGTAAATGATATCTATAACCCTGTATGTAACCCCTTTCTCATGTACAGCACCATGGAATTAATGGTGCTATATAAATAAATAATAATAATAATAATATAATAATATATATATCATTAAAACCTCAGTGAAGAGGGAATATAGGATTGGATTTAACGGGTTTGAAGCGATATCATTTGGATGTTTGTGCAGTTCTCAGTATGTATGTCCACTGTGTGCCCAACTAGATTGATTGATTCAAGATCCCCTGAAGTCAGTAATTTTTTATCATTCTTTGTACAGTCTTGGATTACATCCCTGACCAGGAGTGTTATTTTCACTATTTACAAAGACTGGTAGGGACATCTAGGGTGAGCCGCCGAAGAGCGGGGGCGCCATATTGCGATCAAGAGGGTGCCAACCTCCGCTGGTAGGCAGGGATCATCCTAGGGACTTTTTTGGTTAAGATATGGCCATATAGGGGCTTTATTGTTTGTTTTACTGCACCATTGGTTACGGCGTGTCTACATTATCCCCTTAGTCGGTTTTAGGTTAAGTACCTTAGTGTATATATGTGATTCAAGGATAGGTTTTTTCTGATTTAGGTATCCCCGTTGGTGTATATACTAGGGTTTTTTTAGGGATACGAGGGTGAGCCGTCGAGGAGCGGGGGTGCCATATTGCGTTCAAGAGGGTGCCAACCTCCGCAGACAGGTAGGGATCAGATAGGGGTGGATAGGACATAATAGGGATCCCCTACCCCCTGGCCTGTCGCTAGTGTATTTCTTGGTGCAGCGATATCTTTTTTTTTTTTGTCTGGTGTTTAGTTTTTTTGGGAATCTTGTTTTAATTAATCTGAATAAAATGTGATTTTATGGTATTAGTTTTTTTTGTAAAACGCTGTTTACACTAATCCAGTTATATAGTGAATATACTTTTTGGTGGAAATTTAAACAAACATGGTTTTAGGGAATGCCCACACATCTTTTTCAGGTGGATTCTGCCGGGAACCTGCCTGAAAAAGTGCCAAAAATAATCACCAAAAAGAATGAACATAATGTAGAGCAATGTCAAAATCACTTATTTCGGTGTTTTTCAACTTTCTTTACTCGCTTAAGGCTTTAAAAGCTTTGAAGTGGATAGAAGAAGAAGTGACTGATCCGTTCTGCAGGAGGCACTATCTATATTTGACATTTTTTAAAAAAAGCTTAAAAAGTCAAGGGAAACACTTCACGAAAACTAACGACGTCATGTGCACATACTCTTGGAGGAGAGAAAACAATGATGAGAGAATTATATGAAGACTGGATTAATTGGTATTTGTTGTTCTCCTCTTCCCACAGGTATGCACTGACTTTCCCCAACTCTCCCTGGATCCTGAATGTCTCTGGATATTGCATTGATTTTCTATGCTTTCCCTGGCATCTGAGTGTTTATGTGCAGCGCATATAATCTTTCTCTGGTATGCTTCTTACCTATCATCTTGCTTCCATGACCTGTTTCATGTCTCTGTTATTCTGGCATATCTTTGAGTGGTCACTCCAACCCCTCCCTCTCTTTATGACCTTTGCTTAACTCTCTACATCTGGTCTCGCCATACCCACCCACCTCCTCATTCACACCTGATTGCCCTTAGCTGGGGATATATTCAGACTCAGGAGTCTGATCAAGACTTTAGTCTCATCCATGTATCTTTCAAATTACAGATTTCTAATTTCTATACTTTGAATTAGACTTGAATTGGACTGGAATTTGTAAGGTAATGGAATATCAAATCACTACCATGTTTCGGTTTCTTTTCTCTTTCACACCTATACTACTCTATTTTTCACTACCTCCTGTAATCCCCCCACCTAGTAAGGAACTAATAATTTCACCCTCCATCATCCCCAGCCATCTCACCACCTCCTCATAGCTGTTCCTAAACATACAATCCTCTTTCTCCAGACATACACAGCCGCATCATGTCCTATCCTGCTCCCACCTTCTAACACTCTGTCTGCTACTCCTCATCGCTGGTGACATATCCCCAAATCCCGGCCCTCCTCAGCACATCCCCACACTCATTTCTAACCCTGTGCCACGATCCTCTACACGTTTTCCCAACCATGATAACCTCATACCCATTCACCCAGCACCACTCCCCCCTACCTGGAGCACTATGGAACGCACGCTCCGTCTGCAACAAACTGCAATTTATCCATGACCTCTTCAACAAACTCTCCTTCCTCAGCATCACTGAAACCTGGCTCATCTCCTCTGACTCTGCCTCTCCGGCTGCACTTTCCTATGGCGGATTCCACCTCTCACACCACTCGCCCGAGCACCAAACGTGGTGGAGGAGTTGGCTTGCTCCTGTCCACCACCTGCTCCTTTACTCCAATCCCACTACCACCCTCCGCTACTCTTCCTTCGTTTGAGGTACACACCGTCCGCATCTATTCCCCCTCCAACTCCAGCTGGCTGTCATCTACCGCCCCCCAGAACTAGCCATCTCCACCTTTCTCAACCACTTCACCACCTGGCTACTTCATTTCCTCTCTGCTGACATCCCCACTATCATCATGGGTGACTTCAATATACCCATTGACACTTCCACCTCAGCTGCCTCTAAACTTTTATCGCTTACTGCCTCCTTTGGCCTCACTCAATGGTCTTCTGCGGCCACTCACAAAGATGGTCACATACTAGACCTCATCTTTACCCGATTCTGTTCCCTTACTAATCTCACTACTCACCAATCCCCCTGTCTGACCACAACCTACTGACATTCTCTTCCCTCTCCTAGTGCGCAACCCCCACTCCACAAACTCACTCACCCTTGCAGAAATCTCAAACACCTCAACTTACAATCACTCTGAGTCCCTTCTCCCTCTTACAGACATAGCTTCCCTTCATGACACAGATGCTGCTGCCACTTTTTATAACACCACAATAACAGCAACACTCGATTTGGCCGCCCCCTCATGCATGGCAAAACTCGTACTATCAATAGACAGCCCTGGATGACCAGCCTGACCAAAGAACTGAGACGGGCTTCCAGGGTCGCTAAGTGGAGATGGAAGAGATCCCACTTTGCCGAGCACTTCACTGCATACAAGCAGTCCCTCACCAGCTTCAAGTCCACGCTCACTGCCGCAAAACAAACTTATTTCTCATCTCTCATATCCTCCCTGTCTCACAACCCTAAATAGCTTTTCAACTATTTCAATTTTCTTCTCCATCCCCCAGCATCTCCTCCCTCCCCTCTCATTTCTTCTGAAGACTTTGCCTCTATCTTTAAACAGAAGATCAATACAATCAGAGAAAACTTTGGCCCGCAGCGCCCAATGACCCTTTTAGCTGCTCAACCCTGTTCCTCTAAAACCAGCTTCTCCATCATGACAGAAGATCAGCTCTCCACCCTCCTGTCTAGATCACATCTCACCACTTGCACGCTTGATCCGATCCCATCCCACCTCATCCCAAACCAGGCCACAGTCTTCATCCCATCCCTAACACACCTCTTCAACCTCTCACTCACAACTGATGTCTTCCCTTCATCTTTCAAACATGCCAAGATCATGCTCATCCTCAAAAGGCCTCCCTCGACCCATCCTTTGTGTCTAGCTATCGCCCGATATCTCTTCTCCCTTATGCCTCAAAACTACTGGAACAGCATGTCCATCTTGAACTGTCCCCCCACCTCTCCTCCTGCTCCCTCTTTGACCGGTTACAATCTGGCTTCCGACCCCATCACTCAACTGAAACTGCCCTAACTAAAGTCACCAATGATCTACTAACTGCCAAGAGCAAGCGAAACTACTCTGTCCTCCTTCTCCTGGACCTGTCTTCTGCCTTTGACATTGTGGACCATTCCCTCCTGCTACAGATTCTATCATCTTTTGGCATCTATCCTAGATCTCGTCATATCTAACTATCTAACAGACCGAACATTCAGTGTCTCCCTCTCCCACACCACCTCCTCACCTCGCCCCTTGTCTGTCGGTGTCCCTCAAGGCTCAGTTCTAGGACCCCTACTCTTCTCCATCTACACCTTCGGCCTGGGACAGCTCATAGAATCCCGCGGTTTGCAGTATCATCTCTACACCGATGACACACAGATCTACCTATCCGGACCTGACCTCACCTTACTCATCAAAATCCCACACTGTCTGTCTGCTATCTCGGCCTTTTTTTCTGCTCGCTTTCTAAAACAGAACATGGACAAAACAGAATTCATGATCTTTCCCGACCATCTCACTCTACCCCTCCACCAGACCTATCCATCAAGGTCAATGGCTGCTCACTTTCCCCAGTCCCACATGCTCGGTGCCTCGGGGTGATCCTCGACTCTGCCCATTCTTTCAAGCCACATATCCAAGCCCTTGCCTCCTCCTGCCATCTCAAACTCAAAAATATTTCCCGGATCCACGCATTCCTCGACAACGAAACCACAAAAACACTAGTGCACACCCTTATCTCCCGCCTTGACTACTGCAACCTCCTACTCTCTGGCCTCCCCTCTGGCACCACTCCAATCCATCCTACACTCTGCTGCCCAACTAATCTACCTGTCTCCCCTCTACTCCCCGGCCTCTCCCCTATGCCAAGTCCTTCAATGGCTTCCAATCGTCCGTAGACCCTTACTATGGTATACAAAGCCATCCACAAACAGTCTCCTCCATACATCTGTGACATGGTCTCCCGATACTTACCTACACGCAACCTTCGATCCTCACAATATCTCCATCTCTACTCCCCTCTATCTCTTCATCCCACAACTGCATCCAAGACTTCTCCCGTGCTTCCCCCATACTCTGGGAATCTCTACCCCAACACGTCAGACTCTCCCCTACCATAGAAACCTTCAAAAGAACCTGAAGACTCACCTCTTCCGACAAGCATACAGCCTGCAGTGACACTCAACCTACTGAACTGCCGCACAACCAGCTATACCCTCTCTTAGTGTATCCTCACCCATCCCCTGCAGACTGTGAGCCCTCGCAGGCAGGGTCCTCCCTCCTTCTGTACCGGTTAATGCCTTGTTTTTTGCTCATGTTTATTGTATTTGTCTATATTTGCCCCTTTTCGCATGTAAAGCGCCATGGAATAAATGGCGCTATAAAAATGTATAAAAATATGAATTTGTTGTCTGCACTTAAAGAGGCAGTGGCATAGGTTGATAACAGAGGGTCCGTGTGCAAAAAAAAACAGTATATGCCTATGCTTTTCAGTCGGATTCCACTTCCAAAATCTGAAAAAGCTTCACAAGTGCATCCCATGGAATAGGCATAATGCTCAGCAATGTAACAATGACATTGACAAGTAAAAGACGCAATTTGTGGAACCACTGCAAGAACGATGGCAAGATCACTGGCAAAGCCGCTTCAGGAAAACCACCGCCGGCATCTTACTGAAGTGGCCTGGTAAAACTCAGGTGTGCCAATGTCTAATGGATGCCATGTGCACAAAGCCTAAGGACTTCTTGTTGTCCAGGTGCAAATCTGATTATAGAATGGTGCCAGTCAGAGACAGCCTCATTTAAAGCTCTTTGGAAAATTGCTGACTGGTGGCCCTTCTTACGAATAATTGGAAGACATTGATAGAAAGGAGCATAGCCCATGTATGTGGTCTATAGGCAGCAGGCTGCACTGATATTTTGTTTTACGGTAGGTTTCACTTGCCCCCTTTTCCATTGTCCTATTGCACTGACATGGCATGTCTGCCCCCTACAGAGAGCTGGACATTACTGAACTCAGGGGGGCAGGCAAATTACAAAGTTTGGACTAAAGAGTTTAACCCCTTCTTAGCAAACCTAAAAAGTGTGGTGAGAGGGTGAGAAATATTAAAAAAATTGATGCCTCCCAGATTGGCACTGCTTCTTCATAATCAGTGCTGTGTCCCCTGCCAGTTTGCTAGAATTAACATCCTGCAGGGGTGTCAAGCGAGTGCTACAGCCAAGTGACAGCCACTAACTATAAGGGACCAGTGTCAGTCCGGGAGATGAGTATCGATTTTTTTAAAATTTTTTTCACTTTCCTGTGCCCATTAATTAGGGGTTGTCCAGTGGTGGGCAACTTCTTTAATTAAAGTTTTTCACGGTACAAATAAAAAATAATGTGTGCAAAAATTTCGATTTTGAAAATAGAAATAATAGGAATATGAAAGATACTTTAAAAAAAATAACAGATAATGTAAGATATTATATATATATATATATATATATATATATATATATATATATATATATATACATACACAGTACAGACCAAAAGTTTGGACACACCTCATTTAAAGATTTTTCTGTATTTTCATGACTATGAAAATTGTACATTCACACTGAAGGCATCAAAACTATGAATTACCACATGGGGAATTATATACTTAACAAAAAAGTGTGAAACAACTGAAAATATGTCTTATATTCTAGGTTCTTCAAAGTAGCCATTTTTTGCTTTGATGACTGCTTTGCACACTCTTGGCATTCTCTTGATAAGCTTGAGAGGTAGTCTCCGGAAATGGTTTTCCAACAATCTTGAAGCTCATCAAGAGAATGCCAAAAGTGTGCAAAGCAGTCATCAAAGCAAAAGGTGGCTACTTTGAAGAACCTAGAATATAAGACATATTTTCAGTTGTTTCGCACTTTTTTGCTAAGTATATAATTCCACATGTGTTAATTCATAGTTTTGATGCCTTCAGTGTGAATGTACAATTTTCATAGTCATGAAAATACAGAAAAATCTTTAAATTAGAAGGTGTGTGTTGTGAATTCCGCTCTTTGGCTCCCTCCGGTGGTTGTAAGGGGCATTTTTGTGAATTCTGTTCTTGGGCTCCCTCCTGTGGTTTTGAGTGGTATGGCTGCTTCTGGGATTTAGCATCAGCAGCTGTTTTCACTGATCGTCTTTCTGGCTCGGCTATATTAGTCTGGCCTGTTCCCTCATTCAATGCCAGTTGTCAATTGTTCCAGCCTGGAGTCACGGCTCTTTGGATTTCCCTGACACTCTGACCAGTTCAGCAAAGCGAAGTCCTTGCTTGTCCTTTTCAGTTCACTTGTTGTGGACTTTGTTGTTCAGCACTTTCTATGTTTTGCTCATTTGTCCAGCTTATCAGTATGCACCTATTCCGCTAAGCTGGAAGCTCTGGGCAGCAGAGTTTGCCCTCCACACCTTTAGTCAGGTGTGGAGATTTTTGCATTTCTCTGCGGTGGACTTTTTCTAGTTTTTATTACTGACCGCACAGTGTTCTGTCCTGTACTAATTCTATCTAGCTAGAAGTGGCCTCCTTTGCTAAATCTTGTTTCATACTACGTATGTCATTTCCTTCTCCTCTCACA
This sequence comes from Ranitomeya variabilis, assembly GCF_051348905.1. Lineage (NCBI taxonomy): Eukaryota > Metazoa > Chordata > Amphibia > Anura > Dendrobatidae > Ranitomeya > Ranitomeya variabilis. The sequence goes on from NC_135235.1 coordinate 494,836,047, forward strand.
GTCATTATTTGTGGGAGGCTGTCCTATCCTTTGGGGATTTTCTCTGAGGCAAGATAGCTTTCCTGTTTCTACCTTTAGGGGTAGCTAGTTCTCCGGCTGTGACGAGGTGTCCAGGGAGTGACTGGAACATCCCACGGCTACTGCTAGTGTCTGTGTTAAGATCAGGAACTGTGGTCTGTATAGTTACCACCTGCTCAGAGCTAGTTGCATGTCGCTCCTACATCACCAGACCATAACAGTACAACTGGCCGAAAATGAGCTGAATGCATCTCAAAAGAAGGAAAAGAAAAAGAGTTCTGAGCCATTTTTTTTTTCTTTAGTCTGTTTTGTCTTTTTCCTTCCTCTTAATCTCTGGGTGATTCAGGATTTGGATGCGGGCATGGATGTTCAGGGGTTGTTTTCTCGTGTGGATCAGCTTGCTGCAAGAGTACAGAGTATCCAAGATTATGTTGTTCAGACTCCGGCCTTAGAGCCTAGAATTCCTACTCCGGATTTGTTTTACGGGGATAGATCTAAGTTTTTGAACTTTAAAAATAACTGCAAATTGTTTTTTGCTCTGAAACCCCGTTCCTCTGGTGACCCCACTCAGCAAGTTAAAATAGTTATTTCTCTGCTGCGTGGGGACCCTCAGGACTGGGCATTCTCCCTTGAGTCAGGGGATCTGGCATTGCTTAATGTAGATGCATTTTTTCAATCGCTCGGATTATTGTATGACGAACCTAACTCTGTAGAGCATGCTGAGAAAACACTTTTGGCCCTGTGTCAGGGTCAGGAAGCGGCAGAATTATACTGCCAGAAATTTAGAAAATGGTCTGTGCTCACTAAATGGAATGAGGATGCTCTGGCAGCAATTTTCAGAAAGGGTCTTTCTGAAGCCCTTAAGGATGTTATGGTGGGGTTCCCCACGCCTGTTGGTTTGAGCGAATCTATGTCTCTGGCCATTCAGATTGATTGGCGCCTGCGCGAACGCAAAGTGGTGCACCATATGGCAGCGTCCTCTGAGCAGAGACCTGAGCCTATGCAATGTGATAGGATTTTGACTAGAGCGGAAAAGAGGGGATACAGACGTCTGAATGGGCTGTGTTTTTACTGTGGTGATTCTGCTCATGCTATTTCTGATTGCCCTAAGCGTATTAAGAGGGTCGCTAGATCTGTTACCATTAGTACTGTACAGCCTAAGTTTCTCCTGTCTGTGACCCTGATTTGCTCATTGTCATCTTTTTCTGTCATGGCATTTGTGGATTCAGGCGCTGCTCTGAATTTAATGGACTTAGAATTCGCCAGGCGCTGTGGTTTTTCTTTGCAGCCTTTGCAGAGTCCTATTCCCTTGAGGGGTATTGATGCTACACCGTTGGCCAAGAATAAACCTCAGTATTGGACTCAGCTGACTATGTGCATGGCTCCAGCACATCAGGAAGATTGTCGTTTTCTGGTGTTGCATAATTTACATGATGTTGTTGTACTGGGTTTTCCATGGTTACAGGTGCACAATCCTGTGCTGGATTGGAAATCGATGTCTGTGACTAGTTGGGGTTGTCAAGGGGTACATAGTGACGTTCCTTTTATGTCAATTTCCTCTTCCCCCTCTTCTGATGTTCCTGAATTTTTGTCAGATTTCCAGGATGTATTCGATGAGCCCAAGTCCAGTTCCCTTCCTCCACATAGGGACTGTGATTGTGCTATTGACTTGATTCCTGGCTGTAAGTTCCCTAAGGGCCCACTTTTCAATCTGTCTGTGCCAGAGCATGCCGCTATGCGGAGCTATGTCAAGGAGTCTTTAGAGAAGGGGCATATTCAGCCGTCTTCGTCACCATTGGGAGCGGGATTCTTTTTTGTTGCCAAGAAGGATGGCTCCTTAAGACCCTGTATTGATTATCGCCTTCTTAATAAAATCACGTTCAAATTCCAATACCCTTTACCTTTGCTCTCTGATTTGTTTGCTAGGATTAAGGGGGCTAGTTGGTTTACCAAGATTGACCTTCGAGGGGCATATAATCTTGTTCGTATTAAACAGGGTGACGAATGGAAAACTGCATTTAATACGCCCGAAGGCCATTTTGAATACCTGGTGATGCCTTTCGGGCTTTCTAATGCTCCTTCGGTATTTCAGTCCTTCATGCATGATATTTTCCGCAATTATCTTGATAAATTCTTGATTGTGTATTTGGATGATATTTTGATTTTTTCCAATGATTGGGAGTCTCATGTGAAGCAGGTCAGGATGGTATTCCAGATCCTTCGTGATAATGCTCTATTTGTGAAGGGGTCTAAGTGCCTATTTGGAGTTCAGAAGGTCTCTTTTTTGGGGGTTTATTTTTTCTCCTTCATCTATAGAAATGGATCCTGTTAAGGTCCAAGCCATTCATGACTGGATTCAACTCACATCTGTGAAGAGCCTTCAGAAATTTTTGGGCTTTGCTAATTTTTATCGCCGTTTCATTGCCAACTTCTCTAGTGTGGTTAAACACCTGACCGATTTGACAAAGAAAGGCGCTGATGTGACAAATTGGTCCTCTGAGGCTGTTGAGGCCTTTCAGGAGCTTAAACGCCGATTTACTTCGGCCCCTGTCTTGCGTCAGCCGGATGTTTCTCTTCCTTTTCAGGTTGAGGTTGACGCTTCTGAGATTGGGGCAGGGGCCGTTTTGTCACAGAGGAATTCTGATGGTTCCTTGATGAAGCCATGTGCCTTCTTTTCCCGAAAGTTTTCGCCTGCGGAACGCAATTATGATGTCGGCAATCGGGAGTTGTTGGCTATGAAGTGGGCATTTGAGGAGTGGCGACATTGGCTTGAGGGAGCCAAGCACCGCATTGTGGTCTTGACCGATCATAAGAATCTGATTTACCTCGAGTCGGCCAAGCGGCTGAACCCTAGACAGGCTCGGTGGTCCCTGTTTTTCTCCCGTTTTGACTTTGTGGTCTCATATCTTCCGGGATCTAAGAATGTGAAGGCGGATGCCCTCTCTAGGAGTTTTTTGCCTGATTCTCCTGGAGTCCTTGAGCCGGTTGGCATTCTTAGGGAAGGGGTGATTCTGTCTGCCATCTCCCCTGATTTGCGGCAGGCACTTCAGGAATTTCAGGCTGATAAACCTGACCGCTGTCCTGTGGGGAAGCTGTTTGTTCCTGATAGATGGACAAGTAAGGTAATTTCTGAGGTCCATTGTTCTGTGTTGGCCGGTCATCCTGGGATTTTTGGTACCAGAGATTTGGTTGCTAGGTCCTTTTGGTGGCCTTCCTTGTCGCGGAATGTGCGTTCTTTTGTGCAGTCCTGTGGGACTTGTGCCCGGGCTAAGCCTTGCTGTTCCCGCGCTAGTGGGTTGCTTTTGCCTTTGCCTGTCCCGGAGAGGCCTTGGACGCATATTTCCATGGATTTTATTTCGGACCTTCCTGTGTCCCAGAGGATGTCTGTTATCTGGGTGGTTTGTGACCGGTTCTCTAAAATGGTCCATTTGGTGCCTTTGCCTAAATTGCCTTCCTCCTCTGATTTGGTTCCATTGTTTTTTCAGCATGTGGTTCGTTTGTATGGCATTCCGGAGAATATTGTGTCTGACAGAGGTTCCCAGTTTGTTTCCAGGTTTTGGCGGGCCTTTTGTGCTAAGATGGGCATTAATTTGTCTTTTTCTTCGGCGTTCCATCCTCAGACAAATGGCCAAACTGAGCGAACTAATCAAACCTTGGAAACCTATTTGAGATGCTTTGTGTCTGCTGATCAGGATGATTGGGTGGCTTTCTTGCCGTTGGCCGAGTTTGCCCTTAATAATCGGGCCAGTTCGGCGACTTTGGTTTTGCCTTTCTTTTGTAATTTTGGTTTCCATCTTCGTTTTTCTTCAGGGCAGGTTGAGCCTTCTGATTGTCCTGGTGTAGATTCCGTGATGGACAGGTTACAGCAGATTTGGACTCATGTGGTAGACAATTTGACGTTGTCTCAGGAAAAGGCTCAGCGTTTTGCTAACCGCCGTCGGTGTGTTGGTCCTCGGCTTCGTGTGGGGGATTTGGTCTGGTTATCCTCTCGTCATGTTCCTATGAAGGTTTCTTCCCCTAAGTTCAAGTTTCGGTTTATTGGTCCTTATAAGATTTCTGAGATTATCAGTCCAGTGTCTTTTCGTTTGGCCCTTCCAGCCTCTTTTGCCATCCACAATGTTTTCCATAGATCTTTGTTGCGGAGATATGTGGTACCCGTTGTTCCATCTGTTGATCCTCCTGCCCCGGTGTTGGTTGAGGGGGAGTTGGAATATGTGGTTGAGAAAATTTTGGATTCTCGTTTTTCGAGGCGGAGGCTTCAGTATCTTGTCAAGTGGAAGGGTTATGGCCAAGAGGATAATTCTTGGGTGGTTGCCTCCGATGTCCATGCCGCCGATTTGGTTCGTGCTTTTCATTTGGCTCGTCCTGATCGGCCTGGGGGCTCTGGTGAGGGTTTGGTGACCCCTCCTCAAGGGAAGGGGACTGTTGTGAATTCCGCTCTTGGGCTCCCTCCAGTGGTTGTAAGTGGCATTTTTGTGAATTCTGTTCTTGGGCTCCCTCCTGTGGTTTTGAGTGGTATGGCTGCTTCTGGGATTTAGCATCAGCAGCTGTTTTCACTGATCGTCTTTCTGGCTCCGCCATATTAGTCTGGCCTGTTCCCTCATTCAATGCCAGTTGTCAATTGTTCCAGCCTGGAGTCACGGCTCTTTGGATTTCCCTGACACTCTGACCAGTTCAGCAAAGCTAAGTCCTTGCTTGTCCTTTTCAGTTCACTTGTTGTGGACTTTGTTGTTCAGCACTTTCTATGTTTTGCTCATTTGTCCAGCTTATCAGTATGAACCTATTCCGCTAAGCTGGAAGCTCTGGGCAGCAGAGTTTGCCCTCCACACCTTTAGTAAGGTGTGGAGATTTTTGCATTTCTCTGCGGTGGACTTTTTCTAGTTTTTATTACTGACCGCACAGTGTTCTGTCCTGTACTAATTCTATCTAGCTAGAAGTGGCCTCCTTTGCTAAATCTTGTTTCATACTACGTATGTCATTTCCTTCTCCTCTCACAGTCATTATTTGTGGGGGGCTGTCCTATCCTTTGGGGATTTTCTCTGTGGCAAGATAGCTTTCCTGTTTCTACCTTTAGGGGTAGCTAGTTCTCCGGCTGTGACGAGGTGTCCAGGGAGTGACAGGAACATCCCACGGCTACTGCTAGTGTCTGTGTTAAGATCAGGAACTGCGGTCTGTATAGTTACCACCTGCTCAGAGCTAGTCGCATGTTGCTCCTACATCACCAGACCATAACAGGTGTATCCAAACTTTTGGTCTGTACTGTTTATATGTATAAGGGTATGTGTCCACGGTCAGGATTGCTTCAGGCTTTGGTCAGGATTTTATGCAGGTAAAATCCTGACCAAAAATGCACCTGAGGTCACTGGCAGGTCACCTGCGGTGTTCCTGCGTGTTTTGATCATTGTAGCAACATGCTGCGTTCTGAAAAAACGCAACGCATGTGCGTTTTTGCGGGAAAAACGCATGCGTTTTTTAATGCACAGTGGAGACGGGATTTCATTAAATCCCCTCCACTATGCCGTAACATCTGGACGCTGCGTTTTTGACGCTGCGGCTCAGCGCTGCGTCAAAAACGCAGCGTTTCCTGAACGTGGACACATACCCTTAAGGATTCACTCACACATTAGGTAGCGTTCACACAGGCAAAGCAGTTTTATTGCAAAACTTCAAAGGGATTCAAAACTAAATACAGTGTCTTCTGGGCACAAAGTTATCACAGGAAATAAACAGTTCATTCATCAGGCACATATATGTCAGTGCAGGATCACCTGAACAGGTAACAGTTCTTTCTCCTGGAGCAATCCCACCATTCTCGGTATTCCCTGCAGCCCGAGCTCCAGCAGCTTCCAGCACAAAACAGAAGGACTCAACTCACAGTTCACACTGCTCAGGCTGCAGCTTTCACGCATTATTCTACAGCTTTAACACACAGACTGCTCAGGTTTCTAACTGACCCATTGCTGTTTCCATTCAGATAGAGAGAGAGAGATCCCAGCTCGTTTCTGAGCTACAGCTCACATCTTGGCTGGTCACTCCCCAGCTCCAGCACACACAACTCTGCTTCATCCAGCAGACTGACGCACCTAGTGAACACAGGCCCTCGTTCTAGTAAAAAGCTAGGTAGGTGCATCTAGTCAAATCCATCAGTGCTAGGACTTAACCCGGCCCTTCCTTGCTTTGCTGCGTAATATAAATATTTTTTTTTATATGAATCCCTCCCATCTACTATAATTGTATCTACAAGGGAAATCAAGACTTACAACAAAGGTTAGACAATTAGTCCAAATTTATCTTCCATGTTAGGAAATCCATCAGAAGAACCTGACGCACTAAATCCTGGAAAATACACAATGTGGGAAAGCAAGATGTGCAAGAAAAAACTGGGTTATATATGTAAAAAAGGCAGCAGCAAACCCACTGAAGTGCCCCCTCCAGGTAGGAAACTGTTATATTTGTTATAAGAAGATATTGATTTCAGGGTTTCTGTCAGTAATGCCGCTGAACAACAATCTCTTTCCAGACTATATGTGTTCCTTACACAGAACAATAATTGGCATTTAACTTCATAAAACGTAGACAGAGCATTTTCTATAGTGAAAACACATGAATACAAGGGTAGACGTTCCAGATTCTAAAATAAAATCTTTATTCTTCAGGGATCAAAACATGGTAATAGGCAGAATCCCCAATGGATGTGACTGTGCACAGCAGGCAACGACAGTCCAGAGACGCGTTTCGATCCTACAGTGGATCTTTGTCAAAGCTAAACTACAAGTGACAGCATGGACATTTTATACGTGATACAAGCCAATCAAATAAATTTCAGACCTCATGTGATCGAGCACATCAAGGTCCTGACAGATCAATTGTTCGATAATTGATGCATTGTACCAATATGCTGCGGATGTAACAGGATATAAAAATAAGCAAACACAATACCTAACATTTATCTTAAACACATCATCAGTGATGAATCATCATTTCATTCCTCTTGTTGAGACCAGTGGGATGTCTTGTTCCCAAGTTGTAAATCCAGAACCCTCTGGTGTTAACAAACGTCTTTTTCTATCCCCACCTCGCTTCACGTTTTTAAGGTGCTCTATGCCTGAGACTTAAAGATGAAGTATTCCTATTGTGATGCACAATGAAATGTTTGGCAGCCATAGATATATTCCGAATAACATCATTATTATTATTTATATCTCTGATGTGTGTTTTACTTTTTTCGTGGTGCATCCAATATATACGGAACTAAGTGACAAATAGTGCATTCTATTTTATATATCACATTTGATGAGTTACAGTTAATAGATTGATTATAAATTGATTGATTATAGATTGATTATTGATTGATATTGATATAGATTGATTATAGATTGATTATAAATCTGTGTCTCCTTGTGATTATTAAATGTTTCTGTTTTTTGGGAATATTTGCAAGTTTTACAGTTATTTGCTCCACATTTAAAGAAGCCCTTGAGAGTCAGTCAATTTTGCACAAGTGGTTTCCATGAAAATAATCCCGGTGAAACTATGTTTCCAATAGTGGGAGCTCTCCTAGCTACTACATTTCCTCCCAAATCAAGAATTTTAGCTAGAGTCTCATCTTCATATAACATTGGTAAACATTTCTAAATAACATTTTTAATATCATTGAATTGGGGGCTGTACCGTAAGCAAACAAAAGGGTTTTTTATTTTTTTGCTTTTCTCACTGGATTATATTTGGGCTCAATTAAATCATCCCTATTTTTAGTGAGGGCTATGTTTCTGGCTCTTCTGAGCGACCAATCCGGACACTTGTGTTTTTTTTTATTTTTTATGCAGACTATCAAATTCTGTGTTCATATCTTTAACTTTAGAGCAATTTCTTTTTAGTCTAATATGTTCCCCTACTGGGATAGATTTATTGTGTGGCTACTGTGAGCAGGCGATATACTGTTTCCTTTCAGTGGCTTGTGATAAGTTTTGCTCTCAATTATTTGCCCTGCATTTCCCTGAAGATCTAGATCCAAAAATGAGATAGAATAGCTATTATGTTTATATGTAAAATGAACATTATAATTGTTTGAATTTATATAATCTATGAATTTTTAGGGGCTTCATCACAGAAGGGGTGAATACATATGTACATGACAATTTTAGATTATTTGATCCCATAAATATAATTTAGGTCTATATTTCTCTCACTTCACCAACTTAGACTATTTAGTGCTGATGCCTCACACACAAAAATATGTAAACACCAGTTGTACTATAAGAAAATAGGTACAAAGCCAGGGGGTGAATACTTTGGCAAGCCACTATATAGCAGCTGTATAAGTAGCTCACAGGGTGTGATTCTGCTGAGGCTCTACATACACACACTATTACATACACGCTATTTGTTACAGTGTAAGGGAAGGTGCACACGACACATTTATGCCGTGAATAGCTGAGAATTTTACTGTCGCAGCAAAGTGAATGACTTTTCTGAGATCTCGTGTACGCTTTGCTTATTTTTTTCCTTGCAGATTTGAAACAGTCTGAATACGGCAGCATGACAATTTTATTTCAGCATTCTGACAGAGATCACTAGATAAAGCATACCTTTTGGGTAAATAAAGGTATTTAGAAAAATGTTCTATTTTTTAATGTGTATTATTTATTTTATTCCGTGTCTCGGAGAACCCCTTTAAGGCCAAAGTCAGCTGTGTCCATAAGAGGAAAGAAGCCCATTAAATGTATAGGGCACTGGCTGCAGGTGATTGTCGGTTATGAGGTCACGGAATGTTGTGACGGTAACTCGGCAACTGGGGAGCGGAATCCTCAGAGGGCTCCAGCTAGCGGAGGGTGAGGATCCTCATATTATCTGCTGATTTATGTCCTGTCCTATCCCTCCTGTCTGTGACTTCTGCTCCTCATTTCCCTCATTCTCTAATAATATCTGAACTTTTATTTCACTAATGAGCAAAATGTGTAATTTATGCAACCGGCCTTCTGTCTTTGTATCCACCATCCATACATGCAGAGCAATGTAGAGATTACTCATAATTAAGAATATCTCATAATTGCCATAAATCTCTATTTTCTACCAGTTACTTAATGTTTAGAGAGTGCAGGAGGTCAAGTTGTTCCTTGTGGAGGGGCCCAGTTGGTGTAAGGAGACTTATAGGCCAATGCTGCTCTGGGAATTATAAGATGCTAGTTGCCCGTTTAGATGAAGAGGACAGGAGCTCTAGTGCCCCCTATTGGCTGTAGGTTTGCACTGATAGGAAGCAAAAAGCCCAAAACACTTGTCTGTAAATGGAGCTTCTGGTTTGGCTTCCTATCCTGCGTCATGTGCCACGGCGCATTAAAGGGTCGATATTGACTTTTAGCATTGCCACCTCCAATGGGTGGCACTAGAGCTCCTGTCCTCCTCCTCTGTGAAGTGAATGTTTGCTTGATATTTGGATAATTACAATGATATCTTCGATATAAGGTTTCGGCTTAAGGTAAAGAATCTAAGAGGGTTGTACAAGATTTGAAAAATTCTGCTTCGTTTCTTCAAAAAACAGCGCCACACCTGTCTGTTGGCTGTGTCCGGTATTACAGTTCAGCTCTATTCACTGCTGTGAAGCAGATTTACAATGCCACACACAAGCCGTGGACAGGTCTGGCGCTGTGATTGGAAGAAAACAGTTATGTTTTTCTAATCCTGCACAATCCCTTAAATCACCATTTCCCGGAAACGGGATTGGTTGCAGGTTTTTGTCACTTCCGACGGTTACTGTTGTTACTGGTGATCAATACACAGGTCTGAGACTAAAAAGCTGTTTGATTATTTTCATCTAATTTCCATGTATTTTGGTGTGCTGAAAACCCCCAAAAATATTGAAAAAAATCCTGGACATCAGGATTTGCCACAAAATGCAAAATTCTCTTCAAATTTAGTATATTTTTCTCAATTTTTGGTATTTTTTTATCTTAGGGTTTTGAAAGTCAAAATTACTATTAATTAATTCACATCAATGCATTGAAGATATACAATGTCAAAAAAATATAACTGCCGAGGGTGCTCACAGTTGGTGAAAAAAAATGTCCTCCAAGAATCTTTGGTTCCTCCCCATAAAGTTCTTCTACCACCTCTCCACATAAAATTGGGATTGATGAAGCAATTCATAAAATCACTTCCAAAAGATGGAGAATGCTTCAAATACTTGGTCACCAAGTTTCCAGGCCTCTCGGAGGCAAAATTGAAGGAAGGTGTGTTCGTCGGACCAGACATTAGAAGGCTTATAGCTGATCAAGAGTTTATCAACACCATGACGCATCCTCAAAAAGAAGGGTGGTTTGCATTTACAGAGGTCGTAGAGAAATTTTTAGGCAATAACAAAGACCCTGACTACAAAAAAATCGTCGGACGAATGCTGAAAACATTTCAAGCCTTAGGTTGCCTGATGAGTTTGAAAGTGCAATTCCTCCATTCCCACCTTGACAACTTTCCTGAAAATTTGGGAGCTGTGAGTGAAGAGCAAGGTGAACGATCCCACCAGGACATTAAAGAGATGGAAAGAGATACCAGGGAAGATGGAGCATTACAATGATGGCAGACTACTGTTGGACGCTTCAGAGAGACATTGCAGATGCTCTTCACAAGCGTAAATGCACCAAGAGAAGCCTCACAGGGAAGAAGAATCGATTTTAGTCTGTGTTAGTGAGCTCATTGCAGTTAAAAAATTATTTTCATGAAACATTTGTAATAAAAAATTAATTTTATGAGTCTATTTTCATTTATTTTGAGGTATTGTCTTATTTAAGATAGTTATTATTATTTATTGTTATAGCGCCATTTATTCCATGGCGCTTTACATAGTTACTTAAATTGTCAGAAAACGTGATGTCCTATGACAAAACGGAGGTAATTTTCGGATTCAGCGCACTTAAAAACATAAAGATTACGTGGAATAACCAAAACAGTTCTTGAAAACATTTTTTTTGCAGACCTGTGTAATCCATGGTGAGTGATGACATCACACGGTGACACCATGGTAACTGCCGAGGGGACTTTCCTGGTATAATGTACTCCATTCTGGTCCTTTTTTTGGTATAATGTCTCCCATCCTGGGCCCCTTCCAGTAATATATGTCCCCCCATCCTGGGCCCCTTCCAGTAATATGTCCCCCATACTGGTATAATGTCTCCCCATCCTGGGCCCCTTCCAGTAATATATGTCCCACATACTGGTATAATGTCTCCCCATCCTGGGCCCCTTCCAGTAATATGTCCCCCATACTGGTATAATGTCTCCCCATCCTGGGCCCCTTCCAGTAATATGTCCCCCATACTGGTATAATGTCTCCCATCCTGGGCCCCTTCCAGTAATATGTCCCCCATACTGGTATAATGTCCCCCTCATCCTGGGCCCCTTCCAGTAATATATGTCCCCCATACTGGTATAATGTCCCCCTCCATCCTGGGCCCCTTCCAGCAATACATGTCCTCCATACTGGTATAATGTCCCCCTCATCCTGGGTCACTTCCAGTACTATATGTCCCACATACTGGTATAATGTCCCCCCCATCCTGGGCCCCTTCCAGTAATACATGTCCTCCATACTGGTATAATGTCCCCCTCATCCTGGGTCACTTCCAGTACTATATGTCCCACATACTGGTATAATGTCCCCCCCATCCTGGGCCCCTTCCAGTAATACATGTCCTCCATACTGGTATAATGTCCCCCCCATCCTGGGCCCCTTCCAGTAATACATGTCCTCCATACTGGTATAATGTCCCCCCCATCCTGGGCCCCTTCCAGTAATACTTGTCCCCCATACTGGTAAAATGTCCCCCCCCATCCTGGGCACCTTCCAGTAATACATGTCCCCCATACTGGTATAATGTCCCCCCCATCCTGGGCCCCTTCCAGTAATACATGTCCCCCATAGTGGTATAATGTCCCCCCATCCTGGGCCCCTTCCAGTAATACATGTCCCCCATACTGGTATAATGTCCCCCCCATCCTGGGCCCCTTCCAGCAATATATGTCCCCCCATCCTGGGCCCCTTCCAGTAATATATGTTCCACATCCTGGTATAATGTCCCCCCATCCTGGGCCCCTTCCAGTGATACATGGCCACCATACTGGTATAATGTCCCCCCCATCCTGGGCCCCTTCCAGTGATACATGGCCCCCATACTGGTATAATGTCCCCCCCATCCTGGGCCCCTTCCAGTGATACATGACCCCCATAGTGGTATAATGTCCACTATTCTGGACTCCTTCCATTAATAATGTTCCCGTGGCTCTTCTCCAACAAGTATAAAATAATAAATGATTTTTCTCACCTTTCCACCCTCCCACGACTTGCGGGGACCTCTCCTATATCCATCCAGAAGCCGGTGACTGACTGCAGCAAGCGATGGGCAGCTTGTAACATTACAGCAATGCGTCGCCAGTTACTTTCTGGCCGACATCACCTGCCGACCTCTGATTGGCTGCGATGTGTGACCCGGTGATCTCTGCACCGCCATTCATTCCCGCTGAAGGTGCGTCCTCGGATATCTGCCGCATATAGTGCAAGCGGTCAATTGATCACAGATTAGAGTCCCCTAGGGGGACAAGAAATAATGCAGAGCGTTTTTAAAATATGTTTAAAAAAAATATTCGAAAAACATAAAAATTTGAGCCTCGTGCTTTTTCACTGGTAAAAATTATAAAATGTAAAAGTTGTTTTCAGGTCATTTTTACCTCACAATGAATGCGGTAAAACAATTTTTCACCATTTCATCCAACCTTTGTTTTCCTGATTCTCACTATATTATATGTCATAATGAATGGTGTTAATAGAAACTACAAGTTGTGAATTACAAGCCCTCATATATCTATGCCGGCGGAAAAAGAAAGACGTTATGGATCTGGGAAGAAGGGGTTGGAAAAAATGAGGGAAGACCGAAAAATTCTCTGGTCATTAAAGGGGTAATTAGAAGGGCATGATAATAATTGGCTGGAAGGCAGCACCCAAGGACATGGCCGCCCTGAGCACAGCAGCATTGTTCTTTTAGTGGTTGAGGCCTTTCTACCTGGGAAAGTGGAGACTCTTCTACAAGCCCCTCGTCACTCGCATGGGCCACATAAACTATGGAGTGAGATGGATGGGCGGAAAACACACAAGTTCTTGATATCTGTCTTTTTTCCCTCCGCTTTGACGACTGGTGGACGACAGATTCCATCACTGGAACTAACATCAGTTGCCTCCGATTCCGCCCTCCCCTGGTACCGAGCCAGGAGAAGCGCGCCAGCAACAAGAGGCAGAATAGTATAAGCGAGCTGCACGAGCGATCATTCACCTCAGGTAAGAACAAAAAAAAGAATCAGAAGGGACACACGAGAGATCTGCACAAATCAAATTTTTTTTTTAAGAAATACAAATGTTAATAATTTTTTCCTATATTGTATTAGGGACTGAAGCCTTTGTATGGGCATTAATTCAGATCCTGAAAGCTGCCACTAGAGGGAGCAATCTTGTGTACACGTAATTGGCACAGAAAACGCTGAAAAATATGTCAAAACGCTGCAGGGCACGTTCTCTGTACTCGGCGTCTTTATTGCCAAGAGAACAGGTCTTGACTGCAGAAAAAAGCAAAAGTTCTTCATGGAAACATAGTCTAAGCTTACACAGGAAACATTTTTATAAATTGAAAAAAGTTGTAACCCCCTTAAAGGGAATCTATGACCAGGAGTCCCTGATTCCAGCGATGTATCACTTACTGGGCTGCTTGCTTTCAGTTTGATGAAATCACAGTTTTCTCTGAGTTTCTGCTGCTCCGCTGAGTAATTGTCATTTGTCTCATTTGGCCCACTGATGAGAAGGAGACAAGATCCGTAGAAATGTGGTTTATTTGTCAGTGCGTTCGGAAGTGACCCGCTTCTTCATCAGGACAAACCACATGAACAAGTGTGTCATTTCACAACGCATTGACAAATAAAGCGCATTTCTTCGGATCTTGTCGCAGAGCGAGGATCTGAAGCAACCGCTTTACAAACTTTTACGTAAGGAAAATGGGGGCAGGATGTTGAATGCCCATATTCTGCTGTGCCTGCTGAGATGCCCCTGCAGCGCACGGGCCCTCATCATCTGCACACCCCAGGGAAGAATCCGCCACTCTGTCCAGATCCCTTGAAGCAGGAGAAGCTCCGCCCCCATATTACCGCGAGGCGAAGGCCTAGCAGCCGCCGACGGACCCTGCCTATCAGTAGGATTCCTCCCAGGCCGAAGCCTGCTGGCCACGTAACATACTGGCACCCGACCCGGAGGGTCCCTGGAGGGGCTTCAGCACCTGCGGGGGGCAGAGGGAGCCGAATCCGGGAACAAACGCACGGTGGGCCTAGTCCGTCGAGGACACCATACCGGAGATGAAGATGGAGCCGTTGACACCGCACTCCCTCCGATGATGCCAACCACCTGCTCCTCTAGCCAGCCTTGAGGGTGCGATGCCGCCGAAGCCCTCAAGCTCTCCAGGATCCTGTCAACAGCAGACATGGTGAGTTGAACAGTCCCTGCACCCAGAGAGCGGGAACTGAAGAGACCCCACCCCCAACTCTGCCCTAAGTACCATCCCTTCCAGGCCGCCCCCTTCATCACCCTCACCCCACCCTCCATCCCATTGTCATGCTGTCCTCCGCCTACGCCGTGGGGGAGGGGTGCTCTGCTCCAGACATTTCTTTTTCTTAATTGTATTTTTCCTTTCCTTGCCAAGTGCCATCTGAAATTTGGACTTAAATGATGTTAGTGTCTGAGTCATCAAATATCCGAACATTTCACAATTTACCAAGTCTTAATCATATATATTTAATTGCAAGAATAGCAGCAGTGATACTAAATTATAATATACAGATTTCAGATAAGAAGGTAATTTTTGCACTCACCTTTACTAAAGTCTTAGGCCCCAATTCATTTGCGGGTTTTTTATCAGCTATTTTTCATTTTTTTCTTGTTTGCTGCTGGGTTTTTTTGCGAGTAACTCTTCAAAAACGCGCACTTGGTTTGTGAATATTGCACAAAGTGAAAAATAGTTTTTTTATTTTTGTCTTTAGCCCTTTAACGACCTTTGATGTTTATATGTGTCAAAGGTCATGTCCCCGCACTCCATGCGGGCTCCGGAGCTGAGCCCGCATGGTTTCCAGCACATATCAGCTGATTTTATGGGCTGCCATGTGCCCCTAACAGCAGCGGGTGGAATCGCGATCCGCCCGCGGCTGTTATCATGTTAAATGTCGTTGTCAATCTCTGACAGCGGCATTTAACATGCTTACGCCGGAAGTGCGTCACAAGCATCAGCGTCTGTGTCACACAACCATGGGTCGCCGACGGGTTGGCATGACAACCCGGGATCTGCAAGTGACCCCTGTGGTGGCCATATCGCTTTGTGTGTCGCCAAGTGTCCGTTGCTCGTAGCAGGTGATCATTTCGACTACACACAGCAGGGCTGAAGCCCTGGAAACTATTGAAGCAAGTGAAAAGTAAAAAAAAATGTTTATTAAAGATTAAAAAAATAAATAAAAAATCTAAAAAGTTGAAATCACCCTCCATTTGTCTCATTCAAAATAAAACAATAAAAAAAATCAAAAATACACATATTTGGTATTGCCGCTTTCAGAAACGCCCGATCTATCAAAATATAAATATAATTAATTTGGTTGGTAATCGGTATATTGAGAAAAATAATCAAAACTCCAGAATTAAATTATTTTGGTTGCCACAATATTGCAATAAAATGCAACAACAGGCGATCAAAAGATAGTATCTACACCAAAGTAGAATCAATAAAAACATCAGCATGATGCGCAAAAAATAAGCCATCACCCAGCCCCAGATCATGAAAAAAGGAGACGCTACGGGTCTCGGAAAATGGCGCTTTTTTTTTCAAACTTTGGAATTTTTTTTCACCACTTAAATAAAATAGAACCTAGACATGTTTGGCATCTGTGAACTCGTAAGGACCTGGAGAATCATAATGGCAGGTCAGTTTTAGCATTTAGTGAGCATGGTAAAAGAAAAAAATCTCTAATGAGTCAGTCTGTTCTTCGTTGACACCTGGTTCCTATCAGTCTGTCTCTCCCATCTCCAATCCATATTTTCCTTTACAGAAGTGCAGTCCTTACGTGGTGCGGTCATCAGCGTGGTCTTCTTGATACCATCAGCACCGCTGTTTTCTTTCCACGTAGGAGGAAAAGGATCCAGCCACAACCAGAAAATGGTTTCTCCAACAGCTGCCAGTGTCTAGACAGATTCAGTGCCTGTTCTGTCAGAGCGCAAGTGAGACCTTCTAGTGAGTAGAAAGACCCTGCGCTAAAGCTGTAACACAACTGATCCATGCTACCGGCACGTGTGAAGCAGATTCCCCAAGCACTTGACACAGTAGTGGTGTGCAGCTTACTTCTGGCAGCGGTGAGCACAGTGCATGTGCCAGGAGTCCGGTGGTGCTGCTAGCTTGAGAAGTGGAGAGCACGGTTTGTGTGCTGAGCCTCCGATGGCGCTGCAGGATTACGGCGGAGGGTAGGACGGTGGGAGACCTGGGCAGTGTCCTCCTGTGGTGTCAGGTTCTCTCTGTGATCTCTGTAGGCCGACACAGGAGACTGGTGGTGTGCTCTGGCTGAGAAGCGCTGCTGTGTGGTGGTGAGGTTGGAGGTGGGTGTGGTTTGGGTGATGTCACCAGAACTGGGGGATGGGTGTGCGAGAGGTCCAGTAGACGAACGCTTTTCCAAGGACTCGGTCCTTCTTCATCAGGGCTGCTGACTCCAACTTGAACCCGGCCATGTATACAGATGTGTGCCCCCCCTAGTGTGTCCCACTGATATCTGTTGCTGAAATGCGCAACATTCTAGTTCTAGTTAACCCCTTTACGAACTGAGCTTTTTTCGATTTTGCGTTTTTCGTTTTTTGCTTCCCTCCATCCCAGAGCCATAACTTTATTTATTTTTTGGCTTATATGGCCATGTGAGGGCCTATTTTTTGCGGGACGAGTTGCACTTTTGAACGACTCCATTGGTTTTACCATGTCGTGTACTAGAAAACAGGAATAAAAATCCAAATGCGGTGAAATTGCAAAAAAAGTGCAATCCCACACTTGTTTTTTGTTTGCTTTTTGAAATTTTCTCTAAAAAAAAAAAATTGCGTCATTTTCCGATACCCATAGCGTCTCCATTTTTCGTGATCTGGGGTAGGGTGAGGGCTTATTTTTTGCGTGCCGAGCTGTCGTTTTTAATTATACAATTTTGCTGCAGATACGTTCTTTGGATAGCCCATTATTGCATTTTATGGGGGTCAGCGATGCACTCATTTCTGGCTCGGTGGCCGGAAGAGCTAGTTAAATGCCGCCGTCAGCATTTGACAGGGGCATTTAACTAGTTAATAGCGGCGTGCGGATCGCGATACCACCCTCCGCTATTGCGGGCACATGTCAACTGTACAAAACAGCTGACATGTCCCGGCTTTGATGCGAGCTCACCGCTGGAGCCCGCATCAAAGCGGGGGTTCTGACCTCGGATGTACTATCCCATCCGAGGTCAGAAAAGGGGTTAACTAGATGCGCATTTCAAAAATAGATATCAGTGGGAAACCGTGGGGGTGCTGTATATATGTCCGGGTTCAAGGTTGGGTCAGCAGCCCTGAAGAAGAAAGGACCGAGTCCTTGGAAACGCGTTGGTTTACTGGCCCTCTCGTTCATCCGTCCCCCAGTTCTGGTGATGTCACCCAGGCAACGCTCCCCTCCAACCTAACCACTGCACGGCAGAGCTTTTCGGCTGGAGTTCACTGCCGGGCTCCTGCGCGGCTTACGGAGGTCACGGAGGGAACTGACATCACGGGAGGAGGCTGCCCAGGTCTCCCACCATCCTAACCTCCGCCATAATCCTGCAGCGCCATCGGAGGCTCAGCACACAAACCGTGCTCTCCACTTCTCAAGCTAGCAGCACCACCGGACTCCTGGCACATGCACTGTGCTCACTGCTGCCAGAAGTAAGCTGCACACCACTACTGTGTCAAGTGCTTGGGGAATCTGCTTCACACGTGCCGGTAGCATGGATCAGCTGTATTACAGCTTTAGCGCAGGGTCTTCCTACACACTAGAAGGTCTCACTTGCGCTCTGACAGAACAGGCACTGAATCTGTCTAGACACCGGCAGCAAACCATTTTCTGGTTGTGTCTGGATCCTTTTCCTCCTACAAAGAAAGAAAACTGCGGTGCCAATGATCAGCTGCAACACAAGATGCCAACGTCTTCAGAGAAAAGACTGAGCAAAATGAAAATGTAAATAGTTGATTGCAATAAAATCCTTAATCTATACCAACTCTCAAGACTCTATATGTTTGATTTATGCCTGATCACTTGTCTACATGGTACGACTCAACTCTTTTTTCTTTGTTATAGCTTGTTACAAGTTGCTACTGTTTAAACTTGTAAATAAATATTGGAACAATTCCTAGATAAGGAGTGATTGTTTTGTTGTCCTCTGATTGGGGTCTGGTTCTGTTATGATGCCACAGAAGGTCTGAAGTGCAAATTCCTTAACTGATGTAAGGAATTGTTCCAATATTTATGGACACTACTGTTTATCACTCTCCCATAATGACAGTTCTGTGCTGTGTTGTGTATAAATATGCGATTCTTCAG
This sequence comes from Ranitomeya variabilis, assembly GCF_051348905.1. Lineage (NCBI taxonomy): Eukaryota > Metazoa > Chordata > Amphibia > Anura > Dendrobatidae > Ranitomeya > Ranitomeya variabilis. The sequence continues at coordinate 494,854,703 of NC_135235.1, forward strand.
ATGTTGTATTAAGCCCCGTCACACTAAGCGAGGTCGCTAGCGAGATCGCTGCTGAGTCACAAGTTTCGTGACGCAACAGCGACCTCAGTAGCGATCTCGCTATGTGTGACATGTAGCAGCGACCAGGCCCCTGCTGTGAGATCGCTGGTCGTGTCGGAATGGCCTGGACCTTTTTTTGATCGTTGAGGTCCCGCTGGGTAGCACACATCGCTGTGTTTGACACCTTACCAACGACCTCGTTGACTACAACGTCACACAGGACGTCCCTCATCGAGGTCTGAATCGTCATAATAGCTGCCATGTGACAGGGTCACAACGACCAACGACATCGTTGTACAGGTCGCTACAGGTCGCCGCATCACTGCTGCGTCGTTGGGAAGATCTCACTGTTTGACATCTCACCAACGACCACATAGCGACGCAGCAACGATCCCTGACAGGTCGTATCGTTGTCGGGATCGCTTTAGCGTCGCTAAGTGTGATGGGGCCTTTAGTCTTTCCCTGATGAAGAGGCCTGAGTAGTCTCCAAAGCTTGCAATTTGTTACCATCTTTTCAGTTAGCCATTAAAAGTTATCAACCACTGAAGACTCTCAATTCTAAATATTATTCTATCTACTGGCTAACACTGTACAAAGATACATATCCTTCCTGCATGATAGTAGGATAGAGAAGGATTTTTAGTCCTCTTCTGTGGCTTTGAAACTAAGCTTAGTGATAGGACTCGCAAGCATGAGGACCCTTGATGTTGGGTTGCGAGCTTGCATATCTTGGCCAAAATATCAACCAATACTTCACATATTTGTATGTATTTTGTGCACTTTATTTTTCAGGGTGCAGCCAATCCCAGCACGTTGGGAAATGCAGACCTCAATGTCACTAGTACTTTATAGTTCACCAAAATATATCTGATAGTATTCAGCGCACAGAGCTGTTTATATGTAGTATATTGTGTACAAGTGCTATGTTTGCCACTTCTAGCAATGTAGAGGCAAAAAGTACCCAGAAGTGCAGCATTACCTGCTAATATACCTGGGGAGTGAAAAACACTACACTGCCTAACTGTTGCCAAGTGGGAAAATACAAAGCGCAAATAAGAGTAAATTACCTGCAAATGCAGATGGTGGATGCTTCAAGATCTGTGCGCTATGGTAGGAGTGCTGTCAAGGTTCCCCTACGCCCGGTGACGAGCGCCGTTTCGCATTTAGCTTCCTCAGAAAGGGGCGTGGATCCTGTGCGCTGAATACTATCAGATATATTTTGGTGAACTATAAAGTACTAGTGACATTGAGGTCTGCATTTCCTTTGCCTACTATACTGTTTGGTATTTGTGCCTCATAGGTTTCCCCTGGTATTTGGAGGTTTCCGTTCCCCCATTTCTTTGTCTTTATTATTGTTTAAAAAAATCTTTTTACATTTTTCATAAATAAATATATTGATTTTAATTGTATTCTCCTCTCACTTCATTTCTTTTGTGGCACCTCCCATATTGGAATATGTTTTGATATAATGTTGAAGTGACCTTAGCCGTAGCTAAATTAGGACTATGGGAATAATACCTGTATACAGGGGTGTTCACATGGGAGGCATTGAGAGGGTGCTGGCCAGCCCGCCTAATCGAATAGTATGGGTGTGACTAATAGGCTGAGAACCAGACACTATGCATTACCTACATGTGAACAGCACCCTGTACAGTCCTCTATTGTACAAATGTATACTAAGCAGTCACCCCCTCCATGAACTGGTAGGCTGTGAGTGGCTGTCTATTTAGTATTTTGCACCTGTGTTGCCAACATCTTTGCTACATGGGCTGGCTGCATCCTGTAGTGCATTTGTTCAGAGACCTGGGCAGGTTAGCGGTGCTGCCCCTTTTTCAGCTGTATTGTATTTTTTGAGGATTTTTAGTCCTCTTCTGTGGCTTTGCTACCAAGTTCAATTCTGATACTATACAAAAATCACTATACAAAGACCAAGAGAAATATCACATACAGCGCTACCAGTTTTTGCAAACCATATGAGAGATTACTGTACAGATAGATATAGTGACATTCATTCTGCTTCAAGTCGTCGTAAGTTATCCCATATTTTCCATCTGACCCTGACCAGCATGACGACTTCTCGAGCAGAGCTTGCAACACAGATACATCTGACTTCTCACATTTCCAGAAATTTCTGTGCAGCCTCCAGATCCTTTTCCTCCCTCCATGGAATGTATGAACACCAACTGATATCTTCTATGGAGGGAGGAGGAGGAGCTGGAGGCTGCACGGATATTCTACTGCAAGTTCTCCTGGAATGACACTTAGGGTACCGTCACACATTGAAATTTTCATCGCTGCGACGGCACGATTCGTGACGTCGCAGCGTCGTATAATCATCGCTCCAGCGTCGTAGACTGCGGTCACACGTTGCAATCACGGCGCTGGAGCGATGCCGAAGTCCCCGGGTAACCAGGGTAAACATCGGGTAACTAAGCGCAGGGCCGCGCTTAGTAACCCGATGTTTACCCTGGTTACCAGCGTAAACGTAAAAAAACAAACAGTACATACTCACCCGTCGATGTCCTTCAGGTCCCTTGCCGTCTGCTTCCTGCTCTGAGTGCAGCCGTACAGTGAAAGCAGAGCGCAGCACCGCTGTGATCTGCTCTCACTTTCCGGCCGGCACTCAGAGCAGGAAGCAGACGGCAAGGGACCTGAAGGACACCGACGGGTGAGTATGTACGGTTTGTTTTTTTACGTTTACGCTTGTAACCAGGGTAAACATCGGGTTACTAAGCGCGGCCCTGCGCTTAGTTACCCGATGTTTACCCTGGTTACAAGCGAAGACATCGCTGGATCGCTGTCACACACAACGATCCAGCGATGTCAGCGGGTGATCAAGCGACGAAAGAAAGTTCCAAACGATCTGCTACGACGTACGATTCTCAGCAGGGTGTCTGATCGCAGTAGCGTGTCAGACACAGCGATATCGTAACGATATCGCTAGAACGTCACGAATCGTAATGTCGTAGCGATGGAAATTTCAATGTGTGACGGTACCCTTACAGTTCTCTATAGAACTTTATGAGCCCCAACTGTCCTCTCCTATCTCAGTAATAAGAAAACCTGTATTCACCGAAGACGCATTCTATTTGTGAATCTGACAATGAAAGATCAGTCCAGGAGGAGCGAGAAGCAGATTTCTCTAATAAAATCTAATGCAAAGTTTGCTATGTTTATGTGTATTCTTGATTTATTAAAAAAAAAAGTTACTCTTTAAGATGCTTGTAATGCAGAGATAAATTGGATAAAGTAGAGCAAGACGAGTTGTTTGTAGTTATTCTCTGCTCTAGTTTCAAAAGCATGTCAGGTTGTCGTGTTCTCTCTGTTATCAGCCATTTCAGGTTAGGCGCAGACTGAGTGGTATAGTTTACTTGTAGGTGATACATCCCAAGAATCCAACTTTTTCTCACATCTCCATATTCCGCCGCCTAGAACCTTTCATAATTCCATAAACCGAGCAGATATATGATGATGTCATTCAGCCACTGCTGTGTGGCAGGAAGCAGGACGGATCCATTCCCTGCAGCTCCGCTGCCTTTTTCTCTTGCAGGCAGCGGAGCTGCAATCCCATGATGGCAATCTGACCAGGGGCCCCCCGGAGACAGATAAACTGTCCAGATTGCCCTCATTATTAGCCACCCTGCAGGCAGGGATGGTTTTAGGCAAAGTGGAGCCCTAGGCAAAGTTTAAAATGGGGCCTCAAATCCTAACATATTGCACATCACACAGAAGCATTTCTGTTGTATTTTACATGCGCTGATCTCAGGCCACTAAAGGAATGTGATCGACAATACTGAAGTTGTTCAACGCTTGTTTCCCGGCCTCTTTACACGTCTGAGAAAGAATGATGGGAACAGAACAATCACTAATAGATCACTAACAGATCACCATACAGTATCATGTTACCAGCAGCACACCTACAGTTTAGAACGGCGATGTGCTGCTGAGAACAATGATTTCTGTTCCGGCATAACCAATCCAATGGATGAATAGGCAGCATTTTACTTGTTTAGTATAATACACCTCATAGTCCTCAATATATTATAATGTGCACCACAGTCCTCCATATTGTAAAATACACACCGTATAATCCTCCATATAGTATAATACACTCCTCAGTCCTCAGTCCTATAATTCACTTCCCACAGTATAATGCACCCCATAGTTCTTCATATAGTATAATGTATTCCCCATAGTCCTTGATACAGTATAATGCAGCCCACATATAGTATAATGCAGCCACCCCATAGAGCATAATGCAGCCACCCCACAGAGTATGATGTAACCCCCATGGAATATAATGCAGCCACCCTCATATAGTATAATGTAGCCCCCATAAAGTATGATGCAATCACCCCTCATAGAATATAAATATAATACAGCCCCCCATAGAATATAATACAGCCCACCTCCCCATAGAATATAATGTAGCCCCATCAAAGAGTATGATGCAATCCTCCCTCATAAAATCTAATACAGCCCCCATAGAATATAATACAGCCCACCTCCCCATAGAATATAATGTAGCCCCATAGAATATAATGCAGCCCCCCATAGTATATAACACAGCCTTCCCCATAGAATATAATGCACCCCCCATAGTATATAACAGCCTCCCCCATAGAAGATAACGTATAATGTACCCACCTTAGTATACAACACAGCCCGCATAGTATACAGCACTGCCCGCATAGTATACAGCGCAGCCTCATAGTATACAGAACAGCCTCATAGTATACAGAACTGCCCGCATAGTATACAGCGCAGCCTCATAGTATACAGCGCAGCCTCATAGTATACAGCGCAGCCTCATAGTATACAGCACACAGCCTCATGGTATACAGCACACAGCCTCATGGTATACAGCACTGCCTCATAGTATACAGCGCAGCCTCATGGTATACAGCACACAGCCTCATGGTATACAGCACACAGCCTCATGGTATACAGCACACAGCCTCATAGTATACAGCACACTGCCTCATAGTATACAGTGCAGCTCTCCCCCCCCGAATGGCCCCACAGTCCAATACTCAGTTATAGAGTAAAAAAAACAACAAACAACACAGCACACTCCTCACCTCTCCTCGTGCCCTCGCTGCTTCCAGTTCCTGCTTCTGACCTGCCGTCACACAGTGAGTGCGCGGCAGTGTCTGTCAGAGGCAGAGCGGGGAATGATGAGAGAGGGAGCGTCAGCTGACGCTCTCTCCTCCATTATTGCTTTAAACTGTATCGGCAGGCGCCGGTATAGTTCAGTGCGGCGGGGGAGTCGGCGCTGGCGGCAGGCGGGCCCCCTGCCTCACAGGGGCCCCATAGCAGCTGCGTGATGTGCCGCTAGCTGGGGGCCCCTGGGGGAGCGAGGACCTAGGCAGCTGCCTGCCCCTAACGCCGGCCCTGCCTGCAGGGGCCCCCTGGAGCCTCTGGGCCCCTGTGCAGCTGCACAGGTTGAACAGGCGGTATGTCCGCCCATGCCTCTGTCTCTCTGTCACCAATCTACAAAAATATGGGAAAAAAAATCCCCCAAAATGCTTTTCTATGTAAAAATCTAAAAAAATTAAATATTATACACAGAACAAGTTACACATATTTAAAGACATGCACCCGTAAAGGGAATTTCTCAGTAGTTTTTTTTGTAATTTGAGAGCAGCATAATAAAGAGCTAGAAACCCTGATTCCAGGGATGTGCAACATCAAAAAGTTAATTTATTTCAGTTCTTCAATACAAGAAGTTAAACTCATATATTATGTAGAGTCATTACAGAGTGATGTATTTCATGTGTTTATTTCTGTTAATGTTGATGATTATGGCTTACAGCCAATGAAAACCCAAAAGTCATTATCTCAGTAAATTAGAATAATTAACAAAAAAAACACCTGCAAAGGCGTTTAAAAAGGTCCCTTAGTCTGTTTCAGTAGCTCCACAATCATGGGGAAGACTGCTGACTTGAAAGATGTCCAGAAGGCAGTCATTGACACTCCACAAGGAGGGTAAGCCAATAAAGGTCGTTGCCATAGAAGCTAATGTTCACAGAGTGCTGTATCCAAGCATAATAATGGAAAGTTGAGTGGAAGGAAAAAGTGTGGTAGAAAAAGGTGCACAGCCTTGAAAGGATTGTTCAGAAAAGGCCATTTAAAAATTTGTGGGAGATTCACAAGGAGTGGACTGCTGCTGGAGTCATTGCTTCAAGAGCCGCCACACACAGACGTATCCAGGACATGGACTACAAGTGTCACATTCCTTGTGTCAAGCCACTCATGACCAATAGACAATGCCAGAAGCCTCTTACCTGGGCCAAGGAGAAGAACTGGACTGTTGTCAGTGGTCCAAGGTGTTGTTTTCAGATGAAAGTAAATTTTGCATTTCATTTGGAAATCAAGGTCCCAGAATCTGGAGGAAGAGTGGAGAGGCCACAATCCAAGCTGCTGGAGGTTTAGTGTGAAGTTTCCACAATCAGTGATGGTTTGGGGAGCCATGTCATCTGCTGGTGTAGGTCCACTGTCTTTTATCAAGACCAAAGTCAGCGCATCCATCTACGAGGACATTTTAGAGCACTTTGGAGATGGAAATGTCATTCTCCAGCAGGACTTGGCACCTGTCCACACTGCCAAAAGTACCAATAGACCTGGTTTATAAACAACAGTATCACTGTGCTTGATTGGTCAGCAAACTCGCCTGACCTTAACCCCATAGAGAATCTATGGAGTATTGTAAAGAGGAAGATGAGACACCAGACCCAACAATGCAGATGAGCTGAAGGCTGCTATCAAAGCAACCTGGGCTTCCATAACACCTCAGCAGTGCCACAGGCTGATCGCCTCCATGCCACGACGCATTGATGCAGTAATTGATGCAAAAGGAGCCCCGACAAAGTATTGAGTGCATTTACTGATTACATATTTCAGTAGTTAAACAGGAAGTTTCCCAAGATAAATATCAAAAATAACAGGTCCAAATTCAAAAAGCATTATGAACACAAAAAACCCCAATAGGTGTAATTAAAGTAACGGGAATCAAAGAATATGTTCAACCATAAAATCAATTTTATTAATAGAAATTAACACTTAAAAATCTGAGCATATTATCACTACCAAAGCAGGAAACTTAGGGGATCATAAGAGAAAGTATAAAAAGGGGTAAAAATATATAATATAAATAAGTGTATGCAAAGCATAAGGCTCTGCCAAAATTGTACAAGTGAAATTGATGTAAACAGAGGTAAGTTACAAAGGGTTAAAAGATGTGAAAAAAGCAGAGCAACAATAGGGAAAAGTATAAAGTGAAAAGTATGGTCCCCAATAACACAGATAAAAATAGGTCTAAATGTGTCAACATACCATATGGCCATATAATAGAGAAAATAATTTTGTAGAAAGCTAATAATATCAATTATCAATTCATTAAATCAAATGATAAAATCCGTAACCTGATTGTCCACAAGCATCTATCATAATTAAATCAAGTCCATAAAGAGGTTCACAATCCCGGCTGTTCAACAGTCTATCAAGGCTCCATAATGTCTCATAGAAAAAAATAATAAAGAATTCACAGTCTAGCCAGAGACCATTTCTAGAGTTCATATATTCTGCAACAGATCCATGGAGTACAATAGAGGAGAAAAACAAGCTTGTTTGTAGGAAGACTTTCCTCCCCCAATTCTCCATCTCTTTATAGGATGAAAAATGTTCACAAGGTAGAAATCATCACATACATGGATATAGATAGGTGGATTAAAATCCGGCCTTCATGGCTGTATACTGCAGAGCAAACAAATATGAGTTAAAATCAACAAAAAAACACAAACCCACCTCCCAAAAGATGCCTCCATATTTCTAAAAATGAACCAAACCCCAGATTTTCATTAAGCCTGGTCGGTACCCAATCTAAAAGTCCACTTGCTCTCAACGTAAGCAAGAGTTTTCTTGAGATCACCACTTCTCGGTCCCAAAAGAACTCTGAGAAGACTTGAATCCCTATGATGGAATTGTTGAAAATATCTTAGTAGGGTTTTAAATTGTTCAAGATCATCCTCTGTCCTAGATTTGTCCATGTCTCTTACATGTTCCTTGATACATACGTGAAATTCTCTAGCAAGGAGACCAATGTAGATTTTCCCACCTGGACATCGGGCGTGATAGATCACCCATTAAATGGCGTCTGATGTCATATGTCTAATTTAATGACATTCCCCTGAAGGTAGCCCTCTCAGGTGTGTTCATAGTTGTCAATAATTGTGTCCTGTCCTGTTTATGAGACATAGTTGTCAATAATTGTGTCCTGTCCTGTTTATGAGACTAGGACACCTGCTGATTGTGCTATGTCTTCACATGTCTGTGTGGATGTGACGTCATAAGTCGTCTGCACCACAAATAATATGGGAGTGAGCGGTGACATCTTACTCCTTTAATCCCCATTCTCCTGATGATGCCTGAGAGCGGGCGAAACATGTTGGGGGATTAATGTTTATAGATTTAGGGCGACAGGACCTGCATTACAATAACGGTGACAATCCGCCAGTATATAACTAATCGCTGACTGCAGCAGTATATGGTACGGTGTATTCACTGCCTGTGACTGTGACACAATAGCACAAAGAAGCCGTAATAACAGGGTCATTTTCATTTATGGGGGTTTTAATTGTTTTCTTTGTGTTACATGTAAATAAAGCGATATTATAAAGAGGAAGAAGAAGATTTCGGTGACCCCAGAGATGAGCAGCAGTGACCCGTCCTTCCCATGGGTTGTGGTGGGATTACTGTAAATCACAGGTGATGGGTTATTGGGAACGGTACAACCTGTATTATATATAGCACTGATGGCTTTATTATATACTGCCCCAATATCACCATATTCCTGGTAAGAGGTAATAATTGGTAGAAAGTTGGTTATACAGAGAATATAAAAGCTCAGGAAGAGTTTACAGCTCCGTGTATTCTGTCCATGAGGTGCAGTAGAGCCGGCTGGGTGGCACTGGGGGTAATAGGTGCGCACCACTTTGGTGGAATAGACTCTTGGGAGAAATGATAAAGGGAAATGGGACATCGAGGAAATATGTGATAAGAAACAGAAAAACTAATAAAAATATTAACTTTACAATACAAAAATAATGTAAGTTATAAAATGGAATGATGATGAAACACATAGAGGGATTAATAATCTAATAAATAAACCACTGGAAGTCGCCATGAAGTTCTCTGCCGTTCCTCTGGACTCTAAACTGTCACCCATGATGCCCACATCACAGTGTATAGGGCAGAGCAGGGCCAGGAGCCACTGCCTGGTAGGAGCCACCTGAAGGTTCCGTCACCTCTGACCTCTGGTCACCTGCACACAACCAACTGCCGTTTACTTTCAACTGTCGGCTGAAGTGATTGGACCGAGGTCTACAGGCGGGAAGAGATTACGGAGAATGGCGACTACTGGACGAGGAGAAGTGAGCGAGAAGAGGAGCGAGGAGAAGAGAGCGAGGAGAAGAGGAAGAGGGAAGAGGACAGCGTGACCGGATTAAAGAAGAAAAGGAGACAAGACAACAGCGGATTGGAGGAGCCAACACCTGGATGCAGCGGAGACCCTGGATCATCCGGCCCCTATGCCAGGCTTAACATCAGCCGCTTCAACATCCACCAGGTCCTAGGTAGAGGCGCCTTTGGCAAAGTAAGGCCTACATATTTGTTATTTGAAATCTGAGATTTTTCATATATCCCCATGTATTGTTCTCTGTTATCAGCCATCTCTTGCTTTGTTATTGCTCATTGTAGTGTCCTTCTGTGAGATGAGGTATAAGACCTCACCATAGTTAGGGCTAGTGCTGCTATACAGTAACCTGGTATTCTTCTATACAGGAGGGTTCATCTCAGGGGTCACAGCTGTAGAGGGCAGGGGACATTATTTTTTTCTCCTATCAGGCTGCCATATTGTACATACTTTTTTCTCTGTGTTTTTATTGAATCTAGATAATCAATGATATTTGGACCATACTAATGCCAACTCAATGCCTCTACTAATGCTTACTCTGTTTATTTCCATATGGTAACAGAGGAAAACCCTTTAAAAAGTCATCGTTATTTTAATTTTTATTTCATAAATCAATAGCAAACATGAAAATAAGCAGCTTTGTAATAATTCTAATCAGATAAATCTTCTTTCTCCACCAAGACTGATTTTTCATATTCTATATTCTCAATTTCTGGGTAAACTCTGTATTTAGTGAAGACAGATTGTTACATTACTGAGAGGAGATGACAGTTGGTGCTGATAATATTCTATGTAGTGGAGAGGAGGGGCTAAATGCAAAACTCCTCCCTCCTCCTCCCTTCTGCATAGAATATTATCAGCACCAACTGTCATCTCCCCTCAGTAATGTAACAATCTGTCTTCACTAAATACAGAGTTTACCCAGGTACATAGAATTTTGAAAATAAAAAAATCAGTCCTGGCGGAGAAAGAAGCCGATTTGGCTGATAAAATGTATTACAAAGTTAAATATTTTCATGTGTATTATTGTTTTATGAACTAAATATTAAAATGACGAATATTTATTAAGACCTCTCCATAGCCCATCCATGGAGCAGGCAGTGCATTGTTCTGATAGATAGATCTGCTCCTCTATATGGTCCTGGTCACTAGCAGACTGAGCGATCACTCAGTTTTCTCATGCGCCTTGTGGACTATAAAATCCAGATCCTTCCACCCCTGCAGACACCTTCTAAGTATTCTCCATTTGTGTTTTTCAGGTGGTCCTGGCATCTGTCCCCGGCAGTAACATCAACGTGGCCGTCAAAATGATCACCAAAAGGGACAACGAGGACACCATCTTGAGAGAGCGGCGGATACTCCTGGTGGCCAGACACTGCCCATTCCTGTGCCACCTCTATGCCGCACACCAGTCTCAGCACAGTGCATATTTCATCATGGAGTACCTGTCTGGTGGCAGCGTGGAGGATTTGATCAGGATGTGCGGCTGCCTGAACATCGGCAATGTGAGGTGAGAAAGCAGAGAATGTACCTAAAAGAGAACTAAGAGAAAGGGAAAAAACCTGAGGTCGGGGTGCAGCTAGGGGAGCACTGGCAGGGCATATATTTAGGGTGCTGGAAGCCGGAGGTGGGGTGCCATGGTATTTGGGGATTGCCAGAGAAGGATTTCATGACATTGATTCTGCACTCTGTTCTCTCCATCAGATTCTACACAGCAGAGATGGTAAGTGGCCTCCAGTTCCTCCACGGACACAACATCGTCCACCGGTAAGCAGAACTTTCCTCCTTCTCTCTGTCCCCTTTACAAGCTGTAGATATGGCCCTCGGCTTCCCTGGTGTCCTGCCCCCTATTCTGCTGTATTTTGTAGTGACCCATTTTCCATCTCTTGTATCACTGGGCAGATTTCTTATTTTATTTTCTTCTTTCATTGCAGTGACATAAAGCCGGATAACATCATGTGCAGCGCCCCAGAGTCCTGGTCGTTGCAGTACTGTGGCTCCGCCACTAAGGGGAGCTATGGTGCGTCTGATGGCACTGAAGGAGTTCATCTGACCAGGTATCACAGACACCAATACATTTCACAGTCGGGCCTCCGGGGGGAGCTAAGGGTTCTATTCACTAGGCCACTCCCCACCATAGTGGGTAAACTGGGGGTCAGGCAGGAAGTTAGATCAGAAAGCTGACTGGGTTGGAACCAGGCAACACCTTGTGGCAGAGGGTGTTGTGGGGGAAGATACAGTAGGGTCTCTGTCAGGGGTGGGATCCTGACAGAGGCTTGGCAACTTGAACGAACGTAACGGGACCGTGCCTGCTCAGGATAGCGGCGGTGCCCAAGGAAGGACCAGAAGCGAGATAGATTGTGCTGAGTGAGAAACGAGATCAAGCAATAGGAGAATACCAGTAGGGGTCGTGCTGTAAGACCGAAGCAACACCCTACTGAGGCGCACTACCGGTGGCCGGAACGCCGAGAGGGTATTTCAACATCCAGCTTCAAGCAATACTCTAAACAGCGGCAGGGCAGTCAGTCTAAGGCGGGCTGTCTAACTTAAATCACCTATGCAGTCTTGGGGGGCAACTTGTGGAGAGGGGTGACTCTAGGGTCCCGGAAGAGCTCCGAGCCTACCCGTCAAACGGGTGCCGTCCCAACCAGAACACCAGGGAGGGACGGAGGATTAGCAGAACATCATCTAATCGAGTTGTGAGGGAACTTAAGAAACAGACACAACAGTTGTGGGGACTTTCTGTAAGCACAGCAGAGAAGGACCGCAACACATAGCGCTAGAAGGAAGGCACAGATTTCCACCTGCTAAGAGAATTCTGGAGGTGCCATTGGACCGGCCGGACTTGCGTAGCCTGGTTATCCGGATTCCGGACTGAGGACCCAGAGATCTTCAGTAAAGAGGTAAAGAGACTGCAACCTGGTGTCCTCGTTATTTACTGCACTGCACCACTACAGCTTCACCACCACCATCCGTCATACTTATTTACTGTACGCCCCTCGGCAGGGCCACGGACCGGGCCTAGCCACCGTGACAACCCCAGAGCAGAGACTCTCAGAGGCCCGGTACCGGTTTCCCCTTGGCCCTGCGGCGGTGGGGGCGCTCCAATTTGGCATCACGAACAGGATCTACTTAAGCCTGAAGAATCAGGTCATGTGTGCCTTGGAACTGTGATTTACTGTGCTTGGACTGTCCTTTATTGCAAAGACTGTGGATTGTCACTTGCCACCAAAAGTTCGCGCCAAAACCGCCGCCATTACGGCGCTAAGGAGAGCGCAGGAGAAGAAGGGCGTGGAAGTGGGCGTGAACAAGCTGAAGAGCGCGAAAGACAATGGCCGCCCAGTCTAAGTATTTCTGCCCCTTGAGGACGTGTCCGTCAGCAGCCGAGGTCCGCCTCCTGATCCTCAATGGTGGGCAGAGACAAAGAAAATGAAACCGCCCACGAAGGAGAGAGCGGGAAAAGGACCAGGAAGAAGAAGTCAGCGACATGGAGGACGCCATGGCGAGCCACCCGGAGCCGGAGCGTGGGGTCGGAGCCGAGGACTCCCTCAGCTACCCGGAGAGGCACCGCAACCAGGCCTCCACCGCTGATGCTGAATTCCTGCAGGCCGGAGTGGACAAGCTCAGCGACCGACCCCGGCGGACGCAGCTGAGCACTGAGGCCGGGTGGAAGAAGACCATCATCGGGAGCCTCGCCAGACGTCTGTCGGCAGCCTCATCTGGTCCGGAGCAAGAAAGAAGTTCCAGCGCTTTGAAGCCGGAAAGCGGGACACTGCAAGCAGAGATGACAACGCCGCAGCGCGAGGCCCTGCAGCCAGCGTTCCAGACCCCAGCGGACGCAGAGCAGACCGGCACCGGAGGAACCGCATCTGAAGCAGGTATGAAGGACGACCCTGCCCTGATGACGGACACCACTCCCACGACTGCTAGTGCCACAGCTGCTGACTCCGTTCCAGTGACTGATCTTGCAGCAGCCGCTACCTTTGCTGCAGCAAATGCCCCTACTCAAGCTGCGCAGACCTCCATAGCTGCGCATGATTTAACCGTACATGAAAGACGGATTAACGGCGTGTGTCCAGCACTGGGTGTAACCCTGGACCTCACTGTTCCCAGACCAAGAGGGGTTAAGTGCCATGTTCAGCCCTGGAAGCCGTCCAACTAAACCTCGGAAACCTGAAACTGTACATAGTTAACTGTTTGTTTCCCTGCTTTTTGCTGCTTTAAACCCGATTAGGGTTAACTCTTAAAGGGATCCCTTTGTTTACCCGGGATCCCTTCCTCTGCTTTTGCTTTTGTTTCCTGTTTCCTCATTGTTGAAAAGAACTGCCGCAATCATGAACAGTGCATGATACAAACTGCTTGTAAATAGTTTGCACCTTCTTAAAGGGGCTTCTTACTGGTTTTACTTCAAAAAGGACTCTTTGTGAAGATACCACACTGGAACCTTTGTTGAGTACGGACTGGTAGCTTGAGAAGACATGCTACCTCATAGAGACTTGGTCCCCTCTTAAAGGGGATGTTCATTTGTTGCACTTAAATGGTGATATTGCTTTAAGACAGGTGGCAATAATGTTTGATGAAAGAAAGTGATGATAATGTTTACATGAGAAAGTTATATGTATCCAACTAGTTAATTGTAAAGAAATGCTGATAATGTGTATAGACAATGAGGATAGAAGGTGAACCCTGAGTCCTCCTAGGAGCCATATAGAAATGGCTCAGTACTCTTAAACTGAAAGTAATGTTATGTTCTATATTGTGTATAGTAGTTGAAAAGGCAGTAGGCCCGGGCTGAACGGGGCAGTCCTGTAACAGAAAGGAGAGGCAGAAGGTCTGGTGCCGTTAGGACAGGCGGTCCTGCAGATTTAAAGTAGGAGAATGAAAAAGTTAAATTGCCTTATAATGTGATTATAAGAAGGTCTTTAGTGGATTCAGAGTGTATGTCCTTAAAGGCAATGTTAAATTATTGTGCAACAATTTTGCACTTAGTAGAATACCCGGTTGGGTAAAAGCAAGTTATTTATAGCATGTTGCTATGACATTTAACCATGTTTGCAACATTCAAGTGTCCTCACCTCCCATAAAGGGAAGCTCTGTTAAAGTATACTTATTGTTATTGCACTCAACAAAACTGTATGTCTTTTTGCTGACTTGTATTGTTGTTTTCTTCTCAGTCCCGGAGTACTGTGTTTAACCAGGGGGGAGTGCAGCGCCCCAGAGTCCTGGTCGTTGCAGTACTGTGGCTCCGCCACTAAGGGGAGCTATGGTGCGTCTGATGGCACTGAAGGAGTTCATCTGATCAGGTATCACAGACACCAATACATTTCACAGTCGGGCCTCCGGGGGGAGCTAAGGGTTCTATTCACTAGGCCACCCCCACCATAGTGGGTAAACTGGGGGTCAGGCAGGAAGTTAGATCAGAAAGCTGACTGGGTTGGAACCAGGCAACACCTTGTGGCAGAGGGTGTTGTGGGGGAAGATACAGTAGAGTCTCTGTCAGGGGTGGGATCCTGACAGAGGCTTGGCAACTTGAACGAACGTAACGGGACCGTGCCTGCTCAGGATAGCGGCGGTGCCCAAGGAAGGACCAGAAGCGAGATAGATTGTGCTGAGTGAGAAACGAGATCAAGCAATAGGAGAATACCAGTAGGGGTCGTGCTGTAAGACCGAAGCAACACCCTACTGAGACGCACTACCGGTGGCCGGAACGCCGAGAGGGTATTTCAACATCCAGCTTCAAGCAATACTCTAAACAGCGGCAGGGCAGTCAGTCTAAGGCGGGCTGTCTAACTTAAATCACCTATGCAGTCTTGGGGGGCAACTTGTGGAGAGGGGCGACTCTAGGGTCCCGGAAGAGCTCCGAGCCTACCCGTCAAACGGGTGCCGTCCCAACCAGAACACCAGGGAGGGCCGGAGGATTAGCAGAACATCATCTAATCGAGTTGTGAGGGAACTTAAGAAACAGACACAACAGTTGTGGGGACTTTCTGTAAGTACAGCAAGGAAAGAACCGCAACACATAGCGCTAGAAGGAAGGCACAGATTTCCACCTGCTAAGAGAATTCTGGAGGTGCCATTGGACCGGCCGGACTTGCGTAGCCTGGTTATCCGGATTCTGGACTGAGGACCCAGAGATCTTCAGTAAAGAGGTAAAGAGACTGCAACCTGGTGTCCTCGTTATTTACTGCACTGCACCACTACAGCTTCACCACCACCATCCGTCATACTTATTTACTGTACGCCCCTCGGCAGGGCCATGGACCGGGCCTAGCCACCGTGACAACCCCAGAGCAGAGACTCTCAGAGGCCCGGTACCGGTTCCCCCTTGGCCCTGCGGCGGTGGGGGCGCTCCACATGTTGGATGCAGATGGCCACATCCGTATCATCGACCTTGGGCTTGCCCTAGATGGCGTCTCCTCCTCCAAAAACATCTCTGGAGTGACGGGCACTTTCCATTACATGGCCCCTGAGGTGCATCGTAGAAAACGGTATGGCGCAGCAGTGGACTGGTGGAGCCTGGAGATTGTGGTGTCCAGGATGGCAGCAGGGCGATATCCATTTTACAACGGCCCCGTCAAGCAAATGGCTTTCAAATCCATCATCAAAGAGAAGCCAAAATTTCCAATTTGGCTTGATGCTGACGTGAAACATCTCATCAGGAAGCTGCTGCGCAAAGACCCTCAGACACGCCTGGGTGTGAGCGGGAACATCAGAGAGCATCCATTCTTTACCACCATCGGCTGGGAGGATCTGGAGGAAAGGAGAGTAGAGCCACCATTTACACCATTCAGGCCAGTTCTGGAGAACCACCATCTGCAGTGGCCGGAGCACACAGTCCTTCACCCCGTGGCCGGATTTACGTACGTGTCACCAAGCTGGACCCGGTAAGTATCTCCTCCTCTGGGGATAACACTCATCAGGTGCTGTTCTCTCATTGTGGTAATCATCATCATCGATCTTACCTTTTTTCACTTTTTCTGACAGTGACTTTATGTTTCTATTTTTCTTAGGTGGATGAAAAGATCTGGACTGTGAAAGAATCCACGACCATCTGGTGAGTGACCGATGTACACACAGGACACCTATTATGTCAGTACATTGCATCTGATGTTATATAGCAGAATGGTTCATTATAAAGACCATTCCCCTAATATAACATAAGATCCGGTAGCTAGATTTCCTGTCTTCCTCTTATGTCTTGCAGGATGAGCCCGTGCCAACTGCCCAGAACTTAATGCCTCCTGACCCGTGCCTCACGTCTCTGCTGCTGTACGTCACCTCGGCTGCCCTTGAACATCATCTCTCTCTATACCATCTTCATGCCGGACCACTGCCATTGCTGCCCCAGACCCTTGACCTCCTGGGCTGGCATATAACATCCCTCCAGCCCGAAGATCTTCTACCCCAGGAGCGGCCTGTGCTAAGTTTCCATCTGGTGAGTTCAGGAACAATAGTCGCACCTTTCAGTCCTGGGGCCGCTGAGCAGCAGCATGTAAGGAGCAGCCATTATCCCTGAACTCACCTTAGCACAGGCCTGGTAAGTATCGCACCCATCACACATCACCCACACTACATGGTCAGTGCAGGTCCCCACACTACATCATCAGTACAGGCACACACATAGCACACAGTACATATCAGCACATAGATGTAGGACACAGATCGGCTTCTGATCCTGGGATTTAACCCCTTAAGCCCCGAGGGTGGTTTGCACGTTAATGACCGGGCCAATTTTTACAATTCTGACCACTGTCCCTTTATGAGGTTATAACTCTGGAACGCTTCAACGGATCTTGGCGATTCTGACATTGTTTTCTCGTGACATATTGTACTTCATGTTAGTGGTAAAATTTCTTCGATATAACTTGCGTTTATTTGTGAAAAAAACGAATATTTGGCGAAAATTTTGAAAATTTCGCAATTTTCCAACTTTGAATTTTTATGCCCTTAAATCACAGACATATGTCACACAAAATACTTAATAAATAACATTTCCCACATGTCTACTTTACATCAGCACAATTTTGGAACCAAAATTTTTTTTTGTGACGGAGTTATAAGGGTTAAAAGTTGACCAGCAATTTCTCATTTTTACAACACCATTTTTTTTTAGGGACCACATCTCATTTGAAGTCATTTTGACGGGTCTATATGATAGAAAATACCCAAGTGTGACACCATTCTAAAAACTGCACCCCTCAAGGTACTCAAAACCACTTTCAAGAAGTTTATTAACCCTTCAGGTGTTTCACAGGAATTTTTGGAATGTTTAAATAAAAATGAACATTTAACTTTTTTTCACACAAAATTTATTTCAGCTCCAATTTGTTTTATTTTACCAAGGGTAACAGGAGAAAATAGACCCCAAAAGTTGTTGTACAATTTGTCCTGAGTACGCTGATACCCCATATGTGGGGGTAAACCACAGTTTGGGCGCATGGCAGAGCTTGGAAGCAAAGGAGCGCCATTTGACTTTTCAATGCAAAATTGACTGGAATTGAGATGGGACGCCATGTTGCATTTGGAGAGCCCCTGATGTGCCTAAACATTGAAACCCCCCACAAGTGACACCATTTTGGAAAGTAGACCCCCTAAGGAACTTATCTAGATGTGTGGTGAGCACTTTGACCCAACAAGTGCTTTACAGAAGTTTATAATGCAGAGCCGTAAAAATAAAAAATCATATTTTTTCACAAAAATTATCTTTTCACCCCCAATTTTTTATTTTCCCAAGGGTGAGAGAAGAAATTGGACCCCAAAAATTGTTGTGCAATTTGTCCTGAGTACGCTGATACCCCATATGTGGGTGTAAACCATTGTTTGGGCGCAGGGCAGAGCTCGGAAGGGAAGGAGCGCCATTTGACTTTTCAATGCAAAATTGACTGGAATTGAGATGGGACGCCATGTTGCATTTAGAGAGCCCTTGATGTGCCTAAACATTGAAACCCCTAACAAGTGACACCATTTTGGAAAGTAGACCCCCTAAGGAACTTATCTAGATGTGTGGTGAGCACTTTGACCCAACAAGTGCTTTACAGAAGTTTATAATGCAGAGCCGTAAAAATAAAAAATCATATTTTTTCACAAAAATGATCTTTTCACCCCCAATTTTTTATTTTCCCAAGGGTAAGAGAAGAAATTGGACCCCAAAAATTGTTGTGCAATTTGTCCTGAGTACACTGATACCCCATATGTGGGTGTAAACCATTGTTTGGGCGCAGGGCAGAGCTCAGAAGGGAAGGAGCGCCATTTGACTTTTCAATGCAAAATTGACTGGAATTGAGATGGGACGCCATGTTGCGTTTGGAGAGCCCCTAATGTGCCTAAACATTGAAACCCCCCACGAGTGACACCATTTTGGAAAGTAGACCCCTTAAGGAACTTATCTAGATGTGTGTTGAGCACTTTGACCCAACAAGTGCTTCACAGAAGTTTATAATGCAGAGCCGTAAAAATAAAAAATCATATTTTTTCACAAAAATGATCTTTTCACCCCCATTTTTTTATTTCCCCAAGGGTAAGAGAAGAAATTAGACCACAAAAGTTGTTGTGCAATTTGTCCTGAGTACGACGATACCCCATATGTGGGTGTAAACCATTGTTTGGGCGCATAGCAGAGCTCAGAAGGGAAGAAGCGCTATTTTACTTTTCAATGCAAAATTGACTGGAATTAAGATGGGATGCCATGTTGTGTTTGGAGAGCCCCTGATGTGCCTAAACATTAAACCCCCCCCACAAGTGACACCATTTTGGAAAGTAGACCCCCTAAGGAACTTATCTAGATGTGTTTTGAGAGCTTTGAACCCCCAAGTGTTTCACTACAGTTTATAACGCAGAGCCGTGAAAATAAAAATTATTTTTTTTTTCCACAAAAATGATTTTTTAGCCCCCAGTTTTGTATTTTCACAAGGGTATCAGGATAAATTGGACCCCAAAAGTTGTTGTCCAATTTGTCTGGAGTACGCTGATACCCCATTTGTGGGGAGGGACCACTGTTTGGGCGCATGACAGAGCTCGGAAGGGAAGGAGCGCCATTTGGAATGCAGACTTAAATGGATTGGTCTGCAGGCATCACGTTGCATTTGCAGAGCCCCTGATGTACCCAAACAGTACAAACCCCCCACAAGTGACCCCATATTGGAAACTAGACCCCCCAAGGAACTTATCTAGATGTGTTGTGAGAACTTTGAACCCCCAAGTGTTTCACTACAGTTTATAACGCAGAGCCGTGAAAATATATATTTTTTTTTTTTCACAAAAATGAAATTTAGCCCCCAGTTTTGTATTTTCACAAGGGTATCAGGATAAATTGGACCCTAAAAGTTGTTGTCCAATTTATCCTGAGTACGCTGATACCCCCTATGTGGGGGGGAACCACTGTTTGGGCGCATGACAGAGCTCGGAAGGGAAGGAGCGCCATTTGGAATTCAGACTTAAATGGATTGGTCTGCAGGCGTCACGTTGCATTTGCAGAGCCCCTGACATGGGCGGACACACCGCATGTTCAGCCTGTGCAGCTGCACAGGGGCCCAGGAGGACAGGGGGCCCGATCAGCTGCTCAAATATCTTACTCTCTCATAGACCCAGCGGCTGCATCTACACTAAGAGGAGAGGAAGGGCCGTACCGAGTATTCTGCTGTCAGAGGGGGGCCTCTTCCTCTCCTCTGAGTTGATGCTGCCGCTGGCTCTTTGATATGATGAAGGAGCCCGGGATCACTGGTCACGCCCCCACAGAATCCTTGGACACGCCCCCAGCTTCTCTTCCTGGTGCGTGCAGGGCAGGCAGGAATAGGCCTGGTAAGTATGGCTGATCTCAGCCAGTCCTGTCTCCTGCCTCCTCCTCACTGCCTCTGACTGCTGCTGGGAACAGCCTCTGAGCAGTCAGTACATCTGACACCTCTGCTGCCTCCTGAGCAGTTCTGACAACTGAACTGCCTGATCAATG
The DNA here is from genome assembly GCF_051348905.1 of Ranitomeya variabilis. NCBI lineage: Eukaryota > Metazoa > Chordata > Amphibia > Anura > Dendrobatidae > Ranitomeya > Ranitomeya variabilis. The sequence goes on from NC_135235.1 coordinate 494,875,159, forward strand.
TTCACATGAGAGATCACATCAATCCCCCTGTAGCTACCTCCACCTCCTATACCGAGGGGGCTTTATTGGAAAACCGCTGCACTGGCCCATTCAGATGCAGGAGCTGCAGTGTGAATGCTGAAGAGTGGCCAGTGCAGCCCAGTAAAGACCCCTCAGTACAGGGTTGGTAAGTGGCTACGGGGGGAGGGGAGGTTGATGTGATGGCCGATGTTCACATGGGTCAGGCACCTGACAGAACTTCTCAGGAGGAAGAAGTCTCAGATCCACTGACAACAGGGAGAACACTCTGCAGCTATCAGAGGTAGTGAAGAGGCAGGAGGACTGGCGAGAGCTGGAGATCTGGCCAGTAAGTGCTGATGGAGGACTGAAGACCCCCAGGATGGAGCTGCTGGAGATGGAAGAATGCACCTGCCAGAGGGACGGCACGTGTAAGTAACAAAATGTGTACAGACTTACTATCACCTATGTGTATTACCATACTTCTGTGCACCTGTTTGTAAAAGTCTATATATAAGTATCTATATATATGTATATATAATTGTCTAAGGGTCACTTCTGTCTGTCTGTCCTTCTGTCACGGTTATTCATTCGCTGATTGGTCTCGCCAGCTGCCTGTCATGGCTGCCGCGACCAATCAGCTACAGGCACAGTCTGGAAGAAAATGGCCGCTCCTTACTCCCCGCAGTGTCCCCGGCGATCCGCTCCATTATCTCCGCTCCCCGCAGTCAGTGTCCCCGGCGCTCCGCTCCATATTCCCCGCCGTGTCCCCGGCGCTCCGGTCCATGCTCCCCGCAGTGTCCCCGGCGCTCCGCTCCATGCTTCCCGCAGTCACTGACCCCGGCGCCCGCTCCATGCTTCCCGCAGTCACTGTCCCCGGCGCCCGCTCCATACTCCCCTCCGGTCAACGCTAACACAGGGTTAATGCCGGCGGTAGCGGACCACGTTATGCCGCGGGTAACTCACTCCGTTACCGCCGCTATTAACCCTGTGTGTCCCCAACCTTTTACTATTGATGCTGCCTATGCGGCATCAATAGTAAAAAAAGTAATGTTAAAACAAAAAAAAACCTGCTATACTCACCCTCCGTTGTCCGCTCGCTCCTGCCGCCATCTTCATTTCCCAGCGATGCTTTGCGAAATTACCCAGAAGACCTAGCGGTCTTGCTAGGAACGGAAGATTTCGCACCCATTGGCACAGCGCCGTTGGATCCCAGGAGGCGGAGAGACGGGAGGCTGAGGAGCAGCGACGTGAATGGTGAGTATGTTAGAACTACAAGGGGCCCTCAGATCCGAAGGTGAGTATGTTTATTTTTTATTTTTTAACCTGTGACATACGTGGCTGGGCAATATACTATGTAGCTGGGCAATATACTACGTGGCTCCGTGCTTTATACTACGTCGCTGTGCAATATACTACGTGGCTCTGTGCTGTATACTACGTGGCTGGGCAATATACTACGTCACTGGGCAATATACTACGTGGCTGGCCAATATACTACGTGGCTGGGCAATATACTACAGGGCTGTGCAATATACTACGTGACTGGGCAATATACTACGTGGCTGGGCAATAGACTACGTGGCTCCGTGCTTTATACTACGTCGCTGTGCAATATACTACGTGGCTCTGTGCTGTGTACTACGTGGCTGGGCAATATACTACGTCACTGGGCAATATACTACGTGGCTGGGCAATATACTACGTGGCTGTGCAATATACTACGTGGCTGGGCAATATACTACGTGGCTGGGCAATATACTACGTGGCTGGGCAATATACTACGTCGCTGGGCAATATACTACGTGGCCTGTGTTATATACTACGTCGCACTACATGCATATTCTAGAATACCCGATGCGTTAGAATCGGGCCATCATCTAGTGTATGTATATGTACCTATGCACAGTGCTCATATGTATCTGTGGGACACAAATATAATCACAGTACACTATATATATATGTATATATATACTGTATATGTATGTGTGTGTATTAGAACCTGAGTGTACAGTAGTTACCGTATTTTTCGGACTATAAGACGCACCGGACCATAAGGCGCACCCCAAATTTGGGGTGAAAATTGCAGAAAAAAAGATTTTTTATAAGATGGGGGTCCGTCTTATTGTCCGAATTTACAGTATCTTACCTGAGGGCTGGCGGTGGCAGAGCAGGGTCACAGGAGGCATGGTGTCGGCAGAGGTGGGGTGATGCGGTATGGCATGCACCTGAGCAGGGTCCCTTCCTGCTTAGGTGGGCGACGCCACGGCCTGGTGTCCATGGTAGGGTTGCAGCAGTGGTTACCGGCAGAGGTGCTGGGATGAGGAGGTGCTGGAATGAGGAGGTGCTGGGATGAGAAAGTGCTGGGATGAGGAGGTGCTGGGATGAGGAGGCGCAGTGAGCGGTATGGCGTCAGAGGGGTCCCTTTCCCCGGTGAGGTGATGCAGCAGCCCGGTAAGCAGCAGAGCCGGGTGAATCCTGTTGTTAGCGGTGGTGGCGGCCATCTTCCCGAGGCCATTTTCCTGAAGCCCCGGGAAGCAGAGCGCTCCATCTGCGCGTGCGGCCTCCGGAAGATGTCCGCCACCACCGCTAACAACAGGATTCACCCGGCTTTGCTGCTTACCGGGCTGCTGCATCACCTCACCGGGGAAAGGGACCCCGCTCACTGCGCCTCCTCATCCCCGCACGTCTGCCGCCACACCTCTGCCACTGCACCTCTGCCACCACGGTAAGCCTGCATTGCGACTATTAGACGCACCCCCCATTTTCCCCCCCTTTTTGGGGGGGAAAAAGTGCGTCTTGTAGTCCGAAAAATACGGTATCTGTGTGTCTATAATTATATATATATACAGTATACTGTATATGCTACATATAATGCACACACATACACACAGTCATGGCCAAAAGTGTTTTCATGTATCGATGTGTACTTTGGTTATCTATGCATGTATGTACAATATATATATATATATATATATATATATATATATATATATATATATATATATTAGTATCTGAGACACAGTAGGTAGTAAGTGTAAAGGTAAATTTCTCTTAAAGGGAACATGTCAGCAGTTTTGGCCGCTGTAAGGGTACCATCTCACAAAACGATTTACCAACGATCACGACCAGCGATACGACCTGGCCGTGATCGTTGGTAAGTCGTTGTGTGATCGCTGGGGAGCTGTCACACAGACAGCTCTCCAGCGACCAACGATGCCGAGGTCCCCGGGTAACCAGGGTAAACATCGGGTTACTAAGCGCAGGGCCGCGCTTAGTAACCCGATGTTTACCCTGGTTACCGTCGTAAATGTAAAAAAAAAAAAACCAGTACATACTCACATTCCGGTGTCCGTCAGGTCCCTTGCCGTCTGCTTCACGCACTGACTGACTCCCGGCCGTAAAGTGAAAGCAGATCACAGCGGTGTTGCCTGGTTGCTAGGGAATCTCCACATGTACTTATGCTGGCTAACAGATGTAAATCATTCAGCTGCGGCAAGAAAAAGTAAATCTCCGAGCACTAAAAAATACTCGGAGGACCCCCAAGCATGCTCGAGAAATCTCAAGTAACGAGTATATTAGCTCATCACTAACAGCGTCCTGTAATGTGGAGCGCCGTCCATTATTACCCAGTATCATCTCTTGCCATCTACAGCACCGTCCCTTACATTGAGTATTCTCATTATTTTTGTTCTTCACAGCGTCTTCTCTTTATTGCATGGTGTCCTCTCCTGTAAAATGTAAAATGACTGCTGAGGGGAGCAGCATCTGACCAGAAGACCAGTCCATCAGCCGCATCCATCACAAAAGAAGCTTTCCCATGCTCCATCAGCCATCATTTCAGTTTATATCTAACAGGAGTGGATGATATGTAATAAAGAACAGGGAGGTATAAATAACAAAAATAATGAGAATCTGATATGTAAGGGACAGTGCTGTACATAACAAGAGGGAACTATATGATACGGGACGGTGTTATACATAAAGAAAGAGCACTGTGTAATAAGGGTTGCAATATATATGAGAGGAGACTGTAAAAAAAATATGTATATCTGTAGCTTGGTCGCGATGAAAGGAGGGGGGCCCAGATACATTTCTTGCACAGGGGCCCTAAGCTGTCTGTGTCCGCCCCTGGCCCCTGATGTACCCAAACAGTACAAACCCCCCACAAGTGACCCCATATTGGAAACTAGACCCCCCAAGGAACTTATCTAGATGTGTTGTGAGAACTTTGAACCCCCAAGTGTTTCACTACAGTTTATAACGCAGAGCCGTGAAAATAAAAATTATTTTTCTTTTTCACAAAAATGATTTTTTAGCCCCCAGTTTTGTATTTTCACAAGGGTATCAGGATAAATTGGACCCTAAAAGTTGTTGTCCAATTTGTCCTGAGTACGCTGATACCCCCTATGTGGGGGGGAACCACTGTTTGGGCGCATGACAGAGCTCGGAAGGGAAGGAGCGCCATTTGGAATGCAGACTTAAATGGATTGGTCTGCAGGCGTCACGTTGCATTTGCAGAGCCCCTGATGTACCCAAATAGTACAAACCCCCCACAAGTGACCCCATATTGGAAACTAGACCTCCCAAGGAACTTATCTAGATGTGTTGTGAGAACTTTGAACCCCCAAGTGTTTCACTACAGTTTACAACGCAGAGCCGTGAAAATAAAACATATTTTTTTTCCCACAAAAATGATTTTTAGCCCCCCAAATTTTTATTTTCCCAAGGATAACAAGAGAACTTGGACCCCAGAAGTTGTTGTTCAATTTGTCCCTAGTACGCTGATACCCCATATGTTGGGGTAAACCCCTTTTTGGACGCACGGGAGAGCTCGGAAGGGAAGGAGCACTGTTTTACTTTTTCAACGCAGAATTGGCTGGAATTGAGATTGGACGCCATGTCGCGTTTGGAGAGCCCCTGATGTGCCTGAACAGTGGAAACTCCCCAATTCTACCTGAAACCCTACCCCTAACCGTTTACTGAACATTTTCTGACAGTCATAAGTGCCACGTATATAAGTGCCACGTATATAAGTGCCACGTATATAAGTGCCACGTATATAAGTGCCACGCATATAAGTGCCACGTATTTAAGTGCCACGTATTTAAGTGCCACGTATTTAAGTGCCACGATATTTCAGTGCCACGTATTTCAGTGCCACGTATTTCAGTGCCACGTATTTCAGGCACTGAAAAATACGTGGCACGTAAATACTTCAGTGCCACGATATTTCAGTGCCACGATATTTCAGTGCCACGTATTTCAGGCACTGAAAAATACATGGCACGTAAATACGTGGCACGTAAATACGTGGCACTTAAATACGTGGCACTTAAATACGTGGCACTTATATACATGGCCACTGAAATATCGTGGCACTTATATACGTATATACGTATATAAACGTATATTTCAGTGCCACGTATTTCAGTGCCACGTATTTCAGGTTAGGGGTAGGGTTAGGGGTAGGGTTAGGGTTTTTTGTTTTTTTCTTGTTTTCTTGTGTTTTTCTATAAAAACGCATGCGTTTTACCGCGTTTACATGCATTTTTTCACACATGCGTTTTTTTTTAAAAACGCATGCAGATAAAAACGCAAGTGTGAAACCAGACTAAAAGACGCTTTTTATAGCAAAAAAGTTTTTGCGTCTCCACATTTTGAGACCTATAATTTTTCCACATTTTGGTCCACAGAGTCATGTGAGGTCTTGTTTTTTGCGGGACGAGTTGACGTTTTTATTGGTAACATTTTCGGACACGTGACCATTTTTTATCACTTTTTATTCCGATTTTTGTGAGGCAGAATAACCAAAAACCAGCTATTCATGAATTTCTTTTGGGAGAGGCGTTTATACCGTTCTGCGCTTGGTAAAATTGATAAAGCAGTTTTATTCGTCGGGTCAGTACGATTACAGCGATACCTCATTTATATCATTTTTTAATGTTTTGACGCTTTTATACGATAAAAACTATTTTATAGAAAAAATAATTATTTTGGCATCGCTTTATTCTGAGGACTATAACTTTTTTATTTTTTTGCTGATGATGCTGTATGGCGGCTCGTTTTTTGCGGGACAAGATGACGTTTTCAGCGGTAACATGGTTATTTATATCCGTCTTTTTGATCGCGTGTTATTCCACTTTTTGTTCGGCGGTATGGTAATAAAGCGTTGTTTTTTGCCTCGTTTTTTTTTTTTTTTCTTACGGTGTTTACTGAAGGGGTTAACTAGTGGGCCAGTTTTATAGGTTGGGTCGTTACGGACGCGGCGATACTAAATATGTGTACTTTTATTGTTTTTGTTTGTTTTTTTTAGATAAAGAAATGTATTTATGGGAATAATATTTTTTTTTTTATCATTATTTATTTAGGAATTATTATTTTTTTTTTTTACACATGTGGAAATTTTTTTTTTTACTTTTTTACTTTGTCCCAGGGGGGGACATCACAGATCGCAGATCTGATAGTGTGCACAGCACTCTATCAGATCTGCGATCATACTTTCATCGGAGCAGGCTGCAGCTTTCATACAGCCCCTCGGCCATTTTGGATCCGGGGCCTGCAGGGAGAAGACGTTCGGTACGAGGTGAGTACATCACCTTGTACCGATCGTCTCAGGGAAGCCCGCAGGGAGCCCCCTCCCTGCGCGATGCTTCCCTGTACCGCCGGTACACCGCGATCATGTTTGATCGCGGTGTGCCGGGGGTTAATGTGCCGGGGGCGGTCCGTGACCGCTCCTGGCACATAGTGCCGGATGTCAGCTGCGATATGCAGCCGACACCCGGCCGCGATCGGCCGCGCTCCCCCCGTGAGCGCGGCCGATCGCGTATGACGTACTATACCGTCACCGGGAATTAAGGCCCACCCCACCTCGACGGTATAGTACGTCATATGGGATTAAGGGGTTAATCTGATCGCCATATTTGGGGTCAGGAAGGAATTTTTCCCCCTAATATGAGGACAATTGGCCCATTCCTCATAGGGGGTTTTCGCCTTCCTCTGGATCTACACGGCCATAAATAGGTTTAGTATAATAGATTAATAAGTAGAATCACACACTAGTAGCACAAAAAAAGTTATAATAAAATAAAATGTTCTTACTTTAAAAGAAAAAATAGTTCCTATAAATAATAATTAGTCCAAGTAAAGAAACATAGATATTATTTTACATGACAGGTATATTACACAGGTTAGGTACATTACACAGGTTAGGTATCAGCCTTTGATCTTGAGATTCATTCTGATCGCCATATTTGGGGTCAGGAAGGAATTTTTCCCCCTGATATGAGGATAATTGGCCGATTCCTCACAGGGGGTTTTCGCCTTCCTCTGGATCAACACGACCGATACATACATTTAGTGTCATAGGTTAATAAGTAAGTGCACACTTTTAGAGCATAAAAAAGATACAAAATAAAATATTATTAGTTGAAAAAATGTTTCCTAACCAAATATAGACATAAATTAGTCCAAACATGCTACCAGATTAGTAGGAAAAAAATAATACAACACATTTTTTTACTTTAATCTCATCGGTTCATTATCAGCCCTTGATCCTGGGATTTATTCTGACCGCCATACTTTATTTGGGGTCAGGAAGGAATTTTCCCCCTGATATGAAGATAATTGGCCGATTCCTCACAGGGGGTTTTCGCCTTCCTCTGGACCAACACGGCCCATAGATAGGTTTAGTAAAATAGAATAAATAAGTAGCTTCTTATGTTTATAATAAAAAATATATAATTTATGTAAAATAATAATATAATATTTTGGATTTACAATAATATAGTCGACACAAATATAAATGTAAATTAGCCGAAAAATAGAAATTACTTTTATATTTTTATATAATAAACATTTATATAATAATAATATAATAATAATTTTAAATAATATATATTTTTTACATTAAACTTACGTATACACATTAGCTATGAGCCCTTGATCCTGGGATTCATTCTGATCGCCATATTTGGGGTCAGGAAGGAATTTTCCCCCCTAATATGGGTAATTGGCCGATTCCTCACAGGGGGTTTTCGCCTTCCTCTGGACCAACACGGCCCATAGATAGATTTAGTCTGATAGATGAATAATTTACACATATACATGATATATAATATATAATAACCTCATCTATAAATAAAATCTTTTTACCCCTATACCTTTGTGTTGTCTTTACTCCATTGCTCGGCCATGTAGTCATTATTATACTGCCCCCTATGTCTGGTGGGTGCATACAGCAGTGTCCCCCACCTTTCAGGCCTCACGGCCCCAACACATCATGGTGTCAGGATTTCCTTCGTATATCTCTGGGGAGAGAACCTGCAGCAGCTTCGGAAGCCTCGATAATAATTCCATCCTCAGTGCAAAATGAAGGAAATCCTGACACCATGATGTGTTGGGGCCGTGAGGACTGGAGTTTGGGGATCAATGTCACACATGAGATAAAGCTGGATGAGCCGCGATATCGTTATATCCAATGGGGATAAATCAGGTAATTGCTCCGATTCCTGGGAGTGTCAGGTCCAGAGCAGGAGACTCTGGGGCCTTTCTACATTTCCGCTAATAAATGAGAACACTGAGCCGCTCCATCCTCTATTACCTCAGAACTTCCTAACAGGACAGAGAAGAATGGGTTTCCTATACCAGACCCCCATATCATAGACAGCCAGTCTGATTAGATCCTCCAGAAAAGATTAATGAAGAAGGAGAATCCCCTGCAGAGAGGCGTCCACAGCAAGAGATGTGATAGTAAGGCCATGTTCACACGTTGCGGTTTTTACCGCGGAACCGCAGCGATTTTGCCGCTGCGGGTCCGCTGCAGTTTCCATTGCGTTTACATTTACATGTAAACCTATGGAAACCGCAAACCGCTGTGCACATGCTGCAGAAAAAAACGCGCAGAAACGCAGCGGTTTACATTCCGCAGCATGTCACTTCTTTCTGCGGAACTGCAGCAGTTCTGCACCCATAGACCTCCATTGTGAGGGTCAAACCCGCAGTAAAACCCGCTGATGAAAAAATATCTGCAGGTTTTATGCGGTTTTGGGTGTAGAAACCGCTGCAGCAGGAAGTGCGGGGAAGCGGGAGGAAGTGCGTAGGTGGAAGTGCGTGGGCGGAGTGTGGCTGTCATCATGGAGGCATATCGTCGCATGGGGATCGATGTCGGTCGTTTGATCGATTTGGTATGTATGTGTGTGTATCTGTGTATGTGTGTTTGTGTATATGTGTGTGAAGTCTGTGTGTACAGGGCCGGCTCCAGGTTTTTGAGAGCCCCGGGCGAAAGAGTCTCAGTGGGCCCCCCCCCCCTTTAACACATACCACGATTCATGATGCCCAGATACAGCAGAGAAATATAGGTATAGTACAATGCCAGATTTCACTTCTTACATGAGTGAAAGCTATTGTAAATTCTGCAGTGTATATATACAGAACAGGAGGAGTGGTACTGTGCGGTGTATATATACAGGAGGAGTGGTACTGTGCAGTGTATATATACAGGAGGAGTGGTACTGTGCAGTGTATATATACAGGACAGGAGGAGTGGTACTGTGCAGTGTATATACAGGAGGAGTGGTACTGTGCAGTGTATATATACAGGACAGGAGGAGTGGTACTGTGCAGTGTATATATACAGGACAGGAGGAGTGGTACTGTGCAGTGTATATATACAGGACAGGAGGAGTGGTACTGTGCAGTGTATATATACAGGACAGGAGGAGTGGTACTGTGCAGTGTATATATACAGGACAGGAGAAGTGGTACTGTGCAGTGTATATATACAGGAGAAGTGGTACTGTGCAGTGTATATATACAGAACAGGAGGAGTGGTACTGTGCAGTGTATATATACAGGACAGGAGGAGTGGTACTGTACAGTGTATATATACAGGGGAGTGATGGTACTGTGCAGTGTATATATACAGGAGGAGTGGTACTGTGCAGTGTATATATACAGGAGGAGCGGTACTGTGCAGTGTAAATATACAGGAGGAGTGGTACTGTGCAGTGTATATATACAGGAGGAGTGGTACTGTACAGTGTATATATACAGGAGGAGTGGTACTGTACAGTATATATACAGGGGAGAGGTACTGTGCAGTATATATACAGGGGAGAGGTACTGTGCAGTGTATATATACAGGGGAGAGGTACTGTGCAGTGTATATATACAGGAGGAGTGGTACTGTGCAGTGTATACGGTATATACAGGACAGGAGGAGCGGTACTGTACAGTGTATATATACAGGAGTGGTACTGTACAGTGTATATATACAGGAGGAGTGGTACTGTACAGTGTATATATACAGGACAGGAGGAGTGGTACTGTGCAGTGTATATATACAGGAGGAGTGGTACTGTGCAGTGTATATATACAGGAGGAGTGGTACTGTGCAGTGTATATATACAGGAGGAGTGGTACTGTGCAGTGTATATATACAGGAGGAGTGGTACTGTGCAGTGTATATATACAGGAGGAGTGGTACTGTACAGTGTATATATACAGGAGGAGTGGTACTGTGCAGTGTATATATACAGGAGGAGTGGTACTGTACAGTGTATATATACAGGAGGAGTGGTACTGTACAGTGTATATATACAGGAGGAGTGGTACTGTGCAGTGTATATACTTCAACAGCCGCCCAGCCCAGGCCCCCAGCACCTGTCCTGTATATATATTATATACACTGTATCTATACAGGCTGTGCTGGGCGGCTGCTGTAGTATCTATATATATATATATATATATATATATATATATATATCAGCTGCAGCCGCCCAGCCCATGGCCGCCCCAGGTCACCCAGTCCCAGACTGTCAGAACATACAGCAATATAGCATTGCACTCACTCAGGTGCTGGTAGGAGTTCCGTCTCCTCCGATAAGTTCAGCAGTGCACACAGCCAGGAAATTCAGAGCAGGAGAACTCTCCGCCCACAATGTCACGCTGGCTGTGTCCAGTTAACCCCTATGTGTGCCTGGCCCTGCACTGACAGTGAGAAGATGCTTGTGCCAGCGCAAATTGAAAGGGTAGAAAGGGTTAAAGCAGCCAGATGGCTCTATGACTGTGTGAGTGGGCCCCCCTGTCTCCTCAGGGCCCCAGCACTTGCCCTGGTAGGCCGGGTGCTGCCGCCGGCCCTGTGTGTGTATGCGTGTGTGTGTGTGTGTGTGTGTCCCCATGCGACGATAGTGCCACCCAATTGTGCTAAGTCGCCGTATGGGATTACTACTTGTCCCTGTGTTTCCGGCGACTTAGCACAATTGTAAGTAACACAAAACACAAACACATACAATACACATACAATAAACGTAACATACATGACAGACATTACATACACCATATAACAGAGTATATACTCACCGTACAGCACATACAGGTAGGCGGAGCCCTCGCCCCTAGGAAAAAATCCCCAAAAAATAAACCAAATCCATACTCCCTGTCCGCAGAATCCAATAACAAGTGTCCCACGCCGATCGCTTGCTCTCCGGCGATACACTACCAGGAGCGAAGCTCCTAGCAGTGTATTGCGTCCTTTACCGGAGTTCAGCGGCTCCGGCGTCTCTATTTACGGCAATACAGCTGCGTGTGAACTTTCCCACGCAGCACTGCCGTAAAGCGAGAGTACCGGGGTCAATGAACGCTGGTAAACTCTCGCGCATGCGCAGTTACACACCGACAGGAGCCATAGCTCCTGTCAGAGTGTTGCTGCAGCCGTGGAGAGCAGACACATCTCCGGATGTGTCTGTTCTCCATGGCAGATCTTCGTGGGACCCTCGTTGGATTTCTGCGGACAGGGCCAGGGAGTATGAATTTGTTTTGTTTTTTTATTTCTTTTTTCAGGTCGAGGGTCTTCAGATGTATTGAGCGTATAATAAAGGGTTTGTCAAAAAGTGGGTGTCTTTATTTCATGAAAATATTTTTTTCTAGTGTTTGTGTTTTTTTTAACCCTTTCATAGGATTAATAATGGATAGGCGTCTTATTGACGCCTCTCCATTATTAACCGGGCTTAATGCCACCTTACAATAGCAAGGTGGCATTAACCCCTCATTACCCCATATCCCACCGCTACACGGGAGTGGGAAGAGAGAGGCTAAGTGCCGGAATTGGCGCATCTTTTTGATGCGCCTTTTCTGGGGCGGCTGCGGGCTTCTATTTGTAGCCGGGGGGGGGGGGGGGCAAATATCCATGGCCCCTTTACTAGGCTATGAATATAAGCCCACAGCTGTCTGCGTAGCCTTTCTGGCCTAAAAATATAGGGGGACCCCAACACTTTTTTGGGGGGCTCTCCCTATATTTGAGAGCCAGAAAGGCTACGCAGACAGCTGTGGGCTTATATTCATGGCCTGGGAACAGCCAGGGGTATTTTAACCCCTTCCCAGGCCACAAATATTGGCCCACAGCTGTCTGCCTAGCCTTTCTGGCCTAAAAATATAGGGGGACCCTACGCAATTTTTTTTCGGGGCCCCCTATATTTTAGTGCCAGAAAGGCTACGCAGACAGCTGTGGGTTAATATTCCTATCCTGGGAACAGCCATGGGTATTTTAACCCCTTCCCGGGCCACAAATATTGGCCCACGGCTGTCTGCCTAGCCTTTCTGGCCTAAAAAAATAAGGGGACCCTACGCAATTTTTTTGGGGGGGCCCCCTATATTTTAGTGCCAGAAAGGCTACGCAGACAGCTGTGGGTTAATATTCCTATCCTGGGAACAGCCATGGGTATTTTAACCCCTTCCCGGGCCACAAATATTGGCCCACGGCTGTCTGCCTAGCCTTTCTGGCCTAAAAATATAGGGGGACCCTATGTCATTTTTTTGGGGGGGTCCCCATATATATTTTTTTATCCTTTTAATAGGATTATGGATTGGCGTCTTATTGACGCCTCTCCATTATTAACCGGGCTTAATGCCACCTTAGAATAGCAAGGTGGCATTAACCCCTCATTACCCCATATCCCACCGCTACACGGGAGTGGGAAGAGAGGGGCTAAGTGCCGGAATCGGTGCATCTTTTAGATGCGCCTTTTCTGGGGCGGCTGCGGGCTTCTATTTGTAGCCAGGGGGGGGGGGCAAATATCCATGGCCCCTTTACTAGGCTATGAATATAAGCCCACGGCTGTCTGCGTAGCCTTTCTGGCCTCAAAATATAGGGAAACCCCAACACTTTTTTTGGTGCTCTTCCTATATTTGAGAGCCAGAAAGTCTACGCAGACATCTGTGGGCTTAATATTCATGGCCTGGGAACAGCCAGGGGTATTTTAACCCCTTCCCAGGCCACAAAGATTGGCCCACAGCTGTCTGCTTTCCCACTCTGTTGCTGATAATTCCACTGAGATTAGGGTTATGGTTTTGAAAGCTAGAGTGTTGAGTGTAGAGTGTCTTGCAGGTTGCAAACAAGCTGTGGCACCGGCAATCCAGAGCTTATCGTGAGCCCACCCAGCAACACATGTAGCCACACGCCCCGCTCAGGATTGACGGCACCAGAGCTTGTTTTTAACCTGCGACACACGGACGTGTTTATTGCAAGTTGAAATTAGCCCTTTGGGATAGTTGCCAATGACTTTGAAGTTACAACACTGTGTTCTCTGTTGTGTTTGTTTTTTTCGGGGTGTAATTTGGTGTTTGGGTTTTTTGTTTGTCCTTGGGTTACTGTAGGGGTTATATTTAAATATATTCCAATTTTAGAAAAACATTTCTTTAACATTATTTTGCTGTTCGATATAGTATCAAATGACACTATTGTATTCATTGTAGGTTCGTGATTATCCTGCCCTTTGGGACCCTGCAGATGAGTCTTATAAAGACAAGTATTTCCGTGAGCTTGCATGGACCAAAATATTCCGTGACCTGTTTCCGGAATGGGACTCCTATCCAGGGGCAACGCAACTGCAAATTGGTAATTATAATTGTATTTAGTAATTAAAAATTGATTGTATTACAAATGTACTTTGATTATATATCTAAAAAAAATTTTTTGTTTCTTTTTATTTTTTTTGTAGAAAAAGATGTGAAGCAAAGGTGGCGCTCCGTCAGGGACAGGCTTAACAAGTACATCAATACCTGCGCTAGAAGTAGCTCGTCACCAAGTAAGAAAACGTTCCCGTTTAACGACGAGCTAACATTCCTTATCACCAGCCGGACATTGCGGAGGTAATTTAGAAACCACAAATATACATGTAGCCTGTTTCCATGTGCACTTGCACAGTTGGCTGTGTATTCAACCCTGTGTCCTGCCACCACGTTAAACACGCTGCATCAAGATGTGATAGTATAGTGAAGACAGGATTTTCATAAATCCCGTCTGCACTATGCTTCTAAAGACAAAGGTGTCATACCTACCCTACGTAACCACACATGCGTTGTGTGTCTTGACACCACTTCCTTTTCTATTTATCTTGCGTTGGCGCTTCCACTCCACAAGATAGTTTATTTATAACATGTGGTGATAACGCATGACTTACATGAAAACAAGCGTTATCACTACATAAGCAAAATAGTGGACATACATGTTGACGTAGCAGCCTATTTGCTGCATGTAAAACTTTGCTCCTTCGTAGCCTACTAAAATTCTGTGTTAATTATTGTTCTGTTTGTTTCTCACAGGACGGAAGGAAACATGTCAACGGCTGATGTGGATGACACCAACACAGAGGATGGAGCAGGCAGTTCCTCTGGAGTGGGAGGGACCATCTCTCCATCCATTACCACAGCTTCTGCTGCATCCACATCTGCTTCTGCTGCATCCACATCTGCTTCAGCAGCTGCTGGAGCATCTGGTTCCGCAGAAGCTGTGGTAATGGAGACGAGAGCTGCCTATCCGGTGGCAGCAGAGAAAAAAAACAAAAAACAAGAAGAGCAATGATGATCAAACAGTTCAAATTGCAACGGACACCCTGGATTTACTAAAAAAATCTTCTTGCGAGGATCATTGTGATTCATTTGCATTGACTGTAGCAAGGAAGCCTTGCTCACTGCCACCGGATAGGCAGTCTCTTTTTATGTCTATGGTCCAGATGTCCCTCACCGCTCTGGAGGACCCTGCTCCAATTGTTCCTTATAACGAGGTTCTAATGGGGGTGTTGGGACTGTTTAGGCCCCGACATAGAACACCGGAACCACCTTCAAGACCACATTATTTGGGCAGCAGTCAAGAAGGCAGTTATGCGGAGAGAGGAACAAATCAACAACTGGGCCAAAGTTCACACACAGACCCTACAAACTACGGGTATTCTCCAGATTATACATATCTGCAGTAGAATCAAAATTTGGCAATGCTCCAGTTGCACGTTGCCTTGACAAGGGGCTGTTTACTTTCTTTCAAATTGAAAAATCTATGATTAAATTTTCCAATATTTCTTTGTTGTTCAAATAAACTTGTTTTTCAAAAATTATTCTCTGGTTTTTAGCCAATGGGGACAAGGCCTCTATGTCTGACGTTGTCCTGGGTATATGGGCACTGGATTATGGAATGGGGGTTGTGTTATTGTTATGTGTTCACTGCAGTATGAGATAGAGAATAGTACATTTGTTAAAACACACCCCTTTTTTTTATCTAAAAAGAAACAAAAGAAAGTAAGCCAAAAAAATTCTTTATTGAAATTACAACCAAATGTATTTTTTTTGGTACAAGACAAAAAAAATAATTAAACACAATTGTGTTGATTGTTGTCGATTCTGATTCATCGGGATCTTGACTTGTTTTCACAACAGTTTTCAGCGATGTAGGCAACTTTTTTTGGAGGGTCAGTGTAGATGCATCTGTAGCGCCCCCACTGCCGCAGGGCCGAGGGGTACCCGGTACCGGGCCTCTGAGTCTCTGCTCTGGGGTTGTCACGGTGGCTAGGCCCGGTCCGTGACCCTGCTGGAGGGGCGCACAGTTTATGAAGTGATGGATGTAGGTAGATGATGGTGGTGGTGATGCTGTAATGGTGCGGTGCAGTAAATAACGAGGACACCAAGTTGCAGTCTCTTTACCTCTTTACTGAAGATCTCTGGGTCCTCAGTCCGGAATCCGGATAACCAGGCTGCGCAAGTCCGGCCGGTCCAATGGCACCTCCAGAGTTCTCTTAACAGGTGGAAATCTGCGCCTACCTCCTAGCGCTATGTGTTGTGGTCCTTCCCTGCTGTGCTTACGGAAAGTCCCCACAACTTGTTGTGTCCGTTTCTTAAGTTCCCTCACAACTCGATTAGATGATGTTCTGCTAATCCTCCGTCCCTCCCTGATGTTACGGTTGGAACGGCACCCGTATGACGGGTAGGCTTGGAGCTCTTCCGGGACCCTAGAGTCGCCCCTCTCCACAAGTTGCCCCCCAAGACTGAATAGGTGATTTAGTTGAGACAGCCCGCCTTAGACTGACTGTCCTGCCGTTGGTTTAGAGTATTGCTTGAAGCTGAATATTGTAATACTCCCTCGGCGTTCCGGCCGCCGGTTGTGCGCCTCAGTAGGATGTTGCCTCGGTCTTACAGCACGACTCCTACTGGTATTCTCCTTGTTGCTTTGATCTCGTTTCTCACTCAGCACAATCTATCTCGCTTCCAGTCCCTTCTTGGGTACCGCCGCTATACTGTGCAGGCACGGCCCCGTTACGTTCGCTCAAGTTGCCAAGCCTCTGTCAGGATCCCACCCCTGACAGAGACCCTACTGAATCTTCTCCCACAACACCCTCTGCCACAAGGTGTTGCCTGGTTCCAACCCAGTCAGCTTTCTCACTAACTTCCTGCCTGACCCCCAGTTTACCCACAATGGTGGGGAGTGGCCTAGTGAATAGAACCCTTAGCTCCCCCTGGTGGCCCGGCGGTGAAATGTATTGGTGTCTGTGATACCTGATCAGATGAACTCTGTTATGACCCCAATGGCAGAGGGTCTCAAAAGTACATAACAAGTCTGCAAACACCAAAAAAGCAGCTCATAGGGCAGTGGTAACTGGGCTGACCATATATCTAATCCTAGCACCACAAATAGCAGCAGCCGGGGAACGTGCCTACGTTGGTTCTAGACGTCTCGCGCCAGCCAGAGAACTAACTAACCCTAGAAGGGAAAAGATAGACCTTTCTTCCCTCCAGAGAAAAGACCCCAAAAGTTGGATACAAGCCCCCAACAAATAATAACGGTGAGGTAAGGAGAAAAGACAAACGTAAGAATGAACTAGATATTTAGCAAAGAGAGGCCCACTGACTAATAGCAGAATATAGTAAGATGACTTATATGGTCAGCAAAAACCCTATCAAAATTTCCACGCTGGATATTCAAGAACCCCCGAACCGTCTAACGGCCCGGGGGGAGAACACCAGCCCCCTAGAGCTTCCAGCAAAATCAGGAATCACATTTAGTACAAGCTGGACAAATAATAAGAGCAAAGCAAATAACCAAAAAACAAGGAAGCAGGACTTAGCTTAATTTTGCAAGATCCAAGACCAGCAGACAGGAGCAAACAGAAAGGAACTGATTACAACGATGCCAGGCACTGGACTGAGAAACCAGGAAGTTTATATAGCAACACCCCTGGACTAACGACCCAGGTGGGTGCCAAACTGAGGAAAGATAATCCCAGAGTCATATCACTAGTGACCACAAGAGGGAGCCAAAAAAGTCTAATTCACAACAGTACCCCCCCTTTAAGGAGGGGTCACCGAACCCTCACCAAGACCACCAGGGCGATCAGAATGAGCAGCGTGAAAGGTACAAACTAAATCGGCCGCATGCACATCAGAGGCAACCACCCAGGAATTATCCTCCTGACCATAGCCCTTCCACTTGACCAGATACTGAAGCCTCCGCCTGGAGAGACGAGAATCCAAGATCTTCTCCACCACGTACTCCAACTCGCCCTCAACCAACACCGGAGCAGGAGGCTCAACAGAAGGAACCACAGGCACAACGTACCGCCGCAACAAAGACCTATGGAACACGTTGTGAATGGCAAACGACACCGGAAGATCCAAGCGAAAGGACACAGGATTAAGGATTTCCAATATCTTGTAAGGACCGATGAAGCGAGGCTTAAATTTAGGAGAGGAGACCTTCATAGGAACAAATCGAGAAGACAACCATACCAAATCCCCAACACGAAGTCGGGGACCCACACCGCGGCGGCGGTTGGCAAAACGCTGAGCCTTCTCCTGTGACAACTTCAAGTTGTCCACCACATGATTCCAGATCCGCTGCAACCTATCCACCACGGAATCTACCCCAGGACAGTCAGAAGGCTCCACATGTCCCGAGGAAAAACGAGGATGGAAACCAGAGTTGCCAAAAAATGGCGAAACCAAAGTAGCGGAACTAGCCCGATTATTAAGGGCAAATTCAGCCAACGGCAAGAAGGTCACCCAATCATCCTGATCTGCAGAAACAAAACACCTCAAATAAGCCTCCAGAGTCTGATTAGTTTGCTCCGTTTGTCCATTAGTCTGAGGATGAAAGGCAGACGAAAACGACAAATCAATGCCCATCTTAGCACAAAAGGATCGCCAGAACCTGGAAACAAACTGGGATCCTCTGTCAGACACAATATTCTCAGGAATGCCGTGTAAACGAACCACATTCTGAAAGAACAAAGGAACCAGATCGGAAGAGGAAGGCAGCTTAGGCAAAGATACCAAATGGACCATCTTGGAAAAGCGATCACATACCACCCAGATGACAGACATGCCCTGAGACACCGGAAGATCTGAAATGAAATCCATGGAAATGTGTGTCCAAGGCCTCTTCGGGACAGGCAAGGGCAAGAGCAACCCACTGGCACGAGAACAGCAAGGCTTAGCTCGAGCACAAGTCCCACAGGACTGCACAAATGACCGCACATCCCGTGACAAGGAAGGCCACCAAAAGGACCTAGCCACCAGATCTCTGGTGCCAAAAATTCCCGGATGCCCTGCCAACACCGAGGAATGACCCTCGGAAATGACTCTGCACCACTTATCAGGAACAAACAGTCTGTCAGGTGGACAAGAGTCAGGTCTACCAGCCTGAAATCTCTGCAACACACGTCGCAAATCCGGAGAAATGGCTGACAGGATAACTCCCTCTTTGAGAATACCAACTGGTGGTTCTGCGACTCCAGGAGAGTCAGGCACAAAGCTCCTTGAAAGAGCATCAGCCTTCACATTCTTTGAACCTGGTAAATACGAGACCACAAAGTCAAAATGGGAGAAAAACAATGACCAGCGGGCCTGTCTAGGATTCAGGCGTTTAGCAGACTCGAGATACATCAGATTTTTGTGATCAGTCAAGACCACCACACGATGCTTAGCACCCTCGAGCCAATGACGCCACTCCTCAAATGCCCACTTCATGGCCAACAACTCCCGATTGCCAACATCATAATTCCGCTCAGCAGGCGAAAACTTCCTAGAGAAAAAAGCACATGGTCTCATTACAGAGCAACCAGGGCCTCTCTGCGACAAAACGGCCCCTGCCCCAATCTCAGAAGCATCCACTTCAACCTGAAAGGGAAGTGAGACATCAGGCTGGCACAAAACAGGCGCCGAAGTAAACCGGCGCTTCAACTCTTGAAAGGCTTCCACGGCTGCAGGAGCCCAGTTAGCAACATCAGAACCTTTCTTGGTCATATCCGTCAAAGGTTTAACAACGCTAGAAAAATTAGCGATAAAACGACGGTAGAAGTTAGCAAAACCCAAGAACTTCTGAAGACTCTTAACTGACGTGGGTTGAGTCCAATCATGAATAGCTCGGACCTTGACTGGGTCCATCTCCACCGCAGAAGGGGAAAAAATAAAACCCAAAAAGGGAACCTTCTGTACTCCAAGAAGACACTTTGAGCCCTTAACAAACAAAGCATTCTCACGCAAAACCTGAAACACCATCCTGACCTGCTCTACATGCGAGTCCCAATGATCAGAAAAAACCAGAATATCATCCAGATAAACAATCATAAATTTATCAAGATACTTCCGGAAAATATCATGCATAAAGGACTGAAACACTGAAGGAGCATTAGAGAGCCCGAAAGGCATCACCAAGTACTCAAAATGACCTTCGGGCGTATTAAATGCAGTTTTCCATTCATCTCCTTGCTTAATGCGCACAAGGTTGTACGCACCACGAAGATCTATCTTGGTGAACCACTTGGCACCTTTAATCCGGGCAAACAAGTCCGACAACAGAGGCAAAGGATACTGAAATTTAACAGTGATTTTATTCAGAAGCCGATAGTCAATACAAGGTCTCAAAGATCCGTCCTTCTTGGCCACAAAAAAAAATCCCGCACCAAGAGGGGAAGAGGATGGACGGATATGCCCCTTCTCCAGAGATTCCTTGATATACGAACGCATTGCGGTATGCTCAGGTACAGACAGATTAAATAATCTTCCCTTAGGAAATTTACTACCTGGAATCAAATCTATAGCGCAGTCACAGTCCCTATGAGGAGGAAGAGCACTGGACCTGGACTCGCTGAATACATCCTGGTAATCAGACAAATACTCAGGAACTTCCGAAGGAGTAGAGGAAGCAATAGACACCGGCGGGGAATCACCATGAATTCCCTGACAGCCCCAACTTGACACAGACATTGCCTTCCAATCCAAGACTGGATTATGGGTCTGTAACCATGGCAGACCCAAAACGACTAAATCATGCATTTTATGCAGAACAAGAAAACAAATCACCTCCCGATGTTCAGGAGTCATGCACATGGTTACCTGTGTCCAAAACTGCGGTTTATTTTCCGCCAATGGCGTAGCATCAATACCTCTAAGAGGGATAGGATTTACCAACGGCTCAAGAACAAAACCACAGCGCTTGGCAAACGACAGATCCATAAGACTCAGGGCAGCACCTGAATCCACAAACGCCATAACAGGGTAGGAGGACAATGAGCAAATTAAAGTCACAGACAAAATAAATTTAGGTTGCAAATTACCAATGGCGACAGGACTAACAACCCTAGTTAGGCGTTTAGAGCATGCTGATATAACATGTGTAGAATCACCACAGTAAAAACACAACCCATTCTGACGTCTATGATTTTTCCGTTCATTTCTAGTCTGAATTCTACCACATTGCATTAAATCAGGTGTTTGTTCAGACAACACCACCAGAGGATTCACGGCTTTGCGCTCCCGCAAACGCCGGTCAATTTGAATAGCCAGCGCCATGGAATCATTCAGACCTGTAGGAATGGAGAAACCCACCATCACATTCTTAATGGCTTCAGAAAGGCCATTTCTGAAATTTGCGGCCAGAGCACACTCATTCCACTGAGTAAGCACGGACCATTTCCGAAATTTTTGGCAATACACTTCAGCTTCATCCTGACCCTGAGAAATAGCCAGCAAGGCTTTTTCTGCCTGAATTTCAAGATTGGGTTCCTCGTAAAGCAATCAGAGCGCCAGAAAAAACGCATCAATATTTGCCAATGCCGGATCTCCTGGCGCTAGCGAGAAAGCCCAATCCTGAGGGTCGCCCCGTAAGAAAGAGATAACAATTTTTACTTGCCGAGCTGAGTCTCCAGATGAACGGGGTCTCAGAGATAGAAACAATTTACAATTATTCCTGAAATTCCTAAACTTAAATCGGTCTCCAGAGAACAGTTCAGGAATAGGTATTTTAGGTTCAGACATTGGACTACTGGTAACAAAATCTTGTATGCCCTGCACACGAGCAGCAAGCTGATCCACACTTGTAATCAAAGTCTGGACATTCATGTCTGCAGCAAGCACAAGCCACTCAGAGGTAAAGGGGAGGAAGAAAGAGAGGAAAGAAAAAAAAAAAAAAAAAAAAACTCAGACTTTCCTTTCTTGTAATCCCACTTCTGCAATGCATTAAACATTCAACCTGGGCCTGGCATACTGTTATGACCCCAATGGCAGAGGGTCTCAAAAGTACATACCAAGTCTGCAAACACCAAAAAACCAGCTCATAGGGCAGTGGTAACTGGGCTGACCATATATCTAATCCTAGCACCACAAATAGCAGCAGCCGGGGAACGTGCCTACGTTGGTTCTAGACGTCTCGCGCCAGCCGGAGAACTAACTAACCCTAGAAGGGAAAAGATAGACCTTTCTTGCCTCCAGAGAAAAGACCCCAAAAGTTGGATACAAGCCCCCAACAAATAATAACGGTGAGGTAAGGAGAAAAGACAAACGTAAGAATGAACTAGATATTTAGCAAAGAGAGGCCCACTGACTAATAGCAGAATATAGTAAGATGACTTATATGGTCAGCAAAAACCCTATCAAAATTTCCACGCTGGATATTCAAGAACCCCCGAACCGTCTAACGGCCCGGGGGGAGAACACCAGCCCCCTAGAGCTTCCAGCAAAATCAGGAATCACATTTAGTACAAGCTGGACAAATAATAAGAGCAAAGCAAATAACCAAAAAACAAGGAAGCAGGACTTAGCTTAATTTTGCAAGATCCAAGACCAGCAGACAGGAGCAAACAGAAAGGAACTGATTACAACTATGCCAGGCACTGGACTGAGAAACCAGGAAGTTTATATAGCAACACCCCTGGACTAACGACCCAGGTGGGTGCCAAACTGAGGAAAGACAATCCCAGAGTCATATCACTAGTGACCACAAGAGGGAGCCAAAAAAGTCTAATTCACAACAGAACTCCTTCAGTGCCATCAGACGTACCATAGCTCCCCTTAGCGGCGGAGCCACAGTACTGCAACGACCAGGACTCTGGGGCGCTGCACTCCCCCCCGGTTAAATCCAGTACTCCGGGACTGGGAAGAAAACAACAATACAGGTTAGCAAAAAGACATACAATTTTGTTGAGTGCAATAACATTAAGTATACTTGAACAGAGCTTCCCTTTATGGGAGGTGAGGACACTTGAACGTTACAAACATGGTTAGATATCATAGCAACATGCTATAAGTAACTTTTCTTACCCAACCGGGTATTCTACTTAGTACAAATGCTCGAACAATAATTTAACATTGCCTTTAAGGACGTACACTCTGAATCCACTAAAGACCTTCTTATAATCACATCATAAGGCAATTTAACTTTTTCATTCTCCTTCTTTAAATCTGCAGGACCGCCTGTCCTAACGGCACCAGACCTTCTTCCTCTCCTTTCTTTACAGGACCGCCCCTTTCAGCCCGGGCCTACTGCCTTTTCAACTACTATACATAGTATAGAACATAACATTTACTTTCGGTTTGAAATCACTGAGCCATCCTTACATGGCTCCTAAGAGGACTCGCTGACTAACCCCGTACGGTGTTGTGAACTGTGTTTCTGGGCTCCCTCTGGTGGTCACTAACGGTATTGTGTTAGGTATGTCTTGTTGCAGGCCTGAGCTCCAGCTGTGTCGTTAAGCAGCGGGTGTTTCCTATTTGAGTCTCCTCTGGACTCAGTCTCTTGCCTGGCATCGTTGTATCCAGACCTATTTGGTCTCCTCCGGATTCCTTTCAGTCTGCCTCATGCAAGAAAAGCTAAGTCTGTTTTGTACAATTTGGATCGTTTGCATTATTCAGTGTTTTTGTCCAGCTTGCTTTACATTTGATTTTTGACTCGCTGGAAGCTCTAGGGGGCTGATATTCTCCCTCCACACCGTCAGTCGGTGTGGGGGTTCTTGAATGTTCAGCGTGGATGTTTTGTAGGGTTTTCTGCTAACCGCATAGTCCACTATCTATTTTCTGCTATCTAGACTATTGGGCCTCACTTTGCTGAATCTAGTTCATCTCTACGTTTGTGTTTTCCTCTTGCCTCACCGTTATTATTTGTTGGGGGCTTTCTATATCTTTGGGGTTCAATTTCTCTGGAGGCAAGCGAGGTCTTATTTTTTCCCTCTAGGGGTAGTCAGTTCTTCGGCTGGCTTGAGACGTCTAGAACCAACGTAGGCACGTTCACCGGCTACTTTTAGTTGTTTGTTTCAGGATCAGGTATGCGGTTAGCCCAGTTTCCACCTCCCTAGAGCAGTATTTATATTTTTGCTATCTTGCCGGAATATCAGAGATCCTCTGCCATTGGGATCATAACAGAATGCCAGGCCGAAAGAAAATGTTTAATGCATCGCAGAAGCGGGATTAAAAAGAAGTTCTGAGTTTTTTTGTTTTTTGTTTTTTTTTTGCTGCAGTTTGCCTAGCTTCTTCCATCCCCTTTTTCTCTGAGTGGCTGAAACTCTGCTGCAGATATGAATGTCCAGACTCTGACTTCTAGTGTGGATCAGCTTGCTGCTAGGGTGCAAAGCATTCAGGATTTTGTTATCCATAGCCCTATGTCTGAACCAAAAATACCTATTCCTGAGCCGTTTTTTGGAGATAGATCTAAATTCCTGAATTTTAGGAATAATTGTAGATTGTTTCTGTCTCTGAAACCTCGTTCCTCTGGTGATTCCGCTCAGCAAGTTAAGATTGTTATTTCCTTCTTGCGCGGCGACCCTCAGGATTGGGCCTTCTCTCTGGCGCCAGGAGATCCTGCATTGGTGAATGTTGATGCGTTTTTTCTGGCACTTGGTTTGCTTTATGAGGAGCCTAATCTTGAAAATCAGGCTGAAAAAATGTTGCTGGTTATCTCTCAGGGTCAGGACGAAGCTGAGGTATATTGCCAAAAATTTCGGAAATGGTCCGTGCTTACTCAATGGAATGAGTGTGCACTGGCCGCAAATTTCAGAAATGGTCTTTCTGAAGCCATTAAAGATGTGATGGTGGGGTTTCCTATCCCTACAGGTCTAAATGATTCAATGGCTCTAGCCATTCAAATTGATCGACGTTTGCGGGAGCGCAAATCTGATAATCCTTTGGCGGTGCTGTCTGAACGGTCACCTGATTCTATGCAATGTGACAGAATTCTGACCAGAGCCGAGCGACAAAATCATAGACGTCAAAATGGGTTGTGTTTCTACTGTGGTGATTCAACACATGTTATCTCAGCATGCTCTAAACGTTTAAAGAAAAAAGTTAATCCTGTCGCCATTGGTACTTTTCAGCCTAAGTTTATTTTGTCTGTGACTTTAATTTGTTCATTATCTTCTTACTCAGTTATGGCTTTTGTGGATTCTGGTGCTGCTTTAAGTCTGATGGATTTTTCGTTTGCCAAGCGCTGCGGTTTTGTCCTGGAGCCTTTGGAAAATCCTATTCCTCTTAGAGGAATTGATTCTACGCCATTGGCAGAGAATAAACCTCAGTATTGGACGCAGGTGACCATGTGCATGACTCCTGTACATCAGGAGGTGATTCGTTTTTTGGTACTGCATAAAATGCATGATGTTGTCGTTTTGGGTCTGCCATGGTTACAGGCCCATAATCCAGTTTTAGATTGGAAAGCTATGACTGTGTCTAGTTGGGGGTGTCAGGGGATTCATGGCGATTCTCCATTGGTGTCTATTGCTTCTTCTACTCCTTCTGAGATCCCTGAGTTTTTGTCAGACTTTCAGGATGTATTTAATGAGGCCAGGTCCAGTGCCCTTCCTCCTCATAGGGACTGTGATTGTGCTATAGATTTGATTCCTGGTAGTAAGTTTCCTAAGGGACGACTCTTTAATTTATCTGTGCCAGAGCATGCCGCGATGCGGAGTTATATAAAGGAGTCTTTGGAGAAGGGACATATTCGCCCATCCTCGTCCCCTCTTGGTGCAGGATTCTTTTTTGTGGGCAAGAAAGACGGGTCTCTGAGACCTTGTATTGATTATCGTCTTCTGAATAAGATCACTGTTAAATTTCAGTATCCTTTGCCATTGTTGTCTGATTTGTTTGCTCGGATTAAGGGATCCAGTTGGTTCACCAAGATAGATCTTCGTGGTGCGTATAACCTTGTGCGCATAAAGCAGGGAGATGAATGGAAAACAGCATTTAATACGCCTGAGGGTCATTTTGAGTACCTGGTGATGCCTTTCGGATTATCTAATGCTCCTTCTGTGTTTCAGTCCTTCATGCATGACATCTTCTGGAAATATCTGGATAAATTTATGATTATTTATCTGGATGATATTTTGTTTTTTTTCTGATGATTGGGAGTCCCTTGTGAACCAGGTCAGGATGGTGTTTCAGGTTTTGCGGGAGAATGCTCTATTTGTGAAGGGCTCAAAATGTATCTTTGGGGTACAGAGGGTTTCTTTTTTGGGTTTTATTTTTTCCCCTTCTACTGTGGAGATGGACCCAGTTAAGGTCCGTGCCATTCATGACTGGACTCAGCCCACGTCTGTTAAGAGCCTGCAGAAGTTCTTGGGCTTTGCTAATTTTTACCGTCGTTTTATCGCTAATTTCTTCAGCGTGGTTAAACCTTTGACGGATATGACCAAGAAGGGTTCTGATGTTGCGAATTGGTCTCCTGTGGCCGTGGAGGCCTTTCGGGAGCTGAAGCGTCGGTTTACTTCAGCGCCAGTCTTGTGCCAGCCGGATGTCTCTCTTCCCTTCCAGGTTGAAGTTGATGCTTCTGAAATTGGTGCAGGGGCTGTTTTGTCACAAAAAAGTTCTGATGGCTCCGTGATGAAGCCATGCGCCTTCTTTTCAAGGAAATTTTCGCCTGCTGAGCGGAACTACGATGTTGGTAATCGGGAGTTGTTGGCCATGAAGTGGGCATTTGAGGAGTGGCGACATTGGCTCGAGGGAGCTAGACATCGTGTGGTGGTCTAGATTTACCTCGAGTCTGCCAAGCGCCTGAATCCTAGACAGGCCCGTTGGTCGTTGTTTTTCTCCCGTTTTGACTTTGTGGTCTCGTACCTGCCTGGTTCGAAGAACGTGAAGGCTGATGCACTTTCTAGGAGTTTTGTGCCTGATTCTCCGGGAGTCTCTGAGCCGGCTGGTATTCTCAGAGAGGGAGTAATTTTGTCTGCCATTTCCCCAGATTTGCGACGAGGGCTGCAAAAATTTCAGACTGATAGGCCTGATCGTTGTCCACCAGAGAGATTGTTTGTCCCTGATGGATGGACCAACAGAGTTATTTCTGAGGTTCATTCTTCGGTGTTGGCGGGACATCCTGGGATTTTTGGTACCAGAGATTTGGTGGCCAGGTCCTTTTGGTGGCCTTCCTTGTCGCGGGATGTGCGTTCTTTTGTGCAGTCCTGTGGGATTTGTGCTCGGGCTAAGCCTTGCTGTTCTCGTGCCAGCGGGTTGCTTTTGCCCTTGCCTATCCCAAAGAGGCCTTGGACGCACATTTCCATGGATTTCATTTCGGATCTTCCGGTGTCTCGGAAGATGTCTGTCATCTGGGTGGTGTGCGATCGTTTTTCTAAAATGGTCCATTTGGTGCCCTTGCCTAAGTTGCCTTCCTCCTCTGATTTGGTTCCTTTGTTCTTTCAGAATGTGGTTCGTTTGCATGGCATCCCTGAGAATATTGTATCTGACAGAGGATCCCAGTTTGTGTCCAGATTCTGGCGATCCTTTTGTGCTAAGATGGGTATTGATTTGTCTTTTTCGTCGGCTTTTCATCCTCAGACTAATGGCCAGACCGAGCGAACTAATCAGACGTTGGAGACTTATTTGAGATGTTTTGTTTCTGCTGATCAGGACGACTGGGTTACCTTTTTGCCACTGGCCGAGCTTGCCCTTAATAATCGGGCTAGTTCTGCCACCTTGGTTTCACCCTTTTCCTGCAACTCTGGTTTTCATCCTCGTTTCTCCTCGGGTCAGGTTGAACCTTCTGACTGTCCTGGGGTTGATTCTGTGGTGGATAGGTTGCAGCGGATTTGGAACCATGTGGTGGACAATTTGAAATTGTCACAAGACAAGGCCCAGCGGTTTGCCAACCGCCGCCGTGGTGTGGGTCCCCGACTTCGTGTTGGGGATTTGGTTTGGTTGTCTTCTCGGCATGTTCCTTTGAAAGTCTCCTCTCCTAAGTTCAAGCCTCGCTTTATCGGTCCTTATAAGATTTTGGAAATCCTTAACCCAGTGTCTTTTCGCTTGGACCTTCCAGCGTCTTTTGCTATTCATAATGTGTTTCATAGGTCCTTGTTGCGGCGGTACGTGGTGCCTATGGTTCCTGCTGTTGAGCCTCCTGCCCCGGTTTTGGTTGAGGGCGAGTTGGAGTACGTGGTGGAGAAGATTCTGGATTCTCGTATCTCTAGACGGAAACTCCAGTATTTAGTTAAGTGGAAAGGCTATGGTCAGGAGGATAATTCCTGGGTTGTCGCCTCTGATGTTCATGCGGCTGATTTGGTTCATGCCTTTCACGCTGCTCATCCTGATCGCCCTGGGGGTCTTGGTGAGGGTTCGGTGACCCCTCCTCAAGGGGGGGGTACTGTTGTGAACTGTGTTTCTGGGCTCCCTCTGGTGGTCACTAACGGTATTGTGTTAGGTATGTCTTGTTGCAGGCCTGAGCTCCAGCTGTGTCATTAAGCAGCGGGTGTTTCCTATTTGAGTCTCCTCTGGACTCAGTCTCTTGCCTGGCATCGTTGTATCCAGACCTATTTGGTCTCATCCGGATTCCTTTCAGTCTGCCTCATGCAAGAAAAGCTAAGTCTGTTTTGTACAATTTGGATCGTTTGCATTATTCAGTGTTTTTGTCCAGCTTGCTTTACATTTGATTTTTGACTCGCTGGAAGCTCTAGGGGGCTGATATTCTCCCTCCACACCGTCAGTCGGTGTGGGGTTTCTTGAATGTTCAGCGTGGATGTTTTGTAGGGTTTTCTGCTAACCGCATAGTCCACTATCTATTTTCTGCTATCTAGACTATTGGGCCTCACTTTGCTGAATCTAGTTCATCTCTACGTTTGTGTTTTCCTCTTGCCTCACCGTTATTATTTGTTGGGGGCTTTCTATATCTTTGGGGTTCAATTTCTCTGGAGGCAAGCGAGGTCTTATTTTTTCCCTCTAGGGGTAGTCAGTTCTTCGGCTGGCTCGAGACGTCTAGAACCAACGTAGGCACGTTCACCGGCTACTTTTAGTTGTTTGTTTCAGGATCAGGTATGCGGTTAGCCCAGTTTCCACCTCCCTAGAGCAGTATTTATATTTTTGCTATCTTGCCGGAATATCAGAGATCCTCTGCCATTGGGATCATAACAGTACGGGTTCACTTTCTGTCCTCATTCTTCTATCAACATTATCAAACATTTCTCACAATTAACTAGTTAGTTACATTTAACGTTTACATATCAGCATTATTACTTTCTTTCAAGACATCATTATCACTTTACTGTTTTAAGACAGTACTACTCATAAGTGCACAGGTAAACATCCCCTTTAAGAGGGGACCAAGTCTTTATGAGGTAGCGCAGCTTCTTCAGCTACCAGTCCGTACACCGTAAGGACTCCGGTGCGGGTTCCAAGAACCGTATCTTCGCAAAGAGTCCTTCTTGTATGTAAAACCAGTAAGAAGCCCCTTTAAGAAGGTGCAAACTATTTACAAGCAGTTTGTATCATGCACTGTTCATGATTCAGCAGTTCTTTTCAACAATGAGGAAACAGGAAACAAAAGCAAAAGCAGAGGAAGGGATCCCGGGAAAACAAAGGGATCCCTTTAAGAGTTAACCCTAGTCGAGTTTAAAGCAGCAAAAAGCAGGGAAACAAACAGTTAACTATGTACAGTTTCAAGTTTCCGAGGTTTAGTGGGACGGCTTCCAGGGCTGCACCTGGCACTTAACCCTTCTTGGCCTGGGAAGAGTGAGGTCCAGGGTTACACCCAGTGCTGGACAAACGCCGTTAATCCGTCTTGCATGTACTGTTAAATCGGGCGCAGCGATGGAAGTCTGCGCAGCTTGAGTAGGGGCATTTGCTGCAGCAGAGGTAGCGGCTGCTGCAAGATCAGTCACTGGAACGGAATCAGCAGCTGTGGCACTAGCAGTCACTGGAGTGGTGTCGGTCGTCAGGGCAGGGTCGTCCTTCATACCTGCTTCAGATGCGGTCCCTCCGGTGCCGATCTGCTCCGTCTCCGCTGGGGTCTGGAACGCTGGTTGCGGGGCCTTGTGCTGCGACGTTGTCATCTCTGCTCGCAGCATCTTGCTTTCCGGCAGGGCCTTGCTTTCCAGCTTCGGAGCGCTGGGACTTCGTTCCTGCTCCGGACCAGATGAGGCTGCTGACAGATGTCTGGTGAGGCTCCCGATGATGGCCTTCTTCCACCCGGCCTCAGTGCTCAGCTGCGTCCGCCGGGGTCGGTCGCTGAGCTCGTCCACTCCGGCCTGCAGGAATTCAGCATCAGCGGTGGAGGCCTGGTTGTGGTGCCCCTCTGGGTGGCTGGGGGAGTCCTCTGCTCTGACCCCATGCTCCGGCTCCGGGCGGCTCGCCATGGCATCCTCCATGTCGCTCACTTCTTCTTCCTGGTCCTTTTCCCGCTCTCTCCTTCGTGGGCGGTTTCGTTTTCTTTGTCTCTGCCCACCATTGAGGATCAGGAGGCGGACCTCGGCTGCTGACGGACACGTCCTCAAGGGGCAGAAATACTTAGACTGGGCGGCCATTGTCTTTCGCGCTCTTCAGCTTGTTTACGCCCACTTCCACGCCCTTCTTCTTCTCCTGCGCTCTCCTTAGCGCTATAATGGCGGCGGTTTTGGCGGGAACTTCTGGCGGCAAGTGGCAACACACAGTCTTTGCAATAAGTCACAGTCCAAGTACAATAAATCACAGTTCCAAGGCACACATGACCTGATTCTTCAGGCTTAAGTAGATCCTGTTCGTGACGCCAAGTTGTAGCGTCCCCACTGCCGCAGGGCCGAGGGGTACCCGGTACCGGGCCTCTGAGTCTCTGCTCTGGGGTTGTCACGGTGGCTAGGCCCGGTCCGTGACCCTGCTGGAGGGGCGCACAGTTTATGAAGTGATGGATGTAGGTAGATGATGGTGGTGGTGATGCTGTAATGGTGTGGTGCAGTAAATAACGAGGACACCAAGTTGCAGTCTCTTTACCTCTTTACTGAAGATCTCTGGATCCTCAGTCCGGAATCCGGATAACCAGGCTGCGCAAGTCCGGCCGGTCCAATGGCACCTCCAGAGTTCTCTAAACAGGTGGAAATCTGCGCCTACCTCCTAGCGCTGTGTTGTGGTCCTTCCCTGCTGTGCTTACGGAAAGTCCCCACAACTGTTGTGTCCATTTCTTAAGTTCCCTCACAACTCGATTAGATGATGTTCTGCTAATCCTCCGTCCCTCCCTGATGTTACGGTTGGAACGGCACCCGTATGACGGGTAGGCTCGGAGCTCTTCCGGGACCCTAGAGTCGCCCCTCTCCACAAGTTGCCCCCCAAGACTGAATAGGTGATTTAGTTGAGACAGCCCGCCTTAGACTGACTGTCCTGCCGTTGGTTTAGAGTATTGCTTGAAGCTGAATATTGTAATACTCCCTCGGCGTTCCGGCCGCCGGTTGTGCGCCTCAGTAGGATGTTGCCTCGGTCTTACAGCACGACTCCTACTGGTATTCTCCTTGTTGCTTTGATCTCGTTTCTCACTCAGCACAATCTATCTCGCTTCCAGTCCCTTCTTGGGTACCGCCGCTATACTGTGCAGGCACGGCCCCGTTACGTTCGCTCAAGTTGCCAAGCCTCTGTCAGGATCCCACCCTTGACAAAGACCCTACTGAATCTTCTCCCACAACACCCTCTGCCACAAGGTGTTGCCTGGTTCCAACCCAGTCAGCTTTCTCACTAACTTCCTGCCTGACCCCCAGTTTACCCACAATGGTGGGGAGTGGCCTAGTGAATAGAACCCTTAGCTCCCCCTGGTGGCCCAGCGGTGAAATGTATTGGTGTCTGTGATACCTGATCAGATGAACTCCTTCAGTGCCATCAGACGTACCATAGCTCCCCTTAGTGGCGGAGCCACAGTACTGCAACGACCAGGACTCTGGGGCGCTGCACATCCTTCTCTGCTGGTCAGGCTGCCAATATTGTCGGTGAACGGCACCTTCTGGACTCATGAAGTAGTCAGTGAAGGATTCTCTCACACGCACACCCGAGTTGGACGGCCTGCCCAGACCCACGTTGACCACTGGATTAAATACTGGCTGCTGGTACTCCACATCTACGTCAGTGTTGTACTCACGAGCATAGTTGTGGAGTACACAGCAAGCCTTAATCACAGCGTCAACGGTGTCTGTGTCCAACTGCATGGCAGTGTGAAAGATCCTCCACTGAGTAGTCATGATCCCAAAGGTGCATTCCACATATCTGCGTGCACGACTCAGCCGATAATTAAAAATCCTCCGCCGGGCATTCAGTCCCCTTCTGGGTATGGGCGCAGCAGGGTTGTCGTTAAGGGAAACGCCTCATCCGATACCATCACAAAGGGTACTGGATGTGTGGAACCCGGCAAAGGTCTTGGGGCTGGGAGCGTTCCGCCATCTTGAAGAATTTGCATCCCAATCTGTGACGTTCGCAACACCCGAGAATCCCCAGTACTACCATAGGCACCAACATCAATGGCAACAAATTTGTAATGGGCATCAGCCACCGCCATCAGGACCACTGAAAAATACTTCTTATAATTAAAGAAGCGTGATCCTTATCGTGGTGGCTGCTGAACCCTTACATGTTTACCATCGACTGCACCTATGCAGTTTGGGAAATTGGCCACAGACTGAAAGCCTGCTGCAACCTGCAGCCAAGTCTCCTCGGTTGGGGAAGGCATCACCATGGGCTGCAACTTCTGCCAGATGACGGTACATGTACACCTCACAATTTTAGAGATGGTAGATTTACCAACTCTAAATTGGAGGCACAGGGATGTATAGCTCTCCCCTGTGGCCAAAAATCTGCAAAGAAACAAAAAAGAATATTAGAAGTGTCACACAAAAATTTAAGTAAACATGTCATTAGTTATGGTCGCTATAATATGCGTCCAGCACCTTTCATGTCTTATATAAAGCATTCTATAATGCTGGCCTTAACACCCGGCACAACACAAAGGGTGTAAACAAACAAAAAAAAGCCTGTGACAACAGATGGGACTTGTGCACACACACATGCGAGATACGGCCGAGTGTTGCATGGTAATCCCCGGCCCTGCTGCCTGCACTCCGTTGTGGAGCGTGCGGCTCCATGTAATGCTATGCGGGTGCACACTCCGCTCCAGAGTGCAGGCCTGGGGATTACCATGCGACACTCGGCCGTATCTCGCATGTGTGTGTGCTCCCCGCCTACCAGAGGGGTGGGTGTGTGTGTGTGTGTCACACCTGACGCAACCGTGGGCTGAATTATAACAACACGGATGGCTTGCAGGGATAAAAGCACTACAGTAAGCGCAGCTACACGGTGGCAAGTGATGCTGTCAAATCCCATTCTTCCCTGATGGCGCTGAAATCATGCAGAGCAGGGGAGAATGATGACAGCATCTTCATCACCTGCCGCCAGAGAACAGAGCTTCATGTAACGCTTGTTCACCACTGCAATGCGTGTCACACAGAGGACATCAATGTGTGTTCTCCATGTGCACGTGCGTGGGACACTATGTGGAACGTGCAAATGTTGACAATCTGGCATGTCAGCGTGTTTTGCCAACGGACACACGGCGGCCCAAAACAAGCTGACATGTGCATAGATGAGTGGGGCAGTGTCTCCAGGAGATAAGAAAAATGTCATCACACATACTGGACACACAGACGTGTGAAAGAGCCCTAACGACATTCAAACAAAATAATTAGTTACCGTATTTTTCCGACCATAAGACGCACTTTTTTCCCTCCAAATTTGGGAGGAAAGTGTGGGTGCGTCTTATGGTAGGGATGTAGCATGTGGGGAGGGGGGCAGCAGCGAGTGGGATCGCACTGTTATCCCACTTCAGGATGTCCCCGCTGCCCGGAATCAGCGCTGGGAAAACCACGTGGTCCCGATGATTAAGTGCAGTGAATATTCATTAGCGGCTCCCCACCCACCGATCAGCTGAGTGGTGAGCGGGGAGCAGCAAATGAATACTGCACTTAAGCAGGGACACGCATGGCTTCCTCAGCCCTGATTGCTGCAGCAGCTAGGGAGATTTGTGTGTCCTGGGGAGGAGGCAGCAGCAGCAGGGGCCAGAGCGGAGAGGAGATCGCTGTATACCTGCCTGCCATGCCTGGATGCCGAGTGCTGTGCACAAACAGGACCTGTGTGATGTCAGGAGTGGGCGGGCTGGAGCATTACATGGCAGCTCAGAGCCCTCCCTCTTCTTGACATCATCACAGGTCCTTCATGCTCCCCACTAGAATCTGCAGCTTCCTCATAACCTGTGCTGTGGAGAGGCAACAAGAGGGAGGGCTCTGTGTGCAGTCATGGGATGCTTTTACCTCACCACAGGCTGGCAGGCTGCCACAATTAAGAGGTTAGTCTTTACAAAACACAATAAAGCACTCTGCCACTCCTGTGGTGAACTATAAGGCTGTGTGCACACGTAGCAGATTTTTTGCATTTTTTTCGCGGTTTTTCGCTATAAAAACGCTATAAAACCGCGAAAAAAACGCTAACATTAAGCATCCTATGTAACAGAATGCATTCCGCATTTTTTGTGCACATGCTGCATTTTTTTCCTGAGCGGAATCGCAATCCAGAAAAAAACGCAGCATGTTCATTAAAATTGCGGAATCGCGGCGATTCTGCACACATAGGAGTGCATTGATCTGCTTACTTCCCGCACGGGGCTGTGCACACCATGCGGGAAGTAAGCAGATCAAGTGCGGTTGGTACCCAGGGTGGAGGAGAGGAAACTCTCCTCCACGGACTGGGCACCATATAAGTGGTAAAAAAAAAAGAATTAAAATAAAAAATAGCGATATACTCACCCTCTGGCGGCCCGACCTTCTTCAGCGGCTTCCGAGGTGTGTGTGAAGGACCTGCGATGACGTCGCGGTCACATGACCCGCGGTCACGTGACCGCTACGTCAATGGAAGGTCCTGAACACACAGCATTAAGAACGGACGCCGCTGAGGTGAGTATAACCTTTTTTTTTAATTTTTTTTATTATTTTTAACATTCTGTCTTTTACTATAGATGCTGCATAGGCTGCATCTATAGCAAAAAGTTGGTCACACCTGTCAAACAGTTTTCCAAGCGATGCTACAGATCGCTTGGAAAACGCTAGCATTCTGCAAGCTAATTATGCTTGCAAAACGCTAGTTTTCTACGGGTATATGCATGCAAATTCTGCATGCGATATACCCGCGGCAGGAGGCGCAGAATTGCCGCGGAAATTTCCGCGGCAATTCTGCTACGTGTGAACTCAGCCTAACTCCCAGCATGTCATAGGATCTGCAGGACATGCTGGGAGTTATAGTTCTCCCATGGGATTTTAAAGCAGCACTCCAGTGCTATTTTGCAGTGCTGGAGTGGTGCTTTCAATATCAGCCCTGTGCCCCCATTCTTATACTCACCCTCCAGTGTCTTCATATAGTACTGTACAGACACCACACTGGTCCCGCAGCTTCCAACATAATAACATACTATTATATGTAATAACACCACATATAATAGTATGTTATTTATGTTATTAAATATTTTACCACATTTTTTTGCTTCAAATATTTTTTTTCCCTATTTTCCACCTCTAAAACCTGGGTGCGCCTTATAGTCTGGTGCGTCTTATAGTCCGAAAAATACGGTACTTACCGCAAGGTGATGAGCAGCCTTTCCTCAGCAGAGATGGCCTTCCTCATCACTGTGTCTTGCAGTGTCAAATGGGGTGCCAGGATGGTGAGCAGTCTGTCGAACGCCAGAATGGATAGACGACATAAAGAAAGAAATTTGTCAGGATATCTGAAAATTGTAAAAAACAAAAAACATAAAAAAAAAAAAAAAGGGTTACTTCACATATAACATTGTTTGAAAAAACAGTGAAATTTGTCTTTCAATTGATTTCAACGTACCTCCTCAAGTCATTGTAAAGGACATAAAAGTGCCCCTTCTGTGTGTGCTGTGCTACAAGAGGGAGCACCCACATTCTTTTCTGTGCACGCCTTCTCTGCCGCCGCTGCCTCTAAAATAAAAAAAAATATATATATATATATTGATTAAAACACAACACTGTGAAAAATATTTGAAACATGCCTGTAAAGCAATGCGGAATATGTTAACCCAATATAAAAAAAAAACAAAAAAAAAAAACAGACATCTGCTTACCTGACGTGTATGACGATTCAGGATTAGCAGCAGCAACCCCAGGATCGCAATCCGGTGTGGCGTGCGGAGCTGGATCTGCGGGCTGCGATCTGGCCTACGATCAGCACTCTGCGGAGCGCTGTCACTGTTCAAAATTCGTCCACTCATTTTGGTGTGTTATTCCCAAAATGGAGGATGGAAGAAGAAAAGGGTTGGACAAGGAAATTACATCATTTCTTTTTTTTTTTTTTCCCCATTGCAGTTCAAGCTTTATTTGTGTCAAACACACAGACAATCTGCAGAGAAAACCGCATTAAAAACCGCATCAAAAACCGCACCAAAAACCGCACCTGTTTTCTGCCAAGAGCTGCGGTTTTTAGTGCAGAAAAATCCGCAGGAAAATCTGCAACGTGTGCACAAAGCCTAACAGCTTTTGTGTCATTTCCTAGTGATCTGTATCTGGAAATAAAGGATGACAATCAAAATGGCCGCCATTATCGCTCCTACAGGGGACATCACTAAGCTTTCGTACACCCTGAACAGTACATGGTGTAATGACACATCCCCTCACATTACCACTGTTACAGAGGTGCCATAAAGCTCTCATAGATCCATGGTCAGCATTAGGGGTAGGCAGACTTGGCATCTGCCTAGTACCCTCACTCCTCCAGGGGCCCCCAGCCAGTGGTATACCGTTAATAACGGCATACCACGCAGCCGCTAATACCAGCACACCATGAGGCCACTATGGGATCCGTGGGTCAGGGGATGCCGATACAGTTGAAAGCAATGATAGAGGAGAGAGCGTCATCTGAAGCTCCCTCTCCCATCATTCCCCTCTATTTCTGACGCAGTGGGTACGCGATGACGTCAATTAATCGCGCACCATGCTATGCCGGGCAGTGGAGCTGCTGAGATGCTCTGCAACAGCGGGGGAACTAGGAGGAGAGGTGAGTATTGTATTTTTTTTCATATATTAGTGAGTACGTGCAGCCATAATACTGCAGGACAGTTGGGCTACATGATACTCTATGGCGTGGCTGCATTATACGCTATGGCAGTGTTCCCCAACTCCGGTCCTCAAGAGCCACCAACAGGTCATGTTTTCAGGTTTTCCTTAGTATTGCACAAGTGATGGAATTATTGCCTGTGCAGGTGATGCAATTATTACCTCTTCAATATTAAGGAAATCCTGAAAACATGACCTGTTGGTGGCTCTTGAGGACCAGAGTTGGGGAACACTGCTCTATGGGGTGCCTACATTATACTCTATGTAGTGACTGCATTATACTCTGAGGGGGCTCCATCATACTCTATCAATGACTATGACTATGGAGTGCATTATCCTTTATGGGGGCTGCATTACACTCTGTTGTACTATGGGGAGTGCATTATACTATATGCACTATATGGAACCTGCATTATACTGTATGGAAGGCTATAGGGAATGCATTATACTATATGAAGAACTATGGGGTGGATTGCACTACATGAAGGACTATGGGGGGTGCATTATACAATATTGAGGACTAAAATTAGTGTACTATACTATTTGGAGGACTGAGGAGTGTATTTGTCACAACTCTGTTGTCGGGTGTCCTGGGACCAGGGGCTCATTCCCTGTCCCTAACACTAGGGGCCCCTAGCTTGCCCTGTTCCCCAGGTTACTTCTGATGAAGATGCTGTGGCCACATACCTTGCCTTAGCTCCACCCTCAGTCTGCACCCTTACCGCACACAGGAAGGAGGTGATTAATAGTGTACCGTAATATACCAACCAGACTAACAAGATAATACGAACAGGGGTAACGAAAAATACCAAACATACAACCCCCCCATAGAATATAATACAGCCCACCTCCCCATAGAATATAATGTAGCCCCATCAAAGAGAATGATGCAATCCTCCCTCATAAAATCTAATACAGCCCCCCATAGAATATAATGTAGCCCCCCATGGAATATAATACAGTCCACCTCCCCATAGAATATAATGTAGCCCCTATAGAATATAATGCAGCCCCCCCATAGTATGTAACACAGCCTTCCCCATAGAATATAATGCACCCCTCATAGTATATAACACAGCCTCCCCCATAGAATATAACATATAGTGTACCCACCTTAGTATACAACACAGCCCACATAGTATACAGCACAGCCCGCATAGTATACAGCACTGCCCGCATAGTATATAGCGCAGCCTCATAGTATACAGCACAGCCTCATAGTATACAGCGCAGCCTCATAGTATACAGCGCAGCCTCATAGTATACAGCACAGCCTCATGGTATACAGCACACAGCCTCATGGTATACAGCACACAGCCTCATGGTATACAGCACTGCCTCATAGTATACAGCGCAGCCTCATGGTATACAGCACACAGCCTCATGGTATACAGCACACAGCCTCATGGTATACAGCACACAGCCTCATAGTATACAGCACACGGCCTTATAGTATACAGCGCAGCCTTATGGTATACAGCACACAGCCTCATGGTATACAGCACACAGCCTCATGGTATACAGTGCAGCCTCATAGTATACAGAACACTGCCTCATAGTATACAGCGCAGCCTCATGGTATACAGCACACAGCCTCATGGTATACAGCACACAGCCTCATGGTATACAGCACACAGCCTCATGGTACACAGCACACAGCCTCATGGTATACAGCACACAGCCTCATGGTATACAGCACACAGCCTCATGTTATACAGCGCAGCCTCATAGTATACAGCACTGCCTCATAGTATACAGCACACAGCCTCATTGTATACAGCGCAGCCTCATGGTATACAGCACACAGCCTCATGGTATACAGCACACAGCCTCATGGTATACAGTGCAGACTCATAGTATACAGCACACTGCCTCATAGTATACAGCGCAGCTCTCCCCCCCAGAATGGCCCCACAGTCCAGTACTCACTGTTATAGAGTAAAAAAAAACAACAAACAACACAGCACACTCCTCACCTCTCCTCGTGCCCTCGCTGCTTCCAGTTCCTGCTCCTGCCGGCACACAGTGAGTGCGCGGCAGTGTCTGTCAGAGGCAGAGCAGGGAATGATGAGAGAGGGAGCGTCAGCTGACGCTCTCTCCTCCATCATTGCTTTGAACTGTATCGGCAGACGCCGGTATAGTTCAATGCGGCGGGGGAGTCGGCGCTGGCGGCAGGCGGGCCCCCTGCCTCACAGGGGCCCCATAGCAGCTGCGTGATGTGCCGCTAGCTGGGGGCCCCTGGGGGAGCGAGGACCTAGGCAGCTGCCTGCCGCTAACGCCGGCCCTGCCTGCAAGGGCCCCCTGGAGCCTCCGGGCCCCTGTGCAGCTGCACAGGTTGAACAGGCGGTATGTCCGCCCATGCTACAGTGGGTACGGAAAGTATTCAGACCCCTTTAAATTTTTCACTCCTTGTTTCATTTGGTAAATTCAAAAAAGTCAATTTTTTCACACTAATGTACACTCTGCACCCCATCTTGACTGAAAAAAACAGAAATATAGAAATTGTTGAAAATTTAATAAAAAAGAAGAACTGAAATATCACATCGTCATAAGTATTCAGACCCTTTGCTCAGACACTCATATTTAAGTCACATGCTGTCCATTTCCTTTTGATCCTTCTTGAGATGGTCCTACTTCTTCAATGGAGTCCCGCTGTGCTTAATTAAACTGATAGGACTGGCTTGGAAACTGCTAGGACTGATTTGAAAAGGCATACACCGGTCTATATAAGACCTCACAGCTCACAGTGCATGTCAGACCAAAGGAGAATCATGAGGTCAAATGAACTGGCCAAGGAGCTGAGAGATAGAATTGTGGCAAGGCACAGATCCGGCCAAGGTTACAACATAATTTCTGCAGTACTCAAGGTTCCTAATAGTGCAGTGGCCTCTATAATCCTTAAATGGAAGACGTTTGGGACTAACAGAAGTCTACCTGGACCTTGCCATCCAGGCAAACTGAGCAATCATTGGAGAAGAGCCTTGGTGAGAGAGATAAAGGAGAACCCCAAGATCACTTTGGCTGAGCTCCAGAGATTCTGTAGGGAGATGGGAGAAAGTTCCACAAAGTCAACTTTCACTGCAGCCCTCCACTAGTCAGGCCTTTTTGTGGCAGAGTGGCCTGACGGAAACCTCTCCTCAGTCAAGACATATGAAAGCCTGCATAGAGTTTGCTAAAAAACACATGAAGGACTCCCAGACTATGAGAAATAAGATTCTCTGGTCTGATGAGACGAAGATAGACTTTTTTGGTGATAATTCTAAGCGGTATGTGTGGCACTACTCATGACCTGCCCAATACAATCCCAGCAGTATCATGCTATGGGGGTGTTTTTCAGCTGCAGGGACAGGGTGACTGGTTGTCATTGAAGGAAACATGAATGCGGCCAAGTACAGAGATATCCTGGATGAAAACCTCTTCCAGAGTGATCTGGACCTCAGACTTGGCCAAAGGTTCACCTTCCAACAAGACAATGACCCTAAGTACACAGCTAAAGTAACAAAGCAGTGACTTCAGAACAACTCTGACCATTCTTGACTGGCCCAGCCAGAGCCCTGACCTATACCCAATTAAGCATCTCTGGAGAGACCTAGAAATGGCTGTCCACCAACGTTCACCATTCAACCTGACGGAACTGGAGAGGATCTGCAAGGAAGAATTGCAGAGGATCCCCAAATCCAGGTGTGAAAAACGTGTTACATCATTCCCAAGAAGACACATGGTTGTACTAGCTCAAAAGGGTGCTTCTACTCAATAGTGAGCAATGGGTCTGAATACTTATGACCATGTAAGATTTCAGTTTTTCTTTTTTAATAAATTTGCAAAAATTACTACATTTCTATTTTTTCAGTAAAGATGGGGTGCAGAGTGTACATTAAGGAGAAAAAAATGAACTTTTTTGAATTTACCAAATGTCTGCAATGAAACAAAAAGTGAAACATTTAAAGGGGTTTGAATCCTTTCCATATCCACTGCATGTTTCTGTATCTATCTATCTGCATATCTGTCCGAAATCTCTGTTCCTCACTCTCTAGATACAGTTGTGTGAAAAAGGTCTGTATTATTAAGGAAAAAAGAAATACAAACCTACAGTGCCCTGTGTGAAAAAGTGATTGTGCAGCGCCCCAGAGTCCTGGTCGTTGCAGTACTGTGGATCCGCCGCTAAGGGGGGCTATGGTACGTACGTCTGATGGCACTGAAGGAGTTCATCTGACCAGGTATCACATACACCAATACATTTCACAGTCGGGCCTCCAGGGGGAGCTAAGGGTGCTATTTATTAGGCCACTCCTCACCGTGTGGGTAAACTGGGGGTCAGGCAGGAAGTTAGTTCAGAAAGCTGACTGGGTTGGAACCAGGCAACACCTTGTGGCAGGGGGTGTTGTGGGGAAGATTCGGTAGGGTCCCTGTCAGGTTTGGGACCCTGACAGAGGCCTGGCAACAAGAAAGAACGTCACGGGACCGTGCCTGCTCAGCATAGCGGCGGTGCCCTAAGAAAGGATCAGAAGCGAGATATATTGTGCTGAGTGAGAAACGAGATCAAAGCAAGAAGGAGAATACCAGTAGGAGTCGTGCTGTAAGACCGAGGCAACATCT
This sequence comes from Ranitomeya variabilis, assembly GCF_051348905.1. Classification (NCBI taxonomy): domain Eukaryota; kingdom Metazoa; phylum Chordata; class Amphibia; order Anura; family Dendrobatidae; genus Ranitomeya; species Ranitomeya variabilis. The sequence continues at coordinate 494,916,660 of NC_135235.1, forward strand.
TACTGAGGCGCACAACCGGCGGCCGGAACGCCGAGGAAGTATTCATATATCTAGCTCCAAGCAATACTTCAAACCAACGGCAGGACAGTCAGTCACAGGCGGGCTGTCTCACCTAAATCACCTATGCAGACTTGGGGGGCAACCTGTGGAGAGGGGCGACTCTAGGGTCCCGGAAGAGCTCCGAGCCTACCCGTCATACGGGTGCATCCCAACCATAACACCGGGAGGGACGGAGGATTAGCAGAACATCATCTAATCGAGTTGTTGTGAGGGAACACGAGAAACAGACACAACAGTTGTGGGGACTATCCCGTAAGCACAGCAGGGGAGGACCACAACACATAGCGCAAGCAGGAAGGCACAGATTTCCACCTGCAAGGAGAACTCTGGAGGTGCCATCGGACCGGCCGGACTTGCACAGCCTGGTGAACCGTATTCCGGACTGAGGACCCAGAGACCTTCAGTAAAGAGGTAAAGAGACTGCAACCTGGTGTCCTCGTTATTTACTGCACCGCACCACCACCACTATCCACTTCTATTACTGTACGCCCCTCAGCAGGGTCACGGACCGGGTCTAGCCACCGTGACAACCCCAGAGCAGAGACTCAGAGGCCTGGTACCGGGTGCCCCTCGGCCCTGCGGCAGTGGGGGCGCTACAATTGCCCCTCTCCCCTCTTAAATCATAAATTAACTGTGGTTTATCAGATTTTTGGGAAGCTGAGTAGTGATGAGAGAATATACTCGTTACTCGAGATTTCCCGAGCACGCTCGGGTGACCGCCGAGTATTTTTTAGTGCTCGAAGATTTAGCGGAATGATTTAGATCTGTTAGCCAGCATAAGTACATGTGGGAGTTGCCTGGTTGCTAGGGAATCCCCACATGTAATCATGCTGGCTAAGAGATGTAAATCATTCAGCTGAGGTGAGGAAAACTAAATCTCCGAGCACTAAAAAATACTCGGCGATCACCCGAGCATGCTCGGGAAATCTCGAGTAACGAGTATTTTCGCTCAGTACTAAAGCTGAGTTCAAAGTCCCTAGCCTCACCCAGGCTTGATTACTGCCACACCTGTTTTCAATCAAGAAATCACTTAAATAGGACATGACTGACAAAATGAAATAGACTGCAATACCTCAAAAGCTAAACATCATGCCGTGATCCAAAGAAATTCTAGAATAAATGGAAAACAAAGTAATTGAGATGTATCAGTCTGGAAAAGGTTATAAAGCCACTTCTAAAGCTTTGGGACTCCAGCAAACCACAGTGAGAGCCATTATCTACAAATGGCAAAAACATGAAGTGGTGAACCCTCCCAGAAGTGGCTGGCTGACAAAAATTACCCCAAGAGCATAGCAATGAATCATCCAAGAGGTCATAAAAGACCTCACAACAACATCCAAAGAATTGCAGATGTCACTTGCCACAGTTAAGGTCAGTGTTCATGACTCCATCATAAGAAATAGACAGGGCAAATATGGCAGGCATGGCAGAGATCCAAGATGAAAACCACTGTTAAGCAATAAGAACATAAAGGCTTGTCTCAGTTTTGCCAGAAAATCTTGATGATCCCAAAGACTTTTGGAAGAATATTCTGCGGACTGACGAGACAAAAGTTGAACTTTTTGGAAGGTGTATATCCCATTACATCTGGCATAGAAGTAGCACAGCATTTCATAAAAGGAACATTATACCAACAGTAAAATATGGTAGTGGCAGTTTGTTGTTCTTGGGCTGTTTTGCTGTTTAAGGACCTGGAAGACTGGCTATGGTAAAAGGAACAATGAATTCTGCTGTCTACTGTGAAGCAGTGACCCCTGTTGCAGCTAGGGGGTGCTGTATGTTCTCCCCAGAATACGCACGGAGGCGTATTGAGGCCATGGGAGTGCATGGCAGTCGCAGGAGTAACTGTGATAGTGAGACAGAGACCGGCGTCATTGTGAATGGCCGGTATGTGTCGCAGAGGAGGTCCTCTGCACTGTAAGCCAGTAATGTTGTTGTTCTGGGACCTATAGTTCCACAAGTGTTTCCGTAGTTGAAAATGGAGGCTTACAGGGTTAGTCGGAGAGCTGGGCGGGTCTGACTAACCACACACACCTCCCACCTATGGGAGTGGCTACTGTGATGTAATGTGACTGAGGTCTGGTCACATGGTTGGTGTGTCAGGTCCTGGATGGCCTGTGTGTTGGAATGTCCTGGGAGTAGGACTGGATTCCTGAAGAGCACAGGGAGAGGCCATGGTCCTGCAGAGCCTATGATGGCTACTGTTTTGGGGAAGCTACCGTCCTTCTGTGGGTCTGGAACTGTCGGGTGGCCTGGTGAGCAAGGCATTGTCCAGGACGGTGATCCAATTTAGGCAGTTTCCCTGGGAGAGAGGACTGACGAGGTGTCAGCGTGTGGAGCAGGAGCTCCTGTAAGGTAATTCCAGATAAAGGGGGTTATGGGCAGACGAGTATCTGCCAGTGGAACAGACTGTTAGGGTCTATGATGTTCCATGGATGTTTATGAATAGTGCGGTCACCCACGGTAACTGGACGAAGTGAGGTCCGACGTGTTTAGAAACGGCAACTTAATGTCGTGCTATGTAAGTAGAGACATTGATACGGCGCATGGATACCCCTGGCAACTAGTCAGAGGAGGACTGGAGGGTGTAGTGTCTCAAAAGGGATTGAAGCCATGTACTATGAACTATATGTGTGTGATGTGTAACAAGGCAGTTTATGATGCCTAAATAAACCGCATGGACTGTTTAATGGATAAAATTGTGCCTGTGTGACTGAATCCTGTTGCTAAGCGAGTGTCCCCAACACATGCAGTAAGCGCTATCTTACACTACCAAAAAATCATGAAGTAAAATGTCCGGCCAAGCTGAAGCGCACTTGGGTTATGCAGCAGGAAAATGATCCAAAACAGGTGTCCCAACCAGTTATTAGGTTTAGGGACAATTGCTTTTTCACACAGTGTTTGGGTTTCTTTTTCCCTTAATAATAAAGACCTTCATTTAAAAACTGAATTTTTGTTTGTGTTATCTTTGTATAATTTTTATATTTGTTTGGTGATCTGAAACATTTAAGTGCGACACACATGCAAAAGAGTAGGAAATCAGGAAGGGGCAAACACTTTTTCACACAACTGTTTATCTTGAAGACAAATTGGAGCTGAAGTAAATTTTTTGTGAAAAAAAAAATTTAATGTTAATTTTTTTAGACATTCAAAAAATTCCTGTGAAGCACCAGAAGGGTTAATAAACTTCTTGAATGTGGTTTTGAGCATCTTGAGGGGTGCAGTTTTTAGAATGGTGTCACACTTGGTTATTTTCTATCATATAGACCCCTCAAAATGACTTCAAATGTGATGTGGTCCCTAAAAAAAAATGGTGTTGTAAAAATGAGAAATTGCTGGTCAACTAAACGCAGGTAATATCAAAGAAATTTTACCACTATCATGAAGTACAATATGTCACGAGAAAACATTGTCAGAATCACCGGGATCCGTTGAAGCGTTCCAGAGTTATAACCTCATAAAGGGACAGTGGTCAGAATTGTAAAAATTGGCCCGGTCATTAACGTGCAAACCACCCTCGGGGCTTAAGGGGTTAACTAAGGCGGTGATAAAGGGGGGTTTGATTTACTATTTATAGTGGGTTTTTATAGTGGGTTTTTATGTTTGGCAGCTGTCACACACTAAAAGACGCTTTTTATTGCAAAAAATAGTTTTTGCGTCACCACATTTTGAGAGCTATAATTTTTCCATATTTTGGTCCACAGAGTCATGTGAGGTCTTGTTTTTTGCGGGACGAGTTGACGTTTTTATTGGTACCATTTTTGGGCACATGACATTTTTTGATCGCTTTTTATTCTGATTTTTGTTAGGCAGAATGAACAAAAAACAGCAATTCATGAATTTCTTTTTTTTTTTTGGGGGGGGGGGGCGTTTATACCGTTCCGCGTTTGGTAAAATGGATAAAGCAGTTCTATTTTTCGGGTCAGTATGATTACAGCGATACCTGTTTTTATGTTTTGGCGCTTTTATACGATAAAAACTATTTTATATAAAAAATAATTATTTTTGCATCGCTTTATTATGAGGACTATAACTTTTTTTATTTTTTTGCTGATGACGCTGTACGGCAGCTCATTTTTTTCGGGACATGATGACATTTTCAGCGGTACCATCTATCTATATAATCGTGTAAGGGTCACATTCGTCTGTCTGTTTGTCTGTCTGTCACGGAAATCCCACGTCGCTGCCGGCCGCGACCAATCAGCGACGGGCACAGTCCGGCCGCGAATTCGCCCCTTCCTACTCTCCGTCAGTGCCCCCACCATACTCCCCTCCAGTCAGCTCTCATACAGGGTTAATGGCTGCGTTACACCATGTTATGCCGTGGTGTAACGCAGTCCGTTAACGCTGCTATTAACCCTGTGTGACCAACTTTTTACTATTGATGCTGCCTATGCAGCATCAATAGTAAAAAGATCTAATGTTAAAAATAATAAAAAAATAAAAAATCATTATATACTCACCTTCCGGCGCCTTTCCCGCTCCTCGCGACACTCCGGGCCATGCATTGCGGTCTCGAGATGATGACGTAGCGGTCTCGCGAGACCGCTACGTCATCATCTCGCGAGACTGCAATGCATTCTTGGGAACGGAGTGTCGCGAGGAGCATCGCTAAACGCCTCGCCTGGATCCAGGGCCGCCAGAAGGTGAGTATATAACTATTTTTTATTTTAATTCTTTTTATTTATCAGGGATATGGTGCCCACATTGCTATATACTACGTGGGCTGTGTTATATACTACATGGGCTGTGTTATATACTACGTGGGCTGTGGTATATACTACGTGGCTGTGCAATATATTACATGGCTGGGCAATATACTACGTGGCTGTGTTACATACTGCGTGAGCTGTGCTATATACTACGTGGGCTGTGCTGTATACTACGTGGCTGTGCAATGTATTACGTGGCTGGGCAATATACTACGTGGCTGTGTTATATACTGCATGAGCTGTGCTATATACTACGTGGGCTGTGCTATATACCACGTGGCTGTGTTATATACTACATGGGTTGTGCTATATACTACGTAGCTGTGCAATATGCGTGGCTGGGCAATATACTACGTGGCTGTGCTATACTACATGGCTGTGTTATATACTACATTGGCTGTGTTATTTACTACGTGGCCTGCGTTATATACTATGTGGCCTGTGTTATATACTACGTGGCCTGTGTTATGTACTACGTGGCTGTGTTATATACTACGTGGCTGTGCTGTATACTACGTGGCTGTGCTATATACTATGTGGGCTGTGTTATATGCTACGTGGTTGTGTTATATGCTACGTGCTTGTGCTATATGCTACATGGGCTGTGATATATGCTACATAGGCTGTGTTATATGTTATGATCCCAATGGCAGGGGACCTCAAAGATTACAGCAAAGTCTGCAAAACATAAATACCAGCTCATAGGGAAGTGGTAACTAGGCTGACCATATACCTGATCCTACCGCAAACACTAACAGCAGCCGGGGAACGTGCCTACATTGATCCTAGACGTCTCGCGCCAGCCGGAGAACTAACTACCCCTATCAGGGAAAATAAGACCTCTCTTGCCTCCAGAGAAAAGATCCCAAAGTAATACAAGCCCCCAACAAATAATAACGGTGAGGTAAGAAGAAAAGACAAACGTAAGAATGAACTAGATTTAGCAAAGAGAGGCCCACTGACTAATAGCAGAATATAGTAAGAAGACTAATATGGTCAGCAAAAAACCCTGCAAAATATCCACGCTGAATATCCAAGAACCCCCAAACCGACTGACGGTGTGGGGGGAGAATATCAGCCCCCCTAGAGCTTCCAGCGATAACAGGAATCACATTTTGTACAAGCTGGACAAAAAATAAGAACAATACAAATGATCAAGAGTACGAAAGCAGGACTTAGCTTATCTTGCAAAGAACCAGGACCTGAAGACAGGAGCAAACAGAAGTGAACTGATTACAACGATGCCAGGCACTGGACTTAGAATCCAGGAAGTTTAAATAGCAACACCCCAGGCCTAACGAAGCAGGTGAGCACCAACCTGGTAAAAGACAATCCAAGTGCCAAATCACTAGTGACCACAAGAGGGAGCCAAAAAGTATAGTTCACAACAGTATCCCCCCTTTAAGGAGGGGTCACCGAACCCTCACCAAGACCACCAGGGCGACCAGGATGTTGTGGATTCTGTTTGTGGGCTCCCTCTGGTGGTTACTGCTGGTACTGGGTGACTTTGGTGGGTTGCGGCCTTTGGTTTCCACCTGTCCATCAGAGGCTGGGTGTTTCCTATTTTACCTGGCCTTTCTGTCATTCCCTTGCCGGCTATCAATGTATTCAGATGTGCTCTGTTTGGTTCCTGCCTACCTGCTCCCAGATATTTCAGGATAAGCTAAGTGCTGATTTTCAGTTGTTTGGTTTTTTTGTCCAGCTTGCTTATTATGTCTCTATGCTAGCTGGTAGCTCTAGTGGACTGAGGTTCTCCCCATGTGCCATGAGTTGGCACATGGGTTCTTGTAATCTCAGGATGGTTTTTTTGATTAGGGTTTTTTGCTGACCGCTCAGTCCCCTTTTGTATCGTTCTGCTTTCTAGTTTACAGCGGGCCTCTATTTGCTAAAACTATATATATCATCTCTATGTGTGTGCCTTCCTCTCATTTCACCGTCAATACATGTGGGGGGCAACTATATCTTTTTGGGGTTCATTCCTCTGGAGGCAAGTGAGGTCTTTATTTTCTCTGCAGTACTAGTTAGCTCTTAGGCTGGTGCGTGGCGTCTAGAACCAACGTAGGCACGCTCCCTGGCTATCTCTAGTTGCGTTTGTCAGGCGTAGGGCAGCGGTCAGCCCAGGTTCCATCACCCTAGAGCTCGTCCGTTATTTACTTGTACTTTGCTTGTCCTGTGCTATCCCTAGCCATTGGGATTCATGACAGTATAGCCGGCCCACAAAGTGTTAATTGTTTGGGCTGAAGCAGGAGAAAAAGAAGTGTTTAAGGGAAATGTTTTATTTTTTTTTTTCCCTTCAGAGTTTTGCTGCCTAGCCCTTAATTGCTGTCTAGCTGCTTCTTACCTCCTCTTAACCCTTGAATGGCTCTGATCTTAGCTGTTTAACATGGATGTCCAGAGTTTGGCTTCCAGCCTGAGTAATCTCGCGGCAAAAGTTCAAAACATACAGGATTTTGTTGTTCACACTCCCATGTCTGAACCTAGAATTCCTATTCCAGAGTTCTTTTCTGGAGATAGATCTACCTTCCTGAATTTCAGGAACAATTGTAAATTGTTTCTTTCTTTAAAATCTCGCTCCTCTGGAGACCCTGCTCAACAGGTCAAGATTGTAATATCTTTCCTGCGGGGCGACCCTCAGAATTGGGCATTTGCATTGGCACCAGGGGATCCTGCATTGCTCAGTGTGAATGCGTTTTTTCTGGCATTGGGATTGCTCTATGAGGAACCTAACCTGGAGATTCAGGCTGAAAAGGTTTTATTAGCCCTCTCTCAGGGGCATGATGAAGCGGAAATATATTGTCAAAAATTTCGGAGATGGTCGGTGCTTACTCAGTGGAATGAGTGCGCCCTGGCTGCAAACTTCAGAAATGGTCTTTCTGAGGCCATTAAGGATATTATGGTGGGGTTCCCTGCGCCTACAGGTCTGAATGAGTCTATGGCTATGGCCATTCAGATTGATCGGCGTTTACGGGAGCGCAAACCCGTGCACCAGTTGGCGGTGTCTTCTGAACAGGCACCTGAGACTATGCAATGTGATAGAATTCAGTCCAGAAGTGAACGGCAAAATTATAGGCGGAAAAATGGATTGTGTTTTTATTGTGGTGATTCAGCTCATGTTATATCAGCATGCTCTAAACGCACAAAAAGGGTTGATAAATCTTTTGCCATTGGTACTCTGCAGCCTAAGTTCATTTTGTCTGTGACTCTGATTTTTTCACTGTCTTCCATTTCCGTCGATGCCTATGTGGATTCGGGCGCTGCCCTGAGTCTTATGGATTGGTCGTTTGCTAAACGCTGCGGTTTTAGTCTGGAACCTCTGGAAGTTCCTATTCCTCTGAAGGGAATTGACTCTACACCATTGGCTATGAATAAGCCGCAGTATTGGACACAAGTGACCATGCGCATGACTCCCGTTCATCAGGAGGTGATTCGCTTCCTTGTACTGTATAATTTACATGATGTACTAGTGCTTGGTCTGCCATGGTTACAAACTCATAATCCTGTCCTGGACTGGAAAACAATGTCTGTGTTAAGCTGGGGATGTCAGGGGGTTCATGATGATGCACCTCCGATTTCAATCGCTTCATCTACTCCTTCTGAGATCCCTGCGTTTTTGTCTGACTATAGGGATGTTTTTGAGGAGCCTAAGCTCAATTCGCTCCCTCCTCATAGAGATTGTGACTGTGCTATAGAATTGATTCCTGGCAGTAAGTTCCCTAAGGGTCGTTTATTTAATCTGTCACTGCCAGAGCATACTGCTATGCGGGATTATATTAAGGAGTCCTTGGAAAAGGGACATATTCGTCCATCTTCGTCCCCTCTGGGAGCAGGTTTTTTTTTCGTGGCAAAAAAAGATGGTTCCCTGAGGCCTTGTATAGATTATCGCCTTCTGAATAAGATTACAGTCAAATATCAGTATCCATTGCCATTATTGACTGATTTGTTTGCTCGCATTAAGGGGGCTAGGTGGTTCACTAAGATAGATCTTCGCGGTGCGTATAATCTGGTGCGGATAAAACAGGGTGATGAGTGGAAAACCGCATTTAATACGCCTGAGGGCCATTTTGAGTATCTGGTAATGCCTTTTGGACTCTCCAATGCTCCGTCAGTCTTTCAGTCCTTTATGCACAATATTTTCCGTGAATATCTGGATAAGTTTATGATTGTGTATTTGGATGATATTTTGGTGTTTTCTGATGACTGGGAGTCTCATGTTCTACAGGTCAGGAAGGTGTTTCAGGTTCTGCGGGCCAATTCTCTGTTTGTGAAGGGCTCAAAGTGTCTCTTCGGAGTCCAGAAGATTTCTTTTTTGGGGTACATTTTTTCTCCTTCTACTATTGAGATGGATCCCGTCAAGGTTCAGGCGATTTGTGACTGGACACAACCTACATCTGTTAAGAGCCTTCAGAAGTTCTTGGGATTTGCTAATTTTTATCGTCGGTTCATTGCTAATTTTTCCAGTATTGTTAAACCTTTGACTGATTTGACTAAAAAGGGTGCTGATGTTGCTGATTGGTCTCCTGCTGCCGTGGAGGCCTTTCAGGAACTTAAGCGCCGGTTTTCTTCTGCTCCTGTGTTATGTCAACCAGATGTTTCACTTCCTTTTCAGGTTGAGGTTGATGCTTCCGAGATTGGAGCGTGGGCGGTTTTGTCACAGAGAAGTTCTAATGGCTCGGTGATGAAGCCATGTGCATTCTTCTCTAGAAAATTCTCGCCCGCCGAGCGCAATTATGATGTGGGTAATCGGGAGCTTTTGGCCATGAAGTGGGCATTTGAGGAGTGGCGTCATTGGCTTGAGGGTGCTAAACATCGTGTGGTGGTCTTGACTGATCACAAGAATCTCATTTACCTTGAGTCTGCCAGGCGTTTGAATCCTAGACAGGCTCGTTGGTCGTTGTTTTTTTCTCGTTTCAATTTCGTGGTTTCATACCTGCCAGGTTCAAAGAATGTGAAGGCAGATGCTCTTTCCAGGAGTTTTGTGCCTGACTCTCCTGGAGACTCTGGGCCTACTGGTATCCTTAGGGATGGGGTAATATTGTCCGCCGTATCCCCAGACTTGCAACGTGCATTGCAGGAGTTTCAGGTGGATAAACCGGATCGTTGTCCGCCAGATAGACTGTTTGTTCCGGATGATTGGACCAGTAGAGTCATCTCCGAGGTCCATTCTTCTGTGTTGGCTGGTCATCCTGGAATATTTGGTACTAGAGACTTGGTGGCCAGGTCTTTTTGGTGGCCTTCCTTGTCTAGGGATGTGCGTACCTTTGTGCAGTCTTGTGAAGTGTGTGCTCGAGCTAAGCCTTGCTGTTTTCGGGCCAGTGGGTTGTTGTTATCCTTGCCCATCCCGAAGAGGCCTTGGACGCACATTTCCATGGATTTTATTTCTGATCTCCCGGTTTCACAGAAAATGTCCGTTATCTGGGTTGTGTGTGACCGCTTTTCTAAGATGGTTCATTTGGTGCCCTTGCCTAAGTTGCCTTCCTCCTCTGAGTTGGTCCCTTTATTTCTTCAGAACGTAGTTCGTTTGCATGGGATTCCGGAGAATATCATTTCTGACAGGGGATCCCAGTTTGTGTCTAGATTTTGGCGGACGTTTTGTGCCAAGATGGGCATCGATTTGTCTTTCTCGTCTGCATTCCATCCTCAGACGAATGGCCAGACGGAGCGAACTAATCAGACCTTGGAAACTTATTTGAGGTGTTTTGTTTCTGCTGATCAAGATGACTGGGTTGCTTTTTTGCCACTGGCCGAATTTGCTCTTAATAATCGGGCTAGTTCTGCCACGTTGGTCTCTCCTTTTTTTTTGTAATTCGGGGTTTCATCCTCGTTTTTCCTCTGGTCAGGTGGAGCCTTCGGATTGTCCTGGAGTGGACGTGGTGGTGGACAGGCTACATCAGATTTGGAATCAGGTGGTGGACAATTTGAAGTTATCTCAGGAGAAGACTCAGCAGTTTGCTAATCGCCGTCGCCGCGTGGGTCCCCGACTTCTTGTTGGGGATTTGGTGTGGTTGTCTTCTCGTTTTGTCCCTATGAAGGTCTCTTCTCCTAAGTTCAAGCCTCGGTTCATCGGTCCTTATAGGATCTCGGAGATTCTTAACCCTGTATCTTTTCGTTTGGATCTCCCAGCATCGTTTGCTATTCATAATGTGTTCCATCGGTCGTTGTTGCGGAGGTATGAGGTGCCCGTTGTTCCTTCGGTTGAGCCTCCTGCTCCGGTGCTGGTGGAGGGAGAATTGGAGTATGTTGTTGAGAAGATCTTGGATTCTCGTGTTTCCAGACGCAAACTCCAGTATTTGGTTAAGTGGAAGGGTTATGGTCAGGAGGATAATTCCTGGGTGGTCGCCTCCGATGTTCATGCGACTGATTTGGTCCGCGCCTTCCATAGAGCTCACCCTGATCGCCCTGGGGGTTCTCGTGAGGGTTCGGTGACCCCTCCTCAAGGGGGGGGTACTGTTGTGGATTCTGTTTGTGGGCTCCCTCTGGTGGTTACTGCTGGTACTGGGTGACTTTGGTGGGTTGCGGCCTTTGGTTTCCACCTGTCCATCAGAGGCTGGGTGTTTCCTATTTTACCTGGCCTTTCTGTCATTCCCTTGCCGGCTATCAATGTATTCAGATGTGCTCTGTTTGGTTCCTGCCTACCTGCTCCCAGATCTTTCAGGATAAGCTAAGTGCTGATTTTCAGTTGTTTGGTTTTTTTGTCCAGCTTGCTTATTATGTCTCTATGCTAGCTGGTAGCTCTAGTGGACTGAGGTTCTCCCCATGTGCCATGAGTTGGCACATGGGTTCTTGTAATCTCAGGATGGTTTTTTTGATTAGGGTTTTTTGCTGACCGCTCAGTCCCCTTTTGTATCGTTCTGCTTTCTAGTTTACAGCGGGCCTCTATTTGCTAAAACTATATATATCATCTCTATGTGTGTGCCTTCCTCTCATTTCACCGTCAATACATGTGGGGGGCAACTATATCTTTTTGGGGTTCATTCCTCTGGAGGCAAGTGAGGTCTTTATTTTCTCTGCAGTACTAGTTAGCTCTTAGGCTGGTGCGTGGCGTCTAGAACCAACGTAGGCACGCTCCCTGGCTATCTCTAGTTGCGTTTGTCAGGCGTAGGGCAGCGGTCAGCCCAGGTTCCATCACCCTAGAGCTCGTCCGTTATTTACTTGTACTTTGCTTGTCCTGTGCTATCCCTAGCCATTGGGATTCATGACACAGGATGAGCAGCGTGGAAGGCACGAACCAAATCGGCCGCATGAACATCAGAGGCGGCCACCCAGGAATTATCCTCCTGACCATAGCCCTTCCATTTGACCAAATACTGGAGCCTCCGTCTAGAGAGACGAGAATCCAAGATCTTCTCCACCATGTACTCCAACTCGCCCTCAACCAACACCGGAGCAGGAGGCTCAACAGCAGGAACCACAGGCACAACGTACCGCCGTAACAAAGACCTATGGAACACGTTGTGAATGGCAAACGACACCGGAAGATCCAAACGAAAAGAAACCGGGTTAAGAACTTCCAAAATTTTATAAGGACCAATAAAGCGAGGCTTAAACTTAGGAGAGGAAAACTTCAGAGGGACATACCGAGAAGACAACCAAACCAAATCCCCAACACGAAGTCGGGGGCCCACACCGCGGTGGCGGTTGGCAAAATGCTGAGCCTTCTCCTGTGACAACTTCAAGTTGTCCACCACATGATTCCAAATCCGCTGCAACCTATCCACCACGGAATCCACCCCAGGACAGTCAGAAGACTCAACATGACCCGAGGAGAAACGAGGATGAAAACCAGAGTTGCAGAAGAATGGCGAAACCAAAGTAGCGGAACTAGCCCGATTATTAAGGGCAAACTCCGCCAATGGCAAGAAGGTCACCCAATCATCCTGGTCCGCAGAAACAAAACATCTCAAATAAGCCTCCAGTGTCTGATTAGTTCGCTCCGTTTGACCATTAGTCTGAGGATGGAAGGCAGATGAAAACAACAAATCAATGCCCATCCTAGCACAAAAAGATCGCCAGAATCTGGACACAAACTGGGATCCTCTGTCGGACACGATATTCTCCGGAATGCCGTGTAAACGAACCACATTCTGAAAAAACAAAGGAACCAGATCGGAAGAGGAAGGCAACTTAGGCAAGGGTACCAAATGGACCATCTTGGAAAAACGATCACACACCACACAGATGACAGACATTCCCCGAGAGAAGGAAGGCCACCAAAAGGACCTAGCCACCAAATCTCGGGTACCAAAAATTCCCGGATGCCCTGCCAACACCGAGGAATGAACCTCGGAAATGACTCTGCTGGTCCATTTATCAGGAACAAACAGTCTGTCGGGTGGACACGAGTCAGGTCTACCAGCCTGAAATCTCTGCAACACACGTCGCAAATCCGGAGATATGGCCGACACGATCACTCCCTCTTTAAGAATACCAGCTGGCTCCGAGACTCCAGGAGAGTCAGGCACAAAGCTCCTAGAGAGAGCATCAGCCTTAACATTCTTCGAACCAGGCAGGTATGAGACCACAAAGTCAAAACGAGAGAAAAACAATGACCAACGAGCCTGTCTAGGATTCAGGCGCTTAGCAGACTCGAGATACATCAGATTTTTGTGATCAGTCAAGACCACCACACGATGCTTAGCACCCTCGAGCCAATGACGCCACTCCTCAAATGCCCACTTCATGGCCAACAACTCCCGATTACCAACATCATAGTTCCGCTCAGCAGGCGAAAACTTCCTAGAGAAAAAGGCACATGGTCTCATCACAGAACAACCAGAGCCTCTCTGCGACAAAACAGCCCCAGCACCGATCTCAGAAGCATCCACTTCAACCTGAAAGGGAAGTGAGACATCAGGCTGGCACAAAACAGGCGCCGAAGTAAACCGGCGCTTCAGCTCCTGGAAGGCCTCCACGGCTGCAGGAGCCCAATTAGCCACATCAGAACCTTTCTTGGTCATATCCGTCAAAGGTTTAACAACGCTAGAAAAATTAGCGATAAAGCGACGGTAGAAATTAGCGAACCCCAAGAACTTCTGAAGACTCTTAACAGACGTGGGCTGAGTCCAATCATGAATAGCTCGGACCTTGACTGGGTCCATCTCCACAGCAGAAGGGGAGAAAATAAAACCCAAAAAGGAAACCTTCTGCACTCCAAAGAGACACTTTGAGCCCTTCACAAACAAGGCGTTATCACGCAAAACCTGAAACACCATCCTGACCTGCTTTACATGAGAATCCCAATCATCCGAGAAAACTAGAATATCATCAAGATACACAATCAAAAATTTATCCAGATACTTCCGGAAGATATCATGCATAAAGGACTGAAACACTGAAGGGGCATTAGAGAGCCCAAAGGGCATCACCAAGTATTCAAAATGACCTTCGGGCGTATTGAATGCAGTTTTCCATTCATCTCCCTGCCTAATGCGCACAAGGTTGTACGCACCACGAAGATCTATCTTGGTGAACCACTTGGCGCCCTTAATCCGAGCAAACAAGTCTGACAATAGCGGCAACGGATACTGAAACTTAACAGTGATTTTATTCAGAAGCCGATAGTCTATACAAGGTCTCAAAGACCCGTCTTTCTTGGCCACAAAAAAGAATCCCGCACCGAGAGGGGAAGAGGATGGACGAATATGCCCCTTCTCCAAAGACTCCTTGACATAAGAACGCATCGCGGCACGCTCGGGTACAGACAAATTAAATAATCGTCCCTTAGGAAATTTACTGCCAGGAATCAAATCTATAGCGCAGTCACAGTCCCTATGAGGAGGAAGAGCACTGGACCTGGACTCACTGAATACATCCTGATAGTCACACAAATACTCAGGAACTTCTGAAGGAGTAGAAGTAGCAATAGACACCGGCGGAGAATCGCAATGAATTCCCTGACAACCCCAACTTGAGACAGACATAGCCTTCCAATCCAAAACAGGATTATGGGTCTGTAACCATGGCAGACCTAAAACGACCAAATCATTCATTTTATGCAGAACAAGAAAACGAATCACCTCCCAATGTTCAGGAGTCATGCACATGGTCACTTGTGTCCAATACTGCGGTTTATTTTCCGCCAGTGGCGTAGCATCAATTCCTCTGAGAGGAATCGGAACCTTTAAAGGCTCCAGGACAAAACCGCAGCGCTTGGCAAACGACAAGTCCATAAGACTCAGGGCAGCACCTGAATCCACAAATGCCATAACAGGGTAGGAAGACAATGAACAAATTAAAGTCACAGACAAAATAAATTTAGGCTGCAAATTACCAATGGTGACAGGACTGACAACCTTGGTTAGGCGTTTAGAGCATGCTGATATAACATGTGTAGAATCACCACAGTAAAAACACAGCCCATTCTGACGTCTATGATTTTGTCGTTCGGTTCTAGTCAGGATTCTATCGCATTGCATTGAGACAGGTGTCTGTTCAGACAACACCGCCAGAGGTTTAGCGGATTTGCGCTCCCGCAAACGCCGATCAATCTGAATAGCCAGCGCCATAGAATCATTCAGACTTGTAGGAATAGTAAAACCCACCATCACATTCTTAATGGCTTCAGAAAGGCCATTTCTGAAATTTGCGGCCAGAGCACATTCATTCCATCGAGTAAGCACGGACCATTTCCGAAATTTTTGGCAGTACACCTCAGCTTCATCCTGGCCCTGAGAGATGGCCAGTAGAGCTTTTTCTGCCTGAATTTCAAGATTAGGCTCCTCATAAAGCAATCCGAGCGCCAGAAAAAACGCATCAACATCCGCCAATGCAGGATCTCCTGGCGCTAACGAGAAAGCCCAATCCTGAGGGTCGCCACGCAAGAAGGAGATAATAATTTTAACTTGCTGAGCTGAATCTCCAGACGAACGAGGTTTCAAAGATAGAAACAATTTACAATTATTCCTAAAATTCCTAAATTTAAATCGATCTCCAGAGAACAGCTCAGGAATAGGTATCTTAGGCTCTGACATAGGACTGCTAACAACAAAATCCTGAATGCCCTGCACACGTGCAGCAAGCTGATCCACACTAGTAATCAAGGTCTGAACATTCATGTCTGCAGCAAAGCTTCAAGCCACTCAGAGATAAAGGGGAGGAAGAAAAAAAAACAAAAAAAAACCTCAGAACTTCTTTTCTTTTAATCCCACTTCAGCAATGCATTAACTATTTATCGGCCTGGCATACTGTTATGATCCCAATGGCAGGGGACCTCAAAGATTACAGCAAAGTCTGCAAAACATAAATACCAGCTCATAGGGAAGTGGTAACTAGGCTGACCATATACCTGATCCTAGCGCAAACAGTAACAGCAGCCGGGGAACGTGCCTACGTTGATCCTAGACGTCTCGCGCCAGCCGGAGAACTAACTACCCCTATCAGGGAAAATAAGACCTCTCTTGCCTCCAGAGAAAAGACCCCAAAGTAATACAAGCCCCCAACAAATAATAACAGTGAGGTAAGAAGAAAAGACAAACGTAAGAATGAACTAGATTTAGCAAAGAGAGGCCCACTGACTAATAGCAGAATATAGTAAGAAGACTAATATGGTCAGCAAAAAACCCTGCAAAATATCCACGCTGAATATCCAAGAACCCCCAAACCGACTGACGGTGTGGGGGGAGAATATCAGCCCCCCTAGAGCTTCCAGCGATAACAGGAATCACATTTTGTACAAGCTGGACAAAAAATAAGAACAATACAAATGATCAAGAGTACGAAAGCAGGACTTAGCTTATCTTGCAAAGAACCAGGACCTGAAGACAGGAGCAAACAGAAGTGAACTGATTACAACGATGCCAGGCACTGGACTGAGAATCCAGGAAGTTTAAATAGCAACACCCCAGGCCTAACGAAGCAGGTGAGCACCAACCTGGTAAAAGACAATCCAAGTGCCAAATCACTAGTGACCACAAGAGGGAGCCAAAAAGTACAGTTCACAACAGTTATATGCTACGAAGCCTGTGCTACTGTATATACTATGTGGCCTGTGCTATATGCTACGTGGGCTGTGTTATATGCTACGTGGGCTGTGTTATATGCTACTTGGCATTGGTATATTTCTCTGCTGTATCTGTGCATCATGAATCGTGGTATGTGTTAAAGAGGGGGCCCACTGAGACTCTTTCGCCCGGGGCCCTCAAAAACCTGGAGCAGGCCCTGGCTTCACTGATTGGTCATGCCCGGCCGGCCGCGAACAATCAGCAACAGGCGCAGTCCGGCCGTGAATTAGTGCGGAATTTGAACCACGCTTCGCTAACTGGTCTTGCCCGGCCGGCCGAATCCTGTGTATAAATTGCATTATTCTGAAAACTTCATAAACAAACTTGACCGTGACCGCTCCTGGCACATAATGCCAGATGTCAGCTGTGATAATGAGCTGACACCCAGCTGCGCTCCCCCCGTGAGCGTGGCTGATCGCATATGACGTACTATCCCGTCGATGGATGGTCTTACGGGCTCAGGTCACCTCGACTGGATAGTACGTCAGATGTCAGAAAGGGGTTAAGAAACTTTAGGGTTTTTTTTATTTAAAGGGTACCTGTCAACCCCCCCCCCCCCTGGCGTTTTTAACTAAAAGAGCCACCTTATGCAGAAGTAATGCTGCATTCTGTCAAGGTGGCTCTTTTATTTGGGGTCCCTTCCAACGCTGAAATATTTGTTTTTATAATTTGCCCCTCATACCTGTAGTCTGTCCGGGGGGTATGTCTTTTCCCCCCGGACACAAACGCCTCCCAGCCATCTCTCAGCCCCTCCGTGCGCCGCCTCCTCTGCAGTCATAAATGTCCCCGGCACCTGCGCTGTAATTTTTTTTTTCGGGCATGCGCAGTTTGCGCTGCCCTTCGACTCCCATCACATGATGGGAACTTACAGCACAGGCGCCGGGGACATTAATGACTGCAGAGGAGGCGGCGTCCGGAGGGGCTGAGGGATGGCTGGGAGGCGTTTAGGTCCGGGGGAAAAGACATGCCCCCCAGACAGACTACAGGTATGAGGGGCAAATTATAAAAATGAATATTTCAGCGTTAGAAGGGACCCCAAATAAAAGAGCCACCTTGACAGAATGCAGCATTAGTGCTGCACAAGGTCGCTCTTTTAGTTAAAAACGCCTAGGGGGGGGTGACAGGTTCCCTTTGAGTATTGAAAAAAAATCCGGACATGTTTAGTGTCTGTGAACTCGTAATGACCTGGAGAAACATAATGGCAGGTCAGTTTTAACATTTGATGAACATGGTCAAAAAAAATCCAAAAAACGGTTGTGGAATTGCACTTTTTTGCAATTTCACCACACTTAGAATTTTTTTCTTGTTTTTGAGTACACGACATTGTAAAATAAGCCCTCACACAGCTCCAGATCACGAAAAATTAGATCATTACGAGTCTCAGAAAATGGTGACAAATGCAAAACATTTTTTTTTACAAATGTCTGAATTTATTTTTCATCACTTAATTTTAATAAAAAAACCTACATTGACCTGGAGAATCATATTGCCTGGTCAGTTTGACCATATAGTGAACATGGTAAACATAAAACCCAGAAAACAATTATGGAAGTGCAATTCCACAGCACTTGGAATTGTGTACCTGTTTTCCAGTACACTGTGTGGTGGAATGAATGGTGTCATTGAAAAATACACCTGGTCCTGCACTAAACAAGCCCGCATATGGCTTAAGTTATGGCTCTTGGAAGAAGGGGAGGAAAAAAACGGAAAAGAAAAACGGGAAATCACCTGGGGTGAAGAGATTAATTCCATCTAAAAATTAGCAAATTTTGAAGGAAAAATACCAGAAAAATCTCAAAAAGACATCTGGGCAGGTTTTGAGCATTCCCATTGACTTCTACTATAAAGTGGCCGCCAGAACGGTGGGGTCACTTATAGTAACCACTGTGCCTCTTTGGAAACCTGCAGCGGTAGAGGCTGAACAGCGCGACCGTCCCCACAGCCAGGCAGTCGCTATTACATAGGGCTGCAGATTTTCCTTCTCTCCAGTGGTTTCTGAGCGGTTTTCTCAGGTAGGCTTCAGGGCGGACTCGCCTGAATAAGCGCTGCCTGCACATACTCTAAGGGGCTACTGTAATTTGATTTATTTCATAGAGTGCTCTTATTTTCTAGCTTCAACTGTTGAAAGTTTTGAGAATGTAAATAGAAATTGACATTTTCATGGTAAATGTGTCTGCGCAGTGTGGCAGTGTGGTTACTCCATTATGATGCTGCTACATGTGGTGCCTCAATACATTTCTGACAAACTTCCCGCCATTTTATTTTCTAAACAAACTTTATTGACACTATACTTTCCCACGTGACACGACGTTTTCCGCGCATGCGTTATAGAAATGTATTACTACGCACGCGCTGCACTGTGTCCGCCCCTCTCAACTAACCAAAGCTTTATTGCTTTTAGACATTCTGTGTTGTGTCTCGTCTTGCGCATGCTCAGTGTTAGCTGTCGTTTCCTCCTTAGACCGGCCGCTGCCATCTTCACCGGGGAGGAAGAGGCGAGTAAGGGCAGTTTCGTCTTGACAGCGCCTCCGGGCCGCGGTTGTGTGGTGTCAGGCTGTTCCCTGGCGTGGTGAGTGGCACTAGGCTCGGGGCGACATTGTAGTGTGTGGTGGCTTCTGTTATTGTGCTTCTTGTCAGGTGTTTGTGCTGTGTCGTACTACGCAGTGCTACAGCCCTCCTCATACACAGCTGCCCTCATACACAGCCCTCCTCACACACAGCCCTCCTCACACACAGCCCTCCTCACACACAGCCCTCCTCACACACAGCCCTCCTCACACACAGCCCTCCTCACACACAGCCCTCCTCACACACAGCCGCCCTCACACACAGCCGCCCTCACACACAGCCCTCCTCACACACAGCCCTCCTCACACACAGCCCTCCTCACACACAGCCCTCCTCACACACAGCCCTCCTCACACACAGCCCTCCTCACACACAGCCCTCCTCACACACAGCCCTCCTCACACACAGCCCTCCTCACACACAGCCCTCCTCACACACAGCCGCCCTCACACACAGCCCTCCTCACACACAGCCCTCCTCACACACAGCCCTCCTCACACACAGCCCTCCTCACACACAGCTGCCCTCATACACAGCCCTCCTCACACACAGCTGCCCTGTGTGTGGTGGTTACTCCAGGCCCTCTGGAAGACCGGACCCTGATCATTACTGTCATCTGCTCCTTGCTTCTGTAAAGTGACCCTTGCCCTCTTATTTCCATGCCCTCATGGCACCAGGGGCACGGTTCTGGGCACTTTGGCGGAGATTTTTCTTTTAAACTGGTGCAAATGAAAAGTGGAGTAGTTTCTCATGATAACCAATCAGATTCCTCCTTTTGTTTCCCAGAGACCCTGTAAAATGGCAAAGCTTAAATCTGGATTCTATGGGCAACTGCGCCACTTTTTCGTTGCATCAGTTGACTCTTCCCCAGTGGTTCCTGGGCTGCATAGATTCACCAATAGTCACGGTTACATACTTCCAGTAATATGGGTGTGGATTGATTCGCAGCACCCGGTGTATTGGCCACATCTGTAATCTGTGGCCAGAAGGTGAGAGCGTTCCCGGCTCTAATTAGCCAGCGACGTAACGTGCTCCTCCCACCAACACATGAGCCTAGTGCCAGGTTGGCTAAGGAGAAGGGTCATCGCTCCCTTCTGGCGGCAACAGATTACTGTCATGGCCGCTGGACCAGGGGCCTGTATATCTATTCGTACTGCCTTTAGTATGTCTGTCTGTGCAGTGCTGGAATGATACATGTGTGACTGTATATTACATTAAGGGTCGGTCTAATCTGGTCTGAGAACTGGTTATTCAGACTTTTGTTTTTCCCTACACAGTGGTAGACTAACAAACATGCACATCAGTAAAAACAAGTATGAAGCTAGATGCCATCGGCTCCTGGGTTTTATTTTACTCCCATGATTTGCCCGTTATTCTTCTGAACAAGCTGTATCATCACAGTCCCATCCATAGTCAGAGTGGGGACTTATGAACATTGTTTTTATTCTGCTTGCTTATATAGCGCCAGTATATTCTGCAGCACTTTCCAGACCCTGCCATCACTTACAGTCCTATCAATATGTCTTTTGAAGTATGGGAGTTACCTGAGGAGAACATTTATAGAATACAGGGAGGTCCCTTACTTGGGGTCACTGTCAATATCTGATAGACATATAAAAAGAAAAATAATAATAAAAAAAGTGCTAGTAAGTATGAAATGTGGCATGACTTTCTTAATGACCGCTGCAGCTATAGTCATATGCGGTGGTGGCTCTTTTTTCCGTTTACCATAATAGGCTCCACCATGGTGTCTAACAGACCTCATTATAAATACGTCAGGTCCATTGGGCACTGCCTTGGTTGATCATCTGACGAATCCACCACAGTACCAATGTGAATAGAGCATGTTTTTCAGGTGGATTTTCCCTGAAAAAGGGCTGCAAAAATCAGTATAGTGCACAAACAATAATGCAGAGCATGTTCACTCTTCTGTCACTAATTGCACGTATACGGTAAAGACGCCGGTGTCAGAGCTGCCACAAAAACTACTGAGAAGATATCAGCGAAGATGATTCAGTGAAAAGACCACCAGTGTTTTCTCGCCTTGTATAACTCAGCAGTTCTGCCAGTATCTTAAAGATGTGTGCACGTACCCTCATGAAAATCCAGTCAAGTTGGTGTAAAATGTAGTTTTTTTTTTTTTTTTTTTTTTTTTTTTTTTTAAATGATCCTTTAATCATAGGGTAACTGTTCATAAAATGTCAAAATCTGATTAGCTGTATCTAGCACCTGCATCTGTTATCTAAGAAACCAGCACCTTTTTGTGGTGAAGAAAACAGAAAAGGATCCAGGTGTTAGCGGTAGTGCAAAACCACGTTCACATTACATCTTGGAGATCGGTTGTAGCATCTGTTCTTATCCGTTTAATGTCTGGTTCATCTCCTACACAGAGACCATATATTAAGAACAGGGAGATGGAGCCTGTTCTGTCCACGCCACGCTTGGATCTTGTATTACTGCATCTCCAAGACCAGTGAACAAAAAACATCAAATATTAGACTTCAACATAAGTCTCCCGCATGAGCATGGGCAAAGGTTGGCGAATCATCAGCTATTGATTAGGGAAGATTGTGGCTTCCTTTCTTGGATTAGTAATGTAGCAAATGAAGGCAATCTATAAATCCCCGGATTATCATCAGATTGTGGAACCTTGTGTGTGCGGTGCTGAACCTTTGGAATATTTGCTCTTCTGAATGCCATTGTACCTGCTTTACTCTATGAAGTACACTGCTAGGGGCAGCAGGTTACTGGAGAGATTTCTGCCATGTCACTATTTATTCTTCATGTCTATTTTCATCATCTGTCAATGTTGGTGTTAATAAAAAAACAAAAAAAAACAAAACGTAGGCAACCCCTCTCTAATGCCAGAGACCAGCAGTGGTTTGTGCATGTCAGCAGTATGGATTGGGACACGGCTATATTTCCACACACTATGCTACAGCCCAAACAGCACGAGGTTTGTCTTTAATTGCTTTATAACATATATTATTTGTCTATTTGCAAATTACACCTGGGTTTTAAACTGGGGGGTTTCCGGGATCAGGATTTTTAGGCTAAGGTTAATGGCACAAAACAACATAAATATCCCCCCCCCCCCCTTTGCATCCACAGTGCTATTGTGCTTCCCCCAGTCTGTTGTTTTTGCAGAAATTGCGGCCTTATACACATGTGCCAACCTGCACGGTACATACCTGGCCCATGATACACAGAAGTGTGAATCCGGTCTATGCCTAATGTTTATCCCCAAAATTTGTCCAAGATATTAGTAATTTAAATCTGTCCATGAGCTCCAGTGATCCAACAAAATGGAGAACTGTAGTCACGGCCTTTAAATCCCCCAAATGTTTGCATTGTTCATTTTGTGTATTCCGTCAGTCATACATTCTGCAGATAAGATAATTTTTTTCTAGTGTAAAGTTATACAATTTCTGCCTGACTATTCCTTACACTGTTCTGGAATATTGGCCCCATTGACTTTTTTTCCTGCTCATTGGTGCTCGTGTCCATGGATAATACAACACCAACATCTCGTGTCCCAGCAGTCAGGCCCACCACTCGCCACCAATGTGCTGTCACATCTCATAATCTGAAAAAACTTTTTGGGTAGACTCACTTAGGAGTGGTAGGAGATTGGTAAGGTGTGTTTGTTGTTTGTTTGTTTTTGTTTTTTTATTGTTAACCTGTATGCTGAAATTACTGATTTATGGCTTGTTTCTTTTATTAAATAAACCCCTCTGAGGTGGCTTTAATGTAATTGTTACATCTCTCTGCAGGACATGGATGTGTTTTACATGTATAGTTGACTATTATTTCCACTAACGTTGCTCATGGAAAAGCGTGTAGTCTGTGATGCTGTACTTCCTGGTAGCAGCGTGATAGAATGTAGTAGTAACTATCCAGAAATGGGGAGCTGCCCATGGTAACATGGTTCCATGAATAGTACAACTAGTTCGAGTAAAAATCCGGTTTGCCCACAGCAGCCAACGATGTTTGCAGAAAAGCAGATGTGACTGTCCTGGTACACACGTGTAATACATATTCGGAAGGCAATCACATAGCTAATTAAGCTATATTAACAACTAATTAGGTTCCTGCCCACGTGTCCAAAGCCCCCCGTTATTCCAATTGGTTGCAGTGCTTTTTCTGGGCATCTGTTGGTGGATATTATTGGACAGCAATGTCTACTTTAGTCTTGCAAATGGCAGGCGTCACTGTTCTCAGGCTCCTAACGATCAGACATTGGTGGCACATACCAAGTTTATGCTGGACTGTGTGCCCACATTGAGGTTTGGATGCTACATATTTTTTGCTTCGTCAAATGATTAGGATCTCACAGTTCCAGCAAAGTGGATGGGATTTACAGAAATCTAATGGCCAGTGTGCTTTTTTTTTTTTTTGGCGTATAAGCTGACCTGCAATGCGTGTTTCAAGTCTGCAACATGTCCATTTATCTTGCGGGTACGCTAAGTTTTATGTGCAGGTTTTTCCCATAGACTTTCATTAGCTGTGGAAAATGTGATAAATGCATGTAATCCGCTCTTGACTGTATGAATAAAGTTTTGTCAAAGCCAAATGCCAGAAAGTATCAAAGCAAAGCTGCTTTAAGCCTCATTCAGACCTACGTGTACATTTGTGTTCTATCGGCTAGCACATACACCCATTATAATCTGTAGGGCTGTTCACATGTCCCTTTCTTCCAGTTGCATGGATTAAGAGTGCCAATACAAGTCTATGGGTTGGTGAAAACCACGTGCAGCATCCAAGCGCCATTTTGTGCGGTCTGTATTTAACGTTACAGAGGATGGGAGAATTTGTCCGTCCGTGAAAAACACTGTATGTAAAATCAGACACACAGACCGCTTGCGACACACTGATACTGATCCAAAACACTGACGCCTGTACCATTTTATTCACTGGTTTGGGAATTAGGCTTTATTCAAAACCTGGTTTACTAAAAAGACACAAACTGCAGCGATAATAACGCAATTATATTTCTAATAGGTGCTGAAATGCTGCAGAAAATCTGCAAAGTCATTGTGGGAACTGGGTCCAATAGAATTTGTGTGGTGTTTTTTTTTTTTTTTTTTTTGTTATTTTTTTTCTTGGTGTTGCTGATTTACCTTTTCTCCTTTGTTCCCATTTTTCAAATGAAAGAATGCAGACTTTAGCCTAAAAGGTTGTTGTGTGGCCAATATTTTACTGAACAGGCAGAAGCCTGCGTGAGTGCTGGGAGATTGCTGCTCCGCTACCTGTACAGGGTGTGATCACCTTTGCTTGCCTCATGAGAGCTGGGTTACAGCCATGACAGCAAGGTTTCACTTGTTTCACAATACAAGCTCTAAAGTCAGGTAGTTAGTCTGGTTTCTACAGCAAACTTTGTCCCTTTCGGCATTTACCTTGTAAAGATGGCTATTAAATGGGTTTTCTCATAATGATACCTTCTGTCCATATGCCATGTTAGAGCATATAGAGGTGGTCTCCTTCTTGCAAGAACCCTAAATCGGCTAGGACTTTAGAGTGGCTCCTGTTCTGGCGAACACTTGACCAATCCTTTTATTACATGGATAGCCATTTGTCTGAATGGCAGTGACATAATGGGACATCTACCCTGCAGCTGACTTTGGCTTCCTTGGCAAAATCGACTGTTTGCTGGGAGTTGGTCACTTTGGCCACATTTCTTAAAGGAGTTGTTTCTGATGAGACTACCCCTTTTCAAAACATGTAGTGGCAGAAATGTAATGTTAAGTAAAATAAAACCCTATATATGTGGCTTTTTGGGGCTACTATTTGCTCACCACCCAACTTGCTTCCAGATTGCAGGGGGCAGATACTTGACTGACAGTTCAGGACAGCAGCGTCATTGCACTATTAGCCCTAACTGTGAGCTCTACAATGTGGCTTTATGAGGCAGTGTAGTCTTGGCAGCATCAGAGGAGCATTGACTGCGAAGGGGATGGGGGGCTAACGAGTACGCCCCAGCGATCCCAGCCAGCTTTAGTGGAGTGCTCACACACTTTAGAAATCGGCTTGTAAGCACTACGCATCAAATCTGTTTTTCAATGAATAAATAGGAGAACCTGAGTCTTCATATATTAAAAACACCATTATTAATATCAAAAGACATGATGAAAAACATAAAGAAAGAGTAAATAAACAATTTAAATACAATGTTAATTAAATGTTACATTCATATGGATAAAAATTTGATCCTAAAAGGTGACAATATTAAGTGGTCGCCAAACTGGACATATATACCACAGCACTAAAGTAATATCCAAATGGGCAATATAAAAATCGTCAATTTCTAGCCCCGAGAAAATCATGTACTCACAACCCACATATAGTGGGATGAAGGTAGCAGCATCATACATGC
Organism: Ranitomeya variabilis; assembly: GCF_051348905.1. NCBI lineage: Eukaryota > Metazoa > Chordata > Amphibia > Anura > Dendrobatidae > Ranitomeya > Ranitomeya variabilis. The sequence continues at coordinate 494,942,369 of NC_135235.1, forward strand.
CCCCTTGAGAAAGCGACAGTCACGCTCGCGAAACGCACGTCGGGGTGAGTGTTCGCCCCTGGACTAGGACTAAATCGGAGATACGGCTATGGGTAATTAACCTTTTACTTATTTACTTTATGTTCTTTTTACTTCTCTGAGACAGCACTATATTGTGGGGAAATATACTGTGTCTTTCTAGCTCAGACTAGCCACATGATTTGACTTGTATGATGCTGCTACCTTCATCCCATTATATGTGGGTTGTGAGTATATGATTTTCTTGGGGCTAGAAATTGACGATTTTTATATTGTCCATTTGGATATTACTTTAGTGCTGTGGTATATATGTCCAGTTTGGTGGCCACTTAATATTGTCACCTTTTAGGATCAAATTTTTATCCATATGAATGTAACATGTAATTAACATTGTATTTATTTAAATTGTTTATTTACTCTTTCTTTGTATTTCATCATGTCTTTTGATATTAATAATATATGAAGACTTGGGTTCTCCTATTTATTCAATATTATTTTTGAGTTAGTGTATTGGTGATTTTTCGTATTTACGTGTGGCTGGTTTCTTGTGTTATTGCTCTGTTTTTCAGTTGTTGCTTGCTTTAACTCCATTCACATTGATCAATCAGTGTAATTTGTGACCTGACAGTTGTTAATTCTTCACAGTGCATCCGTGTTCACACTGGGTGATGTGTAACTGACAAATGATGATTTTGGTGTTTGCATAAAATGTGCGTTCAAAAAATGAATGTTTGGTGAGAATGCATCCCCTCAATAAGATTGACTGCGCTAGGAAGACCAGACCAAGGAGTGGTGAAGTTCTAGCTGACATGGCGTGAAGGATCTTCACTTGGCCTGTGGCACCTGGCTCATGTGTAGATGAACTTCTCAGGCTTAGGAGACATGGCTTCAGTCTGCACTGCTTTACTGTTCCCAAATCTTTCATGAGCTTTTAGTGCTCAGTATCACATACGCAAATGAGTTTGTGTCTTTTTCCCTCGGACTAGTTTCTCCTCAAACCTTCTAATGATGCGTATCTTTCTTGAAATGCATTTTTGTTGAAATATTGCAGTGTTAGGTTGGAACATCAAATGCCTCATTAGAATAGTGAAATCGCACCCATACCATTAGGGTAAGTTCACACAGGGCGTTTTTGCTGTTTTTTTTTTTTTTTTTGCTGCTTTTTTTTAATGCAAATTTTCAGCTGCTTTTTACAGTACCAGCAAAGCCAATGAGACTTCAGAAATCTCATGCACACACATTTTTTTTTTTTTTTTTTGTATGATCAGTATTTTGTGCTTTGCTGTGTTTTTTGGACGTAGAGCATGTTGCTTTCAGCGTTTTTTCAGCGTTTTTCACCCATTGTCTTCAATGGGTGTTGAAAAAATGCAGCAAAAACGCAGGTAACATTATTTGCTGCGTTTTTGCTGCTGAAAATTCAAGGACATTAGCATGGACAAAAAAACGCACCAAATACGCAACAAAAAAAGCAACAAAAATGCACCTAACCTGCATTTTTGACGCAGCTTCTTTCCTGCCAAGAAGATCAGGTTTTGCTGCAGAAAAAAAAGCAGCAAAAACGCCCTGTGAACTTACCCTTCTAACAGTTAGGTGCTGTCAGAGTGCCTTTAAAGAGATGGTAAACCAACTGACTGGTTTAATTTTAAAGGGTAGCCCAAGACTAAAGGTACCTTCACACGAAACGACATTATAACGATATCGCTAGCAATCCGTGACGTTGCAGCGTCCTCGCTAGCGATATCGTTTCGTTTGACACGCAGCAGCGATCAGGATCCTGCTGTGATGTCGCTGGTCGCTGAATAAAGTCCAGAACTTTATTTGGTCGTCCGATCGCTGTGTATCGCCGTGTTTGAAAGCAAAAGCAACGATACCAGCGATATTTTACACTGGTAACCAGGGTAAACATCGGGTTACTAAGCGCAGGGCCGCGTTTAGTTACCCGATGTTTACCCTGGTTACTAGCGTAAAATGTAAAAAAAACAAACAGCACATACTCACATTGCGTCCCCTGCAGTCTGCTTCCTCCTCTGACTCAGCGCCGCAAAGTGAAAGTGAAAGCAGCACAGCGGTGACGTCACCGCTCTGCTCTCACTGTACGGCGCTCAGTCAGTCAGGAAGTGGACGCAGGGGGACGTGAATGTAAGTATGTGCTGTTTGTTTTTTTTAGATTTTACGCTGGTAACCAGGGTAAACATCGGGTTACTAAGCGCGGCCCTGCGCTTAGTTACCCGATGTTTACCCTGGTTACCAGGGGACCTCGGCATAGTTGATCGCTGGAGAGCGGTCTGTGTGACAGCTCTCCAGCGACCAAACAGCGACGCTGCAGCGATCGACATCGTTGTCGCTATCGCTGCAGCGTCGCTTCGTGTGAAGGTACCTTAACATTGATGAGCTAAGATTGGTGGGGGTACGACGCCCAGTGCCCACCGTACAGCTAACATATGCTCTTCCAATGGCCGAATGTAAGCATTCTAAAGAGTGGAACCCAGCAGCTCCTTTGATTGTTTAGGGGCTGCTGCTGAGTACTGCAACGTATCTTCCATTCTATGACCTAGATCATCAACATGTCTGTCCCGGTCAGCCCCTAAAGCTGACCATAGACATGAGAGAATTTTCAGCGGATATTGGAAGATTAGTCTAAATTTTGTGAAGGCTACTGAGAATCTGATGTCTGTGGGGTTATCTATATAGGATTAGCAGCAGATGCTACTGAACCTAGCTGGCTCTTCCAGTGTTTTACAGATAAATATTACTGTAGGTGGTCCATACACTTGGCGTTCTTCATATTGATGAATGTCGGCAGAACCCAAAAATGTCTGCTGTCTGGCTGGCCATCCACATTCATAGGGGTGTCCTGCATCTCTAGAAGGATCGAGTATATTGTATTTCCTTTGTTCTCTTTGTACATAAGCCAGTGTCAAAGGTGTCCTGGCCACTTCCTCCCATCTTCCCTTTGAGACCAAATCCATGCTAAATATATGGCCTCCTTCAGATCAGCATGGAGTTATCAGTGCTATCTGCAGCCATAGAACAAAGGAATCATTTGTGACTGGTGGAAACTATTGTACGGGGTTGGGGCTTTGTTTAATCACCATCATCTTCATTCCTTTTAATGTAGTATGATGACTTTTGTGTCGCTCTTATATGTAAAGAGGTCGGCCTGATAAGTGTACTGAAGCAAATGACTGTGTCTATGTTTGTCTTGACCTGGTTCAGACCTCTAATCCTATTATGGTGATTGTGGACAACTATACAACTGCTCAGACTCAGGTTTTTTTTAATGAGAATTATTCCTATATAATTGCTATTCTAGCGCACACTGATCCACATTCTCAGCTTGTCTAGCACCTGTTTAACCCCTTCCTGATGTGAAATTAAAGTTGCACGTCCTGGTGACGTTGTATAAAGCTGGCTCAGTAGCTGCTCTTGCTCCATACATGGATGATGCCAACTGTGTTACGCAGCAGGCATCTGCCTCTAACGGAACTGACCGGAGCTAGCTCTGATAGCTGTGGTTTGACCGGAAATCGGTCACACAAAAAATGCTAGTGCAACTACAGTGATAAAATAAAATGTTCTTTTCCTTGCAGCTGCTTGACTCCAGTCATCTGAGTGGTTCAGGGAGCAATGGTCACTGCACTATATAGTGACCTCTATGTAATCACTCCCATCACCTTGAGTGACAGTGTGTGTGCAGAGCAGGCTGTCAGTGCTGGGGAGTACAGCATGCTCATTCTAGAGCCAGCCCTAACTGTTAGCACTCCCTGCTCTGCTCCAATGAATGAAAGTCATGGGCATCAGAGATGATGTAGCTTTATTATCTCCCTTTAGACACTGTCCAGTAAGCCAGCCTAACCAGCCATTAGATCTGCACATACACAGAGCTTTTGGAGGTGATGGATTCCTTATGAATACTGTTGTCACCTTATAACTGCGTCATTAGACACGTGAGTCATGTGTTGCCCTTTCATTGGCGTTCATTGGCCTCTACCTTCCCCCATTACATGATTATGTAGTGCCAATGTGTTGTCAAAATAAAAAAATATATGCGATTGAATCGCTCCCCTTTTGTCAGTTTAAAAAAATCAATAAAAAATTAAGCACATTTAGTGCATCCGTAAAAATCCGATATATCAAAAAAATAGTGATTTATCGTGTAGGGAAATGACAATTGTCATACGATGGAAGCGCAAAAAGTGGAACTGAGTCGACAACAAAGAGGCAAACATTTTTCTATGGAACCTCCAGTCTTCCTTCCCTGTCTCCATTGTAAACCCTTTCCACCTTTATTGCTATCTGCCACCAGACCTCCTAACACAATTGGTCTTGGAAGCGGCTGATCAGGTGGCAGGCAGGTTATTGCTCTATATCTCCATGCACTGCTGCTGACATGGATGAGGAACGGCCTATGAATATAGGGTACAGCAAGCTGACAAGAGTACATTGTAAAATGTAAATAAAGCAAATATATTTTTTTTTCATTTCAGTTGTCTTTTTGCCACTTCCAATCTATGGGTAACTAGAACTCCCAGGAGCTCATGACAGATACAGATCATCACTACTAGCTAGGGGTTGTAGTTGTCCTTTAAAGTGGGGAGCTATAGATGGTATTACCGCTTTCCTGCACTTGACATAAGTTTGTCACTGCTTACAGATAGTGCGCTGACTTGCAGGAACAATTGCATCCTACTAATCATTGTGCCCACACCACCCCTTACTGGTGGCAGCTATATTATGCCCCAACTAACAGCAAGGATCCATGATAAAAATTATCCAGACTGTTTAACTCCTGATGATGCAAGATGTTCTTCTTTGTATGGTATCCAGTGTCTACTGCTGTCACCGTTGTTATGGGGTACAACATGACCCTTGAGGCCACACAAGGTGGTGCGGATGATACTGCTCATCGGCAGAATAGGAACTAGGTGTAGGAATTACGGTATGTAGAAAGGCTCTGGCCGGACATTATGGTGGTCACATGATGGGTTCAGAGCTGAAGATCCGTGGAGTGCACAAGGAGGAGTGATGGTTGTGTGCTGGAGTAATCATGCTCTTCCACTGACCCTTCTATTCCAACTTCTTTGATTTATTCCCGTCACACCCACAACCACATACTCCTCTTTGGCTAAAAATAATCCTCTTTGGAATTTTCAGAAGTATTTTTTACCCTGCTGTAAAATATGCAGTGTGACCTCTGCTCTGGAGTTAAAATGGTAAAAGAGCACACTGCCCGAAAAACAATCTAGATTACCGATCCCTAGGATGTGCTCTTGTAGCTGACAAGATTTCCAGATATCTTTAAAAGGGTGTTGCAATTTGGATACATTATCACTTGTCCACTGGATGGGTGATAATTATTAGATTGCTGTGGGTTCTACCAATAGGAGCCTGACCAGCTGCTAGACCAAGGGACCATTGTCTGCCGTTCTTCTCTAGACCGCATCTAGTAGGAGTTGGATAGTGTCTTCTCGTGTGTCTGCTATGTTCGGGTCTATGGCTCTGACGAATATAGATGATGGCAACACTCGGATAACTATGGATGGTGGGTCATAGCGGACAAACTCAGCTGGCTCTAATGAGTGTCACACATCCAGCGGCCAGTACATGACCGGATAGCAGGGATATTTTGTGATCTGTGTTATGTTCTTTGCCCGACTTGGTCTCCTAACCTGAACGAACAGTCTCAGACATACGTGTCCCAGTTAGTTTGGGTTGGAGACTAGTGATGAGTGAACGTGTTATCCGAGTACATATGGCTGCATGTGATGCGGCTGTCTAACAGACATGCAGCCGCAGGGACTCGAACATATTATCCGAGCACATCTGCTCATCACTATTGGAGACCCATGCTCAGGTTAGGAATTGTATCTGTACTATAGCCCATAAAATGCGTGCATTATAGTGTTGTGAATAAGCCCTTAGATTAATGAAATGACTCATGTTCTGACTAAAACTGTGTGTAGAGCTGATCCAAAGTCACTTTACACTGAAACCAGTGTTGTGAACCAGACTTGTGAGGAACGCTCATTTTCTGATGATCTTGCAGCTGCTGATCTCCTCACAAGTGAACAAAACAGTCTTCTTGGCTGCTTGAAAGATCATCATTCTCTGTAGTGCATTGTTCTGTGTAAATAGGACCTGTACTGCTGAGAGTAACGGCAGCCTATTCCCAATAAGCTATGACGGATGGTTCAGTGCCCATCTTTTACCGCAGTCTGTGTAAATCGGCTATTAAATGACCGCCAATCGGTAAGTAGTTATATTTAGTGCTACAAACTGGGTGGTGTAAACTCACCCCTACTCTTTATATGAGCACACACATTTCAGACCAATCAAAAAGCCCCCTACACATATTAGACAAATGTTGTTCGAACCCACCAATATTCATGGGTTTGGCCGACAATCCAATGTGTGTGGAAGGGCGCCTGCAAACTGATGGTTAGGGGAGATGTTGATCAGGCATGTCTGATTTCGTACTGCCGACCACTTTCTCATAGAGGGCACGTTAGCAGATGGCCTAATGAGCGCTTCTGTGTATGGGAGAGTCGGCTGAGATGCTTCAGCCGATAACCCAATTTTATAATCTGAAAAGGTTCCCATACATAGTAGATGGCTCAGTACGCTATTTACACCAACCCAGTCTGTTGTAATCACCCTTAATTATCACCTTCCTTATAGCAGGTTTGTCGTTCAGATATCTGCTTACATGCTACAATCATTGTGTTTGGTAGACAGTAGTGATGAGGGAGTGTACTCATTGCTCGGGTGGTCTCTGAGTATTTGTGACTGCTCAGAGATTTTCATTGCCTCAGCTGCATGATTTACAGCTGATAGACAGCTTGATTACATGTGGGAATTCCCTAGCAACCAGGCAACCCCCACATGTACTCAGCCTGGCTAGTAGCCGTAAATCATACAGCTGTGTCGACATAAACTACGGTAAATCTCCGAGCACTAACAAATGCTCGGAGACCACCCGAGCATACTCAGGAAAACCCCAGCAACGAGTATACTCGCTCATCACTAGTAGACAGACTTTTGAGCACATCCGATCTAGTTTCTGCCACATGAGATTAAATTTCAATCAGATCAAATGGACAGTTGCACATGCAAATTTCGTGTGAGACGACACAGAGCGGAACGGAGTGTATGAAAAGTCCCAGCGCGCATGTGCACCATCAGCAGCCATTTTATTGAAGACCACCAGAGCAACAGCCCTAATGCATGAACCGATGTCAGAGCCCAGATCATAACATCCTTAAAGATGCGGTAACACATTACAACCCAAGGTATGCAAGCATCTTATCAGGTGCTACGGACATGAGGAGACTGTATACAAAATTATTAGTTATAAAAAGAAAAGGAGGAAAAAAAGGTGATAAAGAAAAAAGCACACAATAAAAAAGTGAGTGTAAGAAAGAAAGTGCAAGGATATAAAGCGGGGGGGGGAATAATAAAATAATTCATGAAAAAAAGAAAAGTGAAAATATTAAAAGAAAAATAACTTTGTTTGCATATATACTCTGCTCAAAAAGATAAAGGGAACACTAAAATCCCACATCCTAGTTAACACTGAATGAAATATTCCAGTTGTAAATCTTTATTCATTACTTAGTGGAATGTGTTGAGAACAATAAAACCTAAAAATTATCAACGTGAATCACAACGAATATACCACGGAGGCCTGGAGTTGGAATGATGCTCAAAAGCAAAGTGGAAAATGAAGTTACAGGCTGATCCAACTTCAGTGGAAATGCCTCAAGACCAGGAAATGATGCACAGTAGTGTGTGTGGCCTGTAGGACCTCCCTGGATCTCCTCCCAGACCTGGACTAAACCATCCGCCAACTCCTGGACAGTCTGTGGTGCAACGTGACATTGGTGGATGGTGCGAGACATGATGTCCCAGATGTGTTCAATTGGATTCAGGTCTGGGGAACGGGCAGACCAGTCCATAGCTTCAATGCCTTCATCTTGCAGGAACTGCTGACACACACCAGCCACATGAGGTCTGGCATTGTCCTGCATGAGGAACCCAGGGCCAACCGCACCAGCATGTGGTCTCACAGCAGGTCTGAGGATCTCATCTCGGTACCTAATGGCAGTCAGGCTACCTCTGCGAGCACATGGAGGGCTGTGCGGCCCTCCAAAGAAATGCCACCCCACACCATTACTGACCCACTGCCAAACCGGTCATACTGAAGGATGTTGCAGGCAGCAAATCGCTCACCACAGCGTCTCCAGACTGTCACATGTGCTCAGTGTGAACCTGCTTTCATCTATGAAGAGCACAGGGCGCCAGTGGCGAATTTGCCAATCCTGGTGTTCTGTGGCAAATGCCAAGTGTCCTGCACAGTGTTGGGCTGTGAGCACAACACCCATCTGTGGACGTTGAGCACTCAGACCATCCTCATGGAGTCGGATTCTAACCGTTTGTGCAGACACATGCACATTTGTGGCCTGCTGGAGGTCATTTTGCAGGGCTTTGGCAGTGCTCCTCCTGGTCCTCCTTGCACAAAGGCTGAAGTAGCGGTCCTGCTGCTGGGTTGGTGCCCTCCTACAGCCCCCTCCACATCCCCTGGTGTACTGGCCTGTCTCCTGGTAGCGCCTCTGGACACTACGCTGACAGACACAGCAAACCTTCTTGCCACAGCTCGCATTGATGTGCCATCCTGGATGAGCTACACTACCTGAGCCATGTGTGTGGGTTGTAGAGTCCGTCTCATGCTACTACGAGTGTGAAAGCACAACAAACATTCAAAAGTGACCAAAACATCAGCCAGAAAGCATTGGTACTGAGATGTGGTCTGTGGTCCCCACCTGCAGAACCACTCCTTTTATAGGGGTGTCTTGATAATTGCCAATAATTTCTACCTGTTGTCTATTCCATTTACACAACAGCATGTGAAATTGATTGTCAAACTGTTGCTTCCTAAGTGGACAGTTTGAATTCACAGATGTTTGACTTACCGTACTTGGAGTTATATTCTGTTGTTTAAGTGTACCCTTTATTTTTTTGATTAGTGTCTGTGAGTATGTATCTATGTGTATAGGTATTATATGCATATTGTGTGTATGTATGTATATATATATATATATATATATATATATATATATATATATATATATATATATATATATATACCAAAAGTTTGGACACACCTTCTCATTTAAAGATTTTTCTGTATTTTCATGACTATGAAAATTGTACATTCACACTGAAGGCATCAAAACTATGAATTAACACATGTGGAATTAGGTACTTAATTTCAGCTGTTACACACTTTTTTGTTATGTCTTATATTCTAGGTTCTTCAAAGTAGCCACCTTTTGCTTTGATGACTGCTTTGCACACTCTTGGCACTCTCTTAATGAGCTTCAAGAGGTAGTCACCGGGAATGGTCTTCCAACAATCTTGAAGGAGTTCCCAGAGATGATTAGCACTTGTTGGCCCTTTTGCCTTCACTCTGCGGTCCAGCTCACCCCAAATCATCTCAATTGGGTTCAGGTCTGGTGACTACAGAGGCCAGGTCATCTGGCGTAGCACCCCATCACTCTCCTTCTTGGTCAAATAGCCCTCACACAGCCTAGAGGTGTGTTTGGGGTCATTGTCCTGTTGAAAAATAAATGATGGTCCAACTAAACGCAAACCAAATGGAATAGCATGCCGCTGTAAGATGCTGTGGAAGCCGTGCTGGTTTAGTATGTCTTCAATTTTGAATAAATCCCCAATAGTGTCGCCAGCAAAGCACCCCCATCACACTTCCTCCTCCATGCTTCACGGTGGGAACCAGGCATGTAGAGTCCATCCGTTCACCTTTTCTGCGTTGCACAAAGACACGGTGGTTGGAACCAAAGATCTCAAATTTGGACTCATCAGACCAAAGCACAGATTTCCACTGGTCTAATGTCCATTCCTTGTGTTCTTTAGCCCAAATAAGTCTCTTCTGCTTGTTGCCTGTCATTAGCAGTGGTTTCCCAGCAGCTATTTTACCATGAAGGCCTGCTGCACAAAGTCTCCTCTTAACAGTTGTTGTAGAGATGTGTCTGCTGCTAGAACTCTGTGTGGCATTGACCTGGTCTCTAATCTGAGCTGCTGTTAACCTGCGATTTCTGAGGCTGGTGACTCGGATAAACTTATCCTCAGAAGCAGAGGTGACTCTTGGTCTTCCTTTCCTGGGGCGGTCCTCATGTGAGCCAGTTTCTTTGTAGCGCTTGATGGTTTTTGCCACTGCACTTGGGAACACTTTCAAAGTTTTCCCAATTTTTGGGGCTGACTGACCTTAATTTCTTAAAGTACTGATGGCCACTCGTTTTTCTTTACTTAGCTGCTTTTTTCTTGCCATAATACTAATTCAAACAGTCTATTCAGTAGGACTATCAGCTGTGTATCCACCAGACTTCTGCACAACACAACTGATGGTCCCAACCCCATTTATAAGGCAAGAAATCCCATTTGTTAAACCTGACAGGGCACACCTGTGAAGTGAAAACCATTCCCAGTGACTACCTCTTGAAGCTCATCAAGAGAATGCCAAGAGGGTGCAAAGCAGACATCAAAGCAAAAGGTGGCTACTTTGAAGAACCTAGAATATAAGACATAATTTCAGTTGTTTCACACTTTTCTGTTAAGTATATAATTCCACATGTGTTAATTCATAGTTTTGATGCCTTCAGTGTGTGTGTGTACAATTTTCATAGTCGTGAAAATACAGAAAAATCTTTAAAAGAGGTGTGTCCAAACTTTTGGTCTGTACTGTATATATTGTATGTGTGTAAAATATATACCGTATATATTACGGTATATATAATATATCTATCCTCTTCCTCAGTCAGGTGCCAGCGGTGGTCACTGTGCTGCAGCCTGATCACATATGTAATGTGTACGGCACATAAGTAATTTGTTTCATGTCATCCTGATATTACAAAAAAAATCCTTTTGAAAATGGCGCAGGCTGCCCCTGTGCTGTAGTAGCTAACGGTGATCTGATAGCTTCTATGGCGACACCTGTACAATAGCAGCGATCAGCAGTAGCTGCTACTGCGCAGGCTCCACCATCTTGGAGGAGGAGAATTTTTTTTTTTTTGCTGATAGGTTCCCTTTAAATAATTTTTTGTGCTACATATGGATTTTTCTGCAGTTATAACGATTATTCACCATTGATGTCACCCCTGTTCCCAATGAAAAAGGTGAAATTGTAAAAACTTGAAATTGACATTCCACAGATTAGAGAACCAACATTGTCAGATTTCACAAAACGAAGTCTGTAGCGAGTGAACAAAACGTATCACATCCAATCCACTTACCTACCTCTGTGATCTGTAAAATCCACAGCAGTTTATCCCGTGTGAATTTCTCCTGTAGGCTGGATTCACATGTAGTATGTTTATATAGTAGGAAATTGTGTAGCTGTATGTAATGCATTTCTGTGAACTAAAGAAAAAAATCAGCAAATGGAAGATGAATTACATTTGTGCATAATTTATCTGCTGAAATAGTGTTTCAGAATCGCATCATACACTTCTTTGGTAATGGAAATTCTGCTAGATAATCTACCACAAAATCCACAGCAGTAATTTAGCAGCAAAATGCAAACAGAACAAAAATGATCACATCTCCATGAATCTTTTTTTTTTTTGCAGAGTCAGTTATCAGTATCGCCCATACAATCTATGGGTCCATGAAAACCAGACAGCACACGGCTGTGCAATCCCTGTGCTGTCTGTGATAAACATTGTAATGTCCAGGAGACACTTTACGATGCATTTTTTCATGTCACTGCTGAAACGCTGATGGTAAAAGTGACACTGATGAAAATTCGATCAAAAACACTGGCGATACTTGAATACCTATATAGTGATTTTATACTATAGGTGTGTGTGTGTGAACTGTGCAGGGTTATGGCTCCCTCCTTGTCTGTGCGCACTTTGTCCAGTCCAGCTTTCTCATACCGCATCTCACTAGTGCTGAGCCTTGCTCCTATCCTCTCCTTTGGGTCCTGGTTAGGCACATAGAGAGGTCATGGTTGGACAGCATAGAAATTAATAGGAAGACATTTTGGAGAGGATTCTCTCTCAGGAAAAATAATCTTTGTGTGCACTTAGCCTTGGACATCTACATCCTTTTTGAAAGACATTACTGAGTCTGCCTATAATACTTTTCAAAGAAATAAGACTTTGATTTGGATGGAAGCCCAGGTTTTTCTGCCAGTGCTCTCCAGTCCTATGTGAAGGTTCTCCATGTGTCTATACCAGTAGCTCTGAGCTTTGCTCATACTTTTGTACTTTGCTCCGAGTAGTTTCCATCGACGCTGCGTGTGATCTATAGTCTAGTAATAGCTCATTCTAGTTTGAAGGAATGGAGTTTCTATTATCTGTTGTACCAGTGTGATGTCTGATTAGATTTCTGAATAAACATATTTTCCTTGGCTGTTGCCTCACCTCTGCCCTTAAAGCCCTGATTATGGATCTTTGTGATAGAGCTCACATTGAATTGAATGGGCATAAACTATGTTTGCTTGTGGTTTTTTTTTTTTTTGTTCTGTTTCTTTTCATCACCGATTCCATACCAGTCTGACAAGGTTAAAGCATTGGCATGCTGTCTTAGGCACTCTGTTTGCCACCAGGGCTGTGGAGTCAGTAAACCAAACCACCGACCCTGACTTCAACTCCTCAATTTCCCTGACTTCCGAGTCTGACTTTACGACTCTGACCCCACAGCACTGGTCACTACTGAGCATGTCCATAAAGTGCAGCACAGATTCATCTCCACTACGACCCCACAGCACTGGTCACTACTGAGCATGTACATAAAGTGCAGCACAGATTCATCTCCACTACGACCCCACCGCACTGGTCACTACTGAGCATGTACATAAAGTGTAGCACAGATTCATCTCATCTGAAAGCCGAGCTCCTTAGATCAGGAACAGAACAGACGGATGTTTCAGAACTTTCCCAAATTCTTGCGAAAACATTTCCAGCACATCCTGCACTGAACTACTGTACCTAATTTATTATGTATTTTAGGAGTCGGTCCAACTCTGACTCTGCTAAATGGACTCCGACTCCACAGCCCTTTTGCCACCACATGGTTAACCTATGGCTCTATACACTCAGTCTTGAAGTGGGATCGAGCACTAGGGCCTGGATAACACAGGACAGTTTAGTTTTGCATTCTCTTTACAACTGAAAGCTCAGGTGAGTTTTGTGAGGCCCCCATACTCTATAGATATAATGTTATGAGTATGGGGAACCTGGTGTTTTCACAGCTCCTATCCTCCTGTGTACCACATCGTTTATACCCATACCATTCATTGTGATGCATATCACAAGGATCCATAATCATCTGGCTGTGTATGTGGCCCTAAAGCTTTATTAGGGCAGTGGTGCACCCACCGCCATCGAAAATGTTTTGGTTTTGTTTTTTTAGAAATGTAATTTGACATCAAACTGACGATACAGATAATGGAAACTCCATGACTTGGGCTACGCTATGTTGTCAGTGTTAGACTATGTGCACATGTTGCGGAATGGAGTGCAGAATTTTCTGCACCAAATCCGCATCTCCTGGCAGAATCCGCAGGTGCAGATTTTCTGTGGATTTTGTGTGGATTTTGCCTCTGCAGATTTCTAACATGGAAGGGTCCAAATCCGCTGCAGTTCCGCACAAAAGAAGTGACATGCACTTCTTTTCAATCCGCTGCGGAATCAGTGCGGATTTTTCTGCACCATTAGCACAGGTTTTTTGTTTCGCAATTGATTTACATTGTACTGTAAATCACATTGCGGAACTGCAGCGTTTCTGCGCTTAAAAATCCACTGCGGATCCGCACCAATTCGCATCGTGTGCACATAGCCTTATGTGTTTGTGTTTTCTCAATGACTGTTTGGGTTATGTCTTAAGCCCTGGAAAATGGGATTCAGATGTTTGTGCTGACTGGGCCATTGACTGTATTGATGCAGTCACTGTGTGCTCTCAGACATCACTTTTGGCAGTTTTGGAACCCGACTCGCTCAAATAAGCATATACGGATGAAAATGATGTCCGTCAGCTGGTCCTTTTTTATAGTATTTCAGATCTTTCTTTATGTTCTAGTCAAATGTATACTTAAAGCTTGAAGAAGAAAAAAATAGTCGACATTGACATTTCAGTCCATATTTTACGGATACCAGATGAAAGGATTGTCTCACTACGCGTATGCTTTCCCCTGCATACAGCCTGTTGTCATGTTCTCATGGTGGTGTTTCGCCAGCTTTTCTCTTTGTAAACGATATCCACCACATTTTTGTTGTCTTTTTAACAGGGTGGATTGATTTAAATCACGCCGATTTAAATCATGATTTAAATCACGATT